>NW_024104465.1:0-1200000 GCF_003945595.2 Pipra filicauda
GCTTTGGAGGCTCCAGGACAAGGCTCCCGGCTCCCCCCTCCCAGGCCAGGGGGGGATGTCCAGAGGGTCTAGTGGTGGGATCAGGGGGTTTGGCCAGGATGAGGGGTCTTTTCTCCCCTCAAAGGCAGCTGCCACGTGTGGGAGCCAGCCCAGGCTGCTGGGAGGCCCCAGCTTTGGAGGGGCCCAGGCTGCTGTGCTGGGCTTGGCTCCTCTGGTGGCTGGTCCAGTGTCACACCACACTATTCCAGCTGCCCTCCCCGAGCCCAGAGCCCACCAGCCTTTGAGCCCATCACCTCCCTGGCTGATGGAGCTGGAAGGGGTGATGCCCCCACAGCTTCAGCCCTCCCAGGGCTCAGCAATGCGTCTGGAAGTGCTCAACCTCCAGTTCGGGGTGTCTGAGACAGCAACTGCCCATCCAGGGAGGGGAGAGGGGTCTCCAGGCCGGCCAGGGGGGAGCAGAGTGGTCCTGGGAATGGCCCTGTGAGGGGGTCTCTACCAGCCCCCCAGAGCACACACGATTATCCCACTGCTCTTAATGAGGCCTTAGTGCCCGAGAGAAAATTCCGTGGCAGAAAAATGTCAGGGATCCTCATCCAGCAGCAACTGCCCTTCCTGGTGTCCTCCTGGACTGGACCTCCACCCCTTCTGTGGCCAAGCCAGGGGCTCCATGCAGGGACCAGGAATGATGTCCTGAGCCAGGTGGGCATCTACCATGGAGATGAGATGCAGGGGGGTCACAGCATCCCCTCAGAGCCCCACTGGTGCCCCCAGCATCCCAAGCAGGACCTGCCCGTCACCCCAGCTGGTCCCTGCTGTCTGAACTCACAAAGAGGCCAAGAGCGAAAAGGAAGCAGCATTTTGGGTTGAATCCTTTGAAGTTTGGGTCTTTCAATTCCCTTCCTCACATCGTGGACCCAAGGAAGGAGCAGTTCCGTGCTCGGTGTGGCAGTGCCAGCTACGTGAGAGGGGTGGTGCCTGCAGGGAGGGAGCGGGACAGAGGGGACACAGCAGGGAGGGAGGGGACACAGTGGGGCCAGAGGGGTCACAGCAGCCGGGGCGGTGCAGGGCGGGAGCCTGTGCTCCCCGCGGGATGCATCCTGCGGGATGCGCTGGGGCCAGGCGGGAGCGGCGAACGGCAGAGGGGGCTGCAGGTCAGGAGGAGCGGGGACATCGCAGGGACACGGCAGGGGACACCGGTGAGGACAGGCATGGAGCAGTTCAGGGCTGCCAGGCCGTGGCGCGGGAGGGACAGCGGCCTGGGTCTACCCCGGGCCGGGATGCAACCGAGGGGCACGGAGGCATCCCGGGATGCCGTGGCGGTGATGCCTCTGCTCGCCGGCAAACGCCGGCCCTGACACCGACATCTGTCCCCCAGGGGGGCCCAGGTGGCTTCCCCAGTGTGGAGTTCGACCCCAAAAAGCACCGGGGTGGTCAGAGGCAGCGCGGGGAAGCAGCTTTATCCCGAGCCGGCTCCCGCGCTGCGGCTCCGTGCGTGTGCACACAAGGTGAGAGGAGCTGAATAGTTGATTTCCCCAGCGGGTTTTGCTCCCGCTTGCTGTAAAGTTGTGAACAAAATGACCGGCCATGCATTGAACGGGCTTACATCGCTCTCCATATGGAAATGAAGATAATCCAAGTCTCAGCTTTGTGTTCTCCAGGAGGGAGAGCGGGGAGGGAGCCGGGGGGCCGGGGGGATGGGGCAAGCTCAGAGCTGGGGGACGAATCCTGTCCTGATACCTCCTCCTCAGCCAGGCTTCATCCCCAGCCAGCACTGCCCCATCCCTCCTCACCCCGCTGGGGTGATGCAGACTTTTTAGGGTCACATCAGTTCCCAGTGCCTGGACAGCCCCAGTTAAAGCTAAGCCTGACCATGCACATGCTTAAACCGAAGCCTCATGTCCTGACATCCCCTCTGGAATATTTAGTTGCATAATTCAGCTGGTTTCTCCCTCTCTCACACAAATACACACACATCCCACCCACCCACGTCTGCTTGTTCCAAATAATAACAAAGAAGGATTATTCTTCCCAAACAAAGTCTTACTAATTAGAGAGACTTTTTTTTTATTTGTCGCTTGTAAAACCCTTGAAGTGCTGTTAACAGCAACTCATTTAAGAAAGACAAAAAAAAACACCCCCAGTGAGCAAATACATGATCTGAAATAATCTCCAAAATGAAATAATTCTTCACCGGGCACCTTTTAAGCCTGTGGCTTGTGTGTTTGTCTCTGGATGTTGGTTGGTTTGCTTTCAGAGAGGACAGTATCCTGCAGTAATTGTGCTGGTTTATGGACTTTGTCATTTGTGTGGCTTGTTCTTAGTTCACTTCATGCCTTTTGGGTCTCTTTTTGGGGCACAAACGTGCAGAAACACACTGTTGACATCAAAAAAGACCTGCTGGGTTGGGCTGGAGGAGTAGGAGGAGGTCCAGGGGATGTGAGGTCAGGATCCTGCCCTGCATCTGGGTTATATTTCTCTTGGCCACCCCACAGGTGACACTGGAACCCTCACTGCCATCAGCAATAGGGTTTCCAAGTTAAATCCCCCATGCAGCAAGATTTGGGGGTGGGGACATCCTCCTGCTGCTGTGGGGAAGTCCTCACTGTGGGACAGGGGGGCTGGGGGAGGATGGGCCTGGCTGGGTTACCTGCTCCAATAAGGATAAAGAGATGGAGAGCTCTACCTCAGGGTGGAGCCCTCCCCTGGGGCACTGCGATGCTGCAATTCCAGCGTCACCCCTAAAAAATCGTGTGGATTTGGCAGCTTTGCCCCGGCTGTCCCCACACCCTCCCGCAGATCCCGGTGGGAGCACATCCTCACCGTGTGCTCTGCCTACCTTCTTCCAGGGATAAAACCCACGTCCCAGCTTAGCTCGATGTCTTGGCTCCCCCTGTAGCCAGTGGAGAGAGAGGCACCCCCAGACCCCCCTCTCCAGCAGAGGGGTGCCAGCTGCCAGCCAGGTGAGCCAGGGCTTCCCTATCCCTTGCCAGCCCTGGTACAGTCCCCCTCCTTCTGAGGTGCCACCAGTTCAGATTGCACCCCAAACCCCTCTCCTGGGGACATCCTCCCCCTGCCCCAGCACAGAGCATCCCCCCCAGAGTGGGCACCCATCAGAGATGGGAATGAGGTCCAATTTGGGGACCACGGGGGGGATACCTGTGCTCCTCGAATAGGACCGAAGAGGTTTACTTAACCTCGAGCTGGACTAGAATTCCCCCACGGCACGGGCGAGGGGCCATCCTGCCACAGCAGGTGCCAGTGCCACGCTCGGGGAGCCTTGGCATGGCAGGGACACGCAGCTGGCTGGAAATGGGGACAGCCTCTGGGTCACACCACCCCGCTCGGGCAAATTGCCGTGACTTAACAAATTCCCGCTGCCGAGCTGAGCTGTGGAAATCGCTCCAGTGCACGTTCCCAGCCCCTGCACATGTGCAGGCAGCACTTTTCGCCTAAGCCACATTTTCCTCTGCCGCTTGCAAGGCGCCCCAAGGGTCACCTGGTGATCAGCAATCCCCCAGCCAGTGCCACCTCCCTCGGGAGCTGGGGACTGGCAGTGGGGGCACGGTCCTGCACTCCTGGGGACCCCCCAGGCTCTGGGTGGGCTTTGCCTGGATCTCCCCCACCACCACCACCTTGTAGCACACAGGGAACTGCGTCCAGCCTGTCCCTCGTGGAGACAACCTCATCCCACCCCAGGCATTTGGGATTTTCTAGGATCTCTTTAGGCCTCGCATGACTTAATATATATCAAGGCTTTGTAGAGCACAGGGATTTCTGAGAAGAATTCCCACCATCCTGACTTTAATTTGCTTTAGGTTTGTGGGGGTATTTTGGAAGGGGAGGCACTGCCAATGGATTGCCTGGTGGGATAAGGCCTGCCTGCGTGGGGTGGCTGCTCCTGGCAAGGGGGATGATGCCTTCCAAAAGAAAAGGGGACAAAACCTGAGGATGAGACTTTACCCAGAGCTGTGCCAGTTTTTGTGTCCTGAGACAAGAACCTCAGGCATCCCCATGGAAAACCCCAATCCCTTCTGGGCCTCCAGTGGGGAGCTCGTGCCACTCCATGCCCCACGTACCCAGGGCTGGGAGGGGAGAATCAGGCTGACAAATTGTGTTGGACAGACAGAAATATTTGATAAAAGCCATTTGTACAGGCTCCTGTAGGGTTGCTGAGCTCATGGACATGGGAGGCTCACACTCTGCCTGGTCAGGAGCCACTCCTGTTGGGCTTGGGATGGAAGGAGAAGGGGGCTTGCCACAGGGATCCAACAAAACCCAGAGTTAATGGGATGAGTTTCTGGAAATTAAGAGAAATGGACCACCTCCTCTTCCAAGGATCAAGCTCCAACTCCAGGCATATCAGGCTTCAACCTCTCCTGCCACCCAGGGTCTGGGAACACGAGTGGCAGGGCCAGGCTGGCACCCACAGGCAGGGGCAGGCAGGTTTTGCAGAGGTCTGGGCCACACTGTCAGCACGACAGCGTGGGTGTGCACTCAGCCCTGCTGCAAAAATCAAACCTGGCTGGTTAATTAAAGACTTGGGCCCCAAGATCTGCTTGTTCAGTCCTGCAGCAGCAGTGCCATAAAATTGTCACGCACCATTTCCCGCACAGGGGCCGAGGCAGCTCCTGGAGGAGTCGGTGGCTTCGGGTGGAAGGGGCTCATCTGATTGCCCCGGGGTCACTTCTCATGGGCTGCAGCCTCAGAGTTGGGTTTTGTCCTGGCTGATTTCAGCAACAGCTTTCACCCTCTCCAGGTGGATCTCCAAGCCTGAATTTGGGAATCCATCCTTCCCTCCATCCATTTTTGAGACCATCACCAGGGGAAAGCAGCGTGTCGGAAAACCTCGGTCCTGCCCACGATCTGCTCTCTGCACATCCAGAAAAACCCCAAGTACAAACAGGGGATGTGCTGGGGGATGTGCCCACAAACGAGCGATGCCCATTTGCCCAGAGCTGGGGAGTTCTGGCTTTTCACCCAACCCAAACCATGGCTTTTTTTCACCCAAATTTTGCTGGTTTGTCTAGAGACAGGCTGCTTGCTCTGCCTGGGCATCTCCCTCAGCATCCCAGCCCCACACTCCTGGGCTCCAGCAGCCACCCCCAGCCCTGCCCTGCACCACAGGACCCCGGGAGGGGCGGTTTGGGGTGGGGGAGAGCAGGGTGGGGGAGCGAGGGGGGCGCTTTCGCGGGCGTGTGCTTTTTATTTCAGTAATTCTTTTATCTTGTTCTCGCACCCTGAACAGTATAAGCGTTCATCAAAGTAATTGACGTGGATGAAATTAGCGCTTCCTGCTATGTCGGACAGATAAACTTTGCTGAATATTGATTTTGCACAAAGAAAATGACATGTGCTTGGTCCTCACCCTTTATCTGGACGGAGCAGGGAGATGCTGGGGGAGGCAGGGGGGGAAGGAGGCAAGCCTTCCGCTGGAGAAGCATCCATAAGAATTACTTTTATCTCTTCTTCCACGAGAAGACAACAGAAGATAAGGCTGGGAGACAGTGGTGGGGGAGGCGGGAGGGGAGGGGGATAAGGAAGAGGAGCCCAGCAGAGACCTCCGCCCTGGGTTCGCCGCGGCGCTGGAAGGGTTTGGGGGGCTCTTTGTGCCCTGACAGGCGCAGGATTTGGGGAAGATAACCGGCTTTTCAGGGACATGTGACGCTGAGAAAGAGCGGAAAGAAACACGGGCTCCTCTTTCCCCTCCCCAAACTCCGCCGCTGCGGGTGGAGAGGGCTGGTGCTGCCGCGGAGGGCAGGGTGTGTCCTCCTCGGAGAAGGGGCAGCTCCGTGGGGTGATGGACACCCTGGGGGGGGACATAGGAGAGGGATGTGACACCCCCCTCCCCGCCCCTCAGCTGAATCTGCAATGCCTGGGCGTGCTGGGAGCGGTGCGAGCTCTGCCGGCCCCGCGGGAACGGGGGTTCTGTGGGAAGGGAAAGGCTGGGCTTGGAGAAACCCACGTGCAGGCAGGGAGCCCCGCCACGATGAGATTTGACTTCAGAGCTTGCTTTTCCCTGGCCCGAGCCAGGTACAGCAAAGCGTCTCTGTTTATCACATCGTGCTGCTTCCTGCCGGCATCACCGGGGGCAGAGCCAGAGGGTCACCCGGGAAAACATCCCAGCAGGTCGGCTCATCCCCAGCTCCTCTGCTCCTCAGGAGACCAGTCCCCCTGCTCCAATGTTTGCACAACAGAGCCACAGCCACAAAAAACCCTGAGGTTTTATGTCGACACCACGCTCCAGGGAAAGGTGCTGCAGGGGAACAAAGCTCTCACAGGTGCCGGTTTTCCCAAAGCAAGGGTCAAAGAAGGCTTTGGAGATGCATGTGCTGCACGTGGAATATCTCACGGGGCGAACAACAAACCAGCCTTGGACTTTTCAAAGGGAAATTCAGGGAAATACCTTCTCCTGCCCTCGGTGCTGAGCCCCCTTCAGAGGAGCCAGGCAGAGTCACCTGCTGACCCAGGCCCATCACAGCCCTGCCAGGTCCTGGTGGGCACCACCTAATAAAGTCATCACAGCGTGATTTTTGCAAAGCCTGACACTCAGCTTGCTCAGTAAGGCCTTGGAGAACCTGGGGAGATGTGAAAATTGCCCTGTGTGAGGCTCAGAGAGCCACAGGGATGGACCTGGGGAAAGAAGGCCTGGGCAAGGAGCAGCTCGTGTTCACCAGCACGGCAGCAGTGATGATTTTATATATAATTCATATATATATTTTATATATAAAGACTGAATAAAAAAGGATGTCGAGAGTAATGATCCCGAATTTTCCACCCCATGCTGAGCAGAGCTGGGCATGGAGTAGAAGGTAATGGGAGAGGAGACCAGGAGATGGATTTTGAGGGGGAAATCACCCCTGTCCTGAGCATATCCCCTCATGGGGCCACCAGCAGGGCTGAACATTTTGGTTCAATTCCTGATCAAAGACTTCAAAATATTTATGGATGCTCAGTTGCAACTAGCAGGAAAATAGTGGTCCAAATGAGCTTCTCTGGAGGGTGGTTTTTGGGTGGGGGAGTTCTTTGCTTTGATTTCACTAAGACGTGTTGGTGTGAAGCTCCAGCAAACAACTCTCAGCAGCTTTGCAGAAGGCAGGTCCTCCTATACGAGGTCTTCTCGGCTTTTTGGTATCTTCTAAAGCCTAAACTACAGGTTGGCAGGTGGTGGAATCTTGTCCCTACGTTTTCAAGGAGCTGGACTCAGCGCCCCATCACACTGAGCTGAAAAATCATGCAATGCATGGAATGATCCACATCCAGGTTTAATGGCTAAAACTCCAGAGCCCAGGACATCACTGAGGGCATGGGGATTGCCCATGTGGAGCTGAACCCCCAAAAAGATCCAGAGATCTTCCTTCGACTTGTGTGAGTGGTGAAATCCTCTTCCAGCTCAACACCAACCCCCCAGTTTTCCTGTTTTCCCCAAATCCTGGTGGGTGGCTGTTCAAATCTTGCCAGTACAGAGCCAATAAAAGTCCGTGGTCTCCCAGACCAGCAAAAATGACTCCTTAGAACACCATGGGGCATGAGACAGTCAAACCCAGCACTTGTTTAGCTTCCCACCATCCCAGCAGCAGCTCACAAGTCACCAGCAGAGCGTTCAGCTCCTTGTTTTCCTGGGAATATCCCCACCTGATTTGACATTACAAATCACCTTCCATCTGTGAAGTGAGGAGCCAATTCTGTGACCATTTCCCTTAGGAAGGCTACATTTAAACCAGCACCTCTTTCTCCTTTGCACCCTCATACACCAGCAGAGAATTAAAACCCTTGGTGGATTTGTTCTGCTTCCCACTTCCCATCAGAGTTTCCTATTTCCTCGGGTAAAGAGAAGCCAGGTTTCATCTCAGCTGGATCATTACAATTTCTGACTTCTCTTTCCTGATATTTCCCCCCCTAGATATACTAGGCCTTGGGGGGAAAAAAAAAGGGAATAAAAAATGCAGCCTTTGGTTGCTGCCTGTATTTTCTAGACACAGTGCCCTGACATTGAGAGCAAACAGTTATTAAATAAACGCATTGTTAGGCATGCTTTTAGTCCTGACACCTCTGGTAAATCTGCATTTATTATTTAGTGAATTAAGTGGTTTTAAATCAAGTTATAATCGGTGGGTGCCCTTGTGCTTCTCGGTATTTTATATCCTCCTGTGCATGCTTTGTTTGCAATTTCTGTACCATTTCTTTAGGTGCATTATATATTTTCCTTGAAATAGCATCACACGCCGCTCGTTTGGGTACCCAGGAAGGTACCCAGCTTCCCAGGAAGGCTCCTGCCATCAGCAGTTTGATGCCCAGCCCCTGTCCCCTGTCCCTGTCCCTGCCCTAGACCAGGGGAAGACCCCTGTCCCCTCCCAGCCAGGTCTACACAAGGCAAAGAGACCTTTGTAAAATCACCTTTGTCACTGAATTTCATTGACAGCCACCCAGTCTGTGGGCTCACAGCTTGGAGCCCATGGAAAGTTTTGCCAGCAGGAGACAGACGATGTTCAGCCTTCGGGAAGCTCGTGGACCACGGGGTTGGTGATTCAAAGGTTCACATGGGGAGGTGCCCATGGCATGAGCAAGGACCAGCCAAGCTGACCCTGACCTCAGCAGCCCTTTGGGTGTCTCAATCTCCTTTTCTTCCCCTGAAAAGGTGCTGGTGAGCAGCAGCTGAGTGAGTAGAGGGTCACTTCAAGCTCAAGTTGGTGTTTTGGCCACCTCAGCCGCACAACAAAGGCCATTTGTCACCCTGCCCGTGCCTGTGGGGTCCCTCCTGCCACACAGGAGGTTGCAGCTGCTTGGGCTGGAGGTGGCTTGCTCTCCTGCACACACCTGGCAGCAATGGGGCTTCCCAAGGAAAGAGATCCATTGCTGCAGGAGCTCTGTCACCTCCAAACCACACTCCCTCCTCCATGACTCTCCCCAGTGTGGGGAAGGTGCCGCTCCATGTCCCTGGAAAACGCAAAGTACAGCTCAGGAGGAACAAGCTTCCAGCAGGGTTTCCACTTCCTCCATCCCAGTTGGTTCCAACGCTGCAACAAATCCTCACACACCATCCCGGTGTCCTTGGATGGGTTCCCAGCTACATCTCATCACCTGGCAAACCTCAGGTTCCCATGCCCCAGATCTACCCCAGTTCAGCCTGGAGCAGCACTTGCACCATCAGCTCCTGCCCCGTGGTGCCCTGTGGCCAGACCTGGACCAAGGGCAGCAGCCCAGCACTGCTCACCTTCTGCCAGCACCCACCTTCCAGCCACTGCCAGGCTGAGGTCACAGGGCACCCAGCTCTCCGTGATGAGGTGACCCCCATCTCCCCAGGGCATGGCCATCACCTCTTCGTGGTGTCATCTGACCTGCAAGACAGGGCCTGGACACATGACTGCCTTCTGCGACAAAGACTCTGAGTAAGAATAATCTCGCCTAACTTTCTGGTGTTTTAAGTGAGCTACCAAAGCCTGAACTAGCTGAAAACCACTTTATAAGCCCATCCATGAGGTTGCTTGAACCCCACGGTCACGAATGTGCAGAAGAAAGGGCTTGACCAAAACACCATGATTATCCAGGGAGGGCCCTCCCTCCTCTAACACCACAGCACTAGAAATGGCCTTGCCATTGTCCAGGTGCTGTTCTACCTCCTCCTGGCTGTTGTCCCCTCTGTCACACATCATGGTACCCTGCTCACCCCCACCTTCACCATGGCCCTGATGCCTGTGCCCACTTGCTGCCCCTCCTCATCCTACCCCGGGGTTCTGCATCCCATCCTCCCCCATGACCTGCCTCCCCTCCCCGTCCCCCTCTGAGCCTGTTTTCCCATTTATCTCCTTTGCCTGGTGAATATACATAAATATGAGCAACTGTGTCTGTGAGTGACCTTACCTGCCCTGACTAAATTCATGTAGTGTCTGTGAAGATAATTCTAAAGCCATAAGAAGATAATAAAAAAGGGAAAGATAAAAAAAAAAAAAAAAAAAAAAAAAAAAAGGGCAAGCATTGTGGTTTGTGTTCTCTTATCTAACCTTCTGCAGGCCCCGGGTGGGAGTGCAGTCCCTCGCTATTTAAAGGGATGCTGCAGTTGGGAACTGCACGAGGCAGCTGCAGAGAGAGGGATGGCACAGCCACGAGTACCACCAGAGACAGGGCAGGCCAGGTCCTTGTCCCCTCTGCAGTGCACGTGGTGACCTTCTTTTGGTGGAAGAGAAATCATCCTGCAGCAAAATCCCCCCCTCAAAACATCTGCCTGGCCCAATCCTCCCCCTTTTCCTGCTCCAGTGTAAGGGGCCATCCCAGCTGGGAAGCACATGGAGGCAGCGAATGGATGTGGGACCTCCAGGATGAGCAGCTGTTGCAAAGACTGAGCTCAGAAAGAGAAAAACAAATCTCTGGGTGTGAGTTTTATGGTTGTTTTTTTTTCCCATCTAAAAATCCCGCTGCAGCTGAAGGCAGCCTTTGCAGGAGAGGGCACTGATTGCAGGGACAGAGGGAATTATCAGGGGCTGCATCACAGCGGTGTCATCTCTGAGCAGAATGGCTTGTCAGATAGACGGCAGTGAGGGAGTCAAAATGATCAGGGGAAACAAAATACGGCAACAAGACCTCGAGCAGATAAACCAGCAGGCCTGGGAGAGAAATCCTGAGATTTCCCCAGCTCTGAGAAAGGCTGAAATCTCTGAGATCGCTTTCCCGTGGGTTTAAACCTCTGCTGTCCGAGCTGTGCTGCAGCCACGTGCTGGGGTCTGGCTCCAGCGGCTGTGCCAGCCCTCCCACCCTCTTTTTGAAGGCCCGAGGCTCAGATCAAAAGCAGCCTGAGCAACCCTCAAATGCCTCCGAGCTTTGCCCAAAAGCACTTTGCCCTTTTTCCCCCCCTTAGCTTTGTGGCTTTGCACTGCTGGGATCTGAGCGGGATAAGCCAAACCATCGTGGAGCTGGGAATAAAAGACTATGGAAGAAACAAATAAAGCCCCTAATGTGCAAAAGGAGGATGTGGTTGATGGGGTCACCACAGCTTTGGGTTTTGGTCTAGCAGGTCTCAGCCCTTGGGAGGAGAAGGGGTGCTGGGGACCTTTGCAGGGATCTGGGTGCTGCACATCCGTCATGGTTGGAGACACCAGGCTGCTGAAGCATCCAGAGCTCCTTGGGTGAAGACACTCCCTGGGTGAAGCTGCTCCCCCTCCTTGGTCTGATCCTGCTGCTGCAAACCCAACATCCTGGTGGAAGAGGAGGCACGGGGGCAAGAAATCCCCCTACCCACCCCTGACGGCCCGGGAGGCAGGTAGGACCTGAGGGAGAAGGTCCTGCCTGGCGAGTGGCTGATGGGAAAGGGACAGGGATGGCCACTGCCAGCCCCGGGGAGCGAGATGAGGGACACCAACATGCCTCAGCCCGCTGCTCTCCCCTCCCCAGCTCCTCCCGCCCCCGCCGTACACGGCGAGGGCTTTCTGCCGCCTTTGTTCGGCAGCTCCGAAGTGGTGTCGCCACAAAGGCGGAGGTGAAAGGGGTTAATTCGGGGGACAGAGGTAGGATGTGAAGATGCAGAGCAGGACAATGGGCCGCCTTCCTCTTTTGTCGGCGCGGCCATTGTGCCGCGTGTGAAAAATGAAATCTGTTTCATTTTCCTCCCAGATGCGATCGGGCGCCTCTATTTAGAAGCCATCAAAAAAAGCAATCCAAGTGCTCGGGGGGGAGCCCACGGGGCCGGGGGGGGGGGGCACAGGCCTGTCAGACACGGGCGCACCCCACCCCAGAACGGCCTTTATTTATTTATTTGGCATTTAACATTTATTTGGATTTAACCCACGCCCTGCCTCCGGCGTTCAAGTGGCTGAAACAACATTCGAAGTGAGCAGGGAGAGGTTTTGGGCAGTGCTGGGGGATTGGGATGGGGTGCTGGAAGGAGCAGGGTAGAGAGGTCGGGACAAGCCCAGCTCCCAGCCCACAAGGCTCTCCATGGCCATCCCATGGTCATCACTCTGGATGTCCCACCTCGTCCCCTGTCACATCCCTCCCTCCCCCTCTGTTTTTGCAGGAAGGATGGGCAGCTCTGGAGCAACTGTTAATCAATATTTCCCCTTCATCCTTGCAGAAGCAGATGAAAGTAGAAGGAAACCCAGTCCCACTGCTCTCCCCCTTCCTATCTCTCCCCAAACCAATCCCTGGGTTTGCTACCAATGTGAGAAATTTTCACCTCCAGTGAAGGTGTGAAACTTGGCAGTTTTGTTCCCTCCAAAGGGAATTACAGTCCTTGCAGAATGCAAACAAACAAACAAATGCAAATTAACTGGGGAAAAAGCATGGTTTTTTCAATACACGTTTTAACCTTTGCCTCAAATTAACAAATCCAGATGGAAACTCTCGAGTTTTATTTTTTCCCATCCAAACACACAGCTGGTTGTCCCTCAAGATGCTGGTGTGGGTGAGAGGCACCTGGCAGCAGGGGATGAATTTGGGTGGTGGGCAGAGCAAGCCCTGAACCCCAATTTGCTCCAAAAACTTACAGCTCCCCAAAAACAGAAGAGAGGGGAAGGTGGGCAGAGGACAGGCAAAGCAAGGATGTTTGAGGGGGATATTGGGGCCACCATCCTCCTGCTGGTGGGATCTCACTCCTACTCAGTGCAGCTACTCCCTTCTGAGAACCATTGAACTCATTCCAGCTGTGTTATGGGGTGTCCTGGGCTGGGCAGTGCTGCCAGCTCTCTCCTGGGCAGCCTGTGTCCCTCAGGCTCCTCATTCCCTTTGGCTGGACACGGCCAGGCAAGGGCCATGCTGGTCCTCTGTTCTGAACAGCTTCACTGGCCAGCCCCATCCCTGGTGCATTTTGGGACCTTGCCCAGCCACTGGGTAGAGGGTCAGGCCCAGAGGGAGACTGAATTGGGGTCAGCACCGGTGCCAACTCTGTGAGGAGCAGGTGTGGTACCCAGGACACTTCCCAATGTCCCCCCAGGTCTGCAGGCACTGAGCCAAGGGGCTGCACAGGGTGATGGGCAGAAAGGGAGGCTCTGTGGGGTGACAGGGAGCCTGTGGCAGGAGAGGAATAATTTGCTGCTGGGGCCACTGGGCCTCTCAGTAGCTTCATTCATAGTCAGGGGACACATACCCTGCTCTCCATCCCACCCCTGACCACCCACCCACCCAAGGGCCCACTGCAGTCACCACAGGCAGAGTTTGGGGGTGGAGGGTGACAAGCAGATGCGGCTCAGACCCAACTTTGCATGATCTCCTTCTCCCAGCGACAGCGCGTGGGATGCGGGGAGGGGCACAGGGCAGGACCATCCTCCTCCTCCCCGGCTCTTTGTGCCAGAGCCGGGCAGATGGGTGGCCCTGCCTGCCCGGTGGCCACAGCCCCCTCCAAGCCCGGTTTCATCTGCCAGCCAATAACCCCGTGCTCCCACCCACCTCCACATTGTCTCCCCGCTCGCAGGAACACATGTCCCGGCCTTCTGGCAGCCCCGGGAAAGCACCGTCCCCGCAGCATCCCGGGAGAGGCGGCGGGCGGGACCCCACGGCCAGGGGAAGGCAGGAGGGGAAGTTGGCGGAGAGACCGTGGGTGTCAGATCACATAAATCAGGCTCCGGAGCCTTCCTATTTAACACACTCTTCCCCTTCGAGTTGTCAGTGAAACCGTTAATTAATTAGCTAATCCCGCAATGAAGTGGATTCTAAATGGATCTCCCCTCCCTCCCCCCCATTTAGGTAATTACTGCTGAGGGAGCTTTTGTCAGAGTAATTTTCCAGCAGGGACAGCCCCGGCTGGCGGAGGGAGATGAATTTAAAGGGGGGGGAATAATAATAATGAAAAGGGGAAAGATGAAGGAGGACTCCACCTGCAGGGCAGCACACTTTAGAGTCATAGTTGGGGCCAGGAGACCTCTCTCCTGGCCTCTCCTGGCCAAGGAGGTGACCAGCACAGGGCATGTTCAACACCCATGCATGGGAGACACTGGGAAAGATCATCCCAGCCTTCTCCAGGATGCTCCTACGGTGGGTGCCACAGCACCAGCCCAGCTTCTCTCTGCCCACACACAGGCTCCAGCCTCCCCCAGGAAATGTCCAGGCTCTGGATTGTGGCAGAGCCATCCAAAACCAGGTTGGATGGGGCTTGGAGTAACCTGGTCTAGTGGAACTTGTCCCTGCCCGTGGCAGGCGGTTGGAACGAGATGAGCTTTAAGGTCCCTTCCAACCCAAACCATTCTATGATTTTATGAGCCCTGCAATGATGGTGGTGAAGTCATGGCATGTTTCCCACATCAGGATGTCCCTGCCTGTCCTACCACTCCACCAGCACCTCCCATGTCTCATTCTGAAGAGCTCCCCACAAGATGCTGGTCAGTAGGAATGAAGACAAAACCCCAATGCCATGAAGGGGGTTTCTTTTCCAAGACAAGCCAAGAGTGATGGGGTTTCCACGGCTGAGCAAGAATAAGCCAGCAGATCTCAGCCCAGAACCTGTTGGAGCATTTATTTCAGAGTCAAGGCACCAAAATAGCACTGGCACATCAGGAGCAGCACTTCTCCTTCATATCTTGCTCCTTCTGTGCCCCCATGCAGCTCCAAATCCTTTTTTGTTCCTCACTGTGTCAAGCAAAGTCACCAAGTGAAGATTTTTCAAAGGCAGGAAGAGTTTTAGATCCTCAGTTTCATGTCCCCAAGTTCTGCTGTGTCCAGCAGAGATAGGGCAGGAGCGGTGCAGGCTGTCTGCTGCAGCCCAGCTGCCTTTGAACTGCTCCAAAACACACTCCAAACCAGAGGTTACTGCTGGAAAATCACAGCCTGGCTCTGTTGTGTGTGCAGAGAAATCCCTGACAGCAGCCACGCAGCTGTAAATGCACCCTGCCCTGAGCCCAGTCCTGACAACCAGGAGGGTGAGGTCTGATGGGTGGCAAAAACTGGAGTCTTGGGGATTCCTCCCCTTGGAGTGAGACAACATCCTAAAAATCTCCCTGGGGCATTTCTATGTGCTGGGTTGAGTAAAAAAAAGGTACAAACTCATCCCAAGCTTCTGGTGAGCTTTTGCTCATCACTACGGGGTAGAAAAATCGGTTCACTGAGGGGAGGTTACTCTAATTTAACAGGTGCCTACAGCCTGTCTCTGGGGAAAACATTCCCATCTCTTCAAGAGGTTCTCTGAGCAGCCATCCTGCACCTGGCAAAGAGATTCACATTTTCCACCCTTTCCCACATACTAATTTCCCCTGGGACAAAGAGCAGCAACTCTTGGTAGCTCACTGTATCCTATCAGGCTCCCAGGAAAAGCTAATTGCTACCAAAAATGACCCGAGAGAAGCACGGGTGGGGAAGGCAGAACTTCTCTTCCTGACCCTGGGGATACAATGAACAGGGTGGTGCAGCTAAAAGTGCTTTAACACCCTTTTTTCCCTAAGGCTCTCTCCAAATATAGCTGGGAGGAAAACAGGGAAGCAGCTCTAGGCTTGCCATTGCCTTGTTCTGCTGATGGTGCAGCTGAAGTACCTTGTAGAACTTTCCATTCCTACCTTCTTTCATGTGGCTTCTTCTTTTCCAGCTGCCTTCAAAGTCTGGCAGATGCAGCTCCTGGTTGCTTCTCTTCCCGAGGAATATCCTAAACCTCAATGTTTCACATCACAAACCAGGGATGAACAGAGCATCCCAGGACAGCCCTGAGAAATGCTGGAGGTAATTTGGGGACAAGGACCTGCTCTTGGTCATTCTGGTCAAGTAGTGGAGGGGATCCCAGAGATGCTTGGACAGGGGGTCATCAAGCTCTGCTAAGACCATGGAAGATCTTTCATAAGCAGCCATGGAAAATTTTATTTTTTTAGAGATAAGGCCAGGACATCTGGGTGGCTGAGCAGGACATGGTGAGGTGGTGGCTCAGATTCAGGGTGTCAAATCAAAAACTAAAATGGTATGGGCTTAACCCCACACCCAAAGGATGCTGTCCTGGGCTGCAGCATGGATGGGATGGTCTGAGGGGCACCACTCTGATTCCTAATGTGAAACCAGCCCAGCTGTGCCCACACACCTCACCCAAAAGCCTGTGGCTGGGACACGCCACCCCTTCACCAGAAATTCCTCCCTGGAAGGCTCGGTCCCATCAGGACAGCGTGGGAGGGGGAAAACCACCCCAACCCAGTTGTTATCCATCCTTCAGCCACATAGCGCCAGAGGCCGTGACTGTTTTAATCTGCATTTCCCCTCTCACTCCTGTTAGGAACGAGGGTAGTCAGCTGGAAAATTAAGAGCCGGGGTTGAACCCGGAGGGGCACTAAGAGGGACGGCTCGGCCAGCGGACCTGCAGAGCAGCCGGCCGCTGCCCCGTGGCATCGCTGTGCCACCTCGGCTCTCGCTGCCTCCATCCCTGCCTCCCTCCCGCCCTCCCCGCGCAGCCATCCCGGCTCCCGCGCCCGGCCCCCGGTGCGGTTAAATCACGGGAAATCACGGCCGACAGCTCCGGCGGGCACGGCGCGATGCGAGCACGTTCCTGCCCGTGCTGGCGGGCAGCTGGCGCGGGCAGAGGTCCAAGGTCAGCTAAGTGTTTAATGGGCCTCCTGCGAGGACCTGCGATGAAAGGCGGGCGGGAGAGGAGGCGAGAAGGGAGCATATGTCACCTCCTGAGCTCCGGGGCTGGTTTTAAGTGGCAGGGGGATGCTTCCCATGCCATAGGCAGGCGGAGAGGATCGCTTTCCCAAACCCCTCTCCTTTTCCAGCAGCGCAGCAGGGACCTGCTGTGGCCTTTAGCACCCAAATGCTCGTGACTCGAGGGTGGGTGATGGACACTGGATACCCACAGCATGAGGGCAAAGGCCAGCAGACCGTGGCCAGGAGCTGCAGCTCTCCAGACAGCTATGACCAAAGCCACAATGCAAAGCACACCCAAATCAAGCCTATCCTGGTTTGGTCCTGGCTCTGATCGTTTTTTCCCTGTACTGTTAGCTCAGAGGATGAGCAGGAGAATGGAAAGGTGTGTGAGATGTTTTACAACCTTGTGATCAAGAGAAACACAGTGAAGACAGAGCACCTGGAGTGAGCTGGTCCTACAAGTCCCTTGTCCAAGCACAACTGGAGCCAGGCATTCCTGACATCTCACAGCAGTGCTGTGGAACTGATAAAACATGCTTCCAGGTGGAAAATCCTTCCAAACTCCTGGCCAAGCTACAAACAGAAGTTAATGACCATCTAGGTTAATGGTTGGACTAAATCTTAGAGGTCTTTTTCAACCTAAATGGTTCTATGAGTCTATGCATTTAAAAGATGTGTAGACATGACACATAGCATTCAGTGGTGGATTTAGCAGTGCTGGACTTGATGATCTTAAAGGGCTTTTCCAACCTTAATGATTCTCTGATTTCAGCAGAATAAATTCACTGCCATCCCAAAATGAAAAGGATGTAAAACTCTGACTCAAACTCAACATTTGGGAGTTGTTGAACTGTTTTGGCATCTGAGTGTCCCCTGTTAAATATGCTGATCTCTTCACAACCACCCTGTTTTATCCTGCAGTGCCTCCATGCTGTACTGCACCACAGTAGCTGATGACTCTCCTGTATTAGATGATATCTGGATGAACTTGGTGATTTCAGGTTGTTTTCTTGTGTCTGATAGTTTGATAACTTCAAACAGCCACTGCTTTACTGGGCAGCTTCAAGCCCAGTAAGGAAACCTTTTCCCACTCCTGCAGCCAAAGGTTCAGGGTCATGTCCTTAGAAGGGCCCCTGGTTACAAATAACCATTCAAATCCAAAATAGGTGCTGAGTCCCTTCTGCAGTAAGGGCTGAAGTTCTCCCCACCCCTCTGCTTCACACCAGCCTTCCCTCCTCCACCTCCACATAACCTGGCTCATGACCCTTCCCATGACTGAACCCACATGAAGCCTGAGGGTTGTGCTTGCCCCTTATCTGCTGGCCTGTTGCCTGGGCACGGGTGGCATCCCAGGAAAACACTGTCCAGGCTTGTGTTTTCCCACGTTTATGAAGGCTGGCAGCACAGGAGAGCTTGGCTGCACTAGAGGCTGCTGCATCACCTGCCCACCACCTACACCTCAGCCTGATTTTAACCAGCCACCAGATTTTGGGGGGTAGAAGGGAAAAACAGGCAATGCGGGGAAGAGCAAAGGGCTGGTGCTGAGCAGCACATCTTGGGGTGAAGCAGGAGGGGGAGAGGAGGCCACTGGGGACGTGGGATACAAGGTTTGCTTTTGCAGACTGAATCAAACGCTGGAAAGCCGGTGAATTAGCACTGTTTGCTGAGCAAACGCTGCCGGGGAGGGATAGGCAGAGGAAGAGGGTTTGAGCACACAGTCCTTTATTTGCTAGCAAACACATCCAGCTCCTCCTCTCCCCTGTTCCTCCCTAGCCTTCCCCAGCCTGTGCTCCAAAGAGGCTGGACTGTGCCTTCCAAGAGGAGGAGGGGCGAAATTCCCACGGGAGAAGCGTTTTCTTCCACCGAGGTGCCTGCATTTGAGCAGCCAAGAGGACAGTGCTGGCTTGTGGGTGGGTTTTGTGTAATAAATAAACAAACAAATAAATAAATAAATACTCTCACGTTCAACATTACTTCTTTGGGCCGTGTTTTCCTTCTCAAAGAAGGACAGAGCCACTGAGGGCGCTGCAAAACACCCACTGCAGGGACCTGGGTATCACTGCAGAGAACCCTGTGCTCCTAAAGACTCAGGGCTCAGCTGCTGCAGAGCAGAATTGCTTCTTGTCAGTCAATATTGGATGGGTTTTTTGGACTCCATTGGCTCTCTGGGTTCTGATGCTGATCTCAAATCCCTCTCCCATCTGCAGTCCCATGGTGGAGAATTAATCTGGAAGAAGTTCCCAGAACTGCTGTGGGAATATGCAGCCCTTGTCCCTTGTCTGGAAGCATCTGTGCCAAACCGAAGTGCCAGGTCCTCTGTTGGGCTGTGTAAAAGATGACAAATGTAATCTTTCTGTCACTGGGACTGGCAGGTAAGGGTGGAGCTGCAAAGGAAGGAATCTGGAGGAAGAAGTGAAGGCACCAGAGAGGGCAGTCCAGTAGGCTGGATTCCACCTCATGGCCAGGGGTTGGTCAGCATTCAACTCTCAGGGAGCTGCCAAAACCTCTTTCTCTTCAGGTGTTCATAATTTCATCTGGTCTTGAGTGCCTACACAAGGGGTGGGATCCTCAACCAACCCTGTCTGGCAGCCACCAGCCCCTTATCTATGCACCCAGAACTGAGCTACACCCTGATGGTCTGTGAGCAGCAGCACTGGGTGCTCCAGGATGACCCTCAGCACGTCTCTGCCAGCTGTTTGTCCTGCTGTCTGTGCCATCTGATAGGTTTGGCTCAAAGGAGAGGAGAAAAGGTGGGGCCTGTGCTGCCCCATCACTTTGTGACTTCCAAGCAAGCCCAGACACATCTCCTCTGGAAACTCTGACTGAAAAACTGCCCACTCTGAAATTCTTCCCAGATGTTCCACATCCCTCTGCTCCTGGGTGTTCCTAAACCTCCTCCCATATTCCTCAGGCCTCCCCACCGTGCTCTGGTCTGCTCCAGCCTTTGGCCAACAGACACATACCACAAATCTCCTTCCACTATTGGCCAACTCCTGCAAAAATGCTGGGTCCAGGTTGCCACCTCCATTCATAAAACATCCCCCCCCCCGCAACTGCTGGACTGGCTTTTATGGAACAATCTTAATGTTCATTCACCCTTTGAAGGCCAGGTGCTTAGACAGCAGCTGTGCTACACACGCTGCTGCCTGAATTACTCATCGCTGGCAACGTGAGCATCATTCATTATTAAACTGCTCCTGTGCTTGGCCTGAGGCTTAATCCAATGCCACCACAGTGGATACAGGAGAAATCCAGCCATCTGTAAAAGCAGGAACACCCTTCATGCCTCCCTCAGTCAGCAGTGGCACTGCCCTCGGTGATGGTGGTGGCAGCTTTAATGTGCCTCCGAGGAAGGGCCGTGCCCTGGGATCCCCCGTGGCACCCCAGGGGAGAAGGATTAGAGGGGAACATACACAAAATGAGACTTTTTCAAGATGTAGATTATTGGTGATGTTCAGCAGCTATAAATCAGCAAAGTGGAGCAATGCTGATTTACACCGTTGATTTACACGTGGTCCAGCGTTGGGAGTTTTGTCTGGGACTATTGGGAGAAATTGTTGGGGGGGGGGGAACAATCTCATTACCTTGTCCTGGCTAATGCTTTGCTTTTTTCTGGTGCATATTGTTGTTAGGAGCTGGATCTAATTAGTCATTGCAGGAAATGCCTCAGCTTCCCCCTTTTCCTATTGCTCAGAGGGGAAGGGGGAGTTAATCCTGGCCGACGTGGGAACAAACCCTCTCGGTAAAAGCAGGTCCTGATCCCATAGACAGCACAGTCCAGGGAGGGGGCAAAGGCACAAGGCCACCCTTAAGAAGAGCTGCTGGGCTCTGGGCAGATGTGGGTGACCCAGTTGAGGCTGGTCAGGGCAGTTAAGGGCAATCAGTGCCCTTGGGACTCTGACAAGGCTCATCTCTTCATCCCCATTCCCTCCATATCAGTTGGCTTCAGTGTTCTTCCATCAGGTATCAACTCAGTAAAGATGTGACTCTCCCGTGAGATACTGTAATTTTAGGTGCCTGGTCTTGTCCCCTGCTCTTTTCTTGGAGTGCACCACATTCAAGGTTTCTGGCCTTTGGATGAAGAGGTTGTGGTTTGTAGATAGATTTAATGTCTCCTTTGCAGCCTGTGAAGTGACAAACATGTGAATTCATGTTCTGCTGATGCCTCTAGTTTCTTGTGCAGGTAACATCAGTGTTAGCAGGATCCCAGACTCACAGACCATGGTGTTCTCTTCTAGGACTATTTATGCAAGATCCTGGGTATCACAGACATTTGAGTTTACTGGTTTGCTGGGACTAATTAGCTAAAAAACCTGACTCATTTCAATGTTGGAGCCACCTCTCCAGTCTGGGCTCTTCAGCTGAGCTGTAACAACAGGGACACGTGTGCTTTGCACTCACACACATGCTGGGCACGGTCTGTTTAGCTCAAAATATCGTGGTGGTGGTAAGTGCTCAGACAGCCCCAAGGATCTCCTCAACATGAAGGTGGCTTTGATTCAGTGGGATGTTTTTGGCATTACAGCAAACACCAAGGATATGATTTAATCCGAAGTCAAAAGGTGGGACAGGAGGAGAGGAAGGAATTTATCACCTCCTGCAGCAGAACCAGCACTGGGAAATACCTCCCCCCACTTCATCAGCTGCAGTGCACAACTGGACACAAAGGCACATCTCCCTTTCTGGTACTGGAGTAATAACCTCCAGGACCAGGGAAGAGCAGGCACATGTTGTGTTAGCCTGTCTAACACCTTTACATGTCATTGAATCATAGAATATGGAATGGTTTAGGTTGGAAGAGACCTTAAAGCTCATCTAGTCCCAACCCCCCTGCCATGGGAAGGAACACCTTCCACTAGACCAGGTTGCTCAGACCCCCACCCAACCTGGCCTTGTCTGCTCTTCTTTCTCTCCCTGTGCCTTCTCCAGGCTTTGCTGGGGCCATATGTTGGCTCCATCAGTCCCAGCTTCCCAGGCAGCACTGGAAGTAGGGAGAAGTGCTGGAAGGTGAACAGGAACATCCCAGTTCAGAACTGCTCCACAAACAGCAGGTTTGGTCCAAATATTTTTCTTGTTGACTGGCAGTTTGCACATCTAGTGCCAGTTTAGAGTGTTGGTTTTCATCAGACACAAGCACAACTCAGAGACAAACCAACTGGGAGTGGGTTTCACATGCCATGTATTCACTGCCTGGAAAACAGTGCAGAATCTGCTTCTCCCCACGGTGAGACAGGCAGCAATTCACCCCCACTGGTGGATGTGCCAATCCCTCCTCCTTTACCAGGATTCCTGTCTTCACAAGTGCCAGCTGGGTCTGGACCATGCTGGCAGCAGGAACATCCACAAACCCTGACTAAACCTGCCTTGGCCAGGATGGGAGATTGTTCTTTCTGCAGAGAGCTCAGCCTGGTAAATTCTCTTATCAGTTAAGGAGGGCTGATAACCAATTACCTCAATCAGTTGTGGGATCTTGGAAATCACACCTAAAGATTCCCATGGATAAACCCCCAGGGGGTGAAACAGTGAATTCCAGCAAACTCCATCTGTTTGCTGCTCTTGTTTCCCAGTGGTTGAAGCAGAGCAAGGGCAGCTTCCAGGATCCCCACTGCCTTTGGAAAATCTGCATTTTCAGTCACGATGTTTTCCTTCCTGAGATACAGTGACTGTCCTCACAACACATCAAGCACTGGCATTGTCACTTGGAGCCAGCCATCTCTGAGGTCCTGCACAAGGCCAGGCAGCTGAACTCCTGCCTGAGCTTCTGGGTCAAAATCATGGGCAAAGGAGCTATTTTGATCCCAGAGAGATTGTTGACTGAGATCCTGGGCAGGTATTCCCACCACTGAGCTGTCAGCACCTCCACTGAGTGTTTGCAGAGGGTGGTTCACAGCCTGGTGCTCTGAGACTCTCCCCCCTGCAGGAAAATCTCTCCTTGCCAAATGTGGGAGAAGACAAACCTCTCCCTCAGTGTCCAGTGGCTGGAAGGGCTGCTGGTCTGTTGGCCTTTGTACCTGTCCAGGTAACCCACCTCAGGTCTGTGGTGGGGTCTCCAGCCCACACTTGTACCCTAGTGACACTTTCCAGCACCAGCTCCATCAACCCTCAGACAGCCCATGGGTGTGAGATCCTTCTGCATCCTCCAACGCTGGCTGGCTCCTCAGCCCTTTTCTCCTGAGGGACTTTGCCATATGCCTCACATCTGGAGCTGAATAGCCCACGAGTAAAGCTTCCTGGGATCAAAACCCACATCAGAAATAGCCAGGGGGAGCCAAAAAACAACCCTCCAGCTTGGGGCAGGTGCTACAGACATCCAGATGCACGTGTGCACACACACACACACACACTGCTCCCCGTCTCCTCTCCCTCCTCCTGCTCCTTCTCTCTCTTTCATCCTTCTGAAAGAAAACCTGATGGTTTCTGGGCTTTGTTGGTGGTTAGGAGGACACTGGATAAAGAGTCTGAGAAAGTGAAAGAGGGTGTGCAGGGCTGCAGGAGGAGAAGGAGGGGAGAGCAGGAGAAGGAGGGATTCTCGGTATCTACAAGGGAATTAAAGAGCTTTTACCAGAGTGAAGAAATCAGCTAAAGAATGGCAGGCGAACAAAAGCAGCAAGGCTATGGACAAGTCTCTCTGAATAGATCCAGATCCCCTTAAGTTTGTAACACCCCCTACACACTTCTTTTTTTTTCCCCTTCCCCCCCTTAAGCCTTTGCTCCTCACTCCTTCCAAGAACAAATGCAGAGCAAGGGGAAAGAAGAAAAAAAAAAAAAACACCCACCACCACAAGGGAGGGGAGGAGTGGAAAAAAGCTAAAAAAAAAAAATCAAATAAAATAAAAGGTAATCCTCAGCCACTTTGCCCCTCTGGGGGCTGCTCTGGGCCAGATTAAAGGTCCGGTGTGAAACCATTCTGCTATTCAGATGCGATAAGCAGGATTTACAAGCAAAGAGAAAGAGAGAAAAGAATGGGCGAGAGGAGAAAAGGAGAATTATTTGTGTCTCTTAATACTTGTTAAGCACTTCTCTTTTGCTAGACCAGACAAGACATAGCTATGCTCAAAGTCCATGCACAATCCTGCCCGCTTGTCCAACACCCCCCCTGCTCCCTCCCTCCCCCCCTCCCTGCCCTCCACTTTGCTTTGCTCTCCCCCTACCCCCCCTCCAAAGCAAGCAGGCAACACTTTGTTGCTACTGAGCTGAAATTGGTCTCCTCTCCGAGCGGCACACAAAGAGAATGGCAATTAACCTTCCTGTTCCCTGGTGACAGCGATCTAATCAGGGCTGCGCCCAGGCACTGCCAGCAGCTCAAAGGCAGCAGCCTTTGTGCAGGGCTGGGGAGCGCGGGGAGGGGGCGTCCGGGCACGGCCAGCGATGGGCTGGGTGCTCCACGGACGGCAAACTTGGATTATTTCGGGCCAGCCGGCTTGATTTGGAAGAGGGGGATCCAGCACGGTGAGGAGACCTCGGTGGCCGCTGTGGATGAATCAGGAGCACCAACCTCCCCAAGAAATAAGGCAAGGACCTGTTGGAGCGGGTGTAGAGGAGGCTTCAAACGTGCTCTGAGGGCTCCAGTGAAGAAAGGCTGCGAGAGCTGGGGGTGTTCAGGCTGAAGAAGACCTCAGAGTCCCTTCCAGTGCCTAAAGGGGCTTCAAGAGAGCAGAGAACAAACTTTTGGTTGCTGCCTACAGCAATAGGACAAGGGGTAATGATTTCAAACCGAAAGAGGGAAGATTCAGAATAGACACAACAAAGAATTTTTTTTTATTTTGAGGGTGATGAAACGGTGGCACAGGTTGCCCAGAGTGGTGGTAGATGCCCCATCCCTGGAAGCATTCAAGGTTAGGTCGGACAAGGCTCTGAGCAATCTGGTCTATTTGAAGGTGTCCTTGCTCATGGTAGGGGGGTTGGACTAGATGACTTTAAAGGTGCCTTCCAACCCAAAAAGATCCCATGATTCTATGAAATTCCGGCCCAGTGCAGACCTGGCCCAGGCAGCCCTAATATCTGGTGGCCCAGTAGCAGGTGCCCACTGAAGGCAGAGGGCAGCAGCAGAATGATGTGACAAAGACATCTCAAGAGTGTCTGGGGTGACATGGTGGAGCTCCCAGGTGGAGCCTGGCCCACCCTGTGTGGAGCTGAACGGTCCTCAGGGCCACAGCCTGAGGAAACCGGGGGGTTTGGACTCTCCTCAGCGCTGCTGCTCACAGGAGGTTTATCAGTCCTCCCTGCTCCTTCATGTGCTTCAGAACAGGAGAACAATTCTTGTGGGAGGCAGGAGGGAAAGGCCAGGCCAGCTTCCCATCACCAGCACTCTTCTCTGGATGAGGAAGGCACTTGTGGTGCTTCATAGCCCAGAACGAAACGCTGAGACCTGCAAACACGGTCCTTGGTTTTAAAACTTCTACGCAAGATTGTAATTTTTTCATCCTTTCTTTTCCTTTTTTTTTTTTTTTTTTTATTTTTAAGTGGGAAATAGGGTTGTTAGAAAAGCCACAACCACCCTTTACAAAAGAACCACTATTCACCAATGGCACTTTTCAAGCAATACTCCTCCACTCCATATTTTTCCATTTTCGTTAGGATTGGGAATGAGGAACAGCCAGTGCTTTACTGAAAGACCAAGATGTAAGTGTTGTGCTTGTGCTACGTTCAAGGGAGAAAACATGAACCTCCTAGAGGTCAGTCAAAAATTGAGAAATGCTTTCATTTAATTTATTTAAACCTCTGTTGACCACTTCTCTAATTGTGACCACGCACCCAGGTAAACAAAGTGAAAGTCTCAGAATGAGCCTGACCTGAGACCCCAGCAGTGCAGGAAGATGACAGTGAAATATCCTCTTGCACCAAAAAAAAAAAACCAAAAAAACCCAAACAAACAAAACCCCCCAACCAAAACAAATAAACAAAAAATCTGACCAAAAAAAACTCAAACAAACAAAAAAAACCACCACCCAAATGAACACAACCACTGCCTCCCAAAAAAATCAATTCAATCAATTCTTTTTTTTTTTTTTTTTTTTTTTTTAAGAAGAAAAACTTAAAGCTGTTGCTAAAGCAGTGAAAACTCACCTGTTCCTCACGGGCTAGAAATAAATTTTCTTTCTCTGGCTGAGCAGGAGACCTGTACCTCCTACACCTGGAGGACATCCTGCTGGGAGATAGATGTTCCAGTTTGGAGATTGGACATCATTACCCATTCCATCCATATATAGGAAGTCTAGTCCATCATCACCTGCTTAAAAACCAATTCCTGATAATGTTTGTGCAGCGTGGAGCTTAAAGTTTCAGGCCTTCTGGCGGTGAGGGATCCTCTGTTTGTCTTCTGCAGGGCCTGGCACACCTCAGGATGGGTTAGCCCGACTTTGTAATCCAAAAAGGTGCCAACACCTGTAGCTGCCTAACTTGCTTAGGGGCCTCTCTGCTCAGGTTTAGCCCCAGCTTTTAGGAAAGGAGTGGATTGAGGGAATCCTCCTCCTGAGCTCACCTAAGACCGACCATTAGGAAGGTGATCAAGTCACCGCCCTCTGCCCCTGTGTCCCGCAGTGCTTCGGGGGATGGTTGCATCCGCCTCGGAGAGATAGGCACCAACATCTCAATTACACCTAAGAAGGAGCATAATTGAGCCTAAATTGATTCAAACAGAGGCAATTAAAGCAAAACTCGGATCCCCGCTGGGACGCCAAGGCGCAGCTTATTTTTAACTCATAACCGCAACAGAAAAATAATGGTTAAAGGGCAGGATTACGCCCCTCGCCTCCAGCCAGGTTAAGCTGTCGGGTGGGATGCCCGCCCTCCCCCGGAGGCCGCCGGGGGCGTGGGGAGGGTGCGGAGGGGCCGTTCAGCACCATGGCCAGCGGCGGGGCGCTCCTTCCCGCTGGCCCCAGGGCTGCCGGACCGGGATGATGCTCCCCCTGCTCCACACCAAGCCAGCGGCATTCCCAGCACGCGTCCTGCGGTGTCACCTCCGCGCAAGGAGCGGCTGAGGTCCCTCGGCTTGTTCTGCCTGGAGGACACAAGAGGGGACACCTCACCGGGGTCTGCAGCCTCCCGAGGGGCAACTCTGATCTCTGCTCTCTGCTCTCTGTGAGCAGGGACAGGACCCGAGGGAACGGCTGGAGCTGTGTCAGGGCAGGCTCAGGTTGGATCTCAGGGAAAGGTTCTTCCCCCAGAGGGTGGCTGGGCACTGACCAGGCTCCCCAGGGCAGTGGGCACGGCCCCAAGGCTGCCAGAGCTCCAGGAGGGTTTGGACAACGCTCTGAGGGACAGGGTGGGATTGTTGGGGTGTCTGTGCAGGGACAGGAGTTGGACTCGATGATCCTTGTGGGTTCCCTCCAAGCCAGGGTATTCTGTGGTTCTATGATTGTTCCACCCCATCTCACTGTCACGGCAAGGGCTCAGTGAACGTTGCTTTGCGAGGAGGCTTCTCCATCCCGGGTTAGGCGCAGACCAGAGTGGGGCTGGATCACCAAATCACCAAATCAATGGTTGGGACTGGAAGGGAACACTGGAGGTCATCCAACCCACCCTCCCTGCTCCAGCAGAGTCCCCTGAGCACATTACTCAGCACCATGTCCAGACAGCTTCTGAGCATCTCCAGAGAGGGAGACTCCACAAACTTCTCTGGATGAGCTGTTCCAGTGTTCAGTCACCCTCACAGTAAAGAAATTCTTCCTCACATTCAGGTGGAACTTCCTGCATCCCGGTGTCTGCCTGATGCCTCTCATCCTGTTGCTCAGCACCGTCAGGCAGAGCCTGGTGGATCCTCTTGGCACCCTCCCTTGGGATACTTACGGGCATGGATATGATCCCCTCTCAGCCTTCCCTTCTCCAGGATCGGATCATCATTGCTCTGTGCAGAGAGCAAACAAGAAGCATCAATTAGAAGTAATTACCACCCCCTCCCCATAACTTAAGAGGCTAATATTAGGCTTCATTTTTAAGAAAGGTAATTTGACGACCATAAATTACAATTATAAAAACTTCATTAGAGTCGGTAGCAATCCATCCACCATTGTTCTAATTACACACTGTAGGAGTAATGAATGCTAATGGTTTAATGTACAATAATTACCACAATTGAAAAATAATAATAATACAGAACAACCTCAGTTATCCAAATGTCATGGGGGACATGGAATGGGTTGGGGTAATCGTGGTTTCAGATAATTGAGGGGCTCTTCAGCGTGATTAATAGGTGATGTGACCTCTGGGTGGGGAATGAGGAGTTTTAAATGAATGCAGTGTGGTCAAGTGAGGGAAGGCAGAGTGTAGGGGAAAAAATCAGGCATCTTCCATCTTAGCTTTGAGTTTTACTGGCTGCTTTCCATCTGAAGTAAATTTATTGGGTTTGCCACTGAAATGTGCCACCTCCTGATGATTTCCAGGTGTGGTTGGCAGGGTTTAAAGCAGAAGTACAGGGCTATTTTTGACATGCTGGGTAAAACACAAGAGGCGATTTCAGCCCCTTGCAGCACAGAGACAACCCTGGCTGGTAGGATATTCCACATGGGATGGGACCTCAGGAGGTCTCTAATTCAACCCTGTGCTCAAATCAAGCACAACACTGAATTCAGATTGAGTTTTTCAGACATTTTTCCAGCCAGTTCTTGAACCTCCAAGGATGAGGATCCCATTGTTTCCTTTGGCCCGTGTTCCACTTCCGATTATGCTCACAGTGAATTTAATTTCTTCATATCCCATCAGATCCTCCCCTTCCTAAGGTTATACCCACCTCCTCTCCTGTCATGCACCTCAACAAAGAGCCTGAATACCCCAGTTTCCTCAGGCTCTCCTCCCTCCAGCCCCTTGAACATCCTGACATCCCTCTGCTGAACTAATACCCATTTATTTACATCTCTCTTACATTTATTTATTTATCAACACCTTAGTCCACTCCAGGGGCAGTTTTTGCATTTGTCCTTGTTAAATTACACACATTTTTCTTCCAGCCAAATTCTCTAGTCCATCCAGAACCCTCTGCAGGGCTGCCCTGCCCTCCAGCAGGATGAACCCCACAGTTTGCCATCATCCAGAAACTTGGGGAGGAGCATCCCACCTCATCCTCCAGGTCACACATTGCACAGGATGAACAAACAAAACAGGAGAGGTCTTGGGACAGATCCCAGAATAACTCTGCTTGCAACATAGGCTAAAGAGGAAATAAAAGGGTTGACCCCAGCAGTTATTCCTTTGAATTAATTGCTCAGTTTGCTCCTGAATTTGATCCTATTCAGAGGAACTTATCTGGTAAACAGATGGGTAGGATTTGCTATGTTATCCTCCAGCAGCATCTGGAGGGTCTGTCAGCTGGATTGGTTACCTTGCCAGGTCACTCTGCCACCCTGGCTTTGCTTAGGTTGGAACACAAAGTCAACCCAAAATAGTTTCAACATCTGCCACTCCACAAGCAGTGTAGATCCAGGTCCCCTCACCGAGATGTTTCCCAGCAGGGATGGGGTTATCACAGGAAATCAGTTTGCTGTGGCCCCTTCCCCTGGCCCAGGCTGCACAGGAAATATGAAATACATCACAGACACAGAATGGGACTAAGGCAGAAAGAAATCAAGTGCCCAGAGGAGAAAACAAAGCAAGTCTGCGTGTCAGGAAGCAGAAAGTGATCCTGGAAGTGCAGAGCCACAGATCTCCAAGAAGCAGCTCTTAGAGCTCCTCAGGATTGGTACAATCTGAGCATCCAAGCAGATCCCTGAGGGCGTGAGCATAAGGGTGACACATGACTTGAAGAGCACCATTAGCCCACCTTACAGCGCATTCCCACGTTTCCATGGACCTGTTGGTGTTTCTGAGCTTCGTTGGATGATGTGAGGGACCAAGAGAATTGGACACCAGTCATTTTAAAAGATCAGGTTTAGGCTTCTTCATTCTTGCCTTCAAAAGCAGCCTGACAGGAAGGGCAATGCTGCAGAAATCACAATTTCTGATTTGTTTGCTACAGGGTGTGTAAGGTGCCACTTAAGCACTCCAGAGCCTTTTCTAGCCTTGGCCAAAGTCCTGTGATTAAAGCAAACTGGTAAGAACTTGCTGCTAAAACATCCCTGAGAAACAATGAGCTGGGGTTGAGAAAATATTGGGCTTTGGGCTCTTACTCCTACATCCTTGCTGATGTTACAAAATGCAGGAAACCTCACTCAGGCTGTGGGGACACCTCTTGGAGCAGCCCAGGCTTAGGCATTGTTTCCCACAGACCTGCAGCCAACCCTATTTCTGTAAGACATCTCTGGAGCCTGAAAGCAGATCCCATCCATGTCCCACAGACTGATTAGGAACAATAAATTCTTGATACGCTTCCTCTTTAATAGGATCCTAATTTATAAAAATGCAGATAATATATCAATGGAAATTAACTTCACACTTTCCTTACCCTGGCAGGTTGAGCTGCAGGTGAGTGCAATGTAATTAAGAAATTAAAAGGTAATTTCCACATATGCTTTCTGCTAATCTAACTCGGCGATCATTTAATTTACAGCAGGGAGACTGGCAAGGAGGGAAGCCAAAATAAATAAGATAATAGTACGTTTAATCGCTCAGTGGAATGGATATGGAACGGAGAGGTGTCTGTGAGGAGCCACAGGCAGAGGTGCAGTGACCCCTCCAGTGCTGCTGATTGAAAGCAAGGCTTGCTTTTAATTTCACTTCCAAGAGTTCAAACTTTGAGCTGCTGCCGCCAAGTTTCCTGAAGTTCTGATTTCTAAAATAACTTCTTTAAAGCTAGCTTTAAAAAAAAAAAAAAATCCCTCTTAAAATTGTTATTTTATTTTCTGCAATTAACCGTTCTCGCGCCACCTGACAATTTTGACTTCAAGACCTCCACGGAAGAGAGAGAGATTTTTCTGCTGGGCTGTTGAATCTTTTCCCATTCCCAGTGGCTGGGGTGGATGGAGCAGTTAACCAGAAGCACTGCACTGGGAAAGCCCTGGGGAAACTGAGGCAGGGACTGGCTGAAAGCAGTTTCTCAGATCAGCCCACAGTGCTGATCACAGCCAGCGATTCCCCTCCCCGGCCCCCTCTACCCTGTACCTCCCTGAGCTCCAGGTGCCCCGGGGGAGGATGCAGGGATGCAGGGGAGAGGATTTGGGAACACCTGGAGCCATGCATGCCGCAGCCTCCTCAATAGAGGCAGCGGCTCCGGCCCCGGGGCCTCAGCAGGGGATGCTCCTCATGTAACTCCGGCTTTTTGTTCCCGAACCTGAGCTGGGGAGGGGGGGCTGCTTCCCACCTCCCTGCTGGAGCCCGTCCCCTCCTCCACCCTCTGTGTCCCTCCATGCAGAAGCTGAGCTGCTTCCTCTCGTTCCCTGGGGTCCCAGGAGCATTCATATGGGAGCTTAATCCTCCAGAGATGTGGGGACACGGGATTATCGGTGGTCCTGGAGGGATGGGGCCCACCTTCCCTCTGAGCAGTCGGGCTGCCTTCATCATCCCACCCAGACCCTTCTGGAGACCATGTCCTTGGGATAGCAGGTTGGCAAGGACCAAAGCATAGACCTGTGCCCCCATGGCAAGAGGGCTTTGGTGACTGCTGTGACACCCCTAAACGGGGCTGCATTATCCCCCTCTCAATAATTTATCTGGTGAGCTGCAGCCTGCTTTTGTCAGATGAATTATTTCCCATGCAGAGGGAGGTTGTATTTGTACTCTTCAAAGCAGCTCTAGAAATGGTCAAATAATATTTGCCCAGCAAATTGTTAAACGGCAATTCTTCTGTCACTCACTGAGTAAATTATTCACTGAGCACTTGTTTACAGGGGCTGGGGCTCCCTGCCTGCCTGTGCCCTGCCTGTGCCCTGCCTGAGACCTACCTGTACCCTGCTTAGGACCTGCCTGTACCCTGTCTATACCTTGCCTGGGCCCCCTGCCTGCTGCCCTGCCTGTACCTGGGTGGGCAGGCAGGAGCAGGAGGGCACCTGAGCAAATGGGCAAAGGGGGTAGGTATCTGCCTGAGTCCCTGAAACCTGGCAGGTGCCTGTGCTTCCTTAGGGATGGGGAAGAACTGCTGGGAAGTGTGTCTGGACAATACCTTCAATCCCCCTTCTGTTCCATTTTCCCCTTCCCTTCCCCCTTTCCCTTTTCCCCTTCCCTTTTTCCCTTTTCCCCTTTTCCCAATCCCTTTCATTTCCCTCCTATCTTTTCCCCTTTCCCCCTTTTTTCTTTTTCCCCTCTCTTCCCCTCCCTTCCCTTTCCCTTCCCTTTTCACATTTTCTCCTTCCCTTTTCTGCTTCCCCTTTCTTTCCATCTTCTCCTCCATTCCCCTATTCCCCTTCCCTTCCCTTCTGTTTCCCCTTCCCTTCCCTTCCCTTCCCTTCCCACACATACACAAATGCCCAGCACAGCTCCACGAGGGCCGTATTTCCCACTGTATTTCCCATGCATGGCCTGGGACAGCCTGGGCTCTCCAGCCAGTAATTCACTGATTGGAAAACGTTCCAGAGCAGGGGCTGAGGAGGGAGAGCCAGGAGCAGGGAGCCAAGGAGGGGGGGGAGCCAGGAGGGATGAGATGGGAGTTCTCAAACTGCGAGCCCTAATACTAAGCATGTGGCCATATATTATTTTAATAAAGCCAGCACATCCTGCACTCACGACAGCTGCTGTTCCCTTTCTCTCATCCTGTGAATCTCATTTATTCCTCATTAGCAAAATCACCTGTTTGTCAAATAGGGACAGAGCTGTAAGACATTAAATTGTGCAAGGGCTGGCGGGGGCCTGGGGAGCGCGGGGAAGAGCGGGAGGGAGGAGATCCTGAGCACAGATTGAAGCCAGAACTTGATGGAGATCTCTTGAAGGTTGAGATGGAAACGAGGATTTGGGGGAGTGGATTATCCAGCACTTTCATTTTTATTTATTTTTTTTCCTCTGCCTGTTCTCAGCATCCTGGGAAGCGACGCCGTGCCCGGCACCCGTGTACAGGGGGGTTTGGGTGCACCCACTTCATGGGCACCCATCACATCCTGACCAGCAAACAATTTAAATCCATGGTTACCCATCAGCAAACAATTTTCCCTTCTGGAAGAGGTCAGGCACAAAATTTCATCTGATTCACCCTTATTGGTTTGGGTTTTCTTTAAATTGAGTGAAGACATTGGTGGGACCGACCTGTTCTCTCAAAGAACCCGGGTTTTGATGAATCAGGATTTTCCGGTAACATTATAAAAAAAGTCCCTGGACTGCACTAAATTAAGTGTCTGTCTCCTCACCAGCCTGGCAATGGAGCCTTTTTCTGCTGGTTTTGCAGCTTACTCGCTGCTTTTCCTAATGCCAACCCCGGCTTTTCCCTTTATCAGTTGAGTGACATGAGGGGAAACAGCTGGCTGCAAACCAAGCTTTCTAGTTTGCTGAAATTCTCCCTGTTTTTTGGAGATTTGGAGTTTTTGGTTCAAATTGGATCCAACCCAACCATGTGTGTGGGAAAGATACAGAAGGAAACTTGGGGAAGACGAGAGGTCTCAGCCCCTCACACAGTTTGGGTGTTCCTCGTACCTCCTTGGCAAATGCAGGGGGGAAAGACCCAGACAGCAGCTCCTGTGACTCCAGTCTCTTCAGGAAAGACTGAAACTCCACATTTTTCCCTTGAGGCTCTTTTGCAGTTTGGAAAACTCCCGCTGGTGTGGGAGGGTTTGATCCCAGCACTGAGAGGGAGTTCAGGGATGTGCTGTGGGAACCCATGACCTGCTCTGCAGCCAAGGTCTGTCCAAGGGGACACCTTTCAAATCCAGCCCTCCATCCCCCATCTGAGGTGTGCAACAGGAGTCACCAGCTCTCAGGAAGGTCATTTTTAAATTTGAGGCAAAACAGGGACTAGTAGTGAAGGAGAGACCTGTGTCTGTGCACCATTTTTCAACTTATTCTATTTTATTTTTTTTACTTACTCTTTTTCCTCCTCCTCCTTTATTTTTTTGTCTTATCTGACTATCCCTCCAATCCCTCTTCATCATCATCATTTTTTTTTCTCATTTCTCTTCCCCAGCATGCTTTCCTCTACCTCCTCCCCGTTCTTCCATCTCTTTCCCCATCCAGCTCCTCTCCACACTTCTCCATCTTCCTGCTGCTGTTGAATCCTTCCTCCCCACCCACCCTCTGCCATCTTCCCATCTCGATCTCACAACCTGTTTTTATCTTGGGGGACATGAGTGGGGACATCCAGTGTCCCAGTCTGGTGGCCCAGAAGTCCCACAGCCCCAAGCCCAGCCCATTTTATAGATCAGTCCTTCAGGAGACACTTCATTACCCACCTCCACGCTGGCTGCAAGACAGGGGGGACAACAGTGACCCCCTCCCAGCCTGCAGCCTTCTTTAATCCCCATGCCTGGCCCCGCTCCCCATTGCAAAGCTGGAAAGGCAGAACCCACCTGCACAGGGGCATCCTGGGGTGGATCAGCTGCACCCACCACCCCACGTCCAGAGGGATGGACGTCATCCCACTACTCCTCATCCCTTCCCAGCCACCTTCCCCCGGGTGCCGGTGATGTCCCCACTCTGCAGAGCAGCCCCGTGTCCCCCGTCCCCACCCGCGCCACCACCGCGTGTCGATGCCACCGTGTCCCCCCCCCGCCCTCGTCCCCCCCCCCTTCCCTCCTCTCTCTGAAAGTCATCAGGCCTAGCGAGGTCTTCTCCCACTTATGCAGCTCATGAATATTTAACAGCATCTGCTCTGGAGGCGATAAAGCCTACCAATCCTTGACAAATATGGCCTAATCTTTTCAATTTCGGGGTGCAAATATTCCTTCAGAGTCCTGTTTGTCACCTAGATTAATGACTCTGGCTCCCATAAGCCTTTGGTGCTAATTCAAGTGGTGGCTACCCGGACAGAGCATGGTGGAGGGATGCTGGGACACATATGAAGGAGAGATTACTCACTTGAGGGCCCTTCGCTGCAGGGTTTTGTTCCTCCGTTGGCAGTGGGGACGAGGAGGGGGGTCTGGGTGTTTGTTTGTTTGCTTCTCTTCGTAGCTCCTGAATATCCATCCTGCATCCAGTGTGAAGGGGGATACTGCCATGAGGAGGGGAATGACGCCCCCTTCCCTCTGCTTTCCCCCTTCCCTCTGCTTTCCCCCTTCCCTCTGCTTTGATGGGAGACGTTGGTTTGCCTCCAACCCCCTGGCTCCTCATTTTTTGTCACTTGATGCAAACAGCAGCTACCAGGCCACCAAACTTTCCAGCAGCCCTCCAAGCCTGGACACTCTCCATGACTCTGCTCCAAGGACTGGAGGCTGAGATGTGGGATGAAACAGCCAGAGGAAAGAGGAAAGCCTTCATTGCCTTGGTCCAGCCCATGCCAGGACCTCTCCTCACATCCTGGTGCCTGCCCAGGGGAGATGCAGCGTGTGGGGTTGGGCAGTGCTCAGTAGTCCATAGGAGAGGAGATGGTTTTGTCCAAGATCTGGCCAGTGTTGATGCTGCTGGGACATTGCAAGAGCCACAGCAATCCTCAAGCCAACACACAGCAGAAGCCCAGACACCTCTGGGCACATAAGACCAGCTGCTTGTATTTATTTATTCCCTGATCAAGAGAGAAAATTACAGAGGGGAGCGAGCAGCGGTGGGTGGGAGGGCAGAGAGAGGAGGGAAGGGCTGGAAATCAATGGCAGAGCTGATCAGTGGTATTGACAACCTCGCTAAGGGGCTGATGGCCCCCATTCACCACCCCCACACCCACAGGGGCTGTCCCCCACCGCAGGGGGACACCCCCAGGCTGGCTCAGCACAGCCGAGCGTCAGTGAAGGCATTAACAGCCAGCCAGAAATCGAAGATTTGTTGTCATCCAGCAGTGGAACAATGGCCTGGCTGGGTGTATTCATCACCACTCCGGCCCTCAGGGGTGGGATTATGGTGGGATTGCAGATTATTTATTTATATTGGGAATGCTGGTGGCGCAGAGGAAGGAGTTTCCTCCTCTCTGCTCGGCACTGACTCGTCCAAGGGCTCTGGGACTCCCTGAGCCCTTACAGCCCTTACAGCAGACTGAGGTGTGAGGTTTGGGAACATCCTTTGGGAGAAGAGCAGAAGGGAATGTTGAAACCTACTGGAAAATTTGCCGGTGAAGCTCCAAACACCATCTATTTGTGCCACCATTTGTGTTGCAAAGAAGGTTCTTGGGATGCAAGACTCTTGGAAAGAAGGTCCAGAGAAACCTCTGGTCCTGATGCAAAATTAGCATTTAAGTTCTCTCTTATGGAAGTATCTGAGAAGCTCCAGTGTGGAAGATGTGAAACCATGAAGGTTCTCAAAAACAGGATTTATTTTTGACTCCAGACAGTAAGTGTTTCTAGAGGTAGGACAGCCCAAAAATAATGGGTCAGCTCTGCATCAGAGAGCTGGATGTTCCCCTGAAAGATTACTTTACTTGGGTGTAGGAACCTCTGAGATGAAAAGATTGAACCAAAAACCTTTCTCCAACACTGGCAGCAATCCTGGGTATATGCAGGATAAGGGTCCTGAGGAAAATGTCCTTGCTGCTGCTAGATGGAAAAAACTTTCACCTGATACAGGGAACTGCCGAGCACGGTGAATGTTTACAGCTCACGAGCAGGAAGGAGTTATTTTTAGTTTTGTTTTACATTTCTGTGACAGAAAATGCTTCCTCAGCTGGACAAAAATAATATCGTGGATAAAATGAAAGTATGAAACCCCCCTTTCTTTGGTAAGCAATAATCAGGAAAATGCTACTTTTCGCCAGTTGGGAATGGGAGCAAAACTTCTGAATAAAGCAAAAGAAAATTTCTGGGGTTTTTTTGGGAGGAAAAACTGCAAACCTGGTTTCCCAGCTCGGCTCCTCCTTTTGGCTTTGCAGCTGACAGTCGCTGGGATTCTTGTTTTGTCTTTGCTGATTCCCACACTTGCCACCAGCTTTTACTGGATGCTTCATGCTGGGAATTCAGGGCAGCGTTTGCAGCCCCAGTTCATGGGGGTTGAGCTCCCCAGAGCCCCCCAGGTACCCACCACAAGGGTCAAGCACTGCCCAGAGGGAGGTGCAGCCGCCCCAGGGAGCGATGCCAGTCCCGGCACAACCAAACCCCCGGGGACTCAGTGGGGGTTTGGGGTTGAACTGAGATTTGAACCCCGAAAAGGAGGAATGGGGAGGGTTAGTGCCAAAGGTCCGACTCCCCACAGCCAGCACCAGCAGCTCCGAGGAGAGTTGAAAAGACTGCCTGAGGAGAATAAAAGCCCTCTGCAAAGCAAGGGGATGGTCTCGGCAGTGCTTCTTCCATTCAGCTGTTTCCCTACCCCTATCACCCCCCTCCCTTGCCCTTGGAAAAAATCAAAAACCATCAGAGCACCCGCCAGGAATTTCCCCCGCGCATTCCCCCGCCGTGGTCCCTGTGCAGGGACGGGATCTGCGCTGCTCTGAGGTGGCACTGACAGGCACCGGCAGCCCCTTTCTGTGCTCAGCCCCCCCGAGCCCCGCCGCCCGATGTGGGGCCTGGGGTACCGGGGTGTTGGGGAGCATCCCACGGCAGCCTGTGCTGGCATGTCTGTGCCTGCTTCCCGCAGCTCCCTGCCCCCTCTCCTTCTATTTTTTTCCCGCTGAACAGGCTCCAAACGCCTTTGTAATACCGCAGCATCGTTAGGGCCCTCCTGAAACCAGGGCGGGGAGGGGGAGAAAGCGGCTCATTAGCTGGCCGCTTTGAAGTGGGCTCTGTTTGGGGTTCATTTGTATGCCGGCAGAAGGGAAACCTCTGTGTTTCAAGGATGTTTTTCTGGAGGGGCTTCCTGGAAACATAACAAACATGACCCCGAGGAGCGCTCCCCCAGCCCACATAGGCAGGCAGGCGGGAGATGAAACGCGGGGCTGTGCTCAGCTCGGCACAAAGGCAGCTCGCTCCCAGCCCGCTCCCGGCGGCAGCCCGGCCAAGTTCCCCTGGAGAACACCAAAGCTGGCACCGAGAGAGTCTATTTGTTGCACAAGCCATCCCTGTCCAAGGCAGACAGAACAGAACTCAGTGCTCAGCCCTGTGTCCTCCTGTCCTGCCTGTTCCCAACTCCCCAGGGATGGGCAGGGATGCCATCCACTGCATCAGGTGGCTCGGGGCCCCATCCAACCTTGAGGTCACTAATCCAGAGATCCAGAGGTCACAAACCAACACAAAAAAGGTGGAAAGCTGGGTTCCCCCTCCGTGCTGAGGCTCCCTGACTGCCAAGCAGAGACAGGGATGGTGGGCTGCACTCCTGAGGGGATCATCAGCCCTCCTGCCCCACTGCCTCCAAGTCAAAGGAATCCTGAGCTTTAGGGTGTTTTGAGGCACCTCAAAACACATTCCCAAGGTTCTCTGCCTGCTCACTGCCCTGCTGTGCCCGCTTCAGGAGGAAGGATGGGCACCTCCATCCCTCCCCAGCCAGCAGCTGCCACAGTGGGAATTTCCAAGAGAGGAAGAGCAACCCTCCATAAACAGAACACGGATGGCTCTACCTCCCCCATCTCTCTCCCCTTCCCTTCAGAAGTCTCTTTCTCTGCCTGCCTCTCCCTGGCTCCATCTTACTCAGCCTCCCCTTCTCCCCCCGCGTCTCCCGCAGCACTGCCGGTGACAGGGAGCGCTCGGAGAAAGACGAATTGGAATGACACGGGAGCTCCGGCGTGACTGCCGGGGTGATGCATGGGGACCCGCCACTCGGTGCTCGTCCTGAGCGCTGCAGATGAGGGACTGACCTCCTCTGCCAAGGGGCCAAGGATATTTGAAGGGCACAGCGGTTACAGCTGGGGGGAAAACGGGGAGGAAAACTGTCCCTTGTGTTTTGTCCGTGCTCCTGCCGGAGCCTCGGAGCACCTCGGCAGCGCTTCAAAGCAGGTGACTTCCCAGCGCTCCCTTTCTGCCAGCAAAGCAGCAAAGAGTCATCTCAAATCTCCTGCCTCCTGCACGGATAGTCCTGAGGGAGCACTGGAGATGTGACAAGGCTCTGCTAGCACCGGGATCCCAAATCCTGCCTCGTGCCTCATTCCAGGAGGATCTGCATTAGCACCGAAGCAGAAATGGGACATGACACGGCAGAGCTTTGCAAGGACCAGTCAAACCCCAGTGCTGACAGTGGTGAAGAGCTCTTCCATCACCTGCATCCCTTCTGAAGTCCCTCTCTGTGACCCTGGCAGCAGAGCAAGCCCTACCAGAGCTGCCAAACCCCCTGGCTGGAGCAAGTTTTTGGAACCTGGACCTGCTGGGCTGTCACAGAGGACCACACTGGGCCTGGCCATGTGGAGTTAACTGGTCTCAGGGGGAATGGATTTTACCATCAGCTCACAGGGAGGTGAGCTTGGGAGGGACCTCTGTGGGTCACGTACCTTCAACTTCCCCAAGGCAAACCTGACTGAAATCTTCATCCTCTCCCTCGAGTTGCTCCGTAGCACTGTGTTCCTAGGATGAACACTAATTCCTCTGGGATATTGTCCCGTCCTTTGGGTTGAAGTTCCAGTGGGTTCTGTCCTGGAGAAAACTGTCAGACAAATCCACTGTTCTTCAAAATGCTGTCTCAGGATGACTGGGAAATTCAGCTCAAAGCCACAAATTCCTGTAAAATTTGGCAAAGCAGCTTGCCTAAATAAATGTGTTTTTAACAGAGATACCACTCTGGAGAAGTTGGATCATTTCATCTTGATGTTTTTAACTGAAGTGAAACGAATTTGGATCTTTCATTTGCTTTAATGAAAGAGGGGAAAAAATGCATTTAAAATAGCATGAGGTATTTTATTTTTAACCAAGCATCTCAGTTGGCTCAAGAGAAAAAGAAAAACATTGCTGGTGTGTGGGGGGAAATTGGTTCAGTTGCTTGAAAAAAAGCAAAATTAAAATCTTCTCCCCAGTAAGCCACCCAAGGTGAGCCAGGATCTGGGAATCCCTCATGCCAGGTCCCATTGCTCCCAGAGGAGCACATGGAGAGGTATGGGGGGGTGACAGCACCGTCTGTGCCACCCCGGGGTGGGGGCACTGCCCAGCCATGGCCATAAACCCAGGCCAGCGTGTCAAGCAAGCAGGTTTTCCAGACATCTCTGCCTCCTCCCTGGGCTGAATGCCTGCCAGGAGGAGCGTTTGGAAAAGAGCAAGGAAGGAAAGGCTATCCAAGGCTGGACAGATGCGGCCAGTTGGCACCAGCCGCTAAATTAGCAGCCAATTTCCCGCTCACAACCTGGGGACCTGGGCTTTCAGCTGAGCACATTAAAGGCTGGAGCCCCTTTTAATTGCTGTAGATCTTAACACGTGTCCCTCAACTCTGGTGTCTCTGGCAGCCTGGACAAAGCCAGCTCTGAAAATGGGGAAAATGCTGTTACCTGGTTTATTTAGGGTCTTGCTGACGCGCTCCGGACCTGGTGCCGGCGCGGTTGGTGTGAGAAGATTCAGGCTTTGGGGCTGATTTCTCTCTCATCCCAGCATGGAGAGCAGGAAGGAGCACCATCCCTGTTGTTTCCCACTCCGTGGACACCAAAAGTTGAAAGACAGGGCACACGTTGGCCAAGGCAGGAGGCTGGGGAGCAGCGAGGATGTGGTGACCCTGCGGACGCGCCGCTGGGGCTCGGTTGCTCCGAGAGGCAGGACACGGAGCTGAGAAAGCTGTGAGACCCTTAGCAGGTCCTGTCAGCCTTATTCACGCGTTATCAGATGGGGGAAGCCCAAAGGGCTGCCAGGGAGGTAATTAATCTTGGTCTCCAGCAGAAAAGCTCTTGGAGAGGAGGGGGGAGGTCAAAACGAGCACTGTTTGAGGAGAGATGGGAACCTGGCGAATGCTTGAATGGTTTTTTGCCCTTAATGTGAAGTTCACCCCAGATCCGAAGACACCTTTGTACTTCCCCCCCGATTTAATTTGGATTTTTATTTGGGATCATCAGTTTCTCCTCACCATAAAACACATCATCATCACTGCAAAGCACTTTTATGACACCTTTATCTGATTATCCGAAAGCACTTAATCAGCATTAACTCATTAAGCTTTCCCAGGCTGCGGTGGGAGGAGGAAGGGGTCGGTGCTGGCTTGGAGAGCAGCCCTGGGCACAGGGGTGTTTGGGGCTGCAGCTGGGGCAGAGCCACGAGCATCCCTTGGTACCCAGCTCCACAGGCATTGCCAGAGGGAACTCACTGCTTTTCCTCCACGCATCAAGACCGAGCTGGATGGACATAAGGGTTCTTTGGAAGGTTGAATTGCAGAATCTTTCAGGGATCTATGGAAAAGCACCTCACACAGACTCTCAGCATCCCCAAAGTGATGCTAAGACTGCATCACCTGATCCTTGGGGTGGGATTGCTGTGGTTTACCTGCTTGCCACCTGTGCTAATATAATACAGAGGGTCTCAGGATATAATACCTGAGGTCTTGGAATACAATACAGAGGGTCTCAGTCAGTTCTGACTGTGAAGCAGGACAGGCTTGTTTAAACAACCCTCCCAACTCACAAGTTTTATGGCAGCAAAGAAAATGTCCAAGCAAATATCCATCCGTTCTTTGTCTCAGCGAAGGGCAAATTTCACTCGTGGAGCTGTGGTACTTTTGCTGAGCCCTTGTAATGCCCCATTTGCCCATCCTGGAGTTGAGGTGCTGAATGTAGCCCTGAGAATAAAGTACCAGAGCATCCCCACTCCACCAGGCTTTGCTGGGTGTCAGTGTCCCACTGCATCCAGCACAGGGGGTGCCTGTGCCAGGTGGAGGGAGTGGGGACGTTCCTGACCCCCTTCACAAGGGCAGTGGATGTGAGATATTGTTGGCTCCCCTCAGCACGGACACCCCGGTGTCTCCTCCAGCAGAATGCCAGGACAAGGAGACCCCCACCCACAGCAGCAGCACTGGGTTATTCAGGGATGGCCATTCTCCTGGCTTCAGTGGCAAATTAGACCCCTGGAAAGGGGTGGTGGGCCGGGTTGCCCATCTGCTCCTGTTTTTGTCCATCAATTAGCCCTCCTTTCCAGCGGGCTGATTGTGGTTCATTGGTTTCCGCTTCACGTTCCGCGTGGTTTCCAGACACCATCACAGAACAGCTCTGTGCTGTCTCCAGAGAGCTTTTGCCTTTGGACTCAGGCCATCTTTTTTTTTCCCCCCTTTTCTTCCCCCCCCCCCACTGTTTTTACAGCACTCCCTTGGGCCAGCTCGAAGGGTGGACCCTGTCCAAGCATGCCAGGTGCTGCAGGATGCCCAGGGTGACCACCAGCACCCACCCACCCATCATTTCACCCACTGCTGTGTTCCCAGCTCCAAACGTCTCTGACGAACCTCCCCTGCCTTCTCTGTCACCAGAGCAGAGCTTCTTCCCCACATCCATGTCTCCCTGGTTGGCAAAGCCACACACCTCCGGTAACATTTCCTCCTGATCCACACAATTCTTCCCTCACCCTGCTCACCTCCATCAATCCTGTCACCTGTGCACAGGGATTTTCACTGCAGACGTGGAGCAGGTCCTTGCCCATGCACAGCTTTGGTGTCACAGCCACATGGACCATCTGGGTGGCTGGGCTGCTCCAGCTTGCCCAAGTCCTCCACACTTTTGGCCAGAAGAAAGTTGATGCTCTGGGCTGTGCAGACGTCCCTCTTCAAATCCAGGGCACCAGGGATGAAGGGACAACACTGCTGGGAATGAGACAGGAGAGGAGACCCAGAGTCCACTGAGGCTGGAGGGCTCATGGTGAGGAGAAGGGATGAAGTGCAGCTGTTTCTAAAACTACTTCAGCATCGTGAGCTTGAAGAGAAAAACTTTTGCATCTGGGCTCAGAGGGGTGGCTGGTTTATTTTTTTACATTTGGTCAAAAAAATTCCCATGCCTAACTGGATAACGTGGTGTGGGCTTGGGACTGGATTAGAGGTCCAGCTGTCATGCCCTGGGAAACCCTGCCTGAGTTTAGGGGGGAAAAGCCTGAAGGTAGATGGGAAAAAAACAGATGTTTTTTGGGTGCATGGCTGTGAGCACCCCATCCCACCAAAGGTGTGAGGTGCCAGGGACTCCCCTCCCCAGGCAGCCTGTGCTGGGAGCTGTCCCTGGGTGGGCTCAGGGGCAGAATGTGGGGGTCTCCCACACTGGCCCAGCTGTCAAAGCTGGCGTGGGGCACCCCAGGGCAGGGCTGGGGCTCAGGAAACTCCTCTGGGGGCTCTGCCCTCCTCAATTTACTGCTGCTGGGGGCCTGGGGGGCCATATAGGGATTTGGGCACCTCTCACCCAAACCTTATACAGAACCAAAGCATCACTTTGTGTCCCTGAATCAACTAATTGATGGTTCTGGTGCAGACAAAAATATAACATAAATTGAAAATACCCACCTTGGCATGCATGTGGGTTAAGTCTGTGTTACTGTTGTCATGGAGGCATCTCCTTCTTATTTGAGCTCCTGTCCTGGTCTTTCCTTATCTGTCTGGATGGTGGTGCTGCTCCATTCAATCCAGCCAGTTTTGCCTCCAAAAGGTATTATTATTTAATTCCCTTTGCAGCTGCCTGCTGCTCTCCATGGCCAAGCAGTTCTTTGGCTGATAAAAAAAACCCAGTTGAGCATCGGTCAGTAAATCAGTGGTAACAGAAGTGCTGAATCATTAAATCTTACACTGTAACCCGTTTTAGCTGGGCTTAGAACATATATCCAGGATTGCAGATGGAGGCAACAGGCTTTAAAGGCAAAACCAAAACATAACACCCAAGGGAGAGCAGAGCAATCCCTGGTTTTCCTGACTGGGGCCAAGATGGCTCCAGCCTGTTTTGGTGCCTGCCTGAATGCAAAAATCCTTTCCCCTGTGAAGAACTGTATATTTTGAATTTGTCCTGAGTTAAAACTTAAAAATAGAACTCTATTTTTTTTTTTTTTAAACAGAGATTCTAAGTCAGAGCCAGCTCTGACGGGAATCATGCAAATTCAGAGCTGCTTTCTGAGCCCTGGCTGCACCTTTGGGTCAAGCAGCTCTTAGCATGAGCCACCACTTAGTGTAATCCTACCTTGCCAACACAGAGAAGTGTGACTCTTGTCCCACAGAGCAGGTGAGATGCCCAGACTGGGCACAGACTTCCTACAAGCACTCATCCTCCCTATTCCACATCCCTGGCATCTTATTTGGGGTGGTGGGAGAGAAGGAAAGCTCAGCACAGGGACACAGCACCTGCTCTTTCAGTACTCACAGCGTGCTTTTTTACTCCCTCCTTACTAGATGAAGGGAGAAGTGAGTTTCTAGAAGATGTTGGGCAAAAGATCCCAGAGCAATCCAGTCCTGGGAAATCTGTTGGATCTAGGCATTGTTCATAGCTACTTACACTCTAGTTTTAGCATCTTGCCAGTAAGATAAAAGTGGTGCCAGCCTTCAGCAAGCTGCAAGGAGATGATGATGCTCTCAGAGCATCACCTGGAGCTCTGTCCTGCCACATGGCTCTTGTCCCATAGCCTGACCTTCAGGAAGAGTCCCTGCAGAGACACCTTCCCCCCAGAGCAAACTGCCCAGTGTAGAGCTGACTGGCTTCTCTCAGGGCTCCAACATCTCCCATCCACACCACCCTCCTCAGGTTTTCCCTTTCCCCCATGTGCAGTGAGCCCAAACCCACCCAAACCTGCTGCTTGTTTCCAGACCAGCCTCACCATGTGGTGTCATCATCTCACCAGCTGCAACATCACCTTCCCATCCAGAGGTTGGAAAAGCATCCCCCATGGAAAAGTTGCTCCAGCAGAGCCACTTTTATCCCAGACCAGGCTGTTTCTTGCTTTCCTGCTTGCTCCCACGTGACGTGACCGTCTGCTTCCCTCATTTCTGAGGCAGCAAAGTAGAACCTCCCTGGACAGAACACAGCACGTGCATCCAGCCTCATCCTTGTGGTGCCCCAATCCTGCTGGCACAGAGCACAACCAGGGCATCTCCCCAGCTTCCACAGGACCCTCTGCCCAGGCACATTCCCTCTGCTGTCACCTTGCACAGAGCTGTTGTCTGCTCTGAGGGATCAGTGGTGAAGGAAAGGTCTCTGTCCTGCCCTGGTCCCTCCCAGGGGGTTTGATCAAACCTGGGTAAGGAGATCTCACTCCTCACAGCAGCGACTTTTCATTGACCAAGCCTAATTCTTGAAGAGTTTTCACAATATTTCAGAAAGGGAAAGAGCTGAAGGCTCCATGGGCTCCTGTGAGGACCTTCCTCCAGGTTAGCAGTGCAAATCCTCAGGGACCACACAACTGGGTGTTCATATTAAACCCTAAAATCAGAGAGGCAAACAGATGAGTCTACAGACAAATGGATGTTGGATGAAGAGAGAAGATAAATAGAAGGATGGAGAGCTGGTGGGAGGAATGAGAAGCAGATACACACAGGGATGGAGGGAGGAATGGCAGGCAGGGAAGGGGACCATGGGATGACTTGTGCAGGCAGACAGTTGGCTGATGGATTCAATAGACAAGAGGCACATCAGTGCATTATTTCCTCCTCTTTCTCTTCTCTGGAGCAGAGGAGAGGATGGCCGGCCCCGGGGCCATGCAGGGGAGCCCGGCAGCAGCCAGGGATATCAGGCAACAGCAGGGCTCTGCCCTCCTGCCCGAGGACAGGCAGGGGCCGGGGTCCCACTGCCCCGTGGGGTGCCCGGCCGGCCCGAGCGTCTGTTCCCTTTGAAGCGGGTGACTCGCAGAGCCGCCGGCAGAGAGGATTTGGCAGGTCGGCACTTCTGCTCCGCGGCAGGCCCCATAACAAGAGGATTGGCTTCCCTCCCTCCAGCACATGGCTCTCCCTCCCCTCCGCGCTCCCCGTTGAACGGCAGCCCAGCCGGCAAGCCCCGACAATCTCCCGTCCCCCTCAGCCCAACCTCATTGTCCCCGGGAGATGCCTCCTTCCCCCTCCCCACCTCTCCCTTCTCTTCCTGGCAAATTCTCCCCCTCCTCCTGGATCCAGCCGCTCTCATAATAGCATCCTTTTCATGGAGACAAATTGTCCAGCCGGGGGCTGCACCTGAGGGCTTTCGCCCTTTAACAAATAGCCTTTTAATTTTCTGCCAGAAGGGCATGGAAAGGGGGGGAAGAGGGAAAAGGGGGGGGTCTGGAGAGGGGGTTGCACAGAGGAGAGAGAATCAATCAGACATCCATCTTCATCATTGCTGCCAAGGGACCATTTGCACTGGCTGGATGCCCCTGAGGGAAGGTGGGGTGAAAAAGAGAAGAGGTTGGGGTGAGGGGGAGGCAGGAGGCGGTGAGGGAGGGGGATCACAGAGCTGTGCCATTCCTGAAATCCACATGGAATGGTTGCCCTCCAGAAAAACAGACAGCAACCCTTAGAGCCCAGGGAAGGGAGCTGAGGGTTGTTTTCCAGCTCTTACTCTGCTCTCCAAAGAGATTGGGTCAAATCCAAAAGAGTCAGTAGCCCCGGCACAGAGCAAAGCAGCAGCCAAGGAGAGCCAGCTCAGGCCATGGGAGATCCCAATCCCTGTCCCCCTGGAAGTGGGGAACTCCAAGTGAGATGAAGAACAAAGAAACACGGGAAGAAACTCCATCAGCACCTTCTCCTCTCTGTTTTCACAGACATCATACACAGCTTCTACCACAAGGCAGGGGAGCCAGAAGAGCTTGAGATTTTCCTCTCCCTGGTGCCTGGGCAGCAAGGAGGGAGCCAGCAGGTGAAATCACCGAATCGCTTTCCTCTCCTCTCCTCCAGATTCTCTCCTGCAAAGGGATATCTCACCACAGTGTCAGCTTTAGCTGGAATCTGTCGCCTTTCCCACCAAAAAATAAGCAAAGAGGTTAATTAGATGTTTGCAATCCAATTTACGTGTTGTTTGTGAAACCAGCATTTCAGCTGTAACCCAGCCTGGGAGCCCCCGTGCCCTCGCTCTTTTGCTAAATTTATTTCACAGCTTTGCAGAACTGGCTCAGCCGGGTCAGAACTCTTCCATTATCATTTTATCGCTGCCTCTTACTCTGTAATTACAAGCTGCTTCCCTCACCCCCTCCCTCCTCTTCTTCCCCAGCCCCCTCCAAGCACAAGGTGGGAGATGCTGGTCTTGCTTTAAGCTTTTTCTACGATTTGTCTCACCCACCGAGGCCTGGGAACAGTTTGGCCCTGGTTGCAGCAGATAAGCAAGGGAAGGTGGCTGGGAGAGGGGGGGGATGCTGTTCTACAGTCTCCACTCCCCAAGGATTAAAATATTCAGATGCACTGATGAATAGCAATGAGTGCTGGAAATGAAGGCCTGGAAACTCAGCATCGGAGAGGCTGGAGTCAATCTGGCAGGAAGGAGACGAGTTGCAGAGTCCTGGAAGTCTGTGGCACATCCCTTCATGTGTCCTGGGCTGACCCTCATTTGTTTCCAGACACTGACTGGGAGGGTGCTGGTTGGCATGGGCCAAAATGGTGCCAGGATAGACACACAGAGGTGGCCAGCACTCTTACCTGTGCCCTGTGGAATGTGCAGGAGGGATTTGGGTGCCCTGTTGGCCAACATTCCCAGTAAGCTCCAGCGAGAGGGAAAGGTCCTTGAGGAGCATCTCAAACGCACATCCCACAGAGCCAGGAACCAGCATCTCCCTGGGCTTCCAGCTCCTCCTCTGTGCACATAGGACAGTCCCAAAGCTGGCACTGCCACCAGAGGACAGTCCCCAGCCAGCACGGTGGCTCATTGCTGGGCTCCACTTGTAGATCCAGGAAATGTGGAGCAGCAGCAGGATCCCCACACCAAGTACCCTCTTTCCTACCCCCCCTTGACATTATAATCCATCCCCTTCCCGAAGCACCAGCCTCCTTCACCTACAGTAAGGGGAAGGGGCCACATCCTCACCAGGGAAGGACCATGTCCTTCTGCCCAAGCTCAGTCTGAAGGACCCTCCCTTACCAAAGTTTAGGGAGAGGAAGTAACAAGCAGAGGGATGCCAACAGCTCTGGGGCACTGTAACATCTTGACCATGGGGACAAGTCACCACAGGACAAAAAAAAATGAGTTTGGGATAGAGGTGGCACTATTTCTGCCCTGGGAGAAAGAGATGCTGCCTTGCTGTGTGGACAGGGCCTGGGTGCAGCTGGACACGGCCAGCAGTGCCCTGCTTTGTTGCAAAATTTGGCTTCACTTCAGTCACCTGTGAGCACAAACCAGACAAGAACTCGCGGGCAGCATGAATACACACACACAGCCAGCTCAATTGCCCATGAGAAGGTTCATGTAATTAACAGGCAGCCAGCTTTTCTTTCTTGTGGCAAAGAAAGGATGGGGAAGGGGGTGTATTTTTCTGTGTCCATCCCCTGCAAGCAAGTTCCTGCAGGACTGTTCTCAGGAGCAGGGACCATGACACAGTCTGTGACCAGGACCCCAGGGGCACAGAGGGATGGACCACAGGCCCCTTTTCCCAGCCCTGATGCCCCTTCATGCACAAAGTGGGTCCGTCCCCTCCTAGGAAGAATTCAGAAAGCCTTTTCCCTGCTAAATCCACAAGTGCAGGGAGCCCCTCTTTTCTGGAAATAGCATAATGATGGGCCCTGCTGCCATGCCATGGTCTGTGCAGCCCCCACTGTGCACTGGGATCCCCATGAGATCACTGGGGACAGTATTTAACACTTGTGTCCATCACACCCCCACACCACGAACACTCCAGTTCCCAACCCTGGAGCACATCTGGCTCTGCCTGTCCCCTTCAACCCTCACATGCCGTGGTGTCCACAGACACACAGCCAGCACCAAGCACAAAGACACCTCCATCCCTCCCTAAAACAAAGATCAAAGCCCCTGCTCGGAGCTGAGGACACCACCCCCTCCCTCCGCTGCTGGAGGAACATTAAAACCCCATTAACCTGGGGTTGTTATTAATCATGCAACATTGCCCAGTGGGGACAGCCCTGACGTGTGAGTGCCCAGGCTCTCACCAGCTCCCCCGGCCCGGCTCCAGGTGACACAGGCACGGAGAAGGTGGGATTGGTTTGTAGCTGTGCGAGCGCTCCAGCTCCAGATAATGAATTTCCTCCACGAGGCAAAGGAGGAAAGAGCTTCGCTGAGATTGGAAATAATCACCCCGAGGCAAGGCAGGGACTGGACTCCAGACGCCTCTCACCCTGCGGATGATAATCCCCTTTGTGACTGGGTTAAGGGCAAGGCGAGGAAACCACGATTTATCATCTGCTTGAACCACATCCATCCTCTGGAAGAAGATTTCCAGCGGTGCTGCAGAGCGCGCCCACGGAGAGGCAGAGATCCCAGGCCAAAATCAACCCCGCAGCTCAGGAGATGTTCACTTTGGAGACCTCCTGAGGACACAGAGGGGACATCTGGGGCACAGGCCGGACAGATTAATGCCAGGAGAGCAAAGCCTTTGCCTGTACGTACGTATGTAGGCTGAAGCCCCATCAAGCCCTCACAGCTCCGTGATATTAAAGCTTTCCCCTCATGCATAGAAGCAAGCAGGGGGGCTAATTGCTTCTTATGACACTATAATGGTAGGACTATTTACACTAGATTAAAATCCAATTCATAATGAGGTATAATAACTTTGCAAATGCCAGGATTTGTCAAAGGGTGAGGAGTGCCACCGAGACAGAGCTGAGCAGCCTCAGACTTGGGGTCCGAGCCTTGGTGTGGGAGGAAGGGGCTCTGGGTTGGTGGGGTTTTGTTGACTTCTCCCTCTTTGGTTGCTTCTTCCACAGGGTAAGCAGATAGAGTGGTGAAAGGGAGTGTGGAGACTAGAACAGCCCTGGAATAGCTTTACAGCCAAGAGGGCAAGGGGGCTGCCCAGGGTCTGCACAGTGCCTGGAGAAGGTGAACTGTGTGTGGACAAGAGGTTGGGCCACCCACAGAAGTACCTGGGCTTTACCTGCCACGTCAGGAACAGAGCTCCTTCCCCAGGGAAGTTTGTTCCAGATGCAGACAAACCAAAATCCTCCGGTCACATTGAATCCCATCAGGTACCAGGAGTGCTGAGGCGGCCTCCAGACCAGGATATGACGACACTCCTATAGAAAACATCACTTGCTGGATGTTGCATATCATGTCACATTCATCAGACACCCCCCCCCCAGAAACTCATCCTCCCTGCCCAGTGCCACAGTGGCCCTTCCCACTCACCCCCGGGCCCATTCAGCCACCCCCACCAAGGACATGAGCAGAGGTGACACACACCCAGCACCTCCATCTCCCCTCACGTTTGTGGGAGGCTCCTGTGGGGAGGGGGGATTTTTGTCCCACAGGAAAGCAGTGGCCGAGATTGAATCCAGTTTGGATTGAATCCAGTTTGGATTTGCTCCCTGCCTCCACCACATGTTTACGGATGTGACCTTGAATGAGCCCAGCAACACATCACTCCTGACGCCTTCAAAAGAGGTATTTATTTATTCCCTGCCAATGACATGGACTGATGGTGCCCTCTGAATTTCAAATAGGACTCGGCTCTGTTTTGATAGTCTGGTTGACTGTGCTGGAAAACAGACAGGGAGGAAAGAGCCCAACAAGCTTCACTTGGAAAGGGAACATTGCTAACCAGATCCCAGGGCTCTGTGAGATTCCTGGATCCCGCTGAGGGGGCTCAGTGTGGCGCTGGCACGTTGCACAGAGGATTTAAGCCATGTACCTCAGGTCTCCAGTGCTCACCAAGGTTCTCTAGTGGATACCAGCACTAGGGAGTGCTCCAAAGGACTGTCATCACCAGAGGGGGAACTGCAGGAGACAACAAGCACCAGGTTTGATGGAGTTGAAGGGGGGACTCAGGTTAAGCGTGAGCCCTGATATGCCAAAGTGAGTCACTCCCCCAGTGTCGCCAGGCTTTCCAAGCCTTCTCACATCTCCACATCTGTTCATGTTCAGAACCGACTGTCTGCTAAAAAAAGCTGACAGAAAACCCTCCAGAAAACTAGTTCTTCAGCACACAGTGCTGTGAATTTGTCAGTCATCCTGCTGGGCACTCAGCACCCCCAGCTCATGGCTGCTGGGCCACTTGCATCAAGGACAAGGGGAGCTGGAAGTAATATTTGATTTCCTAAAGGGCAAGACCCTCTTCTCTATATAAACTCCTCCTCAACAGGATCACTGAAGCAGCTACTCCATGCACAGGAACACAGGAGGAGCATTTAGTTACAAAAATAGCAAAAATCTCAACACTCTGTGCTCGGAAGAAAATCACCTGAGCCTCCAAAACAGCAGAGGCAAATTGAATTGTGCCAAACTCACATTCTCAACAGCAAAGGGCTCTTTCTGGCTGAGGAAGCACTCTCCCAAACTGAGGATGTCCCGTTATCAGGGCAGAACAAGGCCCATCCCATCCTCCCCAAGCAATGTGAGATCTGGGACAGCAGCTGGTGTCAGCCTGAAATCCATGTCCTGCCTCATCTCCACAGTATGGGTGCACCAAAGCAGAAATGTTCTTACCCTTTGGGCCAGGGGTTTTCCTGGCATGCCAGTGATATCTAGGGGTGTGATTTGGTGGGAATAAAGATACCTGACCTGAGGCAGGCTTTGAAATTTTTGGCTAGACTGAAGCTATTTGTCCAGAGCAGCTCCTGGCAGTGGCAGAGCCAAGAGAGTTCTGGCAGCCACAGGACAGGCTGAGGAACCCTCTCTCCTTGGAGGGCATGAACTGGCCACAAGAGCCAGGGCTCTGCAGGGGTAGGAGGTGTGTGGGATGAGGGTGGAGGAGTATCTAACATATCTGTCACCACCACCATGTGACAGACACCCCAACAGACCCTGCCTCGTGACGGGGCTGTCAGGTTTCAAGGAGCATCAAGTGCCTCCTCAGAGCAGAGCTGCTCCTCACACTCTTTTACTCCTTCCTAAGAGGAGGCAGAAGGTGCTCACAAAGCCAGCCTCAAGCAGAACACATGGATGTTGCACGTATCAATATGTTCAAGCTGTAAAGGAGGAGATGTCGAGGAACCCGGCACCTCCAGCCTGACAGATGGAACGGGGCCCAGGAACACCCCTGATCACATGGCACCTCCTAACACCACCCCAGGAGGGGACGAGGCTTCTTGGCCAGGGTCTGAACCAATTACCTTCTGGCAAACGTGATGCCCTTCGATTCACCAGCACTGAAAAGGAAAGCACAATTTTCCCCCATTCTGGTTTTTGTTTGTTGAGAGGGAGAGCGAGCTGGAGGAGGCGGCAGAGCAGAAAGGGATTGAGAGGATGGCACTGCATCCCAATTGGAAAGAGCCAGTGGCCACTGCCCAAGTGAAATTCCAACTTTATGACATAATGGGCTTTTTCTAACCAGCGCTTGCTATTAACTTCGGCACTGGCTTAAACCCCTTGGCCTCAGGCACAAGCAGAGCAGAGCTCATACACTGTAAATGTTAATACTGCTTTAGCACTGTAATAAGCTAAAAGGTGGATGCAAGATCTGGCACATTAATTCCTTTTTTCATCTTTTTAGCACATTTCAGGGTAATATGAATAATAAATATTTGAGCTCATGAAGGTTAACGGATGGATAACCCTGGAGACTGGGACTCCCTGGGTAGGAAGGCAGCAGCTCCCTCCCATATGTTGGCATCTCCAGCAGTGATCCAGGGAATTTGCCTCCTCCTGAGAAGCTGGAGGTGCTTCTTGGCAGGGAAATGTCTGACATAAAAACTTGTTGCCTGGCATACTTGTTTACACTTCAAATGTTTGGGCTGGGGAATGAGTAAAGGCAGATGTTTCCAAGCATCACAGGGCAAAGCTATGGAGAGAGAGGAGAACCTCCTCCATCTCAGCACAAGCTCTTGGTTTCCATTGAACAACAGCCAGGTTTGGTCAGCAAAGGGCCCCGATCTCAGAGCTGTTTAGGCATCTAATTCCTATTGCAACCAGGTGTAGATTCACCTGGACTGAGAGCCTTGGTGGCAGAGTAAGGGAGCTGAGCACACACCTCTGGAGTTTTAAACTCCACTTGAGTCTGCTGTCACTGAGGGAACGTTCTAAAGGCAGAGCTCTGCATGGACATGACCCAGACATCTTCATCAGCCCCAAGGCTCCTGGTCTGACCTTGTTTTGCAGGTGCTGGGCCTGACTGACAGGGCTTTGATATCTGTCAGGCTGCAGCAGCACAACTCCTCGAGGAGAGCATCTGCGGATGCTCTGGGACAGTTGGGTGAAAAACTTCCTTGGAGCTGGGAAAGCTCTGCCCATCACCTCTGGATACAAAAACATGGAGAGGAGGGCTCTGGGAGAAAGTCACACTGCTTTAGCATCCAGTCAGGTGCCACAAGGGAGGCTCAGCTCACCCCATGTGGTGCAAACCATGTGGGCTTGCAGCGAAGGAGTCTGAAGGGATGCAGAAAATCTTCTAATCCAACAAGACAGGAATGCTAAAAAAGGAACATGTCAGGAGAGAAAGGGTAAGTCTAATGACCCAGGAAAGGGTTTGAACCCTGTGCTGGGAGAGCAGACACTGCAGCAGGTTAATTCCCATTGTTTACCTATCACAAAGGCCTGTCAGGTCTCCCAGTTACTGGGAGAAAAGGGGTTGGGATGAACATGGATGTGATCACCTGGGGTGGAAGATGTGGGGATTGCCCAGATTTCACCTGCTGTTACAGTTTTGTCTTCCTGACCCACACGGTACAGACAATGCCTGAGACTGTCACATCCAACAAGCAAGCCCTCTTGCTGGGAAAGGCCCAGCAGAAGTTCTACTCTCATTTTAATCTGTGGTCCAAGGCTGGTGGGCACCAGCACGGTGGGACAGAGAAGGCACATCCCTACCCCTGGTAGCCAGTGATGGGGTGGGTGTCACAATGTGCCACTGGAGCTTAAGTTGCAGGAGAAAGGTCTTGACTGTGCCACCAACCTGAAGTAAGGATTTAGTTCCCATCCTGAGCCTGATGGGGTGGTCCAGGATCTTCAGGGGGTGGTGGGGGCAGGGATGCTGCATCCCCTCCTCAGATTCCTTATGCCCCATCCCGAACAGTGGTGCAGGAAGCTGGGATAAGCAAGGAACACAGGGCTTGTGCCAGTTTGGGAGGACAGTCAGGGGGACAGGGCAGCTGTGGGCCTGGCAGGGGACACGGGAAGGGCAGGCTGGGGAAGCACTGCTGATGGAGAGGGGAGCACGGAGCTGGGTGTCAGGGGCCAAGGGGTGACTGCTGCGAGTCTCTGGGACCCTCATCGGGGAGCAGCCCACGGAAACACGCGGCTGGGGAGCACTGGTGGGCAGGACATTGTGTGCTGGGGGGCTGCGAGCGCGGCTCCCCCCGGCACGGAGCCCACGTGAGCTGTGCACACCGACCACGGCTGTGCAGCCACAACCTGCCCCTCGTCCCCTGACCCGGGGAGGGGGGACCTGCCCGCCGCCCCTTGGGGTGCGAGCCTGGATGCTGCGCGAGGAGGGGAGCGACGAGTCCCCCGCCCTCCAACCCCCCTGTTTGCCTTTCGTTTTGCTCACTGTTGCGTGACCGCCGAGCCCCCCTCCCCTGGCAATCCTTGGGGGATATCAAGGGCAAGGAAGAGAAGGGTTACCTGGAGGAAAGGGTTGCTAAGCAACTCCCCCCTCCGACCCCCCCCCCCAAGCACCGCAAACCCAAAACTCGTTCCAGGCCTGCAACCAGATTAGCATATTAATGAGGCTGTAATTTCCCCGGAATTGTCTGCACGTCTATGCCCGCTCACAGCACACTGGCCCAGGAGTTTGCTATGCAAATAAACTGGTTTTACAGGCTGTGGCTTAATTAACTCATCAAGTTCATCTTCCTAACAAAAAAGGCAGACTAACTGCGGATTAATGGACCTGTGTTTGCTCTTCTTTCTCTCCCCCTCTCACCCAGTCCCTCCCGGAGGCACTGCCTCCCTCCAGACCCTTCCGTGCCCGGCCGCTCCAGCCTCAGTGCTGGGGAGATCCTCCAGCCTCGCAAAGAGATAAATCCTGGGAAAAGAGATGGGGGGGAAGGAATCTTAATACCGTTTCCAGCAGAGTCGGGGAGGTTTCCTCATCGACTTCAAGGGGAATAAGATGGATCAGGCCTCAAGGATGGTAATTACGCCTTCAGTCGAAGCTGGCAGGTGACCACTTATGAGAAGGAGGTGGCACATCGTGACACTGTCTCTTTAAAATGGTTGTCTCTCTGCGGATCAGGGGTCGGGGATTTTGGGGAGGGGGATTAAGGTACCGTTTGTAGGGGAGCTCTGGGAATCCTGCTCCTTCCCTTACGGTGTAGGGTCAGAGCAGGTGAGAGGGATGCTCACCCTCCTGGGTTAATTAGAAAGGCCCTTCTTGCCTGCATCCCATGCTCAGCAACGTGATGCCTTTAAAAAACGACCCCCCCCAAAAAAAAAAAGTAAGTATAAGGATTTTCAAGTCACTGAGGGAAAGTTCACCTGGCCAAAAGTCTGTATTCAGACTGGACCAGAGCTGACTTTGAACACTGACATCATTATGAGTTTATCTCCCTTTCACTTCCTTACGTTTCTGTTCCCTTCTTCCTTCCCTGGGAAGAGGGAAGCAGTTTCCTGTGGCACCTGGATGTATGGGTTTCCCTTTCCCCATCCTCGACGCGGGGGAGCCCAGCTCTAGTTCCTTCTCCGTCTGATGAACCATTTCCGACGTCTTGTGGGACGGGGAAGGGGGACCCCAGAAACAGGGTTTTTCAGGCCCTGAGCCTGGAGGGGAGAGGTGCCCTCCCCTCCCCCCACCACCCACGTGGCTCCATGGCAGGCACAGAGACAGCACACCGGGCGTGGAGAGGAGGCAAGAGAGAGTTTATTGTTGGGAAGGGGTTTATAAGGCTTTTAGGAGGGTCAAAGGGGAACCAATCACAAGTTCAGGGTCACACAAAAGAAACCATCAGGTAAAGGGTCAACAGCCAATAGGAAGGGGTTAAACAAAGGACCAATGGGACGCCTCGGGACACCTTTCCCAGGACACTCCTGCATGGGAGATAACAGTTGCTGTGGGGGGTGTTGGGAAGAAGAAACACGTGTTTGCAAAGGGACCACAAAGAGCCATTTTAAAACATGTTTAAACAAGTTTCTCATCAGATTCACTGCCACATGGATGGGGTACAGATGTCCCCCCATGCTCCACACGTGGGCTGGGGGTTGGAAGCATGAGGAGCTGGCTGGGAGCTGTCAGCCCCCAGGCTGTGTGTGAAGTGACTCCACTTGGAGATGAAGTGTCTGAGCGTATCTTTTTCTTTTTAATTCCAGCTGTATTGTTAGTTAATTGTAGTTTGACCTCCAGGGAGGTTTTCCGTGGCTCAGAAGGTGGCCTGGGATACCGAATTCAGAGCCTAGGGTGGGAATGGTTTCTTTGGCATTCATAGCATGAATTGTGCCAGCCTGATGCACAGAGCCCTGAGGACTGGAGAGCCCAGAGAGACAAAAAGGCAGGGGGAAACTGAGGAACTGTTAAGTATCTGAAGGGAGGGTGCCAAGAGGATGGAGCCAGGCTCTTCTTGGCACTGCCAAGACATAGGAGAAGAGGCAACAGGTAGAAACTGATGCCTGGGAAGTTCCACCTGAACATGAGGAAGAACTTCTTTCCTGTGTGAATGACTCTGCACTGGAACAGGTTGCCCACAGAGGGTGTGGAGTCTCCCTCACTGGGGATTTTCCAGAACCATCTGGACACAATCTTGTGCCTGCTTTGGCAGAGAGGCTGGTCCGGATGACCCACTGTGGTCCCTTCCGACCTGACCCATCCTGTGATTCTGTTGTGACCCCAAAGCCACCCAGCTTGAGCCCTTGGCTTCCAACTATACTGGGCACAGCAGATCCGCTGCCCATCACCACCACAGAGCTCTCACAGCTCTGGGATCTGCCCCTGCAGTCACCCCTGACTTTGCCATTGGAGTGGGGAAGGGGCTGGTTCCCCAGCCAGCTGAGCTACCAAAGACCTCCCAGCTGCTCCGTGTGCTCAGCTCTGCAACATCTCCTCAGGAAACCTCGGCAGAGGTCCACACTTCCCTTCAAAGAAAGTTTAGGAGCATTCAAATCACACTGAGCTGAAGACCACCCCTCTTCCAGCCACAGCTGTCTTGGAATGGACTGAAGTTAAAGCTTGTTTGCTAAAGTTGGTTTAGACTGGGCAAAGTCCTTGAAAAATCCAACTGTACTCAGAAGCTTCTCTGCCTTCACAGGGAAATGGACTGGCTGACCTAAAAGGTCTTTTCCATCTCTTATTTCTGTGGTTGTGTGATTCATCCCCCTTCTTTGAAAGTGTTTCCTACAAGAAACGTCTAGTAGAAGGGGAAAAAAGTGATACTAAATAATCTTTTCTCATTTCCTCTCCTCATTGTCAGAGAATATGAGAGGTGAGGGATGTGTCTGCTGTGACATTAACCGAGCAATGGAACAGAAAAGGCAAACCAGGATTCAGCTTAGCAGCCAAGAATGAACCTATTCATGCAAGGTGGGGTAGGAGGAGATGTTCTGGGGACGTCCTTTCCAGGAACACGGTTGTTCCTCACTTTCTCAGATCATGAGAAAACACTGAGCTGGAGAACAACAAACATCTCACAGCAAGAGAGGAGTGGCCACATCCCAACCCAGGAGAGGACCTCCCTCAGAGTGCTGATCCCAGGAGGCAAATGTAGCAGTTTCCTGGGATGCTCTTGGGAATCAGCAAAGCCAGCTGTGGGTTCAACATTCTTAACATTCTTCAGGAATTTCTCTCCCGTGACCTTGCCCAATTTCCTCTTAATTCATTCAGCTCCTGCCGTGAGGAGTTCCAGAGATAACCCATTGCAAGAAGCACAGTTTGTTATAAATCTTGCTTCTACAACCTTCACCTGAAGGCATGAAGTGGGGTTCGGTTTCATGTTGGTCCCCCACTAGATGTTTCAGGTAGGAAATGGTGTCCAAGGCATCACATAATCTCAGAAAGGAGAGAAAAAAGTCCTGAGGTCAGGTAAGACATTCCCCTGGGAATGTAGAGGGGCATCTTTCCATCCTGAAGCAGCCCTGAAGAGAGGGACTGGGAGTTACCCCAAACAAGGGCTCAGGAAAGGTCTCTTGGCTTGTAGCCACCAGGACACTCCTCAGCTTCCCATCCCCACTCTCCATCCCAGTCCCTGGAGTGCTCCCCCAGTCCTGTACAACCCCAGGGAAGTTGTCCCACCCCACTAAGATGTGTCCACCACTGTATCCCTCTCCTCTCTGGATTTCTGACACCCCAGTGATGAGGTTTTTCTCCTCTCAGTGGCTCTCAGGTGACTTTGGCTCATAGCATTGCACCACCTCAAGCCTTCTCGTGAGCCACAAACTGAAGATCACCAAATTATTCTTCTTTTTTTTCCGTGTTGGATAATACCTTTCAAACCATCCCATCTGCTAATCCCTGGTTTCCCGCATTCTCAGAGGCAAACATAGTGTGATATTCTAGAAAACAACCCCTTTCAACTGGTTTCTGCTTTAAAATTTGAGCGTGGGGTTGGGTACATTGTCACATCAGGTGATTTCCAGGCAGACTGGGGAGCCACCGTGTTTTGGGGGGAGCTGGTGCAGACAGGCTGGGACCCAACTCACAGCCACTACTCTGATGGCATCAGGATGGGAAGGCAGCAGGAGAAGGAGCTGCTGCCCCCAGAATGAGAGGGAAGTTGGGGAGGGACCAAAGGGACAAACCCCTGTAGGAAGACAAAACTCAGCATCTGATCCCGGTTCACTTATCAGTGAGGTTTTGTCAGGGATTTGGAGATCAGAGGTGGTTTGAATGATAATCACCCATCTTCAGCTGTTGTCCAGGAGATGTTTATTTGAAGAATTGTTGTGCCCATAATATAGGGCTTTCAGCTCTTTTTGTTTCATTGATTGAGTGGATTTTCATTCTCTATTTTCTTTAGTTTTGTGGGAGCAAGAGAAGCACTAAAAACCCGAAGTCCTACAGCATCACCTCTTTCTGCAAAATGCATTTATACAGTTTTGTTTTTTTTTTTAAATAAAGACCAAAACTTAAGTGCTTACAGCCAGGAAATCACCCCAAATTTGAACATTTGCCAGATACTGTTTCCACCCATAAGAATCTCTTTTCCAGACAACATTCCAGGACACTGGCTTTTTTTTTTTTTTTCTTTTCTCCAATGTAGCTGCTACTTCCACAAAAGGGGGAAAACATTTTTTTTTTTTCTGACACAGGAGAAGTGGGAGAGGAGGGAACCTGAGAGGTGGAAAGCTGGATCTACACAAGCCGAGCTTTGAATTTAAAATTTTTCCCTTTCGGGATTAAGGAGGAGAGTGATAAAACAAGGGAACAAATTTACAGAGGGAGACATCGACTCTTTCATCACGAGCAGTCCCTCAGCTGGCAGGGGAGGCTCCCGCTTGCCCACAAGTCGAGGGGCAGGATGCAGAAATTACAGGGCGAGTCTCTGCGGCTCACACTCCGTGGGAGGTCAGACTACATGCTCGTCGGGGTCCCTTCTGGCCCTAAAACCTATGAATCTATTGATGCTCTGAGGCTTAAAAAGCAGCAGCTGCTCCTATGCAGCACCTAGTTCTCATAAGCATTTGGAATAATGGATCCATATTGTGCCAATGCATACTAATGTTAATATACATTTGCAGCACACAATGTGATGGCTTTGGAGACACCCAGGTGTCAGATGGAATCAGTGTCAGTGACACACCGTACCAGGACTTCGAGGCAGGTCCCTGTTGGCTTCTCCAGAGGGAAGCTTTCGCTCCTTTGAAATTATTGTGTTTATCCCTCATGTTTACGGAGGGGAAAAAAAAAAATTATAATGAACGAATTGTGTCAGGCTTTCCACAGGACTGGTGTCCACAGTTTGTAGCCAGCCAAAGTCTGTTTTTCACAGGGTTAGAGATGTGGATGTGAGGGAAAACAAAGAGGGATGCTGCATGAGGAATGCCCAAGGACTTCAGAGGTGCAGCCTCCTGCTCTCCCTGCTGATTCCCTCTCATGCACCAGTGCAAAGAAATTAGGAGCCAGGGCCAGGGGCTGCTCCCAGCTCTGTCCCCGCTGAAGTCCGGAGAAGTAGCACAAAGCATTTGCGAGCCAAAGACCTGAGCCTGCCTCTGCTGGATTTAATCCCCCCGGCTTTCAAGTGCAGAATCAGGTTCAGATTCTGCAAAGGGAAAATGGCCTCTTTAATTGCTGCCTTGGGTTGGGATTGTGGGGCACAGAACACACTCCCACCTCCAGCCCTGCTCCCTCCGCACCCACAAGCCGTGTAGGGGGGTGTGCAAGGACTGCATGAGCAGGGTGGGGGCGTCAGGGGAAGGTTTGCACCCCAGATTTGTCCTGTATAATTCGTGAGGGTGTGGAAATGTGTGCAATACCTTCACATTTATGTAGACACAGAGAGATACCTTATTTTTTCACAAAACAAGCAAGCCTGCACCAACCTCACCGAAATTCCCTGCCCAAATTCCCTTGTCACGTTTACACGAGCCCACATGGGAAGCTGCCCAGAACATCATTTCTTTACAGGAACACAGTACAGTAGCAGACCACGCAGCAACTCCTCAACTGCTTGGATGCTCATTGTTCCCATAGGTAACTGCCCAGTCAGTCCCAGGGCTGGGAACAAGGACTTTGTCACCACCCAGGCACTGCAAGGGTTAAGGCCACCCCTGTGTCAGGACTCACCTAAAGCAAGGCCTGGATGGATGGAGGTCTCCTTGGAAGCGCCTCAGTCCTGCAGAGCATCGTCAGGGCTCCATCCCACACACCAGCTGAGCTTGAGGGGCCCTTCCAGGCTGGCCCTTGGCCATCCCCACCTCCCCCTGCAAGGATTTGCTTCCAATGGAAAAGCTAAACCTAAATTCCCCCACACTGGTTATTTTTCCTGCTCCAAAAGGAAAAAAAAAAAAAATCACGAGAAGAAAAGAAAAAAAAATTGAAAGAAACCAACAGCTTCCCAAGTCCCCAGTGACTCTGCTCCCCTTTGGCCCTCCACAGTACCCTGCTGCCAATCTTCTCTTCTGGCCTCTGGACACCCCGGAAAGCCCAAAATACCCAGGTGCCAATGGGAACCGCCTTTGTTGGAGCAGGTGTGGCTGCTTTTGTGGCCCTAATCATGGTTAGGAGAGGCAGGTGTGCATTTCTAGTGAGGTCAACAGAAGGAAATGGGGATGGAGGAGACAGAAAGCAAGGTGGCCGTGTGCCCAGGTGACAGTGACAGTCCAAGCATTGTCACAAGAACTGCACATTAGGCAGCTGATGAGGTTAGAGAGGTCCCATTCGGTCTTCCCATTCCCTGAGGCAATGGAGGCTTTATCACATCCCTGCTCAGCACGAGGTGCTTCTGCCCCGGCTTCTCACCCAGGTTGTGAAACGGGTGTTGGAGCGGTCTAGGCAAAACTCTCAGCCCCACTCCCGGCCCCGAGGCAACCCCAGGAAGGGCTCTCTCCTCTGGCCTGCACAGAGAGAAAAATCTCATCCCCTTGAATAAAAAGATGGGGTTGAGGGACGGTGTCGGCTCCCACAGAGCCTGGGTACGTCAGAGAAGGCAGGGCCACCGAGATGGGTGTTGCAGGGGGAATGTGCGTGTGCGAGGGCTGGTTCTGAGTGTGTGCATGAAACGTGTCACAGGGATGCGCTTCCCAGCCGTGAGGGTGTGGGGGATGAGGATTTGGGGTGTGCAGGAGGAGCGTGTGTGCGCGGCAGGGTCCGTGCACGCGCGTGGACGCGCCTGAAGGAACACAGGGAATGTGCAGGTTGGGTGGTGAACGCAGGGAAGGGAGATACGTGTGTGCAGCAGAGGATGAGGCAGACAAAGAGCTGTGCAGGCAGGCAGGGGGACACCCCCAAGCCCTTCACCGGGGTGTCAGGGCTGGGGGAGCCGGGTCAGCCCTGGTGGGGACTCCCCAGCCGTTTCCTCTCCCGGGAGGGTCAATCTGGGGGGGTGTGAGTGTGTGCAGGGACAGAAGCGTTTGTGCAAGTGTCCGAGTGTCTCCTCTCCGTGACACTCGGGGCTCACCACTTGGTTTTCTCGGCCCCCCCAGCGTGGGGCTGAGCCGTGGGGGTCCCCCCGCACTGCTCTGTCACCGCTCGGGGTGGGCAGGCACCGGCATTCCTGGGTTCGGTTTTAATCGCAGCGGCTGAAAGACCGAAAAAAAAACCGCGCTGAGATCCCTCTGGCTCTTCCCGCTGCGGCTGGGCCGGAGCTGGAGGTGTCCTGGGCAGCGCAGCCCGGGATGAACTATTGGGGGGGCACTGGGAGAGTGGAGGGGTCCGATGAGCATCTGATAATTATGTCGTGGTATTCGCAAAATTTCCAGTCTTTCCGGCCAACGCAGCTTTCTGTGGGAGGAGGGAAACGGGAAAGCAGAGAAAAACAGAGAGGCACAGAGAGATCGGTGTGGAATGTGTGTGTGACGAGAGGGGGAAACGAAAAATAGAGCAGCGAAGGGTGTGGGGAGAGAGAGAAAGAAAGAGAGAAAGAGAGAAAGAATCGAGAGAGAAAAAGAGGAAGAATTGAAAGAGAAAAAAAAGAAAAGGAGGAAAATAAAAAAGGAAATGAGAAAAAACGGGAAAAGAACAAGAGGAGAGAAAGCGAAAAAAAAATAAAAGCAAAATGAGAAAAACGGGGGGAAAAGAGAACAAAAATAAGAAAAAAAAAAAGAAGAAGAAAAGCTGGGGGGGGAAGAAAGAAAGAAGACAAACAGAGAAAAAAAACGGAAAAACAGAGAAATACAGAAAATTAGGAAAATATAAAGGAAAAAAACAAGAAGGAATAAAAAGGAGAAAACGGGGGGGGAAAATTAATAAGAAAAGCAGAGAGGGGAAGATCGAGGGAGAGAGAACGAAGGCAACAGAGAGGCGGGGGGGGTGGAAGGGGCAGCCGTGCCCGGTGGCCACAGGCGAGGCGGGGGCTCGGGACGGGGCTGGGGGCGGCCGGGCCCGGCGGGGCCGCGCGGTTCAGCACCCTGGAGAGCTCCACCGGCACGGCGGGCGGGACGCGGGGACACCGCGGGGGACGCGGCCGTGCCAGGGCCAGGCAGGGCTCGGGAGGCCCGGCGAGACCCGGCGCTGCTCGGGGCCGGGGTCCCAGAAGTGCTCCTCCATCGCGGGGCTCGGCCCTGCCGAAGGCATCGCTGTCAGATCCGTCCTGGCGCGGGACTCCGCGCCCACTCGGGTCGTGGAAGGGAGGGAGCAGCGTCCCTGCTCCGCTTTCCTCCCTTCACCCTTCCCGGTAAACCGCTCCCCCCTTCCCGCGGAGCTGCCCCCCCCACCTTGTAGCCCCCCTTGGCCCGGCGGTACGCGAGGCTCTGGGGCGCGCTCAGACCCCCCGTGTGTCCCCCCCGTGTCGCCCCACGGTGCCCGTGAGCAGGGAGGCGGGAGCGCTGTAATCCCTCATCCCGCCCGCAGGTGCGGGCCGTGCGCTCCCCCCTCCCTGTTTCCCAAGCGAATCCAAAGGAGGGAGGAAGACCCGGGGGGCGCAGCCTGAGGGGGTCACCCCACGCCCCGCCAGCTTTGGAGGTCCCGTGTGCGGGGGGTACCCGGGGATACCAGCGCCCTGCTCAGCCCCGACCCCCGACGGGAGCACAGGGGCGAGCCCCCCTCCCCTCCCTGCCTTGCAAACAGCACCGCAGCCCCCGGCTTCAGCCCTGCCCCGCCGTGTGCCCCCCGACCCCCCCGCTCCGGGGGCTTCTGCCCCGCCAGGGCGGGCTCCCCACGCACCGGCTCGCTCCGTCCCGCCGCTGCTATGCGGAGCTCCGCGGTTGCCGCCGGCTTTTCTCATGCAGATTCCCTCTTTCACACCTCCCAAACAAAAGCAAACGGGGGCATCGCCTCGCCGTGTCAACACACACGCTCATTAGCGGGGAGGCGGCGGGGGGAGCGGGTGGGAACGGCTCGAGCAGCCCCTCCGGGGGGGCGGTCGCATCGACGGGAGGTTGTAGCGGGCCGGGGATCACCCGAGGAAATTTGGAGCGAGTTCTTTGCCGCGTGCCCCTCAAGTCACTAAGTTTCCGAAGGTCTGGGTTTGCCTGTCTCCGCTTCGTTTTATCGCAGCACACGCTGCTCACAGCCAGGCTTTGCCCACCCGCGACTCGGCATCGCGGGGAGCGGCAGCCGCGGGACCCCGAGCCGCGGGCGGGTTAGCCCCGGGGAGCCGTCGGGGAGGTGGGAATGCGGCCCCAGGATCGTGCTGGAGCTAGGAGGGGCTGGGGGGGCAATTAAAGCTTCACCAATTACCGCGACCCTCGGTGGGGGGAGGGGGGGAAAGGGGGACTGATTAAAAATGGCAATGGGGGGGCGGGAGGCGACTGGGGAAAGGTGAGAACAGCAGGGATAAGCGGCACCTCGGTGGCTCTGGCTGCCCCCCAAACCCGAGAGCGGCAGCTCCGGCCGGGCAGGGGTCCCGGGGGGTGTCGGGGCGCTCCGGGGGCCGCGCTCCCCACCGAGCTCGCACCGACGGGTCTCCGAGCTCCGTGGCCGCCGGCGGTACCCGCTCCGCTGCCCCCGCCCGAGGTTTTTGGTGTGTCTTCACTTTTGTTTGGGATTTTTTTCTTTTTTTTTTTTTTTTGTGTGTGTGCGCGCGTGTATGTGCGTGTGTGATTTGGTTTGTTTCCCTTTTTTTCCCCCGTTAAACCGCCTCAAAGGAGCCCGGTCCCGCGGCCGCTCCGCCTCTCCCGCGGTTTCTCCCTGCTGCCGGCATCGCCGTCCGTTTTGTGCCTTTTCTTCCACCGAAACCCCGTACCGGAGCTCGGAGGGAAGGAAGCAAAAAATCCGTTAAAAATAAGAAAGCGGGGGGAAAACCCAAATTAAAAATCCCCCGGTTGTTCGTTTGCATTTGGGCCGCGGTGGGGTCGCGGGGGCTGGTTTGTTTGTTTTCTTTTTCACACCCCCCGGCGATTCCATAAACACCCGTGGGGAGCAAAGAGCTGGAGCATCCCCTCTGCCCGGCACCTTCCGGAGCCCTGGCGAGGGATGGGGAGGAGGGAGGAAAGGAGCTGTGGGTCGGGGGGGCCCGGCTGGCACCGTGGGGGCTGCGTGGGGCTTTGTGCGCGGGGCGGGGGTGCCGCATTGTTTGCCGGCGCTGTGAACACGCACACTCGCACACACACTCACACTCACCTCGTGTCCCCCCGCCCCAATAATACGGAAATTTCCATGTCCCAGCTGCCTTCCCCTTTTAACCTTGGTATTAATTTAGGACGGATCTTTTTAAACAGCCCTGTAATGCATTCAGACGCTGCTGGAGGTTTATCTTTTTCTTTTTTTCTTTTTTCTTTTTTTTTTTTTTTTTTTTTTTTTTTTTTTTTTTTTTTTTTTTTTTTTTTTTTTTGTACCGTGGGTTATATTTACACCCAAAACAAAATAATTACACTTTTGTTGGCGAGAGAAAGCTGGTGATTAGACTGTGGCTCTTTGCAGCAAACCCTTTCTCAGTGGTACACCAGGACAATTTTTCACGGCTGGGTGAAATCAGACGCGGGAGGTAATGAATCCTGTGAGCTATTTAAATTTACAATTTGTAACGCAGTCACTCAGAAACGCCTATGGCCCGGCGAGGAGATGCTTGCTGGGTTTGTTTAATGTTAAAACCTGCCCCGTCCCCCCTCTTACCGGGGGAAAGGAGGGGAGCGCGGGGGGAGCAGCCTCGCCCGCCGGAGGAGCGCGGAGTGGCGCGGAGCCGCCGCCTCCCACCGCGCCCGGGCTCGGCATCCTCGGGCCGGGCAGAGCCGCGGAGCCCGGCCCCGCTCCGCGCTCCTCCGCGCTCCTTTTCACCGCGTAGGTCGCCGCCTACAACCCCCAAAATAGTTGGAAATATCCACAAAGTCGGCGGCGGAGCATCCGAACAGATAGATAATTAATTACAAAACACAGGGGGAATATGCAAACCGCGTATTACAAATTCTACAGGGCTTAACTGATTGGAAACAGATTATTATCTTGTTTGTCTTTTGTCTGTTTCACTTATCCCTCTGCCGTCTGTTGTGTTGTAAGTTGATACACTTTATTCTTGAAAGGGGATTTTTTTTTTCCTTTAATAATATAGTAAATTCCATCAACATCTTGTATAAGCGACGCTGCTTCTCCACGCATTACCCTGTTAAAACACAAAAGGTTTATTAGTTACATATAGGCGGTATTATGGGGCCTGAATTACCATCTGTTACCATGAGGGAATGTGGCTGGGAGGGGGGTGTTGCTTGGGGCTTGTGAGGTGGTTTTTTTTTCCCTCCTCCCCTTCCCCTTGGATTTATTTATTCCTTGACTTTCAAACGAAAAAGGGAGCCGAGCGCGGCCGCGGGGAGCGGGACCCCCCGGCATCGTCCCTCTGCATGGGGGTCCTCAGCTGGGGGTCCCGGCTCGGTGGCGGGGCGGGCTGGGGAAGCACCGGGCGGCAGGGAAGGGGACCACGGCCGTGTTCGGGGCCGTGGGAGCGGGACACGGGGGCGCGCAAGGCCGCGGGAGGGGAGCGCGAGTGCGCGGGCACAAGCGAAGGTGCGGGTGTCGCCTCCCGCACCCTTCGCGGACCATCCGTGCCACCTAAGATTATCCATACGATTACCCATAGGAGCGCCTCACGGCGCGGGACGTGGCGCACACACACACCCACTCCCGCACTCCGTGGGGCAACCCCGAGCCGCCCCCCCCGCGCCCGCCTTCCCGCGTGGGACGGGCAGCCCGCGGTGCCTGCGAGCGGGGCTCTGCCGCGGGCTCACGGCCACGCGTGTGCGTGCGGAGACGGTCCTGTGCGCGGGCATATTCCCCCGCACAGACACGGGTGCCGCCGCGGCTCTCCACAGACTCCACGGACTCCATACGCTCATCCCGGCGGGTTTGAGCCGCGCGGGTTTTCTCCGCGCTGCGGGGCCGCAGCGGGGCCTGCCCGGTGCTCCCGGCGCTCCCCGTGGCCTGTCCCCGCTCTCGCGCTGCCCTCGGGTCTCCTCCCGAAATCCGTGCAGGCTGCGGCAAGAGAGGCCCCCGCATAGCCCCACACAGTCCCGCGGCTTCCAAATGCCCCAGAAGAGCCCAGGGACTCCCGCAAACTTGGGCAGAGCCCGACGGGAGCGCGGCCGCGATCGGTCGCGAATCCGGTCCCTTCTCCTCCTCTTTCCCGTGCCTTCGCCTTTCTTGCCCGTTTCTCCCCTTTTTAGCTCGCCGCAGTTTTAATTTTCTTTCTTCTCTCTTCCCTGGATTTTTTCCTTCTGTCTTTGTTGTATTTCTTTTCCCTCCTCTTCCTTGCTCGCTCGGTCTGGAGCTTTTCCCTCGCGCTTCCTTTTTGGTTTAAATTCTTTTTCATTCTCTCCGTTCTTTTTATTTCTTTCCTCAGTTTAATTTTCCTCTTTCCTTCTTTTTTCTTCATTTTTCCTCGTCTTATTTCTTCCCTTATTTATTTATATTTAATTTTTCTTTCGTTCATTTATTCCTTTTTTCCTTCTTTTCATTTCTTTTATTTCCCCTTCCTCTTCTGTTGTTTTTCCTTCCATTTCATCTTACTTCCTTCCTTTTCTTTTTAGTTTCCGTTGATTTGTTTTTCTTCAATCTCCCTTTCTCTTTTACTTCCTTTTCCCTTCTCTATATGTTTTTCCGCACCCATTTTCTCTTTTTCCTTCTGTGATTTCTTTTGTGGTTTTTCTCTATTTATTTCCCTTTTCCTTCTCTTTTTTTCCCCCCGAATCTCTTCTCTCTGTGTATTTTCTTGATTCGATTCTCGCTCTTTTCACAAACGCCCACGGGCACGTACAAAACGTCCTCCACTTCCCGACGATACCCTTGTGCCGTGGCGGGTTCGTTAAGATTTTTGGGGTGGATTTTTTTTTGCCGGTACCGGGAGGGTTTCCCGGCTCCGGGATGCTCCGCGGCCGCGAAATGCTCCGGGCCGGAGCGAGGAAGAAGAAGAAGAAAATATATGTATATTTTTATATACAAAATTTTAGATTTTAGCTGGAGAAAAAGACGGAGAAGGGGAATGGAGGTCCGGCCTTTACCTGCCCCACCGCCTTCTTCCTCTTCCCCGCACGGCCGGGCCCCAGGGCCACCCCATCCCCTCCCTAAATCCCCGGGAAATGGAGGGAGAGGCGGCGTGGCCGCCCCACACACCGACCCCGCTGGGAGCCCCTGGATGGGGCAGCAGCCCCCCGGCCCCAGGCTGGATCCCCCCCCTCATAACCTCCCCCGGCCGGGTCCGGTCCTGCCCCCCGTCCCTCCCGCGGGTCACAGCTCGGCCGCACCTGGAATTAAAGAGAAAACACAGTGTGGGAGGGGGTAGCGCCCGCCGCCCCCCGGGACACCCCCCGGGCCACCCCCCCGGGCCACCCCCTGCGCCCTCTCCCCCCTCGGAGCGGGGAAGGGGCGGGGGGTGCGCCGGGCCCGTGGGACAAAGGCGGGGGGGCGGTCGGGGGGCCCGCATACCTCCGGGGGAACTTTTCATCCCACTACGCTGCGGGAAGGAGCCCCCGGCCCCCTCCCCGTCCCCACCAACCCCTCCCCCCCTCCCAAATCCACCCCCTCTCTTTTTTTTCCCCACTTGTTGCTCTTCCAGACAGAAACATCTTTCCCCCTCGTACGAAACAAATATAAACCCCCCAAACCAGGTGATGCCGTCCCCCGGAGCAACTCGGGACCCCCCGATTCCTCCCCGAGCATTCCTTTAAAAGAAATAAACAACAAACGAAAATAAAAAAATCAAAGGAAAAACTGTGGGACGGCGGTTTTTCGGCGGTGCCCCCCCGGCCCCCCAGCCAGGTGCGTACTCACTTCGCGGCCCAGGTACAAGCCACCCTCAACAATAGAGGCGCGTTGTTTTTTTCCCTCTGTGCCAAGCACAAGGCTGGAGCCAATTTAGATATGCTATAAATTAAGAGGTTGCCATGGCTACCGCCCCGCCATTGGCAGCATCCCGGCTGACGCGGCCCGCCACGTCACCAAATCTGAATAAGGATGCGCGAATTACTAAGGCGGGGGACAAAGCTGGCGATGGGGACAGCATGAGAGTGGCGGCGCGGCGGCGGCGGAGCACAGCGAGGCACCGGGGCTGCCGGCTGCAGGGGGGGGTTCATGCACCCCTCCCGCCGCGCCCGCTGCCGCAGAGCCCGCCAGCAGCGCGGCCGCCGCTCCGGCGGCTCCCGGGCCGCTCCGCAGGCACCGGAGGGGGATTTGGGGGGGCTTTTAGTATTATTGTTATTATTATTTCTCGGGGGTGGTTTGGATTATTTTTTGGGGGGGCGTCGTTTTTTCCCTCCCGTCGTCGAGGCTCCGGAGAGAAGAGGGGGAAGAACTTGACAGCCGCCCCGCTCCCCTCCCCTGAATTTTTTGTTATTCCCTCTTCTATATTTTTTTAATTTTTATTTTATTTTATTCGATTTTATTTTGCTTTCTTTTTTTATTTTGTTTTTATTTCCCTTTTATTTTGTTCCTTTTTATTTTATTTCTTTTCGTTTAATTTCGTTTTATTAAATTTTTTATTTTATTATTTTTTTCCTACAATTTTTTTTATATATTTTATTTTATTTTATATTATTTTCCCCTGTTAGCGGGGAGGGTTTTGCCTTTTTTTTTTTTTTTTTTTTTTTTTTTTTTGCCGCCGCCGTGTGCCGGCGCGGGTCTGGCTTCTCCTTTTGCGCGTCTCCATCCCCCGGCGGAGGTTATGATGGTGCATTGTGCGGGCTGCGAGAGGCCGATTTTGGACCGGTTCCTACTGAACGTCTTGGACAGAGCATGGCACATCAAATGCGTCCAGTGCTGCGAGTGCAAGTGCAACCTGACCGAGAAATGCTTCTCCAGGGAAGGGAAACTCTACTGCAAAAATGACTTTTTCAGGTGAGTCGTCACCCCCCACTCCAACCCCGCCAACGGGCAGCGGAGGGCGCGGAGATTCACAACGAGCCCGGGCTCTGCTGCCTCCCTGGGGTCTTCCCGGAGCTTTGGGGGAGCTCAGCTCCCCTCCCGTCCCTCCCTGCCGGGGCTCCACACCGAGCCTGCCCCGCCGCTCCACGGGGCAGCAGTGCCCGGCCCGGGGAAGCCCCGGGGGGGACCCGGCGGCTGCGCTGCGGCCGCTGCTGCAGCCTGAGGAAGGGGCAGCGAGGCTGTGCCCCCCTCCCCAGTCTCCCCATGACCTTCCTCGCAGAGCCCCGGGCCCCGCTCCGCCGGTGCCGCCGCCCGCCCCGTCGCGTCAGGCCCCGGTGGGCACCGCGGCTGCGGCCCCGTGGGTCCCCCCCTCCGGGACCCGGCCTGGCGCTCCTCGCCCCCCCTCCCGCCACCACAGGCCCCGGTGAAATCGGTGGTCAAAACCTCCCCCGCCGTCCCCCCGAGGGGACCCGCATCTTAAACGCCCCTAATGACCGCGATAAGGTGCCGCTGAGGAAATGAGGGACCGGGATGGGAAGGGGGGGGCAAATGACTTATGACTCCTAATGCTCTCACTACATCAACGTCACGGGGAGCAGCGGAGGAGGCAGAAGTTGTGCCGCGGCCGGAGGGGAAAAAGGGGCGACCCTGCTTGGCGCCCCGGGGCCTGGCAGCCCAGGGGGACCTCGGGAACCACGCAGCGACAGCCCCCGCTCCCGGTTCTGGAGGCAGATTTTTTGTCTCTGGGGGGTTTTTTTGTTTGGTTGGTTTGAGGGTTGGGGGGGGGGGGGGTTTGTTGTTGTTGTTTTTTTTTTTGTTTGTTTGGTTTGGGTTTTTTGAGTGGAATTTTTTTGTTGTTTTCCTTTGTTGTTTTTTTAATTATTTTATTATTTTGTTGTTGTTGTTTTGTTGGGGGTTATTTGGGGGGTTTGTAGGGTTTTGGGTTTTGTTTTGGAGGTTTTCTGGCTTTTTTATTTGTTTGCGTTTATTTTCTTTTTCCTTTTTTTTTTTTTTTTTTTTTTTTACCTTGGGAGATCTTTCCCAGCTGATTCAGATTCCCTGGAAATATTTTTTTTTTTTTTTTTAAAAAGGCACTCCTGATAAAAAAATCCAAACAAAAAAAACACGAACAAAAAAAAAAAAAAAAAAAATCAAACAAACCCGCTCTGGGAAGGAAAAGATAATCGGAGATTTGCAAAGCCTTCTCCTCGACCTGGAAGAATTCCCCCTCGGGAGAGAGGGACGGGCTGGGGACCAGACGCGGCGCTGGGGACCCCGGGCTACCTTGAGGAGCTCAGCCCCCTCCTCCGCCCGTTGTTCTGGGTGCGCGCTGCCCCTCGCACCCGCCTCTCCCTTTTTCCATCTCTGGCCGTGATTAGCCCCGTTTTCTCCCCGGGATTTTCAGGCCGGAGCTCCCCGTTGCCCTCCCGGGGAGCACCGACTTAAAAGAAATCCCCCCCTGCGGAGCGTCGAAAGGACCCCCCGCCATCCCCTCTCCCCTCCATCCTTCAGGGGCCAAATCCGGGCGAGGATGCTCATGTGGGATCACCCCAGACCCGCGCTCTCCCCGCAGCCCAGTGCCGGGGCTGCGCGGGGATGAAGGCTCTCCTCATCCTCCTCTCATCCTCGCCTGCTCCCCTAAATCTTCCAGGGAGAGATCTGGAGGATCGGGCTCCCGCGATGGGGTTTGAGGAGGGGGATTCGGTACGGCTCACACACAGCCCATCGCCGCCGGGGCTCCAGCTCTCGCTTTTCTCCCCCTTCCCAGGAGGTTTGGTACCAAATGCGCCGGCTGCTCCCAAGGGATCTCCCCCAGCGACCTCGTCCGGAAAGCCCGGAATAAAGTCTTTCACCTGAACTGTTTCACCTGCATGGTCTGCAACAAGCAGCTCTCCACGGGCGAGGAACTCTATATCATCGACGAGAACAAATTTGTTTGCAAAGAGGATTATTTGAACTCTCCCAGTTTGAAGGAAGGCAGCCTCAACTCAGGTACGAGCGGCTCAGCCCGCCGCACCGCACCGTCCCTGCTGCCGGCACCTCCCAGTGGAGGCACCTCCTGGCAGGGAAGGAGGTTTGGATTTGTGGGATGAGGGGCTGCACCCCGCGGCCAGCCTGACCCCCCCGGTAATTCCTGCCTCCGGCACCGGCAGGAGCGGGCAGCGCCGAGCCTGCCAGGCAGCAGCCCCGAGCTGCCGGTACCTCCCGGCGGAGGCGTCTCTTGGCCGGGAAGGAGGTTTGGATTTGTGGGATGAGCCAGTTGATCCGCGTGGGGAGGGAGGGATTTGGGGTGAAAGCTTTCAAAGCGGGTGGAAGTCTCTGTGATACCCCCCCTCCCCCGCCAGGGATGCGGACACGCGTGGGATGAGCTCTTCCCCCCCTCCCCGCCTTTTGGCTCTTGCCCCACGCACGGCCCCTACGGCAGCGGGGATGCGGGGCGGTGGGGAACCAGGACCACCCTCCGGACTGGCTCGGGAGACCCCCCCGCCCCGGAGCCCCCCTGCGAGTATGCCCTGTCCCCCCGCGCCGTGGGCCTGATCCTTCGCCTCCTTTCACCCAGAGGCAAAGCTCCCATTTGACTTCCTTGGAAGCTGTCTCTGCATCAGGAGAGCAGGGCCAGGCCCCCTCCTGCTGTCCCAGCCATGCCGGGCGCCCCTGCTCACCCCCTTCCGTGGGCTCTCTCTCCGTCCAGCACCCGGGGCCGGATCCTGCCACGCCAGTCAGTGGGGCCGCTGCTGTGAGCGAGGCGAGTAGAGCTTGGCCTTGGGGGGGTGCTGGCTGCAGGGTCCCCGGGGGAGGGATCGGTGGCTGGGGGCGGAGGGTGAGCCAGGCTCCAGGCAGTGACTGGGAACCCCCCAAACCCCGAAAGGGACCAGTTTCATTTTTCCCAGCGGCGCATCCCGCTTCCCGGTGTAAAAGGCGCAGGGGGGAGAGGGGGAGCGTGGGGGGCTGCGGTGGGCTTGGGGAACGCCCCCTCCCCAGCTCCCCCCGGCTGGCATGACACAGTGCACAGGGCTGAATCGGGCAGCGCTTGCCTGGAGCTCTGCGTGATGTTGGGGGGTTGTTGCTTTAGGGGTATCAGGGGGGCAGAGGCGATCTGCACCCCCTATTGCTCTCCAGCACCTCCCAACTCCTCTCCTGGAAAGCAGCTGAGCTGGATGGGCCGGGGAGGGCAGAGAAGAGGGGGGTCAGCCTCTCCCCTAAGTCATCCGCCCCCCTCCTTTCCTCTCTGGGTCTCCTTTACAGTGTCCTCATGTACAGACAGGAGTTTGTCCCCGGATCTCCAGGACCCCATGCAGGACGACACCAAGGAGACGGACAACTCGACCTCCTCGGACAAGGAGACCACCAACAACGAGAACGAGGAGCAGAACTCGGGCACCAAGCGGAGGGGGCCCCGCACCACCATTAAAGCCAAGCAGCTGGAGACCCTCAAAGCTGCCTTCGCCGCCACCCCCAAACCCACCCGCCACATCCGAGAGCAGCTGGCCCAGGAGACCGGCCTCAACATGAGAGTCATCCAGGTAGGAGAGCCCCAGGCTGCCGGGAGGGAGGAGAAGGGGTTCTGGTAGGAGCCCAGATAGTTCAAGGCTGTGACAGTTTCCCCCAGGTGCTGGAAAGGGGTTGGGACACCGAGATTGTTCCCTCAGGGAATGGGGAAAAGGGAACGCCATCTGTCCCTTGCGAGTGTCACCCCAGGCCCAGCCCTGCTCCCACTCCCGTTCTCCCGTGTGTGAGCGGGGATCCCCCACCCTGTGCTTTAATACACCCACCCCATGGGAAGGGATGAAAACCATTCCCAAAACGTCAGCCTGCGTGGCTTCCCGTGGGGCCGAGCAGGATCTCCAGCGCGCCAGGAGTTGGATGCTCCAGCCTTGTGGAAGCAAGGAGCATCTATTGCTCTCTGCAGGCAGCCGGCACTTTCTTACCGCACTGCCCCTGTGAAGAAAATCCCTGCGGAAATGTAGGGATTAATGGGCTTTAATAGAGGCATTAATAGGGGAGGACTCTCCGGCTTTGCCGGTAGCGGAGCTGCCATTCCCGGCTCCTGGCAGAGGGGAGCAGAAGTCCCGCAGGAGTGTGATGTGCTCGCTCTCCCGAGCTGCCCCATCCCTGGGGGAGTGGGACAATAATCCAGACACCCCACCAGGCTGCTGAGGCGTGCGGTTCGGATTAGGCGATGTCCGTGGAGAGGTGGCCACATCTCCCCTTTTCCCTTTCATTTCCATCCTCACTGCCGGCTGTTCTGACTCCCTGTCTGCTGCTGCAGGTGCTTATCTCCCCGCTTCCCGCTTTCCGCCTGCTTCTGCCGCGATCCACAGTCCTACCCCCTTTCTCCTTCCCACTTTTCCTCCCTTATTCCCCGTATCCATAGGGGAAATTTCTCCCTTCTGTATTTTCCGGCTGGCCTCTCCTTTGCAGGGACAGATAGGCTGAGGATGTGCATGTGGGGATGCAGCTGGGGGCGAGACGGGCAGGATTCTAATAAACCTTGTTATTTGGGGAGTGCGCATTTTGGGGTATAAGCAGCAGGAAGAGTGGGGGCTCAGCGTCATTAAAAAAAACACCCAAAATGTTGAAAAACCCTGGGTGGGTGCAAGATTTCCAACACTTCCCCTGACCAGATTTGGGGGGGAGGTGGGATGAGATGTCCCTGCCCCAGAAGGGTCCCCGCTCCCCCATTCCCGGTGGGCACTGACACCGGCCCGGCCACAGGTCTGGTTCCAGAACCGTCGGTCGAAGGAGCGGCGGATGAAGCAGCTGAGCGCGCTGGGCGCCCGCCGACACGCCTTCTTCCGCAGCCCCCGCAGGATGCGGCCCCTCGGCGGCCGCCTCGACGAGTCCGAGATGCTCGGCTCGACCCCCTACACGTACTACGGAGGTGAGGGACCGGCCGCGGGGACCCTGCCCTGTGTGTCCCCCTTCCCCTTTTGTTCCTCCATATCGCGCTTCTCCGAGGATTTTCCGCTTCTCCTGCCCTCGCGCACACACTCACGGCCGCATCCCCGCACCCGCAGCCACGTCCACGCACCCCCGCGCCCCGCCGGCATTGCGGGGCCCCTCTCCCGCGAACAAAGCCCCAGCTGCGGGGCTTTTGTCCCCCTTTCAGGCCGCATTTGTTCCAATTACCTCGCGGGGCCCGCAGCATATGGGAGGTCACTGCTGCCTCCCCGCCGCCCCGACGGGACGCGATGGGCGCAGCGGGGCGGCCCCGCGCCTCCCTCTCCCCCCGCTCCCCACAGAGCCCCCCACAAAAGCCGCATTTTCAAAGCCTCCCATCTGACCGGGGGCTTTCCAGGCACCCCTTGATGCCCTAAAGTTAGTTTCTAGATCCCTTCCAGGCTGCTTAAACTTACATATAATTTCGCCATTATATATATGTGTGTGTGTGTGTTCCCCTTTTATGTATATATTTTCCCCTATTATATACATTTTTCCAGTTGTGTGTATGTTTTTCTCATTATATTATTATATATTTTTCCTATTATATTCTATATTTTTCCCATTACATATTTTTCCCACTATATATTTATTTGCCCCCATTTTCTTTATATATATCTATTCCCGTTCCATATATATATATATATATATATATAACTTTCCCCCATTAATTAAGCACTAAACGGAGCCCATTTTCACCCCCTCAGCTGTCCCAACCCTGCGTTCCCCGCCTTTCCCTCCTCCAGTCTGGGCAGAGAGAGGGTGACGGGCACGGCAGCCCTTAGGACAGGCTTATTTCTCTCAGGTTGGGCTCTAAATCCTACCTGGCTCTTTGGGCCCCGCATCCTGGGAGCCAGTAATATTTTGGAGGGGACAGGACAGGGCTGGGATGGGGTGCAGCAGGATTTTGGAAGGTCTTTGGCCCCAGGGGACAGGATCCATCCTTTTTCCCCCCCCTTCCCACAGATTACCAAGGGGACTACTACGGACCGGGAGGCAACTATGACTTTTTCCCCCACGGGCCGCCCTCCCAAGCCCAGTCCCCGGCCGACTCCAGCTACCTTCAGAACTCAGGACCCGGCTCCACACCCCTGGGACCCTTGGAGCCCCCCCTAAGCGGACACCACTCCTCAGAAAACCAAAGGTACACGGATATGATCTCGCATCCCGACACCCCCAGCCCCGAGCCGGGGATGACCGGCTCGCTGCACCCCATCCCGGGGGAGGTCTTCAGCGGGGGGCCCAGCCCCCCCTTCTCCATGTCCAGCAATAGCGGCTACAGCGGGGCTCTGTCGCACCCGAACCCGGAGCTCAGCGAGGCGGCGGTGTGGTAGGCCTGGCGTGGGCACGCGTGTGTGTGTGCAGGGGGAAAACGCCCCCTTCGTCCCCCCGGCCCACGCGTGTCCCCCCTCCCCTCACCCCGCACCAGGGCGCATCACATCACCACCGTCGGATAAAGAGCCCCCTCCCGTGCCAAAACGCGTCCCTGCATCCCCCCTCCACCCTCCCCACCACTGCACCCCCCGGGACCTTGGGGCCACCCCGCTACCTCCCCCCTCCCGGCACCTTCCCCCCAATACTTGGGGGGGGGGAGCAATGAATGGTGCCCAGCCCTGAAGACCCCCGCCGGTGTCGGGACCACCTCTTGGACCAAAGCTGAACTCGCCTGGACACAGGTCCCACCGCCCCGGTGGCACCAGGGGAGGAGGGGCTGGGGCAGGGCTTCCCCCTGCTAATTAGCATCCTTTTTAATTATGCCCTGCCACGTCGTGGGAGGGGGGGAATGGGGAACAGAAGGAATAACCCCCGCGGCCCCTCTCCCTGCCCTTATTTTTATTGTTCCCATTTTATCCCCAAGGAGAAGGTGGGTTTGGACACGGTTTTTGGTGATGGGGAGAAGGGGGGTCGTGGGGGGGCCAGGCCCAGGGCTGCCCCAGTGACTGGCTGAGATTGGGCTCCCACGTGGTGGAAAAGACACCAGAAAGAGGTAGAAACAGGAAAAACACAACAACAAAAAACCAATAAACCCCAGAACTAAACCAACTCAACCACAACAGCAGAAATTACACCCGAGCCTCGATGCCGAGTCCCACCCCAACAATTCCCAGAGGCTCCGACAATTTAAGGATGTATTATAGTTTTTGCTTCTAGTTTCTTTATTTTGTATAAAGGAGAAACAAATAAAGTATGTTTTTGTGTTTACTGATTATTTATTGTACTTTAGTCATCGGAGGCTCCGAATTTTTCTATTTTGAAGGCAGGGAGGGGGTGGCACCGGGGAGGGGGGTGAGAGGATAGAGAGGGGGCGATAAAAAAAGGAAGGAGAATGGAAAAGGAAAGGAAAAAAAGTTGTTTTCTGAAAGCGTCGTGGGTTTCCTGTCCCCGCTGCCTCTTGCAGAGGCTGTTAGTGTGAATGGCTCTTGTTGTTCAATGTGAATAAAAAACCTTTTAGTTACCTACTGTTCGGTCACCTGTCCCTTTCATTTTATTTTATTTTATTTTATTTTTAAGACAAGACCACGAGCGCTGCTGGCAGGGCTGCCCTGCTCCACCACTGCCCTCCAGCCCTGTGTGGGGCCTGGGGGAGCAGCCCCCCATCACTCCCCTGGGTGTAACAGGTGCCGTGGCCCCTGTACAAGGTGATGCTGCTGCATCGCCCACATGGTACCCCAGTCCCCCCATTCCCCCACTCCTCCAGCTCTCTGGCACTGGGAGGGGGCACATTACCCAGCTCAGCACCTTCCCCCACAACAGACAGCGCAATGCACGATTCCTTTCTCCCGGTTGGCACGTGTTGTTTGAACCCCCCAAGGCCCATCCAGGCAGCCCAGGGGCACCCACAGCCCTGCTGGCAGAGCATCCCCATGGAGCAGCCATGGGGGTCAGTAGGGCTGCTGGAGGGGGACACCAACAGGGGACATCCCAAAGGGGAGGTCCATCGATGCCATCGGCAGCTTTTGCCCCATTTGCCCTAAGGGGTACCGAGGGCATCAGGGGGTTCTCCTCCCCCAGCACCCCAGTTCACTCCCCTCCTCTCTCATGATTCCTGTCCCTCGATTTCTGAGGTACAAAAATAAAAAGTCCAAGGCAGGTTGCAGCTCTGAACCAATATTTAAAATGCAAAATCATGGCAGAGGTTTTCGCCCCCCCTTGTCTTGCAGTAAAACGATATAAACAGAATAAATTACCTTCCCTTGCTGGCTTACGAGAGTCCCTCTCTCCTGACCTGAATTTTAAGTCCTGGCTCGGTTGTAGCATGGAGCACTGATGATTTATGGAAAGCCAGCCACTTCTCTGCATATTTTCTCTGTTCAGCCAAGTGGTGGAATTTATCCTTCCTATACCATTACTGGCATTAATAACAGAGTGGCCAACAAGCCAGGCCGAGCCTCGAGGGACCCCTCAGTCAGGAGCTGGGACCATCACAAAAACACTGGTTACCCACCACCCACCAAGCAAGGCACCTTCTCCCTTTTTCACAGGTGGGGAAGCTGAGGCAGGAGCACAGCTGGCTGCTCCCCTCTGCTCCAACCCTTCCAGGCTGTCAGTGTTAGCAGGTAATGGTTTTTTTTTTTTTAAGGACAAGGCAATGTGTTGGTAAGTAACCCCATCCCAGCATCACTTTGAGGAGTATAAAATGCAACACAAGGTCATTCACTGAGTGAACACTGGTTGCTGCAACTACTACTACCATTACTATTACCGTTATTGTTATTGTTAAAAAACTAAAGGCATAAGCCTGAGGGCTGTTTTCAATCTGCTGCAGCACCCCATCTCTGGGACTCAGGGCGGGACAGGCTGCAGGAGGGATTTTGGATGATGCTCCAAGCTGCCACATCCCAGGCAGTGCAGGCACCCGGGGCCTTAGTGCAGGAGGATGGGGCTCAAGAGGAGCAGCCGCCAAGAGCAGGGATGATCCCCTGGCTCAGAGGACCTTTACTGGTTGGGACTCACAGCTCAGAGCGGGGTGCAGGAGCCAACCCTGGGGTTGGGGTCCCCGTCACCCCAGCAGTCCCGGGAAGGCACCAGCGCTGTTAAACCCGGCCGGGGATCTCCGCCCATAAATCACCGTAACAAGCGCGGCCGCGCTCCTTGTTCTTGTCTGACCGCAGCCAGCACGGCAGGAACGGCAGAGGAGTGTAATAATTAATAATCATTAGAATAATAATGCAGAAAGACAGTAGCAAAGCAATTAGGCAGAGAGGGAGCGCTTGCTAATCGAGGTGGGGAGTTCCAGCCCAAACAGCTCGGGGAGGAGCAGGGGAGGGACAGGAGGAGGATGGAGGGTTGGGGCGTGTAGGGGAGGATACCTGGCATGTCCCAGCGGAAGAGCGGGATGTGTGGACGCCAGCAGAGGAAGGACCCTGGCTCCAGCCCTGCCTGCAATGTGAGCCCCAGGCTCGTCTGCCCCGCGTGTCTCAGTTTCCCCATCCCTGCATGGACGCTGTGTGCTGGAGAAGGCTGTGGGAGGAGTCGAGCCCTTCTTGGCAGCCTGAAAGGCAGGAGAGAAAGAGGGGAGAGGATGGCTGTGTCTCCCATGAGAGTAGGAGCAGCCCCCTGCCCACGCCGTGCCCACACTCACCTCCTGGCAGAGGTGCCCGATGCCCCGGATCTTGAAGGAGCCCGTGGGCTGGACGTTCTCCAGCTTCATGAAGACCTTGGTGCCCGCTGCCTTGGAGAGGGGCAGGCTCTCCGGGATGGCTGAGATGATGTGGAAGGGCTTCTGGCCCCACCAGGCTGGGCTACCATGGCCCTGGCAATGGATGCTCTGCCAGGGAGAGGTGGTGGAGTCGTGAGTCCCTCCCCACAGCCCCGGGGCTGACCCCAGTCTTGGTGCAGGGCACAGGAGTCCCTTGGGAAGGACAGACCTGTCCCAAGTGCCCTTCCCAACTCTGGGATGTAGGAGCACCTATGGGGTCTCCCTGCCAGAGCCCCAGGACAGGCTATGCCACCCCCTCTTCCATCGTCCTGGTCCCCACATCCCAGGTGTCTCCAGGTGCCCCCTGCACACCCTGTCCCCTAACCCAGCCAGACACGGTGCTGGGTGTCCTGCTAGAGACATGTGGCCCCAGCAGCCAAATCCCATCAGCCTTCGAATGCCCAGGAGACAAGATGTGGGTGCCCAGGAGATGGAGGAAGAGGAGGGGCAGCTCCCAAAATATTTTGAGGGTCCTTAAGGGTTTACATTTGCTGTTCTCGGGTCCCAGCAGATTTTAGGACTTTGCTCATTTGGTCCAGACCCCCAGTGTAGCCAGGGCAGCCTGCACACCCCAAATCCCCACTCACTGCTTCCAAAGGAGCCATCACACCCCTATGCCCACCCTGCCAAGCCCCCCAACCCAAAGCAGCCTGGAAACCTGTCCAACCTGCACATCCCGAGGGGCTCAGCCCCTCCAGCTGAGTGAGCCCCCCCAGATGAGCCCCCTCAGCTGGCTATGCCAGCCACTCTGTGGAGGGTCAGGAAGAGTCTCTGTAGGGGTGACACCCCTACAAAGGTGCCCCTTGATCACCCCTTGGAGAGGAGTTACTCCAAGGACCCAGCCAGAGCCTGGCCCAGATCTGAGGTCCAGCAGCCCCCAGGCAAAACAGGCAGAGATCCCCCTTTCCTCTGGGACCCCTTCTCATCTCCCAGCCCCAGTGACCACCCTCAGGGTGAGAGTCCTACCTTCTGTCCCCAGTGGGCGAGGAGGAGGAAGGTGGGATCTGGAGGAAGGTCCCAGCCCCGCAGGTTTCTCTGTCCCTCTGGCCAAGCTGGAACAGTCTGAAAGCAGAGGCTGAACGGGAATCCCAGCAGGGAAACACTGCACAGCAGCTGGCACAGGCACATCCCAGCCAAATGGGGTGCACCGGGAACCTCCACACCCTCTTCAGCTCTGTCCCACTGCCAGGCAGACGGCAACAAAACAGAACCCAAAATATGTGGGTTTGGTCCCCTTGTTACCAAACGAGGAGCTAAAAGTTATGATTAATGCACTGGGTATCTGAAAGCACGGGCTTGCTTATCAAACCCATATCAGGCTGGAACTAAAGGGCTTAGTGCTGTGGCTGGAGATGAACACCTCCATATCAAACAGGACCAGGACTCTCAGTTAGGTAATTGAGGGCAAACAAGTCCATGTGAGGAAATAATTAATATGCTAATAAACTCAGAGAAGTAATTAACATAGTCCGGCCTTCTTATAAGAAACAGGTTGAATATCTTTATAATGAAAATAAACCACTAATTCAAGGGTGTGACAGGAAGAGCTCTCTCTCACATGCCTGGCACAGAAAATAAAGTGCAAATAAAGCTTTCTAATACTACAAAGAGTGTTTTAGTCCCGATTTTCAGTGACACTCTCACCCAAACTCTGCCTCAAAGCTCCCCTGAGAGCACTCTTGCTGGCAGGTACCGAGCGAGGCGAGAGCTCCAGGGGAACCCTGCTCCTGGTGGAGCTCCTTTGGCTCCATCCCTGCCCCAAGGAAGGCAATGCCAGGCTGTCACCACATCACTTCCCTTGGCCAGAGTCCCTGGGTGACACCACCGTGGCAGCTGCGGTGATACTTAACAACTTTTTGGGTTTCCACTTTTAAGAAAATAAAGAAAGGAAGGCAAGCAGCATTTCCAGCATGCCCTGCTCTTGGCACCAATGTGCTTGTCCCTCCTTGCTGCTCCTTCACCTGGTGATGGAGATCTATCTGCCAAAATTGAGGCACAGGGATCCCTCGAGCAGCTCCCCCTGCCACAGGAGCCCACACACCACAGGGACACCAGGGGACACAGGCTCTGCCACCCCCGCCTTACCTGCAGCACCTCCCCACACAGTGGGCTATGGACACCCTGCCTTGTCCAGTGCACCCATCCCAGATTTTGGGGTGCCAAACAGCACCCCAACAGCCCAGACCTGCTGCATCCCACCCCCCTGCAGACCCCACGGAGCCCCAGGGGCTCCCAGTCCTGCTGGGAATCTGGCACCTTCAAAGCCCTGCCGAGCCAGCACATTAATCCCCCACTAATGACCTCGTTATTCCTAACGAGGCAGATCAAGGGACCTGCTGCCCAAGAGGATTTTACACCGGGGCTTTTGGGGATGGGGGCACACAGGTGCCTGAGAGGGGCAGAAAAAAGGGATGAGGATGGTCTCCCACTCCTGCAGGGAGAGCGCTGGCGCTTCCCCATTTCAGCAGCTCTGCCCCACACCGGTCCCCAGCCTGAGGCAGCAGCAGAGAACCCTCCACAGCCTGCACCCCAAAAGAGCCCGGCCTGGCTGGGCACACACCCTCCCACCCTCAGAGAAACAGGATCACCCTGTTAATATGGGGGGGGCAAGACCACAGTGTGAGCCCAACCCTCAGAGCAGCCACCCGAGAGTCCGGCAGAGAGCAAAGCACCGCCACCACCACAGAGCGCTTTATTTGTCACAGCCACGCCAGCTCACTGCCCTCCTCTCTGCCCCGCGGGCGAGCCCCAGGATCCCAGGACCTGCTTTTTTCTGGGAAGAGCCCCCCAAGACAGGTGTCAGCACCCAGGGACAGGCGCTGGGACCGGCAGGGAAGGGGCACGGGGAGGGCTCAGCGCCCTGCACAGCACAACCGGGACCTGAGCGGCAGAGAGAGCCAGGGGAGGGCGGGGTATCACAGAGCTGCGGTGCCCCCACACCCCCTAAAGGGATCCCCCCGCAGGACAGACACCCACGGACGGACGGGATCAAAAAGGAGGGCAGGGTCACTGCCATGGAGGGGGCGGAGCCGGGGAAGGCCACGCCCCCTGCAGCGACCGGGGCCGTGTTTTGGGCGGGGCTTCGGCGAGACCACGCCCCAATATATAAATAGAGTGGGTTGGGGCGGGGCCTTAATGTGACCACGCCTTTATAGGCGGAGCTTTGGCGTGATCGGCTTTGGGTAACGGGAGGTTTTTGTAGGGACGGGGCGATATATTGGTAAATAAACCCTTCCCAGCATCATTTTTGAGCAGTATAAAGTGGAACACAGCGTCATTCACTGGGTGAACATTATTATTATTATTATTATTATTATTATTATTATTATTATTATTATCATCATCATCATCATCATAATCATCATCATTATTGGTATTATTATTATAATAATTATTAATATTATTAATAGTAATATTATTGATGCTGTTAATTATTATTGTTACTGTTAAGACAAGTTTTTAAAAATAATATTATTATTAAAAGATAATATTATTAAAATAATATTATTAAAGTATTGTCGTTATTAAAATATCGGTGCTACTATTAAAATATTATTAAAATATTGTTATAAAACGTTAATAAAATAATAATACCAAAACACTTTCAATAAAATAATATTATTAAAATATTATTGTCAAATTATCATCGTATTACTATTATCATCATTATTAATATTACTATTATTATTATTTTCAAGGCATAGACCTGAGGGCTGTTTTCAGGCTGCTGGGGCACCACATCTCTGGGGCTCAGCACAGGACAGGCTGCAGGAAGGATCTTGGATCCTGCTCCAAGCTGCCACATCCCGGGGGGTTTGGGCCTTGGTGCAGGAGGATGGGGCTCACCAGGAGCAGCCACCAAGAACAGGGATGATCCCCTGGCTCAGAGGACCTTTACTGGTTGGGACTCACAGCTCAGAGCTGGGTGCAAGAGCCAACCCTGGGGTTGGGGTCCCCAGTGCAGCCAGGGCTGAGGTACAACATCACAGCTTAGTCGGGGATCCCCATGGCAGAGAGGGTCCCCACTGGAGCCAGCCCCCCAGCAGTCCCAGGAAGGCACCAGCACTCGGGATTCCTGCCTGTCTCCAGCTGCAGGGTGACCACAGGTGACCCCCCACCAGCTGGGGCCATGCCACTCCCACTGGGGTGTCCTCCAGATAACCTGTACCTCCAAATCCCTGCCAGGGACATCCAAAGCCCAATCCCCCCAGCCTGCACCCAAAGCCCGAGTGCTCCCTCATCAAGGCAAGGAGAGGGAAAAGTTCCCTGTTGGGGTGCTCAGGGGAGTCACCCCAAACCCCACAGTCACGCCCACGTCCCCACCAGCAGTGACCTTTCAATGGGACTGCACTGGGAAAACACCACCGTGAGCTCCCAACTGCCCTGACCCCCCCGGAGCAGCATCAGTCCTGGGAATAATTTCCTTTTTTAAAAGCTGTTGGTCAAACATCAGTGCTTTTATTTTTTTCCCCTGACCTTTTTGCCTTTTTTGTTGTTGTTGTTGTTGTTGTTGTTGTTGTCATTGTGGTTTTTTTTTTGGAAGGGGAAGGTCTGCAGAAGGTGGAAAGTAATCAGGTTTTGGACCTGGGATAAAAAATAGCTGGAGTAGGCTGGGCTGACTCCTTATAATTAATAGTGTGCCTCGTAATAGGATTCTACAGCCTTCGGTGCTCCCTGGGAACACCTTTTTACATAAGATATTGCTCACGATGGAGCAGCAGAGTTTTGATTTATGGGGGTTTGGCCTCCAAGAAGCACCTGGGTGAGGTGGCCTGACTGGTAGGTGGTATGGGGGGGGCAAGGGGCCAAAGGCAAGGAGGGTGTTTCTGGCGGCCTGGCAGCCAGGGCAGGGGAAAGGGCTTTGTGGGGGCATGTCAGTGATCTGGGGGACAGAGCTGGTCCTGGGGCTGGGCCCCCTCTGCTCCAAAAGGGAGAAGGAGGAGGGTGAGAAGGGGTTTGGGGCACCCTGCCCAACATCACTGGGTGATGCTCAGGGCACAGGCTCAGTGGGGGAACCAGCTGAAGCTGAGGAAGCCCACAGGGAGCAAGACCCCACATTGCCCGGGAAGGGGAGGAAGGAAGGGGGAGAAATGTTGGGAGGACACAAAAAACCCCAGGAGGTGCCATAGCAAAGAGTTAAAAGCAAACACAGCAGTACAGAGCGGGAATGGGGGAGAGCAGGAAAGCGTGAGGGAAAGGGAGGGGATGGGAAAAAGAGTAGAAAAAACCAGAATCTTAGGGGGTCCAGGATGGAGTACACACCCCCCCACATGTGTTGGAGCACCTTGGAACCTGCGGGTGTTAAACCCGGCCGGGGATCTCCGCCCATAAATCACCGTAACAAGCGCGGCCGCGCGCCTTGTTCTTGTCTGACCGCAGCCAGCACGGCAGGAACGGCAGAGGAGTGTAATAATTAATAATCATTAGAATAATAATGCAGAAAGACAGTAGCAAAGCAATTAGGCAGAGAGGGAGCGCTTGCTAATCGAGGTGGGGAGTTCCAGCCCAAACAGCCCGGGGAGGAGCAGGGGAGGGACAGGAGGAGGATGGAGGGTTGGGGCGTGTAGGGGAGGATACCTGGCATGTCCCAGCGGAAGAGCGGGATGTGTGGACGCCAGCAGAGGAAGGACCCCGGCTCCAGCCCTACCTGCAATGTGAGCCCCAGGCTCATCTGCCCCGCGTGCCTCGGTTTCCCCATCCCTGTATGGACGCTGCGTGCTGGAGAAGGCTGTGGGAGGAGTCGAGCCCTGCGTCCACCAGGCTTTATTTTGGTTATTTCGGAGGGAAAGCAAGCAGAGGGTGCCAGCCAGGCTCTGTCGCGTCCCCTGCCTCGGGGTGGGTGTCACTCCATCCCCAGCTGGCTCTTCAGGGCTCGCAGATGTGCCGTGTTGATGTTGCCGCCCCCGCAGACCACGACCACCACGGAGCCCAGCGGGGTCCGCAGCTTCCCCTCTCGCTGCAGCCGCTGCAGCCGCCCCGTGTAGAGCGTGGCCAGGGCGGCCCCGCACGCCGGCTGCACCAGCATCCTCTCGTCATCTGTGGGGACGAGACCACGGGGACATCCCGACACCTGCAGGGACTGCCTGCAGACACACGGTGCCCCCAGCACCCTGACTCCAGCAGCTCTCAAGAGCCGGTGGTGTCCCCATCACCCCCGTGATGCCCAGCTGGCCCCACTCACCCAGGAACTGCTCCACAGCCCTCACAGCCTCTGTGTCCTCCACCACCTGGGAGATGATCTGGCACTCCTGGGCACACTCCAGCGCCCGCGTTGCCACTGTCTTGGCTCCCAGGCACTTGGCCACACTGGGACATGAGGGGACAAGGTGGGACAAGGTGGTCAGGGTGGTCTCAGGACCCCTCAGTGAGCTGGGCTGAGCCCTGCCTGCTCGTTGCACATGTGGCTGCTCACCTGGTGATCTCAGGCAGGGTGACCAGCCGGCCAGCTTTCAGTGCCTCGTGGAAGCTGTGGGTTCCGTGGGTTTCAGCAGCGATGATGGGGATGTCCTGCCAGCCCACCTGGTGCAGGCCCTCCACGACACCAGCCAGCAGCCCCCCACCACCCACCGACAGCACGATGGCATCTGGTTTGGTCTCCAGAGAGTCCTTCAGCTCCCAGACCAGGCTGGTGTGACCCTGCCTGCAGGGCAAGGGGGGCAGGAGAATACAGCCTGGGGGCACCCCGAGCCAGCCCATATCCCAGGGATGGGAATTAGGGGTGGGAGCTGGGCCCTGGCAGCACTCACCACACCAAGGGGTCATCAAAGGGGTGGATGCTGACCCAGCCCTCCGTCTTCAACAGCTCCTGGGCTCTCTTGTTTGCATCATCAAATGCCTGGGGTGGAGGGCAGTGGGGGCTCAGAAGGGCTCCACACAGCCCTGTAGTGGGTTTCTGTGGCTGGGTTTTGGTAGCAGGGGTGGGAGGGGGGCTACAGGTGTGGCTCCTGTTGGAAGCTGCCAGAAGCTTCCCCTGTCTGGTGGAGCCAGTGCCAGCCAGCTCTAGGATGGGCTTCCAGCCGCTGGCCAAGGCCAAGCCAATCTGGAGAGGCAGTAACGCCTCTGGGATAATAACATATTCAAGAACGGAAAGTTATTGTGCGGATGAAGATTCCAGCCAGGGAAGAGCAGAGTGTACAACAATGTAAACACCAAGGTCAGTGCAGAAGGAGGGGCAGGAGATTCTCCAGGTCCCGGAGCTGAGGCCCTGCAGCCCATGGTGCAGACCAGGGTGGGCATCTGTGCCCCTGCAGCCCATGGAGAAGCATCAGGATACCCAGACCCCCCTGCAGCCCATGGAGGAGCACTGGGATGCAGAGACTCCCTGCAGCCCATGGAGGAGCCCCTGCTGGAGCAGGTGGATGCAGGAAGGAGGCTGTGACCCCGGGGGAGGCCCAGGATGGAGCGGGGTCCTGCCAGAGACCTGCGGCCCATGGAGAGGGAAGCCCAGGCTGGAGGAGGTTTTTCCCAGGTAGGACCTGTGGCCCCTGTGGGGGACCCATGTTGGTACAGCTCATTGGTGAAGGACTGCACCCCATGGAGGAGTGACCCACGGGACAGCAGTTTGGGAAGAGCTGCTGCCCGAGGGGTGGACTCACACCAGAGAGGTCCATCAAGGACTGTCTCCCGTGGGAGGGACCCCATGGGAGCAGGGGAAGGACTCCAACTCCTCTCCCTGACAGCAGCAGAAATAACAACTGACCATAATCCCCATTCCCTGTCTCCCTGCACTGCTGGTGGGGAGGAGGTAGAACTTAGAAGGAAGCAGGGGTGGGGGGAAAGTGTTTTTAAGATTATTTTACTGCTCACTCTTTTGCTCTGATCCTCTTAGTAGCAAATGTAATTAATTTCCCCACTTTGAGCCTGTTTTGCCTGTGATGGTGATCAGTGAGTGACCTTTCCCAGCCCTTATCTCAAGCCCTGAACCCTTCATTGTTTTATTTTTCTCTCCTCTGTCCAGTTACAGAGAGGAGTGAGAGAGCAGCTTTAGTGGCTACCTGGTGTCCAGACAGGGTCAACCCACTACAAGCCCTCACACCGCAGGGATGTGTCCCTTGTCACCACGGGTGGGGGTCCCAAGGGTGACCCTGCTGCCGTGCCAGGGTGCAGGAGATGCAGGAGAGGGACATTTTGGGATGGGATGTCAAGCACATCCCCAGCATCACTGAGCAGGCTGAGGTCAGGCTCAGCCCCCTCTGGTCCCCCCCAGGCCCCAGTTTTTACCTTGCCATAGACCTCCACGGTCGCCCCCAGCTCCTCCAGCTTGCGCTTGGGGATGGGGCCGCTGGTGCTGGGGATCACCACGGTGATGGGCAGCCCCAGCTTCTTGGCTGCATATGCTGCTGCCATACCAGCATTCCCCCCTGTGGGAAGCAGTGGCTCAGGCAGGGCTTGGCCCCCCATACATCCCCAGATTCCTCAGGGAATCAGCTCGGGATGGAGTTACCTGAGGAGCAGACGAATTGGCGGCAGCCCCTCTTGGCAGCCTGAAAGGTGGGAGAAAAAGAGGGAAGGGATTGCCTGTGTCCACCTGCCATGTCCCTCATGGGGGCAGGAACAGTTCCCTGCTCACGCCGTGCCCACACTCACCTCCTGGCAGAGGTGCCCGATGCCCCGGATCTTGAAGGAGCCCGTGGGCTGGACGTTCTCCAGCTTCATGAAGACCTTGGTGCCCGCTGCCTTGGAGAGGGGCAGGCTCTCCAGGATGGGCGAGACGACATGAAAGGGCTTCTGGCCCCCACCAGGCTGGGCTGCCATGGCCCTGGTGATGGATGCTCTGCCAGGGAGAGGTGGTGGAGTCACCAGATCGTCTCCATCGGTCCACCCCACAGCCTCGATGCCCACCCCAGGCTCGGTGTGGGGCACAGGAGCCCCTCAGGAGGGAAAGGGCTGTCCTCAGTGTTTCCTGCCAGCTCCAGGATGTAGGAGCACCTATGGGGTCTCCCTGTCAGAGCCCCGGGTGAGGCTGTGCCATCCCCTCCTCCATCCTTCTGGACCTCATTTCCCGGTGCCTGCAGGTGCCCCCTGCACGCCCTGTCCCATAACCCAGCCAGGGTCGCCGCAGGGTGGGGGTTACCTGGTGTCCCCTGGGGCCTCGCTGCGTGTCCCCGGCTGCTCACCCGCCGCCGAGTCTGGGGGACAGAAGAGGGAGAGGTGACGTCGGAGGGGCCGTGCCGGTCCCTGTGCTCAGCAGCGCAAGGGGCGGCGGTCAGACATTGCCCCGGCCCTTCTGTTTGCTCAGCACTGTGGGAGTTTTACAGCCGCGACGCTGGACCGATGCCGAAGGCGCCTGGCCATGGCTGGGCGCGCTGCCGGGTGTCCTGGCCAGGACAGGCACGTGTGGTCCTGCCAGCCAGATCCCTCTGAATGCTCGGGAGATGGGATGTGGGCACCCAGGAGATGGGGAAGGGGAGAAACAGCTCCCAAATGATTTTGGGGGTCCTTAAGGGTTTGCACTGGCTGTTCTCAGGTCCAACCAGGAACATGTCCCAGCAGATTTTAGGACTTTGCCCATTTGACCCAGGGCAGCCTGCATACCCCAAACCCCCACATAAGATAACACTTATTGCCTCCACATGAGCCATCACACCCCTGTGCCCACCCTGCCAAGCCCCACACCCCACAGCAGCCCCGGAATCCTGTCTGAGCTGCACATCCCAGGGAGGCTCAGTCCCTCCGCCTGTATGAGCCCCCCAAGATGAGGCCACCAGCCTCAGATGGCCATGCCAGGCACCCAGCAGAGGGTCAGGAGGGGTTCTGGGTCAGGGGGACCCCCCTACAAAGGTGCCCCCTGATCACCCCTTGGAGAGGGCCAAGCTGGAACAGTCTGAAAGCAGAGGTTGCACGGGAATCCCAACAGGGAGACACTGCACAGCAGCTGGCACATGCACATCACAGCCAAATGGGATGCACTGGGAATATCCCCACCCTCTTCAGTTCTGACTCACTGCCGGGCAGACAGCAATGAAACAGGCACAGAATATCTGATTTTGGTCCCCTTGTTACCCAGTGAGTAGCTAAAAGTTGATACAGTTAATGCACTGGGTATCTGAATGCACGGGCTTGCTTATCAAACCCATATCAGGCTGGAACCAGAGGTCTTAGTGCTGTGGCTGGAGATGAACATCTCCATATCAAACAGGACCAGGACTCTGGTTAGGTGACTGAAGGTGAACAACTTCATATAAGGAAATAATTATTAAGCTAATAATCTCTGGGAAATAATTGACATAGTCCAGCCTTTATATAAGAAACAGGTTGACTATCTCTATAGTGTAAATAAACCACTGATTCAAAGTCGTGGTGTGTGTGACAGGAAGAGATGTCCCTCACACACCTGGCACCAAAAATAAAGTGCAAATAAAGCTTTCTAATACTACAAAGAGTGTTTTAGTCCTGATTTTCAGTGACACCCTGACCCAAACTGTGCTGCAAATGCCCCTGGGAACACTCTTGCTAACAGGCAGTGGGAGCTGCAGGGCAGCCCTACTCCTGATGGGATGGGAGAGGGCTGGGCCCTTGGTGGCAGGAGCTGGGGAAGGGGTGCAAGGAGCTCCCAAGAGCTCACAGAGACGAGGCTGGGGACCCCCTTGGTGAGACCACCATGTGTCAGCTCAGCCCTGGGGTGCTTCAGAGTCCTTTTCCACACTACACCTACTTCCTCCTCCCCCCTTTGCCACCTTTTGACTCTATCCCTGCCCCAAGGAAGGCAATGCCAGGCTGTCACCCCATCACTTCCCTTGGCCAGAGTCCTTGGGTGACAACACCATGGCAGCTGAGGTGATATTTAACAACTTTTTGGGTTTCCACTTCAAAAAAAAACCCAAAACACAAAAACGGAGGGGAAGCAGCAACCCAGCCACTGTTACAATTCCAGCATGCCCTGTCCTTAGCATGTGTGCTTGTCCCTCCTTGCTACTCCTTCATTTGGTGATGGAGATCTCCTATCTGCCAAAACTGAGGCACAGGGATCCCTCGAGCAGCTCCCCCTGCCACAGGAGCCCACACACCACGGGGACACCAGGGGACACAGGCTCTGCCACCCCCGCCTTACCTGCAGCACCTCCCCACACAGTGGGCTATGGACACCCTGCCTTGTCCAGTGCACCCATCCCAGATTTTGGGGTGCCAAACAGCACCCCAACAGCCCAGACCTGCTGCATCCCACCCCCCTGCAGACCCCACGGAGCCCCAGGGGCTCCCAGTCCTGCTGGGAATCTGACACCTTCAAAGCCCTGCCGAGCCAGCACGTTAATCCCCCACTAATGACCTCGTTATTCCTAACGAGGCAGATCAAGGGACCTGCTGCCCAAGAGGATTTTGCAGCCGGGCTTTTGGGGATGGGGGCACACAGGTGCCTGAGAGGGGCAGAAAAAAGGGATGAGGATGGTCTCCCACTCCTGCAGGGAGAGCGCTGGCGCTTCCCCATTTCAGCAGCTCTGCCCCACACCGGTCCCCAGCCTGAGGCAGCAGCAGAGAACCCTCCACAGCCTGCACCCCAAAAGAGCCCGGCCTGGCTGGGCACACACCCTCCCACCCTCAGAGAAACAGGATCACCCTGTTAATATGGGGGGGGGGGCAAGACCACAGTGTGAGCCCAACCCTCAGAGCAGCCACCCGAGAGTCCGGCAGAGAGCAAAGCACCGCCACCACCACAGAGCGCTTTATTTGTCACAGCCACGCCAGCTCACTGCCCTCCTCTCTGCCCCAGGATCCCAGGACCTGCTTTTTTCTGGGAAGAGCCTCCTAAGTCAGGTGTCAGCACCCAGGGACAGGTCCCAGGCCTAGAGAGCCCCGTGGTGGGGAGGGAGAATGGGGGGCTCAGCCCCCTGCACAGCACAACCGGGACCTGAGAGGCAGAGAGAGCCAGGGGAGGGCGGGGTATCACAGAGCTGCGGTGCCCCCACACCCAGCTGACCCCTAAAGGGATCCCTCCACAGGACAGACACCCACTGATGGACGGACAGGATCAGCCCACGGGTGCCTGTTCAGTCCCAGTGGACCTTGACCGGGGGGAACGTCCAGAGGTCCGGGTGGCCCATGTGGAGCAGGGAGCTGCAGGGGGATGTGCTCCAGCGGAAGGGGGGCACATCATCCCACGTGGGGCCACTGGCAGCCACCAGCCCAAAGGAGGGGACCATGCCCGAGGAGGTGACCTGGAGCAGGGGAGACAAAACAGGGTGTGAATCAGCACAGAGGAATGGGCAGCACAGTCCGGGGGAGCTGCAGGGGAAAGTGCCCCCTGCAAGAGGAGATCCCCCCTAATGGGGCTGCCTGAATGCCCCACCTTCATGTCGGTGCCGCCGTGGCAGCGCTGGCGCAGGGCAGGGAAGGGGTAGGTGCCGTTGGGGGGGTTGAGGTCAGAGCGGGCAGAAATGGCGTTCTCGGCGTTCTGGGGGGGGTCACAGCCCCTGCACCGTGACAGAGGGTCCTGCAGGTAGTTGTTGGACCTGCCAGGAGAGGGGCCAGGAGTGAGTCACGGGGAAGACATAAATTTACAGCGATGGAAAAATATCATACCCAAAGGTCGCAAAGCCCTGGGGGGTGTGGAACAGCCGGGTTTGGGGGGTCCCCAGCACAGACCTCATGAGGCGGATCATGGAGTCCAGGTCATGGACCAGTGTCTGGTTCCGGCGGAAGATCTGGGCCCGTGGGTTCTTGTCGTAGGTGAACCAGTCTCCATACTTCCTCACCAGCTCCAGGTTCCCGCTGGCATTGAAGATCTCCTCAAAGTACCTGGGGGGGGGACGACTCAGAGAGTCAGCATTCAACAGAGGGGTGGGTGGCAAGGCCCAGCACTGCCTCCCTTTATGGGGCAGCTGTGGATGGCATGGGGTGAATGGCACTCACGGTACATTGTAGCTGGCCCAGTAGCCCTGCTGGTACAGCAGCTCTGTCAGATCAGCCTCCACCACCAGGCCCCTGCGCTGGGAGGAAGAGCATCGGTCAGAGCAGAGAGGAAAGATCCAGTGGGGATAAGCAGAGATGCCTTAGGATAGGCTGGGACACATGCTGGAGGTCCTTACCGTGTTCCACCCCAGTCAGGGGAGCTGGGCACCCATCACCTCTACACAGGCATCCCCAGAGCCTTTAACCACATCTCCATTTCCCACTGCCCACCCAATGGGCTGGGGCAGACATGACCCCTAGGGCTTTCCCAAACCCACAGGGATGGGAGAGGAGATGCTTCCACTGTGGCTCAGCTCAGCGCAGGAGTTGCTGCTCAGGGAGGAAGGGGGTCACTCACGGGATCTGCTCCAGCACGGTCAGCACGCCCGGTGACGGGCTCGCTCCGCCTGGCGTGAAGGCGTTGTAGTCCACCACCATCCACTGGTTGTTGTAACTGGCACAGAGAACAGGAATTGCATCCCTCTGGCAGCCAGCCTCCTCCCAGGGACTCTCCATCCAGTCCCACCTCACCCTGGGGATAAATTCCCATGCCCCATCCCACCCCACTCACGTGCCGCTGTTGAACCGCCGGAAGACAGTGGCCCACTCGGGCCCGCTGCGGGCCAGCCGGTTGGCCACGATGTTCCTCAGCCACTCCAGGACGCTGCCCCGCGGGTCCAGGTACTTCCACCGCGCCGGGTTGTTGTTCCCGATGGTGGTTTCCAGCGCTACCTGCGGGGAGGGCAGTGAGGGGCAGGGCAGCGGGGCCGGGGAGGGGTCCCCGAGCGCCACAGCCACTCACCAACCCACTGCTGAGGATGTAGAAATCATCCGCCGAGAAGATGGTGCCGGGGTAGGAGGAAAACACCTGGATGCTCCCGGGGATCTGAGACTTGCCTGGAGGGGGGATGTAGAGGCAGGGGAGCATCAGAAGGGGGGTGTGAGGTGCAGCCCCCCCAGCCCAGCCCACGCACCGCCGGCTGAGGCGCGGAAGGGCAGCGTGTACTTCTTGATGAGGCGCAGCATGGACTGGTAGGAGTTCCAGGTGTCGTGGGCCACCAGGAGATCCCGATTGCCCGGCAGCAGCTTCACTAGGGCAGAGCAGGAGCCTGAGCCCAGCACACGCTGCGGGGAGGAGCGGTTCAGGGCAGACTCCAGGTCCTCCAGGTCACCCCCCAACTGCAGCAGCCTGAGGGGAAGCAAGATATATGAGGTACCAGGTGGGGGACATCCCAGCACACGAGCTGAGCTGGCTCAGAGCTCTCTGTCTGTCCATCCAGGCTGGAGCCATTTATTCATCCCACACTAATGCAGGCACTTGTGCTGGGAGCACCTTGGCAGTCAGATCAGGGAGGGAAGGGTGAGCACAGCAGTGGGGAAACTGAGGCAGGAGCTGTGGGGGGACCCACTCCCCAGATCACGGTGTGGGGAGGAGGAGAAACTGCCTTGGCTCCATCCTGCCCCAGCAGCAGAGGACAAGCACCACAGAACACGGATGAGGTGAACTGGGAGCAGAACTGGCTGTCCCTGGACATGCAGGAATTGTCCCCACAGGATGCCCCAGCCACACCTTGAGACAACCACCTCCCACTCTCCACCACCTCCAAGAAGGAGCTTACAGGAAGCCAAAGGGTGCCAGGGTGAACCTGCCCCGGGGGAAGTCCAGGCGCCTGTTGTAGCTGTCCTCCAGCCCCTTCAGCTGCAGCAGGGCCAGGCGCACCTGGGGACAGGGGACAGAGCTGGCACCCGGCTTCCCTGAGGAAGAGGGGTGAGAGATTTTGGGGGATGGGCTCCCCCATTCCCCCAGGGGACGCAGCAGATCCAGTGGGTCCCAGTGCTGTTGCAAAGGCAGGAAGAGGCACAGGGGGAAGTGTCACTGTCAGCAAGGTCATGACTCAGCACCCGTGCCCAAGGGTGGCCAAGTCACCCCCTGGGCACCCCAAAGGCAGCACGTGAAGCTCCAGCACTGAGAAAGTCACGAGTCGCTTCTTCTCGCCCCAGGGAGGAGGATCCACGTGGCCACATCCCTGTCATCCTGCCTGGAGCCCAGCCAGGACATCTCACTGCCCTGTCCCCGCCTCTGAATTGAAGCCCCAGCTATCCCAGGAGGATGCAGTGGGGTTCTCCTGGGGTGGGGGTACCCCATCCTCACCTGGTGCCAGTACTCGGGGTCCTGCCCCTTCCCCATCTGCTCCTCCATCCAGCCCAGGTTGGCCTCCAGGTAGTCCCGGAGCTTCTGGCAGTACTCGCTCTCGTACTTGAAGGGGCCGCAGTAGCCCACCATGGTGTTCATCCAGTGCATGTACATCAGCTGGGGGGCACAGCGTGGCGTCACCGGCGGGGGACAGCCGGGGAAAGAGGGAAGGGAAGGGGACATGTCCTCCAGGGCCCCATTTTTGGAGGGGTCACCCCTTACCTGCTCGGTGACAGCGGCCTCGGCGAGCCCGGCAGCGTAGGCCTGCAGGCTGTCATTGTACGAGGCGTTGGTGGTCACCTCGAGGAAGGCCCAGCTGGGGGGGACACGGTCACGGAGGGCGGTCAAGGGTGGGTGATGGGTGGGACGAGGCTCCCCCGGGTCAGCCCCGCCACCCATCCCCGCTCGGCTCCATGCCACCCCCGTCCCGTCCCACCCGGGTCAGCCCCGCCACCCATCCCCGCTGGGCTCCATGCCCGTCCCCACCCGGGTCAGCCCGTGCCGTCCCTACCCGACGTGGGGGATGCGGTCATCGAGGCTGGCCCAGGCCACGGCGGCGGGGAGGCGGCCGGGCAGGACGCGCAGCCGCCCGGAGCCGGGCTCCAGCAGCACGGAGACATTGCGGGGCGCCGGGGTGGGGGCTGCCCCGGCCGGTCCGGCGGAGAGGAGCGGGGAGAGCAGAACCGCCGCCGCCAGCAGCACCCCCGGGGCCGCCATGGTGGGGACACCGCGGGGCGGGGCCAATGGGGCGGGGCCAGGGCGAGGCCACGCCCCCGTGGTATGAATGGGGCGGTGTGTTGTTGGGGCGGGGCTTAAACTTGGTCGCGCCCCCTTCGGCGGTCCCGCCATGACATGAATGGGGCGGGTCCTGTTGGGGCGGGGCGATCGGGGTGACCACGCCCCCAGCGAGCCCTCCGTGGGATGAACGTCGAGTAGGGGCGGATTTTGGGGCGTGTCTTGTGGCGTGACCTTGGTCCCGCCAGCCGGCCCTGCGGGATTGGGGACTCTCGCAGCCCCTCAACAGCCTGCGTCCCTCCTATCGTACTCCCACATGACCCCACGCTCATATTCACGCCCCCACTTCAACGCCCCCCAACGCCCACGGGAGATGTGTGCAGGTCGCCCCCCCAGCCCCAGTCATGTCCCACCATTAAGGACCACGCATGGCCCTGTGGGGTCCAGCCCCAGCCGGTGCAGCCCGCCAAGGGCGGCTCGTGAAACCTGGGGCTGGTGCGGGGGGACTGGGCCCCACGGGGGTTCGGGGCAGGGGAACACACGAGGTGCTGGTCCCCCTGTGGGCCCCAGCCCCGCCGCAGCCCCGCCGCAGCCCCTCGTTGTGCAATCGCGGGCGGCACCTGTTTACTGCCTCCCGCTCCTCCTCCTCCTCCTCCTTTTCCGGCGGGCAAAGTCTCCCTGCGGAACAGGTGTCCCGGGGGGCGGGGGTAGAGGGCTCGGCCTCGCGTGGTGAAGTCACGGTGGGCTGCACACAGTCCCCCCGGAGAGTCCCCCAGTGGAGGTGGAAAAGATGCCACACGCCCGGGGCTGTTCTGGGCAGGGCGGCACCTCAAAGGCACCGCTCGTGTGGGCACATGGTGGCCCAGCACGTCCCACCAGCTCCCAGTTGCTGCGGTTAATTTCCCAGTAGTGCCCACCTGTCCCCGCTCCTGTGCTCAGCGCTGCGTGAGACCACCCCGGGCACCCAGACCCGGCCGGGTGCAGAAGCCAAGAGGGGAGCACAGGGACACGCGGCGAGCACCCAAATTTGACCTAAAACCAGAAAAACCGACTGAGAAAGCATCCCTGTCCCAGCGGGGTCTGGGGGCCATGCCCCGGGCCAGCTCCTGGCGGGGCCAAGGCTTCCACCAGTGGGTGCCACTGGTCTTTGGGTAGCGGGGGGACCTGGGAACCCCTGGGAGATGCTCCCACAGCTGGGCACTGCCTATGTTTTTTATTTTCCTTCCTTTCCCCTCTCTCCGGAAAGAAGGGCAGAATGCGACTTTGAGGAGGCTGGCCAGGGTGGGACATGGATCCTTGAATCCCATCAGGATATCGAGGCTCCAGCCATGGGGGTTAAGCTGCACATCCTCCCCCCAGAAACACGGCTCGGGGGCTTGCACAGGGCAGGGTCGAGGCTGGGGTGTCCCGGAGCGGGGGACACCGGGGCGGAGAGGGGCACCAGCAGCACCCCCGGCCCCTCTGTCTCGAGCCACCGGCACAGGGATCTGCGCAGCACCGGTTCACCATCCCCGGCCGTGCCTGCGATGAGTTCGCCCGCTCTCAGAAGGTCACCCCAAAGGGGGCTGTAGGTGGGCGCAGCACCCAGGGTGGGTGTCCCGGCTTGAGAGGGACGGGATGGGGCAGAGAGTCGCGCGTGTCCCCCCTCCGCCGCCACCCCGCCACCAGCGTGGGAAAGTGCCGCTGTCGCTTTAAGGGCGAAGGGTGGCGGCCCCTTTAAGGCGGGGGGGGCGCGGAGGGGATCAGCTGCCCGCGCACGGCAGCGGGGCCGCGCCGACACGGTGGGTCCGCGCCGCGGGTGGGGTCCCCGGGTACCCCCGCATCCATCTCCCCGCATCCCTGCCCGGTATCCCCCACCCCTCGGGGTCCCCGTCCCCCCCCGCATCGGGGTCTCCCCGTCCCCCCCCCCCGCTTTGGGGGGTGCCCTCAGGTCCCCTGGTCCTGCCTGGGGTGTGGGTGCCCACCCCCATCTCCCTGAGCTCGGGGCGGCCCCGGGGCTGAGCCCCCCCCCCGGCGGGGACGTGGCGGGGCGGCGAGGACTCAGCCTGCCCGCGGGGGGCTCTGCCTTCTATCCTTTTAATTCTTTTTATTTTAAATAATAATTTCTGGTTTTTATTGTTAATTTTTAACCCCTCCTCGCCCCGCACGTGGAGCGCGGGATGGGGGTGCGGGAGCAGTCCCCGATCGCTCCCCCCGGGGGCTGCTGCCGGCGGTAGGTGCCCCCCGGTGCTGCCCCCCGCCATGGGGCAGGGGGCCATGGGGCAAGGGGCCGCGGGGCTGGCCGGGGTGCTCAGCCTGGCCGGGGCACAGCCAGCCGGGACCCCGCTGCTGCTGGACGTGGGGCGCACGGTCTCTCCCGGGAGGGATGCTCTTAGCCACGGACGGGGCCTGGATGTGAGTCTGGGGGCTGCGGTGGGGTTTGGGGGGAAGCGGGAGGGATTTGGGTGTTGCCGGGGTAGTGGGATCCCGTCCCGTCCCGTCCCCGATTGCCCTTCCCCGCCATCGCAGTTGGGATCTCACCAGGATTTCCTCCGCTGCTGTTTTTCTCCTCCTAAAACCTCACCGCCTGCCAGGCCGGCGCCTTCCCATGGCCGGGGTTGGGTGGGGGCTGTGTGGGGACAGGGACAAGGGTGTGGGCAAGGGCTTCCACCCCTGCTGGCCCTGGCACAGCCCTTCACCCACGTACATGTAGCACAGACGGGGGAACTGAGGCAGGGGTGACGGTGACCTGCCGAAAGCAGCCCCGCAGAGGGGCAGGGTGCCCGATGTGGGAGTGGAGGGTGCTCGGGGTGGGCAGTGCACCTCAGGGTGCCCGATGGCAGCCCTCCGGGGGGGCAGGGGAGGCTCGGGGTGGGTAGGGGCTCGGGGAACCCGGCTGAGCAGTCCCCGCTCTGCCCCGCAGTGCTGGGAGGTTCGGAAACAGAACAGCTCCGAGTGGTGCCGCTTCATCCGATCCAACCCCGACTGCCGGATGGACGGGGGCTTCCTCGACTACCTCAATGGGGTCTTCTGCGTCTTCCCCCCCCGGCTGCTGCCCCTCGCTGTCACCCTCTATGTAAGGACCGGAGCAGGGCAGTGCTGGGGGATGCTCCGCTGTGGGGGCGTGGGGTGGGGACCCCACTGACCCCTCTCTGTGCCACCCCTGACCCCACAGGCTCTCTGGCTGCTGTACCTGTTCATCATCCTCGGTGTGACAGCAGAGAAGTTGTGAGTGGCCCCGCAGAGTAGGGGACAGTCCCCGGGGTGAGCAGGAGCCCCATGGTCTCCGAGCAGCCCCATCAACCCTCTCCGCCTCCTTCTCTGCCTTTCCAGCTTCTGCCCCAACTTGTCGGCCATCTCCACCAACCTGAAGCTGTCCCACAACGTGGCAGTATCCTTGGCAAAGCACATGGGACCTCATCCAGGGAGGGGGGGATGTGGGGACAGGGCAGAGGAGGTGACAGTGACACTTTGTGTCCCCTTGGCACCGTGCCAGGGGAAATCAATTCGGAGCGTGAACCTGGAGGAGGCACTGGGACAAGCGGCCGTGTGCTGGCACTGGGTGGGAATGCGCAGCCCCCCTGCGTCCCCACAGGGGAAGAGACCCCCCAGGCCTTTTCCTTGACGTGCCCTCTCCATGGCGTCACCTTCCTGGCCTTTGGAAATGGGGCACCGGATGTCTTCAGTGCCGTGGTGGCCTTCTCCGACCCCCGGACAGCGGGGCTGGCCATCGGGGCCATCTTTGGTAAGGGGACCCCCACTGCCAGCTCCTCCCTGGGAGCTGCTGGCTTGGGACCTGTGTCTGGGGGGAACATTGTGGAGCCGTGGGATGTTCCCACCACTGAGAGGGTCCCGTGGCGTTGGCAGGTGCCGGTGTGTTCGTGACCACGGTGGTGGCCGGGGGCATTGCCCTGGTCAAGCCCTTCACGGCCGCCTCCAGGCCCTTCCTCAGGGATGTCATCTTCTACATGTTGGCCGTCTTCCTCACCTTCATGGTCCTCTACTTCGGCAGGATCAGGCTGGGAGAGGCTCTGGGTGAGCGCTGGGGGGGTGCTGGGGCTGGGGAGTGGTGGAAGCAGCCTGGGGGTGCCATAACCCCCCCCCCATCACTCCCCCCTCCCAGGTTACCTGGGGCTGTACGTGTTCTACGTCGTCACCGTGGTGCTCTGCACCTGGATCCACCGGCGGCAGCGGGGGGACGGGACGGCCCCCCCCGGGCCCTGGGAGCCAGGTAAGGGCCACCTGGCTGTGGTGGGACCCCGGGTGTGTCGGGGTTTCCTTCCACTGTCCCCCTCCACTGCTCCTCCCCGCAGAGATGCCGACGGATTCCGAAGAGCCGGAGCCCTCAGGCACAAACAGCAGTGACTATGGTATGTTCTTCCTGCTGGGCTTGGGGCTGGCTCTGTCCTCGGGGGTCCCAGAGACCTCCAGGCTGTTGCATGTGTGACTGAGTCCATGGGGTGGGCATGGCCGGGTGCTGCTGCCCTGGGGCAGGTGGATCCCCCTGGAGGCACACAGGGCACTGCAGCCCCACGCTGGAAGGGCTGGGGGAGCCCAGGGAACCCCCCCTCACCCTGCTCAGCCACTGTGGCCCCTCTCAGGTGAGGAGTACCGGCCCCTGCTCCCCTCCCAGGAGACCTCCCTGCGCATCCTCACCACGGCCCTCAGCCCCTTGGACTACCGCAAGTGGAGGAGGAAGCCCTGGTACTGGCGGCTCTTCAAGGCCTTCAGGGTGAGTAGGGGGGACATGAGCCAGGAGAAGCCCCCCCACGGGGCATCCCCAACCCTGCTGGCCCTTGAGGCTGTGTCACCCCCCCAGGCTTTGGAGTGGGGATGGTGGGTTGTGTGGTGGGTTGGGGATGGTCACAGGGCACCTCACAGGGTGTCTCAGCTTGGGGGTCCCTCACCCCAGGTGCCCGTGGAGCTGGTGCTGCTGCTCACTGTTCCCGTTGTGGACCCTGACAAGGATGACCTGAACTGGAAGAGACCCCTCAACTGCCTGCACATCCTCACCAGCCCCCTGCTCTGCATCCTCACCCTGAAGTCGGGCGCCTGTAAGAGTCCAGGGCATTCCCAGCTCCCAGGAGGGGACGGGACTGAGATGGCCACCAAAGCCCTGGGGACTATAGGAGCCCCTTGGAGCTGGCTCCCTGTTCTGGGGAGGGAGAATGGGCAGTGAAGAGCCAAGCTGGGGGCCTGGTTTGCAGCTGATTTGCAGCTGGATGTACCCTCACAGGGCTGGGGTGGCCCCCCAGCATCCAGGACCTGGAGTAAAAATGGAGCAGGCCTGGCCTGTCTGGAGAAACTAAGGCACTGAAGGGAGCAGCCCTCTGAGGGCTTAGGATAGAGGTGGCTTTAGAGGACAAGGCTTTACCTCCTACCTTGAGTTTGGTCAGATCCTGCCCCAGCTGCTCTGATGTCCCCTCTCCTCACCACGTGCAGATGGGCTGTACCAGATCCAGGGCGTCTTCCCAGTCTGGGGACTGGTCACACTGGTTGGCTCTGTCCTGGCCATCATCATCTTCATCACCACAAGCAATGAGGAGCCGCCCAAATATCACTGTGTAAGGTGTCCTCCAGCCCTGAACACCCACTGGGGACCAACCCAGCCTGCTCTGGTCTGGGCTGAGGGTCCTGGGGGCAGAGCAGGAGCCAGGACCTCTTTCCCATTCCCCAGTGTCCCCAGGAAGGATATGACTGGCTGAAGGTGGGCAGGGCCCTGTGGGATGTACCCAGGGCCCAGCCTGCACCTCTTCCTGGCAGGTATTTGCCTTCCTTGGGTTTTTGGCCAGTGCCATGTGGATCAACGCCGCAGCCACAGAGCTGGTGAACATCCTGCGGACCCTGGGCATCATCTTCCAGCTGAGCAACACCGTGCTGGGCTTGACACTGCTGGCCTGGGGCAACAGCATCGGTGGTGAGGGCTCTGCTGTGCCCCAGTACCCCCCAGGCACACCCTGGGGTCCCCCTGCCATCCCCCAAGGTCTCCCCTTCTCCCTCTGCAGACACCTTCTCCGACCTCACCATGGCACGGCAGGGCTATCCCCGCATGGCCTTCTCCGCCTGCTTCGGGGGCATCATCTTCAGTATCCTTTGGGTGCCAGGGGCAGGGGCTGCCTCAGTTTCCCTGCCTACAGCCCAGGAGAGGCCCTGGTCCTGTGGGACCCCTGGAGAGGAGCTGGGCAGCATCCAGCCCAGAGCCCCAGTGATGTTGGCAACCTCCTCGGTGTCCTCACGGTCTGGGGGGACTGGTGTGGTATTTGTGAGCTGCAAGGGTGGAGCCATCAGCACCACACTGTCCCCGTGGCTCTCCCAGCCCCAGAAGGGTGGGAGTTTGGGCTGGAGTCTGGCAAATTTGGGATTTGCCAAAGGGAAAGAGGGGAAGACAGAGCCTGTGCCTCCCTCTGGCGGGTCCCCAGACCAGGCTGAAGCCTCTCCTCCTCAACTGCTCCTGGTTGTATTTACCACAAGCAGGGGAATGCTTTGGGGCCAGGCAACAACCATGGGGTGCAGAAAGGAGGAGGAGGAAGGCTGGTGCTGTGCCCCTCCCCAGGGCGGGAGGGATGTGGCTGGTTCTGTCACTGCCCCGAGGTCTCCTGTGCTGTGTCTCCATCCTGAACGTGCTCCAGACATCCTGGTTGGAGTGGGACTGGGCTGCCTGCTGCAGATGAGCAGCAGCCAGCCGCTGGTGAAGGTAAGGCTGCAGCGACACGGTGACACGGGTCAGGCTGGCAGCAGGACCCCGGTGTCACCCCACATCACTCCCCATCTCTCTGGCAGCTGGAGCCCGACAGCCTCCTGGTCTGGGTCCTGGCAGGGGCCCTGGGGCTGAGCCTGGTCTTCTCCTTCGTGTCGGTGCCAGCTCAGTGCTTCCAGCTGGGCAAGGCCTACGGCGTCTGCCTCATCACCTACTACCTGGTGTTCCTCTGCGTGGCCCTGCTGACCGAGTTCAGGGTGATCCATCTCTCCACCTCTGACTGACCCCAGGGGATCACATCCAGCCCTGGATCTCATTCTGCCCCTCCCCTGTCCCTGCCAGGGGTACAAGGGCACCCTGACCCCAGCTGAGCTGCTGGAGGTGCCAGCCCAGCCCTCAGCCTTCACTTCATAAAAGAGGATGGCTGTGGTTAGAGAGAGGAGTTGTTAGTCACTGGCCACATCCTCTGCTCGCTCTGTTTAATCTGTTTAACTCATGGCAGCCCTGGGCAGGAGTAAGGTCGAGACCTTGGCTGCCTCTGGTCCCAGTGGCAGGGGCAGAGGATGGGGCAGCTCTGGTTTGGGGGCACAAGAAGAGAGGCTTTACCTCCTCAACCGCTTCACCTTCCCCTCCTCACCTCCATCCAGCTGGTCCAGGACAGGGCTGGGGCCGTTGTGTAACACAGGGTAACTCTAAAAGTCCAAGCAGATGTTTGTCCTTCTAAAGGACACTCTGTGTTGGCACCGTGGGTCTGGAATAGCAGCTGGGGCAGAGCCAGACAGGGTTAAGGTGAGTCAGCGCTCCAGGGCAGCGCTGGGTTTAGTGCAAGCAAAGCTGGAGGAAAAACAAACACCAAACCAAGGGAGGCTGGTTTCCCCTGCTTTTTTTAGAGATGTTTTTCAAGCCGAGTTTCAGATCCTACTTTTCTCCTCCTCCTCCTGGGGCGGGTAGAGCTGTAGGAAAGGACCTGGAAGTTTCGACACAGTGTTAGCCTCTGGCAGGACTAGGTTTAGACACTGTAAAAATATTGCAATAAAAAAAACTCACAAACCCAGCCTTGGCTTCTGTTTGCTGCGAGGGCAATTTCTCTTGCCCTGTGCTGGCGTGACACAGCCCTTACTCAGCGTGGAGCCTTTGCAGGGCAGAGGGAACAGTGGGGGCTGAGCTGGGAGTGACACCCCAGGCCACCCAGGGCGGTTTTCCCCAGGGTCTGGGAAAGTGGTTTCCTCTGGGTTCACCAGCAGCCGCTGTCCCAAGAGCAGTCACACGTCCCCTCACGTTGGGAAACGATGTGTCACGGTCGATGTGTCACGGCCATGCCAGGGGTCAGCAGGGGCGGTGAGAGGCACTGCTCAGTCCCTGGGGACAGGGACACGGGAGGGGCTGCCCGCGGTCCCAGGGGAGGAGCACAGTGAGCGGGCTCGTGGTTCTGCTCCCAGTTAGGAGCGTCCACAGAGCACAGGCTGGAAAGCAAAGTGCTGTTCCAGAGGGACACCCACCTCACTGCCCCACGGGAGAGGTGGGGGTGTTGTGCAAGCAGCACAACCGCCGGACCCAGTCCCTGCTCCCTTCTGGGGGTGCCAGCAGCCCTGGAGCATTTCTCCTTTTTCTAACCAGGGCTTTCACAAAAAATAACGCTCCCTGTGCCTGCAGCTATTGGCTCTGCCCTGAACCTGCTCCGGAATTATCTGGGAGACAACCCCCACTTCCTTCCACCCAGCAAGGCTACAGCAGTCGAAACCGCGGGGCCAACGTTCCGCAACAGAGGCACAGGGTCAAACACCCCTTCTGGCCTTAACCCTGCAGAGTTAAAAAACTTAACTGAAAGCATTATCCTGATGTTTAGGGAAAAAACTGGCAGGGGGAGGGCAGAAGGGAAGCCGGGCTTTGCAATGCCTTGGAACAGGAATTCAGAGCAGTTCGTCAGGGCACGCATGCAAAATATTCCCAATGCAAGCACTTGCCACTGGAGAGGGAGGGCAGGGCGGGCAGTGCTCCTCTTCAAACGCTGGAAATGCTTCAGCTTGGCCAAACCCCACTTCTGGAATAACACAGGGAAGGAAGAGAGGAAGCCGCTGCCTTTACAAAGCCAAGGGTGCTTTTTATTAGTGCGCCTGAAAAAAATCTAGAGAACATTTGACAGACATACCCATAAAATCGTTTTTATAAACAAAACACCAGCATACAAAATCCTGCAGTGCTTCCTCCCGTGCTCCCTACAAAATGATTGTCTCCATCATTAGTCTGTGTGTGGGGGTGGGTGGAGGGGAAAGAGGAGGATAAATAGAAGGGGATGCCCCGTACTCAAACTTTGTTTCCTTCCAAAGTCATATGGAAGAAGCAAACTCCTGCCACCCTCCTTGGTTTACAAAAATAATTAACCGAGTGGGTACGTGGGGGTGGATCAACACCTTGGCATGAAGCCACAGAGGCAGCACCTGTGCCCTGACCCCAAGCCTTCCACAGAGCCCTGTTATTGCATGATAAGCAGGTCAGTGCCCCCCTCAGTACAGCTTAGAGCCACAGCTCCTTTCACACCCAGAAAACATCCCCCCCCAAAAAAAGTCACTGACAGCCCTGCCAGGAGAATGTGGAGATTAAACACAGCCACATTTTTCACCCCCTAACCTTCACAATGCTCATTCATCCCGCCCATAACTTAAAGCACAATAAACACCATCTCCTCCAGCCCCAGGACTAATCTGGATAAACCTCCTGGGCTGCGACTCCACGCAGAGCAACTGCAAGAGCAACAACTGCACTGCTCGTTAATTTGTGGTCAAATTTATGGTTTGGAAAACAGCCCTTTAAGGTCCTTCACGGTTCAGAAGTTGTTTCATACCTGCAAGTATACAGAAAGGAAACAAAGAGTTGCCAAGAGGCACCCAGGGAATTTGGCAAGGGTTGGGAGCAGCCACTGGTGTGTGCTGCATGGAAAGCTGCTCACCCACTCCTTCCATCCCGTAGCTCCCACCGTGCTGTGAGAGATTTCCAGAAGCAGCTCTGTCTTGCCTACCTCTGTCTCATCCACCCAGGAAATGCTCCTGAGCTGCCTGGGTAGGATCAGCCCTCTCCCACTGCCCTTGTGCCACTTGGTGAGGAAAAGACAGGGATGTGGGACAAGGGGAATGGGGACACAGATCTCCCACTGCCTGAGGTACCCAGCAGAAGGAGAAAGCTTCCCCAGCGAGCTCTGCTCTTAGTCCAAACCTGAGGAAAGACCAAACAGCAAGAGGTGAGGGGAACCTCTGCTGGGTACTTCTATCCCTCAGCACTTTCTGTGCTGACAGGGAAAAGACAGGGAAAAGAGGGACTTGGAGAGACAGGTTCAAATGAAACATGAGCAATGACAAAACCTGCCACAATCACACAACAAACATGGCAGAGCTGGGAAGGGATCCCTTTTTCCCCCTTCCTTCCCAGCCCTCAGCTGCCACATCTGGCAGCCTCCCTGCCAGCGGCAGAAAAGCTGATGGGCAAGAAGAATCATTGTCTTCCATGTTCCTCCTGTGTCCAAAATTCAGAGGAACGGTAAAACTCTTCAGTGGATCTTCCCAAGATCCCACTGAGTGGACATTTGCTGGCCTGAGGAACATTTCTGCAGGGGTGAGAGCAAGGGAGGAGCAACACTGCTGGTGCTGGGACTCTCACCTGCACAGAGCAAGGACCTGGCTAAGCACTAACCAGCAGGACTGTTTGAAGCTCTCCTTAGCCTAGAGCCAGGCAGAAATAAGCCAGACTTGGAGCTGAAAAGCCTTGCTTTCTTCCTTCCAGTCATTTATCTGAGCTAAGGACCAGCCAGAGGTCTGCCCTTTGCAGAGCAGGTGGCCAAGTGGCAGAGGCCAACAGCCACGTCGTGCTGCAGAAACCCACCCCAGAGCAGAGACAGGAGCTTTGGGGTTTGCAGACCCCAACCTCAGGCAGGGCCACGGGCAGGACTGACCAGCAGCAATACAGATACTGGATGGCTACAGCAGAGACAGAGTTTGTGTCCCCAGTCCCCCATTCCACTTATGGTCACAACATGATGAGGTGCTGGCCCTCGGCTCTGCCTCAGAACTGCTCAGGGACAGGTAAATTCAATAATCAGAGCTGGAGATACTACAGGGAGTGCATCTACATGTGCCAAAAAGGAGGGGGAAGGCAGTCTGCTCTTCCAAAAGTGCTGAGATTTCACACCACCTCCCCTTTCTTTGCATAAGGAAGGTGGAGAAGAAAAACTCACTCCCTGATCTTTTATTCCTAGGTTAATGGTACCCTTTAAGCAAGAGGGATCTTCAAAAAGGGCCAAGGTTTTAATACTAAGCAGGTGACTCCAGCAAATTCCCTGCTGTTAATAGATTACACATCCCTTTCCCCACGGTCTGTTAGTGGTAAGACAGGCAGCAGGAACAGGCAGCAGGCTGGAGCCTGGGAAGTGGCTCAGAGGGACAAGGGCTCTGTTCTGTCCAAAATGTTCACCCTGCTCAACCTGTGTGCAGCAGCCTTACACAGAGCCCCCTGGGCCTCTGGTTTTTTCAGCAACCCACTGCTGGGGAAGAGATTTGAACCCTAAACCAGTACACTGACAGGTCTATATACATCATCCCAAAATATACTGTGAAGGGATACTCTAGGTTATTGCATAGAAGGCGGCTCGCGTTAGCTAGGCCTAAATGACAGTCTGGGAGCGTTGTCGGAGGCTCAGGGGCTTCAGAGAGCTGTTGGAAGCAGATGCAGGCTCTTGCAGTGGTGTCTGAGATTCCTCTTTTCTGGAGTGCTCCTCATACCATTCCTGCAACGGGAGACCAAACACACAGGGATCAGGCTCTGCCCCACACTGGCCTTGGGTGACTCTGCCGTGTGAGGGCACATTTGTTCAGGCACAGAGGGCTCTTTCCAAAGCCCTGGATACTCCTGGAATGACCCTGTTAACTGCAGCCCAATTGTGATGGATGCATTGAGACCTTGCCAACCACAGTCCAAGCAAACCTGGGCAAGGAAACACCCCTCTCTCAGGATGTCCCTCCTGAACATCCAGGGGCTCTGGTATCGATGTTCCCGTGATATCTGGGATTTGCAGAGCTGCTCCCAATCCTGTGTTGCAGCATGTCACATCCCTGAATCACAGACCAAGAAGAACAGGCAGGGAGCTTCTCTGCAGATCACTCAGTCCCGTGGTAAATAATGTTTAAAAACATGTTTATTTTCCTTAGGGAGACTGAAGACTCATCCCAAGCTGGCTGCCCGGCGACAAAGGACGGATTCAAATGGTTACAAGATTAATCCTTTCAGTACTAATTAGCCCACAACCTTCAACTACCTTTGGCAGGGCAGTGACCAAATCCATGGCAGAAAGCTCCTGACCACGGAGGGCACAAGCAGGAAGGTGCTAAACTATCCAGGCAATCAGCTGATTAACGTGTTTCCCATTTTGCTCAGCCTGCTATTCTGGAGGCAAACCAGGCAGCACTGCCTGGGAGAACCTTTGGTTTCTGTGTCAGACAGACACACCTAAGCTCAAACACATTCCAGGGGTTTAGCAACCCTGTGCTCAGCAGCCAAGCCCCAGGCAGCACCAGGCATGTGCTCACAGCCCCAGCAAACACCCGGGGAGCCCAGGTGAGCTCAGCCAAGCTGGAGTGCCTGCACACACCCTGAGTGTGGTTACAGTGACACACCTGCCCAGCTGGGCACCTGGACCCACTGAGGAGGCTCTGATGTGCTCTGTGGTTTAACAAAATCACTGAGAGCAAGAAAGGATCAACCTGAACTACACTTCCTGGATGCCCACCCTTCTCACAGCTGCCTGCTCCCAGAGGAAGGCAGTCTCCTGTGTTCAGAGGGGTGGATTGTTATTCCAGGTAATGGTTTGTTCACCACAGAGACCTGTTAATATCTCCAGCTCAGGCCCACATACCTGTATCTCCTCCTCATACATCTTCATACTCAAATCACTCTTGGTCCTTGATCTGCGTCCCAGAAACACTGTTGACATTTGCTGAAGAGTTGGGGGAAGGAGGAGGAAAAAACAAAAGAGACATTAATCTGAGCAGCTCACAGGATCAGTCCTGGAAGTTCAGGCATCCTTCATCATCCCACTGATGAACTCAGGTTATCCTGGGCTCCTCTTGTCAAGGGAAAAAGGCATTTTAGGGTGCACATCAATGGTACAAATGCAGGCACCCACTGCAGCTGAGACTAATCACACTGAGCAGATCCCCAGAGACTACAGAGGGAGAGGTAGCTGGGATGGATGTGTCTGTCAGTGGTGCTTAATTGAGTTAGATGAACACAAACATCAGTGCCTGGAACAAGGCTCAAACCCAACCTTCCAGTGAGGATCTCATCTAAGAACATTTACTGAGTGGGGCTGGACCTCTGAAATTGTGTAAACAGAGAGCTGAAGTCAGAATTATGCTCTGACCATATGAAATTATATGAGCAGGATTGAGAAGCAAAAGAAACCTCAGGTCTGGCATCGTCATTGCAAGGCTGAGGACAACCTCCTGCTTTGGTTTATTGTCTTTAAAACTGCTTCTGATCAGTATTTCCATCCCTATTCTGAGCTTTGTCTGTGAACAAGGGCCCAGCCTGTAACTACCAATCCAATCAAAGCAAATAAAGGTCACCTGAGAGGCTGCAGCACCTGCCCTTTGTCATGGTGATACAGGAATATAATGGCTATTATTACAACAACCACTTAAGCTCTTCCCAGATGCATGAGACAACAGATCTGAGACAAGAGCTCATTCTCCCAATTGTCCATCCTGTTTTAGAATGAAAATGTAAGTCATGCCATGGAGAAAAGAACCTGGAATCGATGCCATCATATTACTGCATAATTCTCCAGGGCTGTCCAAGCCTCAGTGCATGATGGCACAGAGGAGGATTACAAGACAATGTAAAAATAAATATACTTTTTTTTCAGTCAGCACTGGGCCAGGACAGCTCTAAGGGAAGTCTGGAGGGACTAGAGACAAGCCCTTTCTAAGGCTGTTCAGAAAGCAGGGGAGACTCAGCTGCTACTTTTCTAGAGCAGCAAAACTTTGTGATGCTGCAGAGTCCCTCCAGTGGCTCAGCTCTCGAAGGCACATGGATTTTCTCTCTTGAGACAGCAAAAGGCCCTTGTGGCCCTGGCATGCCCCCCATCTCCTGAAGCTGAGAACTTGCTGTGTTTCCTCCTACCCCATATTTGTCCATCTGCAAAACGATCTTCTGCAGCTGAGCTGTTTCAGTGGCAGCTGAACTCCTCTTGTACAGCTCGATTACACCAATCACTTCCTCCTTGGAGATCTCCTTCTCCAGCACGATGCCATTATCTTCTGGACAGGCAAGAAACAGAAAGAGGGGGGAAAAAAGGTCTCCAAGATGAGCATTGCTTCATCAGCCAATCTGATAACCCTGGAAGGCAAAGTCTAAAGCACACAGGACTGAGTCAGAGGTCAGGTACAGCCTGTACCTGCTCTTGTGACTAGAACATGTATGTCCTTGACCCCCAGCAAGGCAGGGAAAAAGTTAACTGGTGTGTAGGGCCAGCAAACTTTCTGGCCCAAACCATTTTCTCAACTTTTTAAATCATCAGGCTCCTCAGTAACTTAAAAAAAAATAAATCTTGTAGCTTTTTGCTTGCCTGTAAATTAAGAAAGCAAATAATCACACAGGAGTTGTTGCCTTTTGACCTTCATCTGCCTAAAAGAGCTTGGGAGTTCAGAGCTAACCAATGTCCTTCACTGTTCCTTTCAAACTGGGTGCAAGAGGGATCACAATGACAAGTGTTTCCAACTCCTGGCTCCTGCCATGCACCACACAAATTTGATCTGGCACCTAAAAAAATTGGGGTCCTGGGCCTTCATCACATTTCTGCAGGGAAGATTCTCTGCTGTTAAATGTCTAAGTGCAGCAGCTGTAGCTCCTTCCTGCAGAAAGGTGTTAAGAATTATTAAGATTATTCTACATGGAAAATTAATAGAAAAGTCTGGGTGCAGATTCCCTGAAGGAACAGCAGGAGAAGGGCTACAAGAGATGACAGTGGTTTTGGCACCTAAAGTAGCAGGTTATGAAGGTACCTGCAGTTTCACACCTGCAGCTCAGAAGACAGGGAGTAAAAGTGATGGTTCACAGGGGCAAGGGGATGGAGAGAGACCAGTCACTGCCAGTTCCTAAAGGGTACAGAAAGGCATGTCCAAAACCAGCACCAGTGTGGAAAGAATCGGATAGGCAGTGTCTGTTGTCCTCCATGTCATGGCAAAGAAAGCTGGCAAACCACCAGGATCAGCCTGGATGCTGGAAAAGCCACTTGGAGACATTCTGCTGCCAGTGAGCACATTAGTGAGAAAGGGAAATTGGTTTTAAAATAAATTAAGTCATCTTCCCTTCCTGTAAGGTTTGCTGTTGAGCTTTGCTACATCATTGCTGTAATGTTTCTTTCATGAAACGAACACAGACTTCCAATTTTCAAGTAATTTGGTTGAAATGGCTCAAGTAGTTGAAGTTTGTAGGTGTGCACACACACACATATATATAAAAAAACACATCCATCCACCCACTCACACATTTTGGGGAGGGCTGGGGGAGAGATGAGGGCCAGAGCAGAAAGACCAGATAGAAATATCACACAAAAGCAAAAGAATTAGCTGAGGAAGCCAGGCTAAGACATAATATCTGGTGTTTGCTGGCCAATCCCATTCTCTCCTACAGGTATAAGGCACCAGAGAGAGAAGACACAATGTTTTAGGTTAACCAGCCCCCAGTTCTGACCTTCTGAATCTTGGTTCTTCCGAGTGTAGTTCATGCGGAAGACAAAAGCATCCAGAATAAAAGCCACAATGATTGTCATCACCACCATGGTCACAATATAGAAGATCATGAAGTAAAGACGGCTCCAGTGAGTAGTTTGGGATGTCACCCCTTCCTGAAGAGGAGAGGGAAGACATCAGCAGTGCACAAAAGAAGGGAGAGTCACTGTTAACTGCTGGACAACAGACATAAAGCAGCATAAACACACTCTCTCTTTTGTGGTTTCACAGTTGGCCCCAGGGACTGCTTGTGCAATGCTCAGTGTCCCACCTGGTCCTTGCAGATAAGCTGCCCCTCAAGCTAAAAAGGAGAAGTTTCTGTATACAAACACACAGATCATTCAAGGCTTGTGGCTGTGAGAGCCACTGTGCCATGAGAACACAGCTCAGACAGCAGGGTGACAAACTGGAGCACAGAGCGACTTTGTCTGTCCAGACTGTGAAAACTGGCCTGAAGGCTGGTCAAGATTCACAAGACTGTGCCCAGCAGCATCCCAGAGGTCAAATGCCACCCAATAATCAGGACCAAAAGTTGAGTGGCAACAAGTGACGATACTGAGCCCATTCCAATCACCATGGGAAGGAAGCAGTGGTGGTGTGGAAAACCCAGCTCAACTGGCAGAGTGTGTGCTGTCTGTGCACACAGGGTAGGTGAGGTTTACTCACCATGATGATGTACCAGTCGTTGACAACTGTCAGCTCAAACAGTGTGACTGTACAGAAGGGAGAGAAAACATACAGACAATTGCTTTATCCATCCTGACCTATTTTACAGTGATTTTTAGACACCAAAGTTTCAAGACAGCCAGCAAATCTGGAGACACAACACAAACCCTCATCTTTGCTTCAGACAAAGGGGGTCAGACCCACAGAACGAGCAGCATGGCTCAATCTGTATTTCTGAAAAGAATCAGAAACAGACCTGACTCTCTTCACTAGGGAGCACGGAGACCTCTGAAATCTCCAGGACATAAGCATCTCTGCTCACATATTAGAAAAAATCAAGGAGAGTAATCAACACATCCAAATTATTCTTCATCAGTGGGTTCAGAGAAATGTATTGGCATCACTTTGGTTCTTTAGAAGGGCAGTGACTTAATGCCCTCCTTAAACACCTCTGGAAGTCTGGTCTGATCACCAGCCAGAACAGATCTGATGGCTTCCAGCTGGCTTTAAGAGACATCTGCCTACCTTGCAAAACAGTCACGGCACAATTAGTCAGCTGGAGTTCTCCAGACAGAAAGTGCAGGATGCTGTGTGCTTGAGGTGCATTAGTAGGACTCTTGGAGAGTCCCAGGCTCACATGAGCATTACAGCATTACAGAGCCATCCAGCTCTGCAGGAACACAGAATAATCTCTGCTACACACAAAACTGCCCTTACCAAAGCTGTTCAAAATGTTGTCAAAGTTGTTGAGATAGTAATACCCTTCTTCCACAACTGTTTTGTTGCCAACTGTGTGATTCACCCAGCGGTAGGAATCTGCAACTGTGCTTGTGCTGGTTGGAGAAACCAGGACATAGAATCAGCAGAGACTGGAAAAGCAAGGAAAATCTCAAGGGTTATAAATACCAACCCCCCTAGAAGGTGGTGAGCAGGGGGGCAGTTTCTACCTCTTGAACTTTTCCTCTGAAAGCAATTCCCTTTCCTTCACAGCTCAGCACAAGCCCAGGGAGCACATGGAGACTTTCTAACCACTCTGCAAATATTACACCAGAGAAACTGAGAGTTTGAGTTGGACTCCCTGGCTCATAGCCTTAAAGCTTGGCATTCCCAAGTGGTTTGTCATAATCTAAGATGAAAAGGGCACAGGACAGCTTAGCTTACAGGACCAGGTGAATTCATCTTGGTACAAAGGGAGGTCTAAATGTTTAATACATCTGGCCAAGCAACTCTGGCATCACAGAAGCACAGAATGATTTGAGTTGGAAGGGACCACCTTAAGGACCATCTCATTTCAACCCCTCTGCTATGGGCAGGGACACCTTCCACTAGACCAGGTTGCTCAGAGCCCCATCCAATCTGGCCTTGGACACTTCCAGGGATGGAACAAGAGAAGTGAAGCATGTCCTGCATTTTCACCACGTGTCGCCCTGAGCTACAAAAACCCCACTGAGCCCCATCCTCTGGCCCCTTCTCCACAGGGAAATAGAGCTGCCAGAGCTCACTGCTGCTTGCTGAGCACCAAAAGCACTGCTGAGGGGGATGGATTTGAGGTACTCACTTGCAGCAGTTCGGGTAGACCACGCCAGCAAAGAACTCCATGCCAACAATGGCAAAGCAATAGTAGAAGATCAGCAGGGTTAAACCCAGACTGGAGGCAAAAACAGAAAGAGTACTGTGCTACTGAAGAGTTGCTAAGGCAAGGAAACACAAAATCCCAGGCTGGTTGCTCTGGAAGGAATTTCCAAGGGATGGGAAGCAGCACTGAAAACCCCACACAACCTTCCCATACTGCTGTGGCTCTGCAGTTCTTTGCCTGCTCTCATTCAAGAAGTCCTTGGACAAAGAACTTGCCACTTGCTGAAGAGAGAAACTAAAGAGCAGCCTGGATTCCCTCCCAGTCTGTCCTTTTCTGTTACAAAAATGTCTCTCCACAGTTTCTTTAACAAAGAACACCACACACTGTTTCTGCCCTCTCCACATCCTCGGGTGCAGGGACTGTGCCAGGAGCAGGGCTCTCCAGCCAACACTCTCTGCTCAGACCTCCTTGCAAGGGAATCAGGGCTGAGGACACCCCACTCAAACACCAATCTCCCTCTGCCCCACCACTTCAATAATGCTCTGGAGTGGCTCTGCTGAGGACAGGGAAACATCTGGGGCTCAGTACATTCATGCCAACGTTCCTCCCAAATGGGCCTCCCCTCTCAGCAAGAGCTGGGATGGGGGAGAAAAATTAAAACAAGCATTCACTCTTAGTTATGCTCTTAACACAAAAGCAGGGGGAGGCCCAGGGTGCTGGAGTGTTGCCTATCATATACTGCTCCAAGAAAGTGGAAGATTTAACACCCCATTGCAGCACAGTGAAGAATCAGTAATGACCTACCAGCAGATCAGAGCATAAATCCCTTTAGCAGGTCTGACAGCTCCCTGTCCTGATCCCAGCCCTGGACACTGAACCTCCACTCCCCACCACCACCCAAAGACACGCAGTTGGTACCTGGCCATCCGAGGGAACAACTCAAACATGGTGTCGAGGACGTTTCTGTAGCGCTTCTTCAATTTAAACAGCCTGGAAAGAGAAGTCAGGAGTTACCTCCACCCTGCAGCTCTCCTGGTGTCAGGGGAAACAGTTAAAGGGGGTATCCCAGCTCTCTCTTCCTCCCAGCTCAGCGACAGCAAGGTTTCCCAACACCAAACTCACGGGGTCTGCTCTTGCTCAAGTGGTCTCCACTCACCTAATGATGCCCTGCTGCCCCACCTGACTGTTTATGGCACATTCAGCTAAGTGTTTACAGGATTGAGGATCTCAAGGAAAAAAGTCTCTGTGTCTTTTTACACAGCACGATGCATAAATAGCTCTTTAAAAAACCTAAAAATCATAAGAACTTAAACTAGTCCTGTGTACAGGGTCAGGATTCATTCCTCCTTCCCTCAGACACAAGCTTTTCTGTGTTTCCCCCATGACCCAGTAAAAATTGATGAAAGAAAACTACATTGTGCCTGCTAATTTAAGATTTGGCATCTCCATCAGCCTTTACAGAGAAACACAGCTGCCAAACAGGCCTTGGCAGGGGACGAACTGAGAAAACATTTTTTTTTCCCCCTTGAGTGTCATAAAGTGTTCTTTAAATCCTCACTGAAGAGTTAAATTACATTAGCTTGTTTTTATCAAAACATTTTGCCTCAAATCCCTTCCTTCTATGGCTCTTGAGGCGTTTGTGAAGGTGAATGTACCTCGACACGAGAGGGTTAATCAGCCCCTGCTCACTGAGCTGCAGAGAGGTTACAGGCTGTGGTCTTGCTTAAAGTGTGAGGTGCAGTTAGAGCAGGGCTTGTACTTCACCCTAGAAAGCAGCATCCTTTGAAAACTGTAATTTCTGGTAATTCAATGGAAATTATTAAACTGGCTCAGGCCGTCTCACCCTGACAGAAGAGCTTTTCTCTGAACAGCATCAGACAATTTAGAGGAGGTGTAAGAACCCCACGAAGGCAGACACAGGATAATCTGCCCCTGGTAAATCCCTTGATCTCTATTAGAGATCAGCTTAAGCTCCAAAGCACGGGGTTTCATATCCCATCCCAAGTTTTTTGTTATCGTTCATTTTGATAACTCTGGCTAATCTCATTACCCCACGCGATTCCTGCTTGCCATGGTCACATACCCACAGAGCAATCCTTGCCCTCTCCTGGTAAGGAGCTCGGTCCCCAACGGGATTGATGGAAAACAAGCCTGGCTGTTTCCTCCCACCTTCTCTCTGGATCCCCCCCCAGCCTTCCCAGCTCACCTCAGCAGCTGGAGGGGCCGCAGGACCACGATGAAGTAGAACGGCTCCATGTCAAAAGCCAGTGCCATGAGCCCCAAAAATGCAAACAGGGTGACTGAGAAGTCAAAGCTGGAAAGAAAAAATATAAAATAAAGTAAGAGCAGTGATTTATCACTAGTGTTTCTGCAGAGAAGAGCTACTGGTGCTGCTCCAGCCTAACGAGATGCACGAGGCCAAGGGCAGAAGAATTATAAAAGCCTGCTCACGGCCTTCTTTACAGGCTTAAAGACTCAAAAGTTGGGTCTTTCTAACCCAAAAACGTGAGTGTGCACTTACAGATTCCAGCCTGAGGACAGGTATTCCACAGGCCCCAGCCCAGTGGTCTTCAGGAGCAGCTCCACACCATAGACTGTGAGACAAGAGGAGAGCCATGGTCAGGAAGGAGCAGCATCACAAGGAAGGCTCATGAGAAGGTTTGTCCTCATGGATGTGTGGTGCTTTTAGTGCAGAACTTCTGACAGAGGTTTAACAGACTCCCACCCACCCTCCTTATTCTCAGTGAGGTGCCAAAGAGACATTTCCCCTCCAAATCAACACATTTTCCTGTTCCTCGTGGTGACTTCTCTCCAGAACAGTGCACAAAACACTTAGCTGGAAAACATGCTATAAATGTTGAGGGACAAGCTTCTGTAGCAAAAGCCAGAAAGGGGTGCTGGGAATTCAGTCCTGCCTTATTACTTCCTTCTATTTTTGTGGAACATATCCACATCCCATAGCCTCACCCTGACCTACAGGGAGAGAGAGATCCTTTCAAGGAAGAGCCATTTACTTCACACTCTGTTCTGGCAGGACCTGTAGGTTAAAGAACATCATAACAGCAAGGATGTCATCCCAAAATCTTTCTTTCCAGCTTCCAAGGAGCAGAGGTGGGTGAGAAGCAAAGGGAAGAGCTGGATGACAACATCCTTGTGAAAAGAGGAATTGCAGAGCACCTCTGCCTTCAAACTTCCATAACGAGTGTTTTGAAGACTAATGGCCAGGGAAGCACTAGAGCTCCCCAGCAGTCACATAAGAGGTAGCAACCTCCCAAAGAACCTCCTGCTGCAGTTGTACACACTGTTTTGATTCAATGGAGCTATACTTTGTTTTCTCCCTGAACAAGAGACATTGTCAGCAGCATGGAAGGGAATTCACATCACAGTGCAATGAACCAGCACATGAAGATGTAATTGTTTATACTTGGGCTGGAAAGGAAGACTAAGGTACATGTTCATGGAGGGGATGATGCTCAGTTAGAAAATTCAGCTTGTCAAGTAGCTCATCCAGTGCTTTCAGACTCCTCAGCACGTCCCTGTACTCTGTGCTCCACCAGGCCTGCCTTGCTGTGTGTGGCAGAGAGCCAGCTCGCAGCTGCAACCAGATCAGAGCTGGGAATGCCTCCTGGAATAGCTGGTGCAGCACAGAGCAACCTCCCACAGAGCCATCACAAGCCTGGAAACCTTTTCACTCTGCACGCTGTGCCTGACAGATGAGGCTTCTCTGCTCTCTGGGCTCAAAGCAGCTCCAAGAGGCACACAGCAGCTTCTGCAGAGCTGCAGCAGGGGTAAGAGGCTCCCAGATGACGTGACACAGAGAGCTGTGGGGCAGTGCAGCAGTGCTCACAGAGGGCTGAGAGGATGCTGGTGATCCCTGCCAGGCACAGCATTGTTCTGGATGCAGGCTCTGTGCCTGTGGTTAATTTATAACTTCAATTCCCCTCCCAAATCCTCATGAAATGACACAGTTCTGTTGGGAGGCATCAGCTTACTTGTGAGGAAGACTATGTAGCTCCATGGGACATTCCTGGAGAAGAAATTCCCTCCTGCAAGACAAAAGAACAGCTTTCTCTAGCCTTCCCTTTTTTCAACCCCCCAGCATCCCAGTCAAGAAACAAGCTGTGATGTTTCCTACCTTGCAGCATGAAGGTTTCAACGAGAATCCAAATTCCATTCACAGCCACCACAGTATCTGGAAAACAAAGTAAAAACCCATAGCAAAGCCACTCCTGGACCAGAGGACATCCATTTCCTAGCCTAACAGAAAAGTACAGTATTATGGGACAAGTGGCAAGGTCATTGTTTCCAATTCAATTCAAACAGAACTCATAAACTGGGAGAGTCTTCTACCCTGACTTTTCCCAGGCCATTAACAGATGCACTGCTTTTATCTTCAGAAGGAAACAAAACTAAGCCAAAACAACAGTCTGAATCATGTTCAATCATTTTTACTCATAATTATCTTATATTCTGCCACATTATTAGCTGTGTATTCCAGTTTCTTCCTAGTTCTGGAACAAGACCTTGAGAACCACTGGGTCCCCAACAGTGCAGGACAAAGTCCTTTCCACTTGGATCTGTAACTGCTCCCCAGCATTCAAATCTGAAGCTGCAGGACTTCTTTTCAGTCAGACCTCACTCCATCCCCCCTCTTTAGTTTAGCATCCCAATTTACAAAAACTGCTCCTCCAACATTCAAAAAAGCTCCAAATTACTGAGTAGGAAGAGATCATTTACAACACAGCAGGTAGCACCACGAGGAAGCGGTTTTTCTCCTCTAGAGAAGAGGAGCACAGACTCCTCCTCACAGGCAGCACAGCTGCCAAGCAATCCCTCCAGCAGTGAGGACACTTGCACCTCCTGGAGTGCAAACAGAATGTGGTTGACTGGCAAGGCAGTTCCTTATCCAGCATCCTTCAGCTGATGGATAAAACCCCCAAGCTTGGGAAAGCTAACCACCAACCTACCTAAATGCCAGACCCACGGGAGTGCTGTGCAGTGACCCTGGGAGCCTCTCCAGAGCGAGAGCTGAGAGCCCAGGCTGCAGCTTGGTACAAGTAAACAATTCCCTCCCTCTCCACCAAAACTCCAAAATCTGTACACGAGCCATGGCTCAGACCACAGCCCAGGCCACACCACACAGACACAGCACACCAGACCCACATCAGCAAGGGAGCTCATTACTTCTACTTACACATGGTGTACTGGAACACACGGGACTTCACAAGGATGTTGATGCCTGCATGAAGGAAAGTATGGTGAAAAAAATGTTTGCACAGTCCTCCATACCATAGATTCCTCTATCTTCCCCCAGGGATATTTTTCATACCAATCCTCAGCAGAACAGATCAGCAGATTATTAAATTTTACTTCTTTGGGACTAAGTTCAAATGTCCCCTAAAATTTTAGCAGCAGTGAACTCACTATCCTTAACCTCTGCTGTGCCTTTTTTTGTCCCTATGTACTAGTTTTGAATCCCTCTCCACAGTCACTGCTGTCTGGAATATGGAGAAACTCTGGAAACTCTCCTGGATTCAGCAATTGTAAATCCCCACCTAACCTCTGTGCTGAGAAGGGAATACAGTCCTGCACAACTTCAGGGGCTGATTTACTATGGAGCTTCTGCCAAGAAGCCTCTTATTTTCAGGAAGCCAGGGTTTGGGTCAGAGCATGGGGAATATTTACAGGACAGAAATCTTCCTTGGAGGCTCTGATTAAAAAGCCCTGGCCTTGGAGGCTCTGGATACACAGGGAATTGGTTAGCAGGCCTTCCCTCAGCTGTTTACCAGGGACATAAGAGAAAGTCCCCTCAGAGCGCCCTGTCTTTGTAAATAAATGATTTCCTGTTAGTTGAACACGTGTTGCCATGAAAACACAGCCTGTTACCTTTAAAAATGAGGAATGCTGTCCGTGGAAGGTCATCAAACCAGTGCTCGCGGTTTCGTTTTGCCTGGAAGCAGAACAGCCACGATCAGCAGCAGCCAGTGCTACATCCACACAAAAAAACCAGGGCAGGGATGGAGACCCACCTTATCCCCTTCATCTGCTTCTTTTCAACTGCCTTTATTTCTTACCCAGCTTCTCTCTAACCACTGGTCTCCTTTGCTCTCCCTCCCACACACACTTCCCCTCTTCTCCATCCAACAAAGACTTACCTTCCATTTTAAGCCAACAACTTCATAGAAATTGTAAAAATCCTTTAGACTGCAAAACAGAAAGAAAAATCTGATCAGAGCCTTGAGGTTGACTAGATTCTTAAGTGTCCTTGTCATCATCAGCAGAGAGTCCCTGGAAGTTATTAACTCCTTATTAGAACTGCAGCCACAACTGACAGAACTCAACACTGACCTCTTCCCGGTCTGGCCAAAGGTTCCTGACTGACAATAGCCAGAATCTCCTCTCTGTAACACTTCAACCCTTAAAGGAAACTCTGACTCTACTGAACTCCAGAATTTTACCACTGAAAGAAAAGACCTGAGGCTTAGATGACAACTCCAAGGGATAGAGATTGCACTGCTCTTCACGAAGACATCTTGGACTATTGCCTTAATTACTCATACAGCCCTTTTCTAACATCTTTGCACATTTTCTTTTCAAGGTAACAATGAAGTTTGAAAAAAGGACACAAAAGCAAAGAAACTCATAGAACATGAGTGCCTGTCTAGGTGCTCAGGGTCAGGCCTGTAACAGCTTTTAGGAGTCTGAAAGCGAGGATGTTGAACTTCTCAGACTCCTACTGGTGTCATTAGGTGCCTAAATTTAAGAACCCAGCCTTTCTCCCTATGCCGTTTTCAATACTTCTCCGTGGCACTTGACTTCACAGAGAAGCATCAGCACCAGTTTCATAGGAGACTCACTCCAAGCCTGGCTGTGGCCAGAACAAAGGAAAAGGAGGAGAAGATCTCCTGCTCTAATTCCCTCTGCTTCCTTGCTGGTTGGTGTCAGCTGCACCCACCCACCAGAATGACAATTCTCTGCCTCATAACACAGAGAATGGCAGCCCTGAAAGCACCAGCAGAACCAGATTCTAATTAACAAAACCCTGGGGGGAACAGCCAGTTGCTGGAAAAAAGCAAAAACCTGTTAAGCTGCGAGGCTGCGCTGTGTGAAGAAATCTCCTCGCAGGCTCTAGTGCTGTTCCCCAATTTCTGGCTCCTCTGTTCTGGCACAGGAATGGGAAGCAGATCCTGCCTGTGAGTGCCAGCACAGCGTTGTATCCACAAGAGGGCATGCAGGAACTCCATCACCTCCGAAGGAAAACCTCAGCTCCCAGGGTACCCACCCCTCCTGCTTCCCAGACAAATCCCTTGGATCGCATAACTCTGTCCCCACATCTCAGACAACAACCCTCATTCCATAAACCCGCTAGGAAGCCCAGCCAAACGTCAGGGAGTGGAGCAACCTCCCTGCTCTGGGTGCAGCAGGAACACCATCCTACCTGACTAAAGGAGTATTGCTCTGATTCAGTGCTTTGAAGGTGAGATATCTCTCCCTGGCACACATCCGAGGCTTGTAGAACCGCAACAGCCCTTCAAAGTGCCTGAAGGAAATTCCAGATGGCCTCTGGAAACAAAGGAATGTTGTCATAAGCAGTGACATCAGGCAGGAGTATGCAGAGGCAAGGGCATTTAATTCTCACTGTGGATTTATTTTAAGCAGGATTTCATACGTTATAACTGAGCCCCCAAAGTACCCTAAGCTATTACTTTAACGTATCAAACTTATCTCAGGGCACAGAGATCAGAAGCTCTCCTGGCAACTGGTCCCTCCAGCAAAAGCAGAACTGTTCCCTGTTGTCCCATTGCCTGAAAATTGTCCAACCAGGCACCCCAAGTAGAATTCAACCCCTCTTCTTGGGCAATTAGCAGACAGCCTAACAGATCCCATTACTAGCACTTTTTAAAGACTATCAGCCATGTGAACTAATCATGAACTAATCTACCAGAAGTGGGTTAGTTATTTTTGGGCCTTATTTCTCATGCTGCTCCACAAGTTAAGCAAGAAATCAACCTTCTCTCCCAAGTGCTTGTAAAAAGTTGTTTGTAGGTGAATTACTTCTATTTCTACACCATTTACTCGTGCAGGATCCAGCACCTGGACTGTACCTTCACTTGCGTGACCCACCCCTCCTCAGTACTGGTGTCTGAGTAAGTCAAGCAAGTCCTCAAGTGACCCAAACCGAATCAGAGAGAAAGCAATGATCACATTCACTCCAGAAAAAAATCTCACTGATTTTATCAAGCCACCCCCATAACCTCACACGGGGCTGAAATTCAGAGTACCGAGTTACACAAATGCAAAAACCAGTAGCCCCTGGTGAGTATCATTACAACCAACAGACATAAATCACCTTTTTTGGAAGGTGCCCTTTAACCACTCCAGCCCAGGGGTGGTGTTAAGGCAGCTGGCAGAGCCCTGTACCTGTTTGGTGACCAGCAGGCCGTAGGCGTGCTGGATGGCCGTGCGCTTGTGCAGCAGCAGGGACTTGAATTTCCTCTTCTCGATGTCATTGAAAGTGTCAAACACCACAGCGAGAAGCTGAGAGGGAAGACAGGAGAGAAAGTCGTGATTTGATCCTTGTGCTCTGCAGCTACCTGAGCCAGGGCTTCCCAAACAGGTGGGAATATCCTGCCTGCCTGCAGTAGGAATTTACTAAGCGCTGGCTGAGGCAGAACGGAGCCAGTGAGGTCTCGTTGGCGTAAGGGATCCCACAAAGGGATCCTCAGGCTCCCTGCACACACACTCATCCACTTTTTGGAGGAGGTCCAGGTGTTTCTGGCCTCTCAACACTCGCTAGTGGGTTTTAACAGCTAAGGCTAAACCACACACGTGCCAACAGAAAACAGGGTCAGGTTTGCTAAAACGTTCCTGGAAAGCAGGTTTTGAGGGCTGCTCTCTGCACTTGCCCTGCCAAGGGAGGGAGCTCTGGCTAACAACTGTCAAAGCTAACCCTCTATCTAGGACACAAGCAGTGAAATCCAAGCCCACCACAAGCATCAAATCCCTCACCCTGGGTTGCAGAACTCCTCAACTCCTTTGGCAAACCCTTTTCCACCACTCATATCCTCCCCTGAGCAGCCGTGCTCTCGCACTGCAGTGATCAGCACTCAAGCCTTGCCCCACTGAGTAATTCCATCCCCTTCAAACTGATTTACAAAGTATTTCAGGCGAGCCCAGATAATAAAATGCCATTTTATGATAAATAATTAAGACAGAGAAGGACAATAAATTCCATGCAAGTGAGTATGTCACTCCAAGCACGATATTAATGTGAGAGAAGTTGAAAGATGCTCGTATCATTTGGTTTGCTGTGATTTAGTTCAATTCCTGTCTGTAGCAAAGCTGCCACTTCTTTGGGAGTGGGGAAGACTCTGCTGGGCAATGAGCTCCAAAATCAGGCAGAGAGAAGTCAGGAGCTTCACTGGGGACTCACCAAGTTCATGATGAAGTACAGCTCAATGGAGAGATACACGATGAAGAAGACACAGGACCAGGGGTTCCGGGCGTAAGATGGCATCATCACATCAGGGAAACTGCACCCCAAAGGACACAAGTTTAAGCACCAAATAGCTCATGTTACACTTCCCACTGCACAGGCAAGAGGCACAGGACACGGGGGGGTGGGGGTGGTGTGTAAACTCACATCCAAAGATCTGCACATTTCTGCAAAACGTGTCATTGCTCATGACACAGAACTCTGTGCCCAGCAACGAGCAGCAAGAACATGGGGGCACGAGGAAAGAAATAAATAAGGAAAGCACTCTGAAATTCAAATTCCTTTCACATCCCAAATACCAAACGGGATTTGTGATGTGGCTAAGGGTTGTGCTTTGATACTTAACAACAACAGCAATAGAGCCTCAGTGTGTTACAACCTCAGATTCATTCCATCCTTTGCTAATTTCCTAATCATGAGAGCTCCCCCTGACAGCAGACCAATATTTACCCACTGTTGTTATACCAATTTCCTAGCAGATAAGTGAACTGAAGCAGAGGGATAGGAAGTTACTTCTCAACAGCCAACTGTTGGCTGACAAAGGAGCACAAACAGTAACTTTCCCTTCCTGGGCCAAGGCCTAATAAAGCTGTTTCCCCCCTTATTGCCCTCACAGTGATGAAGCAGTCTGAGTCCTCAGAGATAACTCTGCAGCTGAGGTCACAGTGTCCTAAAGCAAAATGAAATACCAGTTCTTCTCATGCAGGCTGACACTGGAAATCTCTGACACAGAGGAAAGGGGTCACACGTTTGGAGACAGAGCATTTCTGCAGATAAACTCTGGGCTCTGCTAGACTCCTTTTGGACAAAGGGAAAGACTGAGATAGAAGAGCATGAACTTACTTTGAAGTGGTCAAAAGCACGAAGAGATTCACGAGGCTGTTCTCTAAAGTATTGAAGTACTGAAAGAAAAAGCTCCCATGACAAAATGCAAGCAGAATTTCACGGGGACATTTCGTTCAAAAAACAACCAACCCACCCACTCGCGCTTCCACAACTCCCCGATGCCTTCCCTAGGGAAAGGTACTTCTGCACTGGTCCTTTTTAAAGTTCCTTGACAAAGTTTAAGGGTTAAAACAAAAGCTTATCTATGCTTTTTGGTGGTAGTTACTCCCAGCAAGCCACAGCCTGGGCAGCAGCAGGAACCTGTGGCTGCTGGACTCCGACCGCCGCAGCGGAAGCAGCCGAGCTTTCACCCAGACACCTCCTCCCCTGGGGACAGTGGCAGGTGGCTCTTTTGACTGAATTAAGACATCAAGAACAAGGAACAACTCTGTGTGAACATCCCCTCTGGGACACCCTGTCTTTGAGGCAGTTCCCTGCACAGTCTTCCTTCCCAGCAGAGGGTAAAGCAGGGTGACACTGCCAGGCAGCCTTGGAGCAGCCGGCACCTGGTCTCCCAGGGATCACATGGAATAAGCTAAGCCTGCACAGTAATGTCTGAGCCTCAGGTATGTCAAATGAGACTCAAGCTGCAGCTGAAAGAGTCAAGATACTCACCGGGTCGGAGTGGTTAGGAGAAAACAAATAAAAACCTAAAGAAGCAGCAGAGAGGGTAGAAGAGGAGAGACAGGAGGAAAGAACAAACAAAAATAAAGTCTGTTTAATGTCAAGCAGCAAAGCAGTTCCCAAAGGGAAGATCACACTAACAGTAAGTCCTCTCTGACACCATGAAGATGGGAGTATCTGAAAGGCCTTCTCCACAGAGATTTGCCAATAGATGTCACTGATCCTTTTGGAAAACAAACCTTCTGGGTATGGTTGTGACTGTACCAGGTACACTGCAGACATTTGCATTTGTGGGGATGTAAACTAAACTAACAAGACTGAGGAAGAGGTGATGGAAGCAGAAGTTGGAAACACACACCACTGACTGTGCTCTGAAAGAGGTCAAAATCTTCCAGATTGCCTTAAAATCCAGCTTCCAGATTTTTTTGATCTTTAATTCTGCCTCCCAGATGACCGTGGATGAAATAGGATAAATGGAAGATCCTGGCAGGACTCTGCATATGATCAGCTTTATATTCATCCAAGCTGTTGGTGTTGATTTTGGACAATAACTGGTTAAGAGCATCACTTCACCTTCCATAAATACAACTTACCTAGAATAGCAAAAATCACCATGAAGAAAAGGAGGAGGAGAAGAATGTCAATAAATGGTGGGAGGGACTGGAAGATCTGTCGCAGATTTCTGAAAAATAAGAAAACATTAATAAACTAAAACTTGCACGTTTACTCCTCCAGGTTGTCAGGGGAAAAAAAAAAAACCAACCACCACCACATCACACTTGAGAGTTTTCTTCCCACTCCCTCCAAGGATTAAAAGTAGAAGGCTTGCTAAAATAAGATGGTTTCCAAGCTACCCATCTGTCCTTTGCAGTCAGCTCTCAGGTACTGCAAACAATACTAATGTCACACTGTCAACTCTCCTTCTTCAGATTGACTCTGATTCATTCTGCAGCTTACAGGCAAATCAAGGAGCAGAGGCAATGCAGCCACACTCATGTGCTGGGCTCTGTGAGGTGGTTTGTACACGTGAGGACAGCACGGCGTGCTGTGAGCAATCCACACGAGGTACAACTAAAATATCTCCAAGATCTGAAACGCCCGCGAAAGACACTGGTTTTCCCGGGATGCCTGCAGGATCTGGGTGCTTTTCCTGCAGCCCAGCCCCAGGCACGACAGCAGAACACCCAGCCAGCTGAGCATCACCTTCTGACAGCCCCACAGTAGCGACAGTCCACGAGGAAGATGCAGCGCAGGGCCCTCGTGATCCGGACGTGCGAGGTCTGGCGCACCAGCACCACGATGGCCTCTATGAACTGCACAAACAGCACGCAGGTCTGCAAAAAAGGGGGGTGATGAGAGGCACAGCTGCAGTCTCCTTTTGGGAAAAGCAAAGCTCTCGTTGACCACCTGTTTATTTGGATGCTTTAAGGGATGGGAGGTGTCCCCGAGAGCTGAGAGATCTCGCATGAATCATCTGGCAGCTGGGACACGTGGCTATGTCAGCTCTGCTGCAGTGCAGGCCAACATTTAATCTGGTTCTTTGGATGCTGAAGGAGGAAACGCTGACAACTTACCTTTACCATAGTCCTTTTGTGCCTGATAAAGGTTTGGAAGCCCAGCCACCTCATCTTCATGGAGAGTTCAAAGACGACCACGATTAACGCAAACAGCTCCAGGGTTGCATGGACCTGTCACAACACAGGTTTGATTGTAAACAGCAGCACAGCAAAGGCCACGCTTCTGCCCCTCCTTTTTCAAGAAGCACAACAGTCTAAGCACAGCACACAGGAAAACCCAAGGCCACTCTTTTAAAGCTAGCACAGCACTGGTTTTCAAAATTTCTGTATTTACTGCTTTGGGCTTTCATTAAAGCCTGTGCAATTTTCCTCTAATCAGGCCAGATTTTCCTGAAATTCTTGTCCCTTTTGGACTTGAGCAACACATCCAAAAAACTTACTGATACATTTGAAACACAAGGGCAAGACACCAGTAACTTGAGCAGAAACACTTTTAAAAAAGATTGAGACTGTAATTTTTTTAGTGAAACGCCGGAACCGAGGCAGGGAGAATTTACACAGAGGAGGGTTTTCCCTTGAACTAGACATTCTGGACAACCACAGAGAGGGTCCTGATCAAGCTCTGGATCACAATGCTGCTCTGTGCAGTGCTGAAGGGCCCCTTCTCTGTTGGAAGATGCAAAATCCACCACAAAGAAGACAACAGCATTTTCTTACAACCTCAGTTTTAGTCACAGCTCAAAACCTGAACTGAGTTGTGCAGCCCTGACTCATTTTGAGGACCCCAGGGTTATCAAGGCTGGTTTACACCTCTGGCATGGTCCTAAGGTGCCATAACAGCTCCAAAAGCAGCAGCAGATTCTCTCATGAACAACAGCAGCTCTGAGCACTGTGCCTGACAGTTGGACCTCATGAAGAGGATGTGGACTCACAGAGGTACACACCAGTTTGTGTATTACCTCTTCTCTCAACCTGCACTTTGTGCAGCTTGGACATAACACTTCAAGTCACTCACACACTAAAAAGAGTCCTCACAACACTGGGAGGAGAGGACAGGAGAAAGTTTAGCAACCTGTCCCAGGCTGACATCTTTGTGTTCTAGGCTGGGGTAACGGCACCAACCCTGACAATGACTTTAAAACCACCCCAAAGCACGCAGATTCTTGAGTTATCTCAAGAAAAAAGAAAAACCACACACTTCTGTTGGAAAACTTAAGAACTGTACAAATTGATAATACGAAATACGTGTCGCTTTCATTGTGGTCTGTGCACATCAGATGGGAAAAGGAAGCTTTGCTGGCTCCCCTATCTGCTGACAACTCACTTACAGAACAAGCCAGGTGGGCTTATTCCTCTCAGCGTCTCCTTCTTCCTCTCTGTTTGACCTCCTTTTTCCTCTTACCCACACTGCAGAGCAAGCAGAGTTCTTCATTTTGCCCCAGAGTACTTACAAAGATGCCCAGCCGGAGCATAGGGACCGCTGGAGCCTCGCAGAGGGACAGCAACAGGAGCAGCAGTGCCGTGCTCAGCTCCATCAGGTAGAAAAGGTGGTTGTGTGCAAAGAGGTAGGCAGCGAGTGCTTTGGCATTTTTGGGGTGAGTGAAGAACTTATCATTATTTTCTCCTTCCTAGGGCAGCAGGAATAAAGAAGAGAACAGCATTAGTGACTCTCAGAGCTATAACGGAGTTTTCCACATGAAGAACAGAGATTTTTATAAGGATTAGATACAATTCCCGACAGACTATTCCCACTTACAGCCTGCCATTGATCTGTTTATTGAGGAATGTTCCCTTCTGTTCATAAGCATATCTCAGTAATAAAACTTAACTAATATTCACAAACTCCTGCTTCAGACACCCTTGAGCCTTTTGAGAAGCAGGAAGAGAGCTGCAAGAGTTTATAAAGGCAGGCAAAGAAACTTCAGTCAACATTCCAACATAAACACAGCACTTCATTTACTTGCAACTACTTCCACATATTTACAGACTTATTTGATTAAACTTCTCCAAGAGAACACAAAAACACCCAGATAAGCTCCAGGGCACCTGGCTGACAGTTGCTCCTCCTTATCTCGGCCTTGCAAAATGTCTGAGAGAAAACACTGAAGCCCACAAAGTGTTTTCTGCTTCAGGAATGTAAGACAGACTCCATGAAAAATTAACAAGCCTCTACGCTGATTTGTCATTCCCTCTCACCTAGAAAGCTTAATTAACATTAAAAGGTCAGATATTCCATCTCAACACTTTGCCTACGACTGATTTTCAAACAGCTACATCGTCAGTATTTTTACCTCTAGGACGAAACTTAGTTTGGGAAGAATTTAGAGGCTCTTCGTGCAGAACCACCCAACAGCTTCTTCTCTTTTTTGAGTCAAGAGTTCTGGCAAGGAAGTCTTTGCCACTCACAGGAAACTTGCTGCCTCTTGAGAACCGTCATAAGAGATCATTTTAGCCCAGCTGGGACACAAGGATGCACAAGAAGTGGTGGATTTTTTTTTTTTTAAATTAACATCTTTCGAGGTAAGCAATTACTGTAAGGACAGTCAAACTATTACTATCAAAGCGGAATAACTGTGATTGCAAATGGATAACGAGGTCAGGAAGCTCTCCTTTGGAAGTGAAGCATTCTCCAGACTCATTCAGAAGAGGGTTTCGAATGTTTCTCATTTATTCCAGCTCATCTCGTGTTTCAGAACAAACCCTGCTGGGTCAGGGAGCCAGATTGTGAGCGGGGCAGAGCCCAGCAGTGAGTTCCATCAACACCAGCCCCCCCCTGAAAGAGCCCAGGCTGGGATCAGCAGGGCATTCTCATTCACGCCTGGCAAAACACACTTGCAGAATGAAAAGCAGTCTAAATCCTGCCTCTTGGTAGCCAGGCAATTCCAAACGTGGCTGGACAGCAAAGCCCTCTTATCCAGATACAACACTTGCCTGCAGCTACTGTTCACATGAACACTCTGCAGGCTCTTTAAGTGATTCTACTTCATTTCAAGGACGGTGTCATCGTGGCCATTGGTCAAGGCAGCAGCAAGAATCATCTGCATCTGAAGGGCCAGGCCTGCTGTGTCCATTACCATCAGAGCTGCAGCAGCTCAATGACCCTTTGCAGAGCTGCTCCAATAATCAGGAGTTTAAACAAAAGCCCAGGAGGGGCTGGAGCCACCATTCCATTGTCAGGGCTGCTCCAGCATACCATGAAGCTCAAGTATTGCCAAGGTCCAGGCTACACGGTTTTAAAATATGTGGGAAGTGAGATTTCTTAGTCCCGTGGGGTCAGAACAGGGAGAAACAAATGGTTTCTGTCACCTTGCAGTGCCTTAAACAAAGAACTAAACTGGGTCCAACACCTCAAGCTGCCACGCAGAGCTTTGAAAAGGAACAAAGAGAAGGAAGTGGGACAGACAGTAAGGGAACCAGCAATCATTTCAGACTGGACACCTCCGGGAGAAGCTCAGTTTTGGTGGCTAATTCATTACACCAGGCTGTACAGTGATCTTAAAAATATGGTCCCTTTGCTGAAGTAAGGATGGTGTTTCCTGTACTGAGGTTTGTTTGGGTTTTGTCTTTTTTTCTTTTTATATACAGTAAACTTCCCTCCTGGGCTGATCCTAATCCCAGCATGCTTTCTTCCTGTAGAAAACAAGACCTCTACCTTCTCTCCTGCCTTACATGACCTGCAGGACTTGACTGACACTAAACAAACATCCCAGGGCCACCCACTCAACCTGTGGCCAAGGCAGGATCAGGACCTGCACTTCCAGAACACGGGAGCACCGACCATTCACCGCAGAGGTGAAATGATGATCTATGACCAGCTACAAAAATCTCCATGGCAAGGTGACAGAACTGAACACGTGCTGAATCCCTCAGCCACTACAGCCCTTGACACAGGGAGAGATGGGTAGTTCAGTTGCCTCCAAATGACTACCCCCTCTGGAGCATCACCCCACTCTTCAAGCAGAATCCTTTGCGAAGCACCAAATTTTTAACCTCAGGATGGAAGCTCTTCATTCCTTACAGCCAAGAACCACCAGAGCTCCTGAAGAGCATTTCCCCCCACAGTCCAGCAGGCAGCAGGGCTCACCTGGAGGTAGATGGCTGCCTCTTGGTAGTTCATTTCCCAGTTGTGCCGGGCGCTTTGCTGAGCGCAGCAGTCCCCCGCCGCAGGGCTGGAGGCATCATGGACAACGTCATAGCTGCCTCCATCTGCATCAGGACACAGGGAGAAACGTGCAGTCACAATCAGGCCAGCTGGGATTGATCAGGAGGCACTGGGATCAGAGACAGGCATCAGGACAGGGCAGAGCAGCCAGGGAACTGGCAGCTTGAACACTGACAAATTGATTCTTCCCAGGCAGGAGCTTTTAAGAGACACTCAAACTCGGCGCTTCAGCACGGGGATGCTCCCAGAAGATCATCAAAGGAGGCAGCATCCTATTTAATGCAGTAAGCAGGTCTCCTGGCTCAGGAGATCTGTGCTGTCATGCTTGAAGCATGCTATCAGCACTCATAAACTATAACCAGGCAGGTAACAGCTCCCAGTCTCCGAGGGTGTCCAACCCACAAAACAAAAGAAGGTTTGCTGAAGGAGCACTGCCTTTGCACATCTCATGGTAGGAGAGGCCACGGAAGGATGGAGTAGAGGACTGTCACTGAAGCTGTCAGTACTTTTAGTAGAAAGCCTCATTTCTCACAGCACTTGAGAGTCACTAAATAATGCATCCTCACAACACCCATAGATGCTGATAAGTACCAACATCCCTCTGATGCAAACAAACAGCAAGATTAATTTTCTGTTCACATTCCACAGATTAATTCTGAAACTTCTAAAGTTTCCTTCTCACCAGCAAAGCATTATAAAGCAATGCTTTACTGAACATTTGAACCAGATTTTATAAGTGAAGATTTCATTTAAAAAAAATACAATTCAATTGCAAAAAGCAACTCTCAAGCAGAGCTACACATACACAGGGCATGTATATAAACTCCCCAACAATTGTCATTTTTTGCATGCTGCAGCCCCCAGTGCTATTAAGACACATGAAAAATATGCCAGAAGACAATTATTGTGCAAAAAGGGAATGACACCTGGTTTCTTCTTCTGGGACTTGGGTTTTTGTTTTGTATGTTTGACAAAAAATACCGAGCAGTGAGACCTGCTTAGGGCCATGGATAAAACCTGTGGTGGAGCTGACCACATGCTCTCCAGAGTTTCAGTCATTTCCCACGCCACATGGTTGTTCTTGCTCTCAGTAGAGACTTCCCTCCTCCAGTGTCTCATGTTCCCGAAGTGGGTACATGTAAAATTGATCTTGCCAGCACAGAAGTGCTGATTTCCCCCTTTTTAAGAGCACAGGAGCTGTGGTGTGGCAGCTTGTTCTCTCTGTGTTAGAAGTTGTTATCTGAGAGTGGGCAAAAATTACCATGAGGTTCTTTTCCTCTCTCATGACAGCCTGTTGATGATTTGCTGTGACAAAATAATCCTCACTGAATTACTGATTCACTCTTTCTAGAACACCCTTTGAGTGGAGGAAGAGTCCATGCCAAAAACTCTGCACCCACCAAGAGAAATGGCACCATGTGCTTCTGGCAGAAAGGCAGAGTGGGAAGAAATCAGAACCCCTTCACCAACGCAGAGACACATCTGCCTCTTCCACCCTCAAATCAAATTAAGATAGCATTTCTCTGGGATTTGTGAAGACTTTCCAGATTGCACACTCAGATTGCTGAAAATCCTGTAGCATGAAGTCTATTTCTCTTCCTTGCTTCCCCCACACCCTTAAAATACCACTCAAAATCTGGACAAATGTTTGAATGAGGCCGATTCCTCCCCCACACCTCTTGATTTAGCACAGTTCTTGAAAAAAACTGAATGATGGAGTTTTTATTTATCCACAGAACTGGAATGGCAGTCATCTGGTTTGTCTGCTTTTTAGCTAAAAGATGACAGCAATATGCAAAAATCAGAAGGGTTATATTAAGAGCTCTAAAAAGTTCGTAAATGTTATTATTTACAAAGCTTTTGTTGTGGATGTGTTTCACAGACTCCCTCCCACTGCAGCCTCAGAGCAAAACCTTTTCACATTTAATGCTTACCAGAGTTACAGAAAAGGAGCACATCATCACCATCAGAGCCTGGACTTTAAATTACAGCACACGCACAATTTAAGAACATCAAAACACACTGTGGCCAAATCAGCAAAGGTCTGTAGCCTCAACCTAAACACCAACACACTGTGCCCTGCCAAAAGGTGCCAAAACTACCTCTAACCCTGAAATAGTTTTCCTGCAAAAATCAACCTGTCTGAAAAGGATCAACACTAGGAAAAGACACACCACGGCAAAAACCCAGGACCAGGACCCCTCTCTGTGCTTCCCACTGAGGACTCCCAGCTGAAACAGAAGAGATGTCCCAGTGAGACCAACGTTTCAAATACAGAACAACACTCAGAGATGCAAATCAGAAACAAAAAATAACTCCAGGAATCAAGATGTTTTCCTCCTGTCTAAACCAGGCATCATTTTTTCCAGGCACAGACAGGAGAAAACGTTCTGGTGAAGTGTTCCAGTGGGGAGCTGCATTTTGTGGATCAGCTCCTTCCCCATCAGGTACCAGAAGGTTGATCTACCCTCCCTGAGGCAGCAGCATCATCTGGGTAATAAATAATAATAAAAATAATAATAAATTTGAAGAGCAAGCCTCTGACTGTTTGCTTGGCAGCCCTCCAGCCAGCTAATTTCCTCAGCTGCTCCCATGATAACAATGACACAGACTAATGCAACCTCCGCTCCGCTCGTGCTGCAGAACATCCCCGACGGCGTTTACCATCAGTATGGAGCTCAATGAGATAGGAGGATCTCTCCACAGGGCTCCCGGAATCCTCCAAGTAGATGGCAGGCAGCTCTCTCCACTGCATGGCAGCCGCTTGTGCTCGCAGCCGGGCAGAGGGAGACGAGGCAGATCCGAAGTCGCTCCCTCCCTTCCCTCCCTCCCTCCCCTCCGAAAGCCGATCCTCGATTTCGCAGCTTCCTCAAGGGAAAGCTACGCGCAGAAAAAAAAAGCTTCTCCTCTGCTCGCTGCAGAACGGAACGTTTTCTCCCCTCCCCTCTGAGGAAGGTGGCTCAGACCTCAGGGAGATGTTTCCCTCTCGCTGTCTGAGCAGTGGGGTGTTCCCAGGGGCAAGTTTTTGGAAGGTTCAGCTGCGGGACACAAAGAGCTTTTGGTGGTGGCAAAGCGAAGCTTCACGTGCAGTGCTCTCTTTTATTTTTTTGGCATTTAGCAGAACTTGCTCACCAGCGAACGGGGAAGGAGTGAAAGTGCTGAGTTAGTCACAGCGAGGGATCTCCAGCGCGCAAAAAGAAAACAGATATTTGTGAAGTTCGCGGTACAAGGGGCATGACAAAGGAAAGGGACTGAGCTGTTCACAGATGGCAAAAACTTCCTTCCACACTCGTGTAACTTATCCCAGGCGTTCCCTGAAAAGAAAGGGAGGGGGAAAAAAAAAAAAAAAAGAAAAGAAAAGGGGGAAAAAGGAAAAGCAAAACCAGCTGGCTGCTTACACAAGGCATCCAGAACGAGACTGCCGGGACTCCAGCATTTCCATTCAGTGCAGCAGAGCATGCTCCTGTGTAAATAGTTTCCATATGTCATCATTACAATAAAAAACAAAACAAAAAAAAATAAGAAAGAAAGAGAAGGAGCATAAACTTTCCAGAGCCCAAACCTCTCCCTCTGCAAAACAAATTCCCTGCTTAGGGGAAGGAAAAACCCTCCATGGGCTGAGAGCAAACAAATTCCTCTCATTCGGAGGAGCTCGAGGCCATGGGGGACCTGGAGGGCAGAGCAGAGAGGGGAATAAGGGACAGAAAACATCCAGAGGAACCAGGGATAAATTACCCTTCCCAGCCAGCTATTGTATGTCAAACTGAAGTCACTCCGGAATTTCATGGGGTTTGGTGACTGCACTTGTTTAAATAAATAACAGTTATAAAAATTATCCAACAAACCAGTAACCTCCTAAAAATTCAAAGAGTTATAACCCAACTCTACAGGGTAGCTCTTACATTTGCCTCGGAGCTCCCCCAGTCTGGCTCTCATTAGCCTGTTTGCCAGATGTTCTGCTTTCTAGATAGCACACACTTTTTATGGCCTTACACTGCAACAGACTGAGATTCCCTAATTACCTCCTCGACTGACTCCAAAGAATTTTACTGGACTTACCGGGGCTTTCTCCTAAAAGGCTGAAAAATAATGCTCTTTCAGGTAATGTTGTTTTAGCAGTTACACCTGTGATGACAGAACGCTGCAATCTGTGTGAAGGCAGGGCAGGTGACTCAAATCAGCAAAAATATTCTCATAGCTAAACCTGTCATTCATGTTGTTTACACTTCACGTGTGCATGTAAGATGCAAGATGTGAGTTCCTCTAACGAGTTCCATGTGTAATATTTCTCTCCATAGGCAAAAAAAAGAAATGCCAAGGACACACGGCTTCGGAGATGGGACACACCTTCATTCACATGGCCTTGCAAGGGGGATTCACCAAACAGAGCAGTGAGGGAGAAAAGCAAGGAAGGCATTACCTCCTGCAGCTGGGAAAGCTCAGGCTGTCCAGGACTTGTGTTCCAGGCAGCTCTAGTCACTGTCTTGGACAGCTGGTTATCTGCCAGCTACAGGACTCCACAGAGCACCAGCTACCAGCCACAGAGAAGGGGAAGGACAGGGAAAGAGAGGGCCTAATTGTCAGTTAACCATCAGATTCCTTCTTAATTAAGTATATTCTGGCACCAACTTTGCCCTTTCTTTTCTTCCTGCAACGTTGTAGGAACTGATGTCTTGCACTTACCTGGCTCTGGACAGAGCCATGAACCCTGTTAGGGAACACCTTGCCAGCTATGGTTTTTCACAGGAGTAATGTATTTTTCTCTTTTGCAGGAGCACAGGCTGTCCAAGGCAAATGTGACTTCCTGGAAGGGAGCAAATCCTTTACAAGTTTAGTGGGAGAGCCCACACAGCCGTGCAACCTGACCAGCACGAGGGTCCTGCTGGTAGGTGCCAGAGCCTCCAGAGTAGGGAGAAGGGCACAAACCCTTCTGTGATCCATTCAGTCCCAGTCCCTCATCACCATGTGAGGGTGGGGAGGCCCTGGCACAGGTTGCCCAGAGAAGCTGGGGCTGCCCCATCTCTGGAAGTGTCCAAGGCCAGGTTGGACAGAGCAATCTGGTCTGGTGGGAGGTGTTCCTGCCCACGGCAGGGGATGTCGAACAAAATGATCTTTAAGGTCCCTCAAACCATTCTATAATTCCATAACTGTGGCACCTTTCAACTGGAGCCATTTCTTTTCAGGCTGTGCATTCCTCACTGGCACAGCACCTCCATTTCTTACACCCTCCAGCTTGACTGTATCTGTATTTAATTCCCAAACTCAGTCACAGAGCCCAAGCTTTCAGTTGAATACAAACATAACCAGGCGTTCCACAGCACCAAACGTGAGCCCATGGAAGAAGGCAGATCCCAGCAGGATCAAAGGTGCTCTCGGGGTTCCTGGACCTCCTGACCTCACATACAAGACCTGTCCCAGTGCAGCATCCCTGTGCTGGCTGAAGTTTCCAGCTCCCTCAGTGACTCTGCTCCCTGAGGCTGCAGTGAGGATGAACAAGGCTGCAGAATGACAGCACTCAACTGTCAAAGACATCCAAAAGCACTCCTCTCTCTTGGAAAGCTCTCATCATCTGAACCATATGGGACACTCACTACAGAAGACACAAATCCATGAAAAAACATGGAAACATGGTAGATGCCTCCCCTTCCCCAACACAAGCTGTGCAGGCACCTCCAGTCCCAAAGACAAGATTTTAATCGAGCATGTTGGAGTTGTCCCAGCACCAGTGGTGGCATTTTCCCTTCCAAGGGCTTACATGCCATGTAACTTCACCTCCAGAGGATTTATCTTCCCTCCCTGCTCCAATATAGCTGATAAGAAACTGCTCCTTTCCAAGTGCTGAGGTGTGAACATGTGTTTGTCTCTTCAAAGCCAGACTCACCTACCCCGGGAGAAAAAAAGCTGGAAGCTGCCTGGAAGCACAGCTGGTCTGGCACTGGGCCACACATCTCAGAGGTGAGAGAGACAGACAGGGAAATCACTGCCTTTGCTGCTTGACTGCCAGTTCATCGCTGTGCCAACGGGAGCATCACAGGAATGATCTTTGTAGCCCAAAATATCCTAGTGCCTGTCCTGTTTCAGGGGATGTTGTGGGAAGGAATTTAAGAGCCCTGGGGAAGTCTAAACAATTTGCTATCAGTTTGTTGCCTAGGAAAAAAAAGGGCATCTCCAACAGAGAGCAGTGCCAAGCCCTTCTGTTGCAAGAGAAATAATAATACTTTGGAATATTTCAAGGCAGCTTCACTGAGTTGTGCTCTTCCTTGGAGACAACGGCACAGCAGAAACATATGCAAAGGCCTTGGGGCTCTTTGTTTTACTGTATTCTCACAGCACTCACTTGCTGTGAAGCTCAACAAATAAAGTCACTTCAGCTTCCTATTTAACACAGAAAAGTTTCTCAAAAAAAAAAAAAAAAAAACCAACTATGAACGTTGCCACTTCCCGTCAGTGGTACGAGGCGACCGTCCTTGATCCGAGAGCCCAGCGAGTTCCTACGGCACCGACACGAGCTCACTTCATGCTCTCATCACCACGCTACAGGGAGCTGAGTCCTCGTGAAGGAGGAGCAGATGTCCCTCAGCATGGTAAGTCACATTTTATATATCATTGCCTCTTATCAATCGTGCTGCTGAGCTTCTTATATCGAAGACAGCTTAAGCCCGGCGTTGTTTAATTAGGGGACCGCTGTATCCTTGCTAACATCTGCACTGCACACATGTAGAAACCTCCCACTGCACGAGCTAAACACGATGCCAGAAGAGCTAAAGCGTGGTAGGAAATGGTTTTGTCCCAGCAGAAGCTCCAGCCAGCTCTTGCTCTGAGTGGGGCAGAGCCAATTAACCGTTTGCTCCACGGCTCGGGAGGTGAGCCAGGATGATTCACTCAGACATTCACTTCCTGCACCACCCTGCTGGGGACAAACAGAGCCATTTGTAAGGAAGAATTAAAAACAAAAAGAAAATAAAAAAAAAAATCAAAGGCTTCTAAGAAAATAGGGATAATTTTACCCATCTACAGCAGCCAAGCTCGGTTGGTTGGAGATCCTCATCTGCCGCCTTGTCTCTCCAGGACACCTGCTCTCCTCTGATCTCATCCCTGAGTCACTCTGGGACTTTTTTTTTTTTCCTTTTGAAATGTTACGTAGGAAGTTTTGACCAAGAACTGTTTGATCACAGGACAATTTTCCCTCCTGAGTATGCAGCAGCAAGAGGCAGAGGGGCGGATCCCTCCTGTCTGGGGATGTTTGGAATCCACAGTTAGGTTAATGAGGGACTTCAGTGGCTGAAGATGAACTGATGGATGCTTTGTCACCCTCAGAGAGGCCCTGACCCCCAAAAGCCTCTCGTGGCTCACTCATACACCAGATCACACAGCTCAGGAGCTGCTGCAAGAGTCACCAGATCACCCAAGATCGCTCCTCAATCCACAGAGCTGCCTCCTGCAGGGATAACATTCCCTACCCCACTACCTCTTGCTCCCCAGCTGCACTGCCTTCCAGCAGCTCATGCAAACCATCCCCCTGCCTAAACCCTGTTCCACAAAGCTGCTTTTTGACAGCTGTGGGATTAAATCCTGCACATGAAAGTCCATGAAATAAGGAGAGCTGGAACCAGGCTGGAACTCCTTCAAAACGAGACTGTGTAACAACAGAGTTCCTCCTTCTTAACAAAGCTGCAAAGTCAAACCCAAAGCGTTTTTAATCAGCAAAACTCCCACAAAAGGATTGCATTAGGTTGCATTAGGAAAATATAATTAAGAATCTCACTTGTATTAAGCCAAATTGCTGCCGGTTTCATATCCTTTATTTCTCATCTTAACAAATGAACCACCTCACCACAAAAAGGAGAAGCCAAAGCCACAACAGAAGGATCACTTACAACCTTACATTATCCATCTTTTTAGCATCTAATGTGCTCCATAATCTCGTCAGTCCGATCATATCACAGCAACAAAGGCTTTACACACACTGAGACAGCTCATTGAGGGGCTCTGTGAAACAACTAATGAATGGAAAAAACAACTGGAAATAGTGAAGTTTTTGCTGAACTCGATGAAAAAGGGACAACCCAGCCTAAGGCTCTGGCTCATGAGAGAGGCCAGACATGAAATACACACACACACACATTTCTAATTCATAATATTTGAGGAATTAACGGAAAGGGAAAGAGACAATATCACAAACCCTCAGCTATAGCATTTCTTTAACGCATCCTGTTACATGAAGGAATTTCCTCTTTTTGTTCCATAAAGGGAAACTTGCTTTTAACACATTAAAGATCTGCTTTGGCATCGGTAACAACACAATGTCAGCAGTTTAAGAGCATGTTCCTCATTTCAATTCTCCAAAGCAGAGCCTTTGGATTTCCCTGGTGCGGTTTGGAAAGATGTTTGATTAAGCTGCAATCTGGCCTCTTTAACAAAAGCAGTGTGCTGCCAGGTCTGACTGCCAGTTCCAGCCACCAGCAGTTCTCCAGGGAAGCCACAAAGTTAGGAGTGGGAAGCAGAGAGGAAGTGCTTCCCTTATGGGAGAAACCAATAATAATTTGGGCAACAAACCTCCTGCACAGCCACCTAGTGCTGGAGCAGGACCAGAATGGAGAAGGCACAAACAAGGTATGTGCCTTACTGATGTTTTTTTTTCCCCTGAAGAGAGAGGGATAGCAAGAAAATGACATGAATTTAAAAGTTAAATAACAAACTCTTAATATCTTACCATGACAGGCTGAGACCAATTAAAGTTATTTGTTGTGATACAGTGGTAATAAGGAGGTAATTGCGTTTTGTGGTGTTAGAACACGACTCCACCACACTGGTTCTTTTGAAATACAGCACTGCCACATCTCCTCTGCCTTGTTGTTCAGCCAGGAAAGAGAAGCTGCCAACTTCAGGGGAGGACACATGTAAAGGAATAGGGAAAACCCCAGCCTCTGGTGCTGTGGAACTGTTCTCCACTAATAAAAAAAAGACTTTTGCACATTTGGTGGAAACCGCTGCTGGCAGGAACTGGAGGTTATGTGGAACGGCTGGAGAGGAAGGAAGGAGTTAATCCATTAGTTTGACATCTGCAAAACAGCTCCCAGAGGGTTTTCCCTCAACTGCTCCTTAATTCCAAGTCCTACAGCCCCCATAGAGAACCACATCCTTAGAAAATGGACAACTTTGACTTCAAAAGTCTCCTAGCACTGCAGAACCCTCTCTCTGGCTCTTATGAGGTGGTTCCAAACTTTAACACACTGTCAATACGTGCATTATTCTGAATTTCTCCAGCTTCAACCAACACTTACCTTCAAGCCTCTGGGACCTTGGATGAGCTGGAGCAAAGTCACGAGAAACACGCCAAGCATGAACATTGATCCCTCTAGAGCCAGCACGGATGGCAACATCACCTACTCACCCTAATCATTATCCCTGTTGGAAGGCCCAAGGAATACACTCTCCATCTCACTGGACAAGTGTCCCACGTGCTTACTTTCAGCTCAGGTGCTCATGAAACCAGACCTCTCTGCTGGCCAAGGCAGCCCCTCTCCACCTCTGTGTGACCCTACAGCTGGTCACACACACATCAAACAAAACCAAACATCCTCCCAAAACACTGTCAGTCTGCCTTGTGACCTCACAAAATCAGTCAGTTCATTACTTCAGGTTCATATGATGTTCACTTTTTCATAAACCCACACATAAAAACTGTCCTTTTAATCCAGATTTTAGAAGGGCAACTGCTGTTTTCCCGTTATTTTGCCTGGAAATTTTGGCTGGCTGGCCTGCAATCTCCTGCCTGGTGCTAAATACCTTTTGGGGCTGGAAGAAAGTCCCTGTCACAGCCATATCCAGGCTGCCTCAGCTGCAGCCTTAAGGAAGTCATCTGTTGATTTTTAAATGCTGACCTTTAGAATCAGCTGTTTAATCTCTACTTTATTTACTGTGGGGATGGATGAATAGGCCACATGATGACCATGTCACCTGGCTTTTCAGCAAATATAGAATACATGTGGTATTTCTTGAGCTTCCCTGTAGTGTTCAACCCTGAACTCCTGACAGGCCAATATCACTTAACATGTCTTTATTTCTCAATTCCTTTAGAGCACCTTTAATTCTGCTGACCACATTTCTCTTTTTGATTTTCTTCCAGTCCCAGTTTCCACGTCTTCATTTGATATATATTTATCTATATATCTTCTGTGTTAGCCAGTCTAGACATGCCTGTTCTGTGACTCTTTGCTGCCTCTCCAACAGCTTTAAAGCTCCCATTACCATTTTTGTTTTCTATGCACTTGTGCTGTCTCACAGTATATGAATCATTTTCAATGTTTTGAAATCTTCCCCTTTGCAAACGCTGAGATAAGGTCCTGCCACCAGCCTTGTAGTTGAAAAAAAAAAGGAGCTTTGCCTTGGTCACTTCACCCTCCTGCCCCAAATGCCAAAATTCTCCTTAGTAAGTTGCTTGTGAGTATTTATTTAACACGGGTAGGACCACGTTCCTCTTCAGCACCAGGAAAAACAACCAAATGGGCAACAAGCAGCAGCAGTGACTCACCACTCCCCAACTCACTGACCAGCTGGCCCTGCTGATTCACGTGGTGGGAGCACTGCCTTTACAAGATGGATTATGCCACAGCTCTCGTGCCCCTCTCCAGGCACAGATCCCCTCCAGCCAGGGTGACTGTGACATGGAAAAAATGGCACAGACTGGAAATACTGTTCTGGCCCAAACTGTCCTCACCCTCTTCCTCTGGAGCCCACGCCCACAGCGAGCTGTGATGGCATCCCTTCCTTCCTCCTCCCACATCTGGTTATTCCTCAAATGACACAGCCAACTCACCAGTCTAATGTGACCCTGGGGAGTTTTCAGTGCTCCCAGTTCAGGATTGATCACTTGGTCTGCAGACATTTCTTCATTTGGTTAACGAAGAGCAGGAACATATTTGTGCATTTTAGGGAAAGTGTTAACAGGCCACATTGCTTGTGTGCCATAAACTTTCCCAAATCCACTAGGGATAGTGAAAGTGTTCTCAGAAAAACAGTTAGAGTTGGAATATAATACAGATGGTCAGACATTCCCAGGTGGCAACAGAGACACACACATTATATAGGAAATGCAAGAGCAGTTAAAAGTGTCCAGCCCCATAGAATTAGAGGGTTTAACGAGGCTGTGCAGAGAGATACATCCTAAATTTTATTCCCCCACATGGGCAGGAAAAGAAAAGCCTTTTGTTGCAAACAGACACGACTAGATCATGATTATGAAAGCAGCACTGGATGTTTCAAACCCCCACACTGTGATTCAAATCACAGCAGTCTCCTCTTGTCATCCTCAGGATCTTTCAGCAACCCCACAGTGCTGCTGTGCATCAACACCAACACACCTTTCCCGCTTCCCTCTCTCCCAGATGAAGGACAGGTGCAGGAGCTTCCTGCGGAACTGCTCACTGGGAGCAGATGGATGAAATCCTAAAGCTGCTCCTACAGCTCTCCACAGTGAGAGTAGCCATGTGAAAAGCAGGCATCTTCTCCACATGCAAAAAGCAATTATGCTAAAAGACACAGGGAGAGAGCCCTGCGAGGTCCAGATCACAAGCCAGAGACATGGGAGGTGAGAGAAAGACCGATCAAATTCACCGCACTTTTCCCAGCTTAAGGATCAGAAATGGAGCGTTCTGCCTCATAAATTCTACTTCCAGCAAACTCAAGCTTAAATCCCCCGAAGGCAATAAGGAAAAGGCAATCAACAACAACTCTAACCACTTCACAGATGCTCCTGTTTAGTTTATACAGCACTTCTTACAGCATTCAAATGGGTAAAATGGGATTTCAACGCAGGGGGGCTGACAGCAGCAGGCAGGATTCCTCGGTGAAGATACCAAGGGCAAAGGAAGTTCTGAGAAGCATCATGTTGGTTATGATGAGTGAACTCAGCGTGCTCAGCCTTTGCTCATTTTAATCTGCCAGTAAGCAAGCTTGGCTAAACCGAACATCCTGCATCTACGGTGCCTTAAAAATCCACAGGAATCACAAAAATGAGGGGGGGAAAACGAACAAACCGACGCGTTCCCTGGGAAGCCATGAAAAAACTAATCACTATTTGTTTCCAACTGTTGTTCCGCTTCCCGAGCCAAATGTTCCCAAGTCAGCTGTGGTGGCTGAGGAGTGACCGGTTAGAGCTGGAAAGTTGTCGATTTAAAACTGCAGCTCGAACACTTTCAGACTCCTTAACGTCTTTTATAGTTCCAGGACCACCTGCTCGAAAAGCAGAGCCCTCCCATGCCATGGCACGTGCCCTCATCCCACCTCTTCCAACGAGAGCAATCGGCTCGGGGAGAAAACACCCAGAATACCCTGTCCTGTTCTCATCCCAAAAAGATGTGTGCTGGAAAAGAGGCACACAAAGGGCACCAGGCTGCCTCCCTCGAAGCATTAAGGTCATCACTCCTGTCTCCAGGAAGGCAGCGAGGAGCTTCCAGACCCCTTGTCCCCACTCTGCAGCATCCTCCCTAATTTACAGCGAGCATGCAGGCAAGATGATCTCCATCCCCAGTGCTCTGGGAGACGACAAAGGAGAAAGAACCATTTGACTCCCGGATAATGGAACACTAACCCAAGTCTTCTCCACCTTGTAGACGCTGTTACCGGCTCAGATTTGAACAGCATGGGGCATTCAGGATGAAATCACTAGGAATTTTTTCTTTTGCACTGCGTGAAAGAGTCAACAGTGCAGAGATTCTGTTTGACAGAGCATCCTACTGTGAGACACACAATGTGTGCATTGTGCAAACCGCTCTCCTGCAGAGCTCAGAAAACAAGGAAGGCTTGGAAAAAAATACCCTCGGTAACTGCAGCCCGTGATGCCTCCTGGTACTGCACTGGGCTCCTGGTTCTGCCTCTGCAGGCAGCACGTTCCCACAGCCACGGTGAGGATGTGTCCACACAAATGCTTTTGAGTTTTGGACAATACAGTGCCGTTTCTCCTGAATGAAAGGTACCAGCTCTACCCTCTCAGGCAAGTATTTAAGCACAGTCCTGCCTTAAAAACCTGAATTCTCAGGTCAAGTGAGATTCCAGAGCAGGAACACATTTTTCACTATTTCTAACACCAACATCTCCCATAAAGCAGCATTTCCCTCCTTCCTCTGTATTTACAGAGCTCATCACCAAGGGAAACGAATTGTACTGAAGGAGAAAACAATAATCTCCTTATGTTTAGGGTGTTCATTTCCCTTTCCAAGATTTTCACCCCTCACTCATCTCAGAGGCAGTTTTGCTTCGCTTTGCTTGCTTAAAACACTCATTATAACTCATCTAGGCCAGGAAAGGATTAGAGAAGCCCTGGCAGAAGCTGCAGAATTCAAGGCTGTTAGGCTGGAGAAATGAGACTTTCAGAGGCATAAACAACAATCCAGCACGAAACTACCACTTGTGCTCTGGAAAAAAATTCCTCTCTCTATAAATTTTAAGCAGGTACATATTAAGAAAAACGAATCATGCACAGCAATGCAAAACAGCACCTCTTCATAACAAAGGAATGAAGCCTACCTGTCTGTCCACTCCCACACCAGGTGTAATTGGTGCTTTCCAGGTGAGACTGTTGCCCACAGTGACATTAACTGACTTACCCCAGGTACAGGGAGGAGCTGCTCCAGCAGCAGAACCCGACTGCTTCCCAAAATGAGATCCCAGTCCTGTGGTCTGGCCATGCTTCACCTCTGAAGGCAGCAGCAGAAGCACTGCTGCTGGAACTAATTAAAGGCAAATCGGTAGAACTGGGGGCCATGACGTGAGGAAATATCCTGCACAGCATCCAAGAAAGCCGCCACATAATCCAAAAGGCTGTTTAAGAGCCTGGCTGTTGGAAATCTTGGGATCTGCCAGGTCCATGGCAAGCAGTTGCTTGTTCCCTCATCCCTTATTTCTTCACATTAATTAACTACAGCATTTCATACCCAGTGCCCCAGCCCAAATCACCACCTTCAAAACCCTTACTTCCACACAAGGACCAAAACCTACAGATCCTGTAGGATTTATTAAATCTGCCAGATGGCTGACTTTTAAAATGCCTCTTTTCCTCCAAAGGTAGCAAAGCCAGAATGCTTCCACAGCAATTGAAATGGTTCCTCAAGAAGCACAGCAGCTAAGAGTTTGTGTGGTTGCAACATTTCCCCAAAGGTCAGGTATTTATTCTGTTTCCTCAGCCCATTAGGAATTGTTTTACACCTGGAAACCTCTTTCATCCACAGATGGCACTAAAGGAAGTGGCAGTAGGAAGAAGGCAACAAGGATATCTGAAGAGCAGAGATTCATTGACTTTTTACAAGGGCCAGGAGTGACAGGACAAGGGGGAATGGCTTCCCACTGCCAGAGGGCAGGGTTAGATGGGGTATTGGGAAGAAATCCTTCCCTGGGAGGGGGGGAGGCCCTGGCACAGGTTGCCCAGAGAAGCTGGGGCTGCCCCATCCCTGGAAGTGTCCAAGGCCAGGTTGGACAGGGCTTGGAGCAACCTGGGCTAGTGGAAGGTGTCCCTGCCCATGGCAGGAGGTTGGAATGAAATGAGCTTTAAGGTCCCTCCCAACCCAAACCATTCTGTGGTTCTCTGGGACGATTCAGATGAGCTGAAGCTGTGGACAGCTACATGGACAGACTTACCCTCTCACTGCTGATACAAATGTGTTCTGGAACCAGATCCAACACAGAAGAGACTTTTATCACTTCAGGTTGCATTGGTTACCAAATACTTCAAAATCCAGGTGGCTCACGTGCCTCAAAAGAACATTAACTGCCCCAAATCCTGGGCCACTCCCAAAAGCAAATGTCTACCTGGGGATTAGTAAAGGAGTTTTATTTAAAGAAGACAAGTTTAGTGTACACAACATCCATTACTTCTGTAATTAGACTGTTCAGAACCATCACATGGGTCTCCACCAGCCAATTACAAAAAGAACAGCTTTGCTGAAAGCCCTTTCACACATTCCATCAGGGAACTGTGCAGACACCAGGCAAGGGCAGAGGCCCCCTCCAGCATTCTGGGAAGCACAGCACACTGTACACTTTCACAGGCACAACCAACAGTCTTTGGGCATTCCTCACCCACATTCCTCACCAAGCAAACCTGGGGCACCCCCCCCAGCCTCACCAACAGAGAAATCTCCTTTTCTTTACACAGCTGGGGCTACCTGCTCCTTCCCAGCAGTGACAGGCACAGGGGCACGTGTCAACAATCCCAAAAGGCCAGGCTGGCTCTAATTTTCCTGACAATTTACTCCTTAGACAGCAGGAAGTGAGATTGCAAAGGCCCACCTGAAACCCCATTCAAAGTTATAACTTCCCATTTTCCAGCAATCCTTCTAGAAGACGTCTCTCTTGGCTGTTGCAGTTGCTCCCCCACCTCCCCAATAATTAATTTTTACCTCAATAGCAGAAGCAGTTGCTTTCTTGTAAAAACCCAGAGTTGAAAGATGACTTCTTCCCCCTGCCATCACCTATTGTGTGGGAAAACAGACAATATCCCATTGTTCCCTCTCCGACACTCGGAGCTGTACTTTCTGCTCTGAACACACTGAAACTCCACTTGAGCCCACAGCAATTTCCATGTGGAGGTAAAGGAGAATCTTGTACCTGATCTAATACAGGATAAATCAATGTGCACTCATTTATTGCTTATAGTTCCCATCAGCTCAAGGAGAGACACTGTCCCGGAGTTTCAAGGCTATCCACGCTGCCTTTGTAGATGGAAAACAGACATTGCACTTTGAGATATTTTGAGAACTCTGTTTGAACACTTCCCAGGAGTTTGGGTGAGGGATGGGATATCACTAAACCCTGGCAGGTTCTCATCATTCTCAGAACACGATTTCGGGAGAGGCCGCGCGAGGATCGCAGCTCCCTTTTTGCCTGGCACAGAAATGCAGTTTCATGTTAGTCATTCACCTCAGGCAAGGTGCTGGGAAGTTTAATCAGAGCGTGTACAGCACTCAGAGATCCTCAGATAAGATGTTCCAGGGAAGGGCAGCGTCACATTCATTAGCGTGGACTCAGTGATGAAAGAGCTGCTCTCTGTCTCCTTCAGCTGCCGGAGCTTGAAAGAAGAATTACCCAGCACTGAAGTCCTACATGGTGTAGTCAGAAAACCACCAGCACCACAGGGACCACATTTCTCTGGCTGTGGTCTGAATTCCTGTCAGCTTTGCAGGGTTCTGATCCTTTGTGGTGGCTGCAAACGGGAGCTCCCTGGAAGCCCTGTATCCCAGCACAAGCCAAGCAAGGCAGAGGTTTAACATTCCTCCCCATGCAAGTATTTTCTCCCATTAAGTGCTTAAGAGCTGGATTATTGGGGAGATTAATTTTTGCAGCTGGACATTTTGCCTAAGAATGTAATTTTCCACACAATTTTCTCCTTTAGCTTCCTTTTATTCTAACCCCCAGACATTCGCTTACCCAGGAGAGGACTCTTTTGAAAGCTTTGGAAAAGAATATCCACTCCTACACTTTGGTCCTTTCTTTTTACATCTGCTATTGCTTTTGGAAAACCCTGTTTCTACTTATTTCAACCCAGCAACTTGTCTGCACTTCCAGACAGTCAACACCAAGAGTCCAAAACTACAAATTCATCTACCCAAGGACCCGACTGTAACAAACCCACACCATGGGTAGGTTTTTTTCTTCTAAAAGCACAACAAGTTCCTTAAATAACACAAGAGCTGATACACTGAACCACACAGGTACACAGCACTTAGGGAGGCACTTGTGACAGGAAAACGGATTAAAACTTAAGAGAGGTTTGTGGATGCAGCAACACAAAACAAGAGTGAAAATTATGATCAACCACACACGTGTGATCTAACAGAGGGCAGTTACAGCGACTTTGTCTTTCCCTTGGTGTCACTTGGGAGAGGACGATGGGTCCTTCACTGCAAACAGTCCCAGCCTGTTCTGGGGACACACTGAAATAAAAGCTCTGTGTTTAACCCACCACTGAATCCTCAGGAGTTGATGGTGAGGCCCTGTAACGAGTGAGCTGTTCCTCCAAATTCTGGCTGAATGTTCTATTAGCAGAGTTTATGCAAAAGGAAGACAAAACCAGAAGGAAACAGCCTCCTGAGCTTCCCTCTCTCCATGTCCTCATCATCACCCTGGGAGGCTCTGCCTCTCTTCAGAAGAACTCCTCACATACTCTTTTTCCCTGGGAAAGACAAGTTTCTGACTGAAAACACGACATTACACAGTTCTGTTAATGCCATTTCAGCCCTCAGCAGCAAAGGGGATGCAGAGCAGAAGGGACACATTTGATTCCTCACAGCCTCCACGAGATACAAATTCGCTGCATTTCACAGCAGATTTTCCATGCAGGCAAAGAGGAAAAGCTGCACCACACGTCCTGGTTTTCAAACAAGCTTACTTTTGCCAGTGATGGTGTCACTGTGCTCACTCACTCATTTAAGCTTCCCGCTTCTCAGAGATAAACTCGCCTTTCAAGTTGTCGATGCCAGCCTTCCTCCTCTAATCCTCCATCCCACCCTGACTTCAGAAGGCTCCTTCCCTATCACTTCCATAGAATAAGCTTTATATTTTTGCAGCAAATCCAACTTTAACAGCGATTAAAACATAGGGCAAAATAAGAGACGTTTCATTCGGAGAATCCCAGGAAATGAAGTCTCAGAACCCACACACAATCTTTTAAGAAGCGCAAAATTGGCCCCTAAACAACTTCCCTGTATTTCCAGGGAAGCAGATTGTGGAGTATTTTTATTTATTAATAGATCCATTCTCATGCCTGTGCTTTAACACAGTAGTGTTGGCTTTAAGCAAACGTTAAGCCTCACCCCACTTCTTCTTTGAAGGGATGGGAGGAGGGGGGAAGAAAGAGAGAAGAGTGATTAAAATTAGTCACAAGGAATCCTATAAATACACCAGTGGATGGAGGAAGAATTACCTCTTTTATTTAACTTAAAAATAGAGAGCTAAACTTTAAAAGACAAACAGATGGGATGGAGCAAGGATGCAGCAGAGCTTAGGGAAAGTCAACTGCAGGGGTGGGAGAACAGGGGGAGGAGGGAGGAAGAATCTTTATTGTCTAAAATAGTGTTAGTTTTAGACAATAAATTTAGACTCTTGATTTGGGAAGTCACAGAAGGAGCAAATTAAGGGAACCCATCTGATTACAAGAGGAATCAAATCTCAGAGGCACAGAGGAATAATAAAGTGGATAAAAAAAGGATGCCAGGCCAGGAAACGATTTCTTTGTTACAAATGTTCAGCTTGTGGCACAAAGGGCTGGAACAGGATCACAAGACCTGTGCATGCACCTGCAATGTCAGCTGGAAGTCACAGGGATGGGGGGAACAAAACTGCTCAGATACGTCCAGTGACACAGTGCAAACCAGAAACTCCCTGAACATGCTCAGACACATCTCTGTACCCATCCAACCTGCTGCAGGGTGATGGCTTTAATGAAGATACAAAAAAACCCAAAGCTGGTGAGGGATGGTGGCTTTTGTTTTTCCCCTCCCAGTGCTCACAGACTGGCTCTGCCCCACCGAACACCTGGGGCTCGCACCAGCAGGAATAATTGTCCAAAAGTACTCCAGGTTGTTTGATAAGAACACAGTAAAAATGTTAAAGGCATTTATCGGCCCATTATCACTTTTCTTACTGCAAAAATCAGAATGTAAACTAAGAAATGAGCAAAACAACAGTCGTAAAGGACAAATGTTTATAGGAAAATACTACATGAGGTAACTGCAGTGGGGCAGTGCCAAGGGAAGGAGATGCTCAGGGACAACGTGGAGGAGGGTTGGGCTTAAGGTCACACAGAAACCCAAAAATGTGTGCTAGAAACAGCACTGGTAGGACCCATCCAGCCCATTCGGTGTCACATGGAGCTGTGAGCAAACAACCAACACAAGCAGCAACTGCCTGATGTGATTTTCTCAGGCAGCCCCGGGATGCCGAGAGACAACTCCGAGAGTTTCAGGCCCTGGCAAGCACCGGGAAGAGCAGCCACCACAAAAGAGACAGACAAGTGGGCAGGGAATGACAAAGGGATCTTACTTTCGTTAGGCAGCTCCTCCCGATCCAGGTCATCCAGAGGGGCTGAGGCAGTGCTCCCGCTGTCGTCCAGGGTGAGGATGAGGGGAACGTCATCGTCCATGCTCACAGCCATCCCGTCCCTCCAGAGGCTGCAGCTCCCAGAGCTTTAAATGACGCCTTTTGCAGTCCCACTTGTGAAACGCTTGTGTCAAAACCTATCCCGAGAAAGTCCTCCATCGGGGCTGTCTTCTGGACACAGGGACATAACACTACACGCACCCATCTCTGGATACCACAGTTCCAAAAGGAGATCGAGTTATCTGCTTTCCAAAAAGCAAAACGCAGGACGCCGGGCTCGATGTATTTATGCCAAAGCTGAACTCAAAAAGCCAGGTCCGGGCTGTCTATCCCAGCCAGCGCAGGGCAGCAGGGAAGCAGGAAAAGCGTTCCCTGGCAAACTCCTGACCCCTCGGCACCAGGGGCAGCGGGAGTTGTCGCATCCGGAGCCAGCATGGTGCTAAGTGTCCCCGTCACACATGGCTCTGTCCCCCGACGAGCCCGCGCGCCTCGGTCCCAGCTGGGGACGGGAAACAGGGAGCCCCGGAGGCCGCTTGGAGTCCGCACACATGAAGTTCCCGTGGGATATTTTTAACTGCGCGATGCCCCACAAGGTCACGGGTTTCTCTAAAAGGTGACGGGGAAAGGAAAAAAAATCAAGCAGGCCCAGGGCAGCGCCGCGGGGACAACCCACACAAGCTGCCCCTGCCCGGCGGGAGGGACACGGGCACGGGGCTGTCACGGAGCCCGGCCCGGCCTCGCCGCCTCCCCGAGCCCCCCCGACCCCGCCGCCCTCCTCACCCACGCGTAAACCGGCTCCGCTCCAGCCCCCCGTGCCCGCGGGACCCTCCCGGACACCCCGAGCCCCCCGAACACCCTCCGGGACCCCCTGGCCCGTCCCGGCCCCTCCGAACCGGCGCCCGCAGCGACCGCGACTCCTCAGCGCCCCGCGCGCGCGGCCCCGCCCCCCGCGCCTCTCCATTGGTTGCCTCGCCCACGGCCCCGCCCTAAAGGGCGGAGCGTTCGCATCTCCCGCCAATCCGCGCGCCGAGGCCGGCCCCGCTCCCTGCTGTTGATCCCGCCTCTCTCCTCCTCCCATCGCGCATGTCGCCTGACCATTGGGTAGCGGTGCTGTCCCTCAGGACAGGCGGGGGCGCCGATTGGCCCGAGGTGGTGGGGGTGGGTTCTCGGGGAGAAGATCGCAGGCTGCCATTGGCTGCACTGAGGCCCCGCCCCCGGGGGTCAGAGGGAGCGGAGCGGTTGCCGGGCAACGGCGGGAGCGGCCCAGGGAGCCTGGAGGGGAACTCGGACCGGGATCCTCCCGGGACACCCCCGCTCCTGGGCTGGACCGGGACAACCCCCTCGGGGACCCTTCTCGCTCCGAGGTTGGGCCAGGACACTCCCCCCGGGACCCCCACACTAGCTTCTGGGCTGGGCCACCCCTTTCCCCCTGCTCCAAGAGGGACGTCCCTGTTCCCAGGTTCCAGTTCCCGTTGGCTGCAGGGATCATTGCGGCCCTGAGGACGCCCCAGCCCAGCCCCGCGGATAGAGCAGGTGCTGCGAGGGCCCCACCATGGAACACACATCCCAAGGCCCCGGGATTCCATCCATGCCTGATGAGGTGAGGATTCCCAAGCTGGAAGCGAGCAGCCTGTATAATGAATAAACCTGTTCCAGTGGTCCAGGCTGAGCGTTTCTCCCACAGGCAGCCCCCAGGACAGTCCCTCTGTACCCAGTCCTAGTGGTAAAGCCACCAGGCTCTGCCCGGTGGCTGAAATGGATTTTGACACCGGCAGGACTCCTGTCAGTGTTAGGAATGGGTAGGAAAAGTCTCTGTCCGGCTGGAGCATCCCCCTTGACACCAGAGCAAAGCTGTCCAACCCACACCTTTGCAGCCCACCTGATTCCTCGATGTGCCCTCTCCTTCTCGGTGGTATTTCCTTCACCCTCCAGGGCTGGATTTACCAAGACAGTGTGATGTGAGATTCCAACAACAGCTTGCAGGAGCTGGCTCAAAGTTCAAGATCCCAGACCAAGCGGGAAGTGATGCATCATTAGGAATGGGAGCCACAGGCTTCCCCAGCAGAGGTGTTGACCTACAGGACACAACCCCACACACCTGTACAGGAGCACTGAGAAGCAGCACTGGCTCTCAGGAAGGTCCTGCAGGAGATTAAACCTGCTGTAGTGCTGCAGATCAGGCTGTTCCTCGTGCCAGGCAACCCCCTGGCTCCTGCCAGCTCCTGGCAGGGTGCACATGCTGGTTTTTGGGGTGCCCCTGCTCCACTTCATCACTCTGCTGATTTCATCGGAAGGCAGCCCTGCAGCAACACAACTGCAACCCCCAAGCAAGCAGCTTCTTCACAAGACCACCTTTTCTCCCCATCCCCTGCCTCAGCCCCAAAACCCGCTCCTCAAAGCACTGTTCCAAGTCGGAGGGGCTGCACACCAGCTGCTGCAGATCTCCACACACACAGGTGTCTGTGTAGAGAAACAAGGGAGCTGGTCTGGGCCAAGGAGAGCAAAGGTAACACTGCCCACACACCAAAACGTCTTTCATAGTTGTTTGTAGCACCTAGGGCTGGGCACAGGTGATTTTGAAAGCTCCCAGAGCAGCTGGTACTTTGCTGAGAGACTCAAATCAAAGGAGCCAGGGCTGAGTGAAAGGTGGAAAGTGAAATTTATAGCAGTGCTGAACAGGCAGAGAAATGAGAGCAGCAGCAGGCAGGAGTCCCAGCTTGATTCAGGCCTCTGTATCAACAACTCCTGCCTGAGCCAAGCATCAGTGACACTGGACAGGGTAGATCTGGAGCTAGGAAAAAAATGAACATTCCCCCTGCCTCGTTTTATACAGATTTAATTTTTTTTTCCACACAGGCACCAGTTCCAGCAGGCAGGGCAGGCCCAGCAGTAATGGAGCAGCTTTTGCTCTTGTGCTGGGCTGCACAGCCCTGGCAGAACAAGAAGACAGAGCAACAGTAAAGCACCCACGTGAGTGAGAATCGCAGAACAAAATGCAAACAACCCATATAAACCCATTTCTATTCCACCAACATTGTCCTCGTGGTGTAAATAGTGAGGAACTGCCAGGTCTGTCCTCCTGGAAGCCCTCGGTGACACCCTGGGACAGGAGAGCGTGTGGCTGATGTGATGGGCTCTGAGTTTTCCCTGCCGATTCCTTGGAGCCTGAACACAACAGTAGGAGCAAACTGGCCATACAAGCCCCTGTCAACTTGTTTTTCAGATTAAATCTCTCTTCATTTTAAGAGGTTCCACCTTTCAAGGTTTCCAGCTCCCCAGTATGGCACTGGTTCAGTTCTTTGCTGTTGAGATTTTGGGGCAGTTACCCCAGTGGGCTGATGATTCACTCCACTGCATCCAACTCATCCCCCTGCTGCTGGGGAACAGTGTTCCTGCTTTTCTGTCTATCCTCAACCCTCTTGTCTCCATCTAGTGTCCAAATCACACCCGGATTCTCTCCCAGCCCACAGCCTTCACAGGTTGCACATCACTGCGCCCACATTCCAAATTAAGCTGAGCAGGCTCAGGTTCACCCACAACCCCTCTTCTGAGAAGGCCCCAGTTGTTCCATGTCCCTCCAGTTTTTACCCAGGTGGAGAAGAGCTGCTGGACTGCCACAATGGGAAGTGTAGGGAAAGATCCTAGAGCTTGAAGGTAATCCCAAGGACCCTCACTCACCTTCTCAGGTTTTAACAACATCAGGCTATTCTTGCTTTCTACCTGCCAAAGGTGGGTGGAGCACCAGGCCCAGGAATGCTGGGTCCCCAAACACAACTGTCCCTGGCTTTCTGGGGGAGGTTCAAAGGAGCATGAAAGGATTTAGACCTGGCACCTCTTGAAAAGTCCCGTTCAGGCACACTTCCTTCATTTGGTCCCTTGGGAAGGCTCAGTTCAGCAGCCAGGGGCAATTCTACCCAGATCTGGGATAGGTAAAAGGATCCCTTTGTAGGGATGTGCAGGAGGAACCTGCTCAATGCCCTCAAGCTTGCAGGAACTGGTACCTGCTGCCTTGGCAGGCTGAACCAGAGGTACTTTGTGCTGTCTGCACCCAGGAAAGGGCTTGTCCCCAAGGAGAAACACACCGTGCTTACCTGCTGTTCCTGGACACAGCAGGAGAATGAGTGGAATGGGAGGGATACAGCCACAACCTGAGCTGTACAGCCACAACACCCACATCCAGAAAAGCTGCCTGTTCCAGACATTCCTCACGCCGGAGACGAAGAAAAAGGGAGGGGGCAAGAAGGCCAAGAAATAAGCACAAAATCCCTGCAGGGCAGGCTCCTGGCTGGCTCCAGCTCCACGTGCTGGAGTGGGTCAAGGCAGAATCCTGCTGCTGCTCAAGATGCAATAAAATAATTTCTGGGGGCAGAATGATGCTCTTAACCTGGCTCAGTGTGTCCTGGGGTGTATTGGAGTGTTTCCCTTTGCGTTGGAGGGAGTTACCAAACTGCCAGGACTCTCCTGTATTCCCTGAACCTCATGGGCTCCTCCCCACAGCCTCCCTCCCCAGGGAGCAGTGCCTGCAAACCCCAAGTCACCCAGCCCATGTCCTTTATCTGCCTCCCCACCTACATTCCTACAGATCAAGCTGCTCTTTCCCACCTCAGGGATGGAAACTGAGGAGCTGCTTTACTCAGTCTTTGGAGATGCCCAGATGGCTCAGCAGCATCCCACAGACTATACATGAGGTCCCAGATTTGTCTTGGATCATTTATTTGGTGACAGCATGGCACTGCTGTGAACAACCCTCAGCACAAGCCATAGGGTTACGTGTCCACTCAGCAGCTCATCACCATGAGCTGCCAAAATCCCTGCAGCTGGTCCTCCTCTGTCACAAACCCCACCCAGCCTGGGGCCATCTCACCACCAGCAGGATGCAGGGTGATGCCATTCCTCATCTCCAAACTCGTCCTCCTTTCTCCAGACTTGCCAGAGGAGACCTTAAAGCGTCGATGACACAGAGCAAGGACAGCAGGGAGACACCAAGGCCGTCAGGGCTGGAGCACACGTCCTGTGCACGGAGGCAGAGGGAATGGGGCTCCTTCTCTGGAGAAGGGAATGTTTTGGGGGGGGCTAAAAGCAGCCTCCCAGTACCTGCGAAGAGGAGGTGTCCATGAGGGTTGGGCCAAGCTTTGTGCTCAGAATGAGAACAGACACAAGCTGAAACAACAAAGGCTCTGACTGGATATAAAGGGAAAGTTTCTGCTTCGAGGACAGTGGAGCAGTGGGAGAGGGGCCAGAGAGGCTGTGCAGCCTCTACCTTTGGGGGTTTCCAGCACCCGACTGGATAAAGCCAAAGCTCACCTGCCACAAGCAGGAGGTCGAAATAGGGATCACCTGCATTCCCACAACCACGAGCGATCCTGTGATTGCACGTGACAGGCAGGACAGAGCAGGACTCCTCTCCCCAGAACTGGTCAGCAAAGGACCCCTTTGGGACCCTCAGACCTCAGCTGCCCTGGCTGGCCTCACCTGGGACCCCCACCCCGGTGGCACCCCCTGCTCCCTCTTTTGGGAGCTCCATGAGCTCAGCCCTGCCTGTCCCCACCGCTCTGTGCTGTCACTGTACCTGTGCGTGGTCCTTCTCCTGGATGGGCCTTGGACTACCCTGTGGGCACTCCTGTCTCCTGCTGCTCTGACTTCCCAGCTGGACTTCGCAGACAGCAGGAACCCGACTCGTTACCACACCTCATCTGATGACAACTGGACATTGATGGAAGTGGCTGTTCCCACCAAGGCCACCCCACTCTGGTACTGTGGGGTTGTGCCCTCCACTGCCCTCCAGCTCCTGGCTTGTCCTCCAGCATGGAACAGCCCCATCCTTTGTTTCCAGCCACAGAAAAGCGCAGGGTCCTCACAAATTTGGTCACTGGGAGGTCTCAGGTAGTTCTAAGGCTGTTATGTACATCCAGAGGGACATTTGGCATCACTTCCAGGGTGGTCTGGGCTTGCAGCCACCTGCTGCCTTGCCATTCCTGGCCACAGGAGGTCCGGACAAGCTTTTGGACCTGCCCCTCATCAGAGGGCCTCCGGAGGAGGCAGGGGTTGTCGGAGCACTCTGGTTTTTCCACTTTTCTGTCCCGAGGTTGTCTGAAGCCAGGTGAAGCCTCTCCAAGGGGGCGCTGAGCCGGCTGACAGACTGGGAACGTCCTCTGACAGGAGGTCCCCAGCCTTCGGAGCAAGGATTGCTCTCGGGACACTTCCAGCCACCGGATTTGCCCCTGTGGCCGGGCTCTGAGCCCGCTGTGGCCGGAGGGGCAGAGGCTGGCGGGTGCAAAGCTCTCAGGGGTGTCCCCCTGGAGCGGGGGGAAAGGCCGGGCTGGTTTCGAGGGGCGGGCGGGGGGCTCCAGAGCAGCGTATGGAGCTTGGCTATGTCTTGTTTCCTCATCCACGGAGCTGCCCAAGCGGCACCCTGGGGCTTGGCACCGAACAGGGACTCGTCGCAGAAGGACGGAGCGTGGCTTCGGGACCTTGGCGGGGCGACAAGCGGAGAGACACGTGTTGGTTAGAGCGGCATCACCGGGACCCGAGCGGGATGGGGAGGGATTCACGAGGGGGGGGGAGAGACCCCCGTGGGAGGCTGAGATCGCCCACCAGACCCTCCCGGGAGCCACCGACCCCCTTCACGCGTGGTGAGCCCCGAAATGCGGGACAGCGGGCCGGGGGCTGCGGGGCCGGGGCGACCAGGACCGGGGGCCGCGGGGGCGTGGGGAGCAGGAGCGGGGGAGCACCCCGAGCCGCCGCTCACCTGCACTGACTCCTCGGCCGGGAGCCGCCGGCAGCGGGAGCCGGGGGAGCCGCCCAGGGCGGTGCGAAGGCGGGCGGCGGCGGGCGGGCCCCCGCGGGGCGCCCGAACAGCGACTCGTCCACGAAGGAGGCCCGTGCCCGGCGGCGGCCCCGGGGCACCCGCGGCGGGCGGGCGGCGGCGGGAGCGGAGCCGCCGCCCGGGGCCGGTCCCGGTGCCGCTCCCCCCGCCCGCATGGCCGCGGCCCCGGCCCCGCCCCTTCCGCCCCCGCCACGTGGTTCCGCCGCCGGTCCCGCCATGGCGCCGCCGCGCAGCCGCCGCCAGCCCCGGGGAGCGCCGGTACGGGGGGAACGGGGGGAGCGGGGAGGGCCCCGAGGCGTGTGCGGTGTCCGCGGTACCGCCGTGCCCGTCCCCGTGGGCCGGTGTCCCCGCGGGCCGGTGTCCCCGCTGCGCCCGGTGCTGGCGTCCTCGGCACCAGCGTTCCCGGTGCCCGTGTGCCCCGTCCTTATGTCGCCAGTTGCCGTGTGCCAGCGTCCCCAGTACGGCTGTCCCCAGTGCCGATGCCCCCAGTACCTACCTGTGTCCCTAATGCCAGTGTCTCTCTAGTGCCAGTGTCCCCAGTGGCAGTGTCCCCAGTACCAGGATCACTAGTACAAGTCCTCGTTGCCAACGTCCCCAGTACCAGTGTCTCCAGTACCTACCTATGTCCCCCTTGGCGATGTCCCCAGTGCCAGTGTCCCTGGCACCCCCTGTCCCCAGCATGGATGTCCCTGCCCTGGATGCCGGCAGTGCAGAGCTGCAGTGCCCTGGCCCCACTGTGACACCCATCCCCACAGGCGTGTCCCCAGGTCCCCGCGCCCGCCCTGCCCGCCTTCCCCACCGCCGCCGAGGAGGACGATGGCGCTGACGCCGAGCTGGACACCCAGGCCATGGTTCGGGCCCAGAACCAGAAGAAGAAGAAATCCGGGGGCTTCCAGTCCATGGGTGCGTGTGGGGCGGGGGACAGCTGTCCCTGGGATGGGGACTGTCCCCTCCTGCCCACGCCCCCTCACCTGTCCCTGTCCCTTCAGGCCTCAGCTACCCCGTCTTCAAGGGCATCATGAAGAAGGGCTACAAGGTGCCCACCCCCATCCAGAGGAAGGTGTGCGTGGGGGGCGGTGGGTCCCCTCCCCGAGGGGTGGCAGGGGGGCAGTGGCAGTGACGGTGATGGCACTGTGTCACAGACCATCCCCGCCATCCTGCGCGGCCGGGACGTGGTGGCGATGGCACGGACGGGCAGCGGGAAGACGGCCTGTTTCCTCATCCCCATGTTCGAGCGGCTCAAGGCGCCCAGCCAGGCCGGGGCACGTGCCCTCATCCTCTCGCCCACCCGGGAGCTGGCCCTGCAGACCCTCAAGTTCACCAAGGAGGTACAGGGGACAGCAGGGGCGAGTGGGGACAATGGGAGCGATGGGTTTGGTTTCCAACATGCTTCTTTTTCACCCTGAAGCTGGGCAAGTTCACAGGCTTGAAGACAGCCTTGATCCTGGGAGGAGACAAGTAAGCTATCCCTGTCCCCCCCACTGGTCCCTGCTTCCCTAAAACCTCCCCAAAACCCTGTGAGGGGCTGAGCTGCCCTGGACCACTCCATCCTCTCCCCTCTCTCACAGGATGGAGGACCAGTTTGCTGCCCTACACGAGAACCCGGACATGTGAGTGGGGCACAGGGAGGGGATCTGGTGGGGAAATGGCCCCTGGAAATGATATCTCCTCTCTAGGGATATCACTGATGTTTAGAGCCAGTGTGCCTGAGGGACGTGTCCTGGTGTTCCCTTGGAGCATCTTCCTGTGGAACTTCTTTGGGTTGGATTCGGGATCTGCTCCCAGCATGGGGTGGGGACACTGTCGCCTCCCCAGTCCTGTCACCCCCTCTGTCCCCACAGAATCATCGCCACCCCCGGGCGCCTGGTGCACGTGGCAGTGGAGATGAAGCTGAAGCTGCACACTGTGGAGTACGTGGTGTTCGACGAGGCCGACAGGTCAGTGGGGCACAGGGGGGTCCCGAGGCTGGCAGTGTCCCCATATGTGTCCCTGCAGTGGCAGTGAGGGACCTGCCACATCCCACGTCCCCTGCCCTGCAGGCTCTTCGAGATGGGCTTTGCTGAGCAGCTCCACGAGATCATTGCCCGGCTCCCAGACTGCCACCAGACCGTCCTCTTCTCCGCCACACTGCCCAAGCTGCTCGTCGAGTTCGCCCGGGCCGGTGAGGAGCAGGGGGCAGGTGGCACTGGGGGAGCCCGGGGACAGGGACACGGCACGGTCCCACAGCTGGGCTGAGCCCAGCATTGACAAAACTGAGCTGGATTAACGCTTGGTGTCCCCAAGCCCCTCAGTGGGGCTGGTCCCAGTAGCACATCCCACGTGTGACCCGTGTCCCGCGTGTCCCACAGGCCTCACCGAGCCGATGCTGATCCGCCTGGATGTGGAGTCCAAGCTGAGCGAGCAGCTCAAGGTGAGACGGGCCTTGTGCTTTGTGCCCGCACCTCCTACAAGCCACTTGCTCCTGAGGAGGGGACAAGGGTGGCAGGGCTGGCACAGGGTGGGGCACAGGGCTGAGCACTGCCCTCTTGTCACAGCTGGTGTTCTTCCACGTGCGCGGGGACGACAAACCGGCCGTGCTGCTCCACCTGCTCCGCAGTGTGGTGAAGCCCCAGGACCAGACCGTCGTCTTCGTGGCCACCAAGCACCACACGGAGTATCTGAAGGAGGTAAGCGGCACTTGGAGGTGCCCAGAATGTACCCCTGGAGGTGCCTAGGATACCTTTCCAGACCCACATGGGGTCTTCAGCCATGGATATGGCTCCCTGCTGGAGCTTCTGCCACTGTTTCAGTGGCTTGAAGAAGAAATCCCAGCATATATGACTGTGGAGGTGCTGCATCCACCTACCCCTCAAAGAGGTGGAGCACGCTGGGATTTGGGTGTCTGAGTGGGCACCTGGAGCCTCAGGCCCTGTCTGTTGGCTGAGGGCACATGCCCAGGTGGGATCCCGTCTCTCTTCCTCCCCTTCCCCAGCTGCTGACAGCGCAGGGCATCCGCTGCACCCACATCTACAGCTCTCTGGACCAGACCGCCCGCAAGATCAACATTGCCAAGTTCTCCCAGGGCAAGTGCCCGGTGCTGCTGGTCACCGACGTGGCCGCCCGCGGGCTGGACATCCCCATGCTGGACAACGTCATCAACTTCAGCTTCCCTGCCAAGGCCAAGCTGTTCCTGCATCGTGTTGGTGGGTGCCAGTGCCCCACACAGGGTTCTGGGGGTCCCTCAGGGTGACGGGGAGGGTGTGAGTGGGCTGTGCCTTGTCCTCTGTTTTCCCCATCCTTGTGGCCTGCTGAGTTGGCACCGGTGTCCCTGGCTTGGTGGTGGTACCTTTGGGGCAGGAGGTGGCCATGTCATGACAACAGGGGACAGGCTGGAGACAAAGCAGTGTCAGGAGTGTCCCCGATGTCCCAGTTGGACTGTGGGAGCTCTTGGGGGCAGAGCTGGCACCTTCCCTTTAGGATGGCACTGTGGTGGGCTCCTTTTTGCCCCTTCCCCAGCCATGCCCACCTGGTAATTGTCACGTGCATGGGCTCCCAGGGACACCAGTGGGTCCCTGTCTGGGTGGGGACAGGCTGGGCTGGCACGGGGTCTGGTTTCCCACTCTCCTCCTCCCCTTGCCAGGTCGCGTGGCCCGAGCTGGCCGGAGTGGCACTGCCTACTCACTGGTGGCTCCTGATGAGATGCCCTATGTCTTCGACCTGCACCTCTTCCTGGGACGCCCCCTCGTCCTCGCCGGAGCCCAGGAGATGCCCGCTGGTGAGGCAGGCAGTGGCTGCGTGGCCAAGCTGGGACAGTGGCCACGGGGCCACTGGGGCATTACCCTTGGCCGGTGCTGGAGTCTGTGGTCTTATGGTTGGCCCTCACACAGAGGGGCGATGCGGAAAACGGGGTGTTGGGGGTGCTGATTGAGCACTGCTGAGCACCGTGGGGCTGCTCTGATAAATCCAGGGTGGGTGCTGGGGAGGTGACACAGTGTCCCCTGTGCTGCAGACGCTGGTGGGGTCCTGGGCCGTGTCCCCCAGAGCCTGGTGGATGATGAGGAGTGCCTGCTGCTGACGGACCACGAGGGCTCGCTGGAGCTGCGCAGCCTGCGCCGCGTCGCCGACAACGCCCAGAAGCAATACCTGCGCTCCCGGCCCGGCCCCTCGCCCGAGTCCATCAAGAGGGCCAAGGACCTGGATGTGTCCCAGCTGGGCATGCACCCGCTCTTCAGTGAGTGCCTCGGGGGTGACAAGGGAGGGGACCCCGTTGCCTTTGCCAGGGAACTGATCTATGCCCCTCTCCGTGCTCACCTTCCCCAGGCACTCGCTTCGAAGACACTGAGCTGGAGAGGCTGAAGTTCGTGGACAGCATTAAAACCTACAAGTCCAAAGCGGTGAGTTGAGATGCCTGGGTTTGGGTGGGAGGGAAGGTCCATGTGGCTCACTGGGAATCATGCTCCTACCCTGGGGGACAGACCATCTTCGAGATCAACGCCACATCCCGGACGCTGGCCAGCACCGTCATGAGGTCCAAGCGGCGCCACGACAGTGCCCTGATCGAGAAGTTCCAGCGTGGGCAGCAGGAGAAGAGGGCAGCAGCACTCAAAGGGCAGTGCCCTGCCCTGCCTGGGCCCCAGGATGGGGAAGGAGAAGGAGAGCAGGAAGACCTCCAGGTAACAGGGTCATGGACACAGGAGCTGCTGCAGAGTGGCTTTGGCCCGGTGATGGCAGCAAAATTGTGCCCCCAAAATGTGCCATGGCTTGGGGATGGTGCACAGACTTGCAGGGAGGCTGGGGGGGGGTTGTGGCTCCCACAACCCCTCCACTGTCCCCATGCAGGACGTGTTCTCCAATGTGGTGGGCCAGAAGCGAAAACGGGGCCAAAGGGGAGAAGATGGTCCCAGGAAAAAGCCACAGCCGCCGGCACAGCAGGTCGAGGACTTCTACATCCCATACCGGCCCAAGGACTTTGAGAGCGAGCGGGGGTGAGTTTGGGGGGGCTCCTGCTCCTGTCCTGTCCCAGCCTGTGCAGGGGCCGCTCTCATGACCCCCCTTGCAGGCTGAGCGTGGGTGGTGAGGGCAGCGCCTTCGAGCAGCAGGCAGCCGGGGCTGTCCTGGACCTCATGGGCGACGAGAACCACAACCTCAACAGGAGCAAGCAGCTGCTCAAGTGGTGAGTGGGGTCTGGCCATGGGCTGGGGGCAGAATTAGGGCTGGGGGTCCCACCACCTGGTCTCACCGCACTCCCCTCTCTCGCAGGGACCGCAAGAAGAAGCGGTTTGTGGGGCAGACAGGCCAGGAGGACAAGAAGAAGGTGCGGACGGAGAGCGGGCGCTACATCAGCAGCTCCTACAAGAACAACCTGTATCCTGCCTGTGGGTGCTGCTGCCTGGGCTGGGGGCGTGGGGCTGGACCCACTGGCAGCCACGTGGCATTGGGCTCTGCTCCTGAGGATCCATCCCCTGCCAGGGCAGGGGCCGGGGAGGGAGAACAGTCAGACACCACAGCAGGTCAAGTGAGGAGAGTCTCCACACATTCCCTTAACCTGCCCATCCCAGCTATGAGAAGTGGAAGCAGAAGTACAAGGTTGACGAGCGGGATGAGGATGACGAAGGCCAGCACAGCAGGGAGCAGTTCAGAGGGAAGCACAGGCGCGGGCACGGTGAGTACCCAGAGCAAGTGACGGAGCCCGACATCACCCCCCTGGCTCTGTCCCCCGCCCTGAGCATGGCCGTGTCACTCTGCAGGGCCCACACAACCCCCAGCCCAGGGCAGGGTGCGCTCAGAGCTGAAGAACAAGCAGCAGATCCTGAAGCAGCGCAAGAAGGCGGCCAAGCAGCGGTTCCTGCAGAGCGGGGGCCTGAAGCGCCTCAAGGCCAGGAACCGGCAGCGGGTGCAGGAGCTGCGGCAAATGGCCTTCGGGCGCCGGGCGGGCACCACCAAGAAGGGCAAGCTGAGGAAGAGGATGTAGGGGAGGGGACTGTGCCCCCAACGCTCCCCCCACACCTGGGCTGGGAATCAGGGAAGGAGACATTAAAAACTTGGCTGGTTTTGCTTCCCGACTCTTCTCTGACCTTGCTCCAAGCATCATGCCTGGGGTAATTCCTCCTCCCTCAGGCCACCCCCAGGCGCAGTCTTAAAACAAGTGAGTCCTGCATCTCCACAGCTGGGATGTATTTTGATGGGAGACACCTTTGGAGATACCAACAGCAACTCCCTGTTCCTGCCCCAGAGCAGTGCCACCCCAGTGTGCCTGTGCCACAGCTGTCCACGTTGCCTCTCGTGGTGGAGTTAACCAGAGAGCAACCTCCATCCCCAGGGGTCCTGTGTCTCCACACTGGCCCTGGCAGCCTCCCCCAAGCCCTGGGAGCAGCCAGGTGTTCCCAGGGGCTATTCCTGGCTCCAAGACAGCCTGGCACCCCTGTGGCGCAGTGGGTGCCTGCTGATGGCACAGATGTCAGTCAGGTCCCGCAGGCAGAGCAGCAACTGCAGAGATGGGAGCCTGATGCCACAGCCATTCGGGCACATGAATGTCCCTGTGTCCCCCAGCCCTGCCGCCCAGGGGAGAGGGCTGCACTGACCATGTCCAACTGGGCCTCGGTGTCCTCCAGGGCCACATCCATGGGGATCCTGAGCCATGCAGTGGAGAGCTGGAAGAGGTTAAGCACAGCCAGCTTGATCTGCCCCAGCAACAGGGTCTTCTGGGTGGCTGTGCTTTGGACACGGGCCCAGCAGGACTCCTAGGGGACAGAAACAAAGCCCTGGCTCCCCACCACCACTGCCCTGTGTCCTCCTGCACCCCCCAGGCCAGGATGGGGGACCCAGCAGTCCTGGCTGTGTATCCCCCCATGCAGAGCTGCTGCTTTCTGGGCATGTGTGGGGACCCTCAGCTCAGCCCAGGGGGTGGAACCCAGCATACCACCACCACTTTGGTCATCTCCCCTCTGCAGACACCAGGGATCTGTACTGCTGCTCCTTTCCCTTGGTGGGGGGTCCTGGGTCACCCCATATCCCCTCTTACCCACTGGAGCACGTCTTGGCGGGCGGCCTGCAGGCGCGTGTGGAGCTGGGCCAGCTCATTATTGGTGCTCAGGAGCTCAGTGCTCATCTCCTCCTGGTACCGCTGGAGCCGTGCCCTGCCCTGGGCCAGCCGTTCCTGCCCAGCTTCTGCCTCCTGTGCCAGGGCTGCCCGTGCCTCCGCCAGCACCCCGAAATGTGCCAGCATGGCCGGCACATCCTGGAACTGGGCAGTGGGAGGGGGGGGCTGAGAGGCTGCGGGAGCTGCTGCCCTGGACAGGGCTGGCCCCCGCCACAAGGGGCTTGGGACACGCCAAAGTGGCACCGCAGGGCTCACCTGCCCCATGCTGGCCAGCGCGTCCCGCAGGTAGTCCCCGAAGCGGCGGAGGCTCCGCAGGCGCCGGGCCAGGCGCTCCCTGTGCTGCAGGAGCCCCTCGAGCTCCCGGTGCAGGCGGGCGGCCTCGGCCCCCAGGGCCACCGCCCACGCCCGCTCCTCACCCGCCCTCCGCTCCCGCCTCGCCGCCACAGCCTGTGGGGTGGGACGGGGTCAGCGCGGCCCCCGCGGCCAGCCCGGCCCCCGCCCCCGCCCCGGCACCTTCAGGAAGGCGTCGAATTTGAGGGCGACATCCCGCAGCTCCTCTTCCCTCCGGGCCAGCTGCTCCCGGCGCTGCGCCAGGCGCTCCATCCTCTGCCGAAACTCCTGCGGGACCAACCGGGTGCTGAGAGCATCACGCTGTGCTGGCGCACCCGAGGCAGGGGTGGGTGCTAGCCTGGGGACGGCTGGGGACATGCCGGCTCTCTGCTCGTCCCCAGGGCACGCCACAACCCCTGGGGAGGGGGAACACAACAGGCTGGGGCCGCCCTTACCTCCCGCTGGCTCTGCAGCTCCTGCTCCACCTCTGCCACCTCCCGCCTCTTCAGCAGCACGCGAGTGGAGGGCATCAGAGTGGCTGCATCCCGCGCTGGCACCGTCCTGCCACGGGCTGCACGGAGCTCAGCATGGCTGGAGGGAAAAGAGAACCCGGGCAGGGGCATCTGCCATTGTGGCATGGGCAGGACCCCCATGGACCACCACTGCCTGCAGAGCCTGGCCACCCCCCGCGTGTGCAGAGACCCCACAGGGTTATCTCTACCTGCATTCGGGTTCTTGCCCACCACTTCTGCTTCAGCCTCCCCTCACCTGGAGACCCCCAGCGCCAGCGCTGCCCCCCAGGGAAGGACAAGTCACGGCACAACCTCAGCTTTCTGGTTAGACCCTGGCAAACCCCCCTGCCTCCTCCCAGCCCACAGCTGGGGTGCCCTCCTCCCTAGGGACACAGCACCCACCCAGTGACACCCACCCTGGCAGCAGCAACACAAACTGAGACCCCCAGGGACGCAGGACATGCTGGCCCCGTTTCCAACCCCCCTTGCTCTGCTCCAGCCAGCAGCACCCACCGTGGGAGCAGCTGCCCGTCCCCAGGAGGACGGAGGGGTCTCACTCACAGCAGCAGCCGTAGCTTGTCCTGGAAAGCCTCACGCAAATGCTCCTCCAGGTCCTGCTCCTCCAGGTCTAAGTCCATCTCAGCCGGTGGCTCCTCCTCGCCCCGGGGCCTGTGGAGGAGCTGGGAGAGGGCAGACGAGATGGCAGCAGCACACAACACTGTTGCCAGGGGCAGCCGGAGGCTCCTGCGGTTCCCTGGGATTTTCCTGGCATGGCTCTGAGCGTTGCTGTGAGGGTTCAGTGCTGGGCACCAGGAATGCACCAGGGCTGCCTGGGGACAGCTGCAGGTGGGTCCCACCCTCAGCCCTCTAACCACAGTCCACCCTCACACTTACACTCCATTCCCTCCAGCCCTCAGACCCTGCTCCAGCCCCTCAGAACTCTCTGGGTTCCACAGCCCTTCAGAGACCACTTGTGCACAGCCAGACTCCAACCACCATCCCACCAAGTGCTCAGGTATGCCCCCCCCCGTGCCCCCCAGCTCACACTGTTCTTACATCCCAGGGATGGCTCAGCCCCCTTGACTTCACCAGTGCCCACGATGACCCTCCCCACATGCCCTGGGAGTGCTTCCCTTCCACTCCATGTGTCATCAGATTCCATTCATCCTCATGTGAGTGCTCATGCCCCCCAATTAACCTGCACACACAGACCCCCTGTGTGCACTCCCTTCCTCCTCCATCACTCTACACACTCTCTCACACCACTCCCCACTTTAGTTTACTCCTGTCCCCTCTTGCAGAGTCCTCTGCTCCCCCATCCCACCCCATCCTGCTCCATTTGGCCATTCCCATGAGTGTGTTGATCCCTCTACTCCCTCCATGCACATTCAGATCCCTCCCTGCTCCCCTCTGTGCCTTTTCACCCCTCTCTTTACCCCGCAGGGTGCTCAGACTGGACCAGTCCCTGCACCCTTCCTGCACATCCCGACCCTCTGTCACGCACCCCACAGCTCTCCTGATCCCCTCTGTGTGGACCCTGCTTCCCTCTTCCCCTCCCTGTATAAGTTCCCTCCATGCTTTCCATCGTGCTTTCCATGCCTTTCCACCAGGCATCCCCCTTAAAGCCACCTCGCAAGGAACAGATTAACTCCCGACTCAGATACAGAGCAACATTTCAGACAGAATAGGGGAAAAAATATTTATAATAAAAACAACTCAGCCTCCCCAGAGTCAGCATCAGCCAGGTCCTGCCTGCACACTCATTTCTTCCCTTATCCTGGGACCACTGTGGCCCTGTGGTGACTTTCCCCATCCCAGCACTGCTCATGGGGACTGAGCCAGAATCCCACACTGGAATTCGAGTCCGTCACAGGCACCAAGGTGAGTGGGTTACTGTTCCCATGCCCTGCCCGTGCTGGGTGTCACCTTGTTTTAAGGACATCCGAGACAAAGAGGAACAAGAAGAGAGAAGAGAAACAGAGAAACGTGGCTGGGGAAGGACGGAGTGAAACTGTGGAAGGGGCGAGTGGAGAAAGGAGTGGGAAGGCTCTGACTGAACTGGCCTGTCGCAGGACATCGACAGCCTGTGCTCAGCCACACGCAAATGAGGACGTGCTTGATGCTGGATTCCAGCTGGAGCTCCATGTACTTCCTCGAGGAGGGATGGAAGTTATGAGCCTCGTGTCTCTTCTCCCCTTGCTTCCTGTAGAGAGACCCTGCCGTGCAGCTCTCCATCGTCACCTATGCAAGGCACAGACCAGCAGCATCTCAGCTACAGCCAACAGGCAACAGGAACTCCTCCCTCCCTGGCAGATGCTCCAGGAAGACCCACCCAGAAGGTGGCTCTGCCCCAGGGCTCACCTTCCATGAGGTAGTTCAGATAAGCAGCCTGGGCACTGTTCCCATCGACCAGCGCCATCACCTCCTGCTTGGTGCAGCTGCTCATGGCCTCCTCATCCCCCTTCCCCTCCTCGTCATCTTCAGAGTCCACCAGCACTAAGACATCACCTGAGTCTGGATGCCTGGGAACAGCAGAGCAAGTGGAGGTGGGCTGAAAGGCTAAGGAGAGCCTGTTCCCTGCCCTTCAGGAAGGCAGACTAGTGAGGCCACGCAGACTGGGCTGAGGAATGTCAACACTCACCTGAATGCAGCACCTGAATGGGACAGAAGGGAAAGACAGGGTTAGAAACCAGCCCCCTTGGGCAGTGCTACTGGTTTTACTGGGCTGCACAACCCCTGCCAGTCCTGTCTCCATGTCTGTGCCTCCATGTGGAGCTGCCAGCAACCGGACAGTCCCCACACAAAGGCACAGACACAAAGGTGACCTGACAACACATGCAACCCTGACTGACTCCAGAATACCTGGAGGGACAGGCAAGTTAGGAATAAACCAGGAAGGAGGAACCAATCCCTACCTCTCAGGCACAGGAGGGGATTGTAGTACAAGACAACCCCAGTGATGGTGAGAATACCCAGGAGGGACAGGACCACCACAGCACCCACGATCCCAACAATGTTCACTGGCTCTGTGGAGAGGGGACACAGGCTTGTCACCAGGACACAGATGGATGAGGAATTCCCAGTGCAAGTGAAAAGGCAGGTTCTTAGTAGCAAATGTGGTGTGTCCCCCCTCCCGACTCCCTGCCACGGCAGCCCCACTCACCCTTCACCGTGAGGCAGACGAAGAGCTCCCTCAGCCCCACGGGGTTCTGGGCCTTGCAGACGTAGCAGCCCCCGTCAGTGTCCTGGGAGCAGTTCTGGATGGTGAGCTGGGACACGTTGCCCTCCTGGGTGATGAGGAACCTCCCTCCAGGCTGGATCTCCACCTCTGGCTGGGTGATGTCCCGCAGCCAGCTGATCCGTGCCGCCGGCGTGCTCTCAGTCACACGGCATGTCAGGGTCACGTTGTCACCCACAAAGCAGGTCTTGGGGGGCTCTGACTCCAGTGAAGGGATTTCTGAACAGCCCAAGGGGAAAAAGAAAAGAAAAACAGGAGTCAAGGAGGGAATGGAGGCAATTAACATAACAAGCAATCAGCCATCTGACTGATTAATAATCATTAACAGAAGGGAGCCAGGCAGGAGTCTGGCAGGTGAGCACTGTGGGTTCAGCATTCAGTTCACTCAGGAGCCTCCTGAAGCAGCTTCCATGGTGCTCAGTCCCTTCTGACATCTGTCTTTATATCCCCAGGGAAGAATGGTCTGAGGGTAGCCAGAGGGAAGATGGCAGAGAGGAGAAAGGCAGCCCAGGAAGTTTCCTTGGGATCAGAAGAGCTCTTGTGAAGCCCTGACAACCCCTGGGAGATAAATACAGCCTGGGTTTTCAAAAGCCACTTTAGACAGATCCCTAAGATGCCTGAAGGAGTCTGGGGGCACACACGACCCTTCTGTATCCCCAGCTCTACCGAACTTAATCTCAACCTGAGCAAGGCACTAAAGCCAGCTCTCACTTTCACACAGGCATGTGCAAAAGCTTTCCACAGGTGAAAACCCTGCTGTGCTGAGATTGGAGTCCCCTGAAGCTGGACCCAAAACACAGTTCACCTGCAACTATGCCATGATGGATCTCAGCTGCAGGATGTCTGTGCCTTATGCTGTCACCCCTGCCCAAGCCAAGCCCTGCCATGCTGCCTCCTGGCTTTCCCGACCACCTCAGTGCTCCAGAGGGCAGGGAACGACTGGAGTACCCACCTGCCCAACTGTTAGCAGGCAAATTAAGTTAATGAGGCAGCAAATCAACTCACTTATCTCCACAGTGCATGAAGGCTGCTCCTGCTTGACCACATGGTTGCCGACACACTTGAAGACTTTGCGGTGGGAGAGGTGGGAGCTGTTCAGTGTCTCCACGTGGGTGTCTGAGGAGTTCGTGGAGCTGATGACCCAGCTGGAGTTCTCCAGATCGTGCCCCTCTTCTCTCCAGTGCAGGGTGGGGTGGGGGTATCCCCCAGGCCAGCTGCAAAACAGCTGCAGCATCAGCCCCGATGAGGAGGTCTCAGCCCAGCACTTCGGGGCTGACTGTGGTGCGTCTGTCAGCAAGAACAGCACACGGTCACAAACACTTCCAGGTCACTGCTCTCGGCATCTCAGGGCTGGGACTCTAGCAAGTGTTCATTTGTCATCATTCCCCTTGAAAATCTTCCTGGTTTCCCTGCCAATCTTGCTACCTGACCCATGTCCCACAGTCCCAGGGGAGGACAGCTCTGGGTGACAGACGACAGGGACCAAGAAGGGGCTGTCACAGCCCCCACAGCCAAGCCTTGAGGGAGGAAAAGAATCACTGCTATAGCTTTATCCAATGGAAATGAGATAAACACCTAAAAATGCAGTGGGACAACAAAAACTCCACACTGCTCTGGTCCTCATGTCACAGCTACAAGGGGGTCACACTGATGCAAACTCTCTGAGAACAAGGTTTTGCCTCTCCCTGTCATTGATACAAGCACACAATCCACCTCAGCACGAGGAAGAACTTTCCATTGAGGGTGGTAGAGCACTGGAACAGGCTGCCTAGGGAGGGTGTGGACCCTCCCTCTCTGGAGACATTCCAAACCCAGCGGGGCGAGTTCCTGTGTCACCTGCTCCAGGTGACCCTGTCTTCGCAAGGGGGTTGGACTGGGTGATCTGCAGAGGTCTCCCCCAACCCTAACAATCCTGTGATTTCCCAAGGGAACATGGAAAACAGCAGGGCTCTTGTCCAGGGACAAGTAACCAGCTTCTCAGAGCCACCAGCCCATCTCTGGCTGTTCCTGGCTACAAGGAGCTCTGCCCACAGGGATCCTGGTGACTCCAGAGTCAGTGACAATGAGGCCAAACCAGGTGTGCTCCCCTCCGTCCTGACACCTCTGGCAGCCAGCAGTGGGGACAAACTCCAGCCAAGAACACAGGTAGGGCAGGTCCTTGCTGGCCTTGTGCCAGGGCCACTTCCCAACCATGGAGAGGTATGTTATTAAACACAGGAATACCTACGGGAGTGGGTCAGAAGCCAACAGAGAGCCAAGCGCAGTCCCCTCAGGCAGAGCAGAGCAGGGCTCACGTTTCAGGCACAGTCCCATCTGCTCCTTCCACACACAGATCCACACACATGTGCTTGGTTAACTGCCACAAAGATCCTGGACTCTGATCCAGGCAGATTTAACATGCTGTGCCCCTGCGTGTGCCTAACCCAGTGCTGAACAAGACCCCACTGAGAGATGAGACCAAAGCAAGCCCCACACCAGGTCTGCAGCCCCAATGAGGTTGCAGAGGAATGCCTGAGGCTTATTTTGGGAAGCATTTATTCAAGTGACTTTCAAATGACATGATTAAAAAAAAAATCATGGCAAACCCCCAGGTGAGCTATAAGGACATACCTTCCTGGGGCTTGGCTCTCCAGGAACTATACACACACATCTTGGGTGATCTTTGAAACCACCCAGCTCAGGCAAGAAAGTTCTCTGCAACACCTCCTCTGTCCCAGCTCTGGGGAGGATCATAACTGATCCCAAATCCTGGTATGGTCAATAGAACAATCTGTCAGTTTGAACCACCAGAAAGTGCCCCACATCAAGGTGGACACAGTCCTTCCAGGACGTCCACGTGGACAGAGCCCTTCCAGGATGTCCACGTGGACAGAGCCCTTCCAGGATGTCCAGCCAGAGCTGGCCAGAGCCCACTTTTTGGGCTGGCCCCAGGAACACACCTCCTGAAGCCACCAGCTTTACATCCTGAACTTCCAGGCTCTCCCACAACAACTCTGACTAAACATAACAGAGATCTGCTCCCCAAAACGTAAACAAACCAAAAACCTAAAAACCTCCACCCCCCCAACCATAAAACCGCACAAACCACGGGCAAAAAGGACCTGTTGTTTGACCCACAGAAGAGCCAACAGTGCTTGTATCAAACCACACACAGACACGCCAAGGAATCCCTGGGAGGTGTGGAACTGCAAGTCTCCTTCACACCAGGTGCTTCCCATCCAAAACAAACACAGAACCGCAGCTCAAGGCAGGGCTGCACCTTTGTCCTGTCACTACAATGTTTACTCTACTGCTTGGGGGTTTTTTTAAGTGCAGTTTTAAACAAAAAGAGAACTTTTGGGTACCACCCACGGGACGGGTTGAAGACTGCCAGCTGGTAATTCCCACACAAAGCCCCTACAGGTCCCAGGAGGTTGGTTTACAGCGGTGACAAGTCTGTGTCCAAAAAGGTTCACTCCAGCCCAAGCTAAGTTGTTTATGGGTATTCCAGTGTTCCACATCACCTTTGTCATGGCTGGAAATTAGTTGGCACATTCATTCCAGGCTAATAAACGAAGTTCAGAGTGCAGCACCAACACCTGGCACATCATAAATACAGTTTGCTCCTGAGTGTTTTGCCCCAGTGCTCCAGATTTGGGGCTCCCACCTCCTAAGACCCATGCCCGTGATATATTCCCTGAAGCAGTGTGGGGTTTGATTCCTTCACTCCAGACCTCTGTGTGACCTTTCACACTCAATCTGAATGTTCCTTGCTGCAGGAAGGAAATTTTTAATCCTGTAAACTTTCAGAGATTTAATCTGTACAAAACAGGCACAACATTTACATACACGGAGAAGGAAGGAACACCCCGAAGGCAAACAGCAAACAGGTCACACAAGGCAGGTGCTGACAGAAAGAGCAAGAACAAAGGAAGGGGCCAAGAGGGCACAGAGGGTCAGTGAAACAGGCAAACTGGCAGCAGATTTTCCTCCTTCTCAATCCTGAAGTCACCAAGAGTGGCACCAGCCACAGGACCTGTGCTCCCTGCTAATCCGGAGGGGGCTGTTTCCATGGAATACGTGAGGAATCCAGGCAAGATAAAGCTCCCTGGCAGAAGCAGGAAGGACCTGCAGCAGCTGTAAGCAAACTAATCCACCTGAGTACACTCCATCCTGAACTTCCACACGTGCTCTGAAGATTTCTGAGAATGAATGAACCAAATAGAGATGGAAATAGAAGAGAACACCAAAAGACACAACAGGGCTGAAGGACTACCCTGTGCTGATAATAGGGGCAGTTCCAGGACAATATTGCCAGCAATAAATCCAAGGAATGTGGTGCTTCCACTGAGAGCAGAAGGCTGCCCTGTAAGTCTCAACAACTGGGGACCCTCCATTCTCCCACCAAAACCATGGCACCAAGGAATGGCACAGCACATCTACTTCCAACATGTATTCCAATCAAGGGAAAAAAAGACAGTGAGCAGCAGCCCCCATCCTAAGGTTTATGAAGGCTCAAGTCAGCCAGATTCTGAGGCAAAGGGAACAGCTACACCCTGGAACATGCTACAGGGAAAGATCTACCCAAAAACTTATCACCAGCAATGAAGAAGAACTGAAGAGACATAGTGAGGACTTAACAGCTGGCATTGCGCACACCTGATCTGTGACAGGCCATTTGGACTCACGTTTTGGTGCTTGTGAGAGATTTTGCACGATAAACCCACCTTGTGCCTTTTTTATATTATTTTTCCACCTGTGCCAGACGGATTTGGGGACCTGCAAGACCGAGGGGAGGAGGTTCAGTCAGTGGGACTGACTTACTGGCTACCAGGAGCTGGACCCTGTGCTCGTGGTCCGTCTTGTTCAGCACTTCCTTGCAGGTGTAGTTGCCTTCGTCCTGCACTCGCAGCCCCGTGATGCTCAGGGAGCTGTTGTTGACCAGGGAAAAGCGGACGTCCGGGGGTAAGGAGAGCCTCGAGGAGAAGAGAGGCGGGAAGGAGCGCGGGTCCCCTTGGAACCAGGTCACCTCGGTTGCCTCTTTGGAGACGTTGCGGCATAAAAGGAGGATGCTTCCTCCGACCTGCCCAAACACCACTTCATCTGTTCCTGGAAAAGAGAAGGGACAGTGTTAGGGATGTAGGGAAGGGGCGAAGTTGCCTTTTATCAGCAAAGACCGGGATATCTGATATACATCAACGCTTTGAGGTGCTTGTTAGGGGACTGCTGAGGGATCTCCAAGGTGATCAAAAACATCCAGCGCAGACACAAGATTAGGAAAAGGGACACAGCTCCCTGCTCCCCTCCCCTCAGCCCGTGCTACCTGCGGCCTCCCTGCGCGGCACCAGCCTCCAGACGCAAAGAGCGAGGAAGAACCGTACCGGCGGCGTCCCGCCGGGGAGCTGCATGGCTGCGTGCCGCTGCTGCAGCCCCGCGGAGGCGGTGCCGCCCGGCCTCCGCCCTGGCGAGCGGGCAGGGCAGGGCAGGGAGAGCGGGCGGACCCGTCCGGGGGGACCCGCCCGCCCGCCGGGGCCCGTGAGGGGGTCGTGGATCAGCTCCCGCCGCTCCAGCACCGCCATCTTGAGCACCCGCCATCTTGGGCGCCCCCCCGGCCCCGCCCGCCATCTTGGGGTCACCTCACGCCCCCCCCCGCCATGTCGGGCGGACCCCTCAGGGCGGCGCGGGGCCGGGGCGTTGCCCTCAGGTGCCGCCCATGGACCGGGAATGTTTGACACAAGGAAAATGGTGTTTCCTGAGGGCAAAACCAAACGGGTAAGCGAACCCCACGTCCGGAGAGCTTCTGTAATTCACCCGCTTAGAGACACCCCACAGGCAGTGCAGCGTGAAGAGCAGTGATAAAAGATCACCCCTCTATGTAACCCCGCAGCAAGACCTGTAAAGCATTCAGGTATCTTTTAGGTTTCTCCAGGACATGTTTCACCTGGGGAAGGCACGTGGCCATCACATAGAGCGCTCAAAGCCCACAGCGTTGTCCCGCTGGGCCCTGGCACATTAATTATTAATTAACCTAATTGGCGGCAGGGCTGCCCCAGGTAACCGGAGCTCGGGTCCCGCTTCCCTGGGCGGCACAGCCTGCTGCGGCCCCGTCCCGCCGGGGGGCGCCATAGAGCTGCAGTGGGGGGGGCCAGCGGTCCGTCTTCACCAATGGGAGCGGAGCGCGGCGGCGTCTCCGCCAATGGGCGCGGGGGGCGGGCAGCGCGGAGCCGCCGCCGCAGCCGCCGCAGCCGCCGCAGTCACAACCACAGCCATGCCGGTGGACCTGGGGCAGTGGGACGGGCCGCTGAGCCTCGCCGAGGTGGAGCAGAAGCCGGCTCAGCCGCTGCGGGTCAAGTATGGCTCCGTTGAGATCGACGAGCTGGGCAAGGTGCTCACGCCCACTCAGGTGAGCAGCGCCCGGCCCCCCGCTCGGGGGGGTGCCGCAGCAAAATGGCGGGAGGCGGCCGGGCCTCTTGCGCCGTCTCTGCGGCAGCTCCGGCCGGAGCTTCACCTGGTGCGGGGGGACAGAGAGGGGCTGAGCTTTGCTGTCGACCCTGATGCAGGGACGGACGTGTCGCGGGCAGAGGCCCGTGGCTCTCACAGCCTGGGCGAGCTGGCATGAACTTCGAACTCTTTGGATGTCGCAACCGGCACTGGTCGCAGGTTGCCCTGTGTGCAGGGCAGGTGGCTGGCCCGGGCAGCGGGGCCGGTGCTAACGCGGTCACTCCTGCAGGTCCAGCATCGCCCCACCAGCATCGAGTGGGATGGCTGCGATCCCCAGAAGCTTTACACCCTGGTTCTCACAGATCCTGATGCGCCCAGCAGGAAGGACCCAAAGTTCAGGTATGGGAGTGAGCCTGGGTTGCCTGAGGAAAATGGAACATCCCTCTTGGGCTGAGAGGATTAGGAGGAGTTTGGGACTGTGCTTCTCCTAAGGTGCAGCTATGGGGCTGTGGCTTGGCATAGAAACGGTGTCCTTGCATCTCTCCTTCAGCCAGGGACAGCATGGGGAGGAGCAGCTGCTCTTTCCAGGGGTGTTGGGAGATCTGTTGCAGTTAGAGCAGCACAGCATCTGCTGCTTGCTCTAATTTGGCCCATGTGTGAGTTGGAGTTAGGCTTGTCTGTGTTGGTGGTAGAGTCTTAAACCTGGGGCCAGTTCACTTTTCTCAGGTCAGCTCAGAAGCTTGTGGAACATCCACTCTTGGGGGTCAGGCTGTAGTTTTCCCACGGCCACAAGGCAGGCCAATGGAGCTGGGTTTGGCAGGTTGTGCATCCCAAAGGAGCAGTACCTGCTCTGGGACCACTGCTCTTTGGGTTTGGCAATCCAGGAATCAGCTGTTTGCTTATCCTTCACTGACAGCCTTGTGGAAAAGCAGCAGCTTGGAGTGATAAAGGGATTGTGCCACAATCTGATTGTTCTTTGCCCTCTCCTTTCAGGGAGTGGCATCACTTCTTGGTGACCAACATGAAAGGCAACAATGTGGGCAGCGGGACCGTGATGTCGGATTATGTTGGCTCCGGGCCTCCCAAGGGAACAGGTTGGTACCTGCCTGCAGCAGTTCCCAAGCAGCGCTACATGGATCAAACACAGTGCACAAGGGTGGGGGGAAGCCAGCAGGAAAGGCTCCGTGCAAGATTGCCCGTGGCTGCATGAAGCCACACCCAGCAGGAGCACGTACGGAGCATATCTAGTGCATCTTCTCTAAGCTGCCTTAAGCTCCATCATCCTCAGCCTCCCGATCCTGGAGCACGCAGGCACCTCCAGGGGTCACTTCAGAGCACACCTCGGACCTGGAATTTCCGGGTGCCCGGTGTGGTAACGCTCTCCCTCCCCGCAGGGCTGCACCGCTACGTGTGGCTGGTGTACGAGCAGCCCAAGCAGCTCTCCTGCAACGAGCCCGTCCTGTCCAACCGCTCCGGGGACAAGCGAGGCAAGTTCAAGGTGGCCGCTTTCCGCAGCAAGTACGGGCTGGGGGCGCCGGTGGCGGGCACCTGCTACCAGGCAGAGTGGGATGACTACGTGCCCAAGCTCTACGAGCAGCTGTCGGGGAAGTAGGGTGTGCAGCACCCACGGCTCGGGCACGGCGCTGTAGTTTTGTTTGATTAGTGAGTTGAACCCAAGTGTCCCGCTCTGACCGCTGGAGCTGTAACCCCGTCACTGTCCCTGCTCCGTGTCCGTGTGTGCAGGCCTGTGCTGACTGCCGTGGTACAGATGATCCTAGCTAGAGCTGCTGACAGGTGTCCCTGGAAGGGCCACTCCCTCCAAACTGATCTGCTTAAGGGAAACAAAAGCCTTTGTTAATTAGTGTCAATTCAGGGTGTCTCTGCTGTCCTGGGATGGCTTTAGATGTCAGGGGTGTGGGTACAGCACCACTTCTGGGCTAGTGCTGGCTGTGGAGACTCCCTCTTCAGGAGAGGAGAGGGCATAAGGGAAACTTTCCCTCCTCCCTCTTTTTTTTTTTTTTCCCCCCTCAACTTCTGGCCAGTGCCTCCCTGTCACCGCTCCTGTAGTGAAGGTGCAGCTCGAGGGGGAGGCAGGAGATGGTCTACACCACTTCTGTTCTCTGCTGCCACTCAAAGCTGAGACCACTTTGTTTTGTTCAGTCCTGTGGTGACCTGATCTTACCGTGCTCTTTGCTCACAGTGCAATTAAAAACTTACCAAGGTGTGTGGTGTGCTTGGTTGTCTTCTTGGGGGATGAGGGGAGTGCTCAGGGGAGCAGCTGGATGTTGTAGGGCTCCTGTCCTGCTGGGAAGAGGCTGGACCCTGTACCAGGGACTCCCCACTCCTGGAATATGCTGATGGCTGGAGTGACACAGCTCAAAGCAGTCATGTCTTTCCATCTTTACCTACCTTTAGTCCCTGTCCCAAGGATCCCCCTGGCTCTGTGGAGGCTCCTTCCCTCTGCAGGAGCCCCATCAACCCCCCAGTCTGAACCCCAACAGCAGTTTGGCCTCCACCAGCTTTACTGACCTGAAGCCAAGTCCCAGCCAAGCTGCAGATCCCAGGTGTTTCCTGCTCCTCCAGCAGCTTTGCACTGAGGCCTGGGGGTGTGTCCTGAGTACTTAGAGCAGAAATGAGCCTTTGGTCCAGCCTGATGGCTATAAAGAGGTAAAAAAGGTGAAGACAGTGCAATTCAACTTTGTGGATCCAGGAGCCTCCCTCCCCTTTTTCAAGCTGCTGTCTCAAGGGTCTGCACTGACACGGTCTGACAGAATCAGGGGCCCTGTGACAACTGGGGACTCCTAACTCCAGAAGGTGGGTGGTGTCTGCCCCAGGGCAGTTTTTCAGCTCAGCCATTAAAACATTTCAACAGGATTGATGGTTTTTCAGGAAAACATCCCCAACTACTCCAGACCAAGGCCCACAAGACTAAGGCTGGAGCAGTGCTCACATGGGCTGATCCATCCTGGGACTGCTCAGGCTGGAAGCAGGACAAAAACAAGCCACAATCCATTACCCTGAAAACCTCCACTGTCAGGAAAACGGGCTTGGAATGGAGCCCTGAGGTTCCTGCAGCACCAGGCTGAGGGACACCTGTGGAATGGGACACCTGTGGAATGTGTCACCTCCCTCTCCCCACACCTGTGCTGGGCCACGAGCCGCCCCTCCCGCAATGACACAGCCAGGCATTGTGATGAACACTTTTATTTACAAATATAATTAAAAGCTCTGACAGTTATTCATGCTCTTCCCTGGAACCTGAAAAATGTTTTTTGTTGTTTTGTTGGTTTTTTTGTCCTTTTTTTTTTTTGTTGTTGTTTTTTTTTTTTTTTAAAGTGCATGCAAAAGAAGTAAAGCCTTTTTTTTTTCTCTTTTTATTGTAAGAAAATACACAGTTTGAAAGTGTGAATAATGCAATATTTATGACCAAGATCATGGGGTTGGGGGTGGACTTGGGGGAGGAACAAAAAAAAAAACAAACAAAAAAAAAAAAACAAAAACAAAGCAAACAAACAAACAAAAAAAACAACCCCAAAAAATAAAAGAGAAACTCAAAAGGGCTGGGATGATCTAACAGACAGTGTTGAGCTCCGGAACGGAACTGGAGAGTGGGGGGTGGCTGGAGCAGGAGGGAGCAGGGGAGGGGGGGAAAGAAGTAAAAAAATTTCTGATCAGAGAAACAGTTAAAATACAATATGAAAATAAGTAAAAGCTCTCCTTAAATTCCTTCTATACACAAAATACACGATTTGACAAAGCCCAATTTGTGCTACTGGGATCCTGTGGGCTCATTTAAGTGTATTCACATTCTCTGCGACAGCAGAAAATGATTATGATACAATCAAGAATATGCCGAGGGGGGCGAGGGCTCGTCCCTGCTGCCCCTGGCATGGTTCTCCTAAAAATCACCACGTCGTCGCCCGCCCCTCCCCACCCCCAAAAAAGTAATAATATGTCACCACTGATATGTACAGCACGATTAGGTTTTTTTTTTCTTTTCTGTAAAATGTATCAAATTTTTTTTTTTTTTCAATCTTTAATAAAATTTTTTTTTATTATTTAATTATTCCTGATGAATAAATACCAAAAAAATAAAAATAAAATAAAATTATGCAGCAGCTAGTTAAGGTAAGGCTGCGGATTCAGTCTCTCTCCCCCTGGGATCGTAGATATCTTTTAATTATTAATATTTTTTTTTTGCTTTTACTTTCATTGATTGGTGGTAAAATGAGTGATTGCTCAAAAGCAACATACATCCACTTGAGTTTTTTTTGTGTTTTTTTTTTTTTTGTTTTTTTTCTCCATTAAAATTGTCTCCAAAGTTTTCACTGAAACATTTTTAATCATTGCACAGAGACATCAATACTGTGACATACTATGGAAAAGACTGCCAGGAGCTGTCCTGCACCGGGACGTGACGGGGGAAAGGGGCCCCTGATGGAGTAAGAATATACAGGCACTGGTCCGACACGATGTCAGTAAGAGAGACAGAAAGAGAGAGAGCACGCCCGTCAACATGGGGAATGTTGGGTTTGCAAGTTTTATCCTTACTTGGTTTGCTTTTTATCGGTTTTGTTTTTTAAATGGCAAAGAAATTTAACCTCATCTATAGTCCTCCTTGGGATACTCTAATGTGACCAAATTCCCAAAGCCCATTCGCAAGCTCTCCATGTCAAACGTCTCAATCTCTCGCTCCTGCTTTTCCAACAGAAACTTGATCCTCTCGCTGCGTTCCTTCTGGAGGGCGGCGAGCTCCTCTTCGATCTGAAACGAGCACAGTCAGCAGCCCCCAGCACAGCAGCCCTGCCCCAACCCCGTGTCCCAGCCGAGCTCCAGGGACCCCCTGCAGCTTCCCCCCGGAACGTACCTTTTGTTCCAGGTGTGCCCTGCGCAGCGACACCCGTTGCTCCAGCTTCTGGAGTTCCCTTTCGTGCTGTGCTTCTGTCTGCATCTTAATTTTGCTCTGGTACGCGTTGAGCAGCTCCATCTCCTGCTGGAGTTGCAGTCTCAGGGCTTGGCATTCCGCTTCCTGGGCCTCGTCCAGCCGTAGCTGTAAGGACACCGGGAAAACAACGCTCACACCTCCATTGGTAATTCCTCTGCTCCGACACTACTGGCACGGCTGCTCTTCTTTCCCAAAGCCAGGAGCCTCTGGCATTGGGAAAATCATGAAGAACAGCTTCCCCACTCACAGAGGCAGAGCCTCAGGGAAGACCCAATTCTAAACCCCAGCACACGAGGGGCAGCAGGGAAACCACACGTGTTCTGTGGGATCCTTATTCCAAGAGGGAAAGTGCCACCTGCTGCATTATTTAAACAGCTCTTATAAACACAACCATCCGGTGGCTGGAGAAGACCATCCCAGCCTGCTGTGAGGCCTGACAGCCTGACTGCTCCCCCTCCCAGGGACACCCACGTACCGCCTGCGAGGCCATCATCTCGTTGATGCTCTGCTCGTACTGCTCGGCCAGGATGGCGAGCTTCCGCGTCTGCTCGTCCTTCAGGCTCTTCAGAATTGTCTTGTGCTCACTCTTTGGAGTTACTTCCAGCTGGTGATTCTTCAGTGCTTTGTACTGCTTAGTTTGCACTTTGCATGTGTCCTGGAACTGCTTTTTGATCTGCATTTCCATAGCCTGCCAAGGAAGGAACGATGTGAGGAGCGCAAAGAGCTTTGGGGACGGAGAGGTTATGGTGCGTCCAAATGGATGGGCTGGTGAGAACCACAGCTCCTCTGTGCTCTGTGCTGTCGCCTGCAGCTCGTGAGCAGGGTGTGCTTCACACAGGGACCTAACCAGGAGCACCAGCTCAGGCCGTGGCTGGGCCAGGAACAGGGCCTGCTCAGCCCTCCCCGGCCCAGGGCACCTCTGTCCTCCACCCCTGCTTCCTGCAGGTCACCCAGCCCATCACCTGCCACCTGCCTCCCAAAATACATTTGCTTTTTCACAGCCTCCTTCCCATTCTGCTTCTGTGCCCTATGAGGAAGCTGCAGATCTGAAAACTAGCAAGGGTGTGACAGAGTGACAGCAACGTGCCTTCTCCCTGGTGACCAGTGACAGGACCCGAGGGAACAGCTGGAGCTGTGCCAGGGGAGGTCAGGAGGGATACTACAAAGAGGTTCTTCCCCCAGAGGGTGGTTGGACACTGAACAGGCTCCCCAGGGCAGTGGCCACGGCCCCACGGCTGCCAGAGCTCAAGGAGCATTTGGACAATGCTCTCAGGCACAAAGTGGGATTGTTGGGGTATCCTGTGCAGGGCCAGGATTTGGACTGGATGATCCATGTGGGTCCCTTCCAGCTCAGGATACTCCATGATTCTGTGACACTGGGAGGAGGAAGAGGCCTTTCCTACAGGGAGCAGCTCAGAGGTCTGTGACCAACCTGCAGCCGAACTCAGGCAGTGCACAGTGCTCAGCACACCCATGTCCTCTCTCCTCTCCTCTTAAAGCAGCACCCAACCCCTCTCCATATCGAGGTTTCCAGGCTGACACCAGTGAGGGCCTGAACAAAGCACAGCTCCTCAGAAGCAAATTCTGTAACACTTTTCTCAGAACTGGACTATTTTTACCCAGCAGCCTCAATTAGCACAGCACCTAAAAAACCCTCCCTGAGCTCTGTGCTGTCACAGCCCACAACTTCCTTATGCAGAGCAGCCCTGTGCAAAGGGAAGGGATGCAAGGGAGAGCACAGGGTGTGGAGAGCAGCGGTCCCACAGCGCGGATGAGGCAGCCAAGCACGGCCCTGCCTGCCCGGCAGGACAGAGGCAGGAGGAGGAGGAGGAAGGAAGGAAAGCTTCTGGCACCTTCAGGTTCTTTGGTTGCTGCCGGAGCTCCATGAAATGCTTCCTGTGCAGCTCCCGCTCCCGCCTCTTGTTGTATTCCAGCTGGTTCTCGAGCTCAGTCTGGTGCTGCAGCCGGATCAGGTCCATGCGCAGCTTCTGCAGCGTGTGCAGCTGCCGGTACTCCAGCTCGCGCGTGGACTCGTCGTGCCGGATCAGCATCGCGTGCTCCATCTCCTTCTGCGTCCGCTTCTTGTTCAGCTCCTGCACCAGAGCACAAGGAAGGGCTCAGCAGGGACGGATTCTCCACCTGGAGATGCTGCAGTCGAGGTCATGAGGCCAAGTGTCCTGGTCACTTGTCTACATGACACCAAAGATTTCGTCTGTCACAGGGGAACACAAACCCAGCAGCGCCATGGGGATGCTAACAGTTACCTCCATCCATCCATCCATCCATCCAGCAGCTCTGGCATGGCCCCGGGAGTCCCCAGCAGGTGGCACTGGGACCCCACACAAGCCCTCTGTGATTACTGAGAATCACAGCAGCTTTTAATAAGTACAACTCAGGGCTGGTGGCACTGACAGAACTGAAGGCTCCTGTTGTCTGGTTTAAATTCCCCTGTGCCCCTGCTTGGTACTGGAATGAGGCTTCTCCCAGGTCACTTTTATGAGAATGGCCAAAGCAGTGGTGAAGGGCTCCAACACCACCTCAGGTGAGAAAAAGAATAGTCCAGGTGGGTTTTGGCCCAAGGTGCAGCACGTTTTTAAACTGAGGACAGAACCCAAGGCTCACCGGGTTTCACAGTGTGCAGTAAAGCTCTGCACAGTCCAGCATAACCCACACTGAGCTACAAGCCAAGGAAGGGGGAGACACCAGTTCCCTCTTGATAACTGCCTGTATTTCTGCCTCAGTGTATCAGCCACAACCTGTGGAGCACGGAGCTGACTCCAGCTCAGTGGAGCTGTGATTCCAGCTGTACCCCTTGCTGATACTTCACAGATGGTCTGCTGGTACATCCCAGATCCAGCCCTCAGGTTTACAACCTCACTGCTCCACGCTGGAGTCAGACAGGCACAGCGGGGCTGCCCCACACCACACGCAGTGCCAGGCCTGGGGAGGGCCCAGTGCTGCCTCAGCCTAATGAGTTTCTGCAGGAGAAGCAAAAAAAAAATAAAAAAATCTAATTATTCTGAGCTGTTGCTCACACGTTGTAATCCTGTTGTGTCTCTCAACAGCAGCACCTGCAAACAGGCACTTCAGGCCCTCTGGCTGCTACAACTGGGACAGGTTTGAGCTGAGAGGATGGGCAAGGAAACAGGGCCTGGGCTTGTCTCTGCCTTCTTGGCCATAAGGGTGTTGCACGTCTTTACATTTAAGAAAAATTTTCCCCCCACAGCCAAGATTAAAAATGAGATCATTTCCCAATGGCACAAAGGCAGCTGGGACACTGAACAGGCTGTGGCATGTTTGTCTTCACCTCAGGACAGCTCAGCCTCTCTGGAGCCCGTTCCACACCCGATTTCAGTTCACACAGCATGAACACACACAGAGTCACTCCACTCCTCTCAAACACTTTCCCACCTGCACAAAAAGAACCTCCGTGGTTACTTAAAAATATCATGAAAGCCACATTCTGAAAGTGTTATTTACTTCAGGTGTCAGATCCAGTGTATCTGAAGCAGTTAGCAGGGATTTTATTTTCAGGACATAAACAATCAGATCATTCTGAAAATTATCAGGTCCCTCTTAAGAGCTTAAATGCAGGAGCTCAGGGGTGTGTTTGCTGGTTAAATGCCACGCTAGGTAACTGAACTCTGTTCTCATCCCTGCCACAGAGCTCTTACTTGCTGGGGTAAGGGTGCCCAAATCTGATTTTTCACACTCATTCATTCTCAGCGTGCCTGAGTTGAGATGTCTGGATGTGATTTGCAAAGCAGCTGAGCAGCCCCAGGCACATCTGAAGTCAAGGGCGGCAAAGCTCTGAACAAGTGAAAAGTATGCTGGAAAATTTGACATAGCAGGCCAAGTGCAATTAGATATTTTTGACCATTCCTCACTCAGTCTTCACTAAAATACCCTCTTATTTGATAGTCTTCATCCAAAAATAACATAAATGAAGAATTCAGGTACTACAGAAAAATCTACAAGTAGCAACTCCTCCTCCAAAGTGGTATTTGACCACAGGCATTAACTAATGAGGGAAAGCAGGATGGGAATAGCTCCTCCTCAACAAACTACTGCCCCATCCCACAGCTCTCACAAACTGCCCTGTGCTGTGAAGGCAGCCCAAAGGATCCCCCAAAATCCAACACCTGGGAGCTCAGATGAGGCATCTGGCCCGGGGTGGGTATCCCACATCATGTTTCTGTCTGCCAGTCAACGATGCCACCCCTCCTCAGCTAATCAAAGCAGCCACAGCTGTGTGGAACACTATTCCCCACAGCTTTTTCCCCACTTTTTTCCCCAGTTCTGTTTAGCAACTTCACACATGAAGATCTAACCTCAGTCAGCAGCTGTTTTAGAGACATGGAGCTAAAGCAGCTAAAGAAATGCTTGGAAAGGAAGTGAGGAGTGCCATACTTCCCGAATGTTCTGCTGCTCCATCTCGTGCCTCTTGATCATCGTTTTTCTCTTGAAGGAACGGCAGTTTTTGTCGTAGTAGAGTCTCTGCTGGCTGAGAAGTTGGGCCTCCTCTTCAGCCTGTGTGTGCTGCAGGTTCTCTTTATGTTTGGATATTCTTTCTTGCTTCTCTTTCTTGGGCGTGCTGTGGTCCTCGTTCATTTCCTGCAGGGGCAAAACAAGGCTTCCCTCAGGATCACGGTCACACAGGGCTGGCAGGAGGCACTGGCTACATCCCTGCCATTCAGGACCCCAAAATCCTGCTACAACACCAGGTGCCAGCAGAACCTGACCCATCACCCGGCCATGCCCAGCCCTGCTGCCTCCAGAGTTGTTATGACCCACACCAAGAGGAGGAAAATTAGCCACTAAACACAGACATTTGGGGAGTGAACAGCACTGAGAGGAAAGAGAGTAACACACCGCTGCAGGGGAGGCTCTGGCTGCCCAGGAGGGAGGACAGGTCAAACCCCTCAGGTCCCTTCCCAGCTCTGTGCCTGCTTTACAAACAGTCCAGCCTGGGTTTAAAGTTTCACTTCAACAGGTCTCATGCCTGTAAATCACAGAACAGGGCTCCTTGCTATTCATTTTCTCACCTTTACATTCTTAACAGCAAATTATTTTTGCAGCGTGGTGGGGACACTGTAGTTAAATAATGCACTTTGGCACAGATCAGCCATATACTACATTTTTATACATACTTCTAATTCATATAAGTGATCATAGGGCTTTTAGTCAAGGGACACTGAATGGCTGCTCTGAGTACTTACACCTTAAATAAAAAAAAACAGATGAGGAGAAAGTGGAAGAAGAATTCACTTCTCTGTGAAGTCCCATTTTCCCTCATCACCCTTGGTTTCAAAGATTCTGCTCTACAGCAAGTTATGAAGGCACCTCTAGCACCCCCAGAGATTCTTCTGAAAATGCTGCCAGATGGTCCCAGTTCCTGAAATTTTATTTGCTGAGCATCTAAATTTGCTTCCAAGCCTGACAGGATCCCTTAAACCCCTGGGCTGGCTCTGCTTTATCAAAACCAAAGACTGGCTTGTGTTCATTCCACACCCCTTCAGCCCTGAAAATGAGGGTTTCTTGCCTCTTTAATCTTTTCCTTGCAAAGCTTGTATTGTTTCTTCTGACTTTCTAAAAAGGTCGCCAGGTCTTTCTTTTGCTGAGCCAAAATCTGTTGCTGGAATTTCTTTTCATCTGCTGCAGCTGCCTTTGCCTGCAAGGTACAGAGAGGAAAAAAATAATAGAGAAACAAAGGGTGAGTAGGTACAGAATCCAGCACAGATCAGTCTTGTGCTGTGTTTTTTGGTCATTCCTCCCTCACTGTGCTAAACAAAGCCATGAGCATTAAGCCACAGGAAAACTGCTTGCACTGAAAATCCATTATGGCCATATAAATGTAAGAGTTTTCTTGTGCTTCTCATCTCCCCACCAAAACCCCCCCAGGAGGTACAACCCCACTAATTCACTGCGTGGATCAACATGTTGATTTTTAAACAGAGCGAGGAGCAGCAGCAAGGTTTGTCATCCCCTCAGCCACGAGGCAAAGCTCCTACAAGGTCCCCACAAGGATCTCCAGCCTCTCTTATGAAGCTGTCACTGGCTGTGGCACTGGTGGATGCCAATGGAGTGCCCATCATCCAGAAGGATGACTTGAGGCTGGTTCACCAAACTGGCCAGGGCAGCTCTGGACAGTGACCACGCAGAGCACGTGGGGTTGAAGCAGCAACTCCCACAATCTTCTCTTACCTGGACTCACCTCTCCCTCCAACCCCACTCACCTCCTTGTCCATCACAGCCACCTGCTTCTTGGCCAGCTTCTCCAGCTCGATGGACGAGTTGTTGGCGTGTGTCTCCACCTCCTTCTGCAGCTTGAGGCGGTGCTCGTCCATCTCGGCCTTCAACTTGTTTTCCAGGGCGATCAGCTGCTTCTGGTGCTGGCGCCGCATCCGCTTATATCCTGACATCTGTTCCCGCAACTCGTTCTCCTGCTCATGCTCATGGATCTGTCTTGTAACCTGATGTCAGGGAGAGGGGAAGAAGTGCTGCACGGCCTGCCTTTCACAGACAAGCTGTCTCCACGTTGGAGCTCACCTGTAAGCCGGGCCCTGCTTTGCTGTCCTCTCAGAGATCAGCTTTCAGGGAATGCTGCTCCAGGTTTCAGAGGTGCTGCTGTTTAATGTCACAGAGACATAAGGTTTCTCTCTCCTGATTTTTAGACCCCCCCACCTTTTCCTGAGACTGCTGTGTGTGTTTTCGGTAACGCAGCAGAAAACGCCATGTTACAAATAAAGGAAGTTACTGGTTATTTATCACTCCAGGAAACACTGCAGGAGATCTGGAAACAAAGGTGGCTGGATGATGGACAACCTTCTTCAGACACAGGGGATAACTTTTTTCAGACACAGGACTCAAATCCTGAGGGTGACATGGACTTACAAGATGGGATCCATTTTAAGAACCTCTCAACCCGCCCATTCTTTCCTTCCTTCTCAAGTAATGCCCCAATGCCAATTCAGTCCTTCAACACCTATTTCCTGCTATGAGTAGCCTCCTTCAAAATTTCTCCTTAAAATTCAAAAGGATGGTAGACTGAGCTCATTCCCTCCTAGAATTGAAAGTTTTCTAACAAGGGAACGCTGTTCTGGAACTGTGTGCTCTTAACAAGATTGATCAGATGGTCTAAGCAGATTTTAAACCCTGCTCAGCTGAAACAAACTCACAAGTTCCACATTCATTTCCATGCCCAAGTGTATCCATGCGAAAGGAAGGCAAAAAAAAAAAAAAAACCACCCAGTAAGTCGTGCCAAAAATGTTCAGAAAAAAATGCAAATGGTGATGCTTCCATTTCAAAAAAAGAAAAGTGTCTAAGAATGATTTCTATTTTCTTAAAGACAGTCTCAGGAACGTCACATATAAAGATCTGCTGATCCTTTTTATGACCTGGGAGCCAAAACTGGAGGACCTGATTCTGTGTGAGGGGATCTCTACTTTTGTGCTGAAGTGTGAAGCAAAGAGCTCAGCCCTTTGAAGGCGATCAGTGACACTTTACAAACCAACAGCCCTTCCTGCAGCCTGCAAGAGCCCAGCCTTGCTGATGGATTCCTCCAGAGCAGCCCAAAAAACTGGCCTCTCCTACAGGGCTGCTGTCACTCGAAGGCAGTTTTTCAAGGATTTTCAAAGTTCAGACACAGGATGGGATGTACCTACAGACCTGAGAAGGTTCAGGTTCAACAGAAGAGCAGCTGCTTTGTAGAGCAGCAAACCCAGCGCACTTGCTGGCAGCCCTGTGCGCCAGGACCAGGAGGTGACAGGAAGCACTGATCAAGTAAGAGCTCTGAAATCACCAGGCAAGATTAACACCCCAACTGATGTCACCCAAGGCAGGCAGCTTGTGCCACCTCTCTCAGCTCAAATGACTCCCAGCACTTGGGAGGAGTGTGAAGAGGAGCTTAGGAAGAGCCTCTCAAAGCCTTCACCTTGGAACGGATTAACAGCAATTTACAGCAAATAGGTGCCAACCCAGAAAACTATTGCCAGAGCCCCAAGGAGAGAAATGAGACGTGAAAGGATGAAGGTATGGAAGGGGATGGCCTCTGTCTCCCCCCATCCCTTCCAAAGACAACCCCAGAGGGAAAAGGAAATGTCTGATGGCAAAGAAACCAAAGGACCAGCGTGCCCAGAGCACTGTGTCAGACCAGGGGTGGTGGTGGATTAGCGAGGTCAAGCATCCACCACGAGGTAAGAGATGAGGTGTAAATCACATCCTCCTTGTGCAAGGAATTTCAGGATGTGCTTCTGAAGTTGACTGGATTAAACACATACTTACACCTCAGCAGCCTTCAAATGCTTGGGACTAGGTAACAGAACAGATCTCAGCCAGCCACCAGGAGCGTGTGAGATTGTAGGAATGATCATGGAAACACAAACACAGTGCTAGCCCTGTGTATTCCTACAGTTCAGAAAGCTTTTGGTTTTTCCAAGCATACCAAGGACAGCCACACTTTGCACAAGCTGGGAAGTGTTTGTAGGAGCTGGCACGCTTCAGTCAAGTAAGTCAAGAGTAAGATCTCTGCCAGAAGCTTCCAGGTGAGGAAAGTTCCTCTGAGAAGCCATCCAAGTTGATTACAAGAGACAGATGCCAGGTAAGACAGGCAACCCCCCCACACTTCACACATGCCATTTACCATGTCGAATGACATCCAGCTTGGGGAGAACAGACCTGGTCAGGCACTTGTAGAGACAGGGGAACCTCCACGCAGCAGCACAAGATCTTCCTGGATGTGCTATTTTTGAGGCCCAGCCCTTTTGTGAGCAGTGGGACGTTCTGCACGGCACACTCCGTTCCCAGGAGTTGGCAGAACAAAGCAAACAGCAAGAGCAGAAGAGAAAAATGGATCTAGGAACCCTCTAAGAACTTCACCAGTCTCCCCTTCGGTCTGATCTCTAATGAGATGTAGAACATGCACTTGTTTTATTTACAGCAAAAATCATTAACTGTTATCCTTTTTTTTTTTTTTTCCCACCCCATTTCCAGTTTTGCTCAGCTTTATCATGACAAGAATTCCATCTTGGAAAGATTTCCCATTCAGTCTGGGATATTTATCCCTAACAATAGGATGCAATTCCTAATTATAAGCTTAGCTGATAAGGCCTTTCAGAAGATGAGACATTAAAAAGTCTGAAGAAAACAAAAAGTGGCTTTCCATTCCTGAAGATGAGAGAGAAGAAGAGCAGACTTGGTGGTGATCTCATAGATTTAATGTCTGCATTCAGGTGCTCATGATAAGGACTTAATTCATCACCATAATCTCCAGTCAAGCCCAATGCTCTTCAGGACTCTGACTTCGAAGACAAAGTCTGCACATGGTGATCTCAGGGAGGGATGGATTTGGAAGGAATGAACATTAGTTACTGAACATGCCCAGTTCAGCACCACAGAAGTCCTTCAGACTAAGCATGAATGAATAAAGGATTATGGCTTTAAAGATTAAGCCCCTAATGAATGAACAGCTCCAGCAACCATTTTAAAAAGGAAATTTGGGGATGTTCCAGTAATCACCTTTCTGGTGTTCTTTGACAACGACGCTTGGAACTCCATGAACTATTCAGAATATCCTGAGCTGGAAGAGCCCCACAAGGATCATGAAAATCCAACCCCTGATCCTGCAGAGACACCCCAACAATCCCCCCCTGTCCCTGAGAGCGTTGTCCAAACCCTTCTGGAGCTCTGGCAGCCTTGGGGCCGTGCCCACTGCCCTGGGGAGCCTGGGCAGTGCCCAACCACTCTCTGGGGGAAGAACCTTTTCCTGAGATCCAACCTAACCCTGCTCTGACACAGCTCCAGCTGTTCCCTGGGTCCTGTCAGTGGTCACAGAGAGCAGAGGTTGGTGCTGCCCCTCATGAGGAAGCCCCCAGCCATAACCCCATAGATTAGGACGGGGGAAAAGATGACAACTGAACTGCTCGCTGCCAAACCTGTTCTGCACATAACCAGAAAATGTCAGGGTCCTTCACAGCAGAAAGCTGCAGTTTCCTGGAGCTCTCTCTGCAGCACACAATAATCAATCAGGTCATCAGCAGAACCAAAAACCTGTACAAACCAGAACAGCTTTTATTAAGGTATGACATTTTCTCAGTTTCTTATCTCTCTGTATCTTTGGCACACACAGAACTGAGAAGAGAGATGTCTTTTCCAACCTACTCCCACAGGCAGTTCACTTGCCATAAAATCCAAACTTTCTCTCTTTCACCCCTCCAAGATTTTTGCTTTACATAAGGGAGTTGAGCTCACAACTTCTCCTCCAAACCAGCAGCTGTTCAGAGTTTCTTCTACATTGTTTAACCAAGACACTGAACCCTTTCCTAAAGGACAGTTATTCTCACCTCTTGATAACCAAAATACTGAGCTCCTCTGTGCTGGATGAAGCAGAGCACTGAGCAAGACTCCACCAGCAGCTTCTCAGAGAACTCAAAGGTGAGAAAGAACAAGTTCAGAAATTTTAGAGCAAAGGTCTACCAAGGCAGAAGCCTGATGAATCCATTTGGGGAAACTCGACCCTCTGGAATAAGAAGTCATTGCTTCAGCAGAAAAGGGTGCAAGGGAACAGCTTCATGTGAAGGCACCTGGTTTGGGAGCCAGGCTGCCCTGGTGTCACTGTCCTGGCTATATCCAGGGAATCCTGCTCACGTGGATGTGGACATTTGGCTCTGCAGACCCTGGAGATCACATCCTTCTTTTGCTGGCATTTGGACTTCAAAGGGAATGCCAAGGCCTTTGAAACAGTGTCCACACTGTCTGATCTTTCTAGGAAATCAGATGTCATAGATGTCAGGAAGAAATCCTTCCCTGTGGGGGTGGTGAGGCCCTGGCACAGGTTGCCCAGAGAAGCTGTGGCTGCCCCATCCCTGGAAGTGTCCAAGGCCAGGCTGGACAGGGCTTGGAGCAACCTGGGCTAGTGGAAGGTGTCCCTGCCCATGGCAGGGGGTGGAATGAGATGAGCTTGAAGGTCCCTTCCCACCCAAACCATCCTGTGATTCTATGATGACTTCATGAAGCTTTAACTATTTGATCATTTAATTTGAGAACTGTAAAAGCAGCTTTTGAGGAGATGCATGAGGAAGTGGGGATTTAAGGGGTCAAACTTGAAAGGTACCCAGAAGTGCAGATCAGTGCATCTCTGAACACATTTAAAAAACAACTTTCACTTGAAAATAACTATATGTGTAGTCTTATCACCATGCAGAACCTCTGCCCTTCTTTTTAAACACAGGGCTTAGATTTCTAGTTGTAACTTTTAATTTATGTATCATTGATAGTCTGCAAAAGAATATGGAGATGTGGTAGGTACCTGATCTCCATTTCACATGGCAACTTTCCCTGCAACAGCAGAAATATGCAGGGTATTTTCCACCACTGTTCCATGTGAGTGATGGTTTCTGTTACCACAAAAAATGATTAAAGAGAAAAGTGATCTAGGAAAAAAATGACTATTAAAATTGATGATTGAATTATGACCAAAGTTAAGCTCCTTCAATTTTCTAACCCACATTTGCTCATTTTTTTTCTTTAACCTGAGTAATATCAAGGCACTCCTGAAAGACCAGAAAGGTACATTCACAGCCTGTTTCTCTGGGGATAGTTCTTTTCACTGTTTTCTCTGGAAGACTGTCCAGCTTGCTTCTGATTCACATGATGCTTCTGCAGAGCAACAGGGCAGGGGAATCACTCTGAAGATCACTGGGTCATCCGGAGTGTTCAGCTGCCTAATGTGAGTTCTCCTGTGACCCCTGCACTCGCTGAAACTGCTTCAGCTTGTTTTTGGAAATAGATCCAGCTTCCTTTCAGGAATGACAGTCTTCCCTCCATCTGCAGTATCCTGATCTAAGGCTGAATAACAAGGAATTGAGGCCCCAGGCCCTGGACTGCACCACCAGGAACAGCTGTGAACAGCCCCCAGACTTGGTGCTTTTCTTCTGTCCCACTGCCCTGCTTTCATGTTGGAGGGTGGTGTTCAGCAAATCCCATAAAAAGAAGTTTTTACACCCAAATACCACCCCATACTATTGAATTTGGGGTCAGAACTCCCATTTGCTGATTCTCTGCAATACAATCCACCTGATGCTCCCAAGTGCACAACCTTCCTGTGCCCGGGAAGGTGTTCCCAGCTGCTGAGAAACCCACTGATGGGCAGCAGCAAGGATGTAGGGAACCATCAAAGCTTGCTTTTAAAACACTGTGGGATCTTGGACATCCATTCACACAGGAATCATCTTTTCCAGATGCCACAGAAAGAGTAAATTAACACGGAGAGGTGAATAAAGTCTGAATTTCTGATTCGCGCTGTAAATTCCAGACACCTTTTGGCCATTCTCAGCTCCATGACTGACCCTGCCCTCTCCATAGATATTTCAGTAGGAGACAGGAAGGCTGACAGAAGTTTTCCCTCGGCCAGAGGAGCAGCAGCTTTTGGCATCACTGCCCACTGACATCACCCAGGCACTGAGTGGTGACCGAATCCACAGCGACAGGAAAGTGTTCTGACACCACGTGGGCACCTCAGACACAGGCACTGGCACCCAGGTTCTGTGCAATAGGTTTAAACTTGGGGGGTTTTCCCTCCCTCTGGATTTCCATTTTGGAACATGAAGAGGTGGGAATGCAAGATTATTAAAGGGAAAGCTCATCACAGTGAAATATTTCTGTGGTAAACACAGGGAAACTTCTCCCTCAACCATGTAACCCCAGAAGCTAAGGACACACCAACACCTTGGAGTACCAAGGTTGGGAACTTCCCTCTACACTTGGAAGGGGATACATGTGTGTGTGTATGGTGGGGACAAGAGAGCTTTTGCAAGACACATAATTCCATGTGCTTTTCCAAAGGCCCGCTGGCCAATTTAGGAGCTAATGAGTGTGATTCCCACTCCCCCAAAGACACTGTGCTGTGCAGGTACTGCCCACCTGAGGTGTGCACCCAAAGCTGTCCCCACGTGAGCCCAGAAACGGTCCCTGTCAGAGCATGTTCCACAGAAAACCCAAAAAAGAGAAGTTTTCCAGAAAGCCAACCATCTTCCCCACCCAGGATTGATTTTATCTTTATCATCACCTGGTCGCCAAAGCAGAGAGATTTAGCAAATCCAAGTGACCAAGGAATTAAGGCAGACACAGTCCCAGCCCCACAGGAGGCTGCCATGGGATTTAGGAGTGACCTTGCGACACGAGCTGTCTTCCCCAGAGCTCTGGCAATACCTCACAGCCCATACTTTCATTAATTCCCAAAGGGACCTGGTCATGCAATCCCTCCAAGCCACCCAAGTAGCCCCAGGGGTGACAAATTCAAGGAAGACAGGAGTTATGGACTCTGCTGCTCAGGCAGGACAGAAGGTGCAGCAGCTTTCCACAGGGAGTAAAAGAACATGAATATATTCAACACACATATCAATTTATCAATGAAATTGTATGTATGTTTGGAGTATGATACTTGAGTCATTCATCATTTCTTCCCTCCAGCCAACCTAACTGGGTCCTACTTTTATCTGCTCAGTGCAGGCAGTAGTGCTGGCACTACCCTGGGTGCAAACACACACACATACAAAAGGGAAAAATTCCCAGGGCAGAGGGTCTCCAGGAGACCAGGAATCATTGCCTGTGTCAGGTGTGCTGCATGAAGTCCTTTAATACACACATTTCTAGGTCACTCTTTAAACTGGGGGGGAGCAGGGAGGGAAAGGGGAGCAGGGGACACTGGCCTGGGGAGCACTCAGGGTATGGGGACCCCAAAGCACACCTGCAAAGGATGGGACTTGGACGCTCCCAGGAATGCCACAGCATCATTTTAGATTTTAACAGCAGCAGCAGCAACAATCACACAGGAAAATTTTGGCTGCTGGCACTGCTGCTGCTTTTTCCCCTCCCCTCACAACCTTTTGCTGTGGTCACACTCACACACACACACGCACACACACCGTGCCTTTTGCAGGCAGAAATGGGAAGGGATTTGGGGGATCAAGAAATGGTGGTATGGAAGGAGAACCCCCACGGTGGAGGGAGGGTGAAGCGGGAAGGGGAGGGCTCGCTGGTGTAATTTCGGGGTTGGTCCAGGATGATGTCATAGCACTGAGCAAGTGCCATGGCCAGACCGTGGGTACTTTCTAACGCTCCCCGTCCATCTGACCTCTAATACCATCGGGCTGAAATATTTAATATGACATTCATTTTAGCTCTGGAGGGCCATTTTTTCAGTGCTTTCCCCCGAAAAGGCTGTTTCCCGACCGCAGCCCGAGGTGGGGGAGGCGGCACACAACTAACTCTTCCGGCACACACCCCTTTCCCTACTACAAAGGCATCCACAGCAATCACATTTGCAATAGTACAAATCTTGATGGATTCATCCCATCCCCCTCCCCTTTGTAAGCCCACAGCCCGCTGTAAGCCCTCTCTCTCCCTTATCGCAGCCCAGCAATCCTTCCAAGGGATCAAGCTGGAAAATGCAGTCACGGTACAGTTGCTTGAAATAAATGAATGAATGAAAAAACAGGCAGCGGCTCAGGCGGGCAGCGGGGATCTTATTGTTCCCAAACCCCATCTGCATCTGCACCTCCACAGCGTTCCAGCACCTCTCACACAGCTCATAACACACTTTAAGCACATGCAAATAAATATATTAACAAAAGGGATAGGTGGGAAATGGGGGGAGGAGGGATGAAATGATATTAACTTCACCCAGGAAGGTGGGTTATCTTGCATACGGTGGAAATGCACAGAGAAATTAAATATATTCCACATTTACATCTCTCTCTCTCTCTCACACACACACAGAGGTAAAAATCTCTTTCAGTGCAATATCCAGTTGCTATGCCAACACCACCAACAGCACAGGGAGGAGAGGAAGGCGATGGGGGCTCGGAGCTGGGGTGGGGTGGGATGGGGTGGGGGGGCTCTTACCAAAGATGCTGATTTGATTGTGGCAAAGCGCTCTCGGTTCCGGTAGTGGAGGGCCTGATTCTGCACTGACTGGGTAGGCCGCACCTCAGGCCTGCGATCCCTGTGGCCCACCTCATCCCTTATAAATACATGATCCTGCAGAAATGGATAAAAACAAGGAGAAAGTCCGGCTGTGCTCTTCCCGCGGCGGCTGCCTCTCTCTCACCCCTCTGTCTGCACAAGCGCGGCTGTAGGAGAGGCATAGTTCAGCTCTCTGCTATTCCCGGCAGCTCCCACCGTACAAAATGAATAAGCAACACATTGCAGCTCGGCTCGGCGCGTCAGCTGATCGCTAGCGGGATGCCTCCGAATCCCTGGATCGGGCTGCCTTGCCTCTCTCTCTCTCTCTCTTTTTTTTTTTTTTCCTTTTTTTCTTTTTTTTTTTTTTAAACCTCCAGTATTACATATGTGCGAAAAAAAAAAAAGCGGCTGGGGAGCGTGAGGCGGCGCAGAGCGATCGGAGTCCTCGGGAAGGTCGGGTTCAAGCACTGCAACCCAGCGATCCTGGTGAAAACGTGATTCCCATGTCTAGGCACGGAGATGATGTTCCCTTTTAACACAAGAGCAACATCCTGCCTCATTCCCTTCGCCGAGCGGTCTGTCCTCAGTAGGGTTTTCTTTGTCCCTTGTTTGCTATCTGCTGTGGGGGACGAGCATCCTGGCTAAATCCACGGCAGGCTGGAGAGGACCAGGAAAGCCTCCGTGACCACTCAGGGATCCTGCTTTCCAGTCATGATCCTGCACAGTTCTAGCACTTTCTCTCCACAGCCCACAAAGGATTTTTTTTTTTTTTTCTCCCTTTTAAAGCAACAGCTCCCAGGTTTTAGCACGAATGGTTCCCGGTGCAGCCTCACTCCTGCTCTCTGCCAAGGCTTCGCCGGGAGCGGCTGTGCCTCCCCGAAACGGAGCGGGCAGGTTTTGCAATGGAACAAAGCTCCAGGAGAAACCCTTGGCGGAAAGGCCAGCAAAAAACGGCACCACAGTTTTCCTACTGGGGATGGTGACTGCCCCGAGGCTACACCTTTGGGATGGAGCAGCCTTTGGACACCGGGCACATCCCACTGCCCTCACCACACCCGGACAGCAGCACCCACTCCACAGGGCAGCAGTGATGACACACCTGCCACGCTGTCACCCACCACAGTTCTGTGACTCCCGTCCTCAAACTCCAGCTCCTAACATTTCCAAGGAAGACTGAGATTCTTCCTGAACTAAATCAAGTTTCCAGCTGTCAGGGGTGCAAAATAAAGGCTGCCAGAGCCTCTAAAGACACCACCCCTTGCAGTGAACAGTTGGCTCCATGCACCAAGTGTTTGCAGGTGAGCAGGAGCAGCCCAGTGGTGACAAACCAGCCACCATGGAGTAGCATCTCCACCAGGACTCTGCTGCTATCCTAATGCCCCTTTCCCACTCTGCAGACACCTGGTTTCCCTCTCTACTGGCCTCAATTTCCAGCTGCTTCTCGCCCAGACCCACACACCTTCAGCCCCTTTCAACAGGATTCTGGAAACAGTCTCAAGCAAAACCCAAACAGGTACAGAAATGCTGATATCAAGAGCTGAACAACACATTGATTGAAAGTGTTTTGAACCCCAAACCTTTCCTCATATCCTTCATTTTGAGTGTTCCTGCTCCACGCTCACCTTTCCCCTTGCCTTGCACAGAGGGCACAGTGGCCAAGGCCACCCCTGAGCCTGCACTGGCTCCTCCACACCCACCACAAGGACACAGAATGAGCCAAAGCAGTTAAAAAGGACAGTATTCCACAGAAATAGTAGGAACATGGAGTGTAATAAAAAGTCACAGTTTCATTTTATATTGGTCATCCTTATACTGGACATTTGTGGCACTGTCTGACAGGGGAGGCACTGTGACAGAAGGGCAGTTGGGCTGATCTTTCATTTTCAATTTGGGCATGCTGGTGTGACAGGCAGGGCTCTCAGACTTGCACACATTCCTGAGAAAGGCATATCTTGGCTCTAGAACAGTCATCCCAAAAAAACCTTGATTAAACATTTAAAGTCTAACAGTATCGGTTTAACCGGACTCGTGGCTTCACTGGAAGGACATCAATCCCTAATTTTCCACAGCCTTGCAGCACTTCCACCTCAATAGGTGACAGCAGGTGTAAGGAGGACTCTGTGCAAGGCAGTCAGGGATATCCTGGATAAACCAAAGCAGTCAGGCTGACCAATATCACCTTTTGGGTTGATATTTCTACTGATGTGCTTTGGAGCCTTCTGGAACAGCAGCCCCCCAGCCAGGCAAGGTCCCTTCCAACTCAAACCATTCCATGATTCTATGAACTGCCAAAGGGAACTTTTTTTACAGGCTGAAACTGGAACAACCTCACCAAAAAATAAAGCTGAATAAAGAAGGCCTGTGGTAGAGATTTATTCAAGACTCACCCACCTGAACCATGGAGGAAACAAGAGCTACTATTCCTCTACTATAGCTCTGAAATGAAGGTGGAGACAGGACAACTATCACCCATGGTCATTCACAGGGTTCTTAAGGTCTGCTGGCAATATCCCAATGCCTGGACCATGTTCCCTCTCTCCATTACATTAGTATGGCAGCAGGAATGTGAAATATTAAAACCAGAGAAGCAGCAAATCACTGAAAAAAAAAATCTAGACCAAAAACTTTTAAAACAGGCATTCAGGTTTTTCAGAATGCTCCAAAACACCCCCTAAAATGACAAGTTGAAATTGCAATTACTGCTTATACAGGAAAATTAATCTGTGATTTACTCTCTGTTATCTAAGAGGTGGATTTTTAGAGGGAAGAGTGTCACCCTGGTCTTGTTTCATGGGACTTCTCGTTACCTCAGTGCAATAAGAAGCTCAGAGCAGAAGCTAACTGCCCTTCAGGAATGTGAATTAACCACATTCTCCATTTCAAACTGGGCTGGGCAAGGAATGGGAAAATTCCTTTGCAACTGAGAAAGCCAAAAGGCCAATTGAAAGGGGACAAAAAGCTCAGTGGTTGTCCTTGGCACCCCTTAATCTGGGATTTGAGGATTCTGCATCAGGCAGCCATCTACTACTAACTCTCAGCTAAGCCCATGGAACTTTCACAGGCTAAATTCTGTGACATAAGTATTTTTATCTGAAAAAGCTGCCACACTACCAGAAATAAAAACACTTGGCACGAACAGTTACCAAGTCTAACAGGTTACACTGCCACAGAGATTGCTAGTAAGAGAAATAAACCTAAGAGCAGCCAGCTCCACCTTCCTCAGATGATGTGACTGATGGCTACTATGACAAACATCCACCTGCAAACCCAGAAAATACATCTCTGTTCTTTTAATTTTATTTTCTTTTGCCAAAAGCTTGCTAACAGGCACTGCAGTCATTTTGCCTTTCAGGTTTTGGCACGGATCAGGAAATTTTGTTTCAAAACTTTTAGCTCCAGATTTGTGGGAAACAAAGACTCAAAACTGGCACCTGAGCTCGAGGTACTCAGTAAGTAAAATCTGACTGAAAGCACCCCAAAAACTCATCGAGTTCGGGTCAGGGTATCTCTCGGCCCCAAATCTGCATTTCAAACCCTGGTTTGTTTTTAAAGTAATGTATCATCTGTGTGTATCTCACTTGTCATCTGTTTTCTGTGGGGTTTGCAATATCTGCCTTAAGGATGCAACTTTGGGCATACTCAAGACCACATTTCACATTAAATCCTTCTATTTAGGGTCAATAATCTGGAATCTTCAACTTCCTACTAAAGGAACAATTTGTTATTCTGATTGTATCATCCACGTAAACAGTTTCCAGGCTGATCACAACAAATGGGGGTATTTGGCTGATCATATCTGCCAGGACAAAAGCCTCTCAAATATTTCTACAGTACTGTCTGACCAGAGATGGTGGAGCTTCCAGTTACTTAAGTGGTGCTCCCAGCTTGGTATCTAAATAGCTGTTCCTGGTGTATTGGTTGAGCATCTCACAATGCACATGAGTTCCTGCTCTAACCATGAGTCTTGCCAAGGTCACCCTGCAGAGTAAGAACCTGGATTTTACTCCCTAGAGTCCATCCCAGTTCTACCACACAGTGCCTTTTCACCTTCCTCACTTAAAAAAGGGCTTTATCATCCAAACTTTGACTAGCCTGGACCAGCCCAAAGCCAGAACAGCTACACTTTCACCTTAGAAGGAACAGCCACTTGCCCACAGTGGTTTTTGTTATCCACACCAAATAAAACCCTTCCCAAACGCTGTTTACACAGGAGGAGTCACTAACTGGAAGGGCTGCCAGTCTCCCAGACAAATGGGAAAGGCAATTTCCGAGCCACAGTAAGGACTTCAGTGGAATTGCAGCAAATCCCTGCCTTCTAGGAATTTAAAGAGCAAGGAAAACAACAGTGTGTCATCATTCATCTTAATACATTGCACTAAATGCCTTGATAATCTACAGAGAGGTTTAAGTATCAAAAATCTTTCAAGACAAGGCTTCATGTCCCCAACCAGCTTGACTTGATTCCAGAAGGTATGGGAGGGGTCACTGCTGCCAAGCACATGCAAGCCAAAACTAAGTAATTACATAAATATCCTTTACATCTCATAGAAAACGTCCTTTCCAAGTGGGAATCATAAATCTTGATATGCAGGAGAACACCCTCAGCTTTGCCTCAGCTGTAACTCTTGTAGAGCCACCACACCAGAGCACTCTCCATGCACAGAATTCGCCATGAATGCTGCACATTAATTATGGCACCAACAGGCAACATGCTCAGGGTAATTTGATGGATTTGGGAAGTCACTCAAGTTGCAGCAGTTATTACAGAGCTCCCTGATTATTACAGACATTGGGAAAGAATTTGTGATGATCAACTGCAAACATCCTCTTTTCATCTTTTGGTTATAAACTAGATTTTAATCACAAGGTTTCCCTGACATTTTATTGCCCAAGTTTCAGAAAGTACTGATGATTTTATGGTTGAAGCAAGAACTAGCAACAACTGAGCACTGCAGTTGAGCAAAATAATATTGTAGTGGCTTTTTATTTAGATTAAAAGAGTACAACATTTTACTATTATAGTTTTGTGGAAATAAAATAATAATAAATTCACTGAGGGCAACAAAATATTTCTGGGAAGCCACCTGTGCCCACACTGCAATATAACAGCAGCTGAACAAAGCAGGTGACAAAACATTTGATACATCAACAGATGTCTATAACTCTTATTTTATTGTCTTACTCTGGGAGCCAAACTCTTTATCCTAATTTTTAAGATGAAATAACTGATATTTATCTGCTTTTAAAATCTAGGTTATGTGTCTTTCAAGCCCAGTGTATTTGGAGTTTAACTCCCTGCCCCTTTTTGGCTTTTTTTGGGGGGGGATCTCAGATACAGTTGGGTTTGTATTAGAGGTCTCATTTACTTTTCATCTCCCAAACTGTGCAGCTGAACAAGCTCCCAGCAGGAGATGGACATGAGAACATAAATCCATTGGGAGGATGATCCTTGGATGGAGAAGCAGAGTTATTTAACTGGCTTCAGAAAAGAGACTTCAGAACACCAGAACTCTTACACTGAACACACTGAGATGTACATGGCAACAACCTGAAACCTGCAAGGGGGCAAGGAAAAACTCTTAGTGGGACAGCTCACCCAAGCTGGACATCTGAATTTCCTGTAAAGAATGTGCTGGTCATTAAGGTATCCTGAGGGAGCAGGCTTTGATCCCAGGGATGGACTGAGATCCCAGGAAGGGAGGATGCAGCCTTCCTGCCCGAGTAGCAGATATTATGGCCATTTTTTTCCTCCCAGGAGTTTAGGACACAGATTTAAATTAAATTACACAAAAAGCTACACATTCAATTATGGCTTTTTACTGTTATTATTGTTTTCTTCCTGTCCAGCGATTTTTCTTCCACCCTACCAGTTGTACTCTGCTGACAGGTGGGAGTCACCTTTGCTCAAAGCACAAGTTTAAAACACAGAGCTCTACTGCTGTCCCAAAGCTTTTGTGTTGTGGAAGGGGTGAGGCTGTGCCTGTTTTCCATGGAGGAATTACCCCAAATGCTATCCTCCACCAGGCAAAACCCAAGCACCTCTGCCATCATTGAACTAGTACAGCCAGTGAAAACCAACCAGATCAGAACAGGTCATTTCACTTACCCTGTGACCACAAAACATTTTTGGAAGTTACAGCCAACTAGCAGCTGTTAAAAAAAAGAAAGAAAATGAGTTGTTTACCACTGCTTTTTACGACATCAGCCTGTTTCTTATGCTTTGCCTCTGCCTCAGGGGGGCTGGTCAGAGACGCCAGGAGGGCTCAGTGCAGATGCCTGAAGCCTCACCCAGCCAAGCACCACACAGCTGATGGTCTGCTCCTGATTTACCCCAGGTCAAGGCCACCCCAGACTGGCTCTCTGAAGCACTCGAGGCTGGGAACAAGATCTCACACAAGACCACAGGCTCTTCCATCCTACGTTTTGGTTACACACGACATTCTGGGGCTGTGGTCCAAAAAAAACTGAAAGGCCTCTCACACTTTGGAGCTTTGAGCCTTAGAAAATATCAACAATCCAGGCCATTTTGCCATCTTGGTCCCTTTACACAGCCTGGTACATCTGGAGGTTGTTAATTAACACATTTGTGGAATAGCATAGTTTTAACAGAACACTTTTGATTTGACCCATGTCAAAACCACCTCGTATGTGACCCTATTGCCCACATAATGCAGACAGCTGGCTGATCATGTTCATCAGTATTTTCTTTTTAGCCTTTAGAGGCTGACTAAATGCAAAACAAAAGCTTAAATTAAACTGGAACCCCAGGTTCTTCCCATTTTGTTTGTGCTGGGCTCCAGAGTGACACCCAACACTTCACCACAGCTTCATCACACCTCCCAGAAACACAGTTAAAGCACGAAGATAAACTGAAGTCCTGTCAGAACAAGGAATTTTACCTTGAAAATAAAGTGGGACCTATGTGTATATAAACCCCCTGAAGTGTCCTGCTCCAAATTTAGTCTCTTCATGTGTATTAATATATACCTGATATACACATGAAGCAGTTTTCCATTTAAAATTGCATTTGCCAAAGTAACAGAGAATAAAAAATCATGTACTAAATTAAAACAATATATTTGCAGACTGGAATACATCCTGCTGCACACAGTCTAAATCTGCCTTATGCATACATCCAACTGAGGGGAGCATTTTCCAATGCAGAAGGAATCTACTCCACTGCAAGGATCAGCAACTGCAGCCAATTGTTAACTCTTCTGTGAAGACGACCATCAGTGCAGATCTGGTCTTTGTGCTTCCAAAATTACCCTAAAACACCTGTGTTAAGGGATCTACAGGTGATTTCTTTTTCAATAATTCAGTTACAAGTGTGCAAATCACCCTGGTTTTCCAAACCAGATAAAAATTTCCATGTGGTGTCATGTTTGTGCATCCTACTCAACTGAATGCCTTAATCTCAAAAGAACAGCTATGCAGAATTCTAAGAGGACTGAATTCACAGCACCAGAAATCCTGTATTTGTACTTCAGAAGTGCCATACAACCATTATAAAACAAAACATTCTTCTTAAAACAAGCAGGAACTCTACTCCTTTCACAAATGCCATTTATGTCTGCTGGGAGCAGCTCACATTCTGTTTTCATCAACTGTAATGACACTGAGCAGTAACATTATAACCCATGTGTAAATCAGCCCCTCAAACTCCTATTTCAATGCTGTAGTAAATATGACTATTTAACAATGTGAAATTAAAGTTAAAACACATTTTGAACCTACCCAAAATGAGAAAGAGCTTCAACTAAAACCACCCAGAACTAAAACCACATCAGTGGCACTGCTCTTCCTTCAGTACGGTTACTTGGGCTTGGCATTTGGTACTTAACACTAGTTTTTTTCAGAGAGGTGAAAACAAAATCTTCTGTAAAGGTGCTTTCAAATGTATTTCAGAAAGATGTAAACCCCTGAAACCTGTGCAACTTATCTGCCAGTATCTTCAAATACATAAGGCCATCTTTTGTTAAAGACCAAGTGTCTCAAAAGCTCCCTTTTGCAGGTACTTCGATATTCAGTGACACAAACACTGTATTTCAGGAGGAAAAGCTGCTTACAAATATTTAGTTAGTTAAAACCAGGCTGTCCTGTAACCTTACAAACAAGAAATTCATGGCTTTCACGCTGCTGTACTGTTTTACCTCCTCTGGCAAAAAGCAAAAACATACACTTTGAAGTTCCTTGCAAATGCAATCCCACAACCAACCTACATTTTGCTGCCCACTAGCAATTGACACTGCTAAGGCCAAGCCAAAACTATTTTAGTCAAACAAACAGTTGAGATTAGATGCTGACTTACAGCTAGACAACTTTAGCTTGGTACCTAGCACCAAGAAAAGGAAAGGCAGCAGATCACAGCATGCAGCAAAAGAGCAGAAAAGCATCGAGTGGAACTTGACTCCAAACATACCTCGTGGGAAGGGTCCAAAGTTCTGCAAACTTCCACTTCTCATGAGGGAAATCCAAGTGCAAGCGGATTTTAATCACACACTGTGACTGGTAAAGGGTTAGCTGAGCTGCTGTGACCACTTGTCAGCACAGCACAGGGCACAGAACAGTCATTCCCGAGGAGACAAGGACTGATGTCCCAAGCAGAGATGGAGAAGTGCACATGCGGGGCCGGGCGAGGAGGCACATGCAGCAAGTCTGGGTGAACCCTGCCTAGGCACTCACAGCTCTTTCATGAGCAGCCTCTTTCTGTTCTCAGAGGTTATTTAAATGCTTTTATAGGAAAAAAAAAACAACAACCCACAGAACTTGACTGTGGCAAGCCCAGCACCAGCTCCTGCTCTCAGCAGATGGCTCAGCACAAGACCAGAGCACACGGACCGGGCGAGCCAAGAGGGACTGCAGGAAGCCATGGAGAGCACCAGGAACATACCTTCTTGTGAACAACGGAGGAACTGGAATTAATGGTGCTCTCGTCACTATGCATCATGACCAGCTCAGGGCTGCTCTCATCCAGGACCTCCTGCATGCTGCTCACACTGCTGCTCTGGCTGCCCGTGCTCACAGACATGCTGGGGATGGAATGGTTGCTGCCCAGACTGTCCATCTTCCTACTCAGGTTTGATCCATGCTCACTGTCCTATAAAACAAGGGGCATCAGTTACAGATACTGCAGGAGATCACCTGCCCAGCACGAGCCTGCAATGCCCAAAGTCTGTTTTAGAGGTGACTCTGCAGACTTCAAGGTCATTATTTTGCCAACTACATTTCTCAGGGTTGCTTGGGTTGTGGAATAATCTACATGGGGCAGGCAGCTTTTGCCTTTTCCCCTGTAATCTTACTGCATCAGGCTTCGAGTCCGTTTTTTTCAAGTATCAGTAAGTCTGGGCATGGCTCTTGGCTTGATAGGAGACATCCAGGCATACTGGATGACTGGTGGAAGGAGTCTCATAATTAAAAGGGAAAAAAAAAATATCTAAGTTCGAATTTCAACAATGCTCCAACACATTTCCTGAATCAGAAAAAATGTAAGACAATGGACCCACTGGTTTCTTATTTGATAAATTCTACATGGTGCTTAACAGGTGTAGAGGTTTTAACCTCCATGTCCCAAGCAGTCAGCAATTATGTTTTATCAAGCTAAAAACCCCTTGAAACCTTGTGTTTTCAGCCAAGATGAAGGTGAATGAAGAATTTTAGGAGCTGACTCAGAAAAGCTTGCATTATTTCAGGGGTTAAAACTTAAGATATAAATAAATAAATATTCCTCATGTAGGAGGTATTTTGGATTCTACAGACAAATTTCAGAAGTTAGCAGCCTTTTCTCTTGTTCCATACTCAGAGGAGTAGAGTAATCCCAGAGTATGTGCTTAGTCTGGACTGATTTAGTGAATTCATGGAGTCCTTTGTAATTAACTAGTGGCATTGATGAGGCTTGCAAGGAGTTCACAGTGAGGACAGAGCTCTGAACATCCTTCAGCTCCTGGTCTTAAACAGCCTTGACTCACTAAAATGAACAGCCTGCTGCTGCACCCAGTTTGTGCTGGCCTCCAAAGGGAGCTTGGGGAGAATTACATTACAAATCAATTAACAGGGAACTCATTTTGTTGGAGACTGACAGAAAGATAAAATTGAGACTTGACAGATTTGTCTTTGATTGTGAGATCATTTTTTAAGCAATCAGATCATTCAGAGCCTGCATGAGAGCACTTAAAATCCAAAATAATACTGGTTTACAGAGAACATGAGAATGAAAATATTTTCAGGATGCTTATATAAAGTTGCAGGAGAAATAACATAACGAAGCATCTGAGATGAGGCAATGGCTGTGTAATTAATGAGTGTCTATGCACAAAGGACAGAGATGAGACTGCAAATGAAACCTTAACATTGGCTTCCTGGCTTCAACACTTTCCAAATGACCTTAACCTTCCTGTGAGAGCTCTGAGGAAAGCATTAGTAGTGTTCTGAGTGTTAAAGGTTTGTAAGGCTCCTCTTCCACCTCAGAAGGCAGAGCAAGGAAGTGTCTTGTGGCATCCACAGCGGAGCAGGTGCTGTAACCAGTTAGGCAGCAACTGAAGCACGTGCTGTTCTCCTTCCACTGCTGAGTTAGTGACACACACGAGCAATAAATACAACCTCCTCTGGTGGGACACAGGCTCAGGGGTCAAATGCAGTGCAGAGCATGCTGTGCACATGCAGAGTGTGAATTCCTGGAGGTACAATAGCTCTTTCCCCCGTTTCTTGAGGAGTGGGGACAGGAGGAACAAGAGAGACATCTTTGAGTCTACTACTGCCACGTGTATCCTGTTGAGCTTGGAACTGCTGAACAGTCAAGTGGGAAACCCATTCCCTGGCACCTTTCCTGCCCTGTCATTCTCCTGACATCTTGCCATGCATGGGGAGAGAAACTTGGGAGGCTTAAGTGCAGAAGTCTGACAATCCCCCACTCCCCAGCTAAGCTCCAGGTCTGGAAGCTGGAAGGTCAAAACAGGAGCAGCACTTGGTAGTTTTAATCACAGCAGATGCTGCTCTTGCTCCTTCTGTGCATCTCCATCCCAGGGAAGGAGAGCATGAAGTGCTGGTCTCCCCCCTCCTGAACCTCTCCCACCTGACACCCAGGTGCCCATTCCTTAAACCAGAGCTCTAGTTCAGCTTTAAAGGAACATTTGACCTCAAAACCAAGTCCCTGAAGACATGCTGAGCTTGGGCACCTCTCTGTGTATTATTACCTCACTACACTGCAGCAAAAGCAATACAGACATCAATTTGTCTGTCAATGTTTTTCAGTGAGAACCAGTCATGGATTTATTTATCCAATGTGCCTGCACCAAGTGACATTAATTTCCATCTAAGCTCATCAATTGAAAAATGACTGGTTTCTTTCTCCACAGTTAAGGTCAATTATCATACACTGATTAAGTGGGTTGTTTATTACAAGATTTAAACTGAAGATGAGTCTTATGTCTTTAACCTTTAACTTTTTTCTCCTTTAATATTAAAGAATTTAAAAAAATAAGTCTTATTAATCCAGTGACTTGTTTCTCAGCTTATGATAGGCTTTACAGTAAAATTATGGTAATTGAAAAAATATTAACACTGAGTGGTTTTGACTGTGCTGATGAGAAAGAACAGTTTGGGCAGTCAAAGACCCTCCTTCACACAGTCTGGGAACCACCTCTTGCAAAGAACTTCCCTCTGAGTGAGTTTCTCCCCTAAAGCTTCCAGAAGAAAGGCCACCATTGGAAATAAACCCAAAGTTTTAGATGTGCATTTATTGGCAGCTTTAGCACTCACTAAGGGCTACTATTACTCAGTATCCTATCCTGCCCCTCTGCTGATCCAAATGATATTCCAACAGCATTCCTCACCTAGGCTGTGCTCGTTCTGCCACCTTAAGGAGAGGAACATCTTGCTTGCCCTAAAACTACTCCTAACGGTGCAAATGGGGTGACAAAACAGAAGTACCTCCTCCTCCTCCTGAGACTCGTTCAGAGGGCCATTCCGTGTCTCCTGGAAGAGGATTTTCTTCATTTTCCGGTACTGCAGGTTATCCAGCTCCCTCACTGCATCCTTTGTCCTTTGGATGAGGTCTATGAGCACCCTGGGGGGTCGGTCTCGGCGGACAAAGTCGTGCTAAATCAAAGGAAATAAAAAGCACCTGACGTGACACTGGAATGTTTGACATCAAAGCAGGGACACGGGGGCTTTTGAGACCCCTGAAGTGACAGTTCCCATTCAGTGATTGGTCTGTTAATATTCCATAATTGGTAACACTCTTTCTGAAAGACTCCAAACACCCTGAGCTTGGCACCAGGGTCAGGTTTTCTGAGCTCTCCAGGCTACACAGTTGGTTTGCCCCTTCCTGAGGGGGGTTCACTTGAAGCAGGTACAAGACAGTGCCACTTCAAACCTCAGAGGGCTTCAGAATGAACAAAATGCACAAAGGACAAACAAGGATCAATCCTGACTCTGCAACACTACCTGCAAAAGATTTCTCCTGCATCCATCTATTCCAAATCACACATAAAACCAGCAGGAAGGCTGCAAGGTTTATTTATACCTAAAGCACTTGTAGTCAGACTTAAAACAAAATCATGTTTTTATCAACTCCTGCACAGGTCATAAGGGCAGACCTAATAAATTCTTTAATGGTATTTAAGTACATGATTAAAGGCTCTTCCCTGATTTATCAGATACGTTCTCCTGAACTGTACAACTGTCAATACAGCAGGAAAGGCTCCAGCTTTCCCATTTAACTTTGGCTAAAGCAGCCAGCCTGGGTGTACTTGCCAATATTCTGTATGGTATCACTACAGCTCAGTCTGTTGCTTAGTATGTACCCATGGAGGCGGCCTTAGGGCACAAACATCCTCTGCAAGTTTGTAGAAAAACTTACAATAAAAAGAAGAAACTGAGGGGAAAAAAGTTGTTCTCTGCTGTGCATTGCAAGTGCCACAAGGGGCTTTTGTCAGAGCCTCAACAGCTGGACCCACCTGCAAGGAAATCCTCGGGAGGGTCACATTTGCCTGCCTGGCCTCACAGCTCTGCTGTGGGCTCAGGGTCTCAAGAGCTAAAACATCCATCTGGAGCTGGAGTAACCAGCACATGAAACCCCAGTCCTCCTTAAAACAGGAGTCTTCAACAAAAGAGCTGAAAGGATGAGCTAATAATCTTTTAATGATTTGTAAATAAACAAGGGAAGTATCATGCCACGGGCTTATTTCTAGTTTTTAATTGAATTCAAACTGTTGTGCATTTGAGTTTTGCTAATGGGGACAGCCAGTCATTTCAGTACCCATTTTTTGCTTGTAGTGATGGTGTTTATTTTTGAATCAGAGCTAAAAGTTCTAAACATCATTTTGCACAGAAACAAAATGAATCATTTCTGCTCCTCAACGGAGATAACCACCATTTACTTCTCTGTGAACAGCAACAATTTGTAGCTTATTTATGACTAGAAAAAGAAAAGGGACACGTTTTTATCTCATTGTAAATCATTTTTAGAAAGCAGCAATGCATTTGGAACAGTGATCCTGAACTTAAATCCATTCTGTATGTCCACTCAGATATTAAAGTGTGACCACATGGAAAGGGCAGACACACAGGGGAGAAAACCAAACCAAAAGGTTCTTGCAAAATGAGAATACAATTGTGACTGCCTACTTGCATTATGTGTCTAAACTAAAATGGATTTTGTCTAAATTAAAATGTCTAAATAAAAATAGAGTTGGACTTCATGATCCTGATGAGCCCCTTCCAAGTCAGCATATTTTATGATTCTATGATTGATTTGTCTAAATTACATATAAAAGATGCAGTCACCCCTCTGCTGGGTATTGTGCACCTCCAAGAAAAGATGGCTGAAAGGACTTAATTTATGTACTTTCTCCAAATTGCAAGAAAAACCCCCAAACCAACAAACCCCAGACTAAAAAGGAAGAAGCTGTTAGTCCAAGGGCAAGGAGCACATTGACTGGAAAAGTGACTGCCAGAGCTCAGATCTCCTGGGAATGTCAGGCAAGTTGAGAAAAATAGGGGGGGGAAAGGATTTTAAAACACATTTTATAATTGATTTTAATATTAAAAGTGAAAAATATTAGTAAGATCATTTTTGGTTGTGGTTTGGTTTTGATTTTTTTTAAAATTTCAACTGCATTTTAACATCACTACAGTCATTTGACTATTTTCATCTAAGGATAGTGAGTGGAAACTGAGTTAATTTTCAAACACATCATTTAAAACTCAGTTTCCTTTAAGAAAATACGGCCATGAAAATTGTCTTTGTTCCTGTTTATGGCACACAAGTGAAAAGCCCTCAAAAGACAAAAAATATTCCAAGTCTTATAAACTAAGAAGCTTTTGGGAGAGCTACTGCAGGAGGGAAGCACTGCTGTGGAAGTCTAAAACCAAGTAAAATACTGAATATACATCATTTCAGACTGAGATCTCAGCTCTAATTGTTTGTACAGGCTCCAACCTAAGGTACTCACGAAATCACATCCTTCAGTGAACTCAGCCTGTTCCTAGAGAGCAGCAAGGCTGCCAATCCACAGGAATGAATCATTCCAAAACCCACAACATAAACCTATTAGTTGGTCAGCGTGCTACAAGCAGAATCAGAGAACAAAATGCTGGTTATTTGCCACAGCACAAGAAAAAAAAATATATCTATATACCAGGTGCCAAAGAGAGCACAAACAGCTCCTTCATCAGCCTCTACCTGCAGTGAAGGCACGAGAGTTAAACACACTCTGCGGTCTGGGCTTAAAGAGAGGACAGGAGTGAGCACAAAGCTGGCTCAGAAACACCCAGAAAAATGCATTTTACTGAGCTGAAAGAGCACCAAGAGGAGCCATAAAACACAAGCTGATGGAAGCCTTAGCACAAAAAAGCAGCATGGAAAGGCTGTCAGGTGGACACAGAGCAGCAATCGGACCGACTGTGGGAATGAAGCAACACACCCAGTGGAGCCAGCAATGCCTCTGCTCAGCTATTTAGGGAAAAGCTGACTCCTGTTTACCTGGTGTGGAATAGCAGCATGTCATGCAATTGGCACCAGCAACCAGAGGGATAGCAGGGCTACTAATCAATTTTAAAGGAAGGCAAGACTTAAAAGAAAAGGAAAAAGCCTTATGGAAAAGGGGCTGAACAGGATTTCACACACCTCCCTACCTTCTAGTGGAAGGCTGCTCCTGAATTTCCCAAACACAAAGCCCTTGGAGTTATAAACAGTTCCTATAATTTCTCAGGTAAACTGAAACCAAATGACTTAAACTGGAACTGATTCATGATTCACTGACAAAACCTTGGCAAACATCACTCCCAGCACAAGTCCCCCTCCCACAGGCTCTTGGCAATTATGGACCTGTACAGGCCCTTTCCAAAGTGATTCAGTTATTTTCAAAACAAGTTTAATTAACTGGGTACAGTATAGAAACTATTAAAGAGAAATAAACAACTTTTAAGTTTGGTGGTTTGATTAGAGGAGGAAGTTAACCTTGGCCTATCCTCTCAGTGCTGCTTTTAGCTGCCAAGCGTGATGCATGAATGTAGGAAAAGAAGAAAACAACAACAACAAAAAAAAAATAAACAAAAAGAGGATCAGAAAGACCCAAATGGATGATTTACAGCAGAGCAAAACCAAGAGCTGCAGTGACCCTGAGATGAGCTCAGCTGGTTAGAGCATGGTGCTAATAACACCAAGGTTGTAGGTTTGATCCCTTCACTTAAAGAGCTGGAGTTGATGATCCTTGTGGGTCCCTTCCAACTCAGAATATTCTGTGAGATCAGGCAGAAAGATCATTAAAAAATATATACCCAAAAGGTATGGACAGGTAAAGAATTAATCATGCTCACATTAGTATTATCAGAAGAAAAAAGGTCAGGATAACCCCTCTGAATTTCATCTGTGTCTGTCAAAAAAACCCACAAGACAAGACAGCTCAGAGCATTCCACAGAGACCAATCCTGCTCTGGACAGGAGACAATCATAAGTCATCCAGTGTCTTCCCATCTCCAATACCCACATTCCTTTCAATAATCAGTCCCTATCTGTAAATCTTTATTTAAGACCTCAATCCTCTGATCATCTCAAAGCACTGCCAGCTCTGCAAAAAGATCTGCTACTTCCTATGTATCTCATGAAGACTGGCTAACTCTAGATTTTGAGCAGCAATTAAATGGCTTTTTAGATTTCCTATCACCTCCAAAAGCAACAGCCTGTAACAAATTACAAGCCTTGAATCTCACAGAAACCCCATAAAGGTTTGGTAGCAAGTATTGCCTGTTAAACAACAGGGAAATAGCATTTTTCCTTACTGGAGAAGGTAAGGAGAAAAAAAAAATAAATAAAAGGAGCATCAGCAAGTTAACAGCTGCATCACTTTACACAAAACTGTGCAACTGCTCCAGAAAGGTCTTTGCTTTCACTAAGCTTCACCAAGGTGTAGTTTTCCCCATTCCCTCTGTCCCCAGGGTTGCATCCAGTTTCCTCCCTCATTTCTCTCTGCTTTTCCAGAGACTACACAGTGCAGCAGGGTCACAACTCAGGGCACAGCATGGCAGAGAGGCTGCTGAAAATTCCTTCTTCATCCCAGCTGCAGCAAACACACCCCCAAGTGCTGCCTACACAAACTACGGGCTGGAATTCACTGTTGCAGCACAGATTTAACTCACCCAGCTCTGGACCTGTTTCTCCCTGGTAATACTTTCATTAAAAGCATCTTCTTGGGAAAAAAAAAATCAGTTAAAAAATAAAAATCAAGATTAAATCCTTCTACCCCTCTTGGGCTGACAGGTTTTTCCTTCAGCTAAAATCCCTGTTACTCACACTGTTATCCCATGAGGATTGCAAGTTCTCCAACATAAGTAACTCCTCACCCAACAGCAGAACTGGTTTAACCACACAGCCCACCTCTGCTTTCCTCCACTAGTTCAAATCTTGAGCATCAGGTTACAAAGAGAATTGACTGACATAACAGACAAAGTCAGGAAATAATAAACAGCCTAAAAGAAAAGTCTCAATCTCTATTGAATCAGATAAGAGCAAAATCAACCTTTTTTTTTTTTTCTTGTAAGGGCAAGTATTTGTTCACCATCTTTACAATTATCCTGGTAGACAAACAGATTTTCCCCCACATTTCTGGAAAAGATTTGATAAATTACCCGTAACAAATCTGTTGATGATGGCCTTTCCTGAGGTATTTTCTGTAAGCAGTAATCAACAAATCCCCTAAAGGAGTCTGTCCTGTAAATGAAAAAAAAAATAAAAAAAAAGTTCTAAATGAAAAAAAGAAGCTTAGGATGTGCAATATATGCCAACTTATAAGTGCAAAGCAAAAGAAAAATCTTGACTAATTTGTTCTTAAGTTCTAGGGCAGAGAAATTAACTGAATTTTCCAAATTGAGTGAGTTGATCCCATCAGGTCTTTCACAATTAAGGACTGTTGAAACAGAAGTGGACACACAACTATCCCCAACCACAAACCAAAAACCAAGGAAGAACTACATGTGCCAGTCACTATTTAAAATTTTCCTTCAACTACTGAAAAACAGATGACAATGAAATTATTGGGAAGTCCAGAAACACACTCATTATTACTCTCTGGGAGCTTGTAACACTGCCTCATTAAAGCCTCTCAATGCAATGCTTAGTTCAGCAATATTTTAGGCTTTATTTGAGGTTGTATCACAAGTGGAAAGAAGAAAACTGGTATTTTAAGTGCCACTGAACTTGCATAAAAGCCACCTCGCTGACTCCCTGTGCCCTCAGAGCCCCAAAGAGCAAACAGGGGACCATAAACACTGATTTTTATGCTCTATTCACAGTTATCTTTACTCTGCTTTGCAAACTCTGCACAGAAAATGGGTATCAGTGTCCAGGTAGGAGACCAAGTTCTTCAAATCTTGAAAAACAGATGAAACAGAGATGAAGAAATAAGGAAACTGGAGTGGTTTGGATAAAACGAGCAGCAATTCAATAGTTCTGCTGCTCAATTGCCCCACAGAGAAAGGGGGGATCTTCACGTTTCCCCAGGAGCTTTTGTTTCAAGCCTTCTGCAGATTCTTGCCAGGCACCACTCCACAGCAACACTCCACTCTCGGGAACAGGGAGCAGGAAACAGAGCAACCCCTCTGCTCCCACAGAATAACAAGAGCATTCCTGTGTCAGAGCTCAGACTCCGGAACACACCTGGAGCATGGGGAGCGTTAACTGGCCACAGAGCTCTGATGGCTTTTGGAGTCACTCACTGAAAAAAAAAAATATCCAATTTCCTCTCTGTTCTGTGCATCCCTCCCCTCCCTTTCTCCACGTTTCAGCTGCACAAAGGTACCGACAATTTTTCTGTCAGGGATCTTCCGCAGCTGGAAACTTCGCCGATGCCGATTTAACGCGTCTGAGAATATTTTAATTCCTACAGCATCCACAGCCCCATAATTAACACCTCCACTCACTTGGACTGCAGCACAGCCAAAGTGACAGAAGGGCAAAACTGAGCCAGCCTACACAGGAGCATGACTTGAGAACAGAGGCAAATGACTGCACTGCAACCAACAGTTTCCTTGTCAGAGTTTAACCGTGCAGAGCATCACAGAGCATTTTCAGGGAAATAAGCAACAAAAATAATCTGTTAATTGCTCTCTTACCATTCATTTGATTGTAACGTAGGGGAATCGTTCTGGGCTATGTGATATAAGGCACTCATTGCATTCATGTTGAAAAGTGGAGGCTTCCTCTCAGCTAGAAAGAGAAGAGAAAGGTGTGATAAGGCAGCCTGGAAAGGGAGGAGAAAGATATGGAAGTACAAGCAGGGTATCACTGCTGAATCCATGGCTCATTGCTGTTGTCACATCTTTTAGGCTAATTATTTTAATATTCCAGGTTAGATCAGGACACCCACTCCAGAAAAGCTGCTGTTCACTTGGAGAGGAATGATGAAATCCAAAACTGGCAGGACACAAATTATAAGGAAAAGCTTCCAGTAAATTTTATCTTAGCTGCAACATCTCATACCTGACTCTCTGTGGTAAAATCAGCTGCAACTAAATAAACCTGAGCTCAGGCACAGCAGGTCAGGGCCAGGACATGCTGTATCAATCCCTACAGATCTTTGCTGCACTGCTGAAGCATCTGAATCGTGGGAAAGAGGGGCTGCCTGCCTCATTTGTCACAGGCAGGACGTGCAAGTGGGACAGTTTACCAAATTCACTTGCCAGATGTGTCCTCAACTCCCCCTAACTAAAATCCTACCTAGTCCTTGCACTGGGAGGGCACCTGCCTACCAGCCCCTGACCTTTCAGGAGAGATCTCACACAGAAATTGGGAAAGGCTGGTTTTCATCACCACCCAAGGCCAGTCATGCCAGTCAGTGATGCCAAGATTTTTCAGTTCATGTCAGGTCACAGCAGTCACCTGTCCTTGCCATGCACACGCAGGCAAAGCACCACATTTGCTTAAATTCTTTAAGCACTACTTGCTTTCAGCTACACAAGTAATTAAGAAGAAATAAAGAATTAAGAAATTAAGCCAAGTGCTGCTCAACAAGAGATTTCCTCCCACTTCTACCTGACCCCATCTTCAGACAGGGAATCATGCAAAGGCAAGGTCTGAAGTTTAAAAAGAAGTTTAATACTTCCCAAAGGGGTAATACTAAAAAAAAGGAAATCCATCAACTCTGTAAAATGGTTTTGAGGTTCCTGAGTGAAAAGCTCCACAGAAATTCTGGTACCAAGAGAGTTTTGTCCACATAAGGTTGCACAGTATCTCTCCTACTGCTGTGATTTACTCCTTGAGAGGTTGTAACATTGCTGAACTCCACACAAACAAAACCCAGTGGCCATGCAGAAGAAGAGAAGTCTAAAACTTCTGATTTTGGCATTTTTTATATCAAAATACAGAGTGTGTCAGCGTGTTGGCACATGAAATACAACCCTCAGTTACCAGTCACCTACATCATCACCATCTCCATACTGGAGACAACATTTCTTCCCATTCTGCACATCCCCTCTTTGTTATCTCACATGTATTTCTCCTGATTAAACACTTATCAATACCATTTTCAGTGAACTCACCCTCACAATAAGTTATTGATGTACTATGTTAAGTATAATCCATATCAAGACTATTTCTGAGAATACTCAGCACATGCAAGGTCAATATTCAAAATCAAAATGCACTCCAAATCTGCTCTGTATACCTGCCCTCACATCCACATCTGCTCCAGGCTGTGTATCATTTGCCCTTGCAGTGCAAACCCTTCTCTTCTCATGTAAAGAGCCTGTCCACAATGATTCATGGCCCAAACTTTCAGCTGAGATTGAAGATTTTTGTTTCAGAGAGCAGGGATGTAAGAAGAGTTGAAAATTAAACCTAAGCCCCTCCTGACACACAATCCTTAGGACACCAGTTCCCTTGACATAACAGCTGGAACAACTTTCTCAGAATCCAGCTTGGAAAATACAGATGACAAATGATGGTTTCCTCTCACACAAGAGCAGAATCCTCTGGTTGTTAAGGGAATAACCAAGCACACCAGACTAACATGGAAACACAGCACATCAGTGGCTTGCCAGCGAGTTAAATCTTTAACTCAACTGTCAGTGTTTTCCAAGTCAGGCATTTTAAAGAGAGAAAAAAAAAAAAAAGGACTCTTATGAGGAATAAGAATCTTCCTTTTTTTCAGGACTTCCTAATATATTGCAGACAGGGAATTAGTCATCTCAGCTGCCATGTATTTACTCACCTAACTCGATACACGTGATTCCAAGGGACCAGACATCCACCTTCCCGTCGTACTGTCCCTCGTCCATAGCAAGGATCACCTCTGGTGCCATCCTGCCAACCACAGAGCAAAGGGCAGGTTAGGGCACATGGATGTCACTCCCAGCACATAAAATGAGGGAGACCCCCTAATCCCAAAGGCATTGTACCTGCAGGCAGACAGCAAGGGCTGGGAGAGCCCTAAATGAGGGAAAAGGATCCCCTGCACTCTCACCAGAGCTGGTGAGCTTCCCACTGGCACACCAGGAGAATTTTCCAGCAGATTTATGCAGTCTGTGGGCATATCTATGAATGGAACAGGGATGTCTGGAATAGTGGGGAAATAAGGTGGTCCAAGAAAAAGGGATGAGGCAGGGGAAGAAGAAGAAGAAGCAGGCCCAGCCTGCAAAAATCCAGCCTCTTAAATTGTGCTCGTCCAAGACAAACAGGCTTCCTGCCAAATGGCCTCATTCAGGGCCACGGTGACCTCCCAGCAATTCCTGGGGCCTCTGCCACAAAATCAGTGGAGCATGGAGCTGTGCTGGTCCACTGTGTTAGGAATGCCAAGGAACTCAAGTGACCCTTCAGCAAGTTCCTTCAAAACAGGATTTAAGTGGCTGTGTGACTTGCAGTCTGCATGGCCAGATTAACAGGATTGCCTTTCTCCATGGGGCTGTTTTAGTTCCATTACCTATGGCAAATGTTAATTGTTTTTAAGCCCATGGCATTGCAACAGTGGAGCCATTAACTGGTGGCATTTCCAAGTGCTGCACAGCCTAAAACTCTACTCATGGACACTGAGGAAAGACACACTTCCTCAAGACCTGGATGCAGGGATGTTAGGAAAACTGCTCGGTTAATAAAACTTCTTATGCTACATATTACTGTGAAATACTGAAAATGGAAGGTAAGTTTTATAAAGGACTGAAGTACTACAGGCTTTACTCACCAGTAAGGCGTTCCCACAAAAGAGTTGGCAGGGGAGACTATAGATGCAGACCCAAAATCAGCGAGTTTCACTTGACCTGGTTCTGTTAGGAGAATATTTCCAGCTTTAATATCCCTTTAAAAGAAAAAAAGAGAAAAGTATGTGTGCAAGAACGAACACCTCAAAAGTACAAGAGAGAGAGAGAGAACACATGCTGTCCCCTTTGCTGTCACCTCCACTGCTACCTTCCCTGTACAACAACCAAGGGGATGGAGCATCTCTCCTATGAGGAAAGGCTGAGAGAATTGGGTTTGTTCAGCCTGGAAGAGAGAAGGCTTTGGGGTGACCTAATTGCAGCCTTCCAGTACCTGAAGGGAGGCTACCAGAAAGATGGACAGAGGCTATTTGCAAGGGCCTGGAGTGACAGGACGAGGGGAATGGATTCAAACTGACAGCCAGTAGGTTTAGCTTAGATATTAGGAAAAAAAAATCTTTACTGTGAGGGTGGTGAGGCCCTGGCAAAGGTTGCCCAGAGCAGTTGTGGCCGCCCCATCACTGGAAGTGTTCAAGGTTAGGTTGGACAGGGCTTGGAGCAACCTGGGACAGTGGAAGGTGTGGGTTGGAACAAGATGAGTTTTAAGGTCCCTCCCAACCCAACCCAAACCATTCTGTGATTCTATATGACGACTCAGCAGCCACGTCAAGACACCAGCAATATATCCACTAGCCTTGTGCCTGCGATTAAACAACGACAGTCGTCTCCTCCCGAGCCATCCGCAGGGTGACCCGGGATGCGGCGGGCGCGGGGATGCGCGGGAGGCCGGGCCTGCAGTGCCGCTCCCTCGCCACCAGGTGTCCCCCCCGCGCCAGCTCCCCGACCCCAAAATTCGGTCCCCGCTCCCAAAATTCGGTCCCCGCTCCCAAAAATTCGGTCCTTTCTCCCTCTCGGCATTGCCTTCGCTGTCCCCAGGGCCACAGGAGTGGTGCACAGCAGCAAACGCTGCTCCCCGCCCAGCCAGGACTGGCTCTCTCGCCTCTCCTTTTCACACGCAAACCCAGAAATCCCTTGACAAGTTTTTTTTCTGGGAGAGCAGATTTGCCTTCCCATCCCAGAAGTTAAAAGGTGGAATATCCCTTGGATGAACAGCAGGTCTCAGAACCACAGGACAGTTCAGGCTGGAGGGGACAACTGGAATCACCCAGCCCAAGTTCCCTTGTGAAGGAAGGGCCACCTGGAGCAGGTGACACAAGAATGTGTCCCAATGGGTTTGGAATGTCTCCAGAGAGGGACAGTCCATGCCTTCCCTGGGAAGCTGTTCCATAAAGAAGTTTTTCCTCATGCTGAGGTGAAACTTGTGTTTTAGTTTATGGTAGTTTCTTCTTGTCCTGTTGCTGGGCACCACCGAGAAGAGTCTGGCACCATCCTCTGACCTCCCCTTGGAGGTATTTACATGAATTGATGAGATCTCCACTCTCAGTTTTCTTAGGAAGATCAATAGGAACAACCCACATGGCCCTTCCAGCAGCAAATCCCTTATGGGTGCTCCCAGAACTCTGCAACAGCAAAGGAACTTCCCAGTGGGAAAGGGAAGTAACCATTCCAGTGTTGATATGGAACAAGGATGCTGATGGAAAGGCCACATGGAGCAGGTGGTATTATTCATCAGGGGAAACTGCTGAATTCACAACACATAACTGCACCATGCTAGGAAGTGCTATCAAAAAAACCCCCTCATTCTCAACAGTGTCCATACAGGGAGTCATTAACTATAAATAACAATTCAATGCACTTTGAAAACATGTAAAATACTTCAAAACAGGTATTTTACACGCAAATACGGGGAAAGGACTCATCCAAAATAATATTTTCATTTCATAAATTGGAATGCATTTATTTTTTTTAATTAAATATGATTTAACCATGTATAGATATGCCCCAAATAGTTATTTTAACAAGCAACAAATAATTCCTGTCTCTAAAAATCCCTCACTGACTCAGCCTCAGATACACCAATTTTTCGTTTCAAGATTTCCAGTAGACTACAAAGAGGCTTTTAGCCCCATAAATCAGTTTCAAGTTGCTTTATTCTGATGAATTCCCACCCATTAATCCAGTTCTCATCCACTTCACAAGTCCCTGACATATCAGTGGTACCCAAAATTAGACCAAAGAAATGAAATCAAATGAGAACATGCAACACACTGCTGACAAATGAGTAAAAAAAAGAAATCCAAACTCCTGAAAAACACCACATTATGAACGACAGATCTAGGAAGTGCCTGTATAAAATCTTCCTCTGCCTGTGAGCTTTGATTTCTCCTGAAGTGGTTTTATCCCTGACTTACACTTCCACTGCCTGATTTCTGAAAGCATAAAGCTTTACCTTCTAATATGTAAAATATTCTCTTAAAACCAGCATAGCACTACATTCTAATTGGCAAATTTAGGGTGATATTTTCCTGTTAGTGTTTAGTGCCAACATTCTTTTTTATCGGGGTCTGCAGAGAACTATTGCCAACATGGAAGAGAATCCAGCACAGGACAGACCCACATTAAACTATTTCAACCAAAAAAATACACTCCCTAACAGCCAACAGCTTTTATTTTATACATCTACCTTGGCACTAGGAGTACTGACATGTCCATTAGTGAGAATTTTGGTAGAATAATTTTTAGCAGAGTTGTTTAAACACAGTGAAGCAGATTTTAGACATCAGAAAAGAGCAGATGGAAGGAGCTCAGCAGCCCCAAGCTCCAGCCTTACCTATGGATCTTACAGTGAGAGTGCAGGTAGGCCAGCCCCTGCAAGGCACCGTGGGTGATGGCAGCAATCTCCACTTCCTGAAGTGGCTTCTTGTGAACTAATAAAAAATAAATTAAAAAAAAAAAAATCAAGAAAAAAAACCCCAAAAAACAGAAGAAACTAAGAGTGATCTTTTCCTGAGAAAGTGGAAGAGAAGGAACTCCCCCAAGTCTGGTACAAAGAGGTGCCCCGAAACACCTTCCATATATCCCTAAATACGACCAGTATGTGCTTTGGCTTGACTGTATCTTAATGGCATTAAACTGCCACTTTAGATGGGATATTGGGAAGAAATTCTTCCCTGGGAGGGGGGGGAGGCCCTGGCACAAGTTGCCCAGAGAAGCTGTGGCTGCCCCTGGATCCCTGGAAGTGTCCAAGGCCAGGTTGGACGGGGCTTGGAGCAACCTGGGATAGTGGGAGGTGTCCCTGCCCATGGCAGGGGGTGGGACTGGATCACCTTTAGGTCCCTTCCAACCCAAACCATTCTGTGATCTTACACACAGAAGACTTGGCCCACAAGGAGTACTAGTTTTTGCAAACTTTGGCTTAGATTCCCTATTTCTCTGCAGGTGCTGTTCTAGTTTTGAGGTCACATCAGCCTCTCGTTCTATTCAACCATCTGTAATTATTCCTACAAACTACAAGGCAAGGACAAAGGTGATCTCTGCAGGATTTTATGATGGATTTTCAGAAAATAGGCAGACTGCTTCAGCCAAGAAGGCACCAATTGCAGGAACATTGCTATACACATTTATACCTTCATTTTACAACACAAAAACATGCATACAGCACTGGTCTCCTGGGAAAGTCTCAGCTTACCCTTGATGTCCCAGATTCTAGGTACAGAATGGAGCAGGACAGACAGACCACCTCTACTATCTGCAAATCCCCAGCCTGTGAGAAAACAGCCTCCCACCATACTCAGTAGGGGCACCAGCAGAAAGAAAACCAAAGACTATATAAAACTATGTAAAACTTACCCTCTAGCAAATCAGAAGCTGATCCTAAACAGTACTCCATAACCAACTGCAAGAAAAAAAAAATCAGGCCTTTAAGCACTTTTTGAAGCGTTTTGAAACTATAAAAATGTCTTTACAACTAAGGAAGGGCTGCACATAGAAAATTTAAGTCACATGGTAACTTTAATGCCCTGGTTAAAAAAAAAATAAAATATTTACCCAAGTAATAGCATTTGTTACTTTTCAATCAGAAGATTCAAAATCTGACTTTATTTTAGTACTGTTTCACCACAAAGCCAGTATTGCTCTACAGCTATTCAAGTAGGAAATTCAAATCAGACTTTGAGACATGGAAGGACAGTGTTGCAAGTTAGTTCTTGCCCTTTATTCTGTGCCTTTTCCTTGAATAATCAATAATAATGTTGCTTCTGGAAGGTGTCCCTGCCCATGGCAGGGGATTGGAACAAGATGATCCTTAAGGTCCCTTCCAACCCAAACCATTCTGTGATTCTATGATTCTGGAAGTAACAGGGGCAGACACTTCCCCACACACAGTTCCTGCTCGAATGGCTGAGAAACAGCCACAGACACAAAGAAAACCTGAAGTTGCAAGAAATGCAACCAATGGTGAACAAAATAAGATCCTGCAAGCACTTCAGCAACGTCAAGACATCTTTCAAGGTTGTGAAGAGGGTTTAGACACTGAGAAATTTGTGGGTAGAAGCTGTAGAGGATGTTCCTTAGTAAGTGTTTAATCTGTATGAACACAGAGACCTGCCTCAGAGAAGCAGGGATTTCTCACAATATTTTAAGTATTTATTTCCTGTGGATTACTTGGAAGATTCTTCAGGTGAAAGGGTCTGCAGGCAGCATGGGATGAGTACTGCTGCATGTATAGACACTGCCTGCACTGAGTATTTGACTGCTGTGCTGTACATTCTCTGCCCATGCAGATCTAAATGCCCATCACTGACTCACCCATGCCGTGTGCTCTTTCAGGTAACAGCCCTTGTACTCTATGGTGTTGGGGTGCTTCAGCTGTTGCAGAAACTTGACTTCTTTGATGATATCCTGCCATTTCTAATGAAAATGAAAAGGCAAAAAGTATAAATACATTTGTCTGCTTAATCCTCTACGTCCTCTCAATCACCACACGCTGTAGGACAGTCTGAGAAGCGACCATAAAACTACTGTGCAATATGAAGATGGTAAGAGTCAGAGCTGTAAAAGCACAACTGAACATCAGCTGTGTGGATCCTCACTGCACTGAGACATCCCCAAGACACATTTAAACAGCTTGAGGATTGCAAAAATTATTTTTTTTTCCCCTCATTTTAACTGCAATACATTTTACTTAAATGCTACTGTTTTACACAGTGGGTCTCAAACTTAGTTACAAACCCACCTGCCCCACGAGACACCAGAATTGCTACAGGGAGTGGCAATGAGCTGCTCACCTCCTTCTGTAACGCAGCATAAAACCACTGACATTTGGGAGACCAACAGGGAAGCGAGGAAAAATGAGTTTAAAACATCCCTGTTTGCTCTTAACAAACAAACACACCCTGCAGTGCATGTCAAAGCACCAGTCCAAAGGAACAGTGGACCCAAGTTCACGGCACCACAACGCAAAAATAAGAGGAACAATTAAAAAGCAACACTTGAAATGAGACTGATTTTCTCAATACAAGGTCTCTGCAGTTTTAGATTATAGATCCTGAAGAGTGTTTCATGTGAGTTATACATTACAGAGAGCTGTGGTTATGGCTCCAGTGGCCAGTGTGCTCTTACTGCACTATTACTGAAATTATTTCTGCAACAACCCCCATACAGGCACTTTGAATCCCCATTCACTTCCTTAAACTGAACTATTTGTCAAAATTTGCATAAACTCATTTTCCCTCCACAAAACTCCACGCTTCCCATGGAAGGAAGGGAGCAGCAGCTCCTGCCATGAAAAGCTGTTCTGCTGGGGGTCAAATCAAACCTGCAGCTCATTTCACTGCTCAGATTTACACTATGGCTGCCACAGCTTCTGCAGGAAAAATTGCCTTTATCCATCTTACCTCATTCGTTTGCTTTCCACTATAGGACATCTTCTTGACTGCCACCACCTCATTAGTGTGGGAATTTGTAGCCTGGAGTAGGGAAAGAAATAGGTTGAAAAAAGCTTCATTTTTTTTCCTCCCCATGGAGTGAGCTGTGCCTGTGGCAAACATAGGCTTTTTTCCTCCTCTATCATAACCTTGCAAGTTCCTACATCTCAGAGATGTCTTCCTTGTGATAAGATTTACCAGACAACTATTAGGATACTTTTCCCTGACTTTATCTCTCCGCACCTGCTGTTCCCCTCTCAGAGTTACTGCACTTGTTACCTCTGTACTGATACACAAACCAAGCAAACATGCAAAACACAGTTTTATTGCAACTGCAGCAAAACCAGTTTTAGATACACCTCTGGAAAAATGTTTTCCAAGGAGACAAATACAGAGGTGTACCAAAATCTCTGTGATTTCACCCAATACCTCCATACAACACTGACACTCTTCAATGGCTATTTCAATTCCCAGCTTCAAGAAGATGATTCATTCTGGAATTTTTTTCAGCCTCCCTTTCACCGCACCAGATCTCAGTTTTGCAAGGTACATTATGTAGTAGTGACATCAAAATTCTGTACTGACTCAAAATTGTACTTTTCTGCAGCCTGTATGATGCAGGGATGGAGACTGAAAATTCAGTTTTGGAAAGATTTCTCCTTGCCTGCACTGGCACTGCCCTCATTTCTGCATGTTAAGGACAGAAAACTTCAAGCTTTCGCTCTTAAAAGAGCTGTTGAAATCTCTGTACCTCCAACCATTTTTGGGACAAAAAAAATTAGTGACAGTTAAAAGCTTAAACTATAATAGGAGCTAAATGTGGTAAATCCTCCTTTCAAACTGCTTTCAAGTAACGTATTAACGAAAGACCTTTCGTGATGCCTGCAGTGACTTCAAAGAAAAGTGATGTTGGGTGAGCCAACAGAGCACAGGAATTACTGAAGGGAGGTGACACAGAGTGCTCACAGCACACACTCCTCAAATGAGAGAGAGAAAGCTGAAAACAAGGAACTATGGATAAGGCAAAACCCTTCCCAGCCACTCGCCCTCCTGATTCAGCACAGAAAAGATCAAGAGTATTTGACTCAGACAGATGTATTAATGCTGTATTTCTGTCACATTAATTCCAAGTATCTTCACCTGACTGCGGTATCTCACATTCCAGCTGGAATTTGTCCCTGAAGGACACAGTGCCATGTTGCCAGAGCTGTGGGGAAAAGTTCTGGCTGTACCAAGTGCTTGGGATCCTCCTGGCTGAACCAACTGACAGGGCTGTACGAGCACACTTGACAAACAGCCACTTGCTGAAGCAGTTTTGGCAATATTTGTAGATTATACCTTGAGGAATTATATCATTATCCCTCAAAACACACATGCACTGCTCATCTGACACAACATTTCGAGCTCCTGTCCTGTTCTAGCAACACTTCCATCACTTTACACAGCTCCAGACAGTGAATTGGAGTGCTTAAAATAATTCATGTCAGCTATTCCCAGCCTATGGAGTTACAGGTGTAACAGATCTTATGTGAATACTTTAATAATGTCTGGTATTCAGAAACCCCAATTCCAGTGAATCTGATCTTCTGAGTGGCTGATCAAGCTACCAAGCAGCTTTAATTTGTCTTGGACTGACTTTTTATACTGATTCAATTTTAGTTTCACTGATGGCAACTGGATTACAAATTATTTCCAAACCCAGTATTTTGGATTTGACTTTGTTTGATACCAACTGTAAAAGCACTACTCTTCTCACTTCCTGAATTAAATTCTCTTGACTGTATCAATTAATGCCATAAATTATTCCCACTTGAATTCCCATTTCTCTTAGGACTTCCTCTTTGCTCTTGTCATGTAAGAATTTCCTATTGAAGACATTAGAGCTATTAATTTGCAGTGATTTACAGGCATATGAACTCCAACTAGAGTATCTTGAAACTCCAGGTCTGGCAAATTAATTTCCAACTGTTTAAATTCAATTTTCAAACAGCACAAAACACTATATACTTGACCTGTATGGTTGGGTGCTCTAATAAGACTATAGTGAAGTGTTAGTAGAAAGAGCTACTGTAAAGAGCTCAGGAGTGCTCTGGAAGCACTTATTTTGAGATGTGTTATCAGAAAATTAACACACACAAAGCACTAAGAAGCTCAAAGGATGCTAATTTCTACAAATGCTGAAAATCTCCAAAACGTCACTTAAAATGACTCTGTTTCCCAAAAAGGAGAGAACCATACTCACAAAGTAAACTGCTCCAAAACTTCCATGTCCGATTTCGTGCAAACCCACGAATATTTCCTCCGGATCATCCTTGTAGAACAGGTCAGCTATTTCTGGGTCCTTTGGCACCCCTTTGCGCATGTTTGAAGTGTGTTATGGACTCCTTCGTGCTCTCAATTCCCACTCAGTTCCTTCCCTCATGGACAAAGCAGTTTGCAGGCAGCATTCAGCACCTGGGGAGAAAGTTCATCTTTCATCTGCTTCCTTTCCACGAGTCTCTGTTCTCGCTTCTCTGACGGCAAAATAAGAGGAAACACTTTCAGGAGCAATAGGCTCCACTATCGCTTCCTTCAGCTAATTCTTTTTAATTATTAGTCCCATTTAGATATAGAGATTACAATGCATTCACAGCACAACAGGTCTTTATCTCACACAGGAAGCAAGTGCTGCAGTTACACTAAAGTCCACTTGAAGACAAGAGTCCTGTTGCTATGCAAAACATCCTGTGACAGGAGTTTGTTATTCTTCATGCTGGGCTCCCAATGTGTCAGTTTTTAGGCTAGAACTGTTGTTCCTCCTACTTTTCTGAGCTGTTTGCTTTGTTTTTTCACTCCCACTTGCCAGCTGGTGCTAGTAGAAAAGTTAGCTGCCATTCCACAGCAACACTTTGCAGCCATATAATTGTTATTTCTCTATTTATTTACTCAGAGCTGCAAGACAGCCAGTGGTGCTGGACTGTGATCGCTTCCAGGACATGGAATTGCTTTTGAAGGATCCTAGACTCCACCACATAAGACAGATCTTTGCCTCCTGAACATGTTTCCTTACCATAAGCATATAATTAAGACAGCACAGAACTGAGCAGCATCTAAGTGAAGATTTTCAGTATCCGTCCCCAAAATTTTATATATATGGCAGATAAAGAAAAGAAACATCCAAACATCAGAAAGTTCCCCATTTCCTATCAAAACATCCTGAAAAATCTATATTGGTTCATTAAATACTGGTGTGCAAAGCAGTGATGGGAGCCTTTACCCATCTGCTTTTGACTTGTGAAACCCAGCAGACGATCTGTAGATGAGTCACCTGGAGCAAAGTCTCAGAACTACTGTCACATATGTAGTTCAGCACCTCATCTCTCGAGACCACATCTTCTCTGTGCATGAAATGTTCAGGTTACCTCAAGATATAAACCAGAGTAACACCTAAAGAGGGACCAGCTGCAACCCAACGATCGGATAAAATTAAGACACAAGTAAAAGGTTTTAGGTCTCAGTCTGCAAGTGCCATCTGTATGGAACAAGGAAAGCAGGGCAGAATTTTGGCCTGAGCCTTCTTGACTCAGGATCACTGATGGAGCAGCAAGCACCACAGCCTGTGGTTCATTAGAGGTGCAATTAGAGGAGCCCACCTGGGTAACTGTGGCACCAAACATGCTCCGTGGCTCACACTCCTTTCAGCAGCATCGTCCTGTGCTCCCGGCCCCCCCGACTCTCTTATTCTGCAAAGGAAAACAAATAGCAGGGTTTAGAAAAAGTATTTTAAGTTTTGTACCTTATTTATACACAAAAATACCACGTCCAGTAAAGACTAGTGACTACAAGGCCCCGTTGGAAAGTGCAGTTAGAGGAGCACTGGCTGGGAATGCTCATGGTGCCTCTCTGGGTGAGGATGTGCACTTCCTGCGTTCCATATCATTGCAAGATAAAAAAACCAGGAAAAGGGGTTAAATGCCAAGTTCTTTGGCTTTCATAAGGACTGTTTACCTTGCAGGGGCACAGGCAGAGCGTGGAAGTTCCCTCTCAGACCACGCTTTTTAGATCGCTTATAAAAAGGACAAAGCTCAGAGAAGCTGTGGATGCCCCATCCCTGGAAGTGTCCAAGGCCAGGCTGGATGGGGCCCTGGGCAACCTGATCTAGTGAATGGCATCCCTGCCCATGGCAGGGGGGTGGAATGAGATGGTCTTTAAGGTCCCTTCCAACCCAAACCATTCCATGGTAAGCTGACAAAGCTGAGTCCATTACTTCTGTCTGGATGTTCTACCTGATGACACACGAGATTCTTGAGAAAGTCCTGGGCATTAGTAAGTCAAACATTGTTGAATTCCACCAGAGAGAGCATAAGGAATGAAAAGATGGAAAAGGAGGGCAACCAGTGAGACTCATCAGCTGAAATCAGGTCTCAATTACTCAGAGTGTCACCCACTCCTATGGGTGTAGGAACATTCCCAAAGAGCCACCGCTGTCCTCTCAGAGCAGTGGGATACAGGGAGAGCTGGAAATCAGCTTGAACTCACAGAAAATGTTATCATGTGGTTACATCCACAGTAGAAATGCTTCCAAGTTAAGCATACTGCAAAAGTTCTATTGCCAAAATCTGAATTCATAGGCACCTGACTTAATGACAAATACAGTAACTCATCTTCCCATTTATTAAGAAAAAAATAAATGAGCAGAAGTCTTCCTGCTAACAGCTAACATTACCAAAAAATGTTATTTTTGTCTGCTGTTCTCATTGCAGGGTAATACTATTGAGCTGTTAAACAGCTACTTGAAGAGCACCAGAAAAAGGTTCTGCAGTGCTTAGTTTTAAAAAAAAAATAAATATCTCAAGTATAAACAAAAGCCAAATGAATGAAATGATTATTCATTCTCAGCTGACTGGCCTCACCCACAGGTGCTGTATTTACTACAGGCCTGCAGACAGGGCAAAGAATGCAGTATTTCAGGTCTGGCATTCTTCAGCCAACAGAAAAATCCATTTGGCTGTAGAACAATAAAAACAAACTGACAGAGAAAGCAATTTATCCATCTCTAGTCAAATGAACTTCTCTGCCGTTAATGAAGCCTGTGCAGCCCTAATATTCAAGGTATTTAAAATGGGAAGCTAAATGTCAATACTTAGAGCTCAGCCCCAAGTAATAATGTCCTTTTCCATTCGGGACAGGCATATGTGGTGAGGCAAGTAAATCTTCTCAGCAGGAAGCTGTTATTTCCCAGTAATGATTATCAGAAAAACTTAGGATGGAAAGTGTATCAAGAGTAACTTGAGTCCTGATGATTGAACACGATCACAGGGTGATCCATATGATCCCACAGTGCTGGCAGTGCCTTGGGACAAGCACTGAGAACCCTTTGTACAACCACATCACAGCACCAAGTGCACAATTTGTCCATGGGACAGTGTAAAACACCACAGATACACATCCCACCCCTCCCAGGTAACCTGGCAAGGTCACAAATCCTCAATATCACAACTCTCTTCTAGATATGTGAAGACTGAAATAAAAATGGTTTAAAACATGCAGAGCACTGTGGGAGTCAAGTGCCATTAGTAGAAAACCTCAAGTTCAAGGTAGGTCAATTTGGGCAAGTTCTTTCCATTACCAAACTACTGGATTAACAAAGCAAGAAACAATTTCTCTTAGAAGCCTGATTTCTGCTCTTCATACTTCTAAAGCAGCATTTGAGATTCTGCATATTCTGAAGACCTCAAATGGAAACAGCATTAATCACACTGGTGGTGATTTGGGGGAGTGACAAGTGACTCAAGACTTTCAGGGTTTGGGAGATCAGCATTTTGTTCAGACAAGCCCTCAAACTGCCTGCCTAGAAAATTAAAGCTCTCCAATCAACAATCACCAGTGAAAAATCCCTGCCTTGGAGGAAAAACCACTTGTGCCCCATTTCTGAAATCCTGCAAAGGGGTAGAAATACAGGATGAATTCTTGAGAGCAAATGCAGCATCAGAGATGATGGTGAGAAAAATATTTAAAAGATTCTCCGGGGAAAAAAATTCTCTAATGAAGATTACAGAGCACAGTTGGACACATCTATGTGGCAATGCAACACCACAGGCAGAGGAATGCAAAATGGCTCTAAAATTCCTTATGGGAAATGCACCTGGCAAGCTGCAGTTTGCCCAGGCCAGCAGTGCCCACAGCAAGAGGGAAACACTGGAGAACTGCTCTGAGAACCACAAGGTGTTCTTGAAGCAGTGAAGCAATTCTGCTCGGAGCAGTTTGCTGTATTTCTGCTCTCCTCTCTCCCTTCAAACCCAAGCTCTGGAATATTCCAGTCACAACGAGCCCTCTCCACGGAGTGGGCACTTACTGCCAGAGTTTTGGCCCCACTGCCATCTCACCACAGTGTTTCACAAGGCTTCTCTATTCCTTCCTTATGCTAAATAGTACAATAACCTCGTGCTTTTAGGGGCTGGGGCATCATCACAGAGTTTCAGGAGATGATGGTGGAGAGTATGGGAAGAGCCAGGCCAGGAAGCAGAGAGCAGGATGATGTTGCCTACGAACAAGGAATGATACACTAGGACTGCTCAGAGACTGGGCCCTGGATAATGCTGTGACAAGTGACACTACCAGAGCAAACACACAGGGTTTTCCAACAGTTTCCTCAATCCTAGGAAAGCCTCACATTTCAAAAGCATGAATTACTGCTTTTGCACAAGGATTCTCTCGCCGCCAATTACGATCTCTAGGTGCTGTATTAATAACAACAGAAAAGACCTTGACCCAAATATAAAGGAAAGAACAAAACATAACTGGAAGTGCCTTTAAGAGGGGCTGAACTATCCACATTTCTACATAACCCATGGATCTAAAATTATATCCATGAATAAGACAAACTTGAGAACACCAAATTCTGTAACTGCTAATGAGGTGTCTTTTCAAAGCGCAGTAGCAGAAGAGTTAAGATATTTCCCTCTTTGTCAACCAGCAGCCTGCCCAGCATCCTTAAGTTCCCTCATCTCCCAGCACATCCAATACACCCAGCACAGCTCCCACACCCTCCAAGCATCCCCACGAAGTGCGTGTGGCCTGTAAACACAGCTTGAAACGCGCCTCGCAGCACCAAAGGCCTGTCTGAAATGTGGACAGAAATACACAACATTAATTTTAGTTCCTAACTACACCAGGGTACTTCCCAAAACAAGGACAAAGTTTTCCACTCCGTGCAGAAAAACAAACTACAGGAAACAGGGTGGACCAGCAGCAGATTCCACTCAGAGGAGGAGCAACGTGACACAGCTCATGCACCCATTTTTAGACGAGTATTTTGAGGGGAATAAATTGACACCAGAGTTCTTTTCCCAAGAAGGACGAGCACAGAGTCCCCTTCCATCATTTCAGTCTCTCCAATATCTGGAAGACAACGCAAAGGAGGAAATTCTGAGATAAATTCAGCTGGTAACAACTGTCCTGAGTAAGAAACCTTTAGAGCCCAAAGTAGGCACATGCTCAAGTCCCACTGCAGCCCTCACATGCAAAGTGACATTGTTTTGTTGGTTTGGGGTTTTTTTTCTGTTGTTTTTAAGAAGCTGGAGCTTCTTCCTTTTCCTTGAATTGGTACATATGGCTGGCTAGCAAGGCCAAACACAGAACACTTCATCCCAGGCTTTTCCAGCTGGTCCACTCACCTGCAGACCCACAACCTTGGATGAACAGCCCATTACTTTGCAGAAGTAGGTACTCTGGCTTTTTGGGAAACACTCTTCCACCTCTGTATTTTAAGCTTTTCAGTGTAATTTTCTGATTGCAAAAATTACTTTCCCAGCTAACTTTATGAAACTCAACACGGCATACATGTTTTTTCCAAGTATATTAGCACCTAACTTATTTTAATGCTTAAACCAGTCATACACAGATCTGGAACAGAAACTCAAGCTACCTGCAAGTTTGCTGATGGTGTGCACAAAAAGCACTTGTACTACAGCCTTTGTTTGCTTAAATTAATCACCGATTCCAAGATACTCAGAGAAGATTTCACTCTGGTCCAGGAGCAGCAAGTCCTCTCATGTCCTCTCCACAGATTTCTCAGAAGTGAAATGAATCCTCTTGGTACAGAACAGAAAGGGAAGGGACCCAGTGACCTTCAGCAGCAAAGACAAATATTCCTGAGAATCTGAAATCGGTCTGCAGATATCAGGACAGCGTTCCCTGAGGGCACACAGCGGGAGGACCAGGCTCAGGAATCGGGACACAGTCTGCTAGGAAAGCTGGATAATGTAACAGAAGCACAAAAGGAGCTCAGTGATATCATTAACAGCCGAGACTCAAACACCAGTTCCTCAAACACCACTTCTACTGCTTTGCTTTTACAAGAAATAACTTCCCAGAACGCTCCAGTCAGTGACACACACCATTTGTATTAATATCTGGGTGCAATCACAGCCCTTCACCACCTACAGCTTCTAAATAGGACTGCAAGACTCAGGCTCTGCCTGGTGCTCTGCTCAGCAATCCACCTGGAATTCCACCCTACCACTCCATCCTTTGATTCAGCATTGTCCAGTGCTCGTGCATCAGGTCATGTGGAGTTCACAGGATTACTCATGCTAATAAAACTCCTGAATCACAACTGTTCTGACTGCACAGTTGCCCCTGGGATATGAAATCCAACTAATAACTTGCAGGTCTTATTGCAGATACAGACCTTAACCAAAGCAGCTTCTTCTTCCTGAGGAGGAGCAGTAGTTTTAAAGGAAATTTTCCATTTACAACTCCCCTGTGACTATTACTTACGTGTCATAAGACAATAAACTTCTTAATAAAAATATAAGACAATAAACTTACTACAAAATAAAAATATAAAACTAGTGGGCTTAAAGTCAAGAGAAAAATCAGTTTTAGTCATCGGGAACATTTCAACAAGTATGAAGTCAAGCCACAGGCCAGGCCTCCCCAAAGGAATAGTCCCATTGTGTTCACTGGAATTCCACTGTTTTGCTAAATGTGTGTAACCCTAATTACCCAAAATCATGGGGTACAGCCTGGGCTTTGTTTTAGAAGTCGAACAGCATCATTCTCCACCATGGATACATAATGAAAAAGCAAAACTTCACAGCAAGACACACTGGGTGCTGCTTCCCAATGGTTTTACTGTTGAATTTAAAACAATTTAATGAAAATATGCATGCCCTTGTTTTGCTTAAGGGTAATTAACATGTCTTGGACTAGAGCATGTATTTCACCATAAATCCTAGAATGCATTATTAAGGCTTTTCAGGTTTAGTTAACAAGATTAAAAACTTTCAATCATGAAATAAACCTTGTCTAATTAAAAATAAAGGAAAGAAAAAGGCTTCCTGCTCCCAGCAACAACATTTCATAATATTTCATCATGGCACACTTGAAATAATTCAGTCGTACATCTGGAAGGGAGGAAAGATCCATGAATCATTTTAAACCCTGATGTACATAACCCCAAATAGCATCATACACAGAAATACAAATTTCATCAGATCTTCTCATCAAAACATCTCTAAAAAGCATCACATGTGGGTCATGAAATTGAGAAAATTGCCTCCTTATTTTCGTCAGATTCTTTTTTTTCCTGTAGCATTTTTATCAGGCTCTTCATCATGTTGCTTAAAAGACAGTGAACTGCAGACCATTATAAATTGATGAGTATTATGCTGTGTGCTACTCAGAGGCACAAATAAGTCATTGGATTTGTTTATGAAATGAAAGCCTCAAGAGACACCAGCACACTCAGAGTTTCCTACCTATTAATGTACTGGCTTCCAAAGAGCTGTATCCATTTTGTGGTTTAAAGCTATTTTCAGATACTTTTCAAAGAGTTTATATTTTGACCATCACATAATCAAGGGGAAAAAAAAAAAAAAACCAAAACCCAGCAACTGGTTAGATCTATTCCCAGAGCTTTCCAGACTGTCCAGGGTGATGCTGACCTGCTCCTGCTCACCTGCATTGCAACTCAGAGCTGTGGGATCCCCACTGGTGACACTGAAACCACCACAGGGGCCACCAGGTCATTTAAATAGCCAAGGCATAACAAGGCTGCAACCACATCTCCATCTCAAAGTGAGTTTTTGTGAAGTGTAGGAAGCGACTGCTACAACACCTCTGAATACAACAAAATTATCTGAGTTTTAAAATTACTTTTCTTATCATGACTTGATAAGAAATGATCGCTTGATGGCCTGACTTCTGGTTTGCCCCTGAAGTCAGAACTGCAGGGAACTGTTAGATTTAACTAACTGAGGTTAACATATAATTATGCTACTGGACAGTTACCTTGTGCTACACAAGGAAAAGGTGTTTTTTAGGGGAGGGATATGTACATATTTACACATGAAAAGCCTGTGATACCATTTGGGGCAAAATGTGATTTCATTATGTAAGTGCAAGACAATGAACAGAATCCTCTGATGTAACACAGTGTCCTGGTGTAGCTACGTGGATTTTATCATACCATCAGCTGACTTCGAAAAAGGACGTTTTCATTTAAAAATCCTGGGTTTTCTCCTTTTGCAAGGAAATTTAAATGGGATGCTAATTTTCTGGAAGCTGTATCACAGTAAAACTGGCCAAAAGGAGTCATGCAGTGGGTCCTTAACAAAACATAAGGAAACAGATGCAGGCTATGTGCACAGAGGAGGAAAGAAAAGACATTCTTTGGTCATGGAGGGTCAGAGCATTTCTCACAACAAACCAAATTGTGGGGGTTTTAAAATTTTTTTACTCCTGTTTCAAGAGACAGGGAAAGGTAAGTGCGAAGTATGTTCTTCATGATTCTAAGAAAATCCACAGTCTTCATTATGAGCTTACTATTTATTAATAAAACCACCCCGAGCATTTTAATTTGTACAGAGAGTGAGTTGCACAGTGCACTGGGTGTTGTTTGTCCTCTCCACTGACAGGGTTTGGAGGGAAAGGCTTCTGCATCCTGACCTCGTACTGCTGCTGGTTTAAGGAGCAGAGAAAGCCACAGCATTCCACAACATTCCCAACCTGGCATTCCCTGATCTGTGACATATATCCCCCAGCACATCTTGTCTTCACTGTGTTACACTTCCCCCTTTCTTTGCTCCCTGAATCTCTCCCTACTAAAACTTCTCCTTTTGCAGCCCCTCCTTCCTTCCTGCCTCCTCTGTGCCAGCCAGAGATAACTCTTTAGGAAACAGCCTTTCCGACTATGGCAGTTTATCATTTTTGCTCCACCCACCCTCAGTGCCTCCAACTCCAGCACATCCAGCTCTCCTGACCTATTTAGAGGCACAACTGCAACCATTAACAGAAATAACAGGAATTTGGTCCACGCTCCTATCATTAAAAAATGGCTACACCTGTTTCATTCAGGTGTCAAAGTCAGCAGTGGAGTTAAAACATGAAAAAGCTCATTTGGAAGAACCCACAAAAACTCAATTTCATGTGGAAATACTATTATTAAAAGACAACAAACTTGGTCTCGCACATACCAGCCAAGGAATTATCAGTCACTAATATTACATGACTTAGTCACTGGCTTTCTAAGTTTATTCTCCTATAACATGTATTTTATGGCTACTACTAAAAGACATGCATAGAAGTGAGATATGGATGGCTACTGTCCAAAATGTCATTATTATAATCTAACAACTGTGAACAAGAAAAGAGGGTTTTTACTCTTTGAAAAGAAAACTGGATGGCTGAAACTCTGGAAAGAAGGAGGATCATGTGCTGCTTTTATCCAACACCCAGAAAGGACTCAAAGTTGGTTCTGTTGGCCATCACATGTGCTTATAAGACACTCCACTTGTGGGTCCCTCTTCTTCAGGATCATTTTAACACCCTTATGACAATTACAGCATCATTTGCATGCAGCAGTTATCACACTTACAAAACACAGAAGCTGCTAAAATTGAGAACCAAACCCTGTTCAGGGTCACTCAAAGAATAACCACAAATAAAACTGAGGTTTCCAGATTAGAAGGAGCTGGGGCAGCAATCCCACCGAACAACCATCTGCTGCTTTCACGCTGATTTTTGGGCTGATTTACCTATCACGCACATCGACACGGCAAGCTGGTTTTCTGGCTGACTGAACATCCATAAAATAAATCACCAAAGAGCTCAAAGATCTGAATAAAAGCAAATAAGGGTAATGAAATTATAAATATATCAACCTTGCCAAGGTAGTCATTCCTGCAGTACCTCAACACCCCAGGCAGGAGGGATTTACTCATCAGTGAGTGCCCTCAGCATCACACAAATGCTGTTTAAGCAATTCTCCTCCCTTCAAGCACGTTCACACACGTTACAGGGAAGGGAAAAAGAAAATTAAGAAGGCATAAGAAAGAAAAACCTCAAATTCTGCTGAATTCCGAACTGAAACAATCATTTTGTTTTAGCAGACAACAAATTCTGAGCTAAGACTGAATTTATAGCTATCACACAGTGTCATCACTCCCATTACATCAGAACATCCAGTGCTCAGACTCTTTAAGTAGCTGGATAATGGAGAGGTCCAGGTCTGTGATTTCAGCCTTAAGTTTTGTCTTCTTGGGATTTATCAGGTCAGAAAAGGCCCCTAAGGTTGCTTTAATGAAGATTTTTAGCAGCTTTAAGTAAAAAAAAAAAAAAAAAAAAAAAATTTGAATTAGAACTGGAACAGAAGTTGCTCCACTGGGCACTGGAATCAGATGTGTAAGATGAACTTAAATCTCTGGGTCAGCTCAGAGCCTTCTTCAGGCAAACTCGGTTTTGGTTCCACCAAAGGGAGATGACAGAGGCAGGGAAGAGGAGAAATAGTCAGCTGGATTAGGATATGCCAGGTATCCATCCCCTCAGCATTCTCTGCTTTTTAATTAGCATTGCTGTCGTGAAGAATCAATATACAGTTTTAACTGACATTAATTCTCATTTTAAATAATCTATGCTTCGATTTCATTTTTTTCCACGTGAAATTCCAAATGCAAGTTTCAGCACTGCATCGTTCTGTACAGGCACACCCCTCAGATGAGCTTTAACCTACTGAGATTTAATATTTCAGAATGTTAAACCCGGAGAGAGAAAAAAAAAAAAATTATCAGTAAACTCAAACTACTTGGTGTCCTCAAGAAAACAAGACAGAAAAAAAGGGGAAAATAAGGGATGTGACTAATCTTCTCACAGGCAAAGAAAGTAGAGCCTGTCTCCCAGGACCTCGTGGGTCCTTTTAGGAAAAGTGGAAGGTAGATCACCATGGCAACGGAGTATTTTATGAGATACTTCAGCAGTGCAATATGCTCTGATATGAACATAATCAGAGCAGCAGTGCTCTGCCAACCAACTAGAAAACCTTTTAGCACAAACAGGGAGTGCATTTCTGTCTGCTGGAATTCCCAGTAATGAAAAACGGATGCTGCAAAAGACACCACGGGTACCACAGGGAGAGAAATCATGTGCAAAGCTTCAATGGAATTCTCTGCTCACTGGGCTCCCTGATGGAAACAGCTGAAGACTTACAGAGTCCAGGAAAAGGAAGATATCAGGAAGGGAGGGTCAAACTTATTAACTGCTGGCCCAACTTCTATGTCAAATCCCTAAATCACATCAGATCATTGCACATCTGCACAGAAACACCAGGAGACAGCACCTGGAAGGGGAGCTGGGGGGACAAAGGGGCTTCTGAGGCAGTGACAGACACGCTGGCATTTGAGGGCAGGAGGAACAGGCAAGGGAAATTCAGGTCAGAGGCATCACTAAAACAAGAAAATGTGACAAAAAGGACACCAAAAGGAAAGGAAACGCCCCCATAATTTAGAAGTGTCCCCGCCTGAGAGCAGCCAAAGGACTGACAGCTCATGTTGGAATGTGTGTTCAGTGGCTGAGCAGCAACAAAATCCAGGCTCGTTGGCAAACACTGCACAAGAAGAACCATTAAGAGATTGCTCTAAGATATGGCTGAGTTTTATTTTTGCTCTAATGATAATTTACTATCTTGAATCGCCACCAAAAAAGCCATTTAGTAGTTTGCTATTTTTGAGACAGCAGCTAGAGTACTGACACAGATTTGTACATACCAAATTTAACACCAAACTGACAAATATGTTTTGGTCAGTTATCTTGTACATACATGAATTTGCAGCAGAGATGATAAATCTTCATTTTAAAAAATCCACACAGCCAGGTCCACCTCAAGTGGCTCAGACCTGAGAGATCTCAGCAGCAGAAGAGTGGCTGATGAAATGCATTTGGTACAAAAATAGGGTAACAGACAGCAGTAGTAATATTTTCAGCTACTCGCACACATTGCTGAATTTTAAATTAATTGTAACCACACAGGAAAAAGACCTGGGGGTTGCTGTAGACAGCTCTCTGAAAACATCTGCTCAGTGTGCAGAGGCAGACAAAAAAAAAAAAAAAAAAAGGCAAATGGAGTGTTGGGATAAATGCAATGACAGAAAGCCGTGCCAAAAGTACAACAGAAATTAAAGATAAAAAATACTGTATTATTCAAATACAATATCCCACATCAGATACATGAGAAAGGCTGCAGATATAAAGCAGAAAGAGAAATAAAAGTATTAGATGCAGAGGAAGACGTCAGCATGAAGGTAAACTGAAGATAAGGCCAGCTTACACTGGGGATAGATACAAGGGTAATGGTGCATTTAAGAAGAGCACACAGCAAGGCTGTGCTTTCCTCTCCCCTCTGAGAAGAGGTAAAGAATAAACATAGCCAAAAGTAACAAGTTTCAACTAGAAATACAGCAACTAATTCAGACAGATGGACATAAACATATTTTGCGCTTTTATTCTGGTTTTAAAAACAAAACCCGCTCGATTAATGAATTCCCTGATTTTCAGCACCGAGTGCAAGGCTCAGAACAGAAAGCTCAGGTATGACCCACATTTCCACCTCGCTGAGGAGACAACAGGGATGTCTGATCCCTGTATCAAGGCAAAACCCCAGCAGCAGCTCCATGGGCTTCTGTCCCCTCAGAAGATCCAGCTCAGCGCCGCCCTCAATAACACACAAGTGCATCACACCCACCCCATCCCACTGCTCCTGGCACCCACACACTACACCCATTGCCCTCTGCATTTATTCAGGAGTTCTCTCTCGACCCACAGTTTGACAATAAACCCCTGTCAGACTCCAGCACGTTCCCTTCCCACTTCACTCTTTTCATTCCCTCAAACACACCTGCTCAAACCATCTGACTCCAAACCTGCTGTTAACAAGTGGCAAAAACTGTTTTCAGCCACCTTTATTGTTCCTGGTAAGAAGTTATCCCTGTCAAATATTATAATTCTATTTGGTACTTCAATGTATTTCAACGATGTTGAGAGTGAATAACAGCTGAAGACAGGAAACACATCCAGAGGTTTTTATTCATTATTTCTGTGGCAAGTTTCTGGAGCAACAGCAAGGAAAGGAAAAGCCACTTTTTCTCTCTGAAGATTTGTTTTCATCTAACAGACAAATTCCAGTTACACTTTCTAAAGCTCCCTGGAGCTGTCAAACTTATCCCAAGGATGTTCTGGGAGTAAGAAGGATGGTTACTGGAGATAATACAATAGTAAAAATATTAAGCAGAAGCATAATACACAGATCAGCATTCCACAGTTCCCATCACCATCCAGGCTGGTTCAGGACTGGACCCCACTGGCAAACAGATACATCTGATCATGGCCAAGGCTAAAACAACACAAATATTGCCATTAAGCACCTAATTTGATCTAAACAACGTTCTCACAGCCACTTGAGCAGCCACAGCCTAATGATTTCCAGAGAGAGATGTTTAGGCATCACTTGACCACTTAAAGCTTTGTTTATTTGGACAGATACTGAGATAAAATAGCTCCAAACCAACATGACTGTGTGAGCAAGGCCCTCCTTACACAAGTGCTTATTTTTAAACTCTGCAAGGCTGTATTTGCAGGCTAAAACACAGAGCTCAAGACCACCAGATAAGGCTGGGCATCCTTAATTTTAAGTCTAGACTACAGAGCTTGATTTTTGACAGAAACTCCCTATTTTCTATTTAAATATCCTCCTCATTATTTTTTTCTGCAAACCTTGCCTTGCCAGCATTGGCAAACAAAGCAGGCTTTGAAGACTGTAGTAGAATTTCAGTATCACAATCTTAAATCTCAAGCAATTAAGCCATTAAACTTTTCTGATAGAAACCAAAACGGTCTTTTTGCTGAATAAAACGTCTCAAGTTCATTCACTGACACGGTCTCAATGCCCCACTTGTTACCTTTTTAACCAGGGGGGGGGAAAAAAATAAAAAGCCTGAATAGAGATTAAATAAAACATGAGGTTTTTGTCTAAAGACAACTAAGCTTAACTGCCACAGTAAAGCTTTCATCACCAGGACTGTCTTTGCCAACAGTGTTTTCCCCTGCAGCCAATGTTGTTGGACTTAAATCAGAAACAAATCAGTCATTTACGTCAGTCTATTCCAGTTCTGCTTTCTATTAAGACAGACTGAAGTCCTTTCCCATCACCAGAGCTGGGTAAACCTCCTGTTTTCCCACATTTCATTCTCCTCTCGGTTCCCAGGGTGAATTTCACCTGTCTGGGGATGGATACTCAGTTTAAATTCCCCTAAGAAATGTATTTACGTGAGATAGAGGGACCTACACCACAGAAATTCATCCTTCGCAGCATTAAGGCAAATTCTTCTGAAATAATCCAACTTTTTTTCCCCAAGTAAATTTATACAAACATCTATGCAACCACTCCTACCTTGTGATTACAGTTTCCTTTCCACTGAATATATTACTATTAATAACTTAGACTTTGGGGAAGTATGTCTTGAGGAAGAAGAGCGGGGAAATGAGGTTTGAGTTTCCTGACACCTTTTTTAAGCAAGTTTTCAATACATGAAAACAATCTCCTCCTGATAAAGGATATCACACAACTTTCCAGCAGTCCCAGAAGCACCAGGCATGCCCACAGGATAAAGGTTTTCCTGCTGGTCGATGATGTTCTGCATTGCACTTCTGAGGGCATTTGTGCAGGGAGATGTCAGTGTTCATGAGAAAACACTCATTTTTGGATCCATAACAAGTTTATGTACAAGAAAAAGATGTTCAGTTTCCCAGAGAAAGGGTCCCCACACTTGACCCTTGAGAGAATATAAATATTATTTTGTTTCGCAGATGGGAGAAATTAAAGTGTTTTGCCTGACAGTGAACATTTTCAGGACCATTTTATCAGGCTGAGCTGTACTCACAGCACAGAAAAACTATTTTTTGGGAGGGGTACATGTTTTTAACAAGGCCATTCTGTGTTTTTTATATCCTAGAATTGCCTTTAGGTGTCTAAAAGAAAGTCCTTGTGAAGGATTCCGCACACACCCCTGTCAATTCAACACCCCAAATAACAGTAATTCTCTAAAAACCACAAACAGGATATTTTTTAAGTGAGGGAATAGACACAAACTTACTCATCTCAAATGCTGGTACATCCTTTGCCTTCCCATTCCCTGAAGCCAAACTCCTGCCTGCTCCCCACGCTCTCGTGGAAGAGCTTCCCTTTTCATGACATGTTCTGTACAAGAGTCTTAAACATTAATTAAGTCTAACAGTCCTCAGAGATGTTAGCACAGCTATAAAAAGGTTCCTGGATCGAGTGGCTACTGAAGGAACTGGCATCTGATCAAATTTGCAAGAGTTATGCTCCCAGCTTTATGAATAAATCAAGGAATTATCAGTTTTTGAAAGTCTCCAGCACTTCTTGGTGCCTCATGTACATATTAACAGCCCTATTTTACAGATTCAGCATCTAAGGCATAATGAACCTAAGGGGATACTAGCAGTAAAACTATGAAAGAATCCAATCTCATTTCTAAGAGAGGAATATTTTTAGTTGGAGACAACTTCTCAATTGCAGGGCAGCTTGGAAGGCTCATTATTTTGTTCTGGTTAATTTTAAACACAGCCCAGACACTCTGTGAATGAAGCATGTTTTTCTGCAGGCTGGGGCATATTACCACTAATTAAAGAAATGAAAAATTCTAGTATTAACTAATAAATTCTTGATAGTTCAATATTTTTCTTCAGGGTCATATCAGCCCAAAATTTTAAAGGAGTTCAGGGAACTTTAGAAAGTCACCTGCACCAGGGTCACCACTCTACAGGAGCTTCTAATCACTCCTGCCACTAGAAAAGGATACTCTAGGCTGGAAAAATGGGGGAAAACTCCTTTCTGGGTCTTCCTAACTAATCTATACCCATTATAAATGTATAACTAAATCTAATATGACAAGGACAGAGGCCTTAGAACCAGAGCTACCATGAATTTTACACAATATAACTAAAAATTTTAAAGCAGTTGCCTCCGAGGAGGGAAAGCTACACTGGACTCTTCTGATCAGCCCTTTTGTGTTCAGCAACCACACAGTTTTGTGGTTTTCTTCCTAATATTCACAATACTGGGGAAAAAAAAAAAAAATCAACACTTTCAAAAATGTAGCTACAGGAGAAAACCACCAAATATTTGTATACAAACAACAGACACCACAACTGAATATTTCAACCCAGCCAAATTTGAGTGTTACAAGACTTCGGGGGGAAAAAAAGGAATTTATTTTGAACACAGAGGCTTCAAACCACTTGAAATTATGCTGAGTGAAGACACTGTTGAAAACACTCAGCTACCGATTTCCCTGGTCAGAAACAAACTTTCCCAGAGAACACGAGGAGCACAGCGAGGTTACAGAGCAAGCCTATACTGTGCTTAAACTCTCCATTAAACATGCATGAAGCCCAACAGAGGAACTGCCTCTCCTCACCTTGCTCTCTAGGGAAGTGCAGCACAGCAAGGTTCAGCTCCAGGCTTCCCCTTTTCCAGGCACAGCAGGGACAGGGACCCCTCCCTGCCCCGTTCACCCCCCAGTCATGGGCTGGGAAGCACCAACTGGGTCTGGCTTGGCAGAACTGGCTCTTCATCCAAACACAACGCTGCAGTTTTCCACTGAGAGCTGTTGCTGCTCCCTGCACTGCAACTACAGGAAAAGCCCATTTCTGCAATCCAGAGGAGGCCCCAGTCTGCACGAACTGTAGTAGGAAAAGCACTTAAGGACTGAGCCTTTTCCCATGAAAATCTCGAGTGACAGTGTAACTCCATCCTTCCTCAGTTATGTCACTGTGTGTCCCAGAAGATAAGGCACACGTTGCTCGTTCAGTGTTTCTGAATAATAGCATTTCCCCCCAAAATCCCTGGCTGTATTGCCCAGCCAGTATTTTTCTGTTCACTTCCAGATTAGTCCCCAACACCAGGATGAGTGACTTTCCCAACCTGCCAAGCCCCAGATTAAACACACATCAGGAAAACAAATACCATGTGTCCTGGACAACTGAAAGAGCAAATTCAGGGAATATTCCCCAAGCATGAGGTGGCCACGTGTCTCCAGGTCTTAAAGCTTCTACACAAAGGGGCTGGGTAAGGGCATCCCAGAGCCCTGCACACCAACAGCCTGGAATTCTGCTGCTTCCCAAAGCTTTAAATTTTACCCTCAGCAAAGCCAGCCCTCACTTAACCGTGGAACAGGGCCAGCCTTATGGCTCTCTTGGATTTGAAGTGGATCTGGACACAACAGCACTCCACTCACATTCTGAGGCTTCCCTGTGTGCCTCCAGGGAAGATCCATCCCTGCGTGGGAATCCAGACCTCCACAGTGGCAGCAAGAGGCCCATCAGCTGCTGAAGCAGTAGGTTGGGTTTATTTGGATAATGCTGAAATGAGAATTGATTCCTGGACTCTGCAAGCCAGAGCTGGGTATCTCGCACGTTCAGCTTGCAGGAGAGCCACTCCCTTTGATATCCCTCCACACTGTCCCTGTCCTCTCCTCCTCCACCCTCCTGCCTCTTCTGTGGCAGCACAGAGCTGTGTTCCAGGCCAGGCATCACCTTCATCTCCAGCCCAGGCAGCTCCTTGTCTCAAATTCCCAGCTACAGGTGGACATCCCAGCAGGGCACGGTTCCATCACATCTTTAAGCCCATCCTCCTCGTGCTGCTGCACACCCGACGTGACCCCACCACATGTGAACCTACACCATGACACACACCCTGCAGAGGCCCCTGTGACTCTGCTGGCCATGGCACAGCCCTCACAGACTCACTTCTGCATCTGGGATCAGCAGTCTCCCAGAAACCCCCCAGCAGCACAGACCCAGCAGCGACACGATCTGCTGCTGATAAGGGACTGGAACTGCTTGTCAGTGGCTCAGGAGTCACTTTAAAGAGTTAAAAAAAAAAAAAAAAAAGGAAAATAAAGAGGGGGAAGGTCTCTCAGACCCTTAAAGTACTAAAATTGGAGTCACTCCCTGGTGACAACAGGGTAAAAATGACATTTCAAAGTGGAATGACATTTTCACAGTAGTGCTAAAAGACAGAAAGGGAAGGAAGCACCAGGACCTTTATAAAGATTTGGCTTAAGTGTTCTCATTAGAAAGGGATAAATAGCAGCAGTGTGTAATCATTAAAGTAATCCAATATATTTTTGAGTCCCCAACACTCAATTATATTTATTGAGACTCCAGAACTACCATACACAGCTTGAGAGCATGTAGCATCTGCTACTTCCAAGATGAGTCATGGGAGGAAATTCCCCTGTATTTTCTAGGAACCAGTTAGGCAGCCAGTGATTGAAACAGTGATGTGACTATATATACACCCACACAAATGAGAGGAAATCATTTCTATCAATAAATGTTCATTATATTTAACATACTGGCTGCAGATTTCAAATAAGAGATTACAGTTAGAAAGATTATTTTGGGAAAACATTCCCCTGTTTAATTTGAATGCAATGTAAATCTTGTCAAAGGTCAGAAGAGACTGGAATAGAAACTAATTTAAATAAATTTCAAGAATTTGAGGACATCTTGAAGGAGGGAAGTAAATATGCAACAAAACTTCAACACCCCACAGCACTTGCCTCCATTTTCAAGTGCTGCATCATTAACTGTATAATCACTTACCACATCTGTCCCTCCCCAAACACATCCACAGCAGCTGCCTCTGGACTGGCCTCAGGAGTAAACCCTGAGCTTAAAAGCACCCAGGTCATGTTCATCCCTCACTTTCCAAACACGCTGCCACGCCCTTCTGTAACAGAGGGACTGTGATGTGCAAAATCTAAATTTACCCGAGCTCCAGGTTGGAGGCTGGTCAGTCGGAACAATTTGGATTTTAAGAGTCAGGTCACATTACCAGATGGTCTCTAATGAGGGAATGCAGCCTCACTGACAGCGCAGAACTCATTTTTACTTTAGCAGGTACCGAAGAGATGAATCTTTTCCTATGTACAAATTCAAGGTACAAGCCAAACTTTTATGAAGTTATTTTATATTGTTTTGACCACTTTCAGCACCTTTACTCCACAGTGAAAACAGCTGCAAGGAAACTGGGAGGATACTGGATTGCTGTGAAGATTCATACAGTCCTGGTTGTGTATTTAAAGCTAAAATGTTTTTAGTTTTGACTTCTAATCTGACAAGGAGAGCTCAAACATTTGTGTGCAAGTAGCCAACTAATAACCCTTCCAGATAAGGCCTCAGGCTCTAGAATTACTGAAGAGCAGCAGTCTCACCTTCAGAGAGTACACGATGGCCTTCTTGAATTACCGGGACTCTTGATAAAAATCCAGTAGGACAAAAGAGAAATTCCACCTCACTTTTGAATACCTGAAAGTCACATCCTCACCCACCAAAGGAGTGAGCCTAAAAAACCCACCCCAAGCCAGCAGCTGGAAGGACAGCTGCTTACACAAGACCACTGACACGGAACAAGGTTCACTATTTTTCACCAGGGAGGTGACTGCAAAGAGAGCTCCAAGCCCTAAGTTTGAGGACAAAAAACTATTTGCTATCCCAGTAACAGTCCACAAGAAAGTTTAATTTTACTGAGAATGACCTCAGACTCATGCAGGCTCCCTGTGCAACCCCAGCCCAGTCTTCAGCTCTCTTAGCACAAGAACTTTCTGTAAAGTGTGACATCACCCATTTATCTGCAACATTTATCCTGACAATGAACTTCTCCAAGCATGAGCTTAAATATATATTCTCACATAGCTCAGCTAAACATTTCAATAGTCTGTGGTGCTTTGAGTCCATTATAAAAGTTGCTTATTTTGAAATCAGTGGTATAAACAAGTCCTCTGTATCAGGTGATAAATGTTGACTGTAAGAACACACACGGCTTTTCCCAACAGGACCCCCCTGCCAGCAGACATAGCCTATGATTTTTTTTCCCCCCAGACACTGAATTTTCTTTAAAAGACCCCTGATCAGGAGATTTTCAGGTATCACCTGCTGTGAAGCAGCTGGATTTTTTTGCAAATAATACATTAAGGGTTTGTGCCAAAATACCAGATCACCACAGGTGGTAGCAACGAAGTAAAGGACAGACCACCACTGCAGCAATCATAGCTGGTTTTAGTTCTGAGGGAGAATATAAATTTCATCAGTATTTCTTCACTTTTCAGACACATGGCCTTCAATTGTAAAGCAACATTCCTTCAATACCAAAGCAGAGTCAAAAGATAACCAACATAAGCATATAAACATACACAATATCTTGTTTCAAGCTGCAATCAGTGCTACAAAGATGAGATAAAGATATAAAATCTGAATATTATAACCAAAACTTCTACGTATGTAAATCCATCCAAATCCCAGGTCCCTCCTGCTTTCCAAAAAACACAAATCCAAATTCCCTGAAGCCACAGGAAAGTGCACAGACGGGCCAATGCATACAATGGCCAAAATCTGCCCTAACATATTTTAAGTTATGCTACAGGAAGCACTGTTTAAACACAAACCAAACCAGATTTGTCAGAGAGATCTCTGGGAGTCTGAAGAACAACTCACAGGCAGCTGCTCCAGGAAACCTGCTCAGCAAAATGGCCCTTGTCATGTGTCACCTTTCCAGTGAAGTGCCAACTGTATGCCCAGGAGTTTATAATTTAAGTAATTATAGGCATTATATAAGGTGTGCTCGCAATGCTCCTATTTCCTTCTCCATAAAGATTAAAAACTGTGGCTTCTAAGCAGCTTAATTTTTGATGGGAGACAAGTGCAGCACTGCTGCTCCCAGGAACTGCATGAACTGATTTCCCAAACCCAAGGAGGCTCAGGATCCGGCAGTGCTTCCCAACGTTAAGGGCTGCTGGGCACTTGAGGTCACTCATGGCCAGAAGCTCCAGCCCAGGAACATCTGCAGAACCCGTGCAGTGACCTGGCTGCCCCAATTTGGCTTTCAGCTGACAGTGCTCACGAAGCACAGCATCCCTGAGGGGCCTTTATGGGATGCAGAAGGAGTTCAGCCTGACTCTGTTCTCACCCTTAAGACCTGGCTGAATTACACTCACAGGCATCAGGAATCTTCTGCTGAAGCTCTGCATTCACCTGGTCAGGACAAAAGGAGGATCCAAAGATTTTACCTGTGCTGGCACTGGATGAATAAGTAGATTTAAAATGCTCTTTGCTACAGAGTATGATTCAGCTACCCCATTATACACACACAGAACGTGTATAGCTTTGAAATGCTTCTTTAAAAACCAGCAACCCACCCTGAAGTACATCTCTATGAATTCTTCAATATAGAGACCCCCAGCTCTCAGCACTGCTTCATTCACAGCTCTGGTAAACAGCTGAACGTGAGCACTGACATGTTCAAGTGGTTTTAAAAACTATTTCATGTCCATTACTGCTATATAAGTGTAAGTCAGGAAGACAGAGCCATTCCCACAGCCTGTTCAGAATAACACAAACACCCCCAAATTGCCATGGGGCTATTTATTAACCAACCACCATACTGTAAAAATATGACCATTAAACTTCATTAAACTTTATTTTGTGTCTGCAGTGTAAAACAGTTCCCAAATCCGAAAGTGAAATGTCAGTATCAAGCTTAAAAACTAATAAATGAGCTGAGCAGTGGAAGCCCCTTCACTGTGCAAGAGCAGAACACTGGATTCTTTAGTCACCAAAGATGGGCCAATACCCCAAAACACCAAAGGAAGTGCAAGCAGCAAGGTCATTTCATATCTGAATTATTAAAACATTTAACCATCTAATTCATTTATATAATCATGATAACTTTACAGCTCTTTCAGTCATACATTCGACACAAAGACTAAGGGAAAAAAGAATCCAAGCACGCACCCTGGAGCGCAGCATTCCAAGCACAGGCTCCAAGAACATCCTAATCCTCCCATCCTATCGCTCATGGCCAGAAGAGACTGGACTTACTGACAAAGTGAGATAAAGTAACAGTCAAAACAAACTGTAAATCTCAAAGGGCAACCCAAGGCAAACACTCAACAAACCTGACAGATTTTAAAGGCTGCACAGACACCAACGTGGCCTTCAAACGGCTCAACTGTCTTCCCAAACAGGGACACACAGAGCCCAAGCACTCTAAGGACAAGGAATAAGCTGACCAGCATAAAAAGAAATATCCTTCGAAATCATCTGAGGCACAATTCTGACAGCTAATTAAAGATATATCTTAATTAAAATTAACTGCAGCCCAGCAAGTGTCCTAATACTCAAAAGCTTTTCGAACATATTGCACGGCAGATTTTGGTTTGCTTTCTGGTATGGTTTGGGACCTGGGTTTATATCAGGCAGCAGAGCTCCTTAACTACCTGCTCTAAGTTACACACCTCAGCAGATAAATTTGGCAGCCTTACACATGGGCTCCAGATTTCCACTTGAACCATCAGAGCTTTCTTGATTCAATTCAGTAAATGCATAATTTGGCATCTAATTTAAGAGGGAGGACAAAACTTTAAAGCTGCCTCTGAAAACAGTGGAATATGCCCAGATTACTATATAAAGATTCTGGAAAAGCAACAAGGAATTTAGACAGTTACACGAACGTCTGCCATGATCAGCCTGGAAATGCCTCTTCACCCTGCAAATGTCTCCTAGCCCTGCCCCTCCTTCCAAAGTGGGTTTATTCCACCAGTCATTGGAAGCATTCCCCATCAGGTCTGTCTTATTTCCAATCAGACACTCTAAATTTCCAAGCAGAAAATGTGAAAGGGCCACCACAAACACCAGCAAACTGAGCCCAAACAGGAGCTCAGTGAGTGAAATGATCCTTGGGGAAAGAAAACCACAGCGAGAGCAGCAGATCCTTCGTGAGCAACAGAAGTGTTTTGGTAACAGAGGAAAAACTGACCTCTAAGATACACCTGATCTGCCAGTAAAAGAAAGCTTGCTTTAGATCATAAGTCTTCAGATTTTTACAGCCAAACTGAGTCAATAAGAGACAGTTTAAGGCACTATAAAAATAATTTCAAAACTCCATGCCCTCGCACACAACCAGGGCAGCATTTCACTGCCATGTGAGCACCACGCTGTTTATTAAAGGTTACCACGAGCCATACCTACCCTCTGCTCTTTCACTCCCAAAATTACAGCAGGGGCCTTCCCCTGCACACAGAGAGCTTTCCCTTTCCTAAAGGGAACAGCTATTCCTCACAAAGGGCAGGAACACAATTCCTGCAGCTGGCAGTCTGACCAAAGACCAGGAGACAGCTCAGGATCCCCAGCTAACTAATCTCTAGTTACCAAAGGCTGAAGAATATTCCCTGGTGTAAAAAGTCCATTCTACTACTGCTTGTGTGCTACCTCCTGTGGCAGGCTTCCATTTATTAAAAACTTCCTTAATTTTCTTTATGGAAGCTGGAACAAACACTATTAATGCTGCAGCAAATGCGCTTGACCTGGAGATTGCTGAAGTTTGGCGGCATTTAAGAGCATCTGATATGGGGGGGGAAGAGGTAGGGAGCCAGGAAAACATCACTGTGTGCCTTGAGAAAACTTGTTCTTTTTAACAGTGCAGTTTAAGATCAGCAACCCTGCAGCATAATGGTCAGAACATTTTCTTCCACGGGTGTTCCGGTGGCACACCGAGAGTTTCCAGAGGGCAAATATTTCAGACCAGGGCAGCAAAACAGAGAGATCCCGGGGAGGAAAGCTCACCCACTGTGGCAAAAGTCAACATTGGAAGGGTGAGTTTATTCATCCATTATGCTGAAGAGCTTAAAATGGAAACATTCTATATGTCTCGCCTCAGGCCAGGATGAACAACTGAACGCAGGTGAATCACTGCTCCAGCAAGCGACTGGAAAACACACCCATGGAAACTGCTGGTATCTTTTGCCTCTCCCTCCTACCCACGAAAAAGTCCTCATAAACACAAAAGAGCAAAATCAGATCCACGATTTTTCCCTCCTTTTTTCCTTTAATTAAGCTGGAGAAACACAGAGGATACAGAGGCCGATGGATGAAGCCTCGCCCCTCCCTGCAATCCCTACTATGCCAACATCCTCAGCTATGGGTGCCCAACTGCAAAAGCCAACAGCAGACAGAGATACTTGTGAAATGCACCACACCAGCTTCAGAGGTTTAAAAACCCTTAAGAATAAAAAAACCCTTTGATGAATAAAATTAGGAAGAAGAATTCATCTGTTTAGTGCATTTTGGTATGAAAAAAACCCTTCAAAACGGTAACCGACAGATTACTTTACCAAACATTCTGATTAAAAAGAAAAAAAAAAAACAACAAAATCCACATTCACAATGAGGTGGTTTGAAGCTAAAAATACCCAGCCAGCTGCAAATCCCACCTTAGGCAGGCAGGCAGAAGTGCTTCTCTCTCCCCTTCCCCAGGCAGACACGTGCTCACTTCCTTCTTCATTGCAACATCAGAAGCTCAACTCAATGCTAACAAGCCACAAAGTCCTGCCCAGAATTTAAAGTCACGCCTCAGTAATTACATAAAATAAGCTCTAAGTGGTTCAAAAACAAAGAAAAAAGAAAAATCAATTTACCCAGCTTCAATTTCGCTTTTAATTCCAAAATATTTTGACTGTTCATAAAACAGAAAAGCAATTTTCCTTTCTGAGGTTTGCTCCCTCCACTACAGTGTCTCATTAGATAATTTTTTTTCCCCAATCTCACTGTAGAACATCAGCATGTTCATTTATAGTGCTGCTATGCCAGTAACAGGGATCAAACCCCTGAACGTGCAAGCTTTTAAGGAGAACATTCAGGTGTATCTGATGTTCAGTTTTTGCATATAAAACATAAAGGAGGATAGTGATAGTGGGGGAAGGAGAAAAACCAAAGATAATGTAGGAAAATGTAAAAGTAAAACTCAACTGTGCAGATGCCCCTTTCAAAGGTGGTCTGACACAAAAGCAGCAAAGATGCTACAAAATATTGGAAGCTCCCAGTAAAAAAGGAAAAGTGTTCTCCCCTCACCTGCCCTAACAAAAAGGCAGCACAAAAGTTCTTGAACAATAAAACCCCTGTATGTTACATACAGCCTTTCCCCTGAGAAGACAGAATAAATCACGGGCCAGTTTATGGAATCAAAATTAAAAAATAACAAGTTTTGGTCTCCTGGTGCCGTGACACTCAAAAGACCAATAAAAACCCACTTAGCCCAGGAGATGGCTCCAGGTCATAGAGCTTGTATTATCCCCCTCCAGAGGGAACAGTACCTGCAGCCTGGGCAGGGTGTGCCACATCCCCAAACAGGAACCAAAACCTTCCCTGTTGCACCAGCACGCAGCTCCCTGGCCACCAGTTAACACCAGGCTTTTGCTCCTTGGTGGTTAAACACCCTGTTCTTTCAAAACCAAACCAAACCAACCACCACATCTCCCCCAGCTGCCCCAACCAGGGCAGACCCCAAGCTCAGCCATCCCCTAATTCATTGAGGCAACGAGCTTTGCATCAGTTTTCTCAGCTGGGGAGGCAGATCCTGCCCGACATCCCCCTGCTGCTTATGGAGGCAGCAAACAGTTGTGGTTCTGCGACGTCAGCAGTAGGAAGTTCCTTCTGCCAGGCCCCACCACGAGTGGTAGCTCTTCACCTACACAACCTCACCATCTCCTACTCAGCTACTGAGCTGCAGGAATACAAAAGCACAGGACACAGGGGGGTTCCATCCCCCTGAACACTCAAGTGTTCAGCTTTGCAGGAGTTCTTCATTTAGGAACGGTGACGCCAATTAAGCGTCCCCTTTGTTCAGAGATCAGAAATGTGAAAGTTTTTTGACTTCCTCTCTCCACACCCTCGAGGCTCTTACCCACAACTTCACTGACAGCAGCTGCAAACGCTCTCTGGATGGGGAGGTCCTGCCACCAGGAGCCAAATGTTCCTTAACTGAGATGTTTTACTCTTTGCACATCCACCACAAATTCCCTGCGTGGCTTTGGAAGCCAGGTGGGTTTAGCAGTGCTCGGAAACACTTGTGTTGTGCTGCACTGCTTACCCAAAATAATGATCTTCCTAAAGAAAAAAAGCAAACAAACAAACTTTCCTCATTTGTATGAAGGAAACAGTCTATTTGTAGACAATTAATATGCATTGGTGCTTCCTTTTCTAACTTTAGGGTCCTGGTTATATACTGCAAGTAATTCTCACACTTGAAAGAAGAAATAGGACTTAATATTAAGAAATAACTTTTCACCTCCACAGAAGTTAAAACACAAAAGGTGAAAGGAGGATGTGTTAATGCTGACTTGAGTCTTCCCCAAGACAATCCAAATGCTGCTGGACCCGACCAATGCCCAGGAAACAGAAACTGAAACTCGCCAATTTACTCATCAACTGAAAACAAACAGTGCTATGGGAGGGGTTTTGTTTGCCAGCTTTCTTTTTACGCTTTTAAGAAAGGTACTCCCAGTATAATTTAGCAGTGCTGCCCCTACTCCCCCAGGGAGAAGTTTGCACCTTCCAGCCCCATCCTCATCCCACCTCTGTCTGTTCCCATCTCCAGACCACTGGCGTTGCTGCACACGGTTATTTCACAGCTGGATCAGCTTCCTAATCTGTACCACCCTCTGGCAGCACAAAGGTTTGTGCCAACACAACTCAGTGGGAGAAAGGAGAGGTGGAGGAGCAGCTGGTTTCAATTCAGCACTAAAATCAGCTTAAAATTCACTTAATTTACAGACTCCTGATTTAAAATTCACAACCAATCCATTCCCTGCTCCCAGTCCCTGACCCCCACCTCCTCAATCCCTGTGTTTTGATAGGAATCCAAGTTTCTGTTTTTCTGTCAGTCAATACATTCCAAATCTGCCAAGACACAGAAAAAAGCTTATGTACATAATAATGAAGAGATGAAGCTGCAAAGATAAATAAAAATGTCTGGATTTAGACTACAGTTGTCAAATCTTGACTTTCAAGTGAGTGTGTGAATTTTAAGAAAGTTATTAAAGTTTAATAAGATACTATTACTAATGATTAACTAGACTATTTGGTTTGGGTAAAAAAAATTTATATCTATCCTTTCCAAAAATGAGGTTTTCTCCTTTTCTTGTATAGCTACTTATTATAGTGGTGGGCAGAAGGGATAAAATTCTGACAGATATTTACTAAACACACTATGAAATTAATTTAAAAACAAACAACACAAAATGAGCATTCACATAAAAGTTTCACAGACTGTCAAAAGACCTGGGCTTGAAAATCACCAAATATTAAGAGGTTTTTAATAGTTGGTTTACACCTTTTAATACTAAGTGCTAAAATTTCTGTTGCCTGATACATTTTTAGAGGTTTTTTTTCCATGTTGTTCAATTTACAAAGAGAAAGCATGGCAAATTAAAAGAGTTAGGCAGAGATACAGGAAAAATTCAGCTGATTACACGGTATTTCTTTTGGCATGGAGGTGCTAAGGGCTCACTAGTGGCAGAATAAGTAATCATCACAATGCTAAACTGCCAAAATTCACTTAGGCTACGGCCTGACCTGCATGCAAAACCAGCCGTGAAATGGGAATGAAGTGCTCAAGGCAGACTCAGACATCACTGCATATGCTCCAGTTCTGCTCCAGACCACTCCAGAGCTCTGGAATTGCAGCAGCCTGGATCTACCCGGGGTAATTGCAGGTGAAGCCAGGAACAGCCACTATCAGAGCTTCAGCTATTAAGGCTCCTTAATGAATGGTCTAACAATAACCCAGGCTTAACCAGTTCTCTCATTGCCAGGACTTTAACCATAATAAGCCCCTTGAACATTCCTACATCATTTTCCAAAGATCTCACAGTATGAGGCTACTAACTGTGCTCTCACAGCCTGTGAGGCAGGTATTAGTCAGCTTTTCTTTTTTTTTATTCTCATTTAAATACAGGTAAAAAAAAAAAAACACTGAGGCAGAAAGCTGGCAAACGACTTCCCTGTGGATACACAGCTGACTACTGGCACACAGAATCCAGATCTTCCAGATTCCAGCCCTGTCATCAGCCAAAAGGCCATCATTATGAGGAAAGAAATTAGTCTGGTCTTATAAATAGCATTTGAATATAAGCCTTGCTGTAATATTTGCAAGGAGTTGACCTTAAACACCAGCAGAGCTGCACTGGTAGCCTGGGGCTCCAAGCACCAGCTTGCGTGGCACTATCCCGGAGTTCCTGTCCCTCTGCCTCTCTGGACGTCTCCAGAGCCTGGATCCAGTACAAACTGTCCAGCAGATCAGACCACAATCTCATTTGACCACTTCTGGTTTGAGCTCAGCACGTCAAAAAGATGTAGGACTGCTCTAAAAATACAAACAGCGTTGTTCTAAAACACTCAGGTAGCCAGGAACAAGAAAATAAACAAGTCTGAGTCAGCAACTTTCTGCTCCTTTAAGGGATCAAGTCACCATGGTCAGAGTGGCAGAAATCTCTCTGTAACAATCAGCTGGAAACCTGCACGGTAGAAAATGTCCCCAACACACATAAAATCTGGAGCACTCATCCAAGTTAATCATTTGAACTGCTCTGACTGCATATCATACATTTACTCGTCATTTTTGCAGCTCTCAAATGCCTAAGTGAGACATATTTTGATTTATGTCACGTTCATATGGTGCTACAAAGAAGCAGGTCCTCTCCTGCATTACAGCTTTAATACCTGCAGCAGGTCTAACTCCTGGTCTGCGTTTCCTGCAGCAAAATACTAAGCCTGAGATTGATTTTGTACCAAAAAGCCCCTTATGTCTGATTCTGTAAGTCTAACATCATTTTAAATTAGATACTTTCCAGTAAGGCAACCCTACAATACCAAGTTGAAAACTGCAAAAGGAGAGTTAAAGCAAACAGAGGAAAAATAAAGACTCCGTGTAGTAAAAAAGCAATTCCAGTAGTTACTCGTTTATTCTGGTTCTAGATACCTGCCCTGCTCCCTCCCACCCATGTGGGCCATCACCAAGTGCTGAACACAACCTGTACAACCACAACAGGAACTTTGAGTCCAGGGGAAGAGCTGAAAATGGAAAACTCGTTAACTTCCATGGGGATCCTCCACAAGGGAAAGACACCACGGATGAAAAAGCACACCAGAAATTTTGAGAAACAACCGCCTGAGTGGAACAACAAGTTGCAACATTTTTTATTTCTATTCATCACTTTAAGAGCAAACTGGGGTTACAGGCAGGAGAGCCATAAAATCCTCCTATTTTTGGCTGTCTCCTTCCCAAATGACAGAAAACTCCCGGCTATGAAAACATGAGCATCTCACACTGGAGCTAAAGGCTCGTGTCTCTTAAATGCAAAAGCAGCAGAGTCAAAATTCCCTGTGATTCTCCCCAGGATGACCAAATTCCCTGCATTATTATGCATTAAAGCACTGCCAGACTGTGGCACAGCAGATGAGACCTGACTCCCAACAGAGCCTGTTTCCATCCCAGCTCACATTTAGGGCTCAATTATCTTATCTGCTCTGCCACTCGCATACTTTCCAGATAAGAAATGTTTTTCCCCCTTCTTTTGAAGAGTTAAAACTGACACCACAGCCAGTGTTAAGATTAAAAACGTTATAAATTAAAATTCATTTAGGCTAATACTGTTTAAAAAAGTACTCTATGTACAGGTTAAGACTGGGAACTAGAGTTAATTGACAGGCTGTGTAAGTTTTAATAACAGTAGTACATCCTGCAGGTGGAAGGGGATTTTGTTCTCCACTTCAGTTTCCCCACAAGGTTTAGGTCAAAGATCAGTTCATCTCAAGTTGAGAAACTGCTCAAGACTTGGGAGGGGGGGGGGGGAAAATCTGTTTTCCTCTTCCAATCTATGACTAAGAATGAGGCAAGCAAAGGGAGGATCTAAGATCCTGAAGGCGATGGCAACAAGAGGTCATTAGTTAATTCCCTCAACGACAGATACTACTTCCTTTTATTAAATAACAGCGGGTTTTAATGATGTCAAATAGTTTTTGTAATTCTAAAGGACACAGCACACTGAAAATTTACCTGAACCAGGCAAAAGAAGCAGAGACACAGAAGAAACGCTGAACGGAGAGGGAGATTGTCATAAACCAAGTAAGAAATATATGACTGATCTGATTGTATGCCAAAAATTTAGAAGGTTACAAGGGCATATACTTTCTTATATTATGTGTCTTTGGCTTAACACAAGTAGTACCCAATTTAGCAAAAAGTCTGTTTTAACCAGTGCTTTAATGTTTACAAATAAATTAAGTTTTTCATGAGGAAAAAAGACAGACACAAGCACCATTCTAAGGCTTAAATGAAGGCTCATTGCTGCTTATTGCTTAAGTAATTTTTGAAAAAGCTTAATCAAGGTACTTTTATGACCAACTATTTATTACCTGTATGACTACAGCACCTGGGAGCTTGAGTTAAACTGCAGCAGGGCCTGCAAAGCCAGAGCAGGAGCGATGCCTCCTCTGAGGAGATTGCAATCATCTGAAAGATGAATAGTTCAGAAATGTAGGAGGGCACGAGGAAATAGGTGACTGGAATTTATGTTCTCTGTGGCTGCACTTTAGTCCACTTTCCCTCGTGCACTGGAAGGATCAAGGTGTGTGTTTGCTTACTCTCCCTGCCTCAGAAAAGAAAATCCATCCAGAAGTCACATAAAGACAGGGAAAAAAAAAAAAACCAAAACATGGAAGGAAGGTGTTTTGGGTACTAAGACTGGAAGAAAACTATTTACACATTTTAATATGTCTGCTTCCCATCTCAGAGAGAAAGGATTTCAATTTTTTTCAAGCTGTCATCCCACAGAGCGAGACTGAACCATAAGAAAATAAACAGGCACATACACAACTTTTGGAGGAATTCCATTTAAAGAAGAATTCTTTGAAATTACCACCCGACACAGTAGTGCACCCAACACAAACCAGCAGCCAGAGCTGTTTACAAGCTTTCTGCTCAGTGTTAGACTGAAAACCCAAACTCTTTTTGCTGTGTAATAAATCAGTGCTCCGCGTTTAACAATTTTCAGCAGTGCCATATGCTACGTAGTCCCATATGTTCCATTATAGGGAGGAAAAACATCATCTCGACATGAATCATCAGTGACTGTGTTCCTGTAAATCTGGCTTAAATGCTCACAACGTTCAAGGGCAACGCTAAATAAATCTGCTCAGTTCCATGCCAGGTTCTGTGCAGCAGAACCGCAGATCACTGACTGAAATTAAGGAAAAACGAGGTTTAACGTCGGAAGCGGGCACGCTGTTTGCATCTCTCCAGAAACAGACTCACTCTGCACAACATCTGGCACACGTTCATCAGTTCCAATCTAATAATGATGTCCTGCTCGTAGAATTATGACAGTATCTCGTAGTCCCAACGCTTTTCATCCTGAACTGCATGTGCAAATACGCACACTGCGTACAAGTGCCATGTTCTGCACCCCAGGGATTCTGGGGACGAGTCTGTGGGAAAAGTAAAACCCCAAACCAGACTCCAGGGAAATGCAGCTGTCACTGTACAGTTTACCCAGGATTTTAGGTTAACGCCTCCATTCTTCAAGTGACAATTTCTTAGGTAAGTATAAAATCAGCTTTCCCTCTTTTTCCCAAAGACAGGGTAACCCACAGCATAAAAGCTGCTTGTCCTGAGGCAAAGTCATGGCACACCGAGGTCATCATTTGCCCTTCTTTTGAGGAATTTCTTGGGCTCTGATATCAGGAAGACAGACTGGAATTAACGCCCCAAATTGTGAGAATGCCCCTATTTGAAAGTGTTTAGTAGCCAAGGAGGAAGGCTGTGTAGTTGAGGCAACCAGGTGCTCCCACATAAAGATTGGTTTCATTAAATCCAAAATACACCAGAGTCCAGTTTGACCTAATATTCAGGGTGGGGGAAAAACAGTAATTACATCAACATCAAGCTATTACCTGTTCAAGGGCATAAGTGCTTAGTTCATTAGCAACTCAGACAAACTTGTTTTGTAAGCTCCCTACATTAAATTTGAAATTTCCCTGCCCTTACAAATTAAACTAACAATTTCTGACACAAAGGGAAAGTCCAGTAAGACAATACAAACGTGAGTATATAGACAAGAAAACTTCCAACCTGCTCAAATCCAATATGTTCTCTGCCACTCACAATAACAAGATTACCCAGGGCACCAAGTCAACCTAATGTCAATATTATTCAATTCATTTGAATAAATTATTTAAAAAAAATAAATAAATAGCAGTACTCCAGGTTTCTTCAATCAGAGAGCAAAACCTACAGACCTCTACAAACATATATTTTTCACACTTCCAACAGGAAGTTAAAAGTGAATTCCCGTGGTTTAGTTCTACAGAATAAGTTCAACATGTCACATTAAAAACACTGCTCTTTAATGCTGGAAGTGGGGCTTTATAAAGATTCTGCCACAGGACCATGAACAGCCAGGAGGGCACTCGGATTTCCACCATCCTTCAGTAGCTCAGGAGATGGATGACCACACCCAATTAATTTACTTGAATCTCTATTCCAACTTTCCTCCTCATTAATTAGGAGCTGAGGTTCACAGAGATGACAGTTCCTGGCACGCAATGCCGACGATGACTTTAAGTGGTGCACGCTCTGTGATCAAAATGGAAAGTCACAATCTGTGCTGCCCATGTAAAAATCAGAGATTTCCTTCTTTCTACCCAGAGGGAGCCTTACATTTAGCAGATCAGTATTTTCTAAAACAGGTTTCACTCAATGAACTAAAACAAAGCTACCACAGTGATTTCAGGGGAACTCACAGAGCTGCCCCTGGAAGAACTGATGACCAAGCAGGCACCAAGAAATTGCATCATGTTTATTACACAGCACGAAGCCAAAGGCAATCAGATCCTTCTGGTTTAATCAATGGCCTTCAAATAAGGAAGCAGTTTGAAAATAATAAGCATAAAACAAAACACTTTTTTGGGTTCACTTTTTGAATTTTTCCCTACTGTGTAGAAAACCTGAGCATGTGCTGAAATATAATCTTATAAAAATCTACTTCTTGAATACCTCTGATACCAGAATGGCACTTTTATTCAAACTCAGTTTGCCTTAAATGCTGTGATGGAAGTGCAGAGGGGTCCTGTTAAAAGACTCTGAACTGTCTTCAAACAAAAGGCCTGTTTCCTATTTAAAAACATTAACCAACATATAAATAAAATAAATAAAACAAATAAAATTTAGTGTTCCAGGAACACCTCCTCCCCTGCCTTTTCTTTTAACCTGGATGTTGCAGCATTTCACGAGGCTGCAGAACAACCTGGGACAAAAACCTGTAAATGGAGGAAACAACTGGTCTGTGTTCCTGGTCCAAACTCACTGACCACTGCTCTGCCCCTGCTCCCCACCAGCCTGGGGCCACCCTGCAAACTCCAGCCCAGCTCCATGCAAACAGGGTCTTCCCTTTAAGGCAAGACAGCCTATTACTCAGAAGAGACAGAGCCCTGTTTTTCTGAAAGACCCCCACATTCTGCAACACGTTACGAAACACAAATTTAACAGCAAAAGCCTGATACAAGATTCATATTTAGAATGCACACAAGTAGAAATATCTCATCTTTAAAAGCTTTGACTTGCAAAGATCCTTTTTAACTGATAATGATGTAACAAAGCAAAAGGGAAGTACTTAGAGAGAATCACTGTAAGTAATACATACACACAAATTAAATACATAGAATTAGTTTGTAATCTGAAAGCTCTAGTAGGGGGAACACAGAAACAACTCAGCTCAAACTCTCCTCAAATCAGATGCCAAAGGAAGTTATGTGATGAGTTAGAGGGTAGATAAATCTGGATTTTACAAATTATACACTAATGTAGATATGAACAGCTTGCAGCCTCTCTGTGAGTGCATGAAAGAACTGTCAGGTATTTGTATGAAGTTCAATGTTAAATGAGAGTTTGTGAACAGGAATTTACATTTAAAACACACCCTATATTGTTGCATTACTCCCTGAGAGCTCAGAATTAGCCACCTACCAGAAAGAACTCAGTTTTAAAGATATAAACAGAGAGGAACAAGCATGGTGCATTATCTCTCTCCACAAACAATCCACTATCAATGTAGAAATACCAACATGTGTCCTCTAATAAATCTGGTACAAGATGCATCAAACTAATGACCACTGGCAAAATAAGCTGCATCACTCTAAGCACTCCAGCATTCCAAACACTTACTGAAAATACACAAGCAGACCCTGGAGGACTGACTGGAGCCCACTTATCCTCACCTCACACAAGCACCAGGAACCTCAGGCAGCAGCTCCATTCCCTGCTAACTTTAAACTGTGCTGTGTTCCACAGGGGAGGTGAGGAGTGTCCCCACTGAGCCAGAACCCTGAGCTGCTTCCACTATCACCATCCCATAAGGTGGGCAATGGGATCTGAAATCCTCCTGGACAGAGAGTGGAGCTGAGCACAGCCAGAGTGAGTCCTCCTGCCAGGAGGGAGCCCGGACCAGCACCACCTGTTTTGCTGTTTTTAAACAAACACAGAGCTGCTACTCAACTGTGTGTGCAGGCCAGGCACTCCACACAGCTCCAGTGCTGGAGCACAGTCCCAAGGAAAACGCTCTGGTTGGGGACAGCAGACCCAGCACCGAGCTGCTCAGCTCTGCTCAGCCTAAGAAAGCAACCAGGGAAAACCTGGCTGCTACCAGGGCTACTAAAGTTTGGAATTACCACAGTCGTAGGGTTAGGGAATTAATTCTACTCACGTTCCTGGAGGAAAGGGAGGAGGGGAAGACACGAAGAGATAGATATATACACATAAAACAAAACTCTGAAGGCTTAGTACTTGCCTAGTGTCCTCCTTCCTTCTCCTTCCCACGCAAACACGAGTGCTGCTCGATGGCATCCAGCACCTACAGCGAATCATTTCCCCGTGTCATTAAAAGGACAGAGACATCTGCTCACACACACCAGACCTACGTCATCGCTTCCAACTCCGCTCAAAGCCGACAGAAACGCGGCTCCCTTTTCCCTTCAATTCGCCGGGTCACATTCCCGCTGGCAGACGGATCCCGGGGTGATCCCGGCGGAGCAGCGCCGTGCCCGGCTCCAGGTGAAGGCGGGCGGCCGCTGTCCCTCCTCTCTCCGCACGCCCACGCTCCCACCGGGGCGTTCCCGGCCGCTCGGGGCTGCTGTCCTGGAGCTCCAACTTCCACAGAGCTCCCGGGGACAGCTCCCGGCACACGGGAGGGAGAGCCGAGGGGAGACAGGGAGCGGCTGCTCCCGCTCGCACGGACCCGGCACCTGCCCCCCGTCCTAAACTTCCCACCCCGAGCCCATCCTGGTCCCGGTCTTCTCTCTATTCCACCCCCTCCCTGCCCCCCATCCTGAACCCATCCTGCCCCCTCTCCTCTCCCTATCCTGCACCCCCCTCCTGCTCCTGTCCCCATCCCCATCCTACCTCTATCCTGTCCCCCCTCCTGCCCCTGTTCTGCCCCCATCATAGCCCTGTCCTGTCCCCCATTCTGTCCCTCTCCTGCCCCCAATCCCACCTCTATCCTGCCCCCTATCCGGACCCCCTCCTGCCCCCAATCCCGCCTCTATCCCGCCTCCCATCCTGCTTCCAGCCGGGCTCTCCGGGTGCTCTCCGACCGCCCCAGTCTCACACTGGAAGCCTGGCAGGAGCTGCCCCAACCCCGACCAGCCCCGGCTGAGACTCCCCAGCACACTCATTGCTCCCTCCCTCCCCCCCCGCCCTGCCTGGCAGCGAGCGCCCCGCGCCGCCTCAGCACCCAAAAAGTGTGGGGTTTAGCCCCAAAAAGCACTGCCAGCCCCCGGCGGGACCCGCCTGTCACCGGCGCCGCTCCCTCCGCGCGGTGCCTCACCTGGTGCCGGCCGGCGGCAGCGGGCCACGTCCGCGGGGCCCGGGCGGGGCGGCGGCAGCAGCAGGAGGAGGAGGAGGAGGAGGAGGAGGAGGAGGAGGAGGAGGAGGACGGAGCGTGTCCGCCGGGCCGTGCCCGTCACCGCCGCTTCCTGCCCGGCCCCGCTCGGCGCTCTGCTGCACGGCCTGGCGGGGCAGGCGGGGCAGGGCAGCGGCACCGCCCCGCGGATCGAACCGCCCGGGGCATCGGCGCTCGATTGAGCGACCCGAGCGGTCCCGGCGGGAGTTGAGGGGAAGGGGGGGGGGGTGTCTGAGGGGAAAAGGGGGGATTGGGGCGTGTAGGGGGGTCAGGGAGGTGTGTATGAGGGTCCCAGTGTCTGTAATGGGATCAGGAATATGTATCGTAGTCTCGGGGTGTCTAGTGGGATCACGGGGATATGAGGTCTCAGGGTCTGTAGTGGGATCGGGGGGTGCGTACGAGGATGTCAGGATCTGTACTGGGATAGGGTGTGTTTATGAGGGTCTCGGGGGTCTGTAGTGGGATCGGGGGAGCGTGTATGGGGGTGTCAGGCTCTTTAGTGGGATCAGGGGGGTGTGTGGGAGGGACTTGTGGACCTATAATGGTCTCAGGTGTGTGAGGGCAGCTGGGCCCCCTGTAGTAGCCTCAGGTGTGTGTGTGGAGGGATGGCAGTGCCCATAGCAGGCTCAGGTATGTGTGTATGGGGCTGTGGGGGTCATAGTGGTCTCAGGTATGTGTATGGGGGTATCAGGGTTTATAGGGGACTCAGGTGTGTGGGGCTATCAGGGTTTATAGGGGTCTCAGGTGTGTGTATGGGGGTGTCAGGGTTTATAGGGGCCTCAGGTATGTGTATGGGGGTGTCAGGGTTTATAGGGGCCTCAGGTGTGTGTAGGGGGGGTGTCAGAGTCTATAGGGGTCTCAGGTGTGTGTATGGGGCTGTCAGGGTTTATAGGGGTCTCGGGTGTGGGGGGCATTGTCAGGGTCTATAGTGGGCTCAGGTTTGTGAGAGGGACACTGTTTGGGCAGCGTAAAAGGGCAGCTCTGAGGCTTTCAGTATGTGCTGCAGGTGTTGGAGAGCCAGGACAAGGACTATGTGTCCTGTGGCAGATCCCAGCAGGAAGAGGCTCCTGGTAACCAGAGGAGCAGATGGGACTTTGCAGCAGTCAAAAGCACAAAGGAGAAGGGACTGTAGCAGGGATGGAGAGCTCTGGATTAGGAAATGCTTGGGAGTAGAGGCAGGGAAAGGTGAGTTTATGCTGTTTCTGCCACACTTTATGGTTCCCCCCAGACTCTGAACCTAGAGACACTTTATTGTTACAGAAGCTTATTTGACGGGATGGGGGGGGTGGTAATAATTTTTCTAAATAAAACTGACAGCTGTTCCCCTCTTGGGCTTCTAGAACCATCCTTACAGAGCCCTGTGAAACCAGAGGTACAGAAACCTGAGAGCCCTGAGTCCCAGGTGAGGGGTGTTGGTGTGTCCTGTACCTCAAAGGCCAAGGTACAATTTCAGCTTTTCTCATTGCAGTGCTGCAATTCACACAATAAATGAGTTTCCTGTTTATAAAGCTCAGCTTATAACCTATTTTCCCCCTCTGTTTCTTGCAAATGGAAAGAAGGGCACAGCAAGCATGACTCGTGTGTCAGCTGCTCTGTGAAAAGCTGGTGCTGACCAGGCAGGAGGCAGAAATCTCTCCTCAAAGTGAGTGTGTATAAAACACTAAATGAGTTGCGATGAGAACAACAGCTCTGATGGAGGCACGAGCCAAGAACAACAGCTTGACAGGCAATTTTACACTTTCCCTGACAGCTCCTTGGGGCGTAGACAGTTAAGTTTCTGCGTTTGTAAGGGAAACATGGCATTCCTTACAGCTGAGCCTCCTCCCTCGGGTTCCCACTGAATGCCTGAGAGATGACAGCAGAGGGTGTCTCCAGAAGGCTCCTATTAAACGGGAGGAATTAGCACGGAGGGAGCAACAGCGAGATCCCAGTTTTGACCACAGAATGAGCTAAAAAGCGTTGCATCAGCAGCTGTTTGCAGTTTCTTACCCGCTGGCTGCGCACAGCTCCTGTTCAGGGGGCTCCTGTGCCCTCCTCTTGGTACCTCCGCCCTCCTGGAGCGTGAAGGGCTGTGCTGGGAGGGTAAATCGGCTCCAAACCGAAAGTGCTGAGGCGGCGTGAGGCAGGGCAGATTCACCTTGGGAGGGCAGCCGTGGTTCAGACACACTTACAACTAGTCGGGTGTCCCCAGCATCACGAACCAGGCGGGCAGGGGAGCGGTGAGCTGAGTATGTGGACAGATGGAACAGATACAGACAGGAAATGGGGAAGGAAGGGGGGAAATTAATGTTTGTAAAGCTTTAAGGGGGCTCTGGTTAGTTCTGAGAAAGAGGTTGAGTCCTGCAGTCCAGTTTCTGTTTTTAGCTCTGTGACCGTATAACTTTGGGAAGCGATTTGAGCAGTTCGAGCCAGGTGTGAGTGGGGAGAGGACAAAACCCCGTGGGCACCAGGCAGCTCATGCGATGTGGCAGCTGCCACCACACCCTTTCCTGTTCGCCCCGCGGCCGCGGGCAGCCCTGCCAGCCGCGCTGCCTGAGTGAGGAGAGAGGGGGAAAGGAGTGCTTTCCAAAATGCTGATAACCCCCAGCACCCGGCATTCCTTGGAAAAGGAGAGGTAGTGAGCAGCTCTGGTGGTGTCTCTCCCCTCGGACAAGTCAAACGCTCCCAAAAGCCCTGGGAGCTGCTCCGGGGTGGTGCTGACTTTTGGCCGTGCCTCATCCTGGCTCCTGTTACAGGCGATGTTGACTTACGGAAAAAGGCACCGGGCATACTTGGCATGGGCGTTCCGAGTTAAAAATTGTCAGTCTGGGCAAACAGACCTTTGGGGTGAACTGCAGGAGAGCCAAGTGCCTGCACTGCGTTATGGCAGCTCTTGTCAGAACACCAGAGTGTGACCTGGTGCTGCTCTGGGTGCCGAGCGCCCGGCTCGGCGGGTTTGGAGAAGTGCTGCAGGTTTTGGAGCTCCGTCCTTTAGACCAAACCCATTTCCTTCCCCTCGGTGAGGTGCTCGTAGCGCCTCAGTGAGTCAGTAAGCTCTGCATGTGAGGAATGCACCTCACAGCTGAAGGTGAGCCATTGGTGTGGCTGTGCTGGAGGCAAGGAGACTAATTAGTCCTTCCCTTAGACTTTGAGCTGCAGAAGTAAGATAGGTGAGATATTTAGCCTGGAATATCCATGTGAGGCATTTTCAGATCCTGGTTTTAACGGTGTGAGTCTCACACAGGATCTGTGTCTTGGTCCTTAATTCTGTAGCAGTGTCTAGTCAGGAGGATAACCTGTACCTGGCAGATTTGGGGCATTCCTGATGGATTTGGGCACGTGTTCTAGGAGCTGCTGCTTACTGGCAGGGTGAAAGTGAGATCACAGTGCTGTGGTGGGGCTTTGCTGTGAGTATGGAGGAACAGGGAAGTAATTTCTGTATTAAAATATAATAAAGTTTGGGTGAGTACAAAGTGTCCTAAAAAGTCCATTCCTAGCACGGCAAGGTCCTGCTCCTTGCCTGCTGAGGAGCAGCTCTGCTGTGTGTCTGTATCACAGAATCCCAAGATGGGTCAGGCTGGGAGGGACCACAGTGGGTCACCTGGTCCAACCTCCCTGTTCAGGCAGGGGCATCCCAAAGCACATGGCATAGGATTGTGTCCAGATGGCTGGAATATCTCCAGTGAGGGTGACTCCATACCCTCTCTGGGCAACCTGTTCCTGTGCTCAGTCACCCCCACAGTGAAAAACTTCTTTGTGTTCAGGTGGAACTTCCTGGGCATCAGTTCCTGCCTGTTCCTCTTCTCCCATTGCTGAGCCTCCCCACCCTGAGCAGAGCCTGGTCCATCCCCTGACCCCTCCCTGCACACACTGACAGACATGGACGGGACCCCCTCTCAGTTGTCTCTTCTCGAGGCTGAGCAGGCCCAGCTCACAGAATCATCAAGGTTGGAAGAGACCTTTAAGATCATCAAGTCCAACCATTCACCCAGCAATGCTACTATAACCCCTGAACCACTACAATCGTATCACCCAGTGCCAGACCCAGATGCCTCTTGAACACCTCCAGGGATGGTGACTCCACCACCTCCCTGAGCAACCTATTCCAGTGCCTGATTGCCCTAAGAGTGAAATTTTTTTTCTAATATCTGACCTAAATCTCCTCTGTCTTAGATTAAGGCCATTTACTCTGGTCCTCTCACTGCAGGCACGATAGAAAAGACTGTCCCCCGCCTCACTACAGCCTCCTTTCAGGCAGTTGTAGAGACCCATGAGAGCTCCCTCAGCCTCTCCTCCTAACAGAGATGCTCCAGTCCCTGGATCAACTTTCACCCTCCACTGGGCTCGCTCCAGGACCCCCATGTATCTCGTCCCGAGAAGCCCAGAATCCTGCAACACAAGTGCCCCAAAAGGGAGGCGAACCATAAAAAGTAGAGAAGTAAAACCCTCAACCACCGCGGTGCTGGCGGGGCGGGGACTCGAACCCGCGTCCCTCCCTCCGCGCCTCGCGCTGCCCGGGCGGGGGCGCGGCGGCCCCGGCGCCGCCCGGAAGCGGAAGTGCCGCGGCCGCGGTTCCCGGCGCGGTTGCCGAGCGGCGGCCGCTCCGCCCGGTCCGTCCCGGCCGCTGCCGCTCCCGGAGCCCCCCGCGGCCATGAGCGCGGCCGGGCTCGTGTCCGCCCCTCCCGCCGCCCCGCCGGGGCCGCCCGCCCCCGCCATGGCCCCCGCGCCCGACTACTACGAGGAGGAGGAGCTGGAGAGCGCCGAGGAGGAGGACGGCGAGCGCAGCGCCCGGGCCCGCGACTCCGATGAGGGTGAGTGAGGGTTTGGTGCCCTGGGACGGCGTGGGAGGGTGGGATGGAGAAGGGGACACGCCCTGGCCGGGAGGATGCGGGAGGGTTGGGTGGTTAAAGGCTCTGGAGCAGCGAGAACGCCCGAGGAAAACAAGGACCTGTCGGGTTGCAGGGGTACCCCGTGGAAGAGTAGGACAGCCGAGTCCATGGAGAGGTGGAGCTGTGGTTTTCCGGGTGAGGAGGAGGGAGACGGGAGGGCGCTGAGCAGGGGGGATTGAGTGGGACAGCAGGGGGAAAATAGTGGAGAAACCCAGTGTATTGATTGAGTGGGGCAGCAAGGGGGGAAACTGGGGAAATTCAGTGTTAATTGTGTGAGATAGCAGGCTGAAAATAGTGGAGAAATGCAGTGTATTGATGGAGCGGGGCAGCAGGGGGGAAAATAGTGGAGAAATCTCGTATACTGGTTCTATTTCTGTGGTGTGAAGGGGGAAGGAGGCAACTAAGGGAGGAGAAAGTGTGGACAGCAGTGAGGAGTGTGGGAGGATGTGAGAGGGAAGAGGAGATTTGTAGAGGAGAAGAAGAAATGAACTAAAACACGAAGTACCCAGGGGTGTAGGGTGCATAAAATAACAAATAAGGGAGATGGAGGAAGACCCTTGGACAGTGCCTGTTGCTGTCAGCAGAGCCCTCCATCACCTCTGCTGTGGTCATGGATGGGGGATGTTAAAGATCCTGACAGTGTTTGGGTCACTCAGGGCTCTCCAAGGCTACACACAACTAAATTGGGCATGGGAGTTCTTTATGGTGACCCAGACGTCTTAAGTGCTTTTCTTGCAGTTAAAACTTTTTGGTTTATCTTTGGTGTGAGCTTAAACCGTTGGTAGGTTTAGAAAAAAAATCTGAGAAAGGTTTGATTTAAGGGTCTGGGCCCCCTTCCCTGTGTGGGGAATGTAACTGTGATTAAGTTTCACAGCTGTGCCCTGTAAAACCTGGAGACACTGAGCTCTCCTTGGGGAGGAAATCTGATGGATTCTTGGCTACCCATGTGTTATAAACAGAAGCCTGAAAATGCTCTAGCAGAAAACTAGCAGCCCCATAGTGGTTTAATTTGTTTATGTTACCTGTTTATAAAGTGGAGCTGTTTTTGTGGCAGTGCTGGTGTTTGTTCTTAAACATTGAAGTGCTTCTGAGTGATGGGTAGCTTTGAAGTTCAGGTCACAGCAAGTAACTGTTCTCTTCAGTGAGACCTTTGTGATCAACCTGAGCAGCTTTGAGTGGGTGGAACTGTAGTGACAAGCTTGTGAAAGGTCTTACAGAGTCTTTCCTGTCTCACCTGTGTATGTGGGACCATTAATGCAGAGCCTGTTGTCTTAAATGGGAAGAAATTCCCAGGCTCTCTGAAGTTGGAGTTGTTCAGACCTGATGTAAAGCTTCACTGCAAAACTCCCAGTTGCAGGAAGGAGATGAGAGGGTTTGTTCCACCCCTGAGTTCATCTCTGCAGAGGCCCCTCAGGTTGTGTCTTTGAGGTTAAATTGCCTGAAGTTTGGGGATTGGTTTTGTGTTTGCTTGTTTCCATGTTTTTAAATATTTTTTTTTTTTAATCTTTAACTTTAACAAGTTAGTTTTTACCTCCTTTAGACACCGAGGATGCCAGTGAGACTGACCTGGCCAAGCATGACGAGGAGGACTTTGTAGAAATGAAAGAACAGTAAGTAACCCACACTAATCCAAAGTAAGGTAATATTCTGTTTATTTGTGGGTTTGGGGATGTTATTTTCACAAAACTGCAGAGTTTTGAGCCAGGATTGGGGTTTTTTAAATGCCTAGCCCAATGGAATAGCTCATAAGACCATATACTTGTATTTCTGCTCTTCTCAGTTACTTTCTCTGGTCTGTGTGTATTCAAGGAATTAAGTGCTGCTGCTGTTTTGGTTAAAGAAATAATTATGACTTTTGAGTTTTGCTGCAAATGGCTCCTGCTGCTTTAAATAACACAAAGGATCTGCTTTACATAAGCTAAGAAAAAGCAAGATGCCTCTCAAAATCCCTTAAACAGTGGAATGCTAGTCCTGTCCCAGAAATGGGCTTTTTGGAGACTGGCAGTAGTTTCCTGTGATGTTTAGGAGTATTTGCAGTATTTTGAGTTCTTGCTTACTGGAAGTGACGTGTTCTTATACAGGCCAGGAAGGCTTGGCCTGTGTTAAACCACAGATATGTGGTAAAGGAAATGTAGGTGTGCAGCAGAACCAGGAACAGACTTTGGGGTTTTTTTTTTAATAATGTCAAGATCTACGTGAGGAGATGCCTTGTGTTACATGTAGGGAGCTAATATACAAATAGTAAGACTTGGCCAAGTGGCAGAATGATTCTGCTGTAAATTTGTGGATCTAAATGTCATTTAAGATATTAACATTAATAAATACCAATTCTGTTTTATCGTGAATTGTTCCCAAAATATTTGGTTCATAAAACCAGTGGGGTGGCAGAGGGTTTGTTTTTTTTTTTAGACAGAATGAAAACCTTTGAATTTGAATAAAATTCTTTTAATTCATCATTCGTTTGTTTCCTGAAGTTCTGAAAAGTTCTTAATTCTGTGTCAACGTGTTGTAACCTAAAGAGATGGTGGAATAGGCTCTGTATGCTTGGTTTGCAAAGTCAAGTTTCATGCTGACTGTCTTTGCAGGATGTATCAGGACAAACTGGCATCTCTGAAGAGGCAGTTGCAGCAATTGCAGGAAGGTAAACTTTGAAGGGGGACTTTTTTATATTCCTAGACAATTTTCAAATGCCATGGAAGGATGGGGGTGTTGGAAGATGGAGGCTGCATCCTTCACTGCATGTGGGCTCTCAGCTGTGCTGCTGAGTTAAAAATGTCAGCCACTTCCATCCTTTTCCCCTCTAAACACTTGGTGTTAATCCTCTGTGTGCTAAAGCATTTCTTAAAAGGAGTAATCCACTTTCTGAAGAAGCAGGGAATATGCTTTTTCAAATTAACAAGATAGAACTGTAATTTTCTGATCTCAGATTTTAGTGTTTGTGCTTCAAGTGGTGCATGGCTCCTTTAGAAAATTTAATATTTGGGGGAAAAAAAAAATCAGTGGGAATCTACAGTTTATTTCCACTCCAGGTACTCTTCAGGAATACCAGAAAAGAATGAAGAAGTTGGACCAGCAGTACAAAGAAAGGATACGAAATGCAGGTAAGTGGAATTTCTCTGTAAGACACTGCATCCAACTTAAATTTATGGTTTTTAAAACACCTGAAGAAAGAAAGTGGTAATTATGTGCTTTAAAGAAAAGGAATCTGCTGGAGCCAAGGGTTCTTCTGCTTCCAAGGGTGTAGTAGGTACAGTGTGAGTTGTTTCAGATTCTACCAAGCATGACAGGATCTATCTTGATTATTTTTTTTTCCCCCTCATCAGCATTGTTTTCTGACTGATACTAAACACTAATAAACAGTTTTAGTCTTCATTTGTGTGAAACAGCACAAGTAAAAACAGTTATTTAGTTTTTATCTGCCTAACCCCCAGGCTCCCATTTTGGCTTGTTGTTTTGTGCCACTTGCTGAAGGTGTTGGGTGCCCTGTTCCCTTCGGTTTGCAGGACTGGAATTTAGGTGCACATGCTTTCCCAGAGATCTGTTTTGTGCCCCAGAACAACGAATACAGAGGGTTTGCTGCTGGAACTGTTACTCTGCATAGCTGGGACATGGGAAGGGCTGCCTGTACCTTGTGTTCTGCTCTGTTCCAGGAGCAAAGGCCCAAGTTCATTTTTACAGTGCTCAGCTCTCACCCCTCTGGGTGGCCTTTATTGTGTTACTGCAGAGGAATGGCTTGGAAATCAGGTCCCTTTGCTTGCCCTCTCTCTTTTTTGTTCTCTTCCTAGGAGGTTCTTATCTTGGATGCTGAAGCAGGGCCTTTTATAGAAGCCATTATGTGGGAATAGGAATTGTAGCTGTTCCTCCTTTAGAGAAGTTGGATGAATCCTGTGATGCCTGGGCTGTTAATCTGGGAAATACAGCAGAGAGGCAGTGGCAGTTGTATGATGGCCAACACACTCTGACCTTTGAATAGTGTGAATTCTGTCTTTCTAAAAGTGCTTGGGATGATAAAGGATTTTCTTGAGTAATTTAAGTGATTTGAACTGCTTCTCGTGAACAGGAATTTGTGTTCTGAGATGAATTTCATGTGCACTAGAGCTGCATCCTGGCAATACTGGGTTGTTTTGATAAAATTAAGACTAAATGCAAGCTGGTATTTCTGGCTGGCCAAGGCCAGTGCTGCAGCAGCTTGTTTCTTCCACAGGAGGGCAGGTGGTGATAACTTTCAATTTTGTGATTAAACAATCCAACTGCTTCCATGCTCAGCAGGTAGAGCTCTTTGCAGACAAAAGGTTTGATTTTCTACTGAGCCATTATTGGTTTTGGTATTTATTTTATTGATTTTTTTTTTTTTTTTAAAATTCATGTTTAAAAAAGCCCAGCAGTACAGTGTTGCTACTACATTCTTTTCCAAAACATATTTGAAGCTTGTGGTCTTTACAGAAGCTTTTCCTGTTTCAGGTATTACCAAAGCTTAATATGCTGATGAAATACAGTGACTTGAAGGCTGATCAGGTGCCTTAATTTGCTTTTGTTGCCACTCTATTGAGTAAAAACTCTGTTTTGGCCGTTATGTCCTCTAGGAAATGCAATCCTGCTTAATTTCAAGTTGTTAGAGATGGTAAAAACATCAGTAGCAGGACTATTTCACACCCTCAAATGCCTTCACCTCATCCATAGGTCTGACTTGAACTAATCATTGCCATGTGTTGGCACTTAACCTTCAGTGCTACACAACAATTCCCTTGTTTTCTCAGGCATAAGGAGTCTGAAATCACACGTGTGAGTTGAGTAGATCAGTCTTCTGACAGCTGCAGAATTATTTCTTAACCAGTCTTTGCTGAAATTCATGAAGTTGGCTTAAACTGTGAATATTTAGTTGCATGTTTCAAGCTCCTGTATGGGAAGTTTTTATCTAGTCTTAATTGATTGTAATTTAATAGGAAGAAAGATGAACTACCTGCTTAGTACTGCTGGGAGTAGTAGCCAAACTGAATATTATGGAATACTACTGTGCAAGCTTTTCAATTTGGTGGCAGTCTGTAAATAACTTACATTAACAGCGTATTTTTGTGAAATTCTTTCGTGGTTACTTCATTTTCAGCATAAAACTGAAAAGTGAGAGTAGAGGTGGGATGAGTACATACACTATTTGGTTCACTGCCTGTCTTGGCTGCAATATTCAGTGGCTTAAAATGTTAAGGAAGTAATTTTGTGCATCTTTGAAGATAATAAAGTAAGTCTTTCTTGCATTTCAGAACTGTTCCTGCAGCTGGAAGTAAGTACTCTTAATTTACTCATATATATATATGTATATATATATAGGTGGTAGAGGTATAAACCTGTTTCATCAACCAGTACTTGGGCTTGTTTTCCAGGGAGGCTTAAAGAAATTTTCTTCCTCTATCTGGCTTTGTTACACTGGAGTTGTAGTACAGCTGGTATTCCTTCAAGTAACTTCTGCACTTTGGTGTTAAAACAGAATTAAATATTTGCTTTTGGGCTGTTGTATCTGGCTGTGCATTGGGTTGCCTAAAAAAGGTTGTTTAGGGCAATAAATTATAGTCCTGTTTATAAATCTGAGGAGACTTGATATGTTATGCAACATTAAAATGGCTTTTTAAAAATAATTAACTCTTTAGCCAATATAATGGTACTAAGTCATATTTAGATGGTTTTCTGTTGATTATGAATATTGATAATCTTTAGAACTCGCTACAGTTTTGAACTGAAAGGCTGATCAATACAGCATTTGAAAAGCTGTTGTGATATCATTAACTAGAATCATTGGTCTCTTAATTAACCTTCTTGCTCTTCTGGTTTGCATTAGACAGATCAGGTGGAGAAAAATTATGTGAAGGAAAAGAAGGCAGCAGCAAAGGAGTTTGAAGATAAGAAAATTGAGCTTAAGGAAAATCTGATTGCGGAGCTGGAAGAGAAGAAGAAGATGATTGAGAATGAAAAGCTAACCATGGAATTAACAGGGGGTAAGAAGAAGATAAGCAGCTGTCACTTATCCACTCTGCTGCTGCCTAGGAGGAAAAGCTCTAAAGGTGGCAATGGTGGTTTATACAGACAACTGGTGTGAAATGCCAGGAGGGTAGAACACAAATTGATGGCCTTTTAATGGAGAAAGCAGTTCCTAATAAAATTGAGTGACCTGAATTGCTGACAGGTGAATCAAATAGTGCCAGTCAAGCAGCAGAGTGGATGATGGGCTTTCTTACAGACAGGGAAATGGGCTGATTTAGTTCCTGTGATCTGGCAATAAAACTGTTGAGATATGTCACAGTATTGACCTGACCAGTGATGCCAGGTTGTAAACTGTGCCCTTTTCTTCCTACAGTAGTAGGTGTCAAGTAGTTGAAGAAAGGCAGACAATAAACGTTGAAATATTCTACTTTAAACCAGAAAAATAGATTTGTGAACTGCTTTTGTGTCCAGACTCTGGAAAATTTACATTAAATGGACAGATTTCTTTGAGAGCAGTTGATGCCTTTGCTTCCTTGGCAGTGCTCATTGTAGTAACTGACACAGTGGAGCTAATTTGAGGGGTAATTAACCTCCTGCAGAATTGCACTGCTGTGATCCTGAACCAAAAGTCTGATTTGTTTCTCATTTTGAGAGCAACTCCCTCACTTCCTGCATAGATAGTGGTTTTCTTGTTGAGGCCTGTCCATGAGCTACACCCTTCACATCTTTCTTGCATACTATCTACAGGTGTTATATAAGCTAATAATCTAATTAGTGCTCAGAAGTGAGAATCAAACCTTGTTTGGACATCTTCAAGAGTTCCTTTGGCTTGGTACAAACTGTTGATAACTCAGACAGCTTGAGTTATGCTGTTCCCCTTGTAACTTTTTTTAATTACAAAGTCTGGTCTCGTGGTCATCCTTGTTCACCCTTGAGATGAGGAGACAAGGAATTTGGTGTATTTTGCACGTGCAGAGCTGCTCAAGGTTTCAGCATCTAGAGGGAGCCAAAGGGGCTTCACAGATTGTAGTGGTACCTAAAGATGAGCAAATAAATCTCAGCACATACAAAGAGAGGGGACATGATGTGTTTGGCATTGAAGATGTGGTCTCTTGGTTGCCAGTTCAGCATATCTTCATAAATTAAGGAATGAGTTCTGAGGGTTTTGGTGGAGTTGTTCAGTTAAGGCTCCGTGTAGACACTTGGACAAACTGCCATTTCAGATAGTTCCTTGGTGAGGGGACTGCTGTTTCACCTTTAAACAGACTTTTTTCCTTTTTCCCCAGTGCATATGCTGCAGTTTATTTCCTGTCAGCTGCTGCTCTGCATGTTATTAATTAGGTTCATTTCATTAATAACTTTTAGATAATCTGAATTTGAATTCTATTTGTTTAAAATCACTCCAGCAGACTTGTATCAGTCTCGAATGCAGTAACTTCCTGTATTCCTTTGACAAAGCTGTTTTTCTCACTTGAAGATGAGAAAAACATTAATTGATTTGTAGCAGATGTTTGACATGCTAATTATGATCCAAGTTTTGTTGGCAAAGAGCTCCACGAACTTGGCCTTTTAAATGCTCTGTCCCAAGCAGATAGAATTAGCATTGAAGAAATTTTCCTGGAATCCTTGTAGCATCATTGTGCTGCTTATCTGTACGTGGAGCAGCTGTAAATGACAGCTGTAACCATGGCATTGCAGCAGTCACTGAACAGTGACCTGATGGCAAAGAGAACTTGTGTTCACTGTCAGCACTTCCCACTCCAGTGCTGGAAGCTGCCACAAAAAAAAAAAAAGAAAAAAAAAATTCAATTTGCTGTATGAAAGAGGAAAGATTATTTTCCTTGTGCCCTGTGTAGAAAGCTGCTGCTGCTTTCTCCTTTTTTTTCTGGTCTTATCAGCTCTCCAACTTCATTACTCTCCAGATTCAATGGAAGTGAAGCCTATTATGACAAGGAAACTGAGGCGACGACCAAATGATCCAGTTCCCATCCCAGACAAGAGGAGGAAACCTGCCCCTGATATCCTTTCACAGAGTCATTGGAAGGATTTGAAGCCAGTGTGCCACCTGCACCTTTGTGTTGTGCAGGAAAGAAAATGAAATTAAATGCTAGGATCAAATTTACCCTAGGAAATAACGAAGCACAGTTGTCATGTCTGATGTGTGATAAACCAATATAGCAGTTATATAATATAATATGTGTATGTAAAAACCCGTGTTTGGAGATCCCTTGGTATCCTAACTGAAACCTTACAGTATCATGAGATAACTTTATATTTGTCAGAATAGTTTGAATTCTACAGACAAATTTTTTTCACAAAGGAAAAACTTTGAAAGGACATTATATTTATATGCTGAGATAATTGATTCCATAGATAGTAAATGGCTTTTTACATGAGCCAAAGCTTTTCTCATTTCAAGATGTGACAAAACATTCACCAAGAAGATCATATTTGTCATATCAAACTAGTTTTTCCATTTCTGATAAAGGCTTCAGATCCCTAATCCAGAAAATGCATGGCAAAAGCAAGGAGTGGTAGATTTGTTCTTTGAATAAGAAAAGATGAAAATTCATCCTGTTTTTATGTCTCACAAGAGAGAGAAACACATGTATATGTAATCCTTCTGTTCTGCCTTGTTGCATGTCTCAGAATTAAAATGTTCCTTGGCTTCTGGAAATATGTTTTTAGCTCCTCTGTGATGACAGGCAGTTTTTATATTTGTATATTAAATTCACCTGGAAATGAAGGCAAGGATATTTATTTTGCAGAGGCTTCTTATTAGATTCTAAACTTGTATGTCTTAGATTAGGAAAAAACTTATCTTAGTGACTGGCATTTTCTGAAGGCAGTATCAAACCTTGAACTCCTGGAGTTCATGCAGGATGGTCACAAGCATCTCCAGTTTTAATTAACCTCTTTCTGGTTGGAGATTCTGTTCACTCTGTCAGGGAAAATATGATCATTTATTAGTGCCCCTATCTCATCCAAAATAAATGAGTTTCATAGTGAACATGACCTGCTAATTGAGCATGATACAGCAGGCACAGTATGAAACCCCTCTCTGCCTACCCACACTGGGGGGAGATTAAAGTCCATCAGAACCAAAATCCTGAAAATGCAGCCTAGCAATTGTTAACTTTAGTTTAATACTTTGAATACTTTTGACTTAACAGCTGTTTCGGAGAAACAAAAGGACAGCAAAGCTCTGATAAGACTATAATAGACTAACTCCTGTGTTCTGGGGTTTTGGGTTTGTTTTCAGGTGCATTACAGGCTCTTATTTATCCTCATCCACACAAGATGTGTTTTGTACCTCTGGCTTTAATTTTTCAATTAAATTTTGTATGGCTTTCCCCTCTTCTCTCTATCTCTCTACTCCTGCTTACTGATGAGTTTTATTTCCCTGGGTTTGGGTGGGGTTTGGTTTCCTTGTACAAAATCTGAAGTGAGTCTGTTGTTCCAGCTCCCAGAATCTTCTCTACAGAAATACAAGACAAAAAGCACTGAAAATGCTGGTGCTTGATGCCTCCATGAAGTAAATGTCAATGCACTAAAGGTTTTTCATTGATGGTCGTGTCTGAATAAATTAAAGTCATTTTGCACTGTTTGCTGCTGAAGATGAGGCTCAGTGGAGATTGGCTCCTATTAATTCCTATGACAAAAAAAGCTCAAGTATGACACTTAGTAAAATCTTATGCAAATTTACAGAAACCTTTTGGCTTACATTTAGTCAAGTGAAATGTCATTGACCTTTAATTTTTAGCCTTGCTTGTCAAGAGCTTATGGGAACCTTAATTCTGGATACCTCAGCTAAATTATTTGTTGACTGATGAGCAAATAATGGAGGACCTGAGAACGCTGAATAAGGTAGGGATTGTTGCTTGATTGTATTTCTTTGTTTTAAAGAAAAAGCCACTGCTTTCCCCTAAAGAGAACAGAGCTCTCTTTAATGTTCCCTTTTGAGGTGTGGGACTGTGTCATCCCTGTAGGCTTTCTGAAGTAGCTCAATAAAAGATTTAGCAAGATGGTATCTCCTCCCTTTTATTTTAATAGGTTTAATTAACCTAATTAAAATGACTGTCATCTAAAAATGTTACCTTTTGTCTGAACCAAGGGATGAGCTCCTGTTAAGGAGCTTCTTCCTCTGCATGGTCGAACAGGTGTCAGTGTGTTTTTCTGGGAGATCACAGGCTGCCTTTGGTTTAGGCTTTACTGTGAGTTTTTATTAACTTGTTTTTCTCCCAACTGTCACAATATTTCAGCAGATTGAATAGGGGGCAGTGTGCATGTTTATAGTTTTTCAAGTTTTGCTTAACCTATTGCTTTCACTAAACACTTGAAGGCTTGTCTAGTTTCTTACAGTAGGGGCTGCTCATTAAGACATTTGAGGATGGTGGTGGAACATGGGTTTTGTGCCAGCTGTTGAGGTGTTTCTGGTGATTTATCTCCTGTATTTTGTGTACCCTGACAAATGTTGGATCATGTTCAAAAATATAGTCTGTTAGATGGGTTTGGCTCATTTGAGTGGATTGTCTGAATGCTCTCAAGTTCAGTTTTGTATCATGATCCTGATTATCTGCACCTTTGGCTGCTTATAGCACACTGCTCTGGTTGTATGAAATGCCACTTAACAGTGCATTCAAAACAGAAGCATTGAGAGTATGGAAAGTAAGGTATCTGAAATTATTACTGCAGCTTGTAAGGCTCCTGTCAGATCTCTAACACTGCTTTGCTCTCTTCCCATGTAGCTTAAATCACCCAAGAGACCAGGTGAGTTAACAGTTGCATTGGAACTTGCTCACAGTGGTTCTGAGCAGAGAATGATATTGTAAATGCTTGACTGTATAATTGCTGACTCTGAAATTTGGCTGTATAATTGTTTTGACTGGGTAATTGCTGTTCTTTGTGTGGCTGCTGTGCTGAATGGGCCCTGTGTGAAGTCTCTTTGTCTGCCCTGACGTTTTTCAGGGATGAGAAGGGAGATGTGTATCTTGGGTGGCTGAAACATGGGACAATCCAACTCTAAAGAGGGTTTTTCATTATATTCAGGTGCATCTGGACACCTTGCCTGCTTGTCAGGTCAGTGGAGGGATTGAGCACTTAGGGTTTTATGCCTCCAGTTCTCTAGATGTGTCTGTGCACTTAATTTCAAGACAGAGTGGTAGCAACTTGCTTAAGTAATTCTGACCCTGTTTAACTACTTTAGTTTGGGTTAGAATTAAAACAAAACCAAGGACATATCGTCCATCACCTACCTATGAATGTTTTTTTCAGTTAAACCTTCAGTGAATATTATAATTCAAGGCAGAGGTTGAGTTATTCATACTAATATATAATACTTTTCTGAGGGAAATTCGAGTTTTTAGCTTTCTGGGCTTATTATTTCTGCATATATGACCTTATTAACTGCAGTTTTGCAGTCAGGTGTGCTACTGTGTGATGGACACATGCTGTTTCTTTAAGCACAGTGTCTCTCCTGTTCTCAGCTTCCCCCTCCTCTCCTGAACACCTCCCAGCCACACCAGCAGAGTCTCCTGCACAGCGGTTTGAAGCCCGGATAGAAGATGGAAAACTCTACTATGATAAGAGATGGTGAGGCCTGGGGGATTTCTGTTTTAATCAGCCTGAGTGTTGTGTAGTGAAGAGGAAAAGGCTGCAGAGAGAAATTGCTTTGATCAAAGAATTTGTGGACAAAATGTTTTTGGGCAGAGTTTGCTGCTTCCCCCAAGGGCTCATTATTGCAACCAGTAAATCAGAAGTGATGGTGGAGTGTTTAGACCCCGTAGGTTTGAGGGATAACTAGTGGCTCCAATAAAAGGAGACTTGAATCTTTCCCATGGAGTCAGTGATGTCCACTGTGACGCTTAGGAAGTATTTTTGTCAAACCTGATATTAGGTAGGAGAGCCAGCAGCAGACACAGTGGGATGGAGCCGTGAAGCTGCTCAGCTTGGATCCAGACACTCCATGATTTTTGGGCACAGTGGTGTCAGCAGCATTCACATTCCAGGGGTTCAGCTTTGTGGAACACAAGCCCAGCATTCCACAAGGTGGCAGAAGAAACGTCATCCACCAGCAGAGCAGGATGAAAAATGTTTCCAATAAATCCAAATAACCTTTAAAGATCAGACCCACCTGGGAGAGGCAACTTCAGAATTGCTGATTGGATTTAGCTCTGTTGAGTTTTATGGCTGTACAGCTGTACAAGCCTCACAAAACACAAGGAAAATATTAAACTCTGCAGAGAAATCTTAGTAGGTCTTAAACTTAATCCATGAGACATGCAAACCTGGATAATCAAGGGGGCAATCTTGTCCTCCTTGAGCAGAAAGCAATTTGCTTGTTTGTAACCTTCCTCAGTGTTCTGGTGGCTCAAAATAACAAGTGATGAGGTTGTAGTTTTATCACAGAAAATGACAGGTGTGAAGCTTGTTTTCCACACAAGAGTCATCTTGTACAGTTGGTCACTTTTCCCTTCTGACTGTGATGTTTCATCAAGGGTTTAGTGTACATAGCTCTGATAAAAGCTGCTGCCTGGGTTTAAATGTCCATGAAGCATAAAGCAGATGTGAACTGAACAGGCTTCACAAAATCATCAAGTTCTCTTTTTTTTTTTGCTTTCATAGTCACTTTACACACACAAAAAAATTATCTCCGGGGTATATTTGGATGAATCAACTGTTCTTCAGAATTTTTAGTGTGTGGGGTACTGAAAAGTGTTCACTAGTAAAAGAAAGGAAAAAAAATGGAATCTGAAGTAATCTGCCAGTAAAGCTCCCCACTTCCCACTAAATTTAAACCTGGAAGAGATTCAGCGAGCCCAGATGAATCTTACAAAAGCACCAACTCTCTCAGAAGGGTATCTAGTTGGGACATAAAGCACTAACAAATATTTTCATCTAGCTGAATTCAGTTGTCATGAGGGTCTCACTGTCAGGAATTCCAGATGTTGTCTTTCCTATCTATCTTGTTCTTTATGCTGTTTTAAGTTAAGTATTTTACATTTTTTGGCTGTTATAATCCTGCTTAGATTTTTTTGTTTTTGATTGATAGTAATAGAACTTCTCCAAAGTAGCTAGTGTTTTAAAATAATGAAATAACTCTTGGTAGTGGGAGGGTAATTCTTTCTAAGGTGCATTAAGAGTGCTGGCATGCACAGAAATACTAAACCTGACAGCTCAGGAGTGACTTTCTCTGTTTCCTGATGCAGCTGTGCATGACTGCTATCTGAAAGCACTGAATGTTTAAGGACCCCCTAAGGTTTTGCAGAGATATTTCACAAATAAGTCTCCAAAGTGGAGAGTTTCAGATGAATGTGGAATTAGATTCAGTTTTTTATCCTCAGTCAGTTTGCTCCGTGCTCCTCCATCGAATCTTAAAATACAGTTCACTGTAAAACAGCCATCTTTTTTTTTGCTTTTGGCTTTGCTGCCTTCAATAATGTAGAGGGATTTCTTTCAATCTCCTGATGGAGTTCCGGCTGAAAATCTTGGCCCTTCAGCAAAATATTTTATAGCAGGAAGTGGAATTGTTTCTGCTTGTCTCACCTGTGAGCTCTGTGGTGCGTTTTATCACTGCAACACAAGAGTTGTTTGGCACTTTCCCCTCTCTTGAAAGCCAGCTTAAACTCCATTGCATATTTCATCTGGAGTGTTTTCCTGAGTTCTACCCCTCTGTGGATGTATAAGCTTGGCACAAGGGTGAGGCATGAACAGGTAATCAAAAATTGAAAGAAACAGCTTCGAGTGGGGAAAAATATTTCATTATCTGTGCAGGCACAGATAACACTTGAGAGGTGTCGTTTGCACTGGTATCTTCTGCACTGATACTGATTGTATCAAGATCATCAGTTCTCCTTGCTTAAGCACTCACAGCATGGTAGGACACTGCTGGACTGAGATTTTTGTCTTATCTTAGTGAGGCCTGGGGTTTGTAGTAGCTTATTCAGTTCCTTTGTATCATTTAATGACATCTGGACTCACTAAACTGTGATTTTTTTTTGGCTTAACATCATTGTTGCTGTTGCATTGCCCTGAAACCCACTGACATCCTTTCTGTTAAAATGAAGGAGAAAGAGCAATGGTTGGGCACAGGTGTCAAAAGGTTGCAGGATTTGGGTTTTTTTTTATTACCTCACCCAGCCTGTGGGTAGTGAGTATGTTTAGAAGGCTCAAAGCTGACACTCATCCTAGTTACTGGCAAGCAGTGTGAAAATTCTGAGTACATGAGCCAGTAGGAAGACATTGTGGAATAAACCATGGGAAGACTTCCATATTTGCAGCGTGGTTATTTTAGAAATAGCTGTAAAGATTAAATAAATCCGTGCATTTTGCAAATGGTGTTCAGACTGCAGGAGTTGTACTGAGCAGCTACTGAGGGAGTAGCTGTGTAGTGATTCTGCAGCTTGGATTGCCCTGATAAATATGAAGCACATCATGATTAGGGTAAAGGTGGAAATACAGTTATGCTTTTATGATTGTAAAGGATTTTGGTGCTTGCTTGATTATCTACTTACAAATCACCTGTTTCAGTGTGATTAGTTCTGCCTACAGAACTCTCCTAGGCAGAATAAACAGAAACTGGGGGGGTTTGGCTGCAGCACTTAGAGAAATGTGGGCTGTGAAGGGGGCAAGTCCCTGGAAACAAGTAATTCAGAGTTATGACTTTCAAAGTCTTTGTTTTGTACGCAACACATTAAGAACAATACATAGCTTAAAAAAAAAGGGGGGGGGAAATGGGTATGTTTAGTCACAGGCTCCTAATGGCAGGTATATACAGTTTGTTATGGGGCCAGAAACCCATCACTTACCAGTTTGGGTATTTTCACAAAATAAAACAGTATTAGAGATTTGAGGTCTTGTTAAACAACACACAAACTGCACTGATTGAGGAGAATTCACTTTGGGGGGTGGTGGTGCGCTAGTAATTTTGTATTGGGAAATGTTAATAATTTTTGAGTATCTGTGACTTCCTCTGTCATATTTTACGAGGCATAATATGGAGTTGCCTTCCGAAATCCATCCCGTGTCTGAAATGTGAAAGGCTGCTTGGATCAGCTCTTGTTGTCAGTGTTCTCCTGTGTTGTGGCTGGTGCTCTGCCCCTTCCTCTTGCAGATGTGAAACCTGTTTTCAGTAGCCTGCATGTGGAGTTGAATGTGAAAATATCATGGAATGGAAGGTGTGGGTGTGCAGAACCGGAGCACTGCCCGTGTTGCGAAGATGGAGAAAGTGGTGTGGAAAGACAGACTTCAGACTGACTCTGTCCAGATGCACATGGAATCCCAGCTTTATCACCAGTGGTTTCATGTGTTTCCTTTCCCTTTTTTCTTTCTGCAGGTACCACAAGAGCCAGGCTATTTACCTGGAGTCTAAAGACAACACGAAGATCAGCTGTGTGATCAGCTCTGTGGGCGCCAACGAGGTGGTGGGCTGCTTTTGTTTGTCAGGAGAGGGGGGAGAACATGGGTCTAGTGAGGACTAAGAGTGAACCTTTCAGCAAAGATACATATTTAGTGTGTAAAGAAGCTGAATCCAAGATAAAACCGAGTTGAGAAATCTCTTTTTTTGAGATGGGAGGACACTTGCTCTGTTTTTAAAGAATGATCCTACATTTTACAAGTGGTAGCCTGAAAAATGGGTAGAACTGACATGTTGCATCTCATTGGCACTACATTCATAAATTCCATTTCTGTTATTTCAAGAACATGCATGCAGTTGCTAATGCGGGATTAAAAGAAATTCCACTGGGAATGCAGAGGAGGATGAGAAAAAACGTTGTCACCAAATTTAGTTGTTGTGAGGGAAGAAGATTCTCCCTGCTAATTGAGAAGCTCTCTGGCAGCATCCATCACCTCCCTGGGAGATGGGGCAGGCCAGTCATTTGTCTGAGGCAATTTCCTTGTGGCTGCTGCTGAAGCCTTAGAGCAGCAGGTGAAGAGCTCCGTGCCCAAGATTGATGTGAGCCTGGCTGCAGGAGCAGCAGTTGGGCAAAGGGAGCAGTTTATTCTCTGCTTGCAGATTCCAGACACTTCAGGGAAAGAAATAATAGACTTGAGTGCACTTCTCTTCAATCAGCCAGTAAAGGAACTTTAATTTGTTGTGGCAGCTGAGGGAAAATACTTTATTTTCTTCAGAACGAGTTGCATATGGGATATGTTTGTATCACAACTGTTCCCCTGGCAGTGACAGTTGTGGTGCTCAGCAGTTGATAGTTCAGATAAAGTAGTGGTAGTGTGCTAATGGATGCTAAATGTAGTGCTGCTGACTTGATTAAAGTTATTACTGTTACTTTATAACAGTAAAACTGAATTCTTTGGAAGCATCTTACCTGAAACCATGAGGGAAATGCAATCTATTGATTCCTCCCTGTGAGGGTGGGGAGGCCCTGGCACAGGTTGCCCAGGGAAGCTGTGGCTGCCCCATCCCTGGAATTGTTCAAGGCTAAGTTGGATGGGGCTTGGAGCAACCTGGTCTAGTGCTTTTTGACAAAAAAAACCTTTTCAGTACCTGCAGGAAAGTGTTATTTTTTATTAGTTTATTCAGAAATCTCAGCTTGTTGAAGTTGAAAAAAGGAGGAAGCTTATTTTTCTTTTGAAGGCTAGGAATAAAAAACAATCAGAAATTGTTTTGGTTGTTCCTATTTCCCACTCTTTTCAGTTTTAGGATTAATAGATGCTCTCCTCTGATGGCACAATATATTGTGTGTCTGAAACATCGGTTTTAAGTTCAGAATATGTCTTGATGTGTTTATTTTTCTGAACACTGGCAGATTTTAATGTTAAGTAATTGCACTGTTGTGGTCACTTAAACCTGAACTTTAATATTGCTCCAAGTGGAACTTAACAAAGCAGTTAATTTTAGCAAAACTAATGTACCATTCCATCATATCATGATAAAATGTAAAATTGTACATGTTTGTTGTTTTGTACAGTTGCTCAGAAATTCTTAATTCTTTTGGCAAGCAAAACATATCAAATTCTTGGTAATGTTGCAGCTGATTCTCAATGAATGTTGATTTTAATTTCTCTGGGGAAATAATTGAAGTACAAACACAGGCAAATATTAAATTTATTGTATACTGAGGGCTCCTATTGATAAAGTCAGTTTATAATTAAAATAATAGAGTTAATAGCTAATATAGCTAAAAAAATAATTTAGGATAAATCAAAGGCCAACATAACTTTATAATCCTTTGCAGTAGGAAATACTGGACTTCTGTCCTAAAATACTCCAGTACTAAGAGCTAGATAATTCTTACTTCATGCACGTATTTAAATATGTTTAAATGCATTAGAATGACATAAAGCAGAGGAGATTGCTCAGACTTGGTTTTTAAAGTGCAAGTTTTTGGATCTAAACATCTTGAAAGAGATTTAAAAAATTCTCTGGAGTGGCAGCAGTTTGTCCTTTGGAACGTGTCGTGTGAATTCTTCCGTGCAGGTGTTTAAAAGAGAGGCCCTTTTGTCTTCAGACACCATTTCTGTAATACATGGTGGGAAATGCTTCACGGAACAGAGTCAGGATAAGCTTTTCATTTGACTAATAGTTACTTGCCTGGGCAAATCCCAGGGTAGGTAATTTTATGATCTGTGGATCTAGGGAGATTTATTCTTGATTAGGCAAAGCTAAGTGCCACAGTTCTGTTGTGAACTGGAGCAGAAAGGAACCTGCTTTCCTGATGGGGCGTGGAAAGAGTAATTTTTCTTGAGGGCTGTTCTGAGCAGGAAGTTAAGGAGGTAAAGTTAAAAACCTTATTTCATGTTCTGCTCAGGTTGCAAATGCTTCATGTGGGGAGGGAGAAAGGATTAACCCGAGTAACAGGGGAGTATCAGAGGTGTTCAGCTCTGACAATAAGTTTATCAGTCTGTGTGTTGCTTACTGTGAGTTCTCCCCTTTTACCCCCAGTTTATCTCCCCGCCCCATTTTTTATATTCTTTCTTTCCTGCAGATCTGGGTGAGGAAAACCAGCGACAGCACAAAGATGAGGATCTACCTGGGGCAGCTGCAGCGAGGCGTGTTCGTGATCCGCCGGCGATCGGCTGCGTGAGCGGGAGCTCCTCCCTGGGCCTTTTTTTTTGGTTTTTTTTTTAACTGATCACCAAACCTCTGCTGAGGGGTGTCAGGCTGCTCACTCTTCCCAGCAGCACAGAACAATGTCATGACCTCTGATGAGACCGTTTGTGGCTGGCCACATGATCCCCAGTAGTCCTTAAATCTTTAGCGATGCCCAAGCACTGCCCTGGACTATTTCTGGATTTTTGCATCAAGCTTCTGTTTGCTCTCTTTGTATTTGGGGGGACTGTTTAACAAGACTTTGCATCATACTTTTGTCATCATCGTTCTGTGGTGCACAGATGGGACTCGTGTGTCAAAACAATGTCACGTCTCTGTTTGAAGTCAGACCAGTGGAAGAAGCTTTGCTTGTCAAGACCTGAGGTTGGTTGTTCTTTTTGGCCTTGTTTTCCTGCAAGGCTCGGGATGCTGGGCAAAAGGAGATGAATCCTGCCAGGTTTCAGCTGCAGCTGAAGAGAAGCCTCCAGAACACCTGGTGCACAACATCAGCTTTATTGGGTGAACTGTTCAAAGACTTGAGTGCTGAGGCTTTTTTTGGACGGTGTGAACAGCTTAGAAACTGCTGAAAATATGGTGATTTTAATGTAGTTTAGCAGTCACGCGTGGTTAGTCAGAAGCTTCCGTTTCTCTTCACATTAAAAAACCCTTCAATGAACAAGCAGAGTATGTCTATTTGCTGAAATAGATTACCTGGAATAGGTGGATGACTATAAATGAAAGGAACAATTACGTGGAGTTTGCAGATAACTTGGCCATATGAACTCTGTGTGAGTGTAATCATTCACAGATGTAGTGACAAAAGATAAACTTCATTTTTTTCATCGATGCTTAGAATGACAGGTTGTGGTGGAATCCTGCTGACAGGAGATACTGGATCTGTTTTATCTTCCAAAGGAACCTGGTACAGAGTAGAAAGTGGCATTGCCATGCTCTTAGACCATAACTGGAACCTTCATTCCCTAAAATGCTTTACAAAGGGTTCCCCTTGAAGGGTGTTTTAATTACTGGAGGTAAACACTGGGGTTTCTACACTTGCCCTCCTGTGGCACAAGTGAAAATGCTCAAATAATGATGTTAATGCCAAGATGTTTAAAGATCTGACTCTGGCATTCCTTTATTATTTCCAATCTTTTGCTGATGGCCGGAACCACCAATGCCATGTGGGACTGCATTGGCAGGAGCCACCCGGTGCCCTGGCACTGCTGTCAGATCTCTGCCTTATGTGCAGAACAACTTTGTGCTGCTTTTGATTACTAGTCAAAAAGTTGTAAATTCTGTCTTCATCAATATCTGTCACTTTGAGGCATTTTTTTTTCTTTTTGCTCTGGAGCTGCCTTCTTGTTCAGCATCAGTTGAGCTGGATAAATGGAATACAGGCAAGGCAAGGGAGTTGGAATGACTGTGTCCATTTCTTTCCTGCAGTTGGGTGGCAGTCACACCCCAAAAACTGATGCATGTACGTGGGTCTGGAGTGGAGTGTGATGGCTGAGTTCTTGATGTGACAGACACCTTACTGATTTTTGCTGTTTGGAGTTTCAACAGGATCTGGAGCTTTGGCAAGGAAGGAGAGGATGTTTCCCACCCCTTGACAATGTGCCATCTTTGCTGCAGCTTAGTCAGGCAGAAAGCAGCAGCCTGGATTTTGTCAAGTTAACAGCTTACTTAATATAATTTAACATTCTCTGCACGTGTCACAGGTTTTTAATAAGGTGGTGATGTACCAAACAGGATTTGTCACCGAGTCTTAAAATGAACATCATCGTTCTAATAATAAAAAGTGCTTAAGTGAGTAGCAGGATTTATTTCCTGTCTATATCATTTTATCAATATCTATATTTGTGGAAGCAGCTGGGAACTTTGCTTCAGTGTTGGGGAGATAAAACCTGCTGACAGCAGCTGATCTCTGCTGCTGTGATGTTCCCTGTTTTGGGGTAACTTTGGGTATTGGTAGGAGTGTGGATGTGCAGCAGCTCCCTTAGAGCCAGGTACAGGTACAGATGCATGTTGTGTAAATGTAATTAAACAGCTTCAACACCACATCTTAATCTGAATCTACAACATGTGCTCACCATCAGTGGGCAAAGAACAGCTGCTCTCCCAAGCCAAAGCCTGTCTTCCCATGGGAGGTGTTGAAAGGGGAGATGGGGGTGGGACACAGGTTTCCAGTGCCATCCCTGGTCAGAATTTGGAGAGTCTTTTGGAAGTGAATACCTGTGGGACTGTTGAACCACTTCCTTCTCCTGAAAACCCTGTGGACACCCAACTGCTGAGATGTTGCTGTTCTCCTAAGGGTCACCTTGTGGTGTTGATCAAGGAGTGGGAGAAGACAAGGAAGAACGAGGACAGTGAGGAGTCTGTGTGGGATGGAAGGAATGTCAGTGTGTGTTGGATGGACTGGGGACAGGGGCTACATAAACTCATGGTGAATCAGGCACTGCTTCCACGTGGAAGGTGGCAAAACTTCATCTCAAACTTGTGCTCTGCTCTTCCATACCAATCTTGAATCTCCTTATGCCAGAATTCCTTGCCCCTGGATCAACCTCTGGGTCTGGCAGTCCTGAGTATGGGCTTGCAGCCCTCTTTGTTCAGATTTAACTGCTGCTCTGAAGGTATTTTGTTTATAGGCTACTTCATCCTTAGTTTCTTTATGAAATGAAAGTCTGTCCTGCCTTTGTCATCACCATAAAGAGTAGATCTGTCTCACAAAGTACCTGGATATTCTAACCTGTTTTTCCAGGCAGGCTGTTCTGTAATGGCCTGAGCCATTTGCAAGGCTGGAAATGATGAAATGCAGTGCCTTGTTGTGCACTCAGGGAAGCAGTGCATTTTTTTTTTAATCCTAAAAGGATGCTCAAGATGTGCTGTGGTGAGGATGAGGCATGTGGAGATCAGGAGTATACACAGCAGCTGTAGAACTGAAGATTTCCTGCCACTGGTTGGAAAAATAGAGACAAGTTACTCAAGGAGATGGACAAGGTCTTGCTTAAATTCCAAGAGAAAATTGGCTTTTCTGTCTGCTCTTTGCCTGCCTATCATCAGTCTTGAAGGATTCAAACCCTCAGTGAGCAGAAACAGCTTTGCTACAGGTATGAAACAATTTAATCCTCATTATGAAGTGGTTTTTAACTCGTGGTTATAGTAATTTTAAAGAAAGGCGAACCTTCTGCCAAAAACAGACTTTTATTGAGGGTTAAATTGGAATTGGCTGTTGACTCATATTAAGCATTTTTTTTTTCATTGCCTTGAGAAATGAACTGTGATGTTGATACGTGTAAAATAAAAAAGACATCCCCCCCCAGCCATTAGATGTTCAAATGGACAGCAGCCAGATCAGTGAGCCAAATTCCAGGGGCCTTTTGACATCATGCTCACGCACAGAGGCTTTTTCCAAGGACAAAAGCTAATAAACAAAATTGTCTTTTTTAGCTCATGTGCTTTTTCTTGAATTTTGTAAAGAGACAAAGTGATTGAGTGACAGAAACCTTAATTCTTTGCAATTTTTTTTTTAATTTCTAGGGAACTTAAAAAAATAACCCCTGAAAGAGCAAGAAATTGCTGTGACACTTGTGAGTAACTGAGGTTCTTCCTCTTTCAGAAAAAAAACCAAAAAGCAGCTTTTGGGTTCTTGTTCCAAATAGCAAATGCTGAATGACCTAAGAAAATCTGAATGGGTGTCTAAGGTTTGTTATTAGTTTTAGTTTCTCCAGTTCTAAAAGTAAACATTTAATATATACTGAATTATTTAGAAAACTAATTAATGTTTCTGTTTTTCTACAATTTATTGAAAACCTGTTGTCACTGACAGTTCACATTTTGTACAGTTAGAGGGCCATTATTTTAATGTTATGCTGAATGTGGGAAGCACCTTTAACATTTAACATCATGTCAGACTTTCGGGATGCCAAAATATTTTTTAATACTTTAAGTATCTATCTCTTTGCAGTGCCATCAATACTGGTTATTTAGATTCCTCCTTTTTATGCAAGAATGGAAAATGTTGATTTAGTTTAGGTTTTAAATATGCTTACAGAACTCTTTGGGTTTATGAGCACTGAAAAAAACCCACAAAATATTTGGGTTTTTTTACCCCCAACGTGATATTAATAAACAGGCAGAGGGGGAAAGTCACTCAAAGAAACCTTGTACCCCGGGACCAAAATTCAAATGACATTTAGGTGACAAAAAGACACAAAGGCAAAATATCTGGTGTGTATATAAGCAGGGTGGGTGCCTAAACTCCCCTCACATAATTGAGATGCTGAACAAGCAGCAGGAAGAGTTACTTAAGCCTTTGGTTCTAAAATAGCAATGCTCTGAGCAAAGCCAGGCATTTGTAGGGCTTTGGAACAGAGAGCTCTAACCCACAGGAAACAGCCACTGCTTTATTTAATCAATCCTAAATTTGAAAGCTATCAGTCACTCTGTGTGCCTAAGGTAGCTTTGTCATTTTTCATTTAGTTCTGATTTGCATCCCCATGTTCTGCCCCGAATCTTGAGAGGGGAAAATAATCAGAATAGTGATGAAACATACGTTTTTCATTTCACTTTATTGAAGTTCCTTATTTTTATTGAGTTAGGATTCTTTTGACAATGGGTTGGCTGCACATCTCTGCTGGTTTAATGGCCAGCCCAGTTCATCAAAGCTAACGAACTTTAACAAAAATAAATATCAAATGCGAGTCAAGGTTAAAAGCGGTGTCTTAAGTCAAGGTTTTCTGCTTGATGGTTTAAATCCTGGTTGGAATTGGTGACTGAAGGGTGATAAAGTGAACAGACTGGTTGCACTGACGGACGTGGGTTTGAAGAGTGGTTGGCTCAGGACACATGGATGGAGCTCCACGTCAGCTTCTGTCATTAAATGGAGAGGTAGGTCAAGTTTTTGTTTGTTTTGGGGTTTATTTTCCTTTTTTGTTCAGGGGGCTAATGGGTGTCTGATAAACAATTGACTGATTTCTGTTATGCAGACAGTTGAAGGCAGCTGCTGATCATGTCAAGTTCCTGTTAACACTGAATAATTATCCATTTTGGGGAAGAAATAGCCTGTTGCCCATGAACTACAATTTACTAACAATGCATTATAGTCACAGGAATATTTTTCCTTTTGTGACTAGGAGGCAACATTCCAAACCTTGTACATCATGAGGCATCATGTAATAGGGCAGACTGAATACTAAAGGTACTAAATCATGTAATGCAGTTGTACAAAATCACTATAAATTCAGGAGGCAAATATTCTGATGGAACAGGATTTCTGGGGTAGTAAAAACCTCATCCACTGAAATTGGGAATTGCTAAACCTGTGGTTTTAAGGCTGTCTGGGAAACTGTAAGACATGGCAGGAAGGTTTGACATGTGACCTGGGACCCAGGGATGCACGGTCTGTAATAGTATCTCAGCACTAGAGTATTGATTAGGGCTCATTTTGTACCCAGTGTGAAGTTTTGCAGTTCAGGGAAGGGAAATAACGTGGCAAAGCTGGCAGGAGAGTTCCCAGCCCTGCCTCAGCCTGTTGGTCTCCTTCTCCACAAAGACAATTCAAAACTATTGATTTGTTTCCACTTTCATTGAAATAACTGTTTTGAGAAGAGCTTTGGAAGTCTGGGTGAAATACAGAAATAAAGTGTCTGTCCCCTTGGATAAAACCAAGATGGATAAACCCTTGTTTGTTCCAAGGAAGGGAAAATTGGTGGCAATCCAGTGAGGGGCTCTGTCACAGCAGGGCTTTGCTCCCTGAGAATTTCATCCTTCTGAGTAGACACAGGTGCTTGCTTGGCCTTTCCAGGTGCTGTAAAAGTGAGTATTTAGCAGATATTTTGTGGTGCAAAGCTGCAGTGTTGGTGCTTTCATGACTGGACTGCTGCACGGTGTGTCTGGACAAGGGAGGTGGGGGGTGTGGGAAGCAGATCCTGGAGGGAATCACAGAATCACAGAATGGTTTGGGTTGGAAGGGACCTTAAAGTTCATCTCATTCCACCCCTTGCCGTGGGCAGGGACACCTCCCACTAGCCCACGTTGCTCAGAGCTCCATCCAGCCTGGCCTTGGACACTTCCAGGGATGGGGCAGCCACAGCTTCTGAGCAACCTGTGCCAGGGCCTCACCACAGTGCAGTCTCTGGAGCAGTTAGCAGGGCTGGGCACCCCTCAGTGCTGAGGCTGGATTTCTGAAAGAAAGGTTTTGTTTGCTCTGAAATAATGTGAAAGCCACAGGGGGCATGAAAAATGCATCAGCTCCTGTGCTGGGCTGGCTCGTCCCGGTGGCTGCCACGTGTGGCTGCTCTGCCACCCCAGTGCTGGAGACCTTGGGGAACATATTGTACACTTGTAATGGATGTGAGCAACCTCAAAAACTCTGGCTGTGGCCTTCACGAGGCCTGCAGTGCCTCTCCATCATGTCATGTAACCAAAGGTATTAATAATCTGCAAAGCCTCTGTGCAGAGGGGTTTCTCCCTATCCATCCAGCCTGGCAGGTGCTCTGTCTCGATTATGCCTCAGCTCTGTTGTATCTGTCATGTTCCTGGGCTGAGTGACAGAGCAGGAAGGTGCCTCTGGTTGGGAGGGTTTCCTGCTGCCTAATGGGGGTATAATTAATGGATGCAGCCAGTCAGCCGAGCAGAGGCACGAACCCAGGAGAGATGGTTGGTGTGTCTCAGCCAACCAACCATGCCTTGTTACACACCCTGTTTCAATGGTGGTGTTGCATATTTACTTACATTCCAAGGCATTGGTACTTTTCTTTATTTAATTAATTTATTGCAGCGAGCCCTTTCAGTGCCTCTGCATCTTTTGATTGCCAAACACTTGGTTGAACCAATGCGGTGTCTCAGGTGAAGAGGAATGTGGTGCATGGCCAGGCAGGGTCTGGGTTCTTGGTTTGTCACTGGGGATTGCTGGATGTGATGCCTCTGACCAAGGAGGTCTCCTGGACCTGTGACCCTGTCTGTCACTTGTCTTGTTGCAGTATTCTCTCAGTGAGCTGAGTGTGCTCCGAATGGGCTGTCAGCAGAATCACAAAAATGTGACAGAATAAGTCTTTGTTTAGCTCTCATCCTGCTTCTCCCAAATTTTCCTTTAGGGAGGAGATGAGTCTCTCAGATGCCTGCTGTGAGGGGGAGCAGTGAAGGATAGTGAGGTTGAATTGTCCGGCCTGTTTGTTCACTGGGTGTTTAACCCAGCCATCATCATCACCAGAGCACAGGGAGAGCCTCGCTCTTCATCCAAGAAGGGGTTCATTACCTTCTGTGTTTTTCAGGATGAGCTGCCCTCTCCTGCTCCTGGCACATCTCAACTGGACTGTTGAGGTGCCACTTAGTGAGCCAAATGCTCGAGCCCTTTGGGATGTTGTTACAAAGGAAAGTGAAAATGCTGTGGCATGGTGTCAGTGCTGCTCCTGCTATTAACCGGTTTAATGAGCCTCTTCAATTGTTTTGGGGAGGAGCACAGTCTCCTGCTCGACCTTACTGTCCCTGTTTGCTGTCTGGTTACATGGCTCAGCTGACAGAGCAGTGGGAACATCAGCACTGGGGTCTCTCCCTTCCCGAGGGGAAAACAGCAGGATGCAGCTCAGCCTCGTGGTGCCCGCACACAAAGGTGGGCGTTTTGGAGACAGAACTCCTGGAGCCCAGCGTGGGGGGAGTAGCCACAGAGCTGTCTGCCTTAGTGACAAGGGTTTTCCTTTGCTCAGTGAATGAGTGCTGAGGCCCTGTGAGCTCCTGCAGGTCTCTGGGTCCACACCCTGCTCAGGTGAGCCCAGTGTTCAATCTCCTCCCCCCTGAGCTGTGCTGGCCGTGCTGCCGCCCACTCGCATTTCCAATTTCACACCGACATGCTCTTGACGTTTACAAACGAACTCTCCTGTGTCGATCCACTTGAAAGCAACCAAATACGCTCTGGAGAAATACTTTTCTCCTCTGTCTCCTGTTGCTGTGGCAATCTCGGCTGCTGCTGAGCAGAACGAGCGGGAGAAGCTGCTGCCAGTGCAGGAGCATTCCTGCCTTCCCGCATGGTCAGTGCTGTGAAGGGCATCCAGTGCCTGCTGCTGCCTGTCTCAGCAGTGATTTCACCCCTATAGTGGTTTTGAAATGCAAATCTCAAAGGTTTCTACGGAGAGAAGTAAATGAGAGCAAACTTGATGACTTGGGGCTTGGGAGAGCGAATGTCTGCCACAGACTGAGAGCTGGGTCTGCAATCCAGCTAGAAATGCCTTCCTCAACTTAGCTTGTACTCTGGGCTGGGGGGCAATTTAACCTTCCTTAAGGTTTTACTCTAGAGTTTCAGCTGCATCAGAACTTCACCTCTGGGTGCATCACCTCTTCCTCAGCGTTACCCTCTTGTCCCTCCTCCATCTGGCTCCATCCAGAGCGGTGACCCGATGATTTCTGGATAACGAGTTACTGCTCATCAGCTGCGTTTGGTAGTTGAGTATGAGAAGCTCGTTGCAAATCCCAAGTTAGAATGTGTTAGCATGAACCACTGGGAGAGAGCACGTTCTCCTTTGCAGTAGGTGGAGATCACGGGGATGTTCTGTTAATCAGATCTGTCCGTGATGGGCTGACAGATGGCAGCTCCCTGGGGATAATGAGTCAGTTGCTCGTGCAGGATGTTGAGTGTGGAATGGCAGTGTCCCTGCAGATTCTAGATGAAGCTCAGAGAGGACCTGAGGCCCCTGGAAAGGAGGATCTCTCCCTCCGAGGTGGAACTCATTAGCTGGAGACAATCAAGTCCATCCTGCCAGGTATCCTGGGCTTTCTGCCTGCCAGCTTTGGCTTTCCCAGGGCATCACAAAAGAAGGAAGAGAAGCTGTCTGACATCTGTGGGCTCTGATCTGCTGTGAAAGATTTCTGCCCCCAGCTTGGGGAGAGGGGGAATGTATTAAAAACCTAAAAGCAAACGCTTGTAGGTCTGGTCTGTTGAGAGCATTGGAGTGAGGAGCAAGTCCCTCAGCCGAGTTTTCTCCTTGGGAAGGGATGAGCTGCTGGGAGTGAGCAGCAGCAGAGTGATGTGGCTCTGCTGGCTGCTGTCACAGGCGAGCTGAGCACCCTCTGTGCTGCCTGCAGGCTGTTCTGTGAGGAGGAGACGTGGCAGAGGTGGTGTTTGCAGACAGCAGCGCCCTCCCAGCGTGTGCCTAAAGCCCCGGGGAGTGAGGGTAGAAGCCAAGCAACCCCTGTGACTTTTTTTTTTTTTTTTGGAAGGCTTTTCTCTTGGTATCCTCTCAAAATCCTCCTCTCCAAAGGCAGCTGTCTCAGCAGGGAGGCTGAAGCACGGGCAGACGTGGAGCTGGCAGGGTGGGGGTGATCAATGAGTGGAACCCCCCTCCCTTCCTCTAGACTTAAAATGGGGGGAGAAAGGCATCTGTGCCAAGGATTTGACAGGCTTGTTCCTGGCAGATAAGTTGGTTTTATCGAGTGGCTTGACATGTAATTCCACGCAGTGTGTAGATGTTTGTCTAATATTTACCTGGAGGAAGAGATTTTTCTATCCATCCTAAAAAATTAACCTTTTGTAATGGTGCATTTCCTCGGTGAAAATGAGTGTGGAGGTCTGTCAAAATGTCAGGCCTGCCTGGAACGAGGGTCCTGCAGAAGACAAGTGGCATTAGTGTGTTTGAAGATGGTTCATTTAGAAGTAATGAAGTCCCCAGGCTTTTGGAGACCCTGTTAATTGGACTGAGGAGGTTACAAAGCCCAGGAGGGAAATGCTATTCAGAGCTGGGCAGACAGAGACACTCACAGAGGGAGAGGGTCAGATATAGGTTTTTTCTACTGTAAAATGACATCAGAAGGATGTGCAGAGTTGTTCTGAAATTACAGTTCTATACAGTAAGACATGGAGGTTTGATTCTAGGGGAGAAAGGGGCTTGGGTCTGAGTTTTAGTTTGAAAGGAGTTCAAGGAAAGAAACACAACCCTCCTCTGCTCTGTGAATCATCAGGCAGGTTTGCAGGACCATAGAAATGAGTAATAATAATAATAATAAAAAAAAAAGTCAGGAGACTTCTTGAAGCTTCCAGATTTGTAAGGCTGCAAGTCAGCACACTGTGTCTCCTCTCTGAAAAAAACCTCTTGCTGAGAAAGGGCCTCCTCACAGAACCTGAATCTGGTTCCTTTACAAGATGTATATTTTTTGATTGTAGGACAGGGTGTTTGAATGGAGACGTGTTTTCTGCCTGAGACATTGGGCAGGGAGTTGCTCTTGACAGCTTCATTTGGGTATTAAAATACTTTTTCAGATAATGCTGTTTTTCTCCTGGAGGCTCCCAAGCTTTTACAACAGCGGAGTAATTACCTTGTTTATGAGGAAACTGAGGCAGGGGACTTGTGGTGGCTGCAGCCCACACTCAGCAGCACTGGCAGATTCTTGCTGCTTGCCCCAACTTCTCAATAACCGAACACAACAACATCTGTTAATTGCCCTTTCTTTGCAAAATCCACTTATTTCATAAACACCAACACCAGGGGCTAGGAGGGTGAGTCGATGTTGCTCGTGTTGAGACTTGGCTTTATAAATCCAGCTTGCCTGCTGGAGACCTGCTGCTGGTGTCAGTGGTCAGTGTAAAGAGCGTTTAGGTTTTGCATTCTCATGGCAGGAGCTTTCTGTTGATGTTAGGGATGTTGTTTTGGCCTTGGACACCTTCTCCTAACAAATCCTTTGTCCTTCTCCAGGGAAGCTTTCAAACTCACCACCGAGGCTCTGAATTGGCTTTAAATGAAAGGTGTTGTGCTTCTGAAGTGCCCTGCCCAAGAGCTCTCCAGCAATCCAAACAGCCAGCAGACAAAGCCATTAAACCTGAAGTGCCCATGCATGATTACCTGGCAGAGAGCTGCAGGAGAGGGTTTGCAGCTGAGTCCCACAGGAACAGGCTTTGTCTGAAAAACAACCCCCGGCAGGTGCAGACTCGGTTGGAAAAAGCCAAGGTAGGTCTTGTTGATTCACCAGGGTGGGTGGTGTAGTCCTTCAGTTCAGTGGAGAGCAAAGCAAGTGGGAACAAGCAGAAATGAGATTAGAGGGGTGGGAGGGAAATGTTTGAAATGGGCCTCTGTGCTTTCCCCCTCTGCTCAGGCACCGTCTCCCTGCGTGGTGGAACTGAGCCACTCGAACTTCCAGCTTGTGTGACTAATGGCCTTGGTGTCTTACACCCTGAAAGCAGATACACGGCCTTGAGAAGTCAGATCTGATCTCTTCAGTCACATTTGCAGAGTGAAACCCCACGAGTGTGGCTCCTGTACCGACTCCAAGCTCCTTCACCTCCTGGCATCGCTTCCATTCGGAACATGTAGCTTCATTTTCCCTCTCCTTACTGCACCAGCTGGAGCAGCTCCTTCCAGGGTGGGGAGTCTCATGTGCACGCACTGCTGAGCGAGGAGAGTGCTTGGAGATGAATGTGCACTTCCCCCCTGTGGCTTAGAAGGCTATATCTATATTTTTAGGGATTTTTTTTATTGAGGTACGAAAGGAAGATTATGGCACTTGATGATTTAATCAACATAATCTCTAGATAAAACATGCTTATGCTATACTACTGGGAGATATTAATTTATGCTGGTTTGCTTCTCCTAAGGTAAATTAAATCATTAGTTTTAAGACTGGATTAGCTGCACATGTGCCCTGCCTCTTAAAAAGGCAGTTCAGGAGTTCTTAAAAGCTTCTTGACTTGGCATTTCTTGGGAGCCGTCAAATCCCTTTGGTGCAGGTGTCACGAGAAGTGGAACTGAGATGCAGCACTTAAAGGTGCAGCCACCAGCTCTGGGCTGGCATGGGACCTACTCCTGCCCTGTGCCCCCTCCTTCACCCAGGAGTAGTATTTTACCAGCTCATGAATTCAGTGAGAAGGGTTTGCCCTGGATCTGGGGGACCAGCAATTACTCCTTGGATCAAACCAGTACCTCGAGCACCTGCTGTCATTGGTGGGGGCTGAACTGTTCAGGGTGTGCTGGAGCCAAGTGGTTGGTGTCCACATCCATCTCCCACTGGAGAGAGCACCAGCACATCCAGGATGTGTTAAGTGTCCAAGGCCAGGCTGGATGGGGCTCTGAGCAACCTGGTCTAGTGGAAGGTGTCCCTGCCCATGGCAGGGGGTGGAATTAGATGACCTTTAAGGTCCCTCCCAACCCAAACTGTTCTGGGATTCTGTGATGATGGGTTGACTTGAAAACACACCTGAGCAGAGCCATGGCCCAGGTGGTGGGTGACCTTGGAAGTGCCATCAGCACCTCTGAACTGGCTGAAAATTCCCCAAAATGTATCAGTGAAGCTCTTGAGTGCCCAAGAAGAACTAAAAGCAAAAGATATTCACCGAGGCGGGTGGAAGATGTTACAGCTCTTTCATACAGGCAGGGAGATCGAGGCACGTTCTGCCTCTCGTCGTGGAGGGCAGGAGCAGAGCGTAGGAGTAAAATCTGGATGCTTGAGGCCAGTGCCCCCTCCTGGAGTCAATGGATTTGGAGCAGAGGTGCTGAGCTGAGCCAGCACAACTTCTCCTTTGCAGCTCCTCTCAGGAATACCTGGTGTGGAGACGTTGGCTCCAAGTGTGGAGGTGCCCTGTCTGCTTGGGTGGCCAGTGGCTCTGGAGAGGGGACCAGGCCCTGCTGCTGAGACAGATGGGGATGGCTCCCTACCACCCAGGGGGAGCAGAACTGACAGAGGCCCTCACAGCAATTTCAGGGCTATTAAGGATGTGATAATGAGCTTTGCCTGCATCATTTTTCAGCACTTCACTCCCCCGCCCCCAGCTCAGCCCATGCATTAACACCTCCATCCCAGGAGGACAGCAAACACTCCACTGAGCTCTGACTCCATTTATCATGGATCTGGTCATCAGCAGGGCTGCTGCAGGTGGAGGGGGTGAGGAGAGAAAGGTTGCTCAGCTCTCCATCAACAGTGAGCAGGTGCTGAAGGTACAGGTTTGATCAAAGGAGCAATTGCTGGTCCCCCAGACCCGGGGCAAAACCTTCCCATGGAATTCATGAGCTGGTAAATAATATTGTTGGGTAAAGGAGAAGGCAGAAAGTAGAACTTGCTGCTGCAGGATGCTCTCAGTCCTCTTTGGGTTCTGTGCTTGTGGAGGATCTTGTGTGGGATGGTCTCAATGCACCCAGGAAGGGGCACATCCATATGCTGTTTGCCATGCTTTCCTGGTGCTATTTTCCCTGGAACAGTCAGTCCTTTGGGCTGATTCTGCACGGCACATCCTCGGATGGTGGAATCTTCCCCCGCTTTGCCTCTCTGGATCCTGGGGCCATCTGCTCCTGGCTGGGGTGGGTGTGCTGGGGGCTGCTCCAAATGTGGGGCTTTGGCTGTGGCACAGCCAGGGGACCTGTTCCCTATGGGACAGAGCCAGCTTGCCCCTGGGGGAAACTCCTGACTGCTCCTGGGAGTGGGTTAATATCTCCACAGGGGGCAGGACAGGGATGAATTAATGAGGTGAAGGGTGGGAAGCAGGGGTGGAGGTGCCCTGAAGCAGCTCTTTCTTGTGTAGCTCTTCCCATTGCGCTGCTGGATGGTGGTGCCTGTGCGGAAAACAAGTTCTTGCTTCATGATTTCATTTTTCCTATTTGAATATTCAGAGGCACTTTTTCTGCTTGAATATTTAGAGGCAAGTGTCTCTTTCTCTGTGTAGTGCTTTTGCAGTTGATCTACAGTGTGATGCTCTGGCACTGGGATTAAATGTTAATGCAGGAGGACTGATACAGTCTGTTCTGAACTGGGCACCTCCTGGAGGTCTGTGGGCATTTGGGGAATAAAATCAGGTAATATGTCCCTTTTCCACCCGCAGATGTGCCTGTTGGTGAGTTCTGACTCTTCTCCATCCCCACCTGGCCGCAGGCACCCTGGAGAGGCATCCCTGGGGCTGAGCTCTTGACCTTCAGCTTGCTCTGATGGAGGCCCCTCTGTTCCTGTTGATTGTGTCCAGCTCCTCAGGGGCTTAGTTCTGGGGCTGTGCCTTTTCCCTGGGTGATGCCCAGGCAGGGAATGCCTCGCACAAGGTAGAGATCACCTCCCTGCTGCCACGTGGGTGGCTGTCTTACCAGGAGAGGAGATGGAAAGATCCCCAACTGGTACCTGTCACTTCTGACTGCAAACATCAAGGATGTGTCACTGACAGAGCAAAAGGGGAGCAATGTTATTTTTGGCTGGATCAGGCTGTTTTCTCTCTCCAAGTACCACAGGCTGACAGGAGGTGCTGCTGAATGCTCGTTCTCGTTTACCTTTGCCTTGGTGCACAAGGGGAAAAAGTACTTTTTAAATTAAAATGGAAGTATTTGTAGTCTTTCATGCTGGCAGAGACCTGGCAACAAGTGATATGCAAAATGTGTTTTGACTTGGTTTAATATCTCTTTCAGGCTGCTGCTGCCTGTCCTGCATCTCCCTACCAGCCATCCAAGGTTTGTTCCGCAGCCACAGAGGATCAGACAGATCAGTGTTTGGGAGCAGGGGCTTTGCTGCCACAGAGATCTCCACACTCCAGTCCTTGGTCTGCAGCCTGGGAGAGAGCCAAAGCAGGTGGGTTTGAAAGACAGAGCAGGAGAGGTGGGAATCCCTTGCTCCCAGGAGAGCAGGCACGCTGCAAGCAGCACTGGGAGATGCCAGACCCAACAGATGCTGAGCCATCCCCCCTTTCTCCATCCATGCATCTTCCCAACACGGAGAGATCAAACCAAAGACAGCAGGATTATTTATTGAGGCGTTTGTTTGAAGTTGAATGGACAGGAATCACATTTCAAAACAGTAAAGAAAGGGCTTTTTAGCTCTTTTCCATCCTACAAAATAGCAGCGGCATCGCGGCGGGGATGTCAGGGCGAATCTGTTTCGCTGACAACAAGATTGTTCTGTCTAGACGGGGAAGCGCCGCTGAACCGAGGGGAGGCTGCGGAATAATTTAAAGCCAAAATACTTTACAGACATTAAATTTACAAATAAAAACTGGCTTTGACACAGACGATGCCTGATGGATAGTTTGTGTGCCGGTGGGACGGCGGCTGGCTTTGGCGCGGAGCTCGGTGGCGGGGATTGGCAGATGCCACTCGGGGTGACCTGGTGCCTGCTGACCTGTCACCTTTCCCAGGCAAGTTCTTCCACCAGAGTGGGTCCATCGAGGCATCCGGGTGCCTCGTGGAGCTCAGTGTGGGGTTCTCTGCAGCATCTTGAATTCTGCAGTTCGTAGGCAGCTGCCCAGGCCTCCCTGTCCCCTCAGTGCCTCGTCCCCACTGTGCTGCCTGACCAGTGTCAAGGGATGCCAGAGCAGAAGGGGTTGTGTGGGAGGAAGATGAGCCTTGCACTCCCCATCTGCCTGGAGGGGCTGGCAGCCAGGGCTGTCTGAGGCACAGGGATGTGGTGGTGAGGTTGCAGCCCAGCCAGCATAAGGAATTTACTTTCTTCTGGCAGAAAAAGAAAGATGAAATATTAAAAGCTTGGCTCAAAGGCTGCTATATATATGTTTGGGTTTTTTTTTTTCTTCTGCTCTGCAGTGCTTTGGTGTGTTGCTCCAGCAGCTGGTCAGAGCAGGAGAATGCCAGCCTTCCAGAGAGAACAGGGAGTGGGGCTGAAAAAAAGGGAGGAAGAGGAGACATGACTCAGGTGGGCTGACCTTGGGGCTCAGGGTGAATGCTGACACAGCCTTTAGGACTTATGCTTTAGTTTTCTGCTCAATGTCAGGAACTAAAAACACCTTTTCTTGTCTCTGTCTCTTCAGGGGAGGGCAATGCCCCTTGAATCAGGAGGACACCTCTGCATTGATCAGTGTCCTTGGATGAGGGAGGATTCAGGTCGGGAAGAGCAGAGGGCTCAGCCAAGGCATCAGTCAGCTCTCCCTGGAGAAGTCCTGCTGGCTCCCAACTTGCCATTTCTGCCATCCTGGTGAGTCCAAGAGTCCCTGAAGACTTCCTCAAGTGGTGATGGTGGAGGTTTCTCCCAGGTTTAAGCTATTCCAGTTGCTTCTGCTGATGAACTTGGGGGCTGGCTGTCGAGGGAGAGCATTGCTGTTGGGCAGCAAGGCGTGCTGACAGAGGTGTGCTGTGTCCTAGACTCTGCTGTGTCTTAAATTTGAGGCTTCCTGGTTTTTTTTCCCAAGCAGTCCCCAGACTTTGTGTCCCCTGGTGCAGCTATTCAGCTGCTGGGTGGGCAGCAGGAGCCAGCATCCCAATGGAGTACATTCCCAGGGAGTGCAGGAGGAGATAACTGCAAGGAAGGAGAGCTGAGAGCTGGTTGTCTGCCAAGGGAGGATTTGGAAGGATGCAGTTCAGGGTGTTTAAGCTGTTCCTTCTGTCTCTTCCTTTGACATCTCTTGTCTGTGTCAGCTGGTCTGGGCCCTGGGGAATGTGGGAAAGGGAAGATTCAAGTCCAGCAGGGCAGAGAGTGGGTTTGGAGCAGTCTTAACTTTACACCTCTGCAGACCCTGGCAATGAGGGCTACTTATCTGCTGATCAGGGATGTGCCCAAACAAAGCAGGCTGGGGAAACTGTCACTTGCTAGGGCTCACAAAATGGGATGAGCTGTGAAATGGAGCTTGACCTTGACTCCAACTCCAGCTGCTGCCTGGTCTCTCACCCCTTGGCTCCTGTAGCCTCTGGCAGGGTAGGATGGGGACAGGCAGCAGAAGGGGGCCCTGATGTCCCTCCTCCCACACCCTTGCCTTGTGCTTCCCCCTCCCTGCTGCTGCCTGTGAAAGACCCTGTGATTAATTACACCACTCTGCAGCCTCTGAACATTTATTTAGGGTGTTATGTTTGCTGCTGCTGCTGCTGCTTTTACACAATGGCAAATGTGCCATGGCTGTGTCCTGAGCAGGTGACAGCTAATAGGTCACTGAAGTGCATCACACCATTGGAGCTGTTGAAATGGGCTCCAGGAACAGGGCAGGTAGAGGGAATGCTGCTGGGAAGGTGAGACAGGTCTGCTCTAGCAGAAATGCAATGGTTATGGTGCTTACAGGAAATTGCTCACTTCCCTGATAGCATCCACTGCTTTATAAGATCAGTTTTTCCACTAGTTTGTCTAGCTTAAGCTTTCTTCTCCCTGCATCCTAAAAATTAGTCTAATAGGACTTTTAAAACTCAGAGAGGTTTGAAAGTTATTTTCCTCAAGGAATTTCACTTTCCTTGGGGTGGTCAGAAAAAGAGGGACTTGGGGGGGTTTCAGCTGAAGGACATAGCTTCCAAAAAGCCTCCCCAGAAATGCTGCCAAGGGCCTGCAGAAATCAGCCCAACCTGAAATAGCTGGTGGCCACCCAAGCTGATTCAAAAATCCCCTTTGCCTCTGAGCATCTTGCTCAGTGCTGCTGTCAGAGGACAGGGATGGTGCACCTTGAACAGACAAAACCGTTGTACCTGCTTTTCAGGAAACAGAGAGGCAGGTGTGACTCCCCAATTCCTGGAAGAGAGCAGGTTTGTTTGGACCTGTCTCTAATTCCAGTGCAGTGGGAATCTCTTCCTGACAGCCTGGTGCAGAGCTGCCTGTGCTGAGCCACTTCCCAGAAGGAAGGGAAGCAGGAGCTGTGCTGCTGCGTGGCTGTGCCAGCAAAATCTGCAATCAGTTTGCTTTGTGCAGTGTTGTGAGCTGGGCCTGTGCACTGTCCCCACAGGAACATGGGGCTGGAGTCAGTTTGTTGCTCTGGGATGCTGTTGGGCTGCATCAGTGGGAGGCAGAGCCTCCACAGGCACAGGTATCACCTTGTGATGCCAGATCTGCTACATCCTCTGGGTGATGTACCACCAGTGTGTGTGAGGGTGTGTGTGCTGCCTCTGCATGCTCTACAACCAGTGCCTCCAGCAGGCTGCCTCCTCACTGGAAAGGCAATTCAGATATCCCAGCTCCTCCTGTTTCTTCCCTGTAAGGGCAGTACTGTTTGGTTTTAATGTTTCTGTGGAGCTGGTTTGTATAAACTGAAGCAGGTCATATTTATTCTATAGAACTCTGTAGGTGTCCTGCACTGGATATCCCCTCCCAGTGCACTGGGAGCAATTCAGCTTCAGGAATCATCACCAATACTGTTATCTTTATTGCCAGTCCTGCCTGATAAATCTGCTCCCTCCAGGATGGCCGAGCCTGTCGAGTGAGCCAGGCCTAAACACACACAGATGCAGTGGGAGAGAGCAGAGCTCGTGCTCAGGAGCTGTTTGCAGGGATCTCAACAACAGGGCACTCAAAAGAACCCCAAGGGCTGCTTAAAAAACATGGAATTAACAGAGCTCTTGCACAACCAGCCTTGCGAGTCCCTGGGCTCTTTCCAGCGCGCTGGGGACTGGGGTTCAGGTTCTTCTCAGTTTGGAGGGGTAGAAATGTGGGCTCTTTGTCCTTTCCCTCACCTGAGTCTGGGCCATTGTGCTGCACATCCATTGCAAAACTCAGCATGGAAACAGTGGCTTGTGCTGGACTATGACTTCATGAGCCCAGGGTTGCCTTACTGGGCTGTGTCCCAGGTAAGCAAGAGTGTCCTTCAGTGTCCTGTAGGATAGAGCAGGGCTGTGTGCCACCCACAGGGGCTGAAGCTGGGCTGGGAGCCTTAGTTTGGAGATCTTTGTCCATAGTGGCATCTTCCCCCGAGTTCAGGTGGCTGTGGGAGCCAGGAGCTCTCATCTCACCCCCACCAGCTGCCTGGCTGCCTGCTGGTTCTGGCAAACAACCTTTCTCCTCCCTCCTACTGAACTGCTGGTACCACTTTTGCCCTCCATTCCAGGCCTGAGTGCCTCACAGGAACATCCCTTGATCCGGGAGCTCCTGGAGGTGTGGATCACAGCTGGCTTCTCGTGGAGTCAGGACAGCTCCCTGGGCAGAAGCAGCTCCCCAAGCCCCCACCCCGCTGCCTGCACAAGCTGGTTTCTATGTGGCAGGTCTGGTAGCACCACAGAGCTGTCCAAATTCACCCGGGGTGCTGAGGATACACCCTTGTATCCATGGCTTCCTGCTGGGAAAGGGATTGCTTCTGGCTTGGAGCATCTGATGAGAAACAAGTCAGATGCCAACTACTGCACCTGCTGCATTGGCTCTTCCTGAAGGATGGAAACAGTCGGAGAAGGCCCCCTCTCTGCCACCATCTCTGGGCAGAAGAGGCTTGTGGAGCCTGGCAGGGGCAGAGGAGCTCTCTGGGGAGCAGGGGAGGTCCCTGAGCTCCCAGCCCCGGGGTCTGCTGTCATCCTGGTGCTGCAGGAGCAGGGCTGGTCTGTGCCCCAACCGTGTCCCAGCAGTGATGGCAGGCACTGCCTGCTGCAGCTGGGCTCTGAGCAGGCAAGGGAAGTGCAGAAAGCTGCCTCCCAGCTCCCTTCTGAGGCCACGGGATTTCGGTAGAGAAAGTGACTTTTATAGAAATAAAGGAGACTTCCTTTTGGGTCAAGTGCTCTGGAAATGAATGATTTTGAGATGAAAGCCTTTTTTGCTCTGGTAATACAGACTCACATTGCCTAGAGGGAAGTCTGCCTCGTGCTGGGGTGTTTTTCCCTCTGGGGGCATTGCGATTGCAGTTGAAGATGAATTTCCAACATACAAAGGAGAAGAAGAAAGCTGAGAGAAGGCTTTAAAACATATCAGGGGTTCTTGTGGTCTGTTTTAATTTGTCAGCATGTCTCTCTCGCTTGTAACATCCCTGTTGGGTGCAGAGATTGTTCCTCCTCTTCCCTTTGTGACTTGCTCCTTCCCTCTGGCATCTTCATCAATCCCAGGCTCTGGTTTTAATTTTTTTTTTTCTTTTTTGCACCCAGGGCTGGTTGGCAGAGCAGCAGCAGCTCCTGTGTGCTATATTGGGTGGGGATCACCTCGTGAATTGGACTGGGAGAGATCAGAGAATTACAGGATGGTTTAGGTTGGAAGGGACCTTAAAGACCATCTAGTTCCAACCCCCTGCCATGAGCAGGAATGTCACCCACTGGATCAGGTGGCTGAGGGCCTTGGCTGGCAGGGGGTGAGGAGAAATCAGCCCTCAGCCCTGAGAGCAGCCAGGTGAAGCCCTTTTTGAATGCTATGACATGGACCCTTTCCCTATCAGTTTATCATCTGGAGGGTCTCTTTTGAAAACATGTTTTGCTCCATGGACTGAAGGTCCTCAAAGCCTGTTTGTCTTTGGTAAGACCATGGGAAGCACCAGAGTGTCCCATTTCTCTGCTTTCAGCTGGTTTCTGCCCCCCTGCCCTGCAGGGATGAGGTGCAGGCAGGGCTTTGCTGCTGCTGAGTGTGAAGTGCTGTAAAACCCAAGCATTGATTTCTCAATCGAAGGTGTCTGTTTTCTCCTCGGTCTGGGCTTTAATGCCTGAAAATCCATTTTTCACTCCCCAGCAGTTTGCTGTAAGGTTTTTAAAGCAACTGTTGTGCTTCAGAGCTTTGGGAAGGGAATGGATTCAGTCAAGCTGGCTCACCAGTGAGTTTTGAACCAGACAGAGAACAGATGGAGCCTGTGGGGGCTCTCCAGTCTTAGGTGAGACCTTTGCCTGTGTCTCACTGTGGTACAGGACAACACTGTTCTCCAAGGCTTTGGAAAGCTGTGGGTCTCCCTCCTCGACAGTGACCCTGGTTCAGCAGGTCTGTGGTGCCCAGGCTTTGTGGACTGTAGGCTGAAATTCAGGATGTCCTGAAAACAGATGCCAGAAAAAACTCAAGACTTTTATATGAAAAAAAAAAAAGAAAAAAGGAACACCACGTTCCGACCTGTGCTTCCCATATTTTCATGGCAATCACAAGGTTTGTTCCCTGTTTCCAGAACATTGTACTGTGCTGCTCTTCAGGGGCTGTACAGCTGATCCAAGCCTTGTTGAAATGCAGCTGGTTTTGGGGAGGAATGGAGCAGCTTGGGGCAGCAAGGATTGCTGCTGCCTGGGACTGTGCTCCTGCAGGGATTGCTGCTGGAGACTGAACTGGGAAAGCTGCTGCAGCTCCTGCCTTGGCCTCTGCCTCCTCCATCAGCTCCCCATCACCACTGTTTAATTCCAGCTCTCCCCTTTCTAGAGAAGGGTGAATGCCATGGAAAGCCTTTTCCAAAGGAGAGAGCAGGGCTGCTCTGCAGCCCTGGGAGGTGCTGGTGGAGGTTGCAGTGGAGCAAAGGGGAAGGATGGTGAGATGCAGGTGACTCCTGGTGCTAATTGTATGCAGCAGATTTGTCTGGAAGGAGCTGAAGGATGCACATCAAGGATGTCTCAGCCATTCAAGTGAGAAATCAAATTAAACTTTGCATCAAACAGTGGAGCTGCTCTGTGCTAGGAGTTGTGTCAGATCCATTAAGGTTTCTCCATGCCAGGCCCCAGGGAGTTAGTGGAGAGGAAAACCAGTGCTCAGTGTCAGGGGCTGTGTTTGCTGCTCACCTGGATGTGCTAATGACGTGGGCAGGAGAAAAGGGGATTAGTGCTTTAACCTTCAAGGTACCTGTGTGTGCAGCAGGGAGGGGGACACTGGCTGCATAGCAATGTGTGCCATGGGATGTGTGTCCGTCTCCTTGGGGAGGATGGACAACAATCCCAGTGAGCTGGAGGTCTGGAAAATGCTGTTACCCCAGTTACCTGTTTCCTGATCTCCCATTAACAGGCTGGGGGATGGAGTCCTTCGGGAACCCTGGAGTGTCTGGGAGGCAGATGGGAGGAATCTGAAGGAGAACCAAAATATCAGCATCACACACAAGTGTGGTTCTGACTTGCTTCTCATCGGGCACGAGTCCATGTGTGCCCCAGGCAAGGAAAAGATCTGGACAACACATTGCTCCCTGCACAGGGACAGATTGCTTGGAGGCTGGATGGAGCAGGCTTGGCATGGGAGAGCCGGCAGGCCGGAGGAAGCTGCCAGCAGAGTTGTCTGCTGGGAATCTGTGGTGTTTGGCTCCAAAATGATTTCCCCACACAGCACCAGAAGCTCTGAACGCTCCCAGGTAACCAGAGCTCATCCATACTGGCTTCTCACCATGGTGGGACACACCAAAGAGCTGGCAGCCATCAGGAGGAGGAGAAGGAGGAACACTGAGCTTCCTGCACTGCAAATGCTGAGTGCCCAAGGGTTCTCTGCCTCGAGTGTGCAGGCCCAGGCTGGACTGCTGCTCCCTGATTTGGTTTCTTTTCATTCCTGGTGCATGTAGTGCTCTGCCTTAGAAGCACTCGAGTGCCAGCTTGATATTTAGAAGCCATTTGCAGTACTGCTGCTCTGCTGGCAGGAGAAATTGGACTGACCCTGGGATGTAACATGTCCTGTTGCTGGAGCATGACAAGCCCGTAACAGGCAGGGCTGAGTCTCCTCGGGTGTCCTGCCTATTGCTAGGGCTGGATTAGGGCTCTCCAGCCAAGAAAATGTCTTTCCTTCTTCCTTTTCTGTCGTCTTATAAGGATTTTTAGGAATTTAAGATGCTAAGCCTCAATTAGGCAACACTTATTAATTTCCGAGATGTAATTTATTTACAGAGTGTTGCCATTCACAGCAGTGAGTGCTGGTAATTGCTGTAGTTTGCTTTCCAGGCTGGGATGTGAGAGACTTGAAAAGCCTGTGAGGGTGGCTGCCAGGCAGGCAGGGCTGGCTCTGGGTGGATCCTGCCTTCTGGGGATATGAGGAGCTGATGGAGGAGCTGACTGTCACCCAGACAGCCCAGTTTTCTCAAAGCAGTCCCTGTCCTAGGGCGTGGGAACAGGCCAAGGGGCAGGAATGCCATCCTCACTCCATGGCTGTGTTAACCCAACCGTCCCACGGTGCCTTTTGCTGTCTCTGCCCTTTGTTTCATTTGCCCCAGCAGGATATGGGTGTCCTCATCCTGCTCCAGAGCTGCTGCCAAGGCTGAACAAGCCACCTCACTGTAGATCTGAGGGCAGAGAGCTGCAGAAAATCAATGAGGCCAAAGAAAATTAGGTGCTCCATGCTTGTCCTTCAAGCCAGCAGGACCAGGGATGGTGTCTTTGCAGCGTGATGGCTCAAGGCTGTTTTTTTGCCTTCTCTCCCTGGCAGAGGCTGTTGCCTGGAGCTGCAGAGATGCTGTACTGAAGCTCTGCTGACACGTAGCCCTGTGACCAATTCCTCTGAAGTTGGCTGAGCTGTTTACCTGTGAGACATCAGCTCCTCCAAGATGAGCTGGGCTGAGGGGCAGAGCTGCCCTCCAGCCCCATACTCGGAGAGTGTCCAAATAGGACAGGGAGACTTCAATTCCTGCAGCCTCTATCTGATTTTATCTCCATTTCTGTGGCTGCTGGGGCTGGGTTGAGGGAGGAGATCAGCCTCCTGTGTTTTGAGGATGGAGAAGCTCTCCTTTCTCCTGTTCATGAACCAGTGGGCTGTGTCTTGCCAGCAACATCTTTAGGAGAATCTCCCTGATGGCTCTTTGGGGGAAAGAAGTTGGACATTTATCAAAGTACCTAATCTCATCCAGTGTCAAACCACTGCCTTCACCTTTTTATGTTTCCCAAGGACCATTGGAAAACGGGGAAATAGAACTGTTCCCCTTCCCCTCACGTAGGGCTGGGATTTACTGGAAGTGAGTGTGTTTGTGTAGGATCTATGCTGAGGTCTTGGTCTTGGTTTGGCTCCAGAGGCACTGCTGAAACCCTTGTGTTCCATGCAGACTTGGACAAATTATTGCAAAACAGCCCAGTTGTATCCTCTGGCAGCCTCGTCCCTGGTCAGACCCCGCTGAGCCTGCCAATGCAGCAGTTGTTGTACACGGTGGATTTTGCCATCCACCATCATCTCCAGTTGAGTCTCATCTATAGTTCCTGTTTGTGGGCACGGGAAGTGTTCTGTGCTCCCAGGAGCGGGTGGTGAGTGGTGCTGGGATCGATTATCCATCTGGCATGCTGCTGGGCCATTTGTTACAGAGGATCTTGCAGGAAGAGCCTCTGATGCTACAGTGAACTCTGTGCCGTGGGGACAGTTGGGATAATTCCTGGGAGCTCGTGCGGGCAAATCCTGGCTTCTCAAATGCCTAAAACCAGTGAGTTTGGACCATTGCCTGCCTGCTGTGATGATCCTCTTTAATATCCTGGTCCAAGTATCCATGGAGAAGCGTGACCTGCTTCTTTCCAGGCTGAGCGTGCCAGGACGCTGCCGAAGGGTTTCTGGTTTTGTTTCTTGAGCCTGAGCTCTTCCTTGTGCACTTGGTGATGCCTCGTGATGTGGTGAGCAGGGGCTGCAGGGAGCATGTCTCCTCTCTCCATGGCTGACCTGCAGAGCAGGAATCTGGCCCTGGAGCATCCCCTGCCCTTTGTAGGGCAGACGCTGAGCTGGGCAGCTCCTGAACATGAAATGCAAATGAAATGGAAAGCTGAGAGGCAAAGGGGCTGCTGATTCCTTCACTGCTGGGCTCTGCTGCCTGCAGGAGAACAGTGTTCTGGCCGTTGCTTGTGTTCTCCTTCCCTGATTAGCCTGGGCAAGGCTAAAGGAAGGCAATGTCCTCAGCTTGTGCTGAGATCTTGTTATGCACTTCCATGAAGCCAAAGGGGAGAAGGGAGCAGCTCAAGCCTCCTGGAGCTGAGGCACTGTGGAGTTGTACAGCACCATACCCCTACCAGCCCTGGGGAAGGCTTGAGTGGGCTGAAGGAGGGTTACCCAGTCACAAGGAAAAGGGTTAATGACTTGGAGCCAGAGTCCTGGCTTTCTTCCAGCTCCTGCACCATTCAGGTGGCTGAGGAGCAAGGGCTGTGGGTGCAGATGAGTTGGAGGGGGAGAGCAGGTTGGACACCAGGGTTAGCAGGTGGGTGGAGAGCAGAGTGTTTGCCTCTTTCTCCTTTTTCTCCCTGGTCTGAGCTGTTTTCTGTGTGCACGAGCAAAGCAGAGCATGGTCTCCTGAGAATTATGGCAGTGGGGGGGGTGAAGGTGGGTGCTCCTATGGGCCAAGGGGCAACAGGGATAAATTCCTGTGCTCCCAAGCTCCAGGGTCCTTTTCAGAGAGCCTTGGAGATGGCTGGATAAGGTCTGTATTATCCTGTGATCTACTCAGCACTCCCTCTACACCACCCCTGCTCTGCAGGTCTGTACAGTCCCAACCCCACCTGATCCCACAGCCTTCAGCTGAGTTATGTCCTGACCTCAGACCCTGCTGGGTCTCCTGGCCCCGAGAACTGCTTTTGGGCTGTAGGATCCTCTGGAGTTATACAGGAGTAACCTCAGCTAGGAGCTGGTTCCTGGCTGGGGCTGAGGGTCCTGCTACCTGTTCCAGCAAGGGGATATTTCCCTGGGAAAGGGCTGATCATGGACCACAGTTTTGCTGCTCAGTACCACAGTGGTTTGTAGCCCAGCTTTAAATGTGGGTTGCTAATGAAAGGCTCTTCTGCAGCCCATTGCATTTTGCTGGTGCTGTTTAAGTGGCTTTTAAACCCTCTGACCTCTGTGTTCTTCAGCAGCCTAAGACATGTGTCTAGTAAACCCCTGAAATGGAGTCGGGCTCTTAGGATAACAGGGAATTGTGAGGTTGGAATGGACTGAAATGAGAGAAGCAAGGGAGCTCATTCCTCACGGTGGGATTCTTTCCCCAGGGAGTTGGGCTGGTGGGATCTCTTGGTTTGGCTAATGAGTGAGGGCCGGGGTGGGAATAATTAGTGTTTTACAGCTGCTTCCCCGTGGCCTTATCCTGTGGTTAGTCCTTGGGGATATCAGTCTGATCAGAAATGATTGTGACTGCCCAGAAACCATTGGCACTGGCTGTGCCATGAGGACAAGTCCATCACTTCTGCTGTGGGGCATATGGGTGCATGGGGAAGCAGATTCCACGTGCTGCCTGGCCACCTCCCTCCACCTTGTGCTGGGAGACCAGAAGGGGTGTGAGGCTGGAGACCTGTTCACTCCCCAGCAGACCAATGGGGATCTCCTGGGGTCTCCCCAGCAAACATTCCTGGCCTCCAGCCCTCGGCATCATGAGGACAGCCAAGGCAGACCCTTCCCCAGGCACATCCCTGGTAGCAGCCAAGGCACAGCCCTAGACATCCCTTTCTCCTCCATACTAATCCCATTCAGGCCTTGTCCTCCTCTTCTCCCCGGGGAGGCTGCAGGTGTTGAGAGAGCGGCTGCTTCGCTCAGGGCTGCACAGATTAGCTCTCGCCCTCGGGAGCAGCTCGCTCAGCTCGTGCTGGAGATAAGTGTGGCCGTGTCCTCCGGGCTGTCCAACCCCTGGCAGGGCTGTGACTACCCTCAGCACATGCAGGCTGTTCACCAAACACCTGCAGGTCCAGGGATGGAGAAACCGAGTCATTTTTGCAAGCAAATAGTCATGTTGTGTCACACTGAGAGCACTGGGGGTTTTTTGTGTGGTGCCTGTGAGAGCTCTGAGGCATCTCCAGTCCTGTGAAATCTTTCAGGGTAAGAGCCAAAGACATTGCTGTGACTCCAATACCATGTGCAGCACGGGGCTGATTGCTCTGGGCACGGGCACAGTTGGGCTCTGGTGTTGCTGCTAAAGCTGACAATTTCTAAACTCATTCAGCTTTCTCTGCTGTTTGTGGCTCTCTGTAGCTCACCCCTGATCTCCTGCAATAGACCCCCCCATCACTGGCAGTGGTACAATGGGGAGCATCACAGGGACAGCACGATGCTGAGACCTATCAGAGTGTTAGTAAAAGGGCTTAATGTGGAGAAAAGGAAGTCCTGCCCCTCCAGAGACCTTGTTGAAGAACCTGATCCAATTAACCTCGGAGGTGATTGATTACAGTGTTGTTGTGTGCCAGCAAAGAACCCAGGAATAGTCTCCATCAGCTGCCTTTCCCCTTGGAAAGCCCAACCAGACTTGCAGCCAAGAAGGGCTGGAGCAGAGCAAGGCTGAAGGAGTGTTGCCCATCCAGAAGTTTGACTCAAGCTGCAGGGACATCGTTGCATGGCTCCAGGTACCTTTCTTAAGTTGGCAAAGCTTCCTCAACACTCCCTCAAACTGCTTCTTCGATGGACCCAAGTGCCTCAGTGTCTCCAGACACCTGGTCACTGCTCTCCATGGGGTTTGTGTGAGGAGCTCATGGCAGGATGAAGCAGGGGGGTCTGGATGGCTTCTCTTGCACGTTGTAGCCTGGGTCTGGCAGGTTCCTGGGAAGGGTGAGGCTGCCAGAGCAAATACCTGCTGCGTAGAACAAAGTTCCTTGTGTGTCCCAGCTCCTGAAGGAGAGGTGTAGCTGAACCCAGTGTGAACCAAGCACGGCGGGTGGCTGTGCCCAAAGAGGGCACTGCCATGCCACATTCCTCCCCAGCCTTCCTCCCTTTCCAGAAAGTGGCTTCCCCAGCCCCAGCTGCTGTCTGGGAGCAGGGCTCTCCCCTGCAGAGCTCAATGGAAACAACAAACCTCAAGGATTTCTTGGAGGAAAATCATCTTGGCTCGTGATAAGGCTTTTTTTTTTTTTTTCTGAGGTGTAGCAATTACGTTAAATAAGAAGCTGTCACCAAAATGTCTGTTCTGCCTTCTGACAACCTGCTCTTCTCATGAGCTTAGGCAAAAAAAAAAAAAAAAAAGGCATAAATCAGATGTGCTTTTCCTCTTGTTTGCATTTCTTCCTTGCCTGGCTGCCTTGACTCCTCACCTGTAGGGAAAGCTGTGGGTTCATCCCACTGCTGAGGGTCCCCTGAGCTCAGCTAGAGCTGTCAGTCTGTTTGTGTGTCCCCAGCAGTTCCTCCTTCGTACCCACCCTAGGGTGGCTTCTGCAGGGAAATTCTCCTGGTTAAATCTTGCTTGCAGAGGGAGAAAACTGGGGAGAAATAGCTTGGGAAGCCTGTTCTGCTGTCAGGGAAGGGATCAGCATTCCGAGGCTGCTGCACTGCTCCATAGGAGGAAAAGCTTCAAACAGCAATTAGCCTGCACTGCCATTTCCAGGGAAACAGCTCTTGGTGAGCCGGACAATGGGCTGCAGGAGGCAAACAGGTTAAAAGCTCTAATTCTGGCAGGATATATTTAGGTGGGCTTTTTTCCTTTCAAAAGAAGGTAGGTTAGAAAGGCTCCAGCTCCTTTAAATAGACTCTCCTTCCGTACCCAGCTCGGAGCTGCGTCAGGAGCTCTGGCTGTTCCCTTCCACCCCTGGTGCTGCTGACAAGTGCCCAAAGCCTCAGCACTGGGGTGTCTAAAACCTGCCTTCCTGTCAGCAGCAGAGAGGCTGAACTAAAAGGATCTGGTTTCCCTTGGCAGCTGCCACAGGAAGAAGTTCTTTGCTGCTGCTCTCTGGTTATTTATTCTATTTGCTGAAGTGTGGCAGTGTAAAAGGTAATTTAGTCTGGGTTAGTGCAGCACAATGCAAACCAAGGCAGAGCCATGTTCTCCTGGCACCCTGCTCTCGCTGCTATCCCTAAATCCCTGAATGTCCCATGCCCCCTCTGATGGCATGGGTTGGGGCATAGGGGCAGCTGTGACCCACAGAGGGGAGCTGATGTCAATAAGCCACAACTATTGGCAGTGATCAGCTTTGGATGTGTGGGAATGAACGTGGAGCTCGTGTCCCAGCACCTCCTGCCAAGGTTGGCTCCACCAGTGCCTCCTGCTGCCTTTGGTGGCTGCTGGTGCTGCATCCTGGAGCCACTGCTCCTGCTGAACATCCTCGTGGTACTAAGTCCAAGATTATCACATTCTGGATGTTTATAAATTATATAGGAAAGAGGCTTCTTTCTTAATCCCCTGAGCTTTTTCATTCCTTCAGTGCGTTAGCTAATATATTGTTTAAGCTATATGTCAGCCCTGGTTCTTGCTTGCTGTGGATGAGGCTGGTTTTCACATCCTTCCTTTTCCCATCAACGTGTGACAGCTCAGGTAGAGCAGCTCTGTGATCAGCCCTGTAACATTCCCACTGCCCATGCAGACTGACCAGTACAGCTCTTCAATAACTTTGTTGTTCTTGCAAGCACTCTTTGCCCTGGATAAATCAGGCAGCACATCTTCAATCACAGGTAGTAGATAATGTGGAAGGAGGAGGTTATCACCCCAGGGTTTCCAGGTCTCCCACTCACCCAAAGGGGCTTCCTTACCTCCACCACAGTGGGATGCAGAGATGCTTGAGCGAGGAATTGTGCAGTCCAGAAGGAGCAGGGCTGCTTTGTAATCATCCCATCCTGAGAAGCACACAAATATTCTCTCCAGCTGCTGGGCTGCTTCTTGAGGTAGGTTGGTCAACGTTGGCCTTGCTGTCTAGGAGCTGTCCTGCTGGTGTGTGGGCTCTCACCCTGTGAACCACAAGCTGCTGACACACTTTGGCTGGTTGGGTGTTTTGTGCTTTCCCAGATTTGTGTTTTCCCTTGTGTGGGACAAGTTCTTTCCTTGCTGGAACAGTGCTGGGCTGGGCAGGCTGTGATCTCGGGCACGGTGCTCCTAGGCTGGTGTTTACAGAGGAATGAGAGGAGCTGACAGAAGCTTTTTCACATTCTTTGCTTTGGTGTAGCTTGGCCTACTCATTTCCCCAAATTTTTCTGCTCTTGGTTTACTTTTCTTGCTCCTGCCCATGGCAGTGGGGTTGGAAGCAGATGATCTTTAAGTTCCCTTCCAACCCAACCCATTCTACGATTCTATAATTCTATGGTCTCCTGGCAGCCATTCCTGTCTCCCTCTTCCTGAAGCCACTCTGAACTCCCTGCATGGATATCCTGGTCCTTCCACTGCTGTTCATGTCTGCTCCCTGCTGCTGTGCTTGGCCTGTTCTCTCCTTTCTGGTGCCACGAGCCCAGCAATCCTCTCCTGGTGCTCTCCTAGGCTGCACAGCTTGTTCCCAAGCACTGCTGGAAACCTTCCCCCCCCAGAGCAGAGCCCGCCCATGGGGGAGATGCTGTCAGGCTCTGCCCACACACCCAGCAGTGGGGTTTGATGTTTTCCCCCCTTCCCCAGAGCCGTGGGGAGGGCAGAGCTCTGCCATACAAGGGAGGATGATGAGGCTCCTTTTGTTCCCGTGGCTGGTGGGAGGTGACACCAAGGCCCCGGTGACTCAGGCGAGGGCTGTGCCGTGCCCTGAGCTGGCAGCTGTGCCCAGGCTTTTTGGAGGGGGCATGGTGAGAGGCTGCATCCTCTTTGGCTTCCCAGGAGGGCTCAGAGCAGGCTCCTGCACACCTGCCCTCCCTTTTGAAGGGTGGGGAGAATTTATTGCTAATTATTCATGTGGCTCTTGTGAGGTTTATTCTGACAAGAAGATCGCTATCTCTGCTTGGCTGTTGTTAGCACCTGTCTGTGCCCCATGAGCCTCGAGCCTCAGTGAGGCTCTCATTGCCCTCCAAAACCCCCTTGCCAAATTGCTGTGGGGTCAAAGTGAGCTTTGCCCTGGCAAAAAGGAGCCTCTGGCTCTGGGTCCTCTCCCCGTGGCTCCTTTTGGCCATGTTCAGCATGAGCAGTGTTTGTTGGCAGGGATCCCTCCCTGCACTGCTGTCTGTCTCGTGCTTGTTCCTGAGATGAACAAGCAGCACATGATGGTTTCTGAGATAAATCGGGTTCCCAGGTGTCAGGACAGAAGGAAAGGAGCTGGAAATCTGAGCTTCACCTGTCTGTAACTCATCCTGGGCTTTGCCAGAGCAAGACCTGGCTCTGTGCAGCTGCTTATCAGCTGCTGTGGTGCCCAAATTCCCTCTGCTGTGGAGCAGAGAGGTGGGAAAAAACCCTGGCAAACCAACTGTGCTTTCCCAGGGGAAACAGCGCTGGGTGGGAAAACGCTTGGGCACAGTTCTCCAGCTGTACCCGCTGCTGACTGAGCAGGGCTGGAGGGCTGGGAGGTGGTGCCTTGGCAGGGGAGATGTTGGCTGTCCAAGAGCTGTCCCTGTCCCTCATGTCCCCGAATGAATGGAGGACTGGCAGCTTTAAAACCCAGCTCTGGTTCCAGAACCGTGGACAGCGGGTCTGGCGCTGCCGCCTCCATTAGAAGGTGACTGGTTTAAACTGCTTCAGGCTTATCCACCACCAGTATTGCTGGCCAGCCTTGGGGACAGTGTGACTCAGGGTCCCTTGGAGAGGGGGGCAGCCTCCTGTCCCTCCCTGCCCATCCTGCCTCACAGGAGCACCCAGCCTGCTCACCCTGCTCGCTCGATTTGTTCTGGTCCGCATTAGTCGAGGATGAAGTCAGAGATATTTCTGGGCAGCGATAGGATCTCACCAGCCAGCTCTCCTTTAATAAGATCCCAGGCATTGGAGGTGCCCCATTCCCTTATCTCCCCTCTGCAGATGGATGTTGCCCCCCTGTCTCTCTCCAGACTGGGAGGAAGCAGCCAAATCGCTGCCACAACCCCTTCTCTAGCCCATAAATAAAATGGGAGGCTGGAAGCTGAAGGAAGGCATGAACACAGCACTGCCCATGTTTCTGTGGCTTCCCAGGGCCTCCTGGAAGCTGTCTCATGAAAAGGGAATGTCCCTAGCCAGGGAAGTGAGTGTCAGAGCATGTCCCTTGGCCAGAGTGGCCACTGTGAGCCAAAAACGTGGAAAAATAGATGGAAAGAAGGAATCAACAGCACTTCATCCAGTACAGAGCCTGGAAAATGTATAAATTGTGAAGGGAAGGAAAAGATGGGATGAGAAACTTCAGAGGAATTACTAGCAGCGAGGAGGAGGAACTGATTTTTAGCATATGAAAAGAAAAAAAGGTGGGGGAAAAAAAGTTTTCAGCAATGCTATTGGAATTGGAAAAGCCAGGTGTGTGGAGAAGGGAAAATGCCTTCAGCCCACGTGATAGTGACCATGTGGGAATCTGTCTCCATTCCTGCCATGGTCAAGGGCCCCATCAGCAGCATTTGGGGAGTGCAGGGGGCTCAGGGTGGGCAGATCCCCCAGCTCCTGCCCTGGGGCTGGGGAGGAGTGAGGAGCAGCAACCTGGATCAGCCTGAGCAGTGCAGGAGCTGAGCTGCTCTCCAGGCTGTGTTCCTGGGAAGTGGTCAATGAAGGTTTTGTGGGAGGTTATATAATGATTGACCTTACAGGAACGGGTGTGATCGAGGCCCAGGGCCAGCTCAGCTCGCAGCTGGGTCAAGCTGTGGTGCTGATATCATCACTGTTTAGAAATTTATACTTTTCTTCGATCAGAAAGTCTTCAGCTTTACACCCTGGTTTGGAAATCGGTCTGGGCTGCAGCTCTGTGCCATCCCTCTGTTTGATGCAGATGAACCCACACCTAACTGCCTTTAAAATCCCCTGTTGCTATGACAACTCCCCAAGCTTGATGCACTCAGTGCTGTCTCTCCGCTCCCAGGTCTTGCATCCCCACCAGAAGGCTGTGTGTGTACCTCAGTATGTACATGTGCCTGAGTCCAGCTTTCAGAGGTGGTTCATAATCCCCTTGGAGCGTCAGTGGAATCTCTCCCGAGCTGGTGAAGGGTTTACTTGGAAGGTCTGATAAGGAGGTTAAGGAGAGGCCAGCAGCCGCTCACCCTGAGCGCTCCGACAGCTAAACTTAGCCCCTGAGTCACTAATGAGTCAGCAATTCAGGGGCAGGAAATCTTCATTTCTCTTTTCTTTATGGTTTTTAGACAGTGATGCACCCCAAGCAGGATCCAGGTTGGATTGATTTCAGTCCTAATCCAGCATGTTACCTGCCTGCAGTCCTTTCCCCTGGAGCATCCTTGAGCCAGTCCAGAAGAGCGAGCTCCTTCCTCTGACACCTGCCATGACAAGTGCCTGTCCACAGACCAAACAGCCTCCTTTCCTGTTGTTAGTGGCCCAAGACATGGAAAACTCTGCCTGGTCAGCAAGATTTCTTGCTAGGAAAGTCCTTGTGGAGGCTGTGGGCAGGTAGAGCATCCCTGGAGCTGCTTGGAAACAGGACAATGAGTGAAGGTCCATCCAGATGCTCTTCTCCCAGCCTGAGTGCTGCAGCACTGCCAATAGCAACAGAAGTGCTCTGAAAAATCCATGTGAGTGTTAAAATAACCAACATCAGGAGATCCAGATGTGCTGAACCTCCAGAGCTGCTCTGTGTGATCCCCAAGCCTCCTCCAGACCAGCCTGTCCCTGTGCTGTACCTGCCACCAGCCAGCCCTCCCCAGAGGACCGGCAGGATCTGAGGTCCCTGGGAGCTGCAATGGAGTGGGATCAACCAGAGATCCATGTTGTGCCTGCTAGACACCCTTTCCTAGGATGGAGCAGGCTGGCCAGGCAGCTTCTCACAGTCCCCAAAAAATAAATCCTGGAAGCAGAGTCCCCACTGTCAGCTGGCTGTATCCATTTGTGTGAGATCCCACTGAGTGTGTTTTGCATAATTTGTTTCCCAGAATTAAGTGTTTTACAACTGCAGTGTTTGATCACCTTGCAGAAGGGGATGATAAATCATCCCCATGCCTGGGGCTGGGAAATAACAGGAAAGGAATCTGGAGAAGGGACCATGTGCTCACCACATCCTGTTAGCTGGGCTGGAGAGCCCAGAAGAGCTGGTGCGTGTGCTGGCAGACAGCCTGGGACTGGACAGGAGCTGCACGGACATGGCAAAAAGCCCACGCTGAAAACACCAGGCGTGGAGATGTCTGAGTGGAGCCAAGCCCCAGCATCCTGCCCGGGAGCTGGAGCTGCTCCCAGCTCACTGTGCCTGCCCGACACCTGATCCAGGAGCTGCTCCCAGGCTCTGCACAGGACCTGGCCCTTCCTCGAGGCAGAGGTACCTCTACTTTGCTTAGGGATTGGTGGTGAGCCACCTTCTTCCCAGCACCTGGGGATAAATCAGTGGCTTGTTGGACCATGAAGGGCACAGCGAGCGATGGCTGCTCTGGGGGTGATGATGGGTGTTGGGCTGAGGGGCTGCCCCTCTCACTGTCATTTTTTTTTATTCACAATAGGTGAAGGATGAAAGATCAGAGTAATGGCCATGGATACAGCATCCACTTGACTTCTCTTGCCTGTGGCGGGGGCGATTAATCTAGTTAAGGCATTGCAGTGAGGTGAGACCATGAGGTTACACAGCCCAGGAGCTGAGGATGGTGCTGAACCAGGAGCTGCAAGGTGTGTTCCCCCTCCCTCTCCCTGCCTTGCCTTTGATCTGCTGCCGGTGGGGGATATTGTTCCACGTTGGGAGCCGGTTCAGCCCAGGCTGGCGGAGCAGCGGGATCGTCACCGTTACTAATGAGCTGTTTGCTGCTGGCTGCCTGCACAGCAGTGGGTACTCAGTGCTGCCCAAGACCTGTGCTGATAAACCGAGTGGCTTCCCCCTGCTGCAGGCCTGTCACCCACTCCCTCTTATCTGAAGGATCTCTCCTCCCACTGCTCCTGCCTCTTCCACAGTGAAACAAGCAGCTGAGGTCTGATCCTGCTGCTGGGCGGTGTAAAGTTGAGGGCGACTCTGACTGTTGCTGGTCTCTGCTCTGAGGTTGGGGCAGGGCAGTGGGCTACAGGAGGCTGCTGGCCACCCGTGTGACAAAGGGCGTGGCTGTCACCTTCATGGAGAGGGTCTGAGCCTTGCACTGTGCTCAGGCAGATCCGGGAGGAGACCACCCTGCACTGAGCCGCGTGTCCCTTATTTGGCTGTGGGATGCTAAAGATAACAAGTGGCTGGGAGGGATGTTTGGATGTTTTTTGTTGGTAGCTGGTGATGCCTGTTCACTAAAGGCTGCTGAATAGGAAAGGGAACAAGGGAGCATGACCTCCTGTCCCTTGGCCACGTGTGGCTGGCAGGGTGTGGAGCAATGACATGCAGGGAGGAATGTGCTGGGATTGAGCATTGAGGGGTGGGATGTGGTGTGGAGACGCTGAGGGGATGGCTGTCTGCCTCTCCCCCGTTATTTATTGTGCCATAAAATCCAAGGCAACGCACATCAATAAGTGCTGCGAAGGGTTTCACATGTGTCAGCCTTGTGTGTGTGATGGCGCAGATGCTCTTCTGAGCCGAGGGGCTCTGTGAGCAGAGAGGCTGGTGTGATTGATGGGGCAGCCTTCAGCCGCCCGTGCCTTCACTTGGCTGTGACACGGACCTGCTTCCCTGGAGCGGCCCGACACCTCTGGCTGTGCCAGCAGGGCGCTCTGGGCAGCGGTGTCCCACCTGTGAGGGTACCTGCTGTGAGGGGGCTTTGTGCTCAGAGCTGCGTGTGACAATGGCCAGTGTCACCCCCAAGGCAGGGTCGGATGCCCTGGGAGGCAGGGAGCACTGGGGGCTGCTCAGAGGACCCGAGGCTCCTGCTGTGGCTGACTTTCCCAGGGAACAAGACGCGTGCCACTGCGCTCCTTATGTGCGTGTACATCTGACAGCTCCTGAGCCCCTCGGATGGTCTCGGCTGCGTGTGACAGCAGAGCTGTCACTGATGCTGGCAGGAGATGTTCCTGTGAAAAGTGCAGCTGGGTGGGAGAGGGTGATGGGGAACATCTCTGTGGAGGGACAAGGCAGCGTGCAAACCCCTGGGACACGCAGGAACGAATCCGACACGCGTGTGGCTCGCTCATGGGTGAAAGCCTGAGCAGGCGGTGACAACTTGGACATCAAACTTGGGTCAACCAGGAGACATAAATCCCGGTATTTGGGATAAGTGCAGGTAATTTGTTTTAAAGACAGACAAATCCCTTTCCTGGAGGTGCCTGCTTGTCATGGTAGATGTTCCTCATCTCCAGGAGAGTTACTCCATTTGAACAGATCCAGCCCTTTCAGGGAACACTGACTCTGGAGTTGCTAATCACGGGGTTGGGGGTTTTTTTTCCCTCACACTTGTTGGTGATTGCTTCTTCCTCCTCACTTTTGTGTTTATGCAGCACCCCAGGCTTGGGAAGGACCATCTGCTGATTTGATTAATGGCCCTTTTCTGAAAAAGCAACAAAGACAAATGTCCTCCTGAACGTGGCAGAGAGAAATGGAGAAACAGGCTGGCTAATTTTCAGCCATTATTTTGGAACCCAAACTCCTTCCCATTATCAATTTAGCTATTATTTCAAAAACTAATTAATCTTCACTCAGGCAGGTCCAAGAGACCTCTGTTTAGATAATTAACAGCCCATGGATTATGAAAATTCCTGCTTTTGGATCCTACTGCAGTGCTTGCCTTTGAGAACACTCCCGCTATCATCCTGCTTACCAACTCCTTCCATCAATCCATCTTTTTTTTTGACAATCAAGAGCAAATAATTAGCCATGATGGATCTTGCTTGCTTTCTCGCAGCTCAGTTCCATTTTTTTTTTTTTTTAGTCCTTAAATGTTCTTCAACCAGGCAATTTTTGAGGTGGTTTTGCAGCTAATTACAGCCAAGCAGGGCAAATCACTGCTGCTGCCCAGAGAAGTTGGATTTGGCTTGTGGAGAAGCTGGGCTGTAAGGTGTGAAAAAGGAGATTCTAGAGGGATAGAGGTGGGATTTTTTCCCCTTTTTCAGTCCTGCATGATACAGTGTGAGCTCACCTCATGTATTGCTGTGCCAGGCTGGGCTGACCTCCCTCGTCAGGGAATCCCGTCCTGGCCTCTCACTTGCCATCACAGCTCTGATCCTTTTGGATGGCGAGACATCCCCAGGCTGTCAGGGCTGTGGGAGAGCTCTGTGCAGCAAAACAAAGGTGATGGGGTAGTCCAAGCCCCGAGGCAGTGGTGGAGCAGGTCTGCATCCCATGCAGACCCTGAGCCATCCCCATCCATGCCCTGCATCACTGGCCACGGGAAGCCAACACGGGCTGGCAGCGCCCACGGAGCGGTGCCAGTGCTTAATGAACCGGAATGCTGACCACGGATGATGGCACACTGCCCCCTGCACCCACCTGGGAATGCCACTCCTCCTCAGCAGTCTGGAGTTCCTCGCTTTTCTGTGGAGGGCAAAGGAACTGGAGCGGTGAGGAGAGTCATAGAATGTCCCGAGTGGGAAGGGACCCACAAGGGTTATCGAGTTCAGCTGGTTTTTCAACTCTTGGCCTCTCAGCACTTTTTCTAACTGAGATGATTTTGAGGTTTTCCTCTTTCAATTGGGGGCCAACCCCTGTTCAGTTCACTGCCCTCTGGGGTGAGACCGGGCAGGTGGGATGTGCTGGACCACCCCAATGCCCCAGGGACCTGCCTGTATCTGCCCTGCAGCCCTTGGCTGTGCTGACACCCGCCGCAAGCCAAGGGCATCCCTCATCCTTCTGCCTCTCCACGTCCCTTTGTGTAGCTAAAATCCTCAATGGGTGGTTTCAGAGCCCGTGCCCCCCCCGTGTGTCTCACACTGACACACGTGTGCCCTGTGTTTGTTCTGGAGGGAGGCTCTGAGGGGCTGATGCATCTCCCTCTCCCGCCCTCCCGCGCCGGCCAGGGGTTTATCTCCTCCAATTAACCAAGTGCTGATAGTGGGTTTAATAAGGCCCTGCCTATGAAAGATTACTAACGATTTCATTTCCAACGTGCTGTGAATTAGGAGGCAGCCTGCACAAGAATGCTGAGCGGGGACAGGCTTGGCGGCCAATTACTGTCCCCACGTCCCCCCACTGCCACCCCTGCTGGTCGGGCCCCTAATTGCTCCCTGTCCTGATTGCATTTTGCTGGTGGTGGTGGTTCATCCACAGCTCTTGCCTGGCTCTTGGCAGCTGCTGCTCTCTGTGCCCCCCTCCACCTTTGTCAAGTTTATTAATGAAAACCTTATCTGTCTGCGCAGATAATGCCAGAAATAATTAGTACTCAGTGAGGTCTGTCGGGCTTCATTCCTCTCCCACCCGCCTGCCCTCATCTCTTTCCTATTTGCACTTTCCCAGGTGCTTGGTTAGTGCTGGGGATGGGGTTTTTTGGGGGGTTTAGACCTTTCTCACCCTCCGCAGTTTTCAGTCTTCCTGGCTGCATCTGCAGTCCCTGCTTAAAATTTGTAAGAGTGGGCTCGGTGTCTGTGCTCTCCATGAAGAGCACCCAGATCCTTGAGCAAAAGCAGTCCCACAGGGGGGTGGAACTAGATCATACTTAAGGTGCCTTCTAACCCATTCTGTGATTGTATGAAAATCATCTGAGTTTTCTTTGCTCAGGGCTCACCTGGGGAGCTGTAGCCAAGTGCACTGGATGGGTTCATTTTCAGGGGACCTGTCTGGACTGCAGGTCCCCCCTGGTCCTATCCCTGCTGGAAAGCAAGGGACAGCCCCATTTCTGCATCAGGGACCTGTCTGGAGCTCCTTTTTTTTTTATTATGTTTATATTCGTTGTTTCTCAGCTCAAATCTTTCAGCCTGATAAAGGATGACAGTGCTTCTCGAGTGCCTGGGATGGCATAAATAATTCCAGTGCTGAGAGCGAGATTTACAGTGATATAAATGTCAGGAGTGAGCCCAGTTTGTATTAATGGCCTTATTAGTTATGTTGCTGTAAAATACTGATACTCCAGTTGTTAAGCAGCCACGGTTTTGCTCTGCAGCATTAATTCAATAAATTGGGGCTTTTTGATATAAATCTTAGAGTCTGCTGAGCCCCATTAGAAAATTCTCCATGATATGTTGGAGATCTTCAAATGGCTTTGGCTGAGGTAGACCTGGGAATAAAAAAGCTGCTTGGTGTGCAATGGTGGGGCAAAGATGACAAGTTCCATGCCTGGGTTGCAGCTGCAGCACCTCCTGTGGGATGGGGTTGTGGGGCAGGGTGGGTGTCACACAAGTACCCTGGTCTCAAAGGCAGCCTGGCCCTGGGAGGTCTCCTGGCCAAGCAGTAATTGGGGTGGGTTTGGGGTTTTCAGCCATCGGCTGTGAAAATGGCATCTCAAGCTGCATCCCAGAGTCAGGTCTGGATGTCTCCCCTGAGCTGAAGGTTGACTTGGCTCCATCCTCAACCTCTGGCTCGCCAAGGCATTGAGAGCAGCTCCCTGGAGGAGAGGGGAAGGGAGAGAAGGCTGAGGCTGGGGGAGAGTGACACTGTCTGGAGGGAGGAGATGCCCACAGAACCGCTCTGATCCCTCTCTGTGCCCTCCCCTGCAGTGTCCCTGCCACCGCCTCCGCTTCGCTGCTGTCACCTCCTTCAGCTGGTTAATCCGGAGGTGAGCTGACAGCCGGGACATCTCTCCTTGTCTGACCCACAGCCCCGAGGTGTCCATCCTCCCCTGCTCCTGCCGGGTTCCCAGCCTCCTCCCAGCCCCTGTAAGAGGTGCCGGTGCCGTCCCCATCCCGCCTGTCCCTTCACCTTGTGCCGGAGCCGCTGCTCCTCCCAAGGCTCTTTTGCAACTCTGCAAACTTTCCAGCAGCAGGGACAGGGACAGGGGGAGGGGGGCAGGGGGAAAGTGCCACGATAATTGAAAATAAATGATGCATTATATGAAATAAATGTTCTGGTGCAGCCAGCTTGCCGCTGCGGGTTTGGGGTTTTTTTTTTCCTTCCTAGAGTTTAGAGGTGCCTGGGAAAAGCAGGGTTGGCAGGAAAGGAACGGCACCCAGGGGATGTCAGCACCAGATGGGAGTCCAGAGCAGGAAGGGCAGCATTCCGAGCAGGATAGGCTGTGTCCGAGGTCCCTGGGCTAAGTGCCCAGCCAGGACATGTAAGATCAGGATGAGGGAATAACAGGGAACCTCCAGGGTCCCTTCTCCTGTTGCCACTGCTTGCATCTGAGGATGTCCCAGGTCTGACACGGTATCTGTATATTTAGTGTCCATCCTCAGGCTATGAACCTTCTGCCCCAGGACCTGCCCGACCACCAGTTCTGTCCCACCATAACCCATCTTCCATGGGGTCACCACCCATTGCCTTGGTGGGCACTTGGGTTGAGCAACAGCGACCAGAGCTCTGCTGCCCTGCCTCAGGTTAGCACAGGTAAAGCAAACAGACCTTCTGCCCCAGGTGAGTTTGCTTTGAAATATTCCTCTGGTGAGGATTAACTGCTGACACTGCTATTTGTTATGGGAAGAGGCTGCAATTTCCTGGGAGATGTTGATTTAACCAGGAACATGAAGCTTTCTCCCACCTCAGATCCCCCACATCACTGACTGACCATGTCATGGTTCTTATGCCTTGATAAGACTTATCCTGGATTATTATTTAGCTACTAATTAGTCTTGAGAGTGATGTAAAGGCTTTGAACTGCTGTTTGAAGATTTGAGTGGATGATTTTTGCTCTTGTCAAAGAAGGAGGGATTTGGAGGTGAGATCCCAGCTCTGAATGACATTAAGTTGCTCTCCCTTGGCAGGTGGGAATGGCTCCTGACTCCCTCTTCTGCCAGGACCTGCAGGGCCCCTGCAAGACAAATCCCCTTGGAAATCAGGAGCACAATGGTGCTTGGGAGGGATGCCAGACACTGCCTGGGGGTGGGATACTCCCTGGAGAGTATCACCAACAGGAACCTCCCTGTGGGTCTGTGAGGTTGGGAGTTAACAGCCCAGTTCTCTTCTTCTCCCGCAAGCATTTTCCCTAATATATCTTGGTGCTTATGGATTCATCACAGCGCTGAGTGACAGCTCAGATGCCTCATTAATCACTGCTGATGATGCAGAGCCATGATGCTGAGGTCCTGACCACTGCTGCTTCCCCAGCCAGGGATATTTTGCAGATGCTGCTCCCTGAAAACTGCAGCTGAAAACTGGGAAGGAACCGTGTCCCCCTCGGGGTTAAAGCCTGCGGAAGATGCTCCTTCTCCACGCCAGCCTCTTGTTCCTGCCTGTGGGGCACACAGTGAGTTATGATCAGCCCTTGTGAACCTGCATCTTTTTAAAACACATTTTTCCCTTCTCCGTGTTCGTCAGGATCAAGGGCAGCTCCGTGGTGGGTTGATCTGCTGCCACATTGATTCGGCACAGGCTGGGGGTGAAAGCCCCACAGCCTCCAGATGAGGCCATAGAGCTTTTTAGGATTGAGTTTTCCCAAATTCTGTCCATCACGAACAGAACAAAACACCCTCAGCCTGGAGCAGCTTGGAGCTGGAGGCGGCTGACATGGGCGTCAGCATCGATCATGGGCTGCTGGGCGAGACCTGACTGAAACCCCACCAGTGTCAGGAGGCAGCTCCCTCCCTCCTGGCTCCCGAGGGCTGGGCTGAGAAGGAAAACCAGCCCGATTAGGAAGCGATCGTTTGACATCTGCTGTCAGGCTCCTGACACCCGTCACTGCCAGTAAGGGCCCCAGCAGAAAGCCTGGTGGACCTCAGCCTGTTTCAGTCTTAATCTGACCTGGTTTTGTGATGTCGTGAAAACATCATCATCCACCACTGCCGGGGGGTGTGGGGAGGGGAGGGGAGGTTAAACTCCTCCCTCACCCTCCGCCGCTCCCCCGCCACCGCTTTATCTCTCCAGAAGCTGCATTCGAGTACAATTCACTTTGTTATTAATTTCTTTTACACAGAGGCTTTTTAAGTGCCTGGGAACAGGGGCTGGTGTCACGGAGACGCTGTACAGCCCGGCAGCTGTAGTGCTTAAGTGCAGTTTAAATAGCCAGCTCATTGAAGGGCAACAGGCAGAGAGCTGAGAGCCTGCCAGAGCAGCAGCCTCACGCGTGTCTGTATGAGCAGACCCCATGGAGATGGTTTTGGAGAGCAGGGCTTCTTCCTCAGCAGCTGCCAGAGCTGGATCAGGGATGGGATTGCATTACCCTTGCACCCCCATGGAGCTCTGCTGCCCCAAGGATTTGGTGAACCCCAGGGATGGTCCAGCTCACTGTCATGGGCAGATCAGGGCTGGGTGGCGATGGCCTGGGGGTGTCCCTTCACCAGGCTCTTGGTGAGCCCAGGTGCCTCAGTGCCCACTGGAGGAGCATCTGCACTGCTGTGCTGACCCTTCCCTGTTTGCATGGATCCCCTGTGCCTGAAATCCCCAGGAAAACCACCCCCACAAGGCTGCATTCCCAGCTGAAGAAAGGCTGGTGGAGGGGCTGGCAGCCTAAGGAACCCTGGGTGGGGATGCTGAGGTGCCCCAAGGTGCCACTGTCACCCCCCAGCCCATCCTGCCATGGCACGTGCTGGCTCTGAGGAGTGGATGCACTGGGACTCTTCTTTTGGGTCTTATTTGCTTTTACTCTGTTAGAAAAATTATATTGCAAACTCTAATAAATAAGAGGTTTAATCAAACCCAGCCAGCCAGCACTGATGGAATCTTGGCGGCAGAGGAAAATATTGCATTTTTGTTTATTTATCTCCCCCTGTGCTCCTGTGGAGATGTCCTGACTCTCATGGGGGCTCCTCATGCTTGGTCGCACTGTAGGGCACAAGCCAGACATGGGGCCACCACAGTGGGGCTGTTGCTGGCCCATCTGCTCCCAGCCCCTCTCCATGACCAGGCATCCCAGTAGCAGCAGTGGGACTGGCCTCCTGCCACACCTCTCCTCAGCCTCTTTCTTTTTAGGAAGAGGGTCTTACTTGGTACCCCCAGTCCAGGAGCTGGCATTAGGCTTAAGCCCTCCATCCCAGGTTTCCTGACATCCACAACAGCACCAGGCTCTGGTCTTAGGACATCTCCAGGTTTTAAGATCTCTGCCTGAATCTTAGGCATCACGTGATGGGGAGGTTGAGCATCTCCCCAGCTGGGAATAGCCCTGGCAAGGGTGGGAGTGGGGATAAAACCATTAGGCTTCACTAGCTCTGAATAAGGGACAAAGCAGCCTGATATCCAGCCAGTTGATATGGCTGGGAATGAGGGGAGACTCCACATTTTCCCTGTGTATCAGGGCCCTGGAAACACACTGGATTCCGGCGCGGGACCAGCTGCTCCTGGAGACGCGGCTCCGCCGCCGCCTTTCTCCAGATGGCTTTTCTCAATGAAGCCTCTCCCAGAAATAGCTGTGTACTCCAAGCAGCCAGCTCTGCAAATAGCTCTTCTCTGGAAACAGAGGAGGCAGCACAGTCAGAGCATCGTCCCCTGTGTCCCTTCTGTGCTCCTGAGTGCCTCGGGACTGACTCCAGTGTGCAGAAACCCTCCTTACCCCGAGACACCTCTGCCACCTGGGGAGTGGGGATGTGCTGAGATCCTTTGTGTCCAGGCTAGAATCCCTGGCTTTGCTGCAGGAGCTGTCTGGCTGCTCACTCAGCCCTGTGCATTCCCACATCCCTGCAGGGAAGGATGGCTGGTGGCTTCTGGGGCAGGGCAGGTGGTCCAAGGGACACAGCACATGGCCCCACTGCCACGGTGGCCGCACACCACCCCCCCAGCTGCTGCACTGCCTTATGGCCCTTCCTGTATGTTTATTGTGCCAACATAAAATGTGGGAATACAATTTTTTCTGTGGGTTTAACTGATTTATTAATAGTCTATAATGTCAGTAATAGCTCACCGATAAATCTGGTCTTAAGAATTTATGGGGCAAATATTCCAACGCCATATTAAAGACAATTCATAAATGCCTGTAAGTACCAGCTGGGTGGCAGCAGGGGAGGGAGAGTTGACAATGGCTTTGCAGTGGTTTCCACATGGAGCCTCCAAAATCTTTGGGAAGCAAATTATTTCAGGGACTGTCTCTTCCAGCCAGGAGGTGCCTGTGGCCCCTGCTGTGCACTGTGCGGGCACTGAGCCCGGGGTGGTTGTCATCACCATCCAGAGCCACCACCACACTCCCATTCCTGTGGGCTCCCAGCCCCACGCTGCACCCTCCTCAGGGACCCCACAGTCTGCCATCACCTCGTGCCCAGCCCAGGGTGATGGTATTTACTGCTGAAGTGTGCTGAGTGTAATTGCTAATCAGATACAGGCAATCAATCCACGCTCCCGCCAGGGAGGGGCTGCTTCCCTGCTGAAGGTGACTCCTGCGGGAATTCAGATTTAAAAATAAAGGCGATAGTCATCAAGAGTTCATTAAACTGGCATCAGGCTCATTTGCACTCGGTGGGGGGATGAGGCAGAGGGTGTATCTGCTGCCTCCCCTGCCCTCGTTCCATGGTGTCCGCAGGAGATGCTTCCAGTGGGATGAGGCTGCTGGGATCCCTCCCTGATTTACTCCTCCTGTCCCGGTGCTGCTGCAGTCATGAGTCAACAGTGCGGTATATTTAAATGCAAACCACCATTATCCGTCATTAAAAGCTCTGTCATCACCCACACCGCACGGAGGGAGCTGCTGTGCCGTTCAGCTCCAGTGACACGCGGCTTCCCTGCCCTCCTGCAGCCGCGGGGATGTGCCTCGGCCACGCCGGGTGCCCGGGCTGGGCAAGGGCTCTGCCGGGTGAGGTGGCTGACATCCGATTTTCCCTTGGTGGTGGCCTCAGATCAGGGAGGGGAAGTGCACCGGGGTGCTGTGGTGCAGGAGGGATGCAGGGACAGGCACCGCACATGGCAGGGATGCTCCAGGATGGACTGAGCCCCGGAGCAGGTGAGCCTTGAGGGGGCTTTGCAGACTGACAACCTGTTGTTCCCAAAGACGGACAATCCCAGCACAGCCCAGGTGCTGTTTCTGTCAGGGTTTCCCCTCCTTGAGACCAAGCACAGGCAGGAGAGTGATGCCTGGGATGGGGCCATGGTCTCCGTCACCTGGCAGGGACATGGGATGGCTGCAAAATCACCCCACAGCATTGCTTCCTGCTTTGTACCCTGGTCCTGGGGTGTTCATGTTTCCTCTCCATGAGCCCAGCAGGATGCAGTCCCTGTGCTCCTCATGAAATCTCAGCAAGAGCAGAGCTGGTGTTTCCTGTAACTCTCAGCGATTCACCATCCCAGGATTTGGAAACACTCTTTCCCTCTCAGAGGAGAGAAGCAAGCGAGGCAGAGCAGCTTTCTTTGGTAGTGGTGTTGATTCACAGCTCGTAATTTAATTAAGAAAGAGATGAGATCAAAAGGGGACGGTATTAAAAAATAAATCAGGTGGAGGGAGTGGAGCTCCTTCCTTTGATTACAGCGTGGATTTGTAACAGCGAGAGACTCCATCAATCACAAAGGAAAGAAAAGGTGTCAAGTGGAGAGACACGTTCCTGGGTTAATTACTGCTAACGGGGAGGAGATGATTGAGCTGGGTGTCAGAGAGCCGGTGCATCCCGGCGGCACAAAACCCCTCCAATATTCATAGTGATGCTGGAAGAGCCTGGTGGGTGCAGCCCAGGATCCTCTGGATACTGGGCAGTGATGGTGGGATGGGTGGGCTGAGGGCTGTGGGGGCAAACAGCACACAGCTGGGTCCGGACGTGGCCTTGGGCAGTGACAGCCACGGTGATCCTGGTTTTGGGGGCCACGGGCTGTGCCGTCGGCAGCGCCGTCAGCGACAGGGGTCGGGCTGGCAGCAGCCCGGCTTGAGGAATAATTAATTCTCCTTTGATCATCTGCTGTGTAAATCAGTGGCCAGGAGTTAATCATGCATATGAAATGAATCCTTCTCCTGCCTTAATGAGCGCTGAATCGTGACCAGCATCTGTTTACTCCCGACACTTTCATCTTCTTGACAGTCCGAACAATTAATTGTTTCCAATAATCTCCTTTTTATTCTATTAAAATATATATATATATATGAGAGCAAGCAGCCCTCCGCTCTGCACTCCTGCTCACAGCATCATCCCCTCTTTGTTTTTTTAGTCTCAGGCAAGGATTTGTCTCTGGGAGCGATGCGAGGGCTCTGCAGGCAGCCTGTGAGCCCAGGGAGGAGCGAGCTCTCCCCTCTCCCAATGAGGGTGATGCCGGTGGCAGGACTCCTTCCTCCCCAGCCGGGTTTGAGGCTGGGCTTTGCACAGTTAACAGCAAACAACGAGCCGGTTTGAATACGGGAGCGGTTCCGCCTCCATCTACCTGGAACAAACCGCAATTAATCCACCGGTCGCGCCGCCAACGCGGTGCTGTAATTGGATTAATTAGAGCAGAGCTGGCGGCCGCGCTGGGGAGGTCTGGCCCTGGCTGCAGCCTCCTCCAGAGGCGGGATCCATGGGATCTGTGCCCGCCGGGCGCTGGACCAGCGTCACCAGGGGATGCCGGGGCATTGCTCACCCGGCCGTGGGTGCTGGAGCTGGATGATGGCTGTTGGAAACGACCTGCCTGCTAATTGGAGTTGATGAGGCATGGCTTGGTTAACGGGGGCTTGTAAGAGGCAGCAGGAGCAGAGGGGACTGTGAGTCAGACAAGAGGACCCAAAGGAGGAGCTGAGGGGGTGTTTAGGTAGGTGGGGGACGGGGTGGCCTTCCCCATCACCCTTGGTTGTCTGAGGGGCCCTGGATCGTGCCCACCAGCCCTCGGTCACCTCTGCCCCACATTTTGGGGAGAAGTATGGAGGGAGGTGAGGGTGGGCTGGGAGTCCTGCAGGAAGGCTGACTGTACCACGCTGCCCCACTGCTACTGCAGTCTCTGCTGAGTGTCAGGAAGATGAGATCCCATGTTCCTGCTGCCCCAGGTGGCCACTCAGGCTTACTCTCCAGTTCAGACACACCACTGTCAATGTGGTCACTCATCTGGATAGACAGACAGACAGACATCCTCTCTAGACCTCACCGGAACCCAGAGAGCTGAAGGAGCCTGTGACACCCCCCCCCGGTTTGTGCTCTGGGGTCAGATCCTTCACATCCTCCTGGAGTCTGTGCCATCAACTCAGCTCCTCGGCTGCCCTTAGGAAATACCCATTAAATATACATATGTGTACATATACATATATATATATTTATAAGTATTAGAAAGAGCTTTCTGGGGACTCTGTGCCAAGCTCACTACCCATCTGCCCGGAGGAATGGTGAGAGGCACATGGGGGGGCTCTGCAGGGACAGAATGCCCCTAGGCACAAGGAGCATCCCCAAAGGCTGTGAGATGATGTCAGCCCTGTTCTCACTGACCTAAATCGGGTCTAACCTGGCTCAGCTGGAAACCAGTGGCCACAGGGGATTTAATGCAATTGCCTAAATGAACTAAAGAAGCCCTTGGGAAAGCTGGCAGTTCCCTGCAGGAGCAGCTGAGCTGGCTGGTGGTCATTTTGAATCCCTCTAAGCTATCCTGGGTGGAGCAAGGCCATCTTCAGCTATCAGAGGTAAAAAACCAACTCCAGACAGCTGAGAACAGGCTCTGCACCCTAAACCACGTGGGACCCAAGGCTGTGGGACTCTATGGCTGCTGAAGGGAGCTGGGACCCAGCAGTGCAGCTCGGGATGCTACAGAGGTGATGCCAGTGGCCATGACCCAGCCTTTAGGTACTCTATTCCTCCTTTACCCAAAAGGAAGAACAAAATCCCACCAGTTCCTTCATTATCAAAAAAAAAAAAGGTTTTTTTTCCTGAGAATAATCAGCTTCCCCAGGAGGCAGCCTCAGCATTAGCCAGGAAATTGGGGGCTGAGGAGATGGCTCAGGAAGAACATCACAGTTCCTGCAAGAGGAGATGGGGGTCCCTGGACAAGTGGGAAGGGTTTGCCGCAGCCTCGGCCTCATCCAAGCTCTCAACCACGGACAACAGGGAAGAGCATCTCTCCAAAAGCTGGGCTCAACTCGATGCCCCCAACTGCTCTGGAGCCCGTGGGAGGTGTGGAGCCCTCACATCACCCTGCAGTCCTCAGGGATCTGCCATGACCTTTTGGCGAGCTCCAGGAGCCGGCGGCTCTTGATCCGGCCTGCAAACCAGCTCCAACAGTGACAGCAAGGTCAGTGAGATTTGGGGCCCCTGGACACGTCCCTTGTCACATCAGTTCCTGCAGCGCACTTGGCTGTAATTTAGCCCGGTTTAATTGTGCTTGAATTAGCCACAAATGGCACAATGCTGCAGCTGCGGCTGCGCTCGAAAATATATAAAATTACAGCACAGTAAAACATTTTCACATTTCATTAGTGCGTCTTAATGGGAAGTGTCTGCTCCCCAAACTCTCCCGTTTGCTGTCTGGAGCACTAAAGTTTACACATTAGCAGTTGTGCTGCCCATTAACACTGCAAAATGCTCCGTGTGTTTTGCAGGAGCAGCACTGCTCCGCTGGGATGGGAAGCCTAAAATTTAGGAGACTGGGTGCTCTCCTGAGGGTGGGGGGAGGGAGCTGTGCAGAAAGCAGAAAGCATCCCACACCCCAGGAGGAGCACGAGAGCCCCTTTCCCAGGGTGGTGCTGCCTTTATCGAAGCTCCAGCTTTCTCCCAGGCAGGGCAATGCCTCCAATCCAAATCAGGAAGCTTTTTCAGCGGAAGCAGCGTTTCAGCAGAAGCCTATTTAACGCTTAGGCTGACGCCCTCAAGTGCTTTATTTTAAAGCATTTCTGTTCCTCTCCATTATCAGTAATAGTCTATAAAAGCCGGAACACAGCACTTTGCTCCCTCCTGCTCCATCCCCCCATGGTGTGGGCAGCCCTGCATTGGCGAAGGAGGCAGAACTGGGCTCCCCTGTCCACAGCTCCCACTGCCCCAGCGCAATAATCCTGAGGGGAAAAATCCAGGGGAAAAAAACTCAGTAAGAGGTGGTGGCATGAGGTCAAACCACCCGTCCCATCAGTGTTCCCCAGGCAGGTTTGGTTAAATAGCTTTGGATTTCTGGCCAGATCTGTGTTTCTTGACAGCATCTTTGCCATTTCTGGTGGGCTCGGGATAGAGGGCTCACGGCGTGAGAGGAGGTTTGGAGTCTGGGGTTTTAAAGCTCAAGCAGTTTGGGGGAATCGAACCTTCTCCTGCCCCTGACTTGGCTCGTGGGTTCAGGGCAGGGAGGTGCTGGAGGAGCAGGCAGCAGGACCTGGCCCTGCCAGGCTGGCACCAACACCGGGAGTGAGCCAGGACTGGAAACATCCCAGTGCCAGTTTGGAGTAGGATGTGCATCACAGGTCTGACCTGTCCCACCCCTCCCAAGCTGGAAACAAAAGCCCAGTGCCTTCCTGGTCTGCAGCCCAAACCTGTACTGAGCATCCCCAAACCCCCTCCTCCAGCCAGCCCGAGCTGGAGGCTGGGATCCGACCGAGCTGCCTCTGCTCCATTAACCAGTAATTACCCCGAAAGGCAACGGTACTGTTTGTGTGATTGGAGGCTGCTGATTGCCAGCGGGGCAGGCAGTGGGAGGAGGGCAGCCCTGCGTTTCACCCTCCTCACCTCCCGGGCACATCTGGGACCCTCCGCCTGCGGTCGGGGGCTGCCTGTTCCTCCCGCTGGGCAGCGGGAGGATTTACTCCCTTTGCTCCTCGTCCGGCGAGCCAGGCCCTGCCTCTGCTGCCCGGATACAAGTGGCCACGGGCTCTGTCCCCCACTGTCCCCCTCTGCCAGCTGCGTCTGACCTTTGGGCAGTGGCACTTGGAGCGCAGAGGCGGCTGCGCAGCTTTGCCGCATGGTCCCCGGGGGCCGGCTCGCCGCCGCGGCCGCTGCCGCTCAGAGGGGAAAAATCACATTTGCAGCTCCATCCCTCCATCCCCCTCCCCGGTCTGGAGCTTTTTTAGAGCCAAAGGAAAGAAAAGGCCGTGGTCTGGCTTCCCTGCCTCCCTCTCCTCCCGCCCTTTCATTCTGCCCTTCCCGGCAGCTGCAAATGGCTTTGCCTTCGAACGCTCGCACTCATCTGTCCCTGCGCCTTTTCATCTTGCACTGCCCCCTAAATACCGGAGCTGGATGGCTTTGGTAGGTGAGCAGGGAGGGAAAAGGGCTTTCGCTGGAGCAGACATGTGGACAGGTGAGCTACAGAGGCCCCTCCTGCCGACAGAGAAACCGTCTGCTTCCACTCAGGCCGGCACAGAAGCCAGGGGGAGACACCTGGCACTGGCGAGGGGGACAAAGGGGCTCGGCAGGTCCTCAGTGTCCATCTGGAGATGATGGAGAGGCATCCAGTGTCCATGTGGAGATCATGGAGAGGCATGCTGGGTCCACTGTGAGGCATCCTGGGGGTGACACCCTGCACTGGTGCCGTTCCCATTGTGGTTTTTCACACCCAAACCCCACAGGTTTCCCTCCTTCCTCAGCAAGGGCTGCACAGCCCCCTCATGCCACGTCCAGTATCCTGAAGCTTTCGAGCCAGGCTCTGATGAATGATCTTGTCAGCAATGGATGCACTCAAGTGCCCACAGCCTCAGTGCTCTTCAAGGAAAGCTGCAGCTCCACTTCCCAGCCTCTCCCTTATTTATTGCCTGGAGAGACACGGGGTGGGGAGATGGAGGGAAGGGACAGGGAGGTCACTGCCAGCATCCTGTGCCCCAGGGGCCAGCACAAGCCTGGCAGCTGCCCCAGGGCTGTGGGTGCTCCCAGGTTTCCTGTGGGTGAAAATGGCTTTTCCATGAGTGGAGAAAGGAAGGACAAAAAACCACTTTTGGCAAGGGCCTCGACCTTGGATGCACCTGGATATGGGGGCAGATAGAGTGGGAAATTTAGGTACTGGGCTCTGCCCAGGGCTGCACAGGCTGCAGGGACAACTAGGAGCCTTTGAGTGGGGGGGAAGAGCCATAAAACAGATATTTCCCATTAGAAAGATGGTGAATTCTCTCTTGCAACAATTTGATTCTGAAAATTGCATTTACAGGGCTAAATGTGCTGCCACATTCTTCAGTGGCAGCATGGGGCCTCTCGGCCACCTGCCACCATCCAAGGGTTTTTCCCAGCTGGGCACATGGTACACATTGTCTCATGGTCATTGCTGCTTCCCCACTCTGCAGCCCACTCCATGCCACCTTTCTTGGGAAAACCAGCTTGGATCCAGCTCCACTGGAGCATCCCCTGGCCCCTCCACCTTGGTAACCCCATGGCCAGACTGGTTCAGCATCCACCCACATCTGCCACGGCATCCGAAGTGGAGCCGTGCATCACTTTGCAGGTTCACATCTCAGTTGCAAAGGTTATTTTAAGTGAGGAGCCCTTCTTCCTCCTCCTCCCTGGCTGAAGCAGGCAGTGTGTTGCAGCAGGCAGTGGAGGGGCCCCCCTCCTGCCAGGCAGGGCTGGCTGAGTCAAGGGAATAATTGGTAGGTGCTTCTGGAGTGCCATGAGCAGAGGGCACTCGCAGCCTTTGTTTATTGACTCTTGATGATAATGAATACTTCCAGAGATAATTACTGATTTTCTGCATTTGCAGTAAACCTGTTTGGCTGGGGAATGGGCAGAGCAGTACCATGCCAATGGCACGTGGAGGTGGGAACGGGGCAGACTGGGCAAAACCAGGCTCTGGCTCTTCCCATTGTATACAAGCCAAATAAGAAAAAAAAAATTCAACATTTATAAAAAAATATTTGTGCAGCTCCAGGACAAGCCCAGCTTTCTTCTCTCTACTAGGGGGAACAGATTAAAATTTAATCCTAATTAAACACATTTTCTCCTTTCCCTCTCCTCGGGTACCTCCTGCACATACACAGCTTCATCCTGCTCATCCCTTCTTCCCCTGGCCCTGACCTCATCCTCCTCAACAGCAGCCAAACACCCACAGTGGGTGTTCACCAGAGCAGGGACCCCTCTCTTCTCTCCATACCCCCAAAATCAAAGCCTGGGTGTAGGAGGGGATGAGGTGATGGGGCCCTTTAAATGTGGCAGAGGATAAAGCAGGAAGAGGGATAGCTGGAGTTTCCTGAGCATTCCCACCTATCCCTGAGCCAAGTAGGTCCCATTCACATTTCCATGGGGTTTTGACCCTGAAAGGGGCTTTGTGGGGCAAGGGGATCCTGGGTGTTTAATTGTGGGGTGCAGGAAAAAAAATCAACAAATAAAATCTTCTTCATTGAGCTAAACTTTACCAAGGTGGTTGCAGGGCTGCAGAGCTGGGTGCAGCAAGTGGGGCTGGGGGCCAGCAGCCTTGGGAAGAGCCTGGTTTGCAGACCCCCATGCAGAAGGGGGAAGCCCAGGCTCAGCCCTTTGTGTCACTAAACCACCCCCCCACCCCCAAAATAACAGAAGAAGAGCACTCTAAGGAAGAGAGTTTTTATGTTTTGTATTATTTATATTTTATTTTATACTTTTATATTATTTATATTTTATTTTATACTTTTATATTTTATTTATTCATTCTGCTTTGGAGAAAGTTGTGCAGTCATCCTCCAATTCCCAGTTTCCCTGTTCCCATCCCAGAACTCGCTCTCTCTGCTACAGTTTATTGCACACATTTGGGTGCAAATGTTTGAACCTGGCAGAGACCCACGTTACCACTGGGGCTGTAAATAACCTGGGGTGGCATTTATGGCAGTCCTATGGGGTGGGTAACCCGCAGCTGTGTGCTGCTGGCAAACAGTGATCCCACAGGGTGGGCAGCACCTGCAAGGGCTCTGGGGATGCTGCAGCAGTGACCACCCCCATGGCACCAGCCCCACAGGTCCCTGCAGGACCACTGGCAATGCCACGGGTTAATAGACACACTGGAAACATAGAGCATTGTTTCTGCTTATGATGTAGTGCCTTTTCTGGGTGTCTTGTAATGCTTTCTCAGGCTGTTTATTTATGAGACAATTTATTACAGTGCAGTTATTCTATAGCAGTGAAGTCTATTCCTGGGAGCCTCCGTTAACCCAGCCAATTGCTTAATTGGCTCACTGATGTCTCCACAAGGTACGCCAGGAGAGAGGGCTCTTGTAACGATCGGAGCCTCCCTCCTGCCCACACGCCACCCGTGCTGCTAATTTAATAGTGCAAACATTTATTATTCCTTTTATTTGGGAGTTAATGTTCGGGCGATTAGAGCAGTGGAAGGGCTGAAATGCCCTGGAGTGCCACGAGGACTCTGGTCGCAGCTGGGAGTGGCTGGACTCATCTTGCAAAGCTCAGGGGATGCTGATGCCTTGCAGGGTACTTGGTTAATGAGCCACAAGGGGAGGGTTCAGGCTGACAGTGCCAGTGAGGCTTCTGCCTGACCCCCACCCCACAACTAGGTCATTCACCAGCAAATCAGAGACCAGGGCATGTGTGTACTCACACCTGATCTCTCTTTGGTGAGCTTAATGTGCTCTGAAGGGAAAGAGGTTCCTAATGAACGGGCTGTGTGCTACAGGAATGACTGGAAGGGCCACAGGAAAACCAAGCTTTTATTTGCTTGGGTGGGGAGTCCCTGTCCCTGCCCAACTGCTGCAGAAGAGTGATGGCCCAGTGGTGGCTGTTTGGGGAGGTGGGTGCCTGCTGTGTCTGCCATGGGTGCTGTCTGTGCCCTCCCCAGCCGTGTTTTCACAGTGTAGCTGATCTAGACCTCTCAAGCCCTTTCCCCTGCTCCCTCTGCTCTTTCCTGGCAGTGACAGTCCCTGGAGGGCCCCCACTCCGACACTTCCTGCCCATGGCACGTACAGTGTGCCCTGGGCCAGAGCAGAGCTGTAGCTCCCAACCGGCCTTTCCCAGCCGTTGCCCTTGGGCAGCTTCCCGGGGGGAGCAGCCTCCCAGTGAGCATCTCTCCGCTGTGCGTGAATGTCGTCCTTCCCTATCAGGCTTTTAGGCAATGTCTGGCAGAGCTGACAGCATTTCTATAAGCCCTGCTGGATCCGTGCCTGCTCCCACTGCCGCCACTTCCCCAGGATCCGTCTCCAGCCGTCCGTGGCCTCTCGGCACAAATCCCGCCGGCGCTGTCCAGCGCGTGCCACCGGGGCTCTGGCTTTGTGAGTCTGTGTGGGGACACAGCTCGGGGCTGTCTGACCCTGGGTATCAGTGGGACAGAGCCCTGGCACTGGGAGCAGGAAGCAAAACGGGGCAGGGAAGGAGGAGTTAGCAAACAACGCTGCCAGAACAAGCCTTCTGCTAATTTTGTATTTATCGCAAAGAAGCGATTAAGTTTGCCTGTGATTTTCCTTCTTCACCAGCTCCCACTGCCTATTGTTCTGGGCTCCATTATCCCCCCGCCGCTTACATAAACGTATCATGCGGGTTTCTGAGGCACAATAGAGAGAGTCTCATTCATCCAAGGTCACCAGCTTTTACTTGTGCTTCAAAGCATCTGGTAGAAGAAGCATTTTCTCCTAAAGACGTTTTTATTGTACTCGGCACAGGGGCTGAGGAAAATCTCGCAGCACTGCACTTGCACCGCCCCAGCCCTTCTTCCCTTCCCGTGCGCCCAGTCCCGGCAGGTCAAATCCTGCCTTGGAAGGTGAGGAATTGTTTTCTGTGCTGGTTGGGACCCTGCTGTGGGATTCCCCAGCCTGCAGCTCCATTCCAGATAAATGGGAAGGGATGGGGAGAGGGAGGAAAAAAAGAGGTTGTCTTCCAAAATCTTTCCCATATGGGTCCCGGTATGGACAGAGAGGTCTCCACGGCCTCCTGCTGCTTTCTCCCCCAGCTCTTGGCTCCAGGCTCTCCCCTGTGCCTGGCTGGGACTGGGCAAACACAAAGGTTATTGGTAACCTCTCTGGGGGGACAGGGACTTGCTCTGCCCTGGAGGGTTTGTGCCCCGCAAAGGGCAAAGTGCAGGGGTGGCCGCCATCCAGCAGCGAGCTGGAAGTGTCTCCTGTGCTGGGGAACGTAATGATGGGATGACACAAGGACAGTCCCGGGGTCTGTGCGGGGGTGGGAGCCCCCCAGAGCCACCTGGTCGGGGCGAGCAGCGAGGCGGCCCGTGGTGCGGCGGGGAGCGAGCCCCTCGGGAGCGGGGCCGCGGGTCCCCCGAGCCGCCCCCTCCCCTCCCCGGGCCGGGCTCGGCGCGGCCGCTCCGGGCGCAGCTGCGGCGGGGGCGGTGCCGGGGAGGGGACGGCGGCGGGTCCGGCCCCTCTGCCCGCCCCGCCGGCACAAAACGGGAGGCGAGGGCGGCTGGGGCCGCACTTCCCGCAGCGGGCCGGGCTGCGGGCCGAGCCGAGCGGGGCCGGGCCGGCGGCGCGGGGGATGTAGCGCTCAGCACCGCGGACAGCGGCGGGGCCGGCCCGCGGTGCCGGGGGGCCCGGGGGCCATGGCCGGCGTGCAGCAGGGCGAGAAGCAGCTCTTCGAGAAGTTCTGGCGAGGCACCTTTAAAGCCGTGGCCATGCCGCGGCCCGAGAGCATCATCGTGGCCAGTATCACCGCCCGCAAGCCGCTGCCCAGGTAAGGGATGCGGGGGCACGGGAGGGGGGGCTCTGGGGGACCCCGGGACCCGCTCGACCCCCAGCCCCCTCCACAACATCAGGAGGGTTCTGAATGTCTCCCTACCGAGCCAGCTAGTGGCTGGAAGACCCGGGGGATCCTCTCCATGCCCGGGGCAAGGGGATGCTGGCTGGCTGAGCCCCCTCCCCAGGCAGGTGCTGTGCTCTGGAGCAGGGCAGGTTTGGGAAACTTTGGTGGTGCTTGGAGTCTAGGAGCTGACTGCTACACACCAAGGGGAGCACAGTGAGGGTATGGAAAGTTCTAGCTGGGCTATGGAGGGAGGACAGTGGTGGGGGGCATCAGCCAGAAAGTGTGGCCAGCTCCATCCCTGACGAGCAAAGCCCTGGGGTGTATGTCCTGCTGGTCGTCATGTCTCTGTGTCACTACTCCTTCATCAGGGAAGGTGAAGCCTGGGATGGGGAACAGCCCCTCTTCAGCTGGACCCTGCCTTGTCACGGAGGGGAGACTGATACACCCCAGGGATGTGCAGCCCAAGGAGCCTTGTCACTGCCATGGACTGGGGCAGCTCTGGGGCTGGTGTCCCCCTGGTCCCACAGCCAAGCAGCCTTGGCTTTGCACATCTGGTGCCTGCCCTGTCCTCCTGCTCCGGGGAGGCCAGTGCCCCTCATGTTTGCTAGAGGCTGAGCAAACCCATGAAACAAGGCAGGAGGACTGCAGGTACCCTCTGAGCCGCTCTGCTGGGCTGTCACACGGGCAAGGGTCCGTGTGGCTTCCTCACAAGCATGCACAATCTAATTTAAACCAGCTTTATTTTGCTGACTGTCTCAATATTGGTTAAAAATACCCTCTTTGCACTGCTTTTATAAGGAAAGGAGGCTTTTGCTTGTTCTCTTCTCTCTTTGGTCTGTTTTTAACACTGCTGGCTGCTGTTCACCTGGTGTGGGCAACAACCCAAAGTTCCGTGGAGGTGATGGGTCTGTAGAGGAGAGGGGCTTGGTCTGCAGTGGGCTGGGTATCGGGGGCTCAGCCTGTACTAGGGAATAAAGAGCTCATGGGGAGAGCGCTGTTTCGGATGCTTCCCGTGCCAGTGGAGGCTGAGAGCAACAATAGGGATGGGGGTCACTTCTGCCCCTGCAGCCCAGCTGCCGAGCATGAATTTTTTCAGTCTCTCTGATTTCCATTAACCTGGGTAGGAAAATGGGAAAGGCATGGCTTAAGCTTCCGAAGGAGAAGAGCAAATCTTGTTTACACAGGCAGCGTTTGCAGGGCTTCAGCCTTTGTGAGGGAGAGGAACCACGGTGTCGTTCTCCATCCCTTGCATCGGCTACGGTCGGCACCCAAAGGGGTTGTTGGCAGGCTGGGTGCTGGCTCACACACACACACACACACACTCCTGCCTGAAGGTGCCTAAATGAGCCGTGCTGCTTAAATATCTTGCAGTTGGAGGTGAAATACGGCAACAAATCAGGGTATTGGGGAAAATATAGCCAGCCTGGTGCCAGGAATGATGCCCGGCTCTAAACGGCAGTTCAGATTGCACGGACATCCCGGTGGGGCTGAGCACCGCAGCTCGGGGTGTTTGCAGCTCCATTAAAAAGTTCCCAAACGCGTGTACCTCTCTGTTCTGCTGGCAGTGCCGGCTCCGGCAGGAAGGGAACTGTCCATGCAGCGGCCAGGAGCTCTCGGCACGCGATAAAACGGACCCGCCAGCTCAGCTTTGCTGTGGTTTACACCTCAGCACTGTCAGGCCCTGCACGACGGGGTCCCCAAGCCGGGGTGTGCCCCACACAGCTGGTCACGGTGCTGCCAGGTCCCCGTGTCAGTGGAGCCCGGCGCCTTTTGTCTCCTCGCAGTGTGTGCCGCGGGCCGGGGCCGTTCCCTGCGGTGTGGCCGTCTGTGCCGCTGCCATCGCCACACGTGTCCAGCGGGGTCAGCCCGGCGGGGCTCTCCCCGGGACCTACGGGGCACGTGCTGCGCTCACCCCTGTCCCCAGGCACACAGGGGCTCTGCTGCTCGGGGGGCTGACACCAAGGGCTGTGGGGACAGGGAGACTGCCGTTCCCAGCTCCTCTCATCAGGGCTGTTGGCTCGGCTCACATCCCACAGGGCTCTGCTAGGAGCCCGAGGCTGCTGTCTGGGCAGGTTCACATCTCCAGGGGCTTTGCAGCAGGTCCCCATCGGGGTACACAGTGATGTCCCCAAGCTGGCACTAGGCTCGTAGTCCAGCAATATCCAGAGCCAGGCTCCTGCTCCCCATTCGTGGTGAGAGCAGCCCCATGGCTTGCAGCAGATCCTTTCGTAGTGGCCTCTGTGCCCAGCTCCACTCTGGGTTTGTTTTTCCTGAAGGTTTCGCTGCGCCACTGCTCGGATCGGCCTTTCTTCCCTGACTATACTCCCGGCTAATTTAAGAGCAAATGACTGCGGTGCCAGCAAGCAGAGCGCACCAGAGAGGAGATGGGGAGACCAGTTAGCCAAATGAAAAATTAAGATGACCATCTGGATTCCTGTTTTCTCCCACACTTGACAGCTGGTCCCCTGAAAACACCCTGCCCTGGATGCGGCCCCGCGCTTCCCGCAGTGGTGATGTTGGCATGGTTTCTAGGCCAGGGCTGCCCGTCTCCTCATCAGTTTTACTGTCTGAGCCTGAGCCCTCATGGAGTGCCAAGGGGCTCAGCTGCTGCATGGGGGTCTTGCCAGGAATCCCCCCAGTGGGCAGAGCCCAAAGCCATCCCTGCTGGGTGCCCTGGGCTAAGGGCTCAGTCCTGCATCCTTGAGGGGCAGCGGTGGTGTTCCCAGGACAGAAGGTGATTTTTTTCCCCTCTTTCCAGCTGGCTTTGCCCTTGCCCCATCCCTCAGCACCACCTTCCTGCTGGTTCTGGAGATAAAGCTTCTTCCATTGAAATTCCCCTCTAGGAGCTTTGAGGGGTTAAAGCTCTGCTAAACCCACAGTTCATCCTGGAACAATAGAGTACATTAATATCATCCCTCCTCATCCTGCTGGGGCTGGGGTGGGGCATGAAATCCGGCCCCCAACACAGCTTTGTGCCCAGAGCAGGGCTCTGCCAAAGTAAATGGATTATTGACCAGTTTGCAGAGTGAAAGGAAAAAATGAGGTGCTGGGGAAAGGGGCTTTTCCAATTAACCTTTTCCCACACAGGGTCTGGCAAGGCTTCGCTGTGCAGGAGGGGGTGAGGGACTGGGTGGTGTGGGGAGGCTGTGCAGGGCTGGGGCTGACCCCACACTTGCCTTTGCAGGGGATTGCTCCAGCATATGCAAAATCCCAGTGTGGGATTTGAGGGGTTTGTGTGCCCAGCGTGCTGGGGAGAGATGGGGTGAGGGACAGGGACCACCTACGCTGCCCTGAGCCCCTCTTGCTGAGCCAGGGTGCCCTCACTCCCTCTCATTGCTCCATAAGGATGGGGCTTTGGCTCTTGTGAACCTGAAAATGCTTTTTAAATCTCCTGCAATAAGGTGGCTCTGCCCAGGCTTTGGGGATGGGTGTCACCGCCATGCTCTAACCCCATCCCCAGGATCCCCTTTCCTCCCTCTTGGCTGAGCTTTTGACTGCATCTCTTCCCTGGCCATGACCTCTGCCACAGCGCAGCAGCTGCGAGCTCCATCCCACTCAGCAGCCTGACTTCTCCCAGCGCTGCTGCATATTCCAGCAGTGCCTGTGCCAGGAACCTGAGGACAGCCAGGTGGGAGATGCCTCAGGGTATCCTTGGGACCCAGAGGTGATGGCAGTCTGGGGGCTTGCGGGATTCTTTTGGGGGTGTTTGCCTTCCCTGCTCCCACTCCACCAGCCATGGTAGTGTGGTACGAGCTGTCCTGTCCCCCAAAACTCATCCAAAATCCACTTTGAGGGCAGTGCTGGAGCTGGAGGCGATGAGTGCTGGTGTTTGTTCCTGGGGCAGCCAGTGACGGGTGAGCTCTGGCAGTGCTGGGGGAAAGGAGGCTCCTGCCTCCCTCCCTGCCAGATGGTCTAAGTGGGTCACACCAGGGCAGTGCAGGGGATTTGTGCTTTAACCCTTAATCCCCCGGGATGCACCGGGCACAGAGGGGGAGGGAGGGATGTGTTGCTGAAGTGGGATTAAGCCCAGTTTCACCGCCTGGTTTGCCATTGAAGGTGATCTCAGAGACAGGTCTGGGTGCTGCTGCTGCTGCAAACCTGCTGGGACAAGGGTGATGTGTCCTCCCTGGCTGCACTGGGACGGGGTGGGAGCAGTCATGGCACTGCAGTGCCAGGGGACACAGTACCCCATCGAGGGCAGAAGGCATCTGCCATCCCCGTGTGGCCTTTGCAGTGACTTTTGGCCATCCCAACCTCTGGCTTCCCAGCCACCTTCCGGTGGCCCCGATCCCCAGCTCGTCCCCAGCGGGTTGGCAGCCCCTGGGTATCGATGCGGGGTGTGCTGCTGGGGAGGAAGCCCCGCTGGCAGCCCTGCTGTGCGGATGGTCCCCCACTCCCGCTAATCCTCCCCCTTGTTGGTCGGGCATCTGTTCCGCGGGAAGAGGCGGCGGCGGTGCCGGCCGCGCCAGCCGCCTGGCTGCCATCTGCTCCCTCCGCTCCCAACGAGCCCGAGTGCTAATGAGCCCGTGGCCCCGGCCCAAGAGGGGGGAGAGGCGCTTGAAAAGAAAAGCGGAGGGGGAGAAGAAAAGCCCCTTCCTTGGAGGGGCTGTCAAAAGGGAGGCTTTTGTCTGCCCCTGCCCTCCGGCTCCAGCTGGACGGCGATGGGAGCGGGGAGAGCTAATTAGGCAGCTCGGGAGCTGCTGGGAGGCTACGGGCAGCTGAGTGAGGGGAAGAGCAGGGGATGCCCGCAGGATTCCCTCCCTGCTGCTCGCAGAGCCTTCATCCTCCTCCTCCTTCCCCCGGCCCTGTCCATCTGCCTCTCCACTGGACTGGTGCTTGGCACCGTGTCCCTACTGGCCTCCCTGGTGGGGTGAGGGACACCTCTGTCCCACCTCTGTATGAGGGACAAGGGGATGGAGGTTCCTGCCAGGGCTGGGTGGGATGCAGTGAGTGCCAGGCAGCACAGCCAGGCTCAGCACTAATGGATACCTTAGCCAGGTGTGCTGTGCTCCAGTGTGGGAAGGTGTACAAGCACCTAAGGATTCAGGGAAAAGGCCACTGGAAGCCCCTGTAAGAACCCCAAGCTCATGGATGGGGCTTTCTTAGTGCTACTGGGGTACCCCCAGAAGTGCTGCCTCTCCCCACCATACCCCTGCTGTGACCACGTGGGGCTTTGTTGCCTTCAACTAAAAGCTCCCCAAAGTGGACGTGAGGCTGAGAGTTGTCCCCAGACCAGCACTGCAGGGACTGGCAACCAAAGGGGCAGTGGGAAATGTAGTGGTTTTGGTGACAGGTCATTTCTGACATGTAAAAGTCCATTTGAGAGCTCTGGTGAGCTCTGCTCCGGGGCTCCAGGTTCCATGGGCACAACCTGGCCCAGCTGCTGAGAGTGAAGGTCCACAGCACCTGGTGGGGAAACACGGGGTGAGGCTCTCCCTGGATCTGGGACTTGCTGCTGCCCCATCTCTGGGGAGAGGGGAGTCTGGGGCCTGCAGTGCCTGTGCTGTGCCAGGGGAAGCACCGTATCTGATCTCTTCAGATGAGGGATGAAATCAGGTGGAAGGAAGCAAAAGGGGGGGAAACTCCACTGGCTGGCTGGAGGATCATTTTGTAGAAATATTTGATTCCATCCTTGAGCAAAGCCACTGCAGACACTGCCCTGGCTGCCAGGCAGCCCCTCGTCTGCAGATGCCAGGGGTGTGGGTTTGTGAGTGCAGCACTGGGGGGGTCTGGCACTTTGGGGAGCTGTGCTGGCCGTGGGGTCTCCCGCCTGGCCCAGCACCATCCCAGCACTTGAGTGAGGCTGTTTCATGGATGTACCAAAGTGTGGAGAAACAGGGCAGAATGTGGCAGTTTAGGGTCTTGCAGGGCTGAGATCTTTCCCTGCCTGGCTCAGGGAGAGCTGGCAGATGCCCCCTTAGCAACACTGCATCCAGCCAGCCCCCATTCCTCCTTGTCTCCCATCCCTGGAGAGGCCGGAGAGCAGGACACTTGAACCCTGCACACGTGTTCACACCCCTCCCACGGCATCCAACTAATGAATATTTAGGGCTGTGGGCCCCTAAATAATAAATAGCAGTGATGACCTTGATGACAGGGATTGCTAAGAAGCCTCTGCCCAGCGCTGGGTCCTGTGGCTGCTCTTGTCTCCTTGCTGTCACCGTCCTGCCCCCACCACCCAGGGCAGCCTGTCCTGCTGTGGCTTGTCCCCAGAAAGGGCCTGTGCAGACCCCACTCTGTGTGTGGGGGGTTCCCCACTCTCCCTTTGGGTCCCTGGGCTTGGGAGATTTCTCCTTCCAGCAGGTCATGGCTGGAGCTGAGCACGTCTCCGCTCAGCCCCATTCCAACCCCTTCCCACATCTCCATGTCTGGCAGCTGCACCTTTCTATACGCTCATTTTTCTATAAGATGAACTTATCAAATGCAAACCCTGCATCACAGAAATGAAATCATTTCGTGCATGACCACCCTTTCCTTTTCTCTCTCTTTTTTTTTTTTCCTTCTTTTCTCCCTGTGGGCACTGAAACCTCTTCATCCCTGCAAAGCCTGACCCAGGCCAGCAAATCCCACCTGTTTTGGCTGCAGGGGGTGCCAGGGATTTGCCACAGCCCCATGTCTGGTGTGAGCCCCTGGGAGCTCTTTGCTGTTAGGAGAGTGTGGGTCTGCTGAGACCCACAGTTCTTCCCTGCCCCATGGAGACCCACAGACTGCTCCCATCCCCTTGGTCCTTCTAGGGCCCCAATCCCTGGCGGTGCCATCAGCTGGAAAACAGGGCTGTGTTCGATGCCTGGATCAGAGCCCTTTGGCATTCCCAGCAAAGGGCAGGGAGAAAAGCCAAATCCCAGGAGCCAGTTTGCCTTTGCAGCCTCGCTTAGTGATTTTATAGGTGTGGGCAAAGGCACAGAGGTCGTGGTGCCTGAAATCTGGCAGGAGCAGTGGATCCCAATGGCACAGCATCCCTACCAGGCCTTTGGTGTGGTGCAGATCTGGCACGTGCCAGGGGGATGGACCAACGCTGCTGGCAGTGCCCATGTCTTGCTGCCACCATCACCTGGCAAAGGCCACAGAACCCTCTGCGGGACACCGGGTGCTGCAAAACTGGTTTCTCTGTCAGCCACTCGAGCCGAAAGCGCTGACAAACACTGGGAGTTTAAAAATAGCAGGTTTTTTTGCACGCGGCGGGAACACTTTCCCTGCCAGCGCAGCGGGGACTGCAGGAAGGGCTTATAAAAAATAATACAAGCAAGGAAAAAAAACTCTATTAAAAACTGTACTGGTGTTTCAGGCAGGCTGAAATGAGTCCCCGGTCTGGAGGCAGCTCCACCAATGACCCGTTTAACACCTCATGTTTAATTTATGTCTTGGGGACATAGGGAAGAAGAAGCAGCTGCTGCCCTGCCCCAGACATCTTATTCACCCCTGAGGGGGTGCCTGGGTGGGCAGAGGGGACACTGTGGGAAGGGCCTGCTGCCTGTGGGGCTGCTCTGCTCTCTCCTCCCTGGGGCAGGGGAGGCTGTGACGTGCTGGTATGGGCTGCAAGAGCCTTTGTGCTGCTGGGCCCCAGGCCTGGGGTGAGGTGCCCACCTTGCATGCAGGTGGCTGAAAATGCTCTGAGACCCACAGGCAGTGACAAAAAAATGGGTTTTGTCTGCCGATAACATCAAATTCCAGCAGCGCATCATCCTGCTGGAACTTGATGGGACTTTGGCAATGGGTTGGTTGTAGTGAATTTATCTCTGAGCCTGTGTGTGTTGGAGGGTGACTAGAACAGAGTGGGGTAGGAGGCTGGGATTTTAGCTATATTACTGTCAGGATGAAGAATTAGCCACTGCCCAGCAAGAGAAATATTTTTGCATTAAGAGAGATTTCACAGTTAAAGAGCTCCTGCTGCATTAATCTGTGGGTCAGCTGGAGCTGCCGTACAACCCCCCCTGCCCACCAAAGCTGTGCAAGTGTAACACCAATCTATAATAGCATGTAAATATATCATAGCTTATTCTCCACGGCTCCATTGGCTGCAGCCAGAGAAGCATTCCTGCTCTACCAGAGTGGGCCTGGACATGGCTGTGGCATAGTGGGGGTGGGAGGCAGTTTGGGATTTGGACAGATCTACCCCTGAGGCTGGTGTTTTAACTCGGCAAACCTATTGCCTACCAAATGTTTGCCCTCTTCAAGTCCCCCTGCTCTGATCAGAGCCCAGCCAGGTTTGTTACGATGGGAGAAACAAGACAAGTGGGGTCAGCACTGCTTCTTCCAAGGGATGAGGTTTTAAATCGCCAGAAAACTCCAAGATCAGGAACTTATACAAAAAAAAGCACCAAAGCGACAAAGGAGACCTGTGCCCACGTGTCGCCTGCCCTTCCTTGTGTGTTAGACAGGGTCTGTGGTTATCTGTCATCACCCACCCCATTCCTGCCTCTGTGTGCCCCATCCCTGCCTCTGTGTGCCCCATCCCTGCCTCTGTGTGCCCATCAGCCAGGCGTTGGCTGGGTTAAAGGGCGATGGTGCGGGGCCTCCGGAGCGGAGAGCCAGGTGGATAACACGTGCTGGGAGAGGGAGGTGCAGGGGGCTGGGTGGGCACCACCAGCGGAGGAGGAACAAAGAGAGCTGCTGGTTCATCCCTGTGAGGGGCATTTGCAGCCTGACCTGCTGGGGAGCCCTGGAGCCCATGGGCTGTTGGCCTGGCTGTGCCCTGTGTCTCCTAATGGAGGATGAGCTTGATCTCCTGGTGAGCTCCTCTGGCCATGTCCCTGGACCTTGGCAGCCTTGAGGGGTCACTGTGCGGGCTGAACTCTGCAGGACACATGACATGCTGGCTGCATCTCCCCCAGGATCCCAGGACACCCCTGAATGCAGGGACTCAGTTGCCTGTTCTGTCTGATTGCTGGAGAAGTTGTTGGCACAGTTTTGGATTAAGTCCTTGTGTTTTCCTGAACATTTCCCACATGTGGTTCAGGAGCCAGTGAAGGTGAAGGATGTCCTTTGTATCTTTTGGAGGGATTTTGGATCTTTTGAAGAGTCCAGGCTGGCAGATGCAGCTGTTTTGTGCTTCAGGCACGTGCCTGTCATGGGATGTGCTGGGGCTGTGTGGCTGTGCCTGGTGGCCAGGTCCCTGTCCCTGCCCTTGCTGTGAGTGTGGAGCATCCCAGCACCTGCAGGGACAGACCTAAAGGCACAACACTGGCAGCATGTGCCAGTGGCAGGTTTGGCTCCCACTGTTTTCTGCCTTGTGGCAGTAGTTACTACCCCATTGCCTTCAGAGCTTCCCATAAATGTTTTTTCCACCCACAGCCCCAGTTTCCTCATCCCCATCTCTCCAAGAGGACTGGGATGCTCAAGGGCTTTTGGCACAGGAGCTGTGCTGTGGGGATGGGTGGGTTAATTTTGTGGTGGAGGCTTGAGGGCCAAGAGCTGCCTGCCGGCTCTCTGGGCTTCAAATGCCACCCAAGGCACATCCATCCCTGATTAATGGAAACTGAAAAGCAGGATCCTGAGGACCCATGGCTCCCCTGCCCCCCTCCCTGCCTCCGGCTGCCACTGCCAACCCTGGCCCTGCACTGCTGCCAGGTTTGTCCTACATGGAGCAGGGGGTCTCACCCTGCCTTTCCATGGAGGAAAAGCAGGCAGTGGAGCCCACAGTCACAGCCTGAGCTGGTGCTGGGACACAGCCACTGCTCTGCTCCCCCCGCTCGCCCTCCCCACCACGTTGGTATTGATTTGACCTGAGCTCCCTTTAATGTGCTGTGATTTCTTTCAATTAGGCTTTGAGCGAGGTCTCTGCGACGTTCAATAGAGCTGGACCCGGCACAGAGCCTGGACCAGCACGGTCCAGAGGGAGATGCTTGCGGATGCTCCCCCATCCCTGACAAGAGCATCCAGCCATGTCATATTTCCCCCATGTCCCATGAGGATGATTCCACTGCTTAAAGGTTGTTCCTCGCCCCCTCTGCATCTCCTGGCTCTTTCCATTCACTGGACTGGTGGCTTTGCCACCCCAGACCATAGGACAGATTTCAGCATCGTTATCTGGTTCACCTTCCTAATTTAGATGAGCACTGGACCTGCATGGTCCCCCCTGCTCTGGGCAGGAGCAGCCCCTCCTGCCAGGTGGAGCTGAACCAACCCTGAGCACCCCTCATCTTCCCATCCCCTGCAAAGCTTTCCCCTTTCTCCTTGGTGGCTGTCATCTCCTGGGGGATGTGCTTAGCCAAGTCAGGGCTTGGTGTCACATTGTTTCTGGCAAACTAATGGGCAAAGTGCTTGTTTCCAGAGATTGTGTGGAGCAGAAATCCCTGCCCTTCATCTCCAGCTGCAATTACCGAAGCCAAGTCGATGCAGTTGATGGTAATAGGATGGTAACACTGTCTGAATTTGTATTTAATGCTGATTCCAAGGGTCTATAATCTTCATCAGCACCACATGACTTTTTATAGAACAGAAAAATGTGAGAGCGGTTAATGAGCTGTAATTCTGGAGAGCTTCTGCCTTGATTGGGACTAATTATTTTCTTTATAAAAATAATTAACCATCCACACAACCTATAGAGTGAAAGGCATGTGGCATTAATTAAACCATGCGGTATTTTCAATGCACCTTTATCTCCTGTTTCCCAGCACATCCCAAATAGACGGTCACACGCTGCAGAAAGCCGGGCTGGGCACAAGCTGGCATCATGCAAGGGCTTGTGCTGGGCATAAAGGACAGGTCCTGAGTGAGGGGGCTGCATCCAGATCCCACTTCTGCAGCTGCCTGGCCCTGCATGTACCATAAAACTCCTCATTTGGGTAGGAAAGGCTGTTCTGGGTAGAAAAAGGTGACAGTGCTCATGTGTGGGCTGTCTGTGCTGGGTGCAGAGGGGACACTGGGGGTGTCTCTGCTCTTTTGGCTGAAGAACAGCCAGTGGGACCCTGGGGGAGCACAGGGGTCTGTGGTGTGAGCTGTCACTCGATGTGGGGCATTGGGATATCCCAAAATTAAGGTGGTTGCTTTGCACAGGCCAAGCCCTTGTTCTCCAGCACTCTGAGATCCCGGGATGAGTCCCAGGCGAACGCGCCCCAGCGCGGGGTCTGTGCGTGCTTAGACACACACTTACATAATACATAATTGTTAACAAAACTAATTCCTCTATTTTCCTGGAGGTATTCCGAGAACTAATGAATATATTTGCATAATCTTGATTTTTGTTTATGAATAATTCTGGATTATCCAAATGTGAATAACACCGGGGCTTTGCCACTCTGGATTGCCTTTCAGCTGAGGATAGCAAAGCATTTTACAAATATTAGTTCAGCCTCACAAATCCCAGCAAGCAATAAAATTATTATTACACCCAATTAAAGATGGATAGGATGAAAACTGAAATGATCCTCTGCAGCCCTTCCTGGCAGGGTCTGCCACGGGGACCCACCTGCCTCTTCCAAACATTCCCCCTAGGAAACAGCAAGCCAAAAAATATCCCTTCCTTTCTTTTTTGGGATGATTTAAAACAATATTCACAGTCGCAGAGTGGTGTGGATGGTTGTGGACAAGACTTGGGAGCAGAGAAGGAGGTTTGTTTCAGGCTCTGACCCCCATAGAGCCCTGAGTGCTGCAGCACTGATCACTCCAACGACTGCCACGTGGCAGGGATGGCACAACCATACCAGCCCCTCCCTCCCTGAAGCAGAGCGGGAGCAGAAAGGTTTCTGTTTTCCCTCCCAGAAACTATCCTTAACTGAAAACCTCCTCACCAGTCCTTCCCGGGTAGGTGGCACAACCACTGAGGTGTTTGCAACAGGACCAGGGGGTGTTACAGGGAAGGAGGATTGGAGTCAAACCAAACCCTCCCATCTAAAGCAGCAATTTGTGAGTTTCCCAGCTCAGCTGACAGCAGTTGTGAGACAGGGAGGCAAAGAGCCCTTCTGGCCACAAAAAAACCCCAGTGTGGGTGTTAAATCCCACTTGCCACCTTCCTTCCTGGGCTGGGGACATTGCAGGCTCTTCTCTCAGCAGCAGAAATCCGTCGCTTAATTCCTTTCCACAGGAGCTAATTGCTGCCCACGCTTCCCCCCACGGGAACATCTGCTTCCTGCAGTGTCACTGAACCCTCCTGGCCCCGCGTGGCCCCGGCAGTGCAGCCCTGGGCACCGTGGGGGGATGGAAGTTCAGGAGATAAGCCCCAAATGGGAGGATTTCCAGGGACCCCTGCTGTGCCAGACCTTGCTCAGGTGATGCCACTGAACACCCATGCTGGGACACCCATTCAGATGCACCTGTGGGTCTGCCCTGGGGGGTCTGAGCATTTTTTAATGTTGGATTTATTTCAAGCTGAGCCCTTGGGATTGCTGTTCACTAGGTGACACCGTGACTGTGTCCCAGCACACATGGGACAGGACACATGGGACCCCCTGAGTGACTCAGTGGGTGGCTTATTAATGGCCTGCAGTGACCTGAGTGTCCCTGTCCCCAGCCTGGATGGATGTATGGATGGAGGGATGGGGTGGGCAGCAGTCAACCGGAGTCATTCCCAGGGCAGCTCCATAGGCGGGCAGCAGCTGCATAAACAGGTTGGTTTTTTTGGAATTATCTCAGTGTGTTTTGCCCTCTTCTTCCAGTGGTAATTCAAAAGAAGCAAGGAGGAGAAAGCTTTATGTGAGTGGCAAAGGCAGCATTTCTGCTCCAAGTGGATCTTCTCCAGCCGTCTTCTCCTTGCTGCTTCCAACGTGCCCTATTACTAATTCATTTTTAAAGTGATCTCTCAGCGCTCCCAGGAGCTCCTGGTAAATGTGTGCTCACAATTCCCTATTTGATTAAAATTTAACGAGCTGTTATTGGCAAATACACTATTTCACTGCTGTTTGCCATGCCAGATAGCAAGGGTTTTGGACAAAGGAGGGAATGGGTGCATCTGATGGTCCCTGGAACAGGGTCTGGCACTATGCAGCTCTTGGGTGTGAAGGTGCCCTCCAGCCTGACCACATCGCAGATAGTGCCAAAGTGCTTCTTTTCTAGGATGTCCTTCAGTTCATTTTTTTTTTAAACCCCTCCTAAAATGTTAAGCATCATCTTCTGGTGCTCCTCAGCTTCTGGCTCCCAGTGTTGTGTTGGGAAGTGCCCAACCACAGCCGCTGGGTTCCCTCCCTCTCAGCCCATGGTCCTGACCTTCATCCAGTTTGGTTTTGCCCTGCAGTGCTTGTAGGAGAGAGTTTATTTAGAAATTTGAGCTCAGATCCAAGCTCTGCAAGGGCTGCTTCAGGTTGCCCCCATGCCTGGCCATCAGCTCTCATCCCCTTCACCCAGGAGCAGTTGCCCCCATGGCTTTCTGAGGCTGCCTGGGGACAATGGCAGGGACAGAGTCTGGGAGTGCTGTTTGTGGCCTGCCAGGAGGAGAGTGGCCATGAGGCTATGGCAGGTTTTAGCATAAGCTCTCAGCCCCAGTCCCTCCTCACACCAGTTCCTCGGTCACTCAGGAGCCTGGAGTCCCCCAAAACATGGATCAGGGATGTGCAGGTTTGCTGTCCCATGGGGCAGCGTGGCGATGTCAGCACTTCTGTCTACATTTGCAGGCACCTGTGACAGCCAAGGCTCCTCCTTTCCTATTTCCTGAGTGAGGGTAAAACTGGCTCCTACACAGACATGGGAACCCGCAGGGTATTTGTCTAAGGAGGAGGATTTGAGGACAGGAAAGGCACAGGATTGTCCCCCTGAGAGCAAGCCTGGCCCGGCAGTGTGCAGGTGCTGACGGGCGGGAAGCTCCACAGGGACCTCCGAGCCGGCAGCGTGGGAGGCACAAGATGCCGGAGAAACCGTTCGAGATGGGGCAGCAGTCCAGGTTTCCTTTAGAAACGACGTGCCCATGTGCCATATTCCTCGGGTTTGTCTCTGCAGTTGCTGGCAGGCAGACAGCAGAGCCATCCTGGATTGCTGGCAGCGAGGAGAAGTGACTCCAAGCCCTGCAAGGTGACCAGGTGCTCAGGAAGGAAGTGGGACAGGGAAGGGGGGTCTTGGTGCCCCTGGGGACGAGGAGATCCAGCCGTGGGGAGCAGGGGGAGGCTGTGCTTGCCCTCGTGCCTGACCCTGCCTAAGAAGGATGGTCCATGGAGGCACTGCTTTCCCCTGTGGAGTTTTTCCCTCTGCCAGGGCCATCCATCCTGTGAGCCTCTGCCACTGCCAGCTGGTGCCCAGGACAGAGCCCTCCCCGTGGGCTGCAGCCTCACAGAATCCCCCAGAGCATCTGGCACCGATTCTGCACCGCTACGGGGGCCTCTTCCAGCAGGGAAGCTCCTCTGTTCTGATCTAACCACGCATAGTAAATCAACTGCTGGAAAATAAAGAGCCAAGCTGCTTTTTTGGCCCGGGATGTGCCAGGAGCAATTGTTAAACCTTTCTGGAGTCCCAGAAGGAAAAGGAGCCGCTGCCACATAGAGGCTTGCAGCAGGACACAGGGTTCCCAGGAGCAGGAGGGGGAGGTGAGTCACGACTGGCAAAAATTCGATGAAAAATGTATATTACAGAATTGTATTTCTCTTCTGTGTTTAAACTGCCTCATGAAAACCACGTGCTTTTCTGCAGCTGGTGCCTCTGCTGATGCACAGAAAAAAAAATAGCGGGGAGAAGATTAAAATTGAACTGGCTTGGAGTCTGTGTAATCAAGGAAAATATCTCGGTGATTTGCTATTATAATTTTCAATAACAAACTGCAGGGCTCCTGGTGCACTAATAATAACGGGTTGAATGAGGTGGGGAAAGAACCTGCCATGGGGTGTTTGTGTGTGTGTGTGCTTGTGGGAAGCACTTACAATATTCCCCTTCTCCTAATTTTGAAGAGGTATTTTTAGTGCGTATTTCAGAGAGCTTTACATAAACACATCTGCTGGAGTTTTTTCTGTGAGATGTCTTTACAACCCTTTTTTCTGTCCCCTCCCTTTCCAGGGACAAGGGAACAGTTTGACTGTTTTCTTTTTCAATCAGATGAGCAAAGCTGGAGACCAAGAGAGAAAATCAAAGGGTCATTTTGCCAGCGCCAAAAGGCTTCTCAGACCCAAGGGTGGATTTTAGAAATTATTTGAGCAGCTCAGACCACCCTCACTGAAGCCTGGGGCAGAAGCACATGGGATGTGGCCATGGCAGAGAGCCACCTGCCCTCTCCTGCACAGCCAAAACCTCCAAGTGAGGAAAGGAGAGGAAAAATGAGGTATTCCATCACCTGTCTGTGCACTTTTTGCCTGTTACTCAGGAGAACTGGCGAGAGCATCCCTGGTGCGAGTGGCTGTGGGTGCACGGGTTTCTCCTGCTTACCCTCAGGATGCCTGTGTCCTTCCACAGGCTGATGTTCCCAGTTCCCAGGCCGGGCATCCATCCATCATCATTTAATGCCAGTTAAACATTCACAGCTATTAGGCTCATCAGAGATGCTTTAACCTTTTTTTGTTTCGGGGCTCTGGTTGGCTCGAGCTGCTCCTGCCTTTTCACTGGGGGCTATAGAGAAGATGGGAACTTGGAGCTGCTCAGGGCTGAAGCGGGGAAGGTATTAAAGTTTCTATACTGGTTTTCCAAGATCCTCTGCCCTGAGCTTGGAAGTGCTGTCAGTGCAGGCCTGCCAAGTGCAGTCAGTGTTTGGGGCCTCTGAAGTGCTTGTGTTTGCGGCCGGGTGCATCCAGCACCTGACCCAGCTGTGTGTGCAAAGGAAAATAAAGGATAGGGGAAAAAAAGGGCTTGGTTAGCATGATCCAGCCCCAGTCTGCTTACACTGCTGCTTGCAGAGCAGCTGGGAAAGGCAGAGGGGATGTGCAAGGCCACCAGGGACTGGGATTGCTGGAGCCCATCCTGGGGAGGCGACGGACAATGCGGCTGTGGGTGGGGACATGGCCTGGTGCCAGGGTCCGGCAGCTGAAAGGTCACTAGGAAGACAATTTTCCTGCTCTTGTCTCCTCTTGAGATGAGTTACTGCGGGGAAAAGGCTGACTGATAAAAGCTTTGTGGCAGGAGACTGCTGTGGGGCTGGGACAGAGGAGCTGGGCTGGGACACTGGAGCCTGCGGGCAGAGGAGGGCAGTGCCCGGCCCGGCAGCGCCGGGGTGTCAGCACACAGGGATGTCAAGTGCACACCAAACCCTCGCTGGCTGCACGTCCCTGGGAGGCCAGAGGGGACGGGTGTCACTGGGCTCAGCTCCCAGAGGAGTCTGTGTCACCAAGTGCCACATTTCATGGCCTGATGCGATGGCACTTGGCCATGGCATGGAGCATGGCAGCCTGGGATGGAGGGATGGAGATATCTGTGAGTTAGCTCTGCTCCCTGAGGCAGAGAATGCCTTGTGTCTTTGTCCCATCCTCTCTGGAGGGTGCCAGCACCCATCCATGGGCAGGAAGGGCAGTGGTTAACTGGCCCCCATGGTGCCTCCACAAACTGAGGGTGACATCCCTTCCCCAGGGAAGTGAGGCAGGATGGCATGGCCTCAGGAGATGGGGCTCTGTGGGGCACTGCTGGCAGTGGGATTCAGAAATGTAACGTGCCTTTAGGAAAGGCTGGTGGGAAGCAGTTCAGGCATCTTGCAAAAATAAACAGGGACCTCCCCATCTCACAGCAGGCTGGCACCACCCACTCCTTCTCCTCCAGATGTACATAGTGTTTTATGGTGGTTTCACCCCCCTTCACATGAAGAATATTTGGGTTTTTTTCCCACCAGTGACCTTTCCTGCATCATGTCTATTAGAGTAGTAATAGATCATTTCTTTCTGCTGTCTATACATTCTGTTAGGGAGGGAAAACATAGGAGAGCCCAAATATGGGACCAAAATGAGGAGATGGGCTGGCTGGGCTGTGAAAAGCAGTGAAAAGTGTTTTTTGCTCTGCTGGGGGACAACACTGCTTCAGCATCGGAGTGAGGACCAAACCCTGGGCATCCTTCTTGTCTCCTCTTCTTCCTGCCTGCTCTGGCCCATCCTCTGGGCTGAGTGAGCTCCGTGCTTCCAGCAGCATCACACCGAGCATCCTCACTGCTCTCCTGGGGCCAGCTCCAGCAAAACACCCACAGAGGGCTTTTCTTTCCTGCTGCAGGCACGAGCAGCAGGGAATGTGTGATAATCCCTCCTTTGAGGCCACAGTAATCGTTCACACCAAACTGCATCACTTTTATATCAGTCATGAAAGACACCAAAGACAATAAGAAAAAAATACAGTTTTATATATATATTCAATCAATGTCTGTGGAGCTCAATGCGAGGGGATTACCAGCCAGTTTAGAGCGTTAGGGACTCTCAGCATCCATCAGAGGAGAACATTTGGTTGAATGGAAGCCAGCCTTTGATGGAATTGGAGAATAATTATTTCCATCGATAATTACATCCAAGCCCAGAAGAAATGGTTCCTGGCACATTGCAGGACAGGAGTCCTTGACTGCCTCGAGGCCAACATGTTTTAACCCCAGGACCTGGAAATCCCATTAGTGGGAGCGGGGGCTGGGGTGAGAAGGACATTGCCTGCCGTGCCCAGGTCCTGGCAGTGGTGTCTCAGCCTGCTGCCAGCCCGGGGAGGAACCCTCCTGCCTCCACTGCTGGAGTGGATCCAGCTCAGACTTTGCACAGGTCATTAATTTGGGGACGTTTTTAATGGATCCTAATGATTGAGCCTGTTCTTAAAAGGGGTTCGGGAAAGGCCACAAGCCAATTAGCTTGCACACAGACAGCAATTAACTGTGTAGCTTCCTGGATGGTTAAAAATAATGTTGGGAAGGGACTGGGGAATTTATTACAAGTAGAGTAACAGAGTTTTAAAGCCAAAGGGGCTATCACCTCCTGCATGTTCTTGGCCAGAAATATTTCACCCAGCTTCCTCCCAGTGACTCCTGTTCCTTGTATTTGGCTGTGCACATCCTTAAATGTTCAGGCATTACAAAATGGGCTCCAAGGAGGAATCAGCTATTAGTGAAAGTGGGAGATTGCTGAGAGAGAAAACAGGTGGAGACACACCTTCTGCAGGTGCCCCTGTCCTAACTTCAGCCCCAAAACGTGTTGCTCGTGGTTGAGGCAGGCAGCACGATGTTCCCTGGGACGTGCAAGACTCTATTCATGCCTAATTGGGGCTTTTTTAACATCACATTGCTCTTTAACCACCCTCTGGGCCCCTTTGAACCCCCAGGATGTGCAGCCCTGGCCCCACAGGGGGCCCACATGTGATGGCTGTGGTGGTCTCTGCAGCCCAAAGTGTCTTCCACTATGGCTGCAGGGCTGGCAGGGGGACATCCCAGCCTTCCCCTTCTCTGGTGGGGTCCATGCGGCCTGGGGGCTTAGTTGTGCTGCTTTCCAAAGGGATGAGGAAGGTTGGGTGGCAGACACAGCAGCGGGACCTTTCAGAGCCGACCTGGGCATGGATGGCTGAACTCCAAACCCAGTGCTGGGATTGGCTCCAGAATGGTAATGGGAAGAAACGGGGACACTTTCAGTGCCAGCTGAACTCAACCCACCCTGGATACCAACCCGCAGTCAGGCTGAGCCTGGACATGCCAATACTTGTTTTATCTATTCAAATAATACTCTGGATGACATCAAACCCCCAGTGTTCTTAGCACCCCTGCTGGGTACAGCTTATGGCTTTTCATTAATCTTTCCATTCTTTGAAATAAACATCTGCAGGACCTGGAAACCTATTTACTTCCATCCCCAGTGTCTGCACACAGGCTCGTTTGAGTTTGTTTTCTCCATTTGGCTTATTTGCTTCATTTCAGCTTGCACAAGCCCTGGTGTTTCTTAAAGACTGTTCACTCAGTGGCTCTGATCTTCATCAGCTCCCGTGGTCTTCCCAGGGCTCTTGCAGGCACTGACCTGACCCAGGTGATTCCCCTTAGCTCTGCTGGGCTGCCCCAGGTTCTCCAGGTTGGGCTTTCAGCAGCAACAAGTGTGTTCACTGGCCCACCACCCTATTTATAGGAGCAGGGAAAAGGGCTGCTCCTTGACTGCCAAAAGTTTGCTTCCAGTGAAGGATGAAGATGTGTGGCAAGGTATTATTAGGGCAACAACAGGTTTGGTAAATTGCTTTTGAAATACAAAAGGTTTTTTTCTGTCAGAGTGCAAGGCCTGTCCTGTCTTGGCAGAGCTGGTGATCTAAAACCCAGGATGCAGGAGAAGATGTCCTGACTAGCTCCCATTCTCCCTTCTCCCTTGGATTGGATCTGGACAGTCTGGAGCTGTCCAGCTGCTCCCTGGCTGCATGACACTCATGGAACCTCTGAGTGCTGAGTACAGCAAGCCTGGGGTGCAGCTTTGACTGAAAATGGGGAATTTTGTTGGAGCCTTGTAGGAGAATTTCAGGGCTGAACACCGAGAGCAACCTGCATCTCTTCTTCACAGCAGCACAGGTCCTACCTGTGGAAAGGAAAGGAGATTCTCCAGGACATGGGAAACCCTCAGCCAGTGACCCCAGTTCTTGATGGCTCTCTTTCTTCTCCTCTTGCTCTGGCAGTGGGACACTCGGCTGCCTCCCGTACCCTGCAGAGGACAGACGTCCTGAAAAGCTGAGCAGCTGCGTGGTCAGGGAGACCTCCACCACCAATGGCTGTGTCAAAGGGAGGGAGAGACGAGACCATGGGCACCGCAGGTCACGCAGGTAAGAGCCAGAGCTGTGAATGGCGTCACCTCAAAGCCGAGGGGTGGCAGGGGAGGCGTCTGTGGCTGTTTATCCAGCCCCTCTGGGGTCTGTGAGAGCTGGGGATGGCTTAAATGACTCTGTGAGTGTACAACAGATGCATGTGGTTGTATGAAATCCCAGTGCATGCTGGCAGGGAGAAACCTGCAGTTCACTTCTACTCCAGGGCTAGCTCCTACAGCCTCCTTCCAAGTATCACTCTCTGGAAGACAGGCAACCTGCCAGCACGCCTCTGCACTACCAGGTCTGCTGAGAACCACCCTCAGCAATTCCCCTCTCCCCAGGCCTAGATCAGACCAGCAGCATTGGCTTCATTAAGACACAGCTTCATTATCAGCTTGTTGTTCGCCCCTGATCACTTGAGAGGAGAAAAATGAATGGAACATTGTAAGTGAAGCATCTGGGGTCTCTGAGCCCTGCCTGCTAAACTATCTCTGGGATTAAAGCCTCTCCGTTCGGTTAAAGATGCTGCAAAGAAAGAGCAAGAAAGCACATTTCATATCTTCAGATTTCAGGCTAAGTGGAACAATAATCTGAAGCACATTTTTAATTAGACTTTGATTATAATCACGGAGAAACAATTAAAGTCAGATCAGCACATGGGAGAAAGCTTCCACATCAAAGAGAGATTTTTCTCTTGGGAGAGGGAGAAGGGCTCTGCAGAAACTGCCTGTGGCCAAAGGGTCAGAGATCCTTCCCTGCTTTCCCTTGGCTGTGGTCCAGCTGTACCCCTGGGTGAAGGGGCTGAGGGGCACCCAGACCCGAGTGCTGGGGAGCCCAAAGCTGTGCTAGGAGAAAGCACGTGGGAGCTGGGCTTGAGCATCCTGAGAACGGACAGTCTGTTAGCAGTGCTCAGGTCCCTGATCTAGCACAACCCTGGGGTGTCTCTGGGCAGGTGTCTGAGCTTATGACAATGAGAGTTCCTGGGAAATGTGTGACTTCTACCTCAATGCAGACAGAAGACCCACTGAGCCCAAAGTGTGCTATATCTCCTAGCAGTGCTACTGCTGGTCTGTGAAATCCTCAGGAGGAGAAAGAGAGCAAGCAGCAGTCTGTGGGTGCTCTGTGGGGCTGTGGTTGCACCTTGGATTTACTGCACCAGAAGCACTCAGCACTCGTCCACGGTTCACAACTGAAGCACTAACTTGCAGTTTCGTTTTGCAGAGCAATTTTGTTTTTCAGAGCATATTAAAAGCACTAAGCAATTGGGGTTTTATGACAGTGTAATTTTGGTGGTAATTCAAGCCCTGGCTGATCAAGTGTTGAGGGGCAGTGGAGGCTGAGTGTCCCCCCCCAAAGTGCCATTTGCTGTGCATTAGGACTTTTATTAGCAATAACGTTTGTTCTTTCTACAGAAAGCTGCTCGATTTTTGGTCTGTTTCTGTAGTGGAGATCCCACAGTATTTTCCAAACACAGGGCTGCTTCCACTCATTACCCGCTCCTGGCTCTTCCCACTGGCAGGGGGAGAAGTGGGGAAACTGAGGCACACACCGAGCACCCTCATTTCCAGCAGTGATTTTTCAGAGGCCCTGGGCAGCTGGCTGTGCCCCCCCAAGCTTTGGTCCTGGAACCATTTGGGGATCCACGGAATGATTTGGGATCGACCTGGGGATCCACAGGCTGCCACCAGCTGTCCCTGTCTTTACAAGCATTTGCTTTAGTTAATGAGTAGCCACAGAGTATCTGTCATTTTTTCAGCCCAGTGCTCTGAATTAATTAACCATGATATTTGCTTTTCATTGAAGCATAATGCAATTCGACATCATATGTTTAAAAAAGAAATTAATTTACAGGAGGGTTTATTTTGAAGCTTTAACAACTGTATAAGAGATGCATATCTCCTTCAATTACCATAATGTCTCAATAAATATATATATATTTCTAATCAATTGCTACTTAACACATATCAAACCTTTATTATAGTTAGATGCATCTGGTTGTGATAATTACTGTGTGCAAATTAAATGCCAATTAATTATTTAAAGCATATTTACAAAGAGCAACAAAACCTATAAATCTGTTACAGAGTCGTTAACCTTAGCAAACATGTTTTAAATAATCAGCATTGCTGTGGTGTAGCTGTCTTGTTATAGCTCCATTAGACCCTTTAAACTGTGACCAACCAATTTGTTAGAGGGTAATTAGGCATCACTAGTGCCCCGAGTCCACCATGAACACTGATCTTGGTGCCCCATGTCCCTGAGGTGGGGATGGCAGACAGAGTCCCACGGGAGTTGATTTAGGGTTTATTTTTATTATTTTTGATGTTTGTTTGTTTTTTTTCCCCCCTCCTCAGCCCTTCATGTGATGGGGAGAGGCCGCCACCAGCCCGGGGGAAGAAGAAGAAGAAGAAATCTGGCCGCAAGAAGCGAAGGAGGTGAGGGTGGCTATGGCTGTGTGAGGGGACAGGCAGGGCAGCCCTTGGCTGGGTGCGATGGAGGAGGGTCAGTGAAGGAGGTGAGGGTGGCCATGGCAGTGTGAGGGGACAGGCAGGGCAACCCTTGGTCAGGCCTGAGGGAAGAGGGTCAGTGAAGGAGGTGAGGGCAGCCATGGCAATGTGAGTGGTGTGAGGGGACAGGCAGGGCAGCCCTTGGCTGGGTGTGATGGAGGAGGGTCCGTGAAGGAGGTGAGGGTGGCGATGGCAGCCTCAGCTGGGCATGAGGGAAGAGGGTCAGTGAAGGAGGTGAGGGTGGCCATGATGTTGTGTGGGATAGGAGGGGACAGAAGCCCTTGGCTGGTCTGTGTAAGATGGAGGCGTGAGGGGCTGGGGGTTCCACAGCCCAGGGAGGTGCTGTCATCTTCTTGCCCTCCCCTCAGGCCAGCAGAGCTGGGTTGAGGCTCATCCCTGGGCTCATCTCATTCCCACTGGGAGCCCCCAGCCTCTGTCTGCCCTGGCAGTGCTGCTGGTGGTGGGGTAAGGGCTGGGATGCCCTGCGGTTCCTAATGCCCCTGTGTCTCCTCAGGTCTCCCTCCTACAGCCCCTCACCTGTGAAGAAGAAGAAGAAGAAAAGCTCCAAGAAGCGAAAAAGAAACAGGTATTTTTCCCTTGAAAACGTAATTCAGCTGGCAGCAGCTGCTGGGGGGTTTGGAGAAAGGGTGGAAGGCACAGCTGCCTTGGGCAGAGAGGTGTGAGGCTCTGGCTGTCAGCAATGGCCACCTGGAGGTGAACTCTGGGCACAGAATGGGGTGCCCACCCAGAGCAAACAGATAAACATGTGCTGTTGGGGTGTGGGGGCAGAGAGACAGACAAACCAAATCCACAAGAGGTCTGGGGAGCATCAGCCTTCTGTCCTTGCTGTCCTATTCATGTGGCTCCCATCCTCTGGGATACCAATGGGATCGGTGCTCAGGGTTTGCACTGGTCCCTGTCCCTTCTTTCCCAGCCTGCAGAAAGTGCCAGGACCAGGAAAAGGCTCAGACAAGCTCCCCGCATTCACATCCCAGTCTCCTCTCCTAGCTCTGGTGACTACCTCCACCTTCCCCTTCTGAAGCTCATTTTTAATTCAGAGTATGATTAAATTTTAAAATTGCAAATATTTCACTGTTTTCTCTCAGCTGTTAAACCAATATTTGAAGAGAACGGTGGATACCATCTTCCTTGGAAAGTTCATGTATTTATAATATATTGAACCAAAGAGAGAACTACCAAAAATGGAAAACAGGGTGAAAAGTTGAGCTTCACTCTTAAAGAGGAGGAGAGACAAGGATACAGGAATTTCTTTAAAACAGTTTCTTCCCAAGGAGGGATTCTTATGCTCTTTTGCAAATGCCATCTCATGATGGAAGTCCTTGGTCAGAGACTCTTTGGCTTTGAACCCTTAGTACCCATTTATGTCCCTGCAAGCCAAGAATAAGCTGTAGCTGGTCCCAAAAGGCAGTATGATAAACCATTCAGGATTAGTGACCAATGGAGGTTGTTTCCAGACACCTGGTAGCACTTCAACTATGGATCCTGACTGACTTTGCCAGAGGCAATCTCACAGCCCCTTTAGGCAGGACTTCAGGCAGCATGTTGTGCTCCAAGGTGAGATGAGACAGTGGGCTGTGCTGTGTGCTGGGGCCAGGCCTTGCTGCATGGAAGTGTCCTCCATGCTCTCAGGGTGCTCTATATGAGAAAAGCGTCTCTTGTGTCATCCCAGGGATGCTTCAGGAGTCAAGACAGAGTAATGGCAGCGGTTTGGCTGTGAGGCTGCTCTGGAGTCACACAGGAAGGATTTTTCCTTTGACTGCTATGTGGTCCTTCATACAGAAAACCAGGGAAAGGACTCACTGGCCACCTCAACGTGCACAACTGTGAGGCAGTAGCAGAGAAAAGGGACCCACCAGAGATAGGGGATGTATTTGATCTCTCTGAAGACTTGTTAACCTGAGGATCACATTCTCAATTACTTGCAGAGTGTGCTAGTCACCTCTACCACACCATTTCTCAGCTGCTAAAGGAGAGCTGGGGCCATTCTACCCAGCTGGTGCATGAGGTCCTCTCTCAGTGCTCAGTCTGGGCCTAAACACATTGTCTCTGATTCAAATTTACAACTTTGTGAGGTGCTGTATTCAATGTACATATTTGTGTCTTGCAGGTTATCTTCAAAGAGGAGAAGGCACAGGTAAGAGTTGAGCAAGTGTGGGTGTTCCCTTAGAAATACGAGTTTAATGGTCTCTTCACGGTTGATGTTCACTGAGTGGGGGCAGAAGACACTTCTTCTGTGTCTCCTTGTGTCCCTTGGCTTCCCCCATTCCTTTGGGTCTGGGGCTACCCTCTCCTTATTCAGCCTTATGTGTTCCTCAGACCTCACAGGAATTGGGTCCCCAGCCTAGCCTGTACAATCAAGTACATAACTGGTGTAACCTCTTGGTGTTACCTCTGGCAACCTCATCCATCCTGCACCTGAACCTTCATTTCTCTTATGGTTTCATTTGCAAACAGTGACCATCTTTGAAACATTCAGAGTCAGTGGCTTCCCAGGTGTGTACTGGAAGAACTGTCCTGATTCCAGTACGTGTGTGTACAGAATCAAGAAGTTTTCATCTTTTCTGTGTGAAAAAGGCAAAGTCATCAAGTTGGCTGATCCCTTTAAGGGTTTTGGCCAAGCCCACGAGGCAGATTTGTCAGCAGGCACTCAGACCCCCTGTGCTGTGGCAGAATCATGAAACCCTTTCATTTTTACTGCATGCTCTTGGGCAATCTGGCTGTAACATTGATGTGTGATTGTGCAGCTTTTTATCGGAACAGAAATCTCCGAATTAATTAGCCATTTCTTATTTAGTTCTTCAAGCCCCAAAAGTAAGAGAAAGGAAGAAAGAAAACACAAAAAACAGTAAGTAGTGATTCATGGAGTTCCCTGCCCTGCCTGCACAGTGTGGGGCTAGGAAGTGCTTGATGTGGTGGGGCCCCTGGAGCTAACACCTGCTGCACAGCCCTAAGTGACTCTCAGGATTATTTTTCAGCTAAAACCAGCAATTCTGGTCTTTCTGGAATGAAAAAGGGTTTGTAGAGGCTGGAGATCTTTCCTCTCCCTTTCTTTCCTGATCCCTCATTCAGTACTTTCTCTGTGTCTCGCAAGGATGTGAAGGGTCTTGTTCATCCAGTCTGGAGCAGAGACTCCGGCTTTTCTGGTGGGAGCAGCATGAGAGGATGAACTCCAATCTGCTGAAGGGGCAGGCTGGCACAGTCTTACTGGGAAGGGCCTTGGCTCCTCCTGGTTTGCTGCTCTTGGAGGTCACAGTAGAGGCTGCTCATGATATAAAGTACAGCCAAATATTTGAATGGAGCCTAGGGCAGAGAAAGGATTTGTTTGAAGGTGATAGAGGTTGCAAAAATATGGTGTTGAGGTTCCCATCAGCCCTGGAGTGTTAGCAGAGCACAGTCCTATGGGGCAGATAACCAAGGGGTATGGTATAAAATGGGGTTCCTCAGGGCTGGAAGGAAGGGCTGTAAGCTGCCTCTGTTTTTAACTTCCTTCTTTGTCTTCTCCTGGCATTTGCGGCTTCTGGCTTCTCACCTGCTTTCAGAGCAAGGAAACAGTTCTGAGGCTGCACCTTGGGAACTGATCCCCTGACTGGCTTTGCTGGCACTTGGGATACTGCCTGAGCAGGCCATTTCTATTGCATGCAGAAAGCCTGTCTCCTTTCTTCTACGATTTCTGTGTGTTCAGTGGCACAGACACCCTTTTTTTCCTCAAACTGGGCTGCCCTGCACCTAAAAATCACAGTGGTAAAAGGGAGAATTCCTAAGTTATCTGTAAAAGCAGGCATCTCCCCAGCCTTACGTAGCAGTACCCTACCAGTGTGGTTAAAGCAAAGATCCAGGTCCTGCTGCTGTGCCCTGACCTCAGGGAATGAGAGCTGCTGGAATTGCTCTTTGGGGATAAACCAGACAAGGCGTTTCAGCCTCATTTTCTGTTCACAAATCAGAGCTGAGCCACTCCCAATTTCTGCAAACCTTATTGCTCCCAGGCGTGGATCAGATGGATCCCATGAGCCATCTCAGATCAGGATTTTTGCATAATCACGTTGCTTTGGCTTGTCTTCGCATCGAGCAACCGGTTTATCTAAATCACACAGGACCAGTTTTTCCTCCTGAAGGGAGGGAAAACACAGTGGAGGGACTGGTGCAGAGGGTCAAGAGCAAACATGGGGATTTTCACACAGATCCACCATATGAGGGAGAGATGTTCAGTGTTGCTGATTTCAGCTGTATGGAAATAAGGAAGGCGGATCCCAAAATGTGGAGTTTTTAAAAAATACAGGGTGTGAAAAGCATCAAAGGAAACAGCCAAGTGGAGTTGAAGGAATTGCTCTTGGAGGTTGTCCTTTAATCTTAAAGGAGGTGCTGTTCTCAAGTAATTATTTGCTGAGTTTTTATACCGGCAGGTTGCTAAATGCTGTCCAAGCAGGCCATATTCATGCTGTCAGTGACTGTATGGTGTGGCCACGAAGCCAGGCTGTTCCCACCAGCTAACCCACCATTAGCTTTGCCTGCTGGCACAGCCATGCCAGCCTGAGCAGATGGATGTGCTGCCAGGTCTAAAATAACTGCTGTGGTGGGCACTGGTGAGAGGGAATGGGCACAGAAGGTGGCAGGTAGCCTGTCACCGATGTCACCCTGCTCTCTGCACGCAGGACTTCAGCTGTTGGTGCAGGCAAGAACAGCCCTTCAGTGACAGGGCCAGGCAATCCATGAGAAACAGCCTGGATGGTACAAAGGGAAGCACAGCAGGGCACTGGACCTGTGTCCCTGTGCATGGTTTGCTGGGGACTGTTCTCAGGCCCTGTCACAAAAGGAAGCAGCAGTGACTGGGCCCCTGGCAGAAGCCAGGTGAATAGTCCTGCCCCTCCAGCAGGAGCCATGCACAGGGCAGGCTGCAGTTAGGGAAGCTGTACTTTGTGTAGCAGCCATGAGAGCTGCCCCCAGGACTGGCCAGATGCTCCCACCTGGAGAGGGTGGGGAAGGCTGGGCTGTTACCCAGTGTACTGTTTCACTTGGAGCTTGTCCTTCTGCATTGCTCTTTAACAAGGAGCCAGCACTACGGAGAGGGTTGGAAGTTTGTGATGGGTTGCCCGGAGGGATGTGCTCCCTGCAAGGCTCAGCAATGGGAAGGTCTTGGGCCGTTGCCTGGCTGTTTTAGGGTACTTTGCAGGATGAAAGGCAAGCACATAGTTCTTTAAAGTCTTGAAAGCAGAAAGGGTTGGCGCTGGCTGCTGCACTCCTGCAGGCTTGTCCACAAATCTTTCCCCAGCAGGCTACAGAGCCAACCTAACAGCTTGTGTGTAAAATGCTAGCACAGACCTTGGGAATATGGCCGGCCTTAATGTCGGTGTAGCAATGAAAGGACGGAGAATTTCGTGCCTTGATGTTCTGTACAGTGTTTCACACACCAGTCTCTCGTTTAAAACTCAGATCTCCGTTCTGGTTGGAATGTTATTGACTTCAGCCTCCAGCTGCTGGCTCTTGCCTCCCCCCCATCTGTTGGCCTAATGCGGGTTTTCCTTTCTGCCCCTCAAAGCTCTCGTGGGCGCACCCGGAAATCTCACCGCCATCGCCGCTGCCACTCCCGCTCGGAGAGCTCCGACTCCCACTCCCCCAGCTGCCGGAGCAGGTAACGGCACCGCTCCCCGAGCTCAGTGTCCTCAGCGCTTCCCTGTGGGCTCAAGGACACGACTGCCATGGCCGGCCTGAGCCACAGGCTCTCTGTGCAGAGCCCTGTCCCGTTCTGGTAACAGCAGTGTCACATGCTGGGGGCTGAGCTGCTTGTGGTCTCGGCCACAGGAGGGTTTTGCCTCGAGGAGCAGTGGCTGCAGCTTTTTGGTCTGACAGTCACTTCTAATCCCCATGGTTGATGATCAGCCCGTGACAGCTGATTCCAGTCGTGTCCCTTCCCCAGCCCAAGGGCTCTGTCCTGCTGATGTTCCAGGAAACCATTAAACACGGTCTTAGAAATGGAAATATATTTCCCCGTGGCAATCTATAGCCACTGTCTTTGACCTGATTAAAATCTCTGTCCTGTGGATGACAGGACCTGGGGCCCACTAAGTAGATGCTGGTGTTAGACCCGGCATCACTGCAACAGCAAGTGGTTTAAACACATCATGAGTTCATGTTTCATGTTCTCTGAAAGCACTTGAACAACCCACCCCCACTCTCCCACTTCACTCCCTCTAAGTGCTGTGAATTTTCTTATGAAAAGCTGATGATCAGTGGGGGGAGGAATGCAATCAGTAATTGGAGGGGTGCTCACTCAAGAGCAGAGTGTGTCTTCTCTTGGAGGTGTATCACCATAGGAACATTCTAGGCTGCATGAAGGTATAGCTTGCCTTGAGCCACCATAAAATCATGAGCTGGAGCTAAACTCTGAAGTTAAGGTCCAAAGCCTGGATGCAAAATTATTATTTTTCTTTTAAGATAGAAAAGCAAAACATCTCTTTCTTCCCATTATGACTCCACAGAGCAGTCACGTGGGAGACATTTTCCCACACACAGTGCCCTGGCACAGAGCTGCCAAGGGTTTGTATGGAGCTGGTAACGGGCACTACTGCAATACTAAGGAATAACATTTTGGTTCTTCATGTCTTCTGGAGGCACAGAGCCAGGTCTCGGGAGGAAGGGCGTAAAATACGGCGAAGACACTCCCGGCACCATTCAAAGATCACTGCAAAGAGAAGCTCCTCTGCAGAGGTTCAGGCCAGTCAAAAAGCCAGCCAAACCCTCCCACTCTACAGCTTCCTGTCTCCTAAGGAAGTAGTAAGTATTATACACTGTCCTTCTTTGCTTGAACTAGCCAGAGAAATCTGGGCAAGAACTCTGATATGAAATTTTTATAACTCAATTATAGTGATGTTAGACAAACTTGGTTAAACTGTATTATTAATTCATGGTGCTGTTCTCCAATGTATGTAAAGTCATTCCTTCCTTCAGCACTTTCACACCAAGGGTGGGGCTGGAGAGGGGAAAAACTTACAAGGGCTTTAGCCTATGAATAATGAATTAAGGACATTTAACAAGAAAAAAAAAAGGTGGCCTCCAGCAAGGATATTTTACAGGAAAGTGTTTGTTATGCAGTCTTTGCTCAGCTGGATGTGGACTTAATTCACTGGTCTTCACATCCAAAAGTTTAGTCCTTCAGGGTAATAAAGGGTATCAAACATATATAAAAGGAACATTTACATTTAATGAGTTGCTGATTATTGGCAGGGGATGTTTTCTGACTATCAGGATCCTTCTAGGATCACTGTTGCTCTGGACTGACAAGCCCAGGGGCCAAATTCAGAACTTATGAATAGCCCTCATTGATGCTAATGGGAACTGCATGTGCAGCTGAGGGTAAAATCAGAATCAGTGCCTTGGGATGTTTTTCCATATATATGGAAAGAGATGATATAATACAAGAATTGAGGGAGCAAGAGGTGGAGGGAAATATTAGCTACAGATTGATATCAGTCTTCCTTTTCTGTGACACATTTCCCATTTGTTCCTGGCAGCAGCAAAGCAGAGGTGTGATGCTCTTTGACTGTGGTGTTACCATCAGATAGGCATTCTGGAGAGATTAAATTGCTACATAGGACTGGAGGTAGTGCAGAATCTTGTACTCACATGTGTGGATGTGTAATGCTAGAGGTGTTCTGAGTACAGAGTCCTCCAAGCCCCGAAGTGTTTTTCTCCTTCAGGCCCAGTCATCAGTTGGAAATAGCTCAGCCACACGCAGGAGCTACATCAGATATGAGAGAAATAGTGCCAGCAGGAGGAGAGACTCTACCCACACAGACAGCGTGCCCATCAAAATACCCAGGGATTGTACGTGGGCACAGACAGGCACAAGCTGTCTCTCAGCATTATAGACGTGCCTGTTTGCTCTCGTTATAGAGGCTCCTGAGCGTGTGGGGCCATGTGAGTCACTGCTTGGGAAGCCTTATAAGGCAGCCTGGAGAGCAGAACCCGCACACCACACGTTGATGTGTGTGTGCAGGAAAACAAGGTATGCCACGAGTTGGGGGTGTTGCCCTCTGTCAGCTTGAGAAGGTAGGAATGAGTTTAAGAGCTCCTCCCAACAACGAACCAGCCAAAGACTGCATCGTGTCACCAGGGTGTTGTTTGGTTCAAACGGCGTATTTTGCATAAATGCTTTTGAGCCTAAGCCTGGTTTTTAATTAGTACTAGGTTTACTCTCTCTGAAGCCAGGCTCCCTGAGTCCTGTGAGGCCAACTGCCAGCTGTTCTGTTTCCTGAGAAAGAGTAAACTCTAATTTAAAATTTTAAAAGCTTTAAAATGAGCTAAACTCAAGCATGCTGCACTCCCCTTTCCCCTATTTTCACCTGAGGTAAATGAGCACACAAGCTGCAGGGCAGGAAAAATCAGAGCTTGACAGTTCCAGATGCAGGGAGTGGGTGCAAAGTAAAAGTCATCAGGACCCTCCTGTATTCTCTCTAGTGAGGGTTAATAACACAGGCAAATATTTCAGTGACTAAAAGACATCATCACTGATGCAAACCACTCTTCTCCTTCTGTCCCCAAAAGAAATACAGTCTCCTGGGACAGCATTCAAGAGCATATTTAAGCAGTTGTTTAAACTGAACAAGTTAAGAGCTGCCCCTGAAATTTTTCTGAATAAGATCATTAAATATCATGTACTCAAAACTGGCAAGGGAAAAATGGAGACCTTAAGTCTCATTTATTAATGACTATACACAACCCTTTGATGCCTCTCCTCTTTGTGAGTTAAATGGTTGCTCTATTAATAAGCTTAGTTCTGTCAGGCTCCACTTTGAGAGCAGCCTGGATGTGTTCTCGAGTGAAACTGTGCTCTCGCAGAAAATGCTGATCACATATCAAAAATAAATTACTGGAAAATAAAGGATTTTGTGGGGGGAAAAAAAAAAAAAAAGCCAGAACTGGTATTCAAAAATGCCATGTTTCAGTCCTCTATGAGGGTTGGTTTGTCCCATTTCCTAGCCTTCCATTTGGCCTGGGCTTCCAAACCCTTACCCAGGGAGATGCAGTGTCATATCTCCAAAGGAAAGGGATTGTCCAGGGAGGATCTCAACATACAGAAAAGACCCGGAGAGACAATACACAAACTCCCATGAGGTGCTGCTACAGCACTTCCAAAGCACAGGGTTTGCTTTTTAAACCATTGTTTTTCTTCTGAAAATTTGATGTGCTTGGTTCTAAATTCTGCATTCCCCCTGCACCGTTTGTCTTCCTTTGTAACAAAACAGCCACAGTTTCTACCTAGGTCTACTTGAATTGATGAGGGACAAAGCACACAAAATAATGCCCTGCCCATGCACCTACCTTGCAGCTTCTTTCCCCCTTTATGCATAAGTTGATGCACACACACATGCATGTACACATGCAGAAACACCCCAAAGTTCCCTGCTACTTCTCCTTTCGGCAGTGAATTTCCAAGCTTCTCCCTCTCTTTCTCCTTTAATCCCCTGCAGCTGCAGTAGCCACCTACTGAGCACAGGATTGTGGGTCTGTGCCTCAGCATGCAGAGGAGCTGTGGGGAATGTGCAGCATTTATTTCTGTACAGAATGCCCCTAACCTGCTGCAGACACTTCATTCCACACTGACACAGATGTAGGATGTGCCACTGTGCTGTCAGCTAGCAGTGCAATATAAATACCTGCAGGGCATGGATCTAATTGCCTTCGTTGTTCCTGATGAAGATAACTGCACAAATGCATACACTTTCCTTGCCAGCTCCTTTACTTCCATTGTAACTCATTTGTGATGCCACAAATTAACACAGGCTTGAGCCAGATTTCCAGTGAGGCTCAGTGGGGTACGGCTGGTCCAAATGATGCTGTTTGTCTTTGTGCTCATGTCTGCAGGCAAGTAGAAGGGAAATGCTGGGCAGGGAGTGGGATAACCTGTGCTGGAGGGCTCAGGAGACCTTATGTCAGACCTGCATGGTGGCTTGCTGCTGCTCTCTGTTTTCTAGCCTGGGTTTTGGTTTACATAGGAAAAGCTATTCTTTTGAATGTTAGGCAGCATGTTTTTGACAATAAACAAGGCCCTCAAAGAGGAGAAAGGTAAAACCTTCCATAAATGTGGAAGTTGTTCTCTTTTTTTCTTGTCCTGTTCTCCACTCTCAGCCGAGGGACTGAGGTTACCCCTCGTTATTGTCTGGCAAATCCACAGCTCATTGCTGGACCAGCAGCTGGGAGGAAGGACAGATGCCTGTAGCCATTGAAGGGGTGAGCATGCATCAGGTACCAAAAAAAGGTGGGAGAAGGAAAACCTTTGCTCCAGACAAGTGCCAGCCTGGCCCAAGGTGAAGTGGGGACACCCTGGCCTGTGTCACACAACACTGGCTGCACCCCAGCAGGCAGAAAAAGGTCCTTGAAAAGGAACAAACTTTTGCCTGGCATTTTCTGGAGTTTACCCCCAGCAGTGGATTGGTGAGCCAGGCTCTCAGCAGTGTTGCCATCCAGCCCAAATAACCCAAGTTTAGAGCTTGCAGGGACAGTCCTGTCATTGCCTCCATGCTCTGGGACTCAGCTTAGCCCCTGTGGTAGAGAAAGCCTCACCCTGAACTCTCCATCTAGCCAAAAAAAAAAGGGTATTTTCCTACTCAATATTCCTCAAGTCATAGATTCATAATCGTGCAGAAAGGGGTTATATTGAATTCCTACAGTATTTCTATTTTTTTATGCTCAGTAAGAAGTTGGCTTTTCAGCTGGGGTAGGTTATCAGCAGAGATGAGCCCATTTCCCCAGGTGAAAGCCTCCCCCAGCCCCCTGCCCTGGCAGGTGGAGGTACCCCATGCCCAGCCCAGAGCCTCAATCCCCCCTGAGCAGCCCCTCAGCAGGTGCTGCTCCCTGTGCCGGCGGCTCCTGGCAGATGTTTGCCTGGCCCTGGCTGAGAGCAGGGCTCACCAGGGTCATGGACACAAGTGTTTTATTCCTTTCATTAATACAATGCCCAGAAAAGGAGAGCAAGGGAGACATTATGCTCCTCTGCAAAAGAAATTAACTCTGCTTTGAAGTGAGTCGCAAAACAAAGAGAAAAAAGGCCCACGTAAGAAATCCTCCAGCTTTAAGTGAGGCTGTGCCACGCTGGGCACTGACGGGTCTCAGTCCCTGTAGGGCTGAGAAAATGTGTAGTCATCTCTCACCCTGGGCCTGTCTGTGGCACAGTAAATGGAGTTGTTCAGTTTAATTGGAAGACGAGCAGTGATTGTATTTTTGTAACCTATTAGATCTTGCTGTCTCTTGGTCTGGGACTGCACTCAAAATTACAGTCTGGAATAAGAGTGAAGGCCTCATTTCTCTCCCCCTTCATCTTGATTAAATCATGATTTGAAACAGAAAAAATCCAATAAATACATATCTGGGTTCCCTTGAGGGCAGTGGTAGGTTCCCTGCTGAAAGCTGGAGGAAGCAAAGTTCATGAGATTACTTAATTACTTATTAGAGAGGGGGAGTGAAAATCCAAATGTTCACATAGAGAGAATTAGATTTGTGAAAGAGCAGAATCTTCTAAGACACCCTAGAAAAATAAAAAGCCATTAGAATTCAGAATAACACAGAACAGTGTGATTCAGCTGAGCTTTGTGCAGTGTTTTTAGATGTAGCATTCTGTCTCCATCCTGGGTGGCAGGCATGACTTTCAGAAGCGGTAAAATGGGACAAGAAGCAAAGCTGAGGTCATCAGATGGGGACTGTGGGGAACTGGTCTGAGCAGGCAGGCAAGCTGAGCACCTGAGACTTGTCCTGGCTCTTGTTGCAGGACAGCATCCCCCTTAGAGCCCACAGAAAGCTACTGGCTACAGCCTGGTACCCCAAGGTGGTGAGGCTGGGAGGCTGCTGTGTCCCCCCAGTGCCTCCCCTGCCCCATCCAGACCCTCCAGCTGTCACACAGACTACGTGTGAGATATGGATGTGTGATATGTGGATATGTGTAAGAACTGCATATTTCACTCATATCCTCATGTTGCCTCTTCTGGAGTGTTGCTGTCTCAGATGTTGAGCTATGGAGAAGCTTGTTGATGCCCCCAGTCATCTGACAGATTTTGTGATGTGCTGACAGCAGTTGCTGCTTTTGAAGGTAGACTTCAACCAAGGATCCCAGGTCCCAGAGTCAGTCTGAAAATCTATTTTAGAAATGCCAAGAAACTGCTGTATTTCTTGGCTGAAATAATGGCCTTTTGGTTTAGACTGGGAGGGAACAGAAGGAAGGTGTTTGTGCATGTGATGCTGGGGTCAGTGTCCCTTGGAGCATCCCTGTGCCCGCTCCAGGCTTTTCCTACTGCTGCATCTGGGGAGTACCTCACACGGTGGGTTTATGCCTGTAAATGGAAGGTGATGAAAAAGCTGCTTATCTCTGGGTTAGGGTTTGCTCTAACGCAAACCATAACCCATCTTTTAAAAAAACGTTTGCCACGTTTGAAAGCACAGTTCTGTATCTTCTGGGGTGTGCCTGGGGAGAGTGCAGTGGTCCAGATCTCTTTAGGCTCTGGATGTGACATTAGGGTTTCAGAAAGAGTTGGTGAAAAGCAGAGCTGGGTACCTGGCTTTCCTATGCTCCCTTGACATTCCAATTTCTGCTGGAGCTGTAAGGACTGGTAGAGAAGTGCTAGAGCTGAGAAAGAAGCAAGAAGCAGCACCAGATGCTGAAATGAGGATTTGTAATGTGTGTCTCTTCTTGGTTGGGAACACTTGGGAGATGTTTCTGTGTTGAAGGTGCAAGTTGGCTAGTGAAGAAGAATCACTTCATTTCCCATGTGTGCTACTGGGGTTCCTGATGCCTCGGAGTTGGGACTGAGCATAACTCAGAAGTTAGTGTGGAATGGGGGAGTCCCCAGCTCCAGTAGGGATTTGCTGGGATGAACTAATTTTTGTCTCTTATCCCAGAAGTAGTAATGTCTCTCCCTGGCAACACAGGAAGTACTTGGAGATCTTCCAGCTCCACATGTTTTCAGAGCATGAGGTTGTTGTGGGAAGCCACCATTCCACTGGCCATGCTGAGACCTGCTGTGTGTGTTGGTAGCTCTGCTCTGGTTCAGCACCTGTGTCTGAGTCAGCTGTCCTTGCCCCAGTTAGCACCTCTTGAAGTAGGTTGAGGGCAGCTCTTCCCAGGGACATGGGCAGGAGGGTGGATGTGCAGGCACCATCTGATGGGATGAAGGAGCTCCATGTAAAACATGACACTGGCTGAGTGTCTGCAGCCCCTCTGAGGGTGAGAAAGCCAGGGGGTCCAAAGCTAGCTAACCTCTCCAAAGGGACTGGCTCTGTCCCTGCTGTGTGATAGCTGATCCAGGTCTCCTCTGCTTTTCTTGGCTCAGAACATCTCAGATTGGTGAGGGCATGACCCAGGTCCCCAGTGTGGACAGCAGGGCATAGAGGGGGGTACTGTGTGCCCAGAGTGTGGCATGAGGTGTTTGAGGGAGCACAGCTTGCTGGGAACATATTGGAGGACTATCAAGAGTGGGGAGCACCAAACCTGTGTGTCCACACTCTAAGGACCCTGGACCAAACCTCATGGGTGGGAATGAGGAGAGCAGAGCTGCTGAGTGAAAGAGGAGGAGGCCACATGAGAACGCAGATGTGCCGGGTCTGTGTTTGGCCCTAACTGTGACCCCACTGCAAGGGCAGGCGTTAGCACTAACATAGCCCCACTCCCAGTGCTGGTACATCCCTGGACCAGCTTAGGTAAATGCTAGTGGAGTTAAAACTGAACTATAAAATACTGAAATGATGTAAATCCCCTTGGTGATGCTCAGGGTTCCAGAAAACAGCCTTCCCCAGGGAAGCCTATGTGAGTTTGAGGTCCTTGCTGGCCCTGTTCTGTTCAGCAATCCACCAAACCCCAGCCAGGGTATGGCTGGACCCCCACCCAGAGACTGGCCAGGAGCAGGGTTTTCCTCCATTATTTTTTTTTTTCCTTCTTCCCTCACTTGTTTTCCCTTTGCCACTTCCATAAAACCCAAGGGGATTTAGTGCAAGCTGCGACTTTTCCTCACAAGCCATCAGCCTCCAGGAACGGGCTGGGCAGACTAATTTAAAGCAGAAGAAAACAAAAATTAACAATAAGGGAGACAAGCGAGCAGACAAAAAGCAGTCGTGACATTTGTGTAGAGGAGGCAGCAAACAGTTGGCAGTGTGGATTGAAGAGAGGGTTTATGTTTTTTTCATGTAATTTGAGACTCTAATGATGGACTTATGTTGCCCGCTCTTCCTTTTTTCTTACACCTTACCTACTAAAGGAGGAGTTCTTGATGGGTAAGTGGATGCTATCCGCAAGACACCAGGGAATTTATTAGAGGTCACTTGAGCGCATTAGCTATATCTTCTTCAGGGGGTAAAAAAAGCACACAAACAAGTATCTGTCTACCTTTTATTTCCAAAGGGATTTTTCTTTTTTTCCCCCTCACCCTCTTTTTTCTTTTTCTTTTCTTTTTTTTTTCCCCTTTTTTATTTCAAAGTGATAAGCTTGTTTATTTGCCAGTTTTTACTTTGTGCAGAAGCCCTTAATTTGATTTGATTTGGTTTTTTGTTGCTTATTTTGGTGACATTCGTTCAGCCGCTTTATTAAGGAAGCTTAAAAAATTCACTCATTTAAGATTTTATTTCTTTTTTCTTTGCAAGGATTATGTAGATTTTGAATGTATATACCCCCCTTTTTTTTTCCTCCCCTCTTTAAGGTTAAATAAGGGCTTTGTCCTCTGTTATATTTTTTTTATTTAGTTAGTTATTTTGATTCTTTGGTTGCCCGCTTACTTTGTTGAACTTTTTTGTTTAACATGAATCGCATGCTGATACTCTTTGCATGATCTCTAAATCTTCCCATTATCATAGCAGGGGGAAAAGAAGTTTCTTCTTACTGTGGATTTCTTTTAGGGATATGTGCTTTTGTTTTCTTCTCCTTTCTTCTTTTTCTTTCTTTCTTTCTTTGTTTCTTTTCTTTCCTTTCTTTTTGTTTCAGTGCATCATGATGGTAAAATTTCTGGGTTTATTTAAAAAAAAAAAAAAAAAGCAAAGTAAAACAAAAAAACACACACACACCCAAAAAAAAAAATCATTCAAACAATGCCAAATGGCTTTTTTGCTTTCAGATCTCTCAGTCAGGGTCTTCTGCTGACCTCTTTACCAAAACAGACAGCCCGCCTGGCAACCTAACCCGCCAGAACGGAGAGTATCATGAATATGACTCAGGAAACGATACTTCCTCCCCTCCCTCCACTCAAACGAGCTCATCCAGGTCAAAGGACAGCCAGGAGAAAAGAAGTCTAGCCCATGATGGCTTTGGCCATGCCTTCTCGTCCGGGAAGCCCAAACTGGCCAACAGCGATAACAGCTCTGATTCAGGAAATTCCTTCACCAGTTGTTTTTCCCAGACCAAGGGAACAGCTTTGGAAAATCTGTCTCCAGATGCCCAGGGACAAGACCGAAGGTCAGTGATTACCGGTAGCTGCTGCTGGCAGCCAAATACCTGGTGTGTTGTTGCTCTGTATCTCCTGCCCGCTCGCCAGCTGCTGTGGTGAGCTGGCAGGGAGGTGTCTGTGGCCTGGAGGCAGGCAGATACCAATCACACCCACGGTCTTGCCAGTCTGGAGTCCAGAACCCAGCAAGGACCAGTACTGTAGCCTGAGGAGGAAGATAAAATCCAGCCATAACATCCCTGGGCTTTGCTTGCACGGGTGCTTCTGGCTTTAGTGTGGTTAACATAGAGTTTAGGCCTGGGTCAGGCTGTGTCCAGAGCACATTCCTGCTCAGCTGGGCATGGCACATCAAAGAAAAGTTTCTCTGGCCTTTCTGGGAACAATCTGAAAGGGGCATCTGGGGGTTGATGCGCTACTTCTTCCCCTCTGCCTACTGAGGGGAAGGGAAGCAGGATTTGTTTTGACTAAAACCATTATGGGCTGTTCTTTCACCTGTCCAATGAAGCAAACCCAACCTGCCCTCTTCCCAGCTCATCCAGGACTGGTCCAGGGTGAAAAGATAGCATCTCCTGCTAGTGGAGAGCACAGGGAGGGGCGAGTACCTCGCTGGCTGCAGGATATCACAGCAGCAGCACTGGGGCCACAGTGCTTGGCATCCAGGCTTGGGCAGGAGTCAAACCACCAGCCAGTGCCACAGGTCTTCCTCAGGAGAGAGGAGTAGCTGCTGGCCTCCAACATTGCCTCCCATTCCTGGAGATTTGCCAGGGGATGTTGGGGGTGAGGACACTGAAACTTGGTGGCTGGTACTCAAGGCTGTGCTCAGGCAGTGGTGTTAGGGAACTCTTCCAGCTCAGGCCCTTGGGTCCTAAAGGCTGGAAGTTAGAGCCAGGATATGATCTGGGAGTGGGAGCCAGGGGAATGGGTGCTAGGAAGAACAAGCTTCGTTTTTCAGTCAGAGGGTAAAATTTTAGGGTTGTATGTACTTGTCACATTGTGACTCCAGTGGGATAACTCTGCCTTCACATGGGTGGAGCTGGGATTGCAGCTGGCCCTGGCTGCTGGGAGGCTGCCTGGCTGCTGGGCTCTTGACCCAGTTAATTCCCTGGGCACTTCTGTGCCTGGAAGAGGAGGAATCCACGCAGCGCTGTCCAAAGGCAACAGGACATGCCTGCTCAGTGTCCACTCATGCTGCTCCACAGCCAGGCTGAAGCAGAGCCCCCTGCCCTGCTATGCTCTGCCTTTCCCTCACTCCAGCACTTCTCACCTCACTCCCTGCCCAGAACCTGCACTGCTCGCTGGCCTGACCCAGGCTCTGCCAGCCAGATGCCTCTGGTGTGTTTGGCACGGGGCAGATGAGCAGCTCCTTGTGCCACCTGAGACCTCTTCCACAGCCCTTTCCTGGCACAGCCTGGAGGGTGAGCTCTTGGACTCTGAGCCACACACATGGGGTTTCCTGCAACAGCAGCCTGGGGAGCCAAGAGGTCTTTTTTACCCCCAGTTGGGGAATGGGAGGATGGGAGTATTTGTTTGCTGGGGCATGGTGCTCCCCTCAGCCAGGGACCAGTCCCAGTTCAACCACAGCTTCAAGGAGTGTCCAAACATCTGTTCACAGAGGGTGCCTGTCCTTGTGTCTCAGTTCTTCGGAGGAGAAGAAGCGAAACTTGCCCCCATCCCCAACCCAGAGCTCCCCGCTCAGGCCGTGCTCCCGCAGCGCGTCCTACACCAGCACGGGCAGATCCTCCCCCGGCTCCAGCCGCTCCCGCTCCTCACACCACAAGGCCTCTCCCAGGTACTCCCGAAGCAGGTCCTGCTCCTCGGGAAAGAGGTAAGGCCGGCTGAAATGGCTGTCTCTGTGACCCTGGGCAATGTCTACCCTTGTTGGCTGGCAGGCTCCTTACAGGGGGAGGTGTGAGAGTTTGGGGGGGTGCCTGGGGATCCGCAAGGCTTGGATCTGGCTCACAGAGCTGAGCTGAGCCCGTGAAATATGGGACATCTCTTCCCCCTCACCCAGGTTTGGAGTAGTCTCGTACAGCCTCAGCCTTCAGCCTCTTTAACTCTTTTATGTTTCTTTCCTATCTCCAGGTCTTCCTCACGTTCCCCCAGCTATTCCTCCAAATCCTGCAAAAAAAGTCCTGGGAGTAGGAGTTCAAGGCCTCGTCGGAGCCCCAGTTACTCCCGCTACAGCCGTAGCAGGTACACCTCTCTACTCATGTGATATCTGCTGCCTCAAGCTTTCCCGCTGCCTCCATCACTTGGCTGGACTCCAGCATACCTTCTGGTTCTTCCCAGCCCCAGACTGCTCCCTCAGCTTCCTCACTGGGTGCTCTAGTCCTCAGCACTGTGGTGAAAGGGAGCAGAGGGTCGTGCAGGAAGGCATATGGCAGTATATTGGCCCTCAGTCCACTGGAGATTTCTCACCATTTATTGCCCCTGAGGTGCTGTTGCAGAGGGAAGAGCCCAGAGAGGAGCTGTAGAAAAAACGGATTTTCTGGAGCCAAGGACTGTCTGGTATTGATTCAGGAGGATTTCATACAAAGCACTTTTGGGGTGGGTTGCTGGGAAGGAGACCTGTTTTATCCTTTGCCTTGAAGCATCATGGTCACAGTCAGAGCATGTGGCAGGTGAAGTGGCTGTCCCTCAGCTCCGAGCCCTTGCAGGGGACAGCTGTGCAGCTGGGAGTGCACAGATGGCTGCTCTGCTCAGTGGTGTGTGCCACGGCCTCATCCCAGTGGGAGATGCCTCACGGGAAAACCCAGGAAGTGCCCCTCTCTGTCATGCTGGTGTGAATGGTGGGCAGAGCATGAGGCTCTGTCTGGGTCTGGCCACCCAGGAGAGGAGCTCATGTCAGAGAGGGGTCTGACTGCAGCAGGGAATGACACTCTGCTTTTCAGAGTCATGGCTCTGCCAAAGATTGTCAGGCCCTGGGGAGTGCCCCTGTTGCCGGGGCAGATGCCAAGTACCCTTGGGCTGGCACTCACAGCCCTGCAGAGGGAAACACGGTCCAGGCACTCTCTGTTCCCTCCACACTCCTTAGAAAACACACATCTCCAGCTCAGTCCTAGAGATGCCTTTGGGCAGGTTCTTCTGGTATCATCACTGCTGCTGTGAACATTTTGCACCCTTAAAATCATACATTCCCAAGGTTGATTCTTGCAAGCTGTGACAATCCCTGTGCTACTGAGGAGAGCATTTTTTGCATGGAAGGATCAGGCAGGCTCTTGACCTGTAACGTGTTGCTTTGCAGATGGCACTGAGCGGGGTGTATGAAGTCAGCCACGCTCCACAGAAGGGCCTGTACTGACGTGTACGGGAATTTAACAAAAGAGAAAACCATAGCAACACCGGCACTCCTTCTGGCGAGGCGTGAGGAGCCCTGCAGGGATTCGGGGCCGGGGCCCTCGGCTCACGTGGGGCCTTCTGGCAGGGCTGTTCCTGCTGGCAGGGCTGTGAGTGCCAGCTCCAGCAGCATGGCCAACAAGAGCAATTTTACAGAGCTAAATACAGAGCACACCCACAGACACGGGTCCCTGTAAGCCATCTTAGCTTGGCAGTGCAGAGCCACCGTAAGACACTGTTGGAACCCCCAGACACAATCAGTGGTGTCCATCTGTCCAGCCAGATGAGTGTCTCTCTGTCCAGCTACATGAGAGCTCAGGGCTGATGCCACCAGAACACTTAGAGTGGTCCCTTTTGGATGAGTGCCCTCCACTCAATGGGTCATTGCCTCCACATCCCAAATCCACCCACAAAACTGTCACCCAGCAGTGACAGTTCACAACCTGTGCCTTCCCCAGGGACCGTGAGCGAGAGCACAAGTACAGCTCCAGTGAGAAGGAGTCGCACCGGGAGCGTGACCGGCAGCGTCGGCGCCGCTCCTACTCCCCCCTGAGGAAGCGCCGGAGGGACTCTCCCAGCCACCTCGAAGCTCGGCGCATCACAAGGTGAGGGGATGCTGCCCCATCCTTCGCACACGGGCTCAGCTGGCGCTTCCCAGGGGGATGTGGGCTGTCCTTGAGTCCCGGCCCTTGCCAGAGGAGGTTTCTCAGGTTTCCCTGAGCCTGATCAACAGGCCCTTCCACCCCTCCCAGAGCTTGGGGATTTCTAGCTAGAGGCAGAGGGAGGACTGGAGGGGGGGGGGTGTGGTGTGTCTCATTTACAACAGCTGAAGGAAAAAGGATGCAGTCAGAGCAGGGACTCAGGTGCCAGGAGCATCTCCTCACAGGTTTTTATTTCATCCTTCCCTGTGGTAGATGTCCCACACTGTAGAAAGACAAATATTGACTCCAATGTTCATGCTGAGGGCTCTTTGGGACAACATCAAGCAGAGCCGTGCCTCAGATTTCATGTTTGGGATGTTCCCCAGGGCTGTAGGTGTGGGTGGTTTGAATCCCAAGGCCCATCAGCTACCTGATCTTTTCCTTCTTTTTCTGTTAAGCAAACACATTCACATTTCTGGGAGTGTTGTGCAGAGCAAACAGTGCTCTTCGGGGATTTTGGCAGTAAATCTGTCCTTGTGTTGCTGGTAACCCGTGTCTCTCTGTCCCCACAGTGCCCGCAAACGCCCCATCCCCTACTACCGTCCCAGCCCCTCCTCCTCCAGCAGTGCCAGCAGCTATTCCTCCTGGTACAGCAGTTTCAGCCGCTCCCCGAGCCGAAGCCGGAGCTACTCCAGCTACCGGACGAGCCGGAGCCGAAGCTGGAGCAGCAGCAGCGCCGAGGGCAGGAGCCGCAGCCGGAGTTCGGGCCCCAGGAGCAGCCGCAGCAGGAGCAGGAGCAGTGACTCAGGAGCCAGCTCCGACAGCCTGCGTCGTTAGGGAGTGCCGCTGGTGGCTGACACCGTGTGCCGGCGGCACCTCCAGATTCCTGGCATTCTCCGCTTCCTTCCCACCTACCTGGCCATCGATAGCAATCATCCCCGATACTGATGTGGTGGCAGTGCCGGGTCCCCCTTCCCCGGTTCAGAGTAAGAGCCCTGGAGCGCCTGATGCAGCCCCTTTGTTCTGCCATGGAGTGGGTGGATCAGTCCCAGCTCCCTGTGCCAGGGCTGGAAGAAGGGTCGGTGCTTTACAGAGGGTCTGTCACGACAGACCTGCTCCATCCTCCCTGATGCTCCCGTCTCTCCATCGCTGCCACTCTCCAAAGCACTACCAGCTGTTCCAAAGGAAAGAACTCAGCTCCAGGAACCAACAAATTAACTTCTGTTGGAGGAAGAGACCCAGTTAAGGAGGAGTTTGCTGGAAAGCTTCTGAGATGAGGGGGGTGACCTGTCCCCACCAAGGCAAATATCAGGTCCTTTGGGTCTCTCCTCCAGAGTAGCTGCCCATTCTGTAGCAGGCCTTTTCCATAAGAAAATATTTATTTATTGCCACTCAGCCAGGCCCTGCTATAAATAGAAGGCTAGAAATCCCTCCTGACGTAATTTCCAGGGAAAAAAAGGGCTGTTTGCTCTTTCTCCTGCCCTTTCCTACTAAGTAACCACACCTTTTGCAGGGTTGTTTTATCCCCCAGTGCTGACTTGCTTGCAAGCAGCCTGCTGAGGTCTGAAGCAGACAGGGGGCTGGTGGGGTACAAGGCAGAGGGGAGCTGCTGCCATGCTGCACTCCGAGGGTCAGGCAGTGGCATGGGAGACAGGGGCCACGTGGTTCCCTTCTTGGAGGAAGCCTCGTGCAGTTTGGGTTCAGGTTTTTCTAAAGGGAGCGTTGCCCTTGGAGTGGAACCATAGGGAGGTGTGGAGACAGCCTGATTGTGGGGTACAGTGAGAGCACACAGGGTTAGAAGGGCATTGCATGAGCCAGGGGACCCCAAATCCCTTTCCTGAAACACGCAGTAGTTTTAAGCAGGATTTCAGGAAACCATTTCTCCTTGAGCCCCTCAGGCTGCCCTGAGGCAGGACCAGCAGCACAGTAGTGCTGGTGCCAGGCTGCAGCAGGGTTTACTGGTGGCCCAGTTTGTCACTGGGAGGCCAGAGCAGTGCAAGGGGACAGGAAGGGCCCCCCTCTAATTGCCTGTTTTTCCAGGGAGCCGCAGGCAGTGGCAGGAGGGCCCTGCCTGCCCGGCCTCCCTGGGCCCTGGGGTTTTGTCTCCCTGCCAGCCCAGCTGCCTGCGCAATTATTGTGTTTTGCCGGGTAACAAAGGCTTCTCCCAGCACAGGCTGAGCTGGTGCTGAGGAGTTTATTTCTCTTACAACACCTGGGTGCTTAGAGACGCTAATTTGGACTTCCCACCCTCCCTTTTTCCATCCCCTCCCCTTCCATCCTGCCTGATTATTAACGAGTTTGGGCTTAATGAGTCAAGGAGGTGTGTTGTTTAAATGTCACAGAAAAGGGCTGAGTGGAGCCACCATCTGCGGGAGGAGGAGAGGGGGTAGAAAGGAATGCAACTCTCCCCCATCTAAAGAGTTACCTACAGCCCCCCCAGTGCCACTGGCAGCAGGAAAAGGGCCAAAGCAGCAAGTGGAAGAAAGCCAAGTGCCACGAGGTGTTGTGGTGGAGATGGATGATCGCCTCAGCAAGCCTATAAACCTGTTACCTGTTGAAAAGTACAGCAGTGAGGGCTGGAATTCCACCTGGGTGGTACGAGAGGAAGTTTTATGCCAGGAGTCTCTTTCCCCGTATCCTTCCTACTGCTGGTTCCCCTTGTCCTGTGCCTTCAACACCCAAAGTCCCCCCTTTTCCCAGACCCTGCTCCCCAGCCTTGCTCTCTGTAGGTAATGTTAGGATGAGGATGGCTGAGGCAGAGAGGTGGGCACTGGTGTACTTGGTGGTTTGGTAGGGGCATATCTGTCTCCTGGGACGACACTTTCTAGGACAAAGAGGGAAGCATTCCTCGTAGGGCTGAGCAAATGCTCCAGGGCTGTGGTTGAGGGATCAAAGACAGGGTGTTCTTGCAGTGGGGTGCCACTGCCTTCCCTCCTGTGCTGGCCCTGACAGTGGCCCCTTGGCCACCTTCTGCAGTGAGCTCCCTCTCTAAAGGGCTGAAAACCTCACGATTCTTCCCCAAAGAGTCTTTCCCAGTCTGATGCTGAAATACCCTGTCCTTCTGCTCCCGGGGAAGATCCAAAGGCAGTGATGGGAGCTCAGATCCCAGCTTTACCAATGTTTCAGGAGCAGCCTCCTGCCCCTTGGCACCCCATTACACACACATGCAGCTGTAGCAAGGAAGCAGCGAGCCAGAAGATCCAAAATTAAGAAGGAAAAGAGGAGGGGCTTTGTGCAACTGGTGTAAATACCAAACACACATCGTGGCTGGGGTTGGACAATGGAAGCACCACACCAGGATCAGCAGCATCCACTCACCATGGGACAGGAGATGACCCTGAGGGTTGCACAGGGCTCTCAAACCTGTCCAGCTGATCCATGTTTCAAGGACTGCATCTGCCTGGACAGTCCATGGCAGCTAAACGTTCCTGGGGTTTCCCAAGCAGACTTGCATTGGAGTAAACCTCCTAAATTATTTATTTATTTATTAATTATTATTATTATTATTCTTATTCTATTTTTAATTCTATGTCAGAATGGATGCAAGTGGTCACCGTTACCAGTATTTATTTATTTTTTTTTAAACATTAAGTTATTTTCGGATTTGTTTGTTTGTTTGTTTGAATGTATCCATGCTGCCGGTCTCATGTAAAGGTTTACAGCTCTGGCCCCTCTTGCTGAGGAGTGACAGTCACTCCTGCTGCCGACGTGTCCCTTTGTGCTCTCTGGAGCAGGGCGGACAGAGGGACGCGGGGGCAGAGCTGTGTGTTTTCACGTTAAAATCTAGGGTCTCTCATTAGATTTGCGCAGGAATGTGATGGATGTGAGCATACGGACGGGTTTGGAGCTGACAGAGGTGATGGCGAGGGTCTGCCGGCCGGCTGAGCCCCGGGGTGTTGGCAGTGCCGCGAGGGGAAGTGTCTCCCGGGCCGTGCTCAGCCGGCCGGGTGCCAGTTGGCTGCTGCGCTGTTTCCCTTGGCTCCGCAGCCGGTGCTCAACCCGAAACCAAGCTGCTCCACAGAGGCACTGCTGGTTTCCCTGGGAGGATGCCGTCGCCAGGACTCCCCTGCTGTGTTTATCCCTGCGCAGTGACCCACCCATGGGAAAACTAAAGAAAATGAGACTGTGAGAGACTGATCCCTGCGGAAGGTCCTTGCAAAATCCAGTCCGTGTGTGTGTACGTATGTATGTGCACATGTGCATATACATGTGAGTTTCCCTTGGTCATGGTATTTATTTTTTAACTTATTTAAGATTTTTTAGTACAACCTGGAACATCACCCTCCCTTGTCAGTGGACAACTGGGGTTTCTGTGAGTTTGTGTGAAGCCCGTGAGCTTTTCTGTCTCTGTGCCTTTTGCCAGTGCTTTTTTTTTTCTTTTTTTTTTAATTCTCTCATTTGTTGCTTTTATGGATTTTTGCTCTGAATCCAACATCTCAGATTGCTGCAGGTGCTCTCTGCAAAGAGCAAGTTCATCTGGTGGAAAAGCAACTTGGTCATTTTGATGTTGGTGAATCGCTGCTCACCTGTGGTCAGACACACAAGGGATGTCCAAGGCTGGCCATAGCATCAGGAAAATGCTGGGAAGCAAAGATAAGGGATGTTTCAAAGCACTGTTCTGTTTGTTCTTTTCTTCATGGCTTACAGCACTCAGCTGAGCTTTGCTTTATGTTGACTGCAACTTTCTCAATGTTTTTGTTGTTTTGGGGACTGAATTTGTACCAAATTTGTCTGCAACAGCCAATCACTGTTATTTTGCTATGCATTGTACATATATTGAACAGGCTGAGAGGACTTGGCCTCTATTTAATATTTATTTCTTCTATTTATTGAGCATTAATTTAAAAAAGCTATTTGGGCCATGCCATTGGGTCTATGAAGGTAGGAGCCTTTGAGGTGTTGCCATATACGGTGGAGAGAAACAGGCAAATTGGGCTCATTTGGACTTCACCATCAGTGATTTAGGGAAGAACCTCATTGTGACACAGATGGGCAAGGCAGCTGAAAATTCTCCATCTCCCTGGACCAGCTCCTGTTGACAAATCACAACCCTCTGGAAAGGTGCAGGGCATTCAGAGGTGACAGACCAGCTCTTGTGGAGGAATAACCCTGCTCCTCTCCCTCTGCCATATGGAACAGGGCTGCCTGGATCACCAAAGATCCCTGGAGATCTCTGATCTCCCACTGCTGGTCCCCTCTTCCCTCTGGGAGAGGGGAATACTTGTCACCTTTGCATGGATGATGAAGAAGAGGATAGGGTTGAAGTGACTGGCCGTGGTCTCTACCAGGAAGGCAGGATGTCCACACTGCCCCATCCTGAGACCCTTGTGCCATGTCCTGCTTTTCCCCCTTCCCTGAGCTTTGTGCCAGAACCAGTAGCTTTGCCCAGGTGGGAGCTCAGGAAAGGTTGCCAGGGCAGGACTGGGGAGGTCTCTGCTGTTGTTTCCAACACAAGCAGAGCTTGCTGCAGGAATCCTCCCCCAGCTTTGGAAAGAGCATGGGACGTGCTAAAAATCACGACCTGCCCCAGTGTCCTCTCTCCCCGAGTGGGAGGTGTTTGTGCTCCATGGGCAGAGATGCCTGTGGTGGTGGAGTGTGGACGTGGCTCTGGCACTGATACGGGCCCAGTGCTGGGCTGTTCCCAGGGAGCTGGCTGGGAGCTGCTGGGTGCTCAGCCTTGGGGCAATTGGGATATTGATCTGAGAAAGGGACGGATTCAGGTGCCGAAGTGAAGACTTTGCCCTGTAGTGTCCAGTGGGGTTTTATTACCTCTTTACCAGAGAACAAATAATTCTCATGACTTTGCTGCTACCTGGAAGTTTGCACATGACTGGGAGGGTCCCTGAAGCACCGGTACATCTGCTGTTGTACAAACAGCATCATGGTCAAGCATCCCAACTTTTGGGCTACTGCCTAAAGAAAAACACCGTGATCCTCACAGGCCTGGGACAGCTCTCCACCTTCAAAACCCAGGGAATGAGAAGATCTAGAAAAGCCAAGGCATGAGAAAAGCCGTGAGGGAAACAGTGTCTCTGTTTTCTCGCCCGTTGGTTGATTCCACACCAAACGACACTGGTGCATCTGTTTGTTTGAGTTCGTTGTAAAGCTCCCCTTGCTCTCCATCGACATGTGTTCTGTATCCTTTAGTCTTCCTGGGTGTTTGAGTTGTTAGCCTGGTTAGAAAAAGGTTCCAATAAAGGTTTGGACAGTATTTCCTTTGCATCACAGCCCTGTTTGTTGTGTTCCTTTTGGATCCAACTGTGCACAGTGGGATATTTTGGGTTGTTTCAGCTGCTCCACAGGGAAGGGCATGTGCCTCCACTCCCAGCTGCTGAGGACTGGCTCCTCAGGGCACTGGCTGAAGAAAAAAAAGTTGTGGGCTAGTATTTCTGGCAGCTCTCCTTTCCCTGCTGGGCCAGGCTTCTGCTGCCCTTTGCCAGGCACTTTGGATCCCCCCACCCTATTCAGGCATGGGAAGTCCAAGCCAGAAATCCATCCATCTCTCCATGGAGGTCACTGTTGGGCTCAACACTGCTCTCCTTGGGGCTGTGCCTTTCCCTGCTTGCACAGCTCTTACTCCAAGCCCTGCACAGAGCTCCTGCCATGGTCACCTTCTTGCCAGGAGGCAGAGGCAACTGGGATTGTTCAGCACCCTCACTTTGGGGTGTGCCCCTGGACTGGCTGGAAGCCCCACAGGGGAGCAGCAGCACTGGGCCAGGTCCCCATGCTGTCCCCAACAGGGCTCAGATGGGCACCCAGGAAAGGTCTGGCCGTGGCACAGATGGATCTTGGGAACACGGGGCAGCATCCCCAGGTCACTCGGAGCAGAAGGGAGGCTGCAAGGGCACTTCGTGCTTCCCAGAACTGATGTCGTGGGGTGGCTCAGCAGTGGGAGGCAGTCGGGAGGTTTGGAGTGACAACAGGAGCTAAATTGGGATGGCCCAGAGCGGGTGGGAGGGGACGTGTGACTAATGGGGATGAACGAGGAGACAGGCAGAATTCCTGGCCGGGGAGGGAGAATGGCCTGGAGCTATGTGGGAAAAATGTGGGACTGGGGATGTTGCGAGGCTCCTGGAAACACAGCAGGATCGTGGGGCTGCCCGAAACATCCTCGGGGCTTGTCCCCCTCTCCCAGTGCTCTGGTGTTTGCCAGAGCAGGTGCAGATGTCAGTGCTGGAGTGACCCTACTGCCCAGCCACGGTGAGAGGTGCCCCGCTCAGCTCAGGATCAGTGCGTGGCCACGTCCCCCAGGCCCCCCTACTGTCACCCGTGGGCAGCAAGAGCCCCCAGCCAGGCAGGGGCAGCCAGGCAGGAGAAGGGCATGGAAGGGGATGCTCAGCTTCTCTGCTGGCAGCTGCCTCCCTGCACCAGGGGTGCTCAGCCGGCACCTGGGACTTCCCCAGGCATCTTCAGGCATCCCCCTTGGACCCCAGGGAGACCCTTGTGATACCAGCTGCCTCCACGGAAGCGAAGGAAGCCCCGTCCCGGCCCGGGAGAGGCAGCTCCCCGCCCCCAGCGATGTCACGTCGGTGCAGCGTCATTAATGCCACGGAGTGACCAGTGGCTGAATCTCTGCGCGGCCTGCGCTGCATTAAAGTCTTCCTGCTGCAATTAGTTCCATCAAGTCCATTAGAAAAATTGCAAATGCTGGAGAGACGGAGCATGAGGCAGAGCCAGGATGCGGCAAGGGGAAGTTCTTCCGTATCCAGCATGACCCTCATTGATCACATCCCACCGTCCAGCGCATCCCCACTGCTCGCCGGGGCGCTGCCTGGATCACCTCCACGGGGAGTCCCTCGTTGCCAGCGGTACCCCCCGCATGTCGCCCGGGCTGGGGCTGTGTCTCCCGGGTGGATGCTCGCTGGGAGCTCCCCCGGCAGCGCCGCCGCGCCTCTTCCCACCGCGCGGCTCGCTCCCGCCGCTGCCCTGTAATTAGCCGGCCGCGGCTGTGATTAGCGCCTCGCCCTGCCCGCACCGGGATTGCGGCAGGGCCGGGGCACGCGGCGGGGCGAGGAGGAGGCAGGTACTGAGCAGCACCGTGGGGACCCTGCCTGCTTCCCGGGGTCCCTCTCCTTCCCCCAGTTAGGGGACATTTCTCTGGGCCCAACAGGTGAAGGTGGCCAAGGAAGCGGTGCTGGAGAGGGTCATCCTGTTCCCTGCCCCGCATCCCCCAAACACCCACCCACGGGGTCCCACCGCCCTCGCTGTGCTGTGCTGGGGGTGCCACCAGTGACCCATTTCCCGGTACAGTGGTACCCGGTGGTGTGGGGACACGTGGCTTTACAGTGAGGGGAACAGCTTGGTCAGCCCCACCAAGGTATTTTTAACAGGTGACACTGGGGTGAAAGAAGCCAGCCCGGGCTATTTTGGGCAGGCAGGGCGGCAGGAGGGGGCAGCGGGGGCTGGGGCAGCTGCTGAAGTGCCGTGGCCCCAGCGCAGTCGGGATCCTCGGGCTAGCAGGAGTGGTCAGCTGCCACAGCCCGGATTCTCCACGGCTGTTTCATCCTCTCCAAAATACTCGGCTGACAGGGCAGGACTTGCAAAACACACCACCCCCCTCCTCCCAAATTCATATAAATAGTGCTCGCCCAACGGCTGGAAGGTTAGAGAAGTTTCTGGGCTCCAAGCTCAGGCATTTATTGCTGCTCCCCTCTGGGAGCAGCAGGGAAAGTTGCACATAAAGTGCTGGGGAGTGAGAAAGGAGAGAGAAGCTTTTTAATCTCAGGATACTTGGTTTTACTATTTTTTTACTCTCTCCTGACAAGAAGTTTTATTTTCCTCTCCCCGGTCCTGGGATCGCAGCCAGACAGGAAGCGTTTTCTCACGGCCAGAGAGCTCCCTCCGTCCTTCCTGCGCTCTTCCAGCTCCCGGTGATTCAGCTTGAATCGATTTTCTCATCGTCCTTCAACTGGTGCTGGGAAGGAGGGACCGTCCCCGCGCACCCACGTCCCACCCGGGGTGGATGCGTCTCCTCCGGGACAGGCTCCCGGGGGAAGTTTGCAGCCAGGAACAGCCACACAGAGGCTGAGGCTCCGTGGGAGAGCCCCAGGGACACGCTCAGACCCCTCCGAAGGAAGCCATGGCCGACAGCCAGTTGCCCTTCTCCTGCCATTATCCCGGCCGGCGCAGCATCCGAGACCCTTTCCGGGAGCCCGGCCTGACCTCGCGCCTGCTGGACGATGATTTCGGCTTGTCGCCCTTCCCCGGGGACCTGACGGCGGACTGGCCCGACTGGGCTCGGCCCCGGCTCACCACCACCTGGCCGGGCCCCCTGCGCGCCGGGATGGGCCGTCCCTCGGCCATGGCCCCCGGCTACGGCGCCCACTTCGGGGGGTACCCCGAGAGCCGCAGCCCCGCGCCCTTTCCCCGCGAGCCCTGGAAGGTCTGTGTCAACGTGCACAGCTTCAAACCCGAGGAGCTGACCGTCAAAACCAAGGACGGCTACGTCGAGGTGTCAGGTGAGAGCAGGATGGGGCACGAAAAGCAGCCGGTCCTGCCGGCTCAAGGAATTGCTGTAAAACGCCAAAATCCCCTTTATTTTAAGGCAGCGGCAGCAGCCCTGTGCTCGGGAGCCGGGAAGGGTTTTGGGGCAGCTCCACAGGCAGTTCGGGGGTGCCAGGGGGGGGATCTGGCTCACAAGCCACGGTGGTTTGCTGCCAGAATGAAAAAGGACACGTGTCCTTTGGGGTGAATCTCCCTGCTTTCCACCGCGGCTGGCGGCACCCTGCAGTGAGCGGCCAAGAGAGGGGCCCCAGCCTGGCTGGGTTAATTATAGCCGGGGTGAGGCCGGCACGGAGGGAGATTCCCTTTAAAGGGGCCGAGGGAGAGGCTGGGAAGAAGGGAGCAGCTGCTCCACAGCCCCAGCCTGGGTCTGAGCTGGGCAGAGGCACGTCCCTGAGAAGTCAGTTAATGGTGGGGACAGGGGGTGCAGAGTCCACCACATCTTGGGTGCCCAAGAGTGCCCTCAGCAGCCCATCAGCCTGGCACTGATGTCCTCCACTGGCCCTGAGTCCCCTGGGCTGGGGTCACTAGGGAGGGCTTGGGGCTGCCACCCAGAACGGTCTCAGGTATTTATTTGGGGTTCACAGCATCACAGAGGGAAACCCCAGGTCAGGAGGGTCCAGGCAGACACTGGCTGATGCTCCAGGCACAGGGACCCCCATCCTGACAGTGTGGTGGAGAGGAGCCCAGCCCAGTGGGGCCAGGAGAGGAGGCTGCCACCTCCAAAGGTTTTATTATTTATTTATTTTTATTTTCTTAAGGCCCAGCTCTTGGCAGCCTGTGAGACCCCATTTTCTTACTGGAAATACGGCTGTGCTGTGTCCACCATCGCCTTCCCCACATGGAGAGGCTCCCTGAGCCCTCCCAAGGGAAGGGTTTGCACAGGGGAAGGGAAACAACTGCTCGGAAAACTTTCCTGTTGGGTTTTGCTGTTGTTGTTTGTTGGGGAAAAAAATAATCTGGTGAGGTGCTGATGTGGGGTGTTGGCCTTCCCTGCAGGCAAACACGAGGAGCAGCAGGTGGAAGGAGGGATTGTCTCCAAGAACTTCACCAAGAAAATCCAGTAGGTACCGGTTGGCCTGGCTGAGCTTTGCCAGTCCCTGCGCCCCAGCTCACACACGCAGGGACTGTTTTCACCCCAAAATCTGCCCTTCTGCAGCACGTGCCTGGCTGGTTCAGGCCACAAAGTGACTTCCCGAGGGAGATGAAGGAGGAGGAGGCCTTTTTTGGGGTGCTCTGTCAGTCTCCTCCACGCCCGGGGCTGTGTTTGGGGAGGGCTGGGGCACAGGGAGGGATGCGAGGAGCCAACCCCCGGGGTGCGGCGGGGCACGACAGGCTGACACCACTGCCAGCCCGGAGCACATCCCCGAGGATGTCTCTGTATCCGTTTATCTCCATGATGTCACTCAGATCGCTATCACGTTGACTCACCCATGGCTCACTTTGGCAACAACAATGGCAAAGGCGAGGCAGCCGATGTGGGGGGCAGACCCCCGGCCGCAGGGGTTAACAGGGAGAGGCAGCAAAAAGCCCAAGGCATGGGAAGGGTTTCCTCAGCTGGCAGCAGCTCAGCTTCACTTTTCCACCCTGAAGGAGCCCTGTGCATCCCAAACTCCCACGGGAAGGCTGGGGCGAGCGCTGCACTCCCTCCTGCTCGGCGCTCGGGCTCCTTTTACGGGCAAGGCTCGCGGCTGACGTGGGCTGCGGCACGGCCAGGATTTACTCCTGCTTTGTAGAGGCACAAGCGGCGGGTGACATCCCGTCAAACACATCTGCCGGGGAGATTAAACAGAGCTCCCACGGGGGCCAGGCCGGCCAGGAGCCCACTCTAAATATCCCTGACACATTCCCAGGCACTACAGTAATAACAGAGGCTTTGCTGAGCCCCACACCCGGGCTGGTGCCTCGGCATCAGTGGTTCCCCACACACTGGGGGTCCTGTGTGAGCTTCCCGAGGGTCGGTGTCCACCAGGGATGCAGCATGGCCCGCACTCCTAACCCATCCCATCTTTCCCCTCCTCCTGCAGGCTGCCCTACGAGGTGGATCCCATCACGGTGTTCGCCTCCTTGTCTCCGGAGGGGCTGCTCATCATCGAGGCGCCCCAGATCCCCCCCTACCAGCAGTACGGCGAGGGCGGCAGCGGCAGCGAGATCCCCGTCGAGAGCCAGGAGGCCGCCTGCACCTGAGCAGCCACCCGCGGCCCTGCCGTGCCCCGGCACCCCTCCTCCCCTGCCCCCTCTCCCCCTGGATCCCTGCTCCCTGGTCCCCTGCGGCGCGGCATCCTGACAGCCTCCGGCAAGGGTGACGGGTGCCGCTCGTAGGGATGGCAGCACCCGTCACCCCAGGGGGGGCCAGCTGAGAGCCGGGGCACACAACGGGTGCCAGGCCACCATCCCCGAGGGCTTGTAGCAGTCTGAGGTGCCAGTAGAGATTTTGTGCCCACGGGGCCAAGCAGAACGGATGTCCTCCTCACGGTTATTGTTTGCTCTGAGTCGCTCGGATGGGATATTTATAACAGTAGCAAAAAAGGGCCATTTTTTTCCTCTAGAATTGACATGGAAACCCGTAGCCCTGTGTCTTCTCCTCCTCCATGAGTTGTTTTTTTTAAACTACATCTCTGCAAAGGACACGTGTCCGGCGGCGGAGCTTGACGGCACGGCCCCCGTCCTGAGAAACGCAAACCGTCCGCGTGCTTTGAACGTTGGTTTGGGGTTTTGGTTTAATTTTTTTTTTCCTTATTTCCAAAGAGAATTTGTGCTTTTACTTGTCAGACCTGAGGAATAAAACCCAGTGGATGTTCTTAGCCTCCGCTTGTCTCGGCTGAGCCGGCGAGGGTGGGCGCAGGGCTGCGGGAGGGTGGCAGGGAGGAGGGGGGATGCCACCATGTGCCACCTCCCAGCCTGGCACAGGTCCTCCCCATGGGGGGAAGGACAAGGGAGATGTGTGGAGATGTCTGCACTGATGGGTGCATTCCAAGTCCCAGCTAACACTGCTGGGGAGCCATCAAGCCTGGCGAGGACCATGGGCTTGTCCTGTCTTTACCCTCTCAAGGGGTTGAAAATGTTTTTCCTGCTTGGGGATGCTAAATCAGGCTGTGAGCTGGGAAATTTGGGTTTGCACCATCCTTGTTTCCATCTCGCCATGCCACCTTCTCACCTTCAGCTCTGCAGGGAAGCACTTCCCAGCTAATTCCCTAGTGGAGGTTTCTGCTGGGCTCCGGGCTCGTGGGGGAGAAGCACCATTTGTTAACACACTGCAGTGCCTGGGGTTGGCAAAGCTGAGCTGTCGATGGGTGGTGGGAAATTTTCCATTGATCTGTGCAGCACCTGGACCAGGCACCCAGTTTTCCATGTCACCAGGACCTCAGAGTTAAAAATACCACCTCACATGCTCCACCCGGGCTCATTTGGGCTGCCGTTACCAACAACAGCCCATCACATGCTGTAAACCCCGGCCCAGCACTCGGGTGCCATGAAGGCACCCACATTCCAGGTCATGGGGTGGAACCTGGGGACTCTCACCCAGTTTTACATATTATATTTATTTTTTGGCAGTTGTTACAGAGCTGGGACCCTCTGGTGGTGCACAGCACTGCCAGCCCCGGGCTCAGCCACACGCCGGCTCTGCCGGACACGGCTGTGAGCACAGCAATTTTTATGAATAAAATATAATCCTCGAAATGTGATACTGACACCAGGATGGAATGCCAAAAAGTCATGAGTCACAGCCCTGTGTCCTTGTGCCACTTGGAGCCGTCATCCCTGTGGGTGACACCTCTCCAGCACAAACTGTGCCTCCTCTTCCTCACCCCTTTGAAGATTTATTTTTATCAGCCTTCTGAAAAAACAACCCCAGGCCCAACCTCAGCTTTGTCCCTTTTCATGGGAAGGACCCCAGGGGAAGCACGTGCCCCTGGAACCACATTCAGGCCCAGCATCCTGGCTGGATGTGCACCACTGCAGCCCTGACCTGGCTGCCTGAGCAGGGCTGCAGGTGCAAGGGACCAGCTGCAACTCCATGGGGAGTTGCTGGGGGAAAATGAGTCACAGCTGAGCCCTGCTCCCACCCCAGGGTATTTAGGGAAGGCCCCAGGCTACAGCAGCAACAGTGCTGGGACAAAGGGAGCTTCAAGTTCAGCTTTGGAGCTGCCACGCTCGGATGATGGCTCCAGCTCTTGTTCCTGCTGATCCAGCAGTTTGGGGTAAGTTTTGTTTTTCTTTAATCGCTTTCTGCTTTATTTGGTTCTGTTTTCTGGTGAATTCCTTAATAGTGTCTTATAAAAGCTGTTGTAAGCTGCATTAGCAATAATTTCTTAATGCCTGGGGTTGGCATGGGCAATTAGCACTAAGGACCTCTTCCATTGGCAGTGTGCTTGGATTTGTGCAGGCAGCAGCTTTCCAAGCTCTTGGATGGTCTGAAGTATCACAGACTAATGAAAAAACTGTAACTGGAGATCCAGGGCTTTTTTTAACTATGATCTGATTATATGAGTGAATGAGGTTTTAAACAAGTAACCCCTCCTGGTGTTTCTGCAAATGGAAAAATCAGTTTGGAAATACAGGGGGCACTTCTGTATCAGCCTCTCCCCCCGTGTCTGAGGAGATGGGGTGGGATATGTGGATTTCTGGGGTACCAGGGTGAGCAGAGCCAGGGCCAGTGGGGAGCAGGAGCTGTTTGCTCTCCCTCAGCCTGCTGTGAGGTAACAGCTTGGAGCCATCAGACCCGTAACACAAAGTGGTAGCGGCCACTCTGCTGCTGACATCACATTTCATGGGTTTAGAGCAATTACAGCACATCAGGTGGTGTCAGAACACATTATGGTTTATGGCTTAATATTGCCTCTGAGGGAGGTGCTGTGTGCAGGATGTAACAGTGAGTGAGCATCCTCTGGGAGGAGTGGGCATCCTGCAGGTCTGACCCTGGGGTTGCTCAGGAGGGATGCAGACCCAGTCTGTGCTTTTTGGGACCCCTGTCACACACAGGAGAAGGGGCTGGATCATGTTTATCAGCAATTCACCTTGCACAGGACACCTCAGACACAGCTCTGCTCTGCTGGCCCTTGTCAAAATCATTCCAGGAGGCCAATGCTCCCTTATTTCTCCTGGAGAAGCATTGGACTTCCCAATATCCACATCATTCAAGACCAAGTGACTTTTACTGCTGAAGGAGACAGAGGAACCATCCTTATCTGGCCTTCAAATCCTGCTTTCAGAGCAACACTGATGCTGTTGGCACAGGGCTGTTCCTGGATGGGGAGGGGAGAGGAGCAGGTGTTTGGGAGATTTTATTTTTTTTCTTTCTAAGAAGTCAGTTCTGATAAAATGCACAACCACCTCTGAAAGGGGCTGGTGGAATTAAGCAGTTGAATGCTGGGCAATTTGCATTAGGCTCTTTATTGGCACCAATTGGACAGCAGCCAGAGCAGGGAGCATGAGGAGTGTGCCTGCTCTGGGAGAGGGATGGTGGAGTCAGGGCTGAGGTGGAAATCCAAGAGCTCCTGATGCATCTCAGGACCATGAGCTTGCAAGCTCAGTTCTGAGCCCTAGCAAGGCTCTCCCAGGCTGCTGGAGGGAAATGTGGGTGGTTCATGCAGACTCTTTATTCTGGGAAAGATTTTTGGTGATCCCTCCTGCAGCACAAACGGGTGATTCCCAGTGCTGCGGGCACAGAGCTGGGATGGGCTGATGGGGAGGGCTCAGTGCTATAAGATAAGGGGCTGTGTCATGGGAAACCAGCCTCAAAGGACCTGCTGCTCCAACTGGCCACTGTGACAGGCTGAAGGACATAGGGAGATAAGGATAAGGTCACTGAAGCCGTGGGAGAGCTCTCCAGGCAGCTCGGTGGCAGGAGGCTGGATGTGCAGGAGGCTGAATAAACCTCTTAGCTTGTGTCCTGCTGTCTGTCCTGAGCTGTGGGGCATCAACTGCCCTCTGCAAGGCATAGGCATGGGTCAGTAGGGCCAAGCAGTTTCTGAGTCTGGTTCACATCCCACCAGGGCTGGGACGGGGAGCATGTGGCTCCTAGCAGGGCACCACCTCCCAGCCTGTCCCAGAGGATTTATTTTCCTAAAATGGAAACAAGAGCTGAATTGATTTATTTTGGTTGGCAGCATGTGGAGCTGGGTGCATAATCCACAAGAAGCTCCAGAGCTATCCAGACACACCAGGCACCTCCACGGACCTGGTCTCTTCTAGAAAAATGGGACTGATTTTATTTTCCACCTGCCCATCTCCCAGTGCTGCCTGGGCAGAGCCGTGGTCAGCAGCTGGCACAGCAGCTCCCATAGCTGTGCCCATCCCTGCTCTGGGAAGTGTTGCTCTCACACCCACACATGCCCATGGCTCGGGACACACTGGCTCACCCTGTGGGGATGCGTTTAATGTCTTTTGCTTGCTCAGGGTTGGATCAAACTGTGGGGTCCTGGGGTGCTCACAGAGACCCTTTTGTTGGCTGATGCGGTTGTTTGTGCTTCCATCCCCTCTGGGAAGCCTCTCTGCAAAGCTCAGAGCTGCTCATCCTGACTTCCCTCAGCATCCTCTTCCTCTGTCCCTCAGGCTGCAGAGCCCCCCTCGGCCCCTCCAGGCAATGTGCAGCTCTCCAGGCTCTCACTTGGCAGCCGGTTCCTATTCCTGCAGTTAATCCATCTGTATTTGCACAGAGGATTTGGTATAACACTTCTAGGTGTTTTCCCTTTCTAGAGCATCCCTGGCTCCCTGAGGGTGGGCTGCCTCGGGATGAGCCAGTCCCTTTTCCCTGAGAAAATATGCTGTAACCACCGAGGTGTTTATCTGCTCTAGTCAGTCATTTGGGGGTTTTCATGTTTCTCTTTAGGAGTTTCTCGTCTGTTGGAAACTTTGCTTTCATGCAGTTTTGGTCTGCACTTGCAAAGCAGATCTCATCTGCTTTATTTTAGATGTCTCCAAAGGGAACACTTTGCCATGTGGTGGCTGCGGGGACAGAAAAGTAAAAGCTTACTTTTTTTTTTTTTGGTTGGTTGGTTTGTTTTAAGAAAGAATCCAATATCAGAGAAATAACCCACCCTGACTGACCAGCTGGCCTTTCTGCCCCTTCCAAATCAAAGGTTTGGAAGCTCAGCAAGAGCTCCTGGCCACAAACTGGCACAGCCAGCCCTGGGAGCAGACTAAGAAATTCCTGAAGCTTCACCCATCCGAGCAGAGGGGAGGGGAGGAGAGATCTCTGTAGATAAAGCAAAGCCTGTGGGGTGTTAAGGCATCATGTTCTGGATTTCTCTGCCAGTACCCACCTTGGGAGGGGACTGGGTGGGCTTTGAGTGACCCCCCACCCCAGCAGCACAGACCCTCACGGGTGGGCAGTGTGTGTGCCTGTGGTGTTGGGCATCAGGGACCCCTTCACGGAGCTGCAGCTGCCTCTGGGCACTGCAACACTTCCCAGCCACGAATTCCCCCCTCTGATAATGAGCTGCAGCCCGAGGAAGGAGACTTTTCTCCTATTTGTTTTCTTTTGTCAGTCTTTAAACCCAGTTGTAAACTGTGCTGATAATTAAGGGCTCTCTTGTCATTTGGGTGAAGAACTGAAGTGCAGCCTCCTGCTCCCAGCCAGATGCTCCCCAGTAAACCCATCCTGGAGGAGAGGCAAATTTTGGCTTAATTTTTCTTCTTTCTCATTCCAACAAAAACCTCCCTATCCATGGCAGCCTTGGAAACCTCTCCTTATTAAAAGACCTCCTTGAAATGCATTATAGCAGCCAAGGAAGGTAGTTATGAAGCACAAAAAGCCTGCAGAAGAGCTCATTAAAACAATAAATTACAACTAATTAGAATAAATCAAGCTAAATCATCTCCAGTGTGAAGGTAAAATGAGGTGTGAGTGAGTGGTTTTAATAAGGCTGGTGCTAATCCCAGGCTCATCTTTAAAATGATGGTGAGTCCTGCTGCAGGGCTGATCCTGCTGCTGGGACTGGGGTGGAAAACAGACATGGACAAAGGCCTGGGGAGAGTGGAGCTGATGGGATTTTTAATTGTGTCCCAGCCTGAGCTGCCTGTCCCTAATTGCAGTCAGTTTGGGGGTAGCACAGCACTCACAGCGGTCAAGGCATTGGGTTTGCTCCCTTTTTTTTTTATTTCTCTACAATTTGCAATGCACAAAGTGGCTGTGGGGTTTTGGTCCTCTCTGTCATATCACTTCATCAGGCGCAGCCACAGCTAAATGACTTCTCTGCGTAATTAGCAGTGAGATCATCGCAGCCGCCTTGGCTCCGAGTCATTTCTCCTCCGGTCTCCAAAGAGCTGCTCAAAACAAGGGAGAGGAGGGAGGTGTGGGTAGAGGCAGTGGGAGGAGTGCCCTGCCAAGGCCAGGCTGGAGGGGGCTCTGAGCAACCTGCTCTAGTGGAGGGTGTCCCTGCCCATGGCAGGGGGGTTTGGACTAGATGGTCTTTGAGGTCCCTTCCAACCCAAACCAGTCTGTGGTCATTGACAAGAAGGCCTTTGAGCTGCCAAAGCAAAAGGTTCATGCTGAAGTAAATGAATTGCTGCTGAAAGCACCTGGAAGTGGGCTCAGCTCTCAGGAACACAGAGCCTGGAGCAAGCACAGGTACTGGTGCCAGGGTCAGGGTCAGCAGTGATGCTGTGGAGACACCATAGCTCGAGCCTCCCCAGCTGCTTCCCTCCGAGGGATGAGCAGTACTGCCAGTGCTGGAGAAATGTATTAGTTTCATTAAGCTTAAATGATTAGCTCCAGGCCTTGATAATGATACTTAATGGATCTAATATTTTTTTTGGCGATTATGCTGTTGTATACAGTGTGTATATCATTAATAACCTTCTTTAAGCCTCCTTGCTTTCACTGTCACTAATTATGTTCAAGCCCTGCTTATGCCTAAGCCCAATTAGCTGCCAATAAAGAGGCTTTGCCCCATGATGAATGCTCAGCTGTGGTGGGAGGCAGATGCTGATGTTTTGGGCAGGAGGATGCTTGGTCACAGCAGCCAAGGGCTGGACTCTGCAGGGTGGTCTGGGCAGCCATGGTGGGTGCAGGAGGTGATGGAAAGCCTTGAGGCAGCTCTGCTCTGTTCAAACCCCTTTACCAGTCCCACCCTGAGTTCTGCAGGGGTGTTAACACCAGTCAGGGCCACTCCACATCCTGGATTTTATCACCTCTTGGTGTCTGTAGGGGAGGGTGGTGAAGTCAAACACTCCTCACTGTTTTCCTCAGGGGGTGATAACAGATGCATCAAGGATTCGGTGTTTTCTCAGGGAAGATGTATCTAAGCCCAGAACTCATCTGTTATTGCCAGATCCAACCTCTGTTGTCCCTATGCTGGATGCAGCCAGGTGGAAGAGGAAGACATTTCCAAACTGTCCCTGAACCTTGGGAGGAGGAACCAGGCTTGGCTGCTTCTCTGCTCCTCATCACCCATGCCTCCTTCCCATCCTTCTGTGAGTTGATTAATCCATTAGGATTAACCTCTCTTTAACTCCTTGATTAGCTGAATTTTAAAACTCCATTTGTTTTCATCTTTGCATCAAGCCAGGGCCAAAAAAAGAGGGCAATTTGCAGCGATACTGATTTACTGCAATTTCTGAAAATCAGGGCGAAGGCGTGCTCGGCATTTCAACTCCTCCCGGAGAGCTGCAAGGGGCTCCATCCTGCAGGAGCCAGGTTTGGAAAGAACACCACAGAACCAACATCCACCTACGTTCCCAGGGCTGGTTTCTGATTGTATTGGTGCAAACCTGGAAGGGCCTTGGAGAAACTGAGGCCCTCATAAAGCAATGTATGTGGGGTAGCAAGGCAGATCCTCAGTCCTTAGAAGACTTTTTGGTTCCTCAGGGGCACCATTTTCTCCACTGGAAATGTCCTTGATTTCCTGAACTATGCATGGCAGGAGTTGCTCAAGACTGGGCTTCTTGCTCTAAGATCTCACAGAGTCATGGTTTGATTTGCCAGGATTAGACCCAGTCCTGGGTTTACCAAATTTAAGTTTAGCTCATGGCCTTGGCAAGCTGCCAGACCCCTCTAGAGTCTGGGGGTGTTTGACAAAAGCTTTGCCTATTTGTGCCAGGATCTTGGCTCAGTGTCAGCTCCAGCTTTTCCTGTGGGGCACCTGCCCTCCCCTGCCGTGCAGGAGCCATGTGGCCATATCTTCAAAAATGAACTTGCTGGATTTAAACCAAAGTCTCCACTGATCCCCAATGCTTATCTTACCCTTCCCAGTGTGCCCCTGGGGATGGAGTGACTCTGTCTCTCTGCCTGTCCCAGGACTCTCCCATGGCTGAAGCTGGGGATGCTGGAACACAGGCAGCAGTGGGGATGTGTCGGAGGAGCAGAGCTCTGTAGCTGGTGACAAATTGAGGGGGGGGAACTGTTTGGACCCCCTTCTCCTGTTTTTAACCCTGGCTCTGTGTCCTGTGGCTTTCCCTCTTGCAGGGGCAATGGGTGCAGCCCTGCCACACACAGGGAGGAGCTGACAGTCACCCCGTGTCCCATCTCTGACCAGGCACAGCTCATCCCCTTGATGAACTGGCTGCTCCAGAGTTACTTCTGCTGTACTTCTGTGATTATTAAGTGTTAAAGTGACTGACATCAAACACCTCCTGACCTGTGTTAACCCTTTGATTCATTCTTGGGGCACTTCCTCTGGCTGTGAATCAGTGTTTGAGCGTGGATGCTTTTGGAGGTGGCTGGAGGGGAGCAGCACCCTGGGATGCACCAGGGCTCTGCCTCTCCCTCTGCTGAGGAGGGACAGGGACAAACAGCTTTCACAGGGATGGAGGAATTGCCTGAAATGTGTATCACTGCTCATAGAAGGTTGTTGCATGATTAGGGGATGTCTGTGCAGGCAGGGGTTGAGGCTCTGGCATGGAGCTCAGCAAAGCCAAGGCTTAGAGTCAAGGTCTGGGGTGTCCCTCTTTCCTGGCTGAGGGCTGGGAGAGTCTCCCCTGGGACTGGGATGGTAAAGGAGATGGCTCAGGCTGGCACCAAAGCCCCTCTCCAATGGAGCTGGAGTTTTGGGGTTTGCTGTCTGCACTGAATAGCTTTCCCTGCAGCTGTTTGGGGTGTCCGGGAAAGGCTGAGAGCAGCAGGGATATCACTAGAGCCTTCCTCCTCTTCCAGGCTGCCCACTTGCAGGATGTTTATAGGGACCTTTGAGATGTCTCTAAGGTTTTGGAGTAACTCAGTGTGTTTCTAAGCTATTTTGGGGTGCGTGAGTGGAAAATACACATCATGAACACATGCACCTGCTGTGTGCACCCATAGGCAGTTTCCTGCAGCTCCAAGTGTTCAGGCAAGCAGGTTCAAAGATCTGCAAGGGAATCTTCTTCCCGTTACTAAAGCAGAAATTGGTACAAAACCAAGCAGAGAGCTTTGCCTTGAGGGACTTCAGTGCCCAAGGCTGGCACCCCCCCTGCATGGGTAGCGTTGGAACTGGGAAATTCTCTCAGGAGCCGTCTGTGAGCTGTCAAAATGTATCATAAGCTGCTGTTGAGGTTTAAAAAGCTTCACATTGATGCACAATGTAGGGGAAGCATCTTGCATTTCCATAGCTGTACAACAAGATTTTCTGAAATTGCAATGATATGAGAAAATGTCTTTTAAAGTGGCACCCAGATGGCAGGAGGAAATTGTGCTGTTTGAATTCTCTTCAGATAAATCGAAAATAAAGGGATGTTAAACATTATTTTATAGGGTTTTTTCCTCACCCCCCTTCCACCACCTGCTACTGAAATGACACAAGAGGAGGCATCAAACAGCAAGCGAGATCCTTGCAGCTCATTGCTTGGGAAATGGCCTCATCTGATGGCATTTAACACTGAGAGATCCCAAACTCAGCAGGGTCAGGTCAGGGTTCCTTGCTCCTCCTCTGTGGAGGTTGGGATGCACGTGGAGAGCTGGAGAGGTTGCAGGATTCCAGTCCCTTGGGACCTTTGTGTGACCACAGCGTGCACCTGGAGTGGTGGGGAGAGGCTGTTGGACTCGTGGAGCGACTGCTCTGGGGGTGTGGGTGAGGTGCTGCTGCTTGGAGCCAGCCCCAGTGTAAGCCTCACCATAAAATTAGAGCCCAGGTCGATGAAGGCAACCTTTGTGACAACAAACCTTCACACCCACGCCCTGGGAAGGTGGCTTTCAGGGTTGGGTTTTCTTGGGGTGTTGCCTAAACCCATTTCTAGCAAAGAGAAGTAGCCACAGCCAAACCCCTTGGAAGTTGCAATGTGAGCAAAGTGCAGTGGCTGGAGCTGTATTTCTCCTTGGAAAGCCACTTGCTGCAGGATGCAGAGACCTTCAAATGCACAAATGGAGCATTTGGCTATAAATCCTCCTAATTCCAGCCATCCCCAGAGCTATGCTGCCTTAGGGACAGGCTCTCCATCCCCCTGGCTTCGAGGCAATGCTGTGGACCCTCCCCAGCAGCAGGTACCTCCCTCGCAGGTGCTTTTTGTTTTCCTGCTCCTTGGCATTCACAGGCGAGCAGCATTTTCGCTCCTGAGCTAAATATGTCACTTTGTCTTGTAGCGGCTGCCAGGTTTTAAAGTGCTGGCACCTCGCTAAAGCAGCCGGAGGACAAATGCCAATAATTACACTCAGTCGTTACTCAAAGAGGAAGAACTGGGCTTTGTGGCTTTTTGTTTTTGTTCTGAAAGTAAAATTAGCTGTGTTTACCTGGCTGTTTACTTAAGCTGTTAGTCACGGCACAGGGAACGTGTGTGGGCTGGTTTGTGTCCTGGGATGGGTCTCAGTTCCTGGGGGTGGGCTGGGGAGCTCGAGGGGAGACCGTGAGCAATAGTAGCTAATATGCCAGCCTTGGTTGTGGTCCTCCTGGGAGAATGTGTTGGGGATGACAGGACAGCAGTGCTGGTGCTCCTGGGAAGCCTTTCCCTTATCCCCAGCCTGACCTGCCTCCCCACTCATGCTGCTGAACATCAGTGGGACGAGCAGCCCAGCAGTGATGGGCAGCACCTGCAGCCATGGTCCTCTGATCCTCTGCTGGGTCAGAAGCTGCTGCTTCAAACCCCATCCAAGCTGGTCCCCCTGGGGCAGCTGCCCCTTCAGCCCACCTCCAGGCAAGCTATTTTTACATACTCCTTTTAAACTTCTTTCCAGTGTTGTCGGATTCATCCCAGCAGATGGGTCCGTCGGCAGGTGGGGTGATGCTCCCCATGGGTGGTCAGATGGCTTTGTGTTTTAACACCAAATGGAGGTCGCTGGCAGGGCACGTGGTTGTGGTTTTTTAAGTGTAGCAGAGTGCCTCCCAGCTGGAATCTGGCTCAAGTTTTGGGAGAAGAGATCCTGGGCAAGATCCCAGCAGTTTTTTCAAAGGGTCGAGCCTGCAGGGAGCACCTGCTTGCCACCAGCATGGGCTTCCCGACTCCCAGCAGAGCTGCACAAGCCACGGGGTCTGGGTTAGGTATTTTTAAACACCCTTGGCCAGGCAGAGTTTGCCAGAGCGCTGCCTTTTTCCTGTTATCTCTTCCTGCAATTACGGAGTGATTTGGTGACAGCCATCCCGCGGCTCAGTGCGAGCAGCTCCCTGCAGCTGAGGTGTGTGGAACACACAGCAACACTGCTGGTAGGACACGGCTCTGCCTCGAGTTATCACAGTGTGAGATGTTCAGCAAATAATCCGAATTTTTGCTTCAAATTGCTTCAAACGCCAGGTTATTTTGGGAGGGGGTTGGCGTATTATCTATTATGCCCACAAGCCCAGATAATAATAGTAATACCATTTGGTGGAGCGCTGTTAGTGCAGCAAGGCTGTCACTTGTCACCAAGAACGCTGTGTGTGGCAGCCTGTTAGAAAGAGTCAAAACAAGGCTGGCCACAGCCAGCCCGGGGCTCTGTGAGCACGGCAGGTTTTCCCTGTGCCAGAGCCAGTGAGGTCGTTCTGTCCTGCACAGCGATGCTGCTTGGCTGGTGCAGCCCCTGACTGGCGACGTCCTGGCGTGCTGGGGCTTGTAGGGACACTGATAGTGCTGCCCTGGGTCTCACGAGTTGTTTTTGGCAGAGATGCTTCCCTGAGCCAGGCTGAGCCTGCCCTTGCCTCCTGCCTGCCTTGCTGCGTGAGCTCGCTCCCTCCTGGAATCCATGCACTGCTTAGAAGCTACTCTTGCCCAGTGGATCCCAGATTTGGGGATCAGCGGATGCTAAATGCATCCCGTGGGATGTGCAGGAGGAGCAGGTGGTGTGTGAGCCCCTGGGCTGCTCACCCCAGGCGAGGGGCAGATACTGCATCATTCCAAGGCCTGGGCACAGCCAAGCTCCCAGACTGGGCAGCATCAACTTGTAACTGGAGGTACTGGGTGCTCATCTTTCTCCTCCCTCTTTTCTTTAAAAAAGATATTTCAAACATAAAAGCAATGTGAAGGTGGGCAGTGACACATGTGGAAATGTATAATGAATGAAATAAGGCTGTGAGAGGGTTTCTGCAGGAATTCACTGTATCTGCTTCACAGCGAGCCATAAACTTCCCAGAGACATAAAAATATCGCTTTTTTTTTCTCTTGAGCACAAACCCAGTACCTGCTTCTCCCAGCTGCAGAGCCTGCTGTGGGCAGCAGAATGCTCACTGCATCTGCACTGAGAGCCACAGCAAACCCCCACCAAGCCTCAGTAACTTCAGCATTTTCTTTTTATGATGGAATGGGGATTGGAATGCTCTGCGGAAGTGAAATGTCTCTCTCAAATCATCAAGTTATTTTTATGTGCATTGATATTTTCTTTATGTGTGTGTAAATACCTCCCCCCACACACATACTTTTATCTCAAGGAGTGAAATAAAAATAGCTGGAGATTTGAAAGGGGAGAGGGTGAGGGGGTGGTTGTGCTTTTAGGAAGAATGTCTTCAAGGTTCGGTAACAGCAAAGTCGTGGTGATAACATGATCTGACAAAATCCCAGCTTCTCGGGGGCTGGCAGGAATGGTGTAAAGGGAAGAGATCTTAATGATTTTCTCTCTACATTCCCATTTATCTCAACAAGCCGCAGCCCCGAGCGCAGGCTCACTGTTGCACTGGGGAAGTTTTGACAAGCTCCAAGGAGCTGGCTGTGTGCCTGCTGGGAACTGCTGCTCAGGGGCTTGGATAAGTGCCCCCCATCCCACAGATGCCAGGATGGCACAGAGGGATCCCCTATGTCTCTGGGCTTCTGGTATTGCCCACTTTGCCCTCTCTGACCATGAAGCCTGGCTGCTTTCCTGTGGCAAGCCCTGGCCCTGCTTCTCCCAACTTTCTTCCTCTGCAAGCCCAGGCTGGGCCATTTGTGGGGGGAGTTGCTGTGTGACACTGGAGGAGCAGAGGGATGTGCTGCAGCTCAGTACAGAAGTTCTGGAGGCTCTTATTTCATTCCTCTCCACCTCCCCAGTGAGACAGTAGCAAAGAGATTTCTGAGAGCTCAAGCTCTGAAAAGAGAGGAGGAAATTTTTCCCTAGGGAATGCAAATGGGAAGGGTTATATGATCTGGCTTAGGATCATTTATTGTCATTGCTTCTCTTATTTTCTTTAATGATAACAAAAGGGAGATGATGAAATACTGTGCTGTAGGAAGTTGTGGGGCTGGATGGTGGTGTGCAGGGGACATGGTGACCCTCAGCACTGAGCAGCCACAGCTTTTCTGGTGGGACAGGATGCATCCAGTGCCTGTCAGAGCTCAGTTGAACTTTGGCTAGAGCAGAAATAAAACCATCACATCTAATAATACCCGGGTGCAGCCGGCTCCCAGAGAGCCTCTGCCAGCTGCTGTGGTGTCACGAGTCACCGAGGCACAGTGTTGTGCAAAGTCACTGTTCCTGCCTGACCTTCAGGGGCTAAATCCTGTGGATATGCAGGTCCCTTCTCCCAGCCCGTCCCCTGGGGGCCTTGCAGGGGTTGGAGGCAATGCCTCTTCCTCCTCCACTTTGGGAAAGAGCTGGGAGGATTTCCAAATGCCTCTGCTTGGCAGCTGATCCCCACCATTCCAGTAACGCACTAGAAGTTGATCCAAAGAAAGTTCAAGGCTTGTGTCCCTATTAACTGCACTGCTGGTTGCCCTCCCTCTCTACAGCATCTCCTGGCTGCTGCCAATGCCTGACCTGTTCATTTCCAGCGAGGCCGATGCTGGATGCAGGTGGGAGATGACGTGTGGAGAAAAGGTGACCCAATTATCATTATCTTTTCCCTGTAATTTTTCTGGCTCCTGTGATGCCCATGCTGTGACCTGCCATGGTTTACACAGGGCCTTGGGCAACCCCCAGATGATTTCTGCAAGTATTTGTGCCTCTGGTGCTCCGTGCACAGGCCTGTGTACCAGGGCAGGTCACACATAATGGCTGGCAGAGGCATGTGGTGTTCAAAGTCAGCTCTGGGGTTTTGGCAGTGTCCCACAAACTTCTTGCTGAGCGAGTTCCTGGCATTCACAGAGGCAGAACAGCACGGTGAGAGGCAGTGTGGCCTCTGGTGGCACAGCATTGCCCTGCTCTGGGTTTTGGGCATGGATTTGCCCTGTGCACTGAATACCAGAGCCGCTCTGGTGGCTGGTACAGGGCAGGTCACACCTTGGCCAAGCCATGAGGTGCAGTTTTAGTCATGGGCTCTCACCATTGGTGGTCTGAGCTATTCCCGCTGTAGCAAAGCTGTTGGCAGTGCAAATTTAAGTCATTTGGGCTTTTTCCCTTCAAAACCCACTTTCTCAGCAGCCCCTCTCCCTCCTCACCCACGTTTCATCAGCACTGCGAAGACACTTCTCACTTAAATGGAGTGTGCCCACAGCTCCTCTGAGTCACAGCTGTCAGCAGAGAGCTCATAATTCTTCATTTTTTTTCAAGTATAAACGTCTTTGGAAAAGGGCATTAAATAAAACACTTGACTGAGGTCCCAGTGGTGACTAATTCCCATGTTATGCTCCGTTCCAGCGTTAACCCTGCTGAGCTTGCTGCAGGCTGGGGGTTGCAGGGATCCTCTCAGGTGGAGAAGCAAAGGAAAAGCTGAACACTGCAGGAGAACAGCTTGAAAGGGGCAGGCACAGGTGGTGACTGACCCCAATGTGCTCCCTCCAGGTGCCACATTCCCTGGAGAGCACGTTGGTGGGAGCTGTGCCTCGGTCCAGAGTGGAGGACAACCCAAAGCATGGGGTGTAGCAAAACCTAATGTTTGTGCCCAAAATTGGCTGGAAATGTTCGAGGAGAGGTAAAAATCATAGAATGAAAGAAAGGTTTGGGTTGGAAAGACATTAAAGATCACCTAGTTCAACTACCCCTGCCACGGGCAGGGACACCTTCCACTAGACTGGGTTGTTCCCAGCCCCATCCAACCTGACCCCTGGGACGACACTTCCAGGGATGGGGCATCCACAGGTAACCTGAAAAAAACTCCACTTCTCAATGGAAGTGCTGGGATGGGACACAGTTTAGTGGTGGACTTGGCAGTGCTGGGTTAATGGTTGGATCTTGGAGGATTTTTCCCACCTGAATGATTCTGTGATTCCGTGATCTTCCTGAGGCTCAGTCCGGGCCAAGCGCTGCCAGTGCTCTGTGCTGGATGGCTCTGCTCAGCTGCACTGGCAGCCTCCAAAAAACAACCCTGGCTTTGTTTGCTGCTTGGATCCCTTGTAGAGAACTTTTGCAAGGTGAAGCACCTCTTCCCCCATTTTTGCTCTCCCCCTCTTCACCTTGAGAGCCCCGGGAACTGCAGAGCAGGAGCAGCCTGTGTGCGCCAACAACAAAACGGCTGCGGGACAGGGCAGAACTAATTAGAGCCTCTACAAAATGACATCTATTTCCACAGATGGGAAGCTGCTTCCCCTTTGTCTGGCTCCTTCAGTTAATTAGTTATCTCAGAGGTTGCATTTGCATTCCTGGCTTTGTGAAATACCCTTTTGTTAACTACTTTTCATATACTTTTATGAAGTCGGCCGCTGAAACGGGCTCATTTATCTCAGCAGCGACAGGCTGAGAGGCTTGCCCAGAGCTGCGTGCCAGATGCTGGGATTGGAAAATAATGTTCGGCTTGTCTGGTGTTTGGAAAGGAGACAGAAGGTGCAGGGCTGTGAGAAGAAAGTCACAGGCTGCTAAAGCCAAGGTCTGGATCTTGACAACTTCTGTAAAAATGTTCAGTCTGTTGCTTTTGGGCAGTTTGCAGGAGCCAGGGAGGGTGGTTTTGTTGCCAGCCCTGGGCTTGGGTATCTCTGTCATCTGATGGGGGCAGGGTGTGACCATCCAGTCCTCTCAAGCTTTATCTGCTGCATCCCCCCTGCAGCAGTGCTGGGTGTGAGTGTGTCCCCAAGGGCAGAGGGGGCTCCTGGGGACCCCACTGCCCACAGGGAGCCTGGGGACACCCCAAAGCTGCTGCTCCACATGTTTACCCTCCATTAGCAACAGCATTACTAATCGATCGACGTCATTACTGCTAGGAAATGGTTGCAAAATCAATGTTTCCTCTGTAGCATAAACAATCCATGAAGCCCCACACCAGGAGGGGCATGGTTGGGTGGGTTTGGCTGCTCTGAGATGGGACCCCAAGGGATGTTATGTTGGAAAAAAGGGAATTCTGCCACCCCTCCATTCCAGGAGAGGTTTTTTGGTGATGAGCCACTGTATCTTAAAATGCAAACTTTGAAAATTCAGAGCACAGCTTGACTACTGGGGGGGGGGAAATAAGGCTCAAAATACATAAATCTCTTTATTTTCTGCACCAGTGAGTTTGTATTGGCCTGTTAGTTGACGCTCCTGAAGGTATCCTCTGGGATGCAACTATTATACATCCAAACTGTCACAAATGGAACTGTTGCTTTGAGAGACAAAGGGTAATTTATTGAGAAAAGGTGTCATTTAGGTGGAAGAATGGAAGGAAGGGAGACAGTTGCTGTGGACTTGCCAAAAGAGAATACCAGATCTACTGATAGGCAGGGAACAGCTTTGAATTTCCAAGGCTGCCCTTGAGGGATAAGAAAATAAAAGCTAAGGACAAAAAAAGAAAAAGTCTTAAATACAGTGACAGCAGAAACCTGAAGGATCACAGTGAAAAATGGGACTTTCTCCTCTAACAATAACTGAGAAAAAGATAGGAATGTAATTTGTACAAGCTGTTAAATTGCCACCAAAATTGTAAGCTGGATGGAGAAATGACACAAGAGGAAAAAAAAGAAAGAAACAAATGTATACTTGTTGTTCCTGGAGTATTGCTTGAAAATAGGACTAGAGATGAACAGGGTGGAGGAGAAATGGAGCTGAGGAAGGGAAGTGCTGGGAGATCCCACGCGGCTCAGCTCTGTAGCCTCCGAAGGATGTGGGAGGAAGAAAGGGGGGGATGTCTCCAAAAACATAAACCCATAGATCCATCTTTTTTGCTTGTTTCTGAATAATACCTCCTCCTCTGTCTTGGTGGGAGCTCATTTCTATGGACATGGCACTAAGGAGCCAGACACAGGCAGCGTGCTCCTCTCCGAGCTTGGTGCTCCAGAGGGAACTCCTTGCCAGGAAGGAGTTTGCAGGGTGGGCTCCCCAGGGACAAACTTTGGGGGAAACAAGATGCAAACAGCCTGGAGAGAGGTGTGATGGTGGGTGCAAGAGGTCTGTGAGATAGTCTGTGTATGCTGCCCATGGGGTGCGGGTGCCTCTGTGCTGGTGGGATGAGGGACCTGGGCATGAACTGCAGAGAGTGGAGACCAACAGAGACAGGGAGTGTCCAGCCCCAGCAGGACATCACCCTGTGCACAGAACATCACCCTGGGCACATCTTCTCTGTGCCTTTCCCAGCACACGGGCCCTGAACATCCTGATGAAGCCTTTAGTTGTTTTAAAGCTGTTAAAGAATGGATCTGCCAGGGAAGCAGAGCGTGTTTTGGGCACGGCTCCTGACAGCATTGCTGTGTGCAGGGTGGGGGGGTGGGATGGCTCTTGTGTGCCCACCCAGCTCCTCTGCAGCATCTGGATTGACTCCCAGGTCCAGAGGGCGCTGGGGTGATTTGTCTAAGCCAGGTCCCCTTGCTCCAGTAGTCCCAACCTGCTGCAGATGAAGGTTGTCTGAATCCCCAGAGCTGAAATCCCAGTGCCAGGTGAGACATCACCATTTGTGTATTGGAATTCATTGAAACTAGTTCTTTCTCTAATACTTCAGTTGAAATCAGTCTTGTACACCCAGGTCCAACAAAAGCAGGCACTCAGAGGGTCATCATTACCAAATTGTGATATTTTTCGTGGCTGTCTCAAACACTGGGTGTCGGAATATTTCTTTTCAGCTGGAAACATCTATGATTAAGCTGCATCCAATGAGAAAAGTAGCAGAAATTGTGTTTCCAGCTCCCCAGTTTAGCAGATCAGTGGGTGAGCATCTCTGGCTCCAACCACTGTGTGTCTGGGAAGCTTTTCCTGAAAAAAAAAGCAGAGCAATGCACGAGGTTCTGGTGGAAAATTGAGCTTGTAGAAAATATAAAGCTGAGGAGGAATGAGATAGAGGGGAATCTGCCCAGCTGCAAACACCCCCTGTGTCCTCCTGCAGCCTCAGGGCCCTGGAGCCCCACAACTCCACTGTGTCTCACCACTTCTACCCTCTCCTGTCTGGTCACATCACTCTAAATCAAAAGTTATAATAGCAAAGAAGCGTTGGACAGATTAAAATGCAGAGAAATTATATCAAGGGTGTTTTTTTCAGGGCTGAGAGGAAAGACAGGGAGGAGGGAGGGATGAGATGTTTCTAGATACCTTGTCCCTTTAGAGAACTCACAGGATTCAGATGGTTGGAGTGATCTTGACAGGCTAAAAACCCAATCTGCTGGAAATCATGTACCTCAAATAATGTGTTATTGCTGCTGATCGGCCCTGTATTTTAGGGCTGAATAGGTACAGTATTAAATTCATCTTAAGTTTTCATTTGCACCAGTTACAGCTTGTTTGACAAGGTTTGAATGAAGTTTGAAAGGCTTTTACTGAAAACGGTCGTGGGAGGAGTGAGGTTTGATGGGTTTTCTGAAGGGCTGAGCAGCACCTGCCTGAGGTCCCCTGGGCATTGAAGGGGCCCGGGGTGCTCTGCCAGGCACCCCAAGCTGTCACGTGGGAGAGGAGCCAAGGACTATATTTATTTAATCGAAATACTGAGGAATATCACCCTTACTGTTAGAATGACATTCTGGTCCCCCCAGTGCTTTAATTACTGAGCCCTCCTCCAACAATGTTGCGATGAAGTTCTGTTTATTTAAAGGCAAAACACACTGTTTATGGCCGTGTCGCTTGGCCACAGTGCTGGTGTCCCTCAGCTCGAGGGGACACCTCAGCTTGTCCCTCATCTGAAAGAAAGGTGAAAAAAGTCCATCTCCAGGGGCAACCTCCACACTTGGAGAAACCAGTTGCTGCCTCCTGGTGTCCCGCAGTGTGGGTTTTCCAGGAGGAACCTCAAACTGCCCCCAGAACTCCAGGCGAGGCAGGGCAGACTGGGACAATCCCCTCCCTCGCCCGGGCTGATGCCCCCCCGGACACGGTGGCCCTTTGGGCTACCAGGGCGCTGCTGACTCACGGCCGACTTGCCCGGACCCCCAGTCCCCTTCCGCGGCGCTGCTCTCCAGCCTCTCGTTCCCCCGTCTACACACACAGCCAGGGCTTGCCCCATCCCAGGGGCAGAACCCGGCGCTTGCCCCTCGTCAAACTTCCTACGGTCGGTGATTGCCCAACCCTCCGATTTGTTTGGGACTCTCCGCAGAGCCCCCCTGCCCTCAGGGGCGGCCCCGGGACCGAGGGAGGGTCGTGAGGGAGCGGCGTCCCGGCGCCTCCCTCAGCCTCGGCGTGAGGGCTGCGGGCAGGGCAAGTGCCGCTGTTGGTAGAAATAGCGATAAATACGTTTTATTTGACATGAAACCCGTCAGAGGGAGATGCTCCGGCTGGTCCCCAGGAGGTTGGTTGGGTTTAAAGGTGTCCCGGCCCCTCAGGATTTGTTTCTAGTTTGTTTTGTTTTTTTTTTTCTTTGAGCGGCTACCGAGGGGAATAAGACCTCGTGTAGTGTTAATTAACTGCAGATCCTTCCGCTGGGCTACCCTTTAGAAAATTAAAAACACTTGCTTCAGAGTTTGGGCAGCTGTGTGTGTGTTTTCATGGCTGGGAAGTAAGTGGTTTTAATAATTTAGGGAATTAAAACCACCAAGTTTCCTGTTCTGGAACAGTGCCAGTACCAGATGCATTTAAAAAAATGCAGACTCAAGGCACCTGTGGTAGCAAATGTATGTGGGAACAGCAAACTGGGAACAGAAAATTCGAGGCACCTCTGGTAGCAAATATAGGTGGGACCAGAAAATTGAGAACAGCAAATTTGAGGCACCTGTGTTTCCAAATCCACCCAGGAGCAGCAAATTCAAGGCACCTGTGGTCCCAGATCCACCTCAGAATAGCACAATAAAGGTGCTGGCAGCCACTAAAGTGCTGAACCTTTGAGATTTTATGCACATTTAGGCTTTGCCTGGCTCTGCTCAGGAGGAGGGAAAGGTCTTGGCCATAAGCAGTGAACCTCCAAGGGAACAAGTGTTCTGGGGAAATGACCGTAGGAGGGAAAAGCCATTCACTCCTGGACACCTCACCCCCCTCAGGAAGCCTTATCAGGAGCTTGGAGAGATTCTCTACACAAATCAAACAAAACATCACCTCTGCTCTCTGGGGCAGCTTGCACAGGTATGCCTGACTTCCCTGGTTCAACCTTTAATGGTAAAAGTAGGGAGGCTTTTCTTCTAAGGAAGTTGCAAACCCTTGTTTCTAGGGGAAAGAATTATTAACTCTGTTTAAGTAAATGTTTGAAAAAAATCTTCCATGCCTTCCTGTGAACAATCACGGGAATCTGATGCAACATTTGATGGCGGTAGAGAATATTTGTAAATAAAGGAGGACTGTTTTGATGTGTACATTATGACTTGGGAACTGGCTTTTGAAACTGATCTCCGAAGTTCTTAATGAGAGCAGTTAAAATAGAGACAGTAGCAGGCTCCTGAATGAAAAGGAATGAAAAGGAAAACATGAGATAAGGAGGACGTAGTTAAGGGAAAGGTAACAAGTCTTGAAAATGAAAGGAGAGGAATCATAGTGAGGGCTTGACAGTAAAAGATGAGTCAAAAGCAGGAATTATCAATGCTGGCAGTTGAGAGGTGGGTGAACACCTCAGAAGTTGAACATAAGAATGGTATAAAAAGTAAAGCTTTTGTGACACAACTCATATAAGTAGGGATGGCTTCGGAGGTAGTTGATCTGTTATTTTATATTTTGCGTTGTGTCCGTGTTTGGGTTTCAGGAAGGTGTAAGGGGATTGTCCAGGACTGTCTGTGGTAGTTTATTGTTTGTGTGGTTTTTCTTCTGGTCTCCGCAGTCCTGCAACACCCACTAACTTTGTGGGTTCTGGACTGTCTCAAGTTGCTTGTAAGTCAAGCTTAAATCATAAACCAGAGGGACAAGAACTGCGTTGCTGATGCTTGAGATGAGCTTGCAGTGTTCTGCCATTTGTTTTCTTTTCTTCAGTGCTGTTGGCTTACCCAGGGAGATCTGAGGCTCTCTGAGGTTTCTGTGCTGTTCCGTGCAGAGAGCAATTTTCCCTGTGGAAGCCAGTCCCTGTGACTCTGAGCCTACACTTGCCGTGCGCTTTCTCATGGAGTTGCCCAAGGGATGGTTATTATTCAGGATAGGCAGAAAAGATTCTGTCCAGCCACTGCTTAATTTCCTGCTCTGGTCGTGTGTGTTGCATTCTGAGCTTAAAGTTTTAGATTGAGTGTTTTAAGCTCCAGACAACTGGTGGCATTCACTTCATTTTTACACAATTCCTAAAGCAGCATCTTGCTGGCTGTCTTCAGTCAGAGGCTTGTCTCTCTAAATTAGCCAACATCCAGCAAATGTTGCCAGTGTTCTTGTTTTAACCCTTAATTTCTAAAATGTATTTCCTTCTAATACTCAGAAGTTGCCTTAAAGATATTTAACTGCAGATATACTCCTTTAAATTCTGATAATCCTGTAAATATTGATTCATTTGTTGGTTTAGTATTGAAAAATGATGTCAGGATTTGATCCTTAAGGATGCTCTGAAACCCAATTGGAACTTTGCTACTTAACCAAATTAAAAGTACACAATTGATACAGAAAATAAACCCTGTGTAGATTATTAAATGTGTGGTTGTGGCATATGCTTTAGATTCATGAAGCAACCAGAGGTGAGTAGTCTCACCTGCTGCTCCTTTTTGTGCACAGCATGGCTAAAAGCACTACATGGCCTTGGAAATCTCAGACTGACAATTTTTTTTCCTTTTAACTAAAAAGTAGGGGTTACTGAGTTGAAAAAAAAAAAAAAGGAATCTGACCTATCCTGTTTCCCTCCATCTCCACAACCCAGGGAAGGCCCAGGGATTTCATGCTGCTCACACACCAGGTCTCACTATTTAAGCTGCCACTGTGCTCTGCAGAAAATATTTCTTTTGTGTATTTTTTAGAAATTCTAGAACAGAAATGTATTTTTATAGCCTAATTCTAAAAATACCTCGCTTTACCTGTATCTTTGCTTTATATTGGTTATTCACTCCATTCCTACCCACACTGAGCAGTCCCCATAATATTTTGAATAACTGAGAAGATTATAGGTACTGGGTATGTCTAATTATAGGTGTCTGAGAGCATAACATTCCTGGTAGAAAAATCATGATCTCTGATTAATACATTTGCACTCATCTCTGCCTTCTGAGTTAGTGTTTTCTTCAGCCACAAGTAGAGCTGATGATTTGCAGTGATGAATGACAGTAAAATTTGTAAACAACAAGAAGATAATAAAAGCCCTGTGAATTCGACAGGGCTTGAATATGCTAATATCTGCTGGTAATGCTGCTTTCTAAATTGATATTATTAAAAAGTAGATTTTAAGAGCTAAAACCACTCGAGTGAACGTGGATGGTTTCACAAAATAACGTGGGTATATAGGGTATGATATGTAATAATTGCATGTTTAGGATGGTTTTTTATGTACTTAGTGGCAACAAATGTGTTTAAGCTGCATGTTCGTGGATGCTTTTTGTTTCTTTATCAAGTGAATTTGGTATCAGAAAACCTAGAGCTGATATTTGAACATTCTCACTGTCACATTGGAAATTGTTGTTTTGCAGACACACAGGGAATGTGGTGACTGTCTTACAGCAAAAACACTGAGGAAAGCTGGGCCAGCCCAGTGGAAGAATTGCATTCCACTGCAACCACTGGAACAAAATAAACCCTGCCCAAACCACTGGCAATACCAGTGAGAGACATGGGAAGCTCGGGATGTGTAGCAGCTGTGTTTAAAAAACCAACCAAACAACAAAACCCTCCTCAAACCCCTCATAAAAAGAAAAATTCCCCAAACCCACAACAAGGAGGTTTCTTTTCCCCATCCTGTACAGCATTATCCGAGCATAACGGAGTGGACCACTTTCACAATGGTGTGGATTTTGTAGCCCTTATGGCTTTAGGTTGCACATCATCCCACCTCTCATCCCCAGCAGCGCCTTGGTGTTTTCAGAAGGGTTTTGTGTGCTTTGTGTGTGGTGACTTTCTACACGTGCTGTCTGCTCCCTGCCACTGCCTTCTCTAGAAGAACCCTGGGAAGTTGAACAGACCGTGTATTTTAACCAGAACAGACACACTGAGCATCTTCCCAGTGGATTTCAGGTTCTTGTCCTTTCAGACCTTGTTGTGGGGGTGAGGGAGGAGAGTCCCTGAGGGTCTGCCTGGTTGTGCATTGGGTTACTATCAGTCCAGACCCACAGTGAGAGACAGAGCCCTTCAACCCTCTGTTACAGATCACTGGAAGTTACTTTGTTCAGTCTGAGTTCCTTTCCCCTCTCTCTCAAAGGTCGGGTGTGCATTGCAGACATCACTGATTCATTGAAAGTCATAGAATGTAACTATCCAGACAGTATTTTTGATTTCCTGACTGTTCACAGAGCAATGTGTTAAAGGTCTCTCTCTTATTCCGTAATGTAACGGTGCATGGTGATGTTACTCACCTTTTATCGTGTCTGTAGAACTTCTTCCCCTTAATTGCCACGACAAATTCATTTGTAAAACCTCTGAGGTGGATTGTTGACTTTTTACGTGAAGGAAAGGTGGCCTTTCCGACCAAGCCCTAAAAACAATCTGAGTCCACAAAATCTTGAGTATTATTAGTGTCAAAGCCTCCTCTGTACTTGTCATAAAATCCTGTTCTGTAATTCTGTGCTTTGGGTAAATGGGTCACTAGATAAGATTGACAACAGCATCAGCAATGAAGGGTTTTAAGCTGGAAACTGGATAAGAAAGCAGAGCAATTTCTTTCAACAGAAATTACGCTGATGTTATTTGTTATTGCTGCAGTTAAAGATCTGTCAGGGTTTGCAATTTAAAACCTTGCTTCCTAGAACGCTAAAACATGTGTTTCAGGTCAGAACTTTTTTTCTGTCAGCTCTCTGATGTGAAGGTTAGTCATAATTTCTTATCACTCTGGGAAGAGCGGGAAAACACTGGAGGTGGATTGTCTTCCTAGGTTGTCCAAAATGGAGAAACTGGTCTGGCCAGGCTGCACTGGTGTGGTGAGATTCCTAATGCTTTCCAAACTGAGTAACCAATATGTGGCCATTGATCAACACAGGTCTCTTGCCTGTGTCTAAGTGCTATGCCTGAGTCATTAAAAAAAAACAAACAAAACAAACAAAAAAACCCCAACCAACAATTTTTGTTAATAGATTTAGAAGAAACTTCAGAAATACCTTGGAATTTCCTGTATGAAGAATGTGAGATTTCAACAAATGCTAGTGAGAATGGATAGCCCAGTATTTTTTTCCATTACCTACTCAACTGGTTTTGAAAGTGAAAAGCCACAAAATACCTTCTAGATTATTTTTTTTCTGTATTAGCTCTATGAGGTAGATATGTGATGTTCAGATTCAGGTATGTCTTGGGGTATTTTGGTAGCTCGTTGGCTGGTGAAATTGGACCCTCCACATCTTTCCACTGCTTGCTAGATGTGGTCTCAAAGTCTTTGCTGGTAAACACTTGAGTATCTCTTTAACAATTAAAAAATTGCATATTGGCAGCATGGAAGTGAGAATTTTGAAACAGGCTTTGTTTGCAAGAGTTAGTTTGCGTTTGATTAAAGGTTGTTTGGGTTTGGGGTTTTTTTCTGCTGTACTATTTTGTCAGGCTCATCATGTCATGACAACCTGTCAGCTCAGGAATTCCAGGGTTAATGAGGGCTGGTATTTTGGACAGAATGATGGGAACAAGAAAAACCAGGGAGGGAACAGAAGAGGTTGTAGCAGTGAGAGTCATGCTTTCAGCTTCCCCAGTGATCCAAATTTGTCTTGTTTGGCCTTGTGCATTTCTGATGGAAAAACTGGGAATGAAGATGAGAAACTCAAGATTATGCCCAAGTTCTTTTTTTTTCCTCTTTGAAGCTCTGACTGCAGCATGTGCCCCCCCCCCCCCATGAATCGGTGTGAAAACTAAAAGCATCTGCAAACCACATTTGCTTTTACCTTCCATTGCAATAGCTGTATAGATTGTGTCTGGTTTGCATGATCTTGCAGATCATGGACAAAATAAATTCCCTGAGTGCAAGGAAGTCAGTAGTTGGAAAACTGCCCTTTGTCGATTGACTGCAGTTTGTCACCTTGCTGTGGCCAAAATATGTGAGTGCTGATGAGTGGGGAGTGTGTAAAACCAAAAAAGCAGGTGCAAGCTCAGTGGCACTGCGTGTGATTCCAAATTCTGTCACACTGCAGGAGAGAATCCTACTGTGCTTGTACGGCAACGAAAGGGTTTTGTGCCTCTGAGAGACCTGGAAAGACTTTGGCCTGGTGTGTGGTGCTTCCATCTGGAAGGCTGCCATGCAGTGGGTACACAGGTATGCCTGGCTTAGGTTTCCATGGAGATTCCTTGTACCTCATTACCATAGGTGGATTTTGCAGATAGTTTTTCTTCGCTTAACCTTCTCTAGGTTCCTTTCCTGTGTTGTGGTGTTTGGTTGTTTGTTTGTTTTTTTAATAGGCAAAAGGGTGTTGTGGGTTTGTTGTTGTTCAGGTTCTGTTTCTTTGGTTTTTTCTTCCTTTGGTGTAACAAGTTATGAGGTGTTTGGTTTTTTCTTGCCTCTGGAGTGAAGGTAGATGGAAGCAGCTGTTCTGCTCAGTGTGGAGGGGGGCAGAACGAGCTGTGGGTGCTACACCAATGGCTTTTCCTCCAAGCTCCATAACCTCTATGGATAACTCCTGTGTGCCAGCTGGTAACCATCAGGCAGGACAGAAGAAATGCACAATATGCATCTGAGGTGACATCTTTGCTTCACTTCTCACAGAGAAAACTGATGTACACTTCCAGTTCTCTCCAGGTCACTGCTTGCAACAAGCCAGTGAAACTCTGTTTGTACATATTTGATGGGTAAATGTGATTTCCAGTAAACAGAATGAGTTACTCAAGTGTTATTTTTAACTGTCTCCTGTTGCCTTTAACTAACTTAGCAAGCGTAACACTACACCACTTTTCCTTTTTTAAAATAGTAACAGATGCATTTCTTGTTGCAGAAGGTGAACTTTGGAGGGTTTTTTGGAAATAAACAGCCTAATGGCCTGGATCTCCCTCTCATATATGACTTTCTTCTCCCCCATCCAAGGAGGCAGTGACCCACCAGACATTTCCAATATAATGATAATGTGCCAGTACATTGCTGCTTTTTATGTACCTGTTGTTGAATGTTGGTAAGCCTGAATGCACAAGGTCTTAGGGCATATAAGAAAGTGGTGAGTAAGCACATGTGGATAATTTGGCTATGGAATAACAGAAAAGGGTATGGCTTTAGGTGACTGGAGCAGTTTGGTTGTGTGAGAGTGGTGGTAAAAGGAGCAGAATGAAAGATAAACAGGAGCTGTGAAGTGAGGTGATAGATAATGGTATTGTCATAGATGGAACTGGAAGAGAGCAAATGATATAAGAAAGTTCAATTTTAGACGTATTTTATCAAATTGGAATGGCAGGTAGCTTTCTCCTCCTTCAGCAAATGTTACATCATTTTATGCCGTCAGGCTGTACAATGGCTAATGTTGGTTTTATTAATTAAGCTCATTCCCCTTTGTTAGCCTGAACCATACATGTATTTCTTTAACTTGGCTTTAATTTTCACAAACCCTTAATAAAAAATTGAAAAATGTCAGTCACACCGTTTTTGAGGAACCAAAATTCTTATTTGCAGATGTGCATGGACAAAATGAGGAAATATTGCATCATAATGCAGTAACTCTAACGAGAGCATAACAACACTGGCAGCCAAGTATCTGAGACCACTTAGCAGGCATAATGAAGCTGCTGTTGATGCAGAATTTCCGGACTTTATTTTTTATTCTTATGTGTGATCCACTCTGCCACTGCAGTCACGTGTCAGAAGTTCTGGACTGTTTTAGAAGAGCAGCAGTCCTTCAGTGCTGAAGTAGTTGGTTCTGTTACTGTTAACCATTAAATTTAAGCACTCATGTACTGAGAGTTTTGCTGGGATGTTTTTCTTCGTGGCTTTGTGAGACTGGCAGTCATTGCCTTTCTTGTACTTGTGCAGAAAGTGACTTAGAAAAGTGAATTATCTTACCTAACTGCAAATGGAAAGTGTAAACCTGGTATTACAGTGAAGTGCTTTCTGAGCCTGAGCTCTTGTTTTTTCCTGAAGGTGCTTTGCTTTGTCTTTTAGAGCGTGAAACAGAAATGGTGATAAAAATGAGACCCAAAATAGGGCATATGCTCATGGAACTATGGTTTTAAGAATGGGCTTTATTTATTTGGTTTAGAGTGTTAATTTTACTGCCGAACATGAATATCAAATGCTAGGTGCTACTCCTGACCTGAGCTTAACTAGGTGAAAATGTCATGCTCTATAACAATAAGGGGTTTATGATTGCCAAATTAGTTTGACACATCTGTGGAACAGCAGCTAAGGGGTGAGGTCCACACAATCTCCGTGCTATTGGCTTCATAACAGCCAAATCAATCCCAAAAGTTCAATTTCTGTTCCTGAAGGCTGCTTCCATAATGAATGAAGGGAGGCATATCAAATGTAATAATGCATTGTTATGAGGGTTTCAGTAAACTTGCCAAATGTCAGGCTGCTGGTACAGTCATGGTGCATTTCACTGCCGTGATCACGGGGAGCTGGGGTTGTGCTGCTCACCTGGCTTTGGGAATTGAGCTGCGATATCATGCCTGGGGCAGGAGAGAAGTGCAGTACAAAGGTTACACTTTGCAGTGAATATTCAAAACATTTGATTTTTTTTGAACAGGTTTTATGCCTGCTTCTCTTAAATGGAGCATACAAATGCTCTGTAGCTTATATAATGAAAGAAATAAGACTGTTCCTTGTGTTTGAAGAACCTGGTGCTCCCCCAGATGCAGTGTGGCAGCTGAAAATTACTTTTGATAACTGTAAACACCATGTCAAATGGCTACTTTTGGGTGAGAATGGGAAAAAAACATTGATATTTGACTAGAAGTGCTACATAAGAAATAAATGGTTCCTCCTGTTTATGGGTATGGTCAGTTTAGAACTTGTAGTGGACAATGAGGTTAACACCTTATAATTTATGGATGAGCTTCTGGATCCTTTGTGTCACTCAGCACGAAGGAATGTTAATGCTGATCTTACCAGACACTGGTGGATTTCTCTAATGTCATGTTCAGTGGAACTATGTCAGGAATGAATAGTGTGCATAGCAGAAATGCAAGAAAATGTTCCAGGAGGGAAAGCTGAGCTCTTTTGCATACCCAGAAATTAGAAAGCACTCTGTGTGTACATGATCACTAGCAGAAGGTGATAAGTATTTAGTTAGGTGTAGTGGAACGTGATCAGTGTGATTTTTATACTCCAAGAAAAATAATCAGAACTGGTAGAGGACTAGATGATGCAGACCTGATGCAGGAGCAGATTTGTAGATAGATAGGCTGGGCTGTCCTGGTTTCTAGGAAGGATAATGTATTCATAGATCAGTTTTGCCCCAAATGATGCCAAAACCACTTAACAGGCTGATTGTAGAGGTCATATCAGCCATCCCTGGTTAACTGTGGTCAGCAGAGCAGAGCGATGCTACCTGAGAGAGCAGGGTGGAAAATGATGAAGAACGATGTCTCCAGCTGAAAGGGGTGAACTTCAGTGAGCAGACAGCAGCTCAAAGGAGTTGAAGTTCAGCCAGGACACCTTGCTAATTCCCCCCAAACACTGCATGACAGAGGAGGAATCATCCCTCTCATAAGGAAAATAAGGTTCAGGGTAACTCAATCCACGTGCAAGAACTTTGAAACTTGTTCTTAAATTGGAATATTTCCCTGTGCAGGCGAAGTGAATAAAGGCATTCAGCAGTGGGGGGGGGGGGGGGGGGAAGTGTAATAATTAAATCTTGAGTTTGGCTTGCAAAAAACCATTTGTGTAAAATCCAGTCGGTGGTGTTTTGCTTTGCTCGAGACTGTAGAATGATGTGGCTCAAACAGCAAGTGGTGGAAGGCAGCATTTTCCCTGGATAGATGGTTCCTCATTATTCATGAAATGTCTTATGGAAAATGCCTTGCATACACAACAGCAGTGGGGAGAGGACTGTAAGCAGGGAGAGAAGGACATAATGGAATGTCACTACGTTCCTTGTAGTATAATGTGACCTTTCCATTAAATTAACATTATTCTGTCTGAACAGAAGGGGAGCTGAGATAGAGAGTATTTTTAGGGGACGAGTCAAGTTAATTAGGCAGCTATAGTTGTTGTTCTGTACATTAAGAGCTCAAAAGCAGCGTATGGAGAATGGAAATATAATGTTGGTTTGCATTCCATTCATTTTGAAGAAGAGTTACTTTGTGTTGATTGTGAAAACTAGGCTGTGATGTTGTTTGGAGTGCTGTAGCCTGGACCCTGTTTTTCTCTCGTGTATTAAGAGGGAGGTTTTAACTTAATTCCTCAATGATTTGCTGCTAAAAGGTTTATGCATCCTCTCTGCTAATCTAATGGGTATAAAAGACGGATTCCACAATCCTTATTGGCGTGGAGGACCCAGATATTTCATATGCCTGTCTCTCAACCTCAGCGCAGTAATCGTGGAGTCAGGCACTGCTTTTCAAGTGAAGCAGTGCTAGATTTGGGTCTGTGGGCATTGAAATTCATTCACACTTATTCAATTTCATTTAAGGGTCAAAAGATGCTCCATAAAGCTGATATGACATATTTAAATTCATAATGGCTCATTCATATACTGCATCCCTTACAAATCTTCCCTTTTTAAGAATGACTCTTGACTTTTTCCTAAGTTTTCCTTACTCATAAAAGGCACATTCTAGCTGCATTACATCAGGCTCCAGATAACAATCCCTGTGTTTGAAATAAAGGGATTGCAAAGCTGTTAGGGTTATTTGTAATATTTCCTCTGCTGCAATTCAAGTCAGGTTGCAGCAAATTACAGAACCCACTGAAGCCTCTGGCCAGTGCTGGTTGCTGTGTGTGCTGTCTGCTGTGTCTTTGGCCTTGAGCTAAGGCCTGTGGCACTGCTGGGAGGGTGAAATCATGTCATTCCTCATCTGTTAGAGCAGCCCTTGGACTGCAGTCCTTCGGTCTGAAATGTATTTACTTCAATGGTTTTGGCCACAGTGCTTCATTTCCCTCCTGCAGGTACAACCAGTGATCCAACAGCCTCATTTGTCTGCCATTCTGAGGATCCTCCTCTGTCCCAGTGGTATTATTTAGTCCCACTGTTTGTCCACATTTCCTTCCCAGTGCTTCAGGAACCCTGTGTTTTTGATCTTTGCTGTCTGACTTGATTCCTCGCTCTCACCTCATTCTTTAATGCTCATCCCCCTTGAATCTGTCAGCTCCCAGTTCAGATAGAGGAAGACTTACAGCTTTATTAGATAACAAATGATCCTCAGAGCTCCTGCTTTGCCCTGCTGCTTGGGGAGCTATTTGTTTTAAGAATAAATGAAGTTATCTCATAACCATGGCCTAAAAATAAAGAACAAACTTTATCTTTTTGATGGGCAGAAAGTCAACCTGTCGTGTCTGACAGTGTTAGAAAAAGACTTACCCACATGATGGAATTCCTCCACGACTCACCTGACACCTTGTGTGTTTGTGGGCTGAGCAGCAACGTTTCCCTACTGTCACATAACTTCTGCCTGAATACAGGGCAGTGGGAAACAGGAAAGGGCTGGAAGTCTGGTAACTCTTAGAAGTAGTACTAGAACAAGTGTCATGATCCTGGCAGGTTCACTGAGTGGCTGGTGAGGAAAGCTGTGACTGCTGGCAGTTCACCACGGTCAAGCAGGACAACCTCCAGCCACAATACAGTGGGAGTTTGCTAATGAGGAAGGTTGTTGCCCAAAACATCCTGAAATAGATGCATTGTGATCCATCTGCAGCACAATGACAGCGTAAGAGTAGGATAAAATCACTTGCTGGATTTAAAGAGGGTTTATATTCCCTTCCTAAATGTTTTCTAAAGCCAGTATTTACTGCTCTATTTGGTGCTGATCAGTTATGCCAGAGCTAAAAATATTTATGGCTTTTGTGCAATGCATTTATCACCTTGAAAATATAATTAAAAATCTATAGCAATTGTCCTGTAATTAAACCTCATATTCCATCACAATGGAATTGGAACTGATCTCTCCCAGGTTCTGAACCTGTTTTCCAACGGGCAGATGGTTCAAATAAAGGATCTGTTCAGTTGTACAAAGGAAGCCTTTCCTCTAACGAAGCCTTTCACATACACAGGACCAGCACAGTATTAGCTTAGAGCATGGGGTTAAAATATTTTCTTTTATCTCGTTGGTACTTTGTCTCAGGCAAGGTTGGGTAGTTCTGAGTTCAGGAATCTGAGAGTTTTTGTACTATAAATGAAGAACATTTAACTTTTCTGTCAACACCTGCAGCAGGTAACAGGTTATCTACAAATATCTACCACACGCTGCTTCCATTTTTTATTAGGTTACCCTGAAATGCTGGAAATTAATTCCTGGAGTCAGTGCCAACTAAACTGACAGTGGATCAAAGCTGTGAGACAAATTGCTCATTACAGTTCAGGGAGCTGAATCCTCTGTGCAGACAGTTGTACCCTCACTGGAGGCTTCTTGGGCACTTCCCCCACCAGCTCTGCCTCCCCAACTGCTGCCCTTGGTGGGGAAGCTCATAGGTGGATTTCTGTAAAATCAGCTCATTCTAAACCCCCCTCAGAGGCATTGCTGCATCTTGGAATTGTTATTTGTTTGGTTGGGTTTGTTTCTTGTCACCCTGTTTAGAGCTGGTGTCACTATGCAACAGCCTGAACTATAAACAATGATGTTAATCCATGAAAAATGAGAAATTAAACCTTGGCAGGATCCTAGTGATCCTTGTCCAGGTTTATCAGATGAAAGCTCTGGTTTTATTTTTTTTTTTCTGACTTTTTCTAAAAGCTTGGCAGCACAAAATTCGTTCAGCTTTGCTGTCTGACAGAAATCACTCTTGCTGATCGTGAGCATGTTTCATCTCCTAGTGAAAGCAGATAAAAACATTTTAAAAAACCCTAAACAAACAAACAAAAAAACCCACAACAAACATTTTCCAAACAGTCGCTTTGCTGTTTCCACTAGCTCATCAGAAACGCTTGAATCCTTCCCTTTAAGAAAGCTGCTTTCAGGGAAACACTGCATGTAATTTTTTTCCCTTCAGGTATTTCACTTTGAGCTGTTCCCGTAAATTAATGTTGGCTCTGATTATCTGTGTGAGATCTGAGTTGGTGTGTGGTGAGTCAGAGCAAGTTGTCTGTGTGAGCTGGAGGCTTTGGAGCAAGGCTTTCAGCACCTCTGGTTGTCACAGAAAGGGGGATGAATGCGAGTCTTTGTGCCTTTGCTCTGAGGTCAGCTGGAAGACACGATTGCCTGAAAACAGTGATTTAATGGCAGAGTGACACAGAGCCTTAAAACTAATGGGATACAAACTAGGAAATCAAAACAAAGGCAATGCTCAGGGAGAATGGGCCACAGATGTAATGCAGTCTGTGTGTGCAGCTGGCAGGGCCACCACAAACTGCTGCTCAAAATAGCTGTCCTTCAGAAAGGCATATTTTGGGGTTTTAGCTGCAGTTTATTCCCTTATTAACTTGTCAGGTATTAGCAGTTTGGACTGACTATCATTTACAAGTGCAGAGCAGTTCCTAAATATGAATATATTTGTAAGTCACAGGTAGGGATTTATTTGCAGATAACCCAGACAAATCTATGCCAGAATGCTGACAAACTTATCTGATGTCCAGCCTACCCTTGGTACAAAGGACGGGGATATATGTGCCTTCACACTTAAGTTTTAGTACAAATCACAAATAGATAATAAAGAGAGGCCATTATACTACATTTAAAACCCAGGACAGCAATTTGCTATGACTGTGGTATAGCTATAGAGAGTGGTTTGGATTTTGTATCAGGATTAAAGAATACTCTGTAATCTTACATAAAACTTAGACACTTAGATCTTTTTCTTGACATGTTCATCTGTCTCATGTTTATCATGGATGAAGTTGGTGCCAGCCAGCCTTTGCATAGACACTCATTCTGCTGTTGCAACGTGGACCATATTCATCCCTGTCAAAATACAGATTCAGATTGCATTTTTATTCCAGCACAGCATTTGACCCTTTGACAAAAATATGCTTGAGTGAAATCAAACAATGATTCAGAATTTGGTTATATTTTGTTTGTAAACTCTATATTTTCAATTTACGTGAGGAGAGTACACATTTATATAGCAACCCCTATGTACTCTGTTTATTCTCTATAAAGTGCTATTGGAAAAATGTTGTAAGAAATATTTAAGCATTTTAATAATCTTAGTCTTTAACTTGCATCCAAAAATGCAGGTTTGTTTTAGGGAAGCAACAGGAGCATCTGCCTGGAAAAATAACAATAGAACTATCAGTCCCATATTGTGACGTGCATGTGGTGAAAAGATTACTTTTTAGGGCTGGCAGATGCACTCACTTTACAGGTCATTAAATTTCTCATTATACAAACTCAGTCATCTGAGTTTTTAAAATATGATTTGGAATATCCGAACGATTAGACAGTGTGCAAGATAAATGTAGAAGCTTAAGATTTGATAGACAAAACATAATGTGAAAAAATGATGGGTAAATTCCATAATGATGCTACTCCATTAGTCTCATTGTCTAGCTACTCCATATGGAAGGTTCCATTCTGACCTTCGGTGTATCACTGCATGCAGAGTTACACCAAACAAAATCCTGGCTTTGCCAGTCTGCTGAGTGATTCTGTGTTCTTTGAGGAGAGGATCTGTAGCAGTAATTTGTGCATTAGGATTTTATCCATCTTGATGAGCTGAGAAAACTGCATCCTTTTGAAAATGCTTTAAAGTGCTGTGATGATGGAAGAGAATTGCTGTTACTGAACTTCTCTAACGTTCCTTTGCATGTGTTTGTTTTTCCTAATCACAGGGTCTTAACAGTCGTAGGAAAAAAAATTGCCTCTCCTCCCTCCCCCTCCCTGAAGTGGTTGTAATGTTTGGCTGCCAAAAGCTCAGGATCTACAGATAATGACTTTGGAGGGGCGGGGGAAGTGGTAAGTTTTGATAATTATTTGGCCTGAGTAATAATTCACTTGGATTTCTTACTTGGAAAGCAATCTGTTAGCACAGCTCTCCTCCACACAAGTTTTCTTAGGAAGGCCATAGATGGGAAGAAGTGATGTTTGATCAGCTGAGCTTTCTGTTGATGTTGGTTTTCCATTATTTTCCTTCACAGAAACATGAGTCACTGTTATCCCAGGATATCAACATGTAAAGTGCCACTAGTGAGCTGGGAGGGTACAAGTGAAACAGTTGCTCTAAAAAGCTCAGGCTTAATCTTTCCCTGTATGTTCAACATTTTCTTCTCCACTCACAATATTGCTGCCCAGCCTTTCCAACACCTTCCAGCTGCTGTTACCTGAGGTTTAGGTATAACTCTGGAAAAACAGAGCTATGGAACATTTATCTTAAACATTTATCCCAAACCTAAACCGCTGCTATTAATGTCACAGCTAATTTTAGATTATCCATATGGACTGTCCAGAAATCAGATTCTTGATACATCCTTAAGACCTCTCGGACTTTAAAATAAAGAACAGTCTTTCACAGTGATTAAGACTATGATAGATTTTATAGCTTCTTTCCAGACTATACATGGGGGCCAAATAAGTGCCTACTGCACCAGGGCTTTGGTAAGTGTGTTATGTCACTGAAGGCTTCTTAAATTAGTTCTGGGTAATCAAGTGATCTGTAATTGGAGAAGTCCAAGGTGGATCTCTTCTGCACAATCCTGAATAGCAAACCCTCAGTCTTCAGCACAGGAAGAAAGTTCATTACTAAGAGACCTTTTAAAGCTTTACTGTGGAAATGGTTCAGTAATGTCCATTTTTTTTAGTATGCCAGGGTCAAAATAAAGCCTAGGATAAAGATCATTGGCTTATTTTTGTGTCCTGTGAGTATAAAAACACAAGCAAAAATCACCATGGCTATTCCAGTTATTCACAGCTTGGTCAGCTATGAGGTTTCTGCCAAATCATTGTTCACATCAGATGGCTGTCAGACTTTGGCTGGCTTTACCTGTGTAGGAAAAAATAAGTGTATCTTATTGGGATGAGACATCCTGGAAGTAAGTGCTGGGTAGTCACAAAACTAGCTCATGTAATTAGGAACTTAACATCCTGTACTTTGACGCTGAATACCAGGAAAATTCTCTAAGCCCTTTCCCCTTCTTTATTTTTTTTAAACTCCAATGCAAGTGCGTGCAATGGATGCTAATAAACCTTACTCACATAAGCTGACAGGTTTCTGAGACATCAGTAAAGCAAAATCACCCACATAAAGCTGATAATTTTGAATTCAACTTTCTTGCATGGAAGAGGTTTTCTAAAAGAATTTAGGAAACTGTTGTCTCAGAACTTGAGGTAGAAATCTTTGGGGCCGATCCCACTGCGTGTTCTGTTCAGAGGGCAAAGCTGGGCTTGCTTATGCATCCCCAGTTCCTTCCAGAGGTGAATTTAACCATAATTAGCTGTTTGTTCTACCAATAGTTTTTCTGTCCCTACGTCAACTAAAAAAGACTTTTTCTTTCAAGGGAGTCCTGGGGTCTAGTTTGTTTGAAATAATGTCTGTTAAAAAGCACAGCCAGCTCTTTCTTCCATGTGAATCTGTCATACTTGGCCAGCTGTTGTTTGAGACATTTGTTCCAGGAAGACTGTCATACTGTATTCTTAATGTGTTTTTCTTTGTTGTTGGGGTTTAAAATGATTTTTAGGTCTTATGAAAAATGCTCACTTGATTATGCAGAATTTCTATTTATGGCCAAAACCAGTGGGGTGGTGCATGATTGCTCCCAGGACCTCTCAGAGAGTGTGTTTCTGTGGGAATGGATGCAGTGACCGTGATGGTCTCGGCCCCAAATCCATTTCCTTGCTAAGTGGGCGACAGCAACTTACAGGAAAAAGGACTGCAAAGCCCATTCCCTTTACCTCAGGCTGTATAACAGATCTCACTGCATTGTCTGCATTGTGTTGGCACTTGAATTTTTTTCCATTATGTGTCTGACAGTGAAATAGGAAGTAGCTCACAGTTCTGAGATATTTGTTTTTCTGGGCCAATGATGGTACTTTTCGTAGAAGTCAGCTCTGTTTCACTGAAAAAGTAAATAACTTTTTAGACATGTCTGTACTTTAATAAGACCTATTCAAAACCTGTAAGATGTATACTAGGGGAATTCTTTTGGAATTCTGGCCAATGTGACCATGGTTTTAGACAATAAAGGCACTCCATTTGCAGGAGTGATCTCTGTGGGAAGGGGAGTGTCCATGAGTTTAAGGTACAAGGTGAGAATTAGTCACTTTTAGGGAAAGAGTGTATCTCAAAAAGACATTTTACTACTTAAACATCATCTTCCTAAACTGCCTAGTTTCTTTAACTTTTTAAACAATTTGTTTTTAAGGCCTCTGTTTTTGCTGATTTAATTGTACTTCTCTGAAACATCCAGAGACAGGGCAGTGTGAAGATCATTACACAGTGTACTTACTCTCAGGCTCCTGAGCCAGCTGAGCATTTTGCAGTACTCTTGCCATGGCCAGCTGAAGCACCTCCTGGCTATAGGGACCTGGGAGGAAGAAGCAGAAAGTCCTATAAAAGTGCTTAGCTACAGGCCAGCTTGATGCTACTTCCTTGGTGCTGTAAAATTTAGTGTCAGCTGGATGATAGAATTTCATCTCTGGCTGAACCAGCTGTACTGTGGAGGGGGATAAAGCAGATGATCACTGTCAGACACCTTGTGAGGAGTTCAGTAACGGGTCACCTGAGCCAGCCATCCCAGCATATGTGCTGTGAATTGAGATGCAGAATTCTGGAGATGGAAAATGACCACCCTGCTTCAGTCCAAGAACAAATCCGAGCAGAGGTCGCATCAGAGTGAAATTTCTTTTACTCAGCCCATAAAATGAACACATTGTCCTGCTCACATATAAGTGCCAAGACTTTTAAAGGAACTGCCTGAAACTCCGAAGATCTTAAGGTCCACGAGGAGTTGTGATAAGAAAGAGAAAAAGGCAGAGGGCAAGGTGTCGACAGCACGTCTGAAATCCACTTTAACTTCAGTGCTCAGCAGCCACATGAAGAACAGTTGTGGAATGTTAAACTAAGACATGGTTGAGGAGAGAGGAGGAGGTTCAGCAATTTGCCTTCTTTCACGTTCTTTGGTGACAGTGACAAATGCTGTAACATTCAGTCAGACTGTGTGAGGGGATCTGGGGCTTCCACACCGAGATGAAAGCTTTTGGTTCACTGACCTGCTTTCTGCACCCTGCTCCTCCTGTACACACTGTACGTGACCAGGGACAAGGCTCTTGTGTTCTACCTTCATTCTTCACACATGCAAAGAGGATAACACCACACTACTACTGGACAAGAAAAGAATGTTGTGAGGATTGATGTCTTAAAGGTGGTGAACTGCTAAACTACTGTGGTAATGGGGGCCGTGTAATTATTACAGATAGATGGGCTTGGAGCCTGTGCTGCTACTGGATGGCAGTGCAGCCCCTGCAGTCCCTCCATCTCTGCCTTGCCAGAAGATTCTGTCCCATCCATCACACCCAGAGCCAGCCGTGACCTCTGGGTGAGAGTGTTACTGCTCATATCTGGGAATGGAGCCAGAGGAGAGGTAAGATCTCGCTCTGGTTTATTAACACACCGACGAGAATAAGTGCTGTGCCTTAAACTTAAATACTAAAGAGTTCCCGTGTTGGTGTTTAGTAAACAAAAGCCATGGAAGTTCAGAAGGAAACTGGAGGTCTTGGGGATTCTTTCTTTCTGATTCCTGAGTAATCATGGGACAACTTGAAAGCTGAACAACATAGTAAAGTGTTAACAGTCTTCACAGCTGAGAACAGTGAACAGTGGCCAAAAACAACCATTAACTTCTGCATACACTGTTTGTTTGCTGAACTAATATCCTTCACCCTCCTTTTTTTTCTCCTGTAAGAGAAGTGCTCTGATTGGTCTTACCACGGCTGTATTTTAGTTCTGTGTTAATTTTTCAACTTGGGTGTTCTTTGTCCTCTGCCAGGTGGCAGTCATCATGTGTTCTGTTCCGTGGTTCTTATTGATTTGGTCAAAAGTAATTAAAGAGATAATTTGTTCTCAATTACATTTCCTTGAATTTCCTGAGGCTGGTAACTCTGCTCTCCAGCTGCGTCTTCCCCCAATTCCTTCTCAAATTAACTTTGCTCTCACTGTGAAATAAAACAGAAGAGGGTGTTCTTTTTTTGTTTGCTGCTTTTGGATTGAATGGAGACTCTGCTGTGGCAGATATCGATCTGACCATTTCATTAGGTACTCCTGCCTTGGTTCGTGAACTCTCATGTTTTAGCATAACATTGCAATAAGAAATCCTGTGTTAGACCAGCAGAAGAAACCAATTGGTTTTTAAAGATGTTTATGGGTGTTTCTGCTTTCTCAGTGTCCTTTGTGCCTGAAGGGTTCTTTTCAGCACTTCCATAATCTATTTTGAGCTCCACTAATGGCAAGAAGGAAGTGAGCACTATTGTGGTGCAGATGGGGTTTTCTTTTTTTTCAGTATAACTCAAATTGCATTAATTTCTAGGAGAATGGGGTTTTTTGGCGATCCAAAAAGGCTTTGGAACATTTGGTTTCCTGGAAGAAGATTTGGCAAGAACGTTTGTAATTCTGACCTAAGTAGGGGAAAAATATCTAGAAAACATTAGCTAAGGCTGACTAATATTATCATTGCCAGTATGCAGCCAAAAATGTGAATAAAAGGCTTTGGGAGTGTTGTAAATATCTAAATTGCTGGCACATTGCCCAGAGACCTTGTAAATGACAAAGGTGGCACAGAGAGATGTCATACAGAAGTGATAATTTTTTTTTTCCTTCCTTATTTGCATTGCCTTCCAAGGGCACATTTTAAAATTTTTAAATCATTTGAATGAAAAGAGTTTATGAAGATTATAAAGATGGCAGCTCAAATGGTGTAGGTGCTTAAAGGGTTAAAAAGTAACTGTAGGGTAAATGCACTGACAACAGTAACATTACAACTATGATTAATTTGATGCAATTATTTTACAAAACTTAGCAAATTTATACTTACCAAACTTATCAGAATTAGTAAATTCTCTTTGGAGGCAAGAAAATTAAGAGAATTTTTCCCAGGAGTATGAGAAATGGATGGAATAAACAATGCCAAGGTATTCAAGCTGGTTTTGTTATAAAAACAACAGGGTTTTTTTTCTGCACAGATGCTTTCCATTACTATAATATCAGAATGCTTCATGGATGTTTGGAAAAGAAGTGTTATTTTTCCCATTCCAGACACAGGAAGCAGAGGCACAATGAGCTGTGGAGTTTGTATTAAAATTCACTGTAGTCAAAAAAAAAAAGGCTTCTGCTAGCTGGGATAAGGTGTTAAATGTTTTATTTACGATGTCAGAGGAAATTTCTGACAGAGATGAAATTGAATCTATTTATTCCAAATTTCCTCCTCATGCCTTCACTAGCAGACAACCTTTCTCTGACTTTTCAGCTGTCTCCCTCCATTTTCCTGATGTGTCTGTACTGACAGTAACGTGTTCATTGGAGTGCAGAAGGAGACCTAACAAGGCTGGAACCGCCTGGCTCGTTAAAACTCCTCGTGGCCGAGCAGTGGGATGAGGCCCCTCCCTGTGGATCCCGGGCCCGTTCCTGACCGGAGCAGCCGAATGGAAACTGCTGCAACAGCTCTTACCAAGTGCTTCCCTTGGCAACGGAGATTCTCAGCTGCAAAGTGCTTTGCATTATTTATGTGGCACTGCACAGCCTTAACAAATCAGGTATCTTTGCTGATATTTATATCTGCACGTTTAGTTGGTTTTTTTTTTTTTTTTTTTTTTTTTTTTTTTTAAGCTGGAGCACTAAAATAACATTACTCTCATTACACTTAAAGAAATCTTCATTTTCTGCAGTATATTCTTCATGAAGTCCTTTGTCTTGGAGCCTCTCGTGTTTTAATTGAAAATTCTCCTGATGCCTGTTCCATGTTCCCACTTCCCAGTGAAAGGGTAGAAAGGGTCAGTAGTGAGCAGCACTATTAAGTGAAGAAATAGGAAAAAAAAAAAAATCCTGAGTGCATGGCTAGAATATTGCCTTTAAAATTCAACATTTACAACCCCTCCTGCAGAACAGCAGTAGTCACTTCAGTATGTGGTGCTTTACAAAAGCTCTCTAAACATTTATATAAAATAAAAAAATATATTTCTTGAGGTTGCTCTCGCATTTGGATGACTAAATGTTGGCTTGTGATGAGGCTTCGCTGATTTATTGTCGTCAGAACACATTCACAGTTTGCAAATGTAATGATAATGCTCCTATTGGAGTGATATGTGAGAGGGAAGAAGAGTGCAATAGGTGTGTCAATCTATTTTTGACATAACACATAAACTTAATGAGTTACCCAGAATGAAAAGACTTTGTGAATTGCAAAGGAAACAGGTTCTTAATTCAGTTTAAACAAAACCAAACAAAATAAAAGACAAACAAACAAAACCACGACCAAAAACAACAACAAAATTGAAAATGTACCCCCTAAAAGCACGATTGTTGTACCTTCATTCTCCATCTGTAGTTGGCATATCCTCCACCAACTCAGGTTATTGTCAAAAAAACCTTGGAGAAGAAAGTTGGAAAATCTCAAAACTCAAAGAATGACATTTGCAAATATGACAGATGTGGGACATGGAGAGAACGTTTAATAAAAGGATGGATTTGTCAAAATTGAGCCATTTTTAATCTCCACAAATGTCTAGAAGAGAAAGTGGGAATATTTGGGAATTGTCAGGGTAAAATCCGTAGTCTGCAGGTGGTGGGTGTGACTAAAAACAAGTTATTCAAAAGAATTTGTTCATCCAAAACCACTTGAAGATCCTGCAGTTTTCTTTCTAAAGATGAAGAGGTCACTGGAAGCGCCGTGTCGGGCAGTGGGCAGGAATCCCAGGGCTTCCCGTGGGCTCGTCTCCACCTGGGATAGCCCGGGAAGGGGTCGCCTCCGGGGCCTCGGGAGCGGAGCCTGGACAATCCAGCGGCATCGAGCTCCACCTGCTGCAGTAACTCTGCAGCATTGCTGCCTCCCTTCTACCTGGAGCTGCCACATGCCAGCTGGAGAAAAATGACCGTAATCATTTCCCTGGAAAAATTCTGGGTCATTTCCTCGTGTAATCTCACTTTATGATGATGTTTCATGTATTACTTGATGATTTTTTTAGGAAAACCTATTGTTTCTTACATGTGGAGTTGTGTGAGATTATTTTTTTTTAACATCACTATAATGAAAGCAGGAAATGATCATTGAAACAGGCCTCTTGATGGCTTAAAGCAAATTAGATGAACTATGATGAAAGTCTTCTTAGGTTGGAAACATTAAAAAAATCCCAACCTCCAAGCTCCAAAGATTGTTGAGATTGTCATGATGATATATTGCTGAATGTAGCAAATTAGACATACTAGTAATGTTCTCTGGTTTTATATCTGCACTGCAAATTAAAAAGAGAGATCTCTACTGTGCTCTAATTACTACTGTTTTAAGCTCAGATTGCACCTTTTCAGTAGATGCCATTGCAGTGAAAGATAATGTTGTTGCAAAGGAAGCTCTTCCCTTCTGTTCTCTGTGCTGAGGGTGATGGAATCACATCATCAGTGCCTGAGTGGAGGTGGGGATGTGACACCTCCCTCCTTCAGCATCTGTGCAAAGGGCAGGGAGCTCTTTTTCCTTTCCCCGTGGACTGGCAGAGCTTGATGGCCACAGGGAGGATGCAGAGAGATGTTGCACCTGAGAGAACTTTTTTTTTTCAGTGCTCTGTGACATTAAACACTCAAAATGAATAAGGTTAAATGGCTACAGACCTTACCAGTGGTCAGGGAAAGCAGACTGGAAATTACCTGTTCCTGGACTGTCCAAATCAGATAAATCTTCTAGTTTTATCTTTAAATACAGACAATGTGTGCAATTAAAAAAAAAAAAGTCCCCTGCATGTTATCCCTGTATCAGATGATGAGAAAGCTGACACAAGTTGGCAGGTTTTGGTGTTGTTGGGATGGTGCTGAGGTGGTTGGTGTTATGGATTACAGACAGGCCTTGCAGAGAAGACAGCCCTAAGGAAATAGCAACTGAAAAGGAGAAAGAAGATCAAGGGATGTTCAAATATATAGAATGTATTGGATTTTTCACTGAACTTTCCAAAACTGTGCCTTGATACGAGTTAAATATTGCCCAAAATATGAAAACTTCTCCAATTTTCACAACCAATCTGCTTCTGAACCACCTTCTCTGAAGGTGTTTCACCTGCAGAGTCTTCTGTTCCATCCATCTGACAGTTCTCTACCTTCAAGAGTACTCTGAAATTTAGAAGGGCTGATCAGAGGAAATAATTATTTGTCTTTTAGCATTATTTATGGTTTGGATAGATCAGCTGGCCTCTTGGATGTACACAAGTGAAGTTATAAATATTTAAGGTTTTATGCTGGATTTTTTTTTAAGTGTTTTGTCTGGTAACTCATTTCTAAAATTCAGTCTAGTTTAGAAAGCCTGTTTTCACAGAGAAAGACATTTAATACACTTGTTTGTGGGCTGCCTCAGTCATCCCAGTATAACGTTGTTTGCAATTCTCCAGTGAGTGAAGGTATTGCTCCTTACACTTGGAACCTTTGTTCTGCTGAAATCCCACATAGCAGCATAAATCTGGAAAGAATTTTATGTCTTCTCAAGTCAATATTCCAACAAGCAAAGTGCTCTGCTCTTAATTTCTGTTTTGAACACTTGAGCGAAGTTGGGGCTTTGCTCTGTTGGGCAGAAGCTGCACAGCATAGGAAGAGTTTCATCCACAGCTCCCAGTCTGCTGGGCAGCACTTGGTGTGCATCAGCTCTACCCTGACTACATGGATACAACTGCCCAGGGCCAGCTTTGGATTGCTTGGAATCACTGAATGAGCTCTTTGATCTAAAACTGGTGCTGGAAAGAATGACTGTCTTCCTGTCCTTTCAACCTGCATTCCACACACTGCTGAGTGATCTGAAGTCTTCTGTTAATCTACCTATATAATTTTTTTTAATAGGCAGGAATGTGTCTTTTTTTCCCCTTGAATGAGCTGATAGTTGAAGGAGTTCTGAGAGTGTGTTTGTGTCTGACTTCAGGGCTTTTTATGGGTCTGTGCCTTCCCTGGGGGTGAAAGCACAGACCCAAGAATAGTGGTCTATCACAGTGTGTATCTTCAGGGAAGAGCAGTTACAAGTAATTTTCTATTCCTGGTTTTGGAAATTGGATATTCTTTTTATGTTAGACACAGTAGTCTGTACAACAGCCTTCCAAGAGTTGCATTTCTAGGCATTTAAGCACAGCAATTTATAAAGCATGCATCCACTTTGCACAGTAGCTTGTCAGCAAGCTTGTCAGCTTCCTATGAGAATCTCTTTGTGCACCAAAGTCACTTGCTGACCAACCAAGTTTTTCTACCCTAGACTGGTGTAGACACTTTTGCTTCAGTTTGCATCTCTGTAGAAAAATTTATTTGCACCACTTCATTTAGAAAATTATGACCTGCTGCAGTATTTCAAATATGGTTACCTGGTTTTGTTTATTGTTTTTTAGGAACCAGTGGAAAAAAAAAAAAAGAAGTTCAGGAAAAACCACTTGAAGTAGCTGAGGTTACTGCTAACAAGTACTCGTTCAGTCCAGAGGTAAGAATGGTGAGGCTTTGATTCAAGATCAAGTTAAAGAAGGCAACAGAAAAACATCATGTTTTATTTATTCATAGTGATATCTGTTTGCTGAATTCAAGGTTTAAAGCTTACTACATGTAAGGAGCCAGCCTTTATTGGCTGATGAACATTTCATAGGTTTTATCTAGTAAAACTCCTCCTGAAGGTAGTAAAAAGAAATCACTGATGAGTTGTAGGGTATCTTGTAATTTGGTAAAAATAGTGTACTGAAAACTCAGTTTAGCTGTGTTAGTAATTCCATGTATCAGTTCTAGAAGACTGACCTTTAAACTGTATTACACTTTAGCACAGAAACAGCTAATAGATTCAAAATTACTTTTTTATTTCAAAAATTCATATTTTATTAAAGCACACAGGTCAATATTGCACATTCTTAGACCTCAAAAACCTGCAGTTGAAAGGGCTGTTCCTTTGGGTGTTGTGAGGAGCTGCACAAATTACTTTACTGTTATTGAAGATCTAACCTATACCCAGGGTTTCAGCCTTTGCCTGGTGTGACCTTAACTTACAATTTAAAATGTGGAAAGGCTTGGAGATGATTTTTCTTGAAATGCCACTTCTTGGTCAGCACAGAACAGTTTGTGTGGTGAGTCTGTTCCAACTCACCCAAGACCACCCAAATGTATTTGCTGCTTGATACAGTCTTGGGCCTGTTATACAACTGTGCAGTTACAGAGCAGGCAGTGGCTCTATCCCAAAGCAATTAAAATGTTGGAATTAAAACACATTTTAGTTTCTCTGTATGCATTTAACAATTACCAGAATTTTATTTGACAATCCAGCAAAAATTTTTATTTTTCATCATGTGCTATCTTTTTTAGCTTATTTAAAATCTGACCCATCTCTTTTCTCTTTAGAACAAAAATGAGTGCCAGGCAGCTGATTTGAGCACAATTATTATAAAAAAAGGAGATGAGTAAAACATAAACAAAGGAGAAAGGATGGTGCATTTGCAGATATAAAAATTGACAATTAACATTAACTTTTTTAAAATTCTTTTTTGAAGTTTTTCTTTAAGAAAGAAAGCCCAAGTGTTAGCCTGACTTCAGCATCCAGTAGTATCTCACCTATCACAACTCAGTATTTAATTTCCTTTTTTAACTAACTCAAAGCAGACCCTGTTGTGTAGGTGAGCATTTTCTATATAGATCCAACAGAGATCAGCAATGTGCTCTTCCATACTTCCAAGGTGCATAATAAAGGGGCTTCTTTTTTTTTTTTTATTGGGAATTAATTTTTCTGGAAACCTCAGGACACTTGGGAATTGCCTCACTGGATACCTTGGACTGCATCACAGTCCCTGTGCCCCCCAGTATTTTGTCTCCCAATGGATTGCAATTTATCCATGCATTTTTTATTACCTAATGCATGCAAAACCACTGCATGTGCACAGCATGCAGTCAGAATTCTGTGAAATTGGTGCAGATGTTCTCTGAAAACCCCAAGGGTACTTCTAAGCCAGGGCTAGTTCAACAACAAATATAAGCTTTCATCTCCTTTGTTTTTTCAGTTCCATGGCTGCTGAGAAGAAAAAATGTTGCAGGCATTTGGAATAATGTACGAAGTAGGTGGTTTTAATTTCCTTACATAAAATTGCTGGCCTGGTTTGTACACTCTTAAAAAATGAGAAGCAATAAGAAAACCATTGTGTTCTGTGCTCCAGACCCACCTGTGTCTGCGGAGCTTTTCCTATGATTTTGGTTTTTACAGATGTCAGTCTCCTTGTTTTGGAGTCTTATTGAAAATTTTTCTGGGTTGGGACTTGTAAAAGATTTCTCTCCCATGCATATGTTTTGTAGTTTGTAGCAGTCACTCCTTGAATCTAGGCCATTGAACGAGCTCGTCTTCCTGTCTGGTAGTTAATGAAGCTCATGGTTGCTCAACTTCCTGAGAGATCTCTGTCAGACTTGAACTCAGCCGTGATTTAAAGCTGTTGGGACACCTGTACATGCAGGAATGCACAGAAGGATCACATCAGACTGGTTTGCATGCTTGTGAGGTGACACAATGCTGTCCCAGGTGATGACCATCTCAGAAAATATTTGGTGATGTGAAACGGAACCCTGAGACTGCACATACCTTCTCTATGACAAGCTCCTCTTAATTAACACTGTAATATTTATTTTCCATTTGATCACTTTCAGTGTGATTCACTGGAACCAGGGAAGAGGGAAATGGGAATGGACCTGAGGACTCAGTACACCTGTAGCTCAGTCAAGGTAAAGGAATCCAGAGCACACAGAAACGGGCCAGGCAAGGCTAAAGGAGCCTTTGGTTCTGTAGTGGCAGCAGTTGAATTATAGGCAAAATAATTTACTGTACTAACAGCTTAGAAAAGATAGTTTCAAATTCTGTCTTTATAGGCTTTACATATATATATACTGTCAACTTTATATATGTTGACAACTCTGTAGGAGGAATGATTGTTTGATAGCTCCATCTGTATTAACGTTATATTGTTTTAGTGTTCTTTATAAAGGAGCTTTTTTACCTCTTGGCAGTCTCTTGCATGACTTGGTGCTGTGCCAAGATTTATAATTAAGTAGGTAGAACTGAGCAGTGTTAGGACAAATAATGTCCATTATGTGAGAGAAAATCACTGTGAAAATATCTGCCACTATTATAGAAACACCTGCATGGACTCATTTGGAATATGCCACCTTGAGTGTCGGGAAGATGCTGAATCTGAATAGATTTTTGTGCCCCATATTTCCTGAGTAGTGAGCTGTTATGATAGGAATGGATTTGGGATCCTGTGTACCTTTCAGCCAGCTGAGTTTGGACAGCAACCATTATTTTATGGGAATGACCACAGAAAGTAGCTGGTTGTACATTCTTTTTCTAGAAAGTATCTCCTATTGCCACCAGACACAACAAACTTCTGGCCCAGCAGGACATTTCTTATGGTCTCATTTAGATAAATAAAGAAACAAACACTGTGGTGGGAGGGGGAAATACAGGAAGGCCTATTGGGAATAGGCTCTAGCAGAGTGCACTCATATTTAGACAGTCATGCTCTTAAATGTACTTAGGCTGTGCTGTCACCCATGCTTCCCCATTGTCACTGCATGGTGGTGACAATACTGAGGTTTCACTCTGCTTTTCTGTTGCACTCACACGTTCTGATTGCACTCCAAACTTACCTACAGAGACCATTCCCTCTGTTCTCTCAGTATTAACTTAACTTAAGCAGTTTCTAAACTGCACAACAAACCTTTCAGGAGGTGACTCGAGGGTTTTCTGAATTTTTCTGGAACCTTCTAACTTGGTTGAGATGTGAGTGTTAAGCTAATGGAAGAGATTCATTTGCAACCGAAGAGCAAATATTACCACAAAAAGATGATTTACATCTGGCAAGGTTTATTTACAGCCTGCTGCAAATAAAACTGACAAATTACCCCCGCCAGCCCCAGCAGGGTACAAATTACACGAGTGTTTACAAGCTTCTGAGACTTTAAGTCTTTGAAGAGCATTCACTAGAGAAAAATAGTTGAATCAAAACAAGCAGCAAAAAGACAGACATCTATATAAAAACTTAATAATTAGGTTAAATCTAAGCAAATGTGGCAGTCAAGGCAACGTGTGATATTGTATCAGCACATGTTGAAGGCAAATTAGGCTCTTTCATTGTTTGACTGAGATTAACTGTGTAAAAGTTAAGGAAGTTAAAGTAGCTTCTCTGCATGTACTCCTGTAGAGGAATCAGAACTTTACATTTCACAATAATGTAGTGTTTCTAAATGTTCCAAAATTTTTACATCAGAGCAATTTCTAAATTTTATGCTAGTTACTTGTGGTAACATTAAATTTTACATACGTCCTTTTTTTGTCTTTCTCTCCCCCTAATTATTTTTATTATTCACTTACTCAGTTGAATTCAGTTTTAGTGAATTTGCACTTGATAAACTTGTCTGAAAATAGCAATAAACTGTAAACAAAATAATAAATCCTACGTATTTTGAAGGTTGGATAAGCCATTTTGGTAAAGCATGACTTGTTTTTGCCATAAATGCACTGTTAGTTATGTTTGCCTGCAGTCATTACTCATTGCTAAGTTTCAGTGGGATTGTCTCCTTGAGGTCGAGTTAAAGTTCTTTTGATGATAACCTGCCAAAGATCAGTTTACTTCTTGATCTACGAGTTGCAGGTACTTGGAACTTGCTTTTGGTTGCTTAACATTCTTTATTTTCAAACGAGTAGGATGAGAGATATTTGCAGAGATGGAAATTACCGTCACAATTGGTGCTAAAAGACTTGCTCAGTTTAAATATTAACACATCAATTTGCAGACATTCAGGTGAACCAAACTGAACCACTGATTTTAATACAAGTTACAGTTTGGACAAATAAAATGTCATTTTGTTAGCAGGTTACCGTGAGGGAGTCTTGATTTGATACTTGGGAATTGTGCTTTTGAAATGGTTTTGAGATGTTTAGGATCAGCTGAGCTTTTCCACAACACTGCAATTCTCTCCAATTCAGTAGACTGAGTGAGTTTCTAATCCTATAATTGTAGAAACTTCTGAAATTAAATTTGATTTTATAAACATCTGCATAGTCTTCAAGATTATAGCAAGTAACATGATCTTTAGCAGAAGGTGGTGTTTTGGACCCTTTGAGAGGGACTAAATCAGAAGGATTCAGGGGCATGAAAAGCCCTGTTTTTCAAAGTTAGTTTTTTCATGTGCTAAAGAAGTTCCATGTAGCATTACAGTTGGACAAACTGAAGCTGAGCATGATTTTTACATACCAAAAGAATTGCCATGGATGGCAGAGCATGGATGAGGATTGCTCAGTTCCTAAGAGCAAAAATTATTTTTTGTATATATAGGACGTATTTTTCTTATGTTTTTAAATTTTTTTTAATGTTATTACCACTATCTTATGCTTTTAGGAATGTTAGTTTGATAAATCTTACAATGCCCAGCACTCAGGTATGTGCATGCACTCTCTTATTCATCTCTGCAGCACTAGTAGGTATTAGATGGATAAATATTATTGCTCTCATGGATAAATTATAAAAATCACATTGAGGACGTAAAGTTAATTGTCACTGGAACAGTTGCAACTGGAACTTGGGTGTCTCAGGTAAGGAAACACCTTTCCTGATGGTATGGTGATGTCTCTGTTTCTCTGATTTTTGTTTCTAGTTTCAAAATTGGCCTACTAAATTCAAATCTCCAGGGAAAGATTCCTTGTGAGATCCAGCCCGTTACTCCGGGTGAGTGCAGTTGTTTCCTCTAACAGATGGAGTGTTTAGCCTACTTTTTACTGGGGACATTTGTTTCCTGTGCCCCATTATGATAAATGCAGATTTGCCTTCCACTGAATTTTTAATGGTAATGCAATCTGCAAAATCGTGTTAAATGTATATTTTTAATGATGTGAATAGATTTGATCCTGATGTGTTTTGATGTCACATCTTTTCCCTGAGTGATTAAACCCCCTGATTTTAGTCTCCCATCCCTCCTCACCTCCATGAGCCAGTACTGCTAAAGGAAACAAGATTATAGTCCTTTAGGTACGTTATCAGCAGAATTGTCTGTTAAGCTCTGATCAGTTGTACCTGTGCCACACCCACAGAGGATACCAATGTTGTGAAATTGTTCTTGTATATCTAATTTGGCTTCCAGAATCCTTATTGCTGGTGCAGAGGATGGAAAGAACCCAACTTCATCTTAATATCTCAAGCAGAGTTTGAAGGGCTGATAAGTAAGAAAATACCTATCTTCTAAACATCCCTGGCTCTACCATCTTCTTTTAGTCCCATAAATTTAATTGACAGCTGCATTCAAAACTAGGATCATGTGATTTCAAATGCCTGGGTGGAAATATTCCTGTCCACAAGGTTTCTGTGACAACTGAAACGGATGGAAGATGAAGAAAGGGAGGACTTAATGTTGTGCTGCTGCACAAATAAATGTATGTTTACACCTACAAAACAGTAAATTATATTTTTACACACTTGTTGAAGATCAGAAGTGTAACATTGTCAGGGCCTCATCAAAGCTGCTTAGTGCACTCAGAAGAAATGTGCCTTTTTGCTCTTGTGTGGTCACTTTAATGCTGGTTTCTAGAAAGCACAGTCGTCTATCCCTGTCATATCCTGTAATAACAATCATTCTTTACTTTGTAATCCCAGTAGGAATCCTGTAACACAGCTAATATAGATTATTCTACTTCCTGTGGCAATTAAATCATGAGTCCTACATATTTTATAGTATTTAAGAAGTGAAGCGTGGTATGAACTATAATGGCCATGGAGAAATTTGCTTGAGAAAAGTCAGTGGAACAGATTTTTTAAATATGAACTCACTTTCTCTAATGCTTTCTGAAGTGTGCAGTAGCCAAATGGCCCAGTATGCAGAAAATATTACTTAATATTTGGACATCAAAGGTACACATTAACTGGGTTTTTAAAAATTTTTATTGTGCTCTGTAAGCCTGGAAATTCCTTAATAGCCATGGTATTTTCATAATGAAAATGTGTTAGCCATTCATCTTCACCGTTTGCACAGTGTTCCTGTGGCAAAATCTGTGTTTAAAAAAAAAGGTAAGAACAGCAAAGAAATCAAACCCACAGACTTTTTAACCAAATATTGAAGTAGGAAGCTGCAGGAGAAGATAATTTCAGGTGAGAATGACTCTGCTGCTGGTTTGGATCAAAGGCCACGTCAGCAATGCTTCTTGAAACAATTTCAGACTATAGTAAAGGAGCTTTTTGGGGGAGAGGGGGGAAGCAGAATGGAAAATGCAAGAAATGGAGAAGAAAACTGGAGTCTTCTTCTCCAGGGCAGCAACTTTTAATCTCAATTAAAGCAGTGAGCCTAGCAGAGCAGCATGTTAATACATACCACAGGGAGTCAGTGAATACAAATGACCTTTGTGGATTTGGTTTTTGCTGCTTTTCCTCCTGATTGAAAAGGACGCCCAGCAGTTGTCTTAATTGGATGTTAATTGATACATATTCACAGGAAGTAGTGTCTGTGATCTTGCAGCTTGTTTGTATGGAAGAGTATAATGGAACAAAGTGTGAGGAAGTTTTTTAATGATCACAGTGACATAGCAGAGTAGTAGGAATTCTTAAATTATCTCAGAAATGTTTGAAGAGTCATTACTGGAACAGACATAGCTGCATTCATGAAGCTTTAATGTTCTGCCTTACATTAAAAACATAATTAAACTGAAGATAAACCTTATAATTATGACCTCATACCTCCTGTCAGTGATACTCTTATGCTTTCTGGAGTCCTCATGATGATATAAAAGAGAATGAGGACAGAACATAGAGCTGCTCAAACTACTCATCTTTCAAAACTATCAGTCATTGGTCCCAAGTAAGAAGTCTTATCGGTGCTTTCCTGCTGATGAGTTTCCCCCAGTCACTCCAGGAGAACCTGTCCCCTCTCAGATATCATTCTGCCTACACACAGCATTGAAAGGTATTTAGGAATTTGCTTCTCTTTGTGCAGGCTAAAATGAAACACCATTTGGGAAATCTGCAGATACTGATCATTCCTCTTCCTCTGTTGATCAAGACTTCTTACTTCCCATGGAGATTGTCCATATAGACACAAAGTAGCTCTGACTTACTTATGTGCTTCCCAATATCACATTCAGTGGGTGGAATACACTATGGCAGAAATGACACCATCTTTGTCCTTGAGCACTCAAATATCTGTAGCTTTGAGCTAAGAGTTATGTTTTCATTTCTATTGCTATTTTTACTAGAACTGAGTAAACTGAAGCAGCACAGCCCCTTTGAAATGACATTCAGCTCTGAGGGAGATCCTGTCTTATTGCATCTGTAAATGGGATCCAGAAATAGTGTTAGGTAATCCACACTTGTGTGAGGACAAAGAAAGTAGAAGTATTTATAACTAATAAATTGTAGAAACACGTAAGAACAGTTTCACAGCAAGAGAGATCAGCAAAGCACTGGAAGCTTGTAGTGGTTAATCTGTAATAAAGGCAGGTTGCCATAAATCACTTCTGTAGCCTAACTCAGCCCACCAAGACCATGCAAATGTCCTGGAAATACTCTTGTCCACAAAAACTTAGTGCTTAAAACTAAGCATATTGCTTCCAAAGACACTAGCTGAAAATATTTTTTTTGTGTGTGTAAAAAGGAGGTATAAAAGGTGATAGAAACTGGGAACTCTTCAGGGACAGTCATCTAAGCATAAGTGCCCATGTAAAAATGACAAGTTGTGGTCATTCTCAGCCAGTGATGTCTGGGAATCAACAGCTTTGAGCTGCAAGCCCGAAGGGGAAGTGTCCGTGTTGTTCCATGAGCCAGTCAAGCCTTTCCTTGCAAAGGGCACGTTAAACCTCAGGATGGCATTACCAGAGTTTGAAGGAAATGGCTCCTGTGCATCTGTTTGTCTGTGCTGTGCTGGTTAGATAAAGCTAAATGTCAAACTGCTGGCAGTTTAACAGTATCCAACTGGCTGCTTTTTCTGTTTTAAATTAGAAACTGGATGGCTCTTTAAAAAGGTTCAAGTTTCCTGAAGGCAGATCTCTAAAAGTCACTCTGCATGCAGAAAGCCCAGCTTCTGCTAATACATCCTTTATGCCTGCAACAACAGTTAGACCGAATGTAACCCAAAGAACAGTTTCTCCTACTTTTTTTTCCTGCTAGTGGCTGTGTAGCTGACTTTAATACAGAACCATTTAAGTGTGATTGAAATGGCAACTGCTACTGAAAGACTTTAATCTGTTATTTTTGGAGTTCTGGTTATGACCTTGTCTGTCCTTACCTGTGAATATATACCAATGCTACTCTAATATATGCAGACAGAGAAGATGTTGGTGTTTAGGGAGTGTGATAAGTTGGCATTCCTTAATGCCTATGGTTTACTGCAAGTGGAATCTGTAAGAGCAGGGAGGAGAGGGAACGCAGAGTTAAGAAGCAAAGAGAGTGAGGCAGTACTGAGAAGGTGAAATGTTTATCTGCCAATTTTAGTTTCCAGTGTATTTAATACTTCATAATGTCAGTTGCTTGGAAACCAGTGTTTTGTGCCCTTTTGCTGCTTGGCAGAAATCACTCTAATTGGCATGTTTCTAGCACTGTCACTGCTGGCAATTTGCAGCATTTTTTTTTTCCAGAAGCAGAATTTTTCTTTTACATGAATGATGGCTCACATTAATTAGACAGCAGTCATGAGTAAAGACAGCCATTTAAGTGTATGGATGTATGACCCGTTATCTCTATCATCAATCACTGGAAGACTGCTATTCCTAACAACATTTCTGTCTTTCCAGAGGCTGTTCCTTTGGAGTCACAATCTCCTTTTCCTTTTGTGCAGAAGTATTTGTTTATGTTTGAAATTTCTTAAGTGGAAATACTTCATCCTTACTAGATTTTACTACCTACCTAAGCACAGCAGTCCAATCCTATGTTTCCTGATGCCAAATGACAAATTGTCACTCAATGTTTGGACAACACTAACACTTAAAATGAGTTTCCATTATTTACTAGTAAAATATGCTAGTAAATACCTTTCTGTAGTAAGGCAAAACACTAGGTCATGAGGAGTGGTTTCTGCTTTCACATGAAAATGTTGAACCAGCAGTATTTTCCTGGTACAGGATCAGTGTTCTCAGTGAAGTTCCACTTAACAAGCAGTGAGTTTTTACTGGTACTGTGAACAAGGAGTTATTATTGTACATTCTTACAGCTAGAAAACTGAAACCTCAGGAATCTCCACACGATTTTTTTTTCTTTTCAAGTTTTAGTTTTGAAGTTTTTGAAGAAAAATTTAAAGCAAAACCTTGAAATCTCAGAGGTATATTTTTCTGCCCCTCTTCAGTACACAGCTGTCTTCTCAGTGCTGCTCTGGAAGTACTGCACCCACTCACCTTTGTTTATTACTTGTCCAGAGACAGGTTTTTTGTACCTCCAGGTAGCCAAATGTGTTTGGGCTTCTCAATGTTAGAGAACCTCTCCTCATTTTCAAAGGGGAGATTCTGCCTCATTTCACAATGGAGGCAGCATCTGTGTTTTAATGTCTTTGTAGTTAATTGAAAACCCCCGAGACACTTTGAATATGCAGCACTACATGAGTGCATTCACCTGTGACATCTTCTATAATAGTGTGGGCGGTGTTTTGACTGTTGAAGATCCTGATTTCTTGCCACACAACCTTCTGTAAATGTACCACAAATTTACTCATATCTTACTTGAACTTGTTTCGTGGCTTATTTCACGGTCAGATTTTCGTGATAATGAAATAATTTTGTGATAATATGCATTTTTCCCATTTTGCAGATCCTGGTTTGGTTTTTTAAACAGACATTTGAGTACAGAATATTGTACTCATCTGCAGGAGAATAAAATGGGAATCAACATCTGAAACAACGTGGGTATTCCAGATCGTTTGTATGTCTTCAACTACTCAAGACAGATGTTGATGTGGTACTACTTTAGCTCCTTGCCAGAATTGTCAGTGGTTCAGCATGGTAAATGATCACATATGGCTGAGTTTCTGTGGGTTAGTAACTACATTTAATAGATTTTAATGTCATTATCATCTGGTCTTCATTGATTTTAAAAAGACTGGATGGATGAATATTTACCCATTTGTTTCTTACTGTGTAATTATTCAACCATTGAATGGGAGTAGTAACTACTGTGTTCCTGATTCCTTGTGTGGGCATCTCTAACTTGGCTATAAACACTACCAAACCAGAATTCATAGTTAATTTACATTAGTATCTACATATGAACTGTGAGTAGTTACAAGCTTTTTCTGTCCACATGCTGAGCTTTCAGAGTGTGACCCAAAAGTGGATCTCAATAGTAAGACTGGCTAGGTCAGGCTCCCCAGCACTAAACTTAACTCCAGGGCTTTTTGTAATTTCAGAAGGTGGATAATGTGTGCACCAGTAATCACTCACTGAGTATTTTTTAATTGAACAATACACGAATTCTCATTTACAATAAGACTGCCTTACATCACCAGATGTAGCAGTCTTAATGCTACTGATGTAGCAGCCTTAATGTAAATAAATTTGGCATGTGCTGGCATAGATTTACATTCAGCATTGTAATGTATAGCGCTGAAGTGCTGAGTGAAATGGTCAGCAGCTCCAGTATTTATGACAAGAGAGTGAATCCAATTCTCCACTGGATAAATGAGTATCACTGTGGACAGGTTGCAAGAAATGCAGAGTTTGCTCTCCTATTGTTCTGTGTGTGCTCTGTAAATAAGAAAAGCACTGTGTGCATATGGATTTTCTTTTATCTTGGCATTTCCTGCTGTTTCACAATTATTAGCTATTTAGGTGTTACAGTGCCTTGTCAGAAAGTTAAGGGACATATCAGAATTACTTCAGCTATTAGAATGCAGCAACAGCTCAAATGGAGTCTTATGTGTGCTAATGCAGATACACACAACATATTTTAGGGGACTGAAATAATGTTTTTAAAAAGGTCCTGTTCCAACTGAAACGGCAGCAAGGACAGTAACATTTAATCAGTTGAAATCTGATGAGAATACAGGGTTAACACTTGTGCTCCTGCAGAGATTGCCATAACATCCTGAATTCTTCAGGTTGTCAGAACTTCTGTTTTATTGCATGTTCAAAAAGACAGACCCTCCAGTACCATGGTGCCCCCTAAAACTACGTAAGGACATAGATTTTAAAGGAAGCGAGCTTCCTGCTCTCTCTGCTTCCTTCAGCAGATAATTCTTTGAAATCTTTAGGTCTTCATTTGAGATTAGTAATAGGATCACAGCTCATGATATGGCTCATAATGCAAAGTGCTCATTTAGAAGACTTTTACTGTTTTTTAATCCACAGTTTTAGCCTGTAATGTTCAGAATACAGTTTAGCTGTATTTACTGTAGTTTCAAAGTTGTTGCCTCCTGTGCTTTCTGTTTGATAAGCAAATGGGTTGTTGTATTAGGTTTTCTGCTATACAAAATACTTACTGGGAAGGTTCTAAATTGCAGTGTGAGTAAAATTGCACTTGTTTTTCACCTGGGAAGCCTTAGCTTGTATTCAAGTTCATCACTACTGCAGCAAGTCAGGCAGTGCCTCACAACACCCTCAGCAGGGTCTGGCCTTGTGCCCAAAGAGGAGCATTTACTTGTCTAGCCAGGAATTGTTGCAGATGCACATTGAAATGCTTTTATGAAAATAAAGGAAATGGCCTTTAGAAAGCCTGTGCTCTCAGTGGCTTTCAGAGCAATGCAACATGGGTTTCGTTTATATTTACAATTGGCTATAAGCCTCTGGAAAAGGCTGAATTCTTTCTGAACAGTGTCCAGGGCAGGAGATATTCTGTCATTAGCTTTGTTGATATAAAGGCTGTGTCCATTAAGGTAAGAAAATTGAATAAGGCCTTTTATGAAGCAGTGGCTAACCATTTCCATGATCAGAGAAAAAGCCATTTTGTGAAACAGTGGCTAAGAGTTTCCATGATCAGAGAAATGTGTCTTATATGTACATTTTGCTTGATGGATACGTAATTATTTTATTTAATGCTCAAAGTATTTGTTCACCATGATCATAACTGGAATGTTCAAGCTTAGAGAGAGAGAGAGAGAGAGAGAGAGAATCAAGCTGGCATAAGTGGACTGCAACCTCAGCCTCAGAGAGTGGGCAGAGGGAGATTAGCAGGAAGAGTTAATGAGGCTGAAGCACCCTGATAATATCACCCAGTGCATCAAATACAGTCCCTTAGTGAGGGAGAGCCAAGGGATGTGCAGCTTTCTGCCCCTCTTCCTGGCAATTCTGTTCAGGCTGGAGTTAGACCAGCTGTGCTGAGCAAGAGTTTGGCATCACATGTCAGTCCTTTAGGAACCATGTCCCGCTGAATTTGTTTGTGTACACAGGAGAAGTGAGGTTGTTAACTGGAAAATTTGATCTTCTGCAACAAGCACATCCTTAGTATGACCCTTTGAATGTAGTGAAGATGAACCAGGGTACTTAAACAAGTAAAAATTGGGAAAAAAAACCCTGGTGAATATCTAGCTCATCTTTACCCTCATGGAAGAGTTTCTGGCATTACTATTACAGCTTCTTAATGTTTTTCTAGCACCTAAATTACAATTAGGACAAATTTAGGATTTCCTTTTATTTTTGTGAGTTATTTCTTGCTCAAAGAAAGGCACCAAGAATCCAAATCTTAGCAGTAAAAAGTTCGATTCCCTGACAGTTTAATGGCCTTGTACTAAAATTAACTGATGACCTTGAGTCTCTAAAGGATTTAAGGAGTAATTTAGTAAGTACATAGTTACACCAAGCACTGAAAATACACTTGCTACCAATTTTCTGTATGTGTAATACACTACTGGGTCACTCCTCTGTGTGTGTCTTTGACCCTTATCTATAATAATATATTCCTGGAGAGAAAACTTGAAGTATTTCATGGTACATTATTACTGCTCAGAAAACTCTTCTAATTTTCATGCTGATAGAGATATTAACATAGAAAAATTAGACATATCCTTTTGTCTGAACGGCACTTGAAAATCTGTGTTGTGACTACAGTTGACTGAAGCTCAATTACTTTAATAAACTTATTCCAAATTTCATCTTGATTACATTTGCATTTTAATGAACGATTCTCGCCTACTTGTCAAATAGGCAGCACAGCTAAATTTATTAAGTTATTGTATAAACAGGGTATTGTGATGCCAGAATTTAAATGGAGAAACATTTGATGTCACATTCTGGTAACATGTTATAAATCTACAGTGTAGAAAAGTATGTTGGTTACCTCTGTACTTTAAGTTTGGATTTATTTTACTGGTTTTCTTTGAAGAGTCCATCAACCTTAAGGGTCATTCATAAACATGCCAGAAAGAATTCTGTGGAATTATGACAGGGCGGGGGGTTTTTGCTTTAAATTGGATAGTTATTACAGCTCTTTCATACGCTGCATTTCTCTTAAATGTTCTATTATATATTTATTTTTCTGTATTTGAGAAGCAGGGGGGGAGTAAACTGCTCCCCTTGACAACAAGTGAATTTGGTGCCTGACATTTGCACCCTGTATGACCTTTGGGTGCTTTAACATGTCTAGTAAGAAAAGGGAGTTGTTACTTGCCAGTAAAACAAATGAGGCCCAGCTTTCAAGCCTGGGTTGTGTTTGAAAGAATCAATACAGTCTGATGACACTTAATTCAAAAGTCAGCAGCACATTAACAAAAAGGGGGGTGTCCTGTGGAACAGGGATAGGATATTCCTTGAGTTTGGATGAGCTGCTATGTTCTTGCTAACGTTTTAATCAGGAGCTGCAGAATACCTGTGTGCCATGCCCCCTTTCACTGCCCTACCTCACCTTTGCTTTTTCTGTTATTTCATTTAACCTCAGTGGTCACCCTGCAGGCAGTGCATTACAGTTTCCTCTTTATTTTCTTCTCTTGCAGTAATACCTTGCCTGTTCTTGCACTGGCACCTTCCTTGTTCTCCAAGGAGAAAAGAAGGAGCCTGGTGAGCTTGTGCCATGTGTTTTTTCCCTCAATGGGATCACAGCATTAAGAATAAAAAAGAATTGTATTTAGCAGAATTGGCTTGGCTTGCAGAGTGATTTCTTCGCTACTCCACACCTATTACTACTTTCTTCAGATTTTCTCTCCATCTGATCATTGCATTGTCTTCAGTCCTTTGGCTCCTGCTGCTCTTCTCAGTGCACCTCCACTGCCTGTTGTAACACTGTAGTTGTCTTCCATGTATCAGCCCTCACTGTGTGATGCTTAAATCCTTGCTCAGCAGGACAGAGCAGCTCCTCTAGAGGTTACACACCTTGGAGCCTCAGTGCATTAAAAGCTCATCCATCTCTAACAGTCTTTTCTCATCAGTTTGCTGTGGATTTATCACTCCCAGGTACCACCTTCCTCTCATGAACCGACCCTCAACTTGGAAAACTGTCTCCAGAGTAATGTAAGATGCCATCACACTCCAGTCACAAAGTGCAACAACAATGTTATAACCATTAATAAAAGGTAAGAAATAAAATCTTTCCTCCGAATACAACACCTAGACCAAAAATCAAACACATGGCACAGGCTGAGTAATTCTGAACAGGAAAGTATCATTTACTGGAGTGACATTAAATGTCCATTCTATATGGTCACTAACTGAACAGCTAGAAAAGGTGGGAAAGGAATAAAGTATTCCTGAGAGATAGTGTTATGGAAGGAGAAAACAGGCCAAACAGGCTTGGGGCAGTGAAGAAACAAAACCCACAGCCTGTAAAAAGCTGTTTTCTGTTTGCCCAGCACTCAAGACTCTTCTCATCAGGGTGAATCTTTTCAACTTACTCTATTATTTTCTGTGCACAAAATATGTTAACCCAGGAAAAACTAAACAGACTTTGAGGCATGTCTTGAAACTTTGGCCTTGTATTTATAGTCTTACTACCTCCATTGGCATGATTCCAGCAAAAAACAAGTAAAATGGAATGCAAGCAATGCGTCAGCATCTTTTCTCAAACAAATCAGTCACATTATTTCCTTTGCCTCCAAGTTTGATTTGACATAAATGCATAATTGCTAATAATAAGCAGTAGTATAAATGTGTGAATACAAATAATACTGTGTTTATAATTTATAAAGTACTATAAGCATATTATAAATAAATAAAAATTGCATATCCTGGTAAACATATAAATATCCAAATTTTAATTTTAATAAGTGCTAATAAATGCAGTCATTAACAATTTAGAGATACACCTAAGTATTTTTTTTTTAAGTTTAAAGAGAAGAGGAAGTGTGATGATGTGAAAACAATAAACAGCTTTATTGGTTCTGCCTTCATTTCACATACTACTTTTTTAACTTCAGTCTTTGTTCTTTCCCACAGTTGCATTCTGACAGAAGAGGCCACATGAGGAAGTGGGGAAAGAAGAAAAAAAAGAGGACCTTATAGTCTTTTAGTCCTGTTTATACCAGTGTCTGGATTCCAAGTACTCCTGGAGCAAAAAAGGTAAATTTGAAGGAAGATTCATGTCCTGCCCTCTGTGGTAGGACATGAGTGAAGTTCACAGTGACACAGACCCATAACAGATACACTTAGAGCTGCTGTGCAGCTGCTGAACTTGTGTTCTGAGAGTTTCAGGAGTTTATGGTGATATAGTCTGTCTTTATTAATAGCAACTGTTAAATCCTGACATGAAGTGACTGAATCCTAATGACTTACTGAACACCTTGTATGTGTGTGTACAGAGGCACACGTCATTCACCTTGCTGACATTCACTTGGCAAGTTCCAAGTTGCATAAAATCTTCTTAGGTGGTGTAGCTTTCAAGATTAGGCTCATTTAAAGAAAAGGCTGATAAAAATTAACATTTAATTTGCCAAGTTAAAAGGTAGGCCTGTGTAAGAGAGAGGGAGAAGGCAGTACTTGTACCATATGCATTTCTCTGTATTTTATGTTAGTCACTAGTGCATACTGTCCTGTTCTAAGTTCATTATTCCAGTTGTTCACCAAAAGTTTGTATATTTAGATTTGCAGGTGGAATAAGCTAAAATGCCAAAGGTAATCTTAGTTCAGAAAAATACAGGACCATCATATTCAACTCACACACTGTTTTTTCTTAAAGGCAAAACTTAGAAGCTACTGTAGAATCCAAACCCCCAAGAATCCATACCATAACTGGATAAATGCCAGAATTCTCATGGGTAAAAAAGCACCAGGCACATCATCAAGATAAGCCCAAAAATAAGATCCAAAAATATGCTTTCAGGGTACAGAGTTATGTGTCAACCTTAGAAAAACCTTGAGAGGTGTCTGGAATTCACTGGGACAATTAAAAACTCATCTGCTACAGAACGGGTTAAATGTATCTGTTTCAGCCCACACGGTGCCAGCTGGACTCTTTCCCTCACTCTGCCATAACACATTGGTTTCTCCACTTCACAGTGAACATCTTTTCCAACAGCTGTGTGCCACACACTGGCTTTTGGAAGCTTTGACTCTCAAATCCAACAGTTTGATGCATTCCAAAATAACCCATTGGAATCCAAGGTGAAGGAATGAGGAGTGGGGGATCTCTTGTCCTTTGGATGTTGTTATTTCTCTTCTTTCAAGCAATAACTCTTTCAGTGAAATGTTATTAATTCTGTGCCATGCAACACAGACAAATTTTGGATTTTCTTTGTCCCCACACAGTCAGCAGGGAGTTGTACAGTCAAATCAGCAGCACAGCATCATCCTCTGTTACTGCAGGTTGCAGAACTAGGAGAAAATACTGAGCTATCCCAGCCAAATTTAATTGTATTTTCTTTCCTTTTTCTCTTTTTGTTGATAATTCTATAGTAACAGATACATGCATATTCCTACAGCCTTCCCCTGGAGGGTTATCCCAGTGAACTCAACAGGAATCCCATATATAGTATCATTACAGAACAAAGCCAGCTATTAAGTGATATTTAGTAGCTGATTGTATTCTATCAATTATGTATGACAGTGATGGGTATTTGTAAAACAATGTGTTGCTTCTGAACCCTTATACTGTTAAAAATAAATAGTAATTTAAGTTTCCAACATTTTTTGGTGGATATAATCATGTTGGCATAACATGGCTTTAAATTATTCATGAGTTTTGTTTGGTAAAGCAGTTGAACAGTTCATGCTCTGATTTGCAGGGCAAAGCTCTTCCAAGCTCTTCTGTTTTCCTCTGGATTCTCAGTCAAGGCAAACTGTGTCTGTGTCTAACAGAGGTGGCAGAACAGCAATATATAGAATTAGTCTGATAAATTGGAGTAGAGAACTAGTACAGTACGTGTGGTGAGTGGCTTTTTCATCCCTTTACATACAAGGACCAACCAATAGAGAGTTGGTCAGTAAGTCTCTCAGACACAGGCTGGCAGCAGAGTGTAACTGTTTAGCTTAGGGGGTTCTGTTTAACTTACTCTGTTCCTCCTACTCATCCCTCAGTGATTACCTGCACTTAATAGATCTGACAGAGTAATTTATCTGTTGGATCTCCAATGTGGTTCAGTACAAAGCTGGGTAATCTTCAGTCTTTTCACTTCCTTCCAAGTAAAACTGGACCAGAAAAGCACGTTAGCATTTAGTACTGCTAATTACCTTTTAATTGACATTTGTATTATCATTATTAGGCTGATATCATGCTCTGCTACACTCTAAATTCCCACTTAAGAAGGAGCTCTTGGAATCATTTGGGAGAGTTTGGTGAATGTTTAGTAGCTATCAAAAAGGCAAGAAAAATCCGAAGAATGATGTGGAAGCCAGAGCAGAAAGCATGTCATGCAAAAATACAAATATTTTATAAGTGCTTCTTGAGTTTCTGTCCGTCCTATTCAGCCAGGCTGATGCCACAAGTGATAAAGTTTGACTGAACAAAAGTGCTGAGGGATGGTAGAGATATGGAATGGCTTCCACACGAGAACAATTAAATAGGTTGAGGCTCTTCAGGACAGGAAAGAAATGTCTGGAGACAATGTTATGACAGATCTCTGTAACATCATGAAGTGCATGGAAAAAAGGTGATTTGAGAGTGGTTATTCACAGGTTCCCTTGACACCAGATTTATGGCACACCAAATTAAATTATCTGGCAGAAAATTTAAAGCAATGGGAAGTGTTTTCAAGCAATGCATAATTAAACTTAAGAATTTATTGCTATGATATATTGCTGGAAGTATATTCAAGTGCAAAAGCAATTTAAGAGAATAGAATAAAAAACAATTAACTGCTCCTAAATGTAAAGGAAAGGACACATTCTCTGTGTCTGAAGGACCTTTAGGTTCAGACTGCCAGAGGCTGAGGGGGTATATGAGGAAGCTTGAGATAATATCATATACTACCTACACAGCTGCTGCTGAGCACTGATGAACGGGAGCAGTGGAGGATTCAAAGCTATAATTTCAAGCAATTTGTTTACAGATGTAGGTGAACAATTGGTTTGTGTGTGAGATGAGATCTGAAAAACAATCTTGAGAGCTGTGACAGCTGGGAGCCTCCATTCACTGCCAGAAAATAAAGAGATATCTTGTGTAATATATGGGAAGGGTGTTCAGTGCACCCTTTAGAACATCTATCACATGACTGCTGTGATTTCAGGGGACTGGCCTGAGTTACAAATCTGGACCTCTCAAGGGTTATGCTCCTAACTCTGAAAAATATGGGGAGTTACTTTCTGCAGGGCAGCTCTGTAGCAAAGGTTGGATTCTGTAATGAATTCTGAAGCTGCTCAAATCATGTTTAATCCAGGACTCTGATCACAGGATGCTTCACAGACAAATCAGAAATGGATTACCAGTGCAGCTGCCTTGTATCCCTGCACCCTAAATTCACAAAGCTTCGTGTAACTCATACAGACATAATTTTGAAAGCACACACAACCCTAACCCACAGGTACCCATATTTATATTTCAAAAGTGGGAAAGGGATTCTGTAGAGGCAGCTGATCAGTAGACAAAACTGAGTGTGGCTCTTCCAGAAAGATTTCTTTTAAGAAAAGAATTCATGACTCAGTATAAAGCCTTTTGTCCAATGGCAGTTTTGCTGTAGAATGTTTGCTTATACAGATTAGAACTTTCAGTGCTGTTGGCTAAGTGAGGACCTGTATTAGTGCAAAGGTTTAAATGTTTCATCATGTTGACAAAGGCAAATGTTGAAGCTGCAGCTGTGGTGTAACACCAGGTCACTGCTGAGGTAGTCTCATTTATCATTTGGCCCCCACCTAATCAGTCAAAGGTTTCACAAAGCAGATTAGAGTACAAAATGTAAGCCTAATTTTTCATGGTTACCGTGTAATGAATAATGTGTGCGTGTAGATCAGCTCAGATGACATACATTTTCTTCACAATGAGAAGGAGACTTCCTGAATGAGAGATTAAAAACTAACTGGATTTTAGCCCCAAAGCTTTCCAGCCAGCAGTTTAGCTCTCACAGAGTAGGTATAAATATTCTGCAAAGGATCTTCATTATAAGATTTATTCCTGAATTTGGGGCTTTTCTTTGATATTTATCAATGCCTCTTCAACTGATTTACCATTTTTAGATCCCTGAAGAACAGATAAATATTAGTACCCTGCAGATGATTAACTAAAGGATAGGAATCAAGGTCAGGTGAAATTACTAAATCCTTCTTTGCTTTTTTCTCTTTTCTAATTATTGTCTGACTAGCTCACAGCTATGGAGGTTATATTTCAAAAATATCACTAATAAAGACAAACTTGATTATTTGTTTTCACTATTTCTGCAGATGGAGAACTGGAACAGGTTTTAAGGCTGCAAAATAGAGGGCTCAGTGCTAGAACTTTGGAATTTCTGACTGGGTCCTTGGCACTCTTGAAACTCTCCAGGCCACAGGTAATAGAGGATATTCATTATAAGCATGGGGGTTTTTTAAATATTAGCCCTTTAGCAGGTGCCCAGCAACTTCTTACTTCCATATCTTATAAATTCCTTTACAATTCACAGTGCAGCATTCCAAATCTGACTTTTAAGAAGTATCTTGTGCTGCTATTTAATACAGTCACCATCCAGCAATCATTTTGTGTTCTGCTGTATGCAGCGCTTCACGAAAATGTAGAAAAAGGACCTTTTGCATTTGGGGATTACGACTTCATGGGTGCTGAGCGCTCAGTAAAATGTCACTTATTACCATGTAGGACATCTGAGCACCTTGGAGGATGGCTTAGACTGTGACAGCTAACACTGGGGTTTTTAATAACGAGCGTGACAGGTGTTTTACTGCATGAGTGATTGGAGGGAACAGTGCAGAGGAGATGAGTGTCAGTGCCTCTCCAGGGGTTTGGCAGCAAAGCCAGAACGAAGCAGCAGTGGGAAGGACAACAAAGATGTTAATTTGAAGGAAAACAGTGAGTTAAATTGACTTTCAAGGGAGAGGAGAATAAAAGCATTCACTTTACAGTAGCAGGCGAAGAGTAAAGAGTGTTATTAGTGAGAGATGTGCTCAAAGGTGGGTAGTCTGGAAACTGCAGCCAATGAAGGGCCACTTGAGGACATGTCTGAAGTGGTAGTGGATGCTGATAAGGAGACACAGAGAGGTAATTAGATACCTGTTGATGTTAAATGTATTAAATTCCATATGACATTTAAAAGAAGAATGGCAAAGTGATAGAATAGACTTAGAAATTCAGAAAAATTGAGTTATGCCACTGGAATGCAAACAGCACAGCATGGACACTGAAAACAGACTTTCTGCGTAGTTTATTCAAATCTACTTGATTTTCTAATACATGTAAAAAATATTTGTATCTTCTATTTGATGGTTGGGGTTTTTTTCACAGCTTAATTAACAAAGCTTAGATTTTCAAAAGTGATTAATTAATTGGCTGCATTTGGACTTGGGTACCTATCTTGAAACCTCTTTAAAAAGCTGCTTTTCTTGGAAGAAACTCTAATTTTCAGAAATACTAAATAACAGGTTTCTTTAGGATGCCTCATGCAGGCCAGCATATATGGAGCAATATCTGCAAAGGAGAGAGGAATGCACTAGTGAGTTGGCAAGTTTTTACAGAATTTTTTTAACAGCCCTACAGAAAGTCAGCACAGGTAAAATGTGAAGAGGAGTCAAAAGGTGTCCATAAACAAAAAGAGATTGTTAAGAAGATTGGACTGCAGGTACGTTACCTGATGGGTTTCTGAATGACAAGGGGAAGCAACTCATCAGAAAAGAGCTGATGCTTTTTTTTTTTCCTCCTTTTCTTTTTATTCTTTTTCTCCCCAAACAACTGAATTCAGCATTCAGTAAATTCAGATAACATATACATTTTTTTTGCATGGGTGGCAGCATAACCATTTTACTGCTGTGCAAGCAGTATGTACTTTCTGGAAAACACCCCCATAAATCTTGCCTTTGCAAACAGAAGAGATCCTATGCTCCAGCAGCTCTGTGGAAAAAGCAGTGTTCTGTCTTATTCCAGTAGAATTGTTTCTGTTTCTACCACTGCATTTTTCTGTAGTCTCTGTTTACCATTTCCAGCCAACATTAGATGTGTTCCCTCATTACTCAGCTCTGTGGTGGTTTCCACAGCTCTAAGATCAATATGACAAACCATTCTTACAGTCAGACTTTGCTGAAGCATTTTTTTTTCCTCTGAACTGAGGTCAAGAGAAATAAATTTTGTACCTGGATAACCCCATCAAGTCTGTAATATTAAGAATGTTTTTTCAGCACCTGTGGAATGTTTCACATTCGGGAAAAGGCACACTGTACATTAATTTAAACCTTGTTATGTCTTACAGTTTGTTGCCAGTGGCTCAGAAGAACTACAGAGTAAACATGCCTTTCATTAAAGACCAAAAGAGTATAATATCAAGGAAGCAGAGGCCCAGAAGGCAGGGTAAGGGTACAAAACTGGTTTTTAAGCACAGTACATGCTGTATAAACTCAGCACTCTCTATGCAAAGCACTTGGCATGCAAATGTCAAGGAACATTTTATTACACGAGAGCAGAGCAGGCCACTGAAACCTTGCAGCACATTTAGTACATGTCAGAGCAATTTGAAGGCACTATCCTGGAAGGATGTGATGGAATGAAAGATGATAAAACCCCAAATTCAATATCATTTACCATTTTTAAATCCATCAAATTATTTTAAAAATTGAGTTTAAAAGCCCAGCTGTACATTGTATTAAATTTGGATTTTTGATGAGAGTAAGGAGATCTCAAGATTTTCATGGGCTCACATTGCTGTATGTTCTGAGCAACACAGGTGTTTGCCACAAAATGGTAACCGCAGGATGTTAATTCCGGCTTTCTCTCTTGCTTTATTTGCAGCTGCCATATCAGCTCTTTCATTAAAAGCAAATCTAACTCGTGTGCTGATATGAGGCAAAAGTTCCAGCAGAACATGAAGAAACAGCTTGTTCTTTATGTGACACCCTCGTGAGCCTCGAGAGGTAGGAAAAGACTCTTTTCCTGTGTACTCTTAAAACACAACCCACCTTACTGCTGACCAGATTTAGGACTTGTCTTCAGACCCTTTAAAGATGCATTTATTTGTCTTGGCATTCAAATGAGAATACAGGGATGATGATAGACAATTTTGTGACTGCATACAAAAATATATTACAGGTTAAATATTTGCAGCAGTGTTTTGGAATATTTCTGAGCCATCCTTCTGGAAATATACATTGAATATATTTACTTTGGGCATTGTAGTCCTTTTCACCCCAAAAGTTGGATAATAAATTCAGTCCACACGCACTCTGTATGGCTGTTTTGCATTTTCAGTTCAGAGATCACTGCTCTGTTCTTCAGCATTGCTTTGACTCTTCTCACTGTAACAGTTGCAATGTCCTCTCTCAAGGCCTTTTCCCAGATCACTGACATCTCTGCCTTGTTGACCAGCTGAAACCTGTCATCCTTTTCCTCTCACCCAGAAACATTCATCTGTGATCTTGGTGCAAATTCTCGTCTCAGTAGGCACCAGCCCTGAGATCCTTCTTTACTCTGCTGTTCTGAAGGGTGTTTTCTTTCCCCCTCCCACTTCTTCTTTCCATTCTTCTGTTCCATTTTGTACTGAGATTTTTGTCCCCAGAACTTCCCTTGTCTGCAGCCAGGTCCTTGTTTTCTTCCCTGAGCAGCTGCTGTTCCTGCACAAGGAACTAATCATTCCAGCATCCTGCAGCATGGATGGACAAGCTGGATGGAAAGTTACTGTTGCAGCTATTTTAGTATTCTCCATACAGCCACACAAGCACATATCCTATTTGATCAGCATTTGGAGATGAAACCTCAGATTGGCAGGATATAGTATAAATAATTTATTGGAAAGAAAAGCAGATGTTTTTGTTATAACCCAGCAACACTTTTTGTAGCAATGCACACACGAACCCAATCTCTGGGTCAAAATTCTAGCTCAGGTCACCCTATTCCATCTCTCTTCTGTTCTACTTTAATTAATATTTTACCCTAAATCACTGTACAGTATTCTGTTTGGTTTTAAGCATAGAAAGTGGAGGTTGAATTTCAGTTTAAATCAAACTTCAGTTTGATTCTGAAGGTTTTCTTACCTACAGCTTAGAGTTGATATAAAATGTAAACATTTTTAATGTGTTTGTAGAAATATGAATGTATATAGAACACTGCAAAAGCAAAAACTGGTATGAGTGTCCACAGACTGAACATAAAACATGTTCTTCACATTCATGTTTTCTGCCTTCCCTCCTGTCTTCCCTGTTAACTATGCAGCAGTATGATCATGTTTAAAACACAGCTTCAACTTTTAAGTTGGGGGTTTTTTTTGTAGGAGGCAGGAAGAGCAACATTGTCAGAAATACCAGGCTCTGAAACAACTGAAAGAATAATAGAGCTGGGCACGAGATGATGAAGGTGGACTAAACTGGTAAGGAGAGAGAACCTCTCACTGCTTTGGCTTTGCCAACACAGTTTAGCACGTACAGCTCTCCGTGCCAGCCCTGTTCTGCCGAGCGCTGTCTGTGAAGGGTACGGAGCTGAAATCTGTGTTTCTGTTTTAACGAGGCTGGTCACCCCCCTCGTGGAGACACAAAGTCATGGCAGAGCCGTTGCTTTCCCCACAGTACTTGTTTCATTCACAGTAAGGCTGGTTTCTCCATGCTCTTGCAAACTCTGCATGCCAAGAAAGCTGAATCACAGAGGAACACTTTGCTAGTATGTGCTGTCAGTCGAGTTGTCTTGGCTCTCTCATGAAGTGAGAAAAAAACAAACAAACAAATATATGATGTAAGAATACACTGAACAGAGTGAAAAGATACCTTTTCAAGATATCTCAGTGCATGGATGGGTTATAAAAGGCCTGGGTGGGACACAATTACGGTTACTTGGAAAATCTAATGAGTGATAATAAGGATTTGGCTGTACAGCCACACCAGCAGGGTACTGCTGAGCGTGGAACTGGCCCTGCTGAAGATGAGAACCACGTGTTTCTTTTTTTACCGGCTTAAGGAGGAAATTTCTCACCCCCTTCCTGCTGTCCCAGTAACATGTATCCTAAACTGGAGGGAGGCAGCACTTCCTGATGATGTGCTGCCAAATCCTCACCTTTGCAATGAAAGCCACAGCACACCCCAGTCAGGCACAGTCTAGAAAGGTTTGGAACATCAGTCTTCAGGGCTGTCAAAGCAGCACTGCAGAATTTAGACAGAACATTTAAAAAATGGCAGTCTTTTCACAAGAATTTTATTTTTATTGTAATGTGTAATTCTCCTCCTGTATCTCTATATTCAGAGTGAAATGGTAAAGGCTGCACATTACAGTGCACTTACATCAATGAGATTTATGTCAGCACATAGAGAGAGGAGAATGATGATAGCACAGGGAAAAGGCATATTAAGAAGAATCAGAAAGTGTGTCAGATCAGGCACTGATTGCATTGGAAAATCCACAGAGGCTAAACAAAATAAATAGAGAAAATATGAAGAGGACAAATGTGTAGCAAAATGGAAGTATTTGTTGGGATTTTATTATTTCCTTTCATGCCCAAGTTTGTCATCCAAAATTTGATGAATAATGAAGAAGCTCTTATTTCAATGCCCAGCGAAGGGAATTGGTGCTCGAGTCCAATAAAGTAAAGCTCTTTCACATTATTCGTATTAAAGGTCCCTTCCAACCCAAACCATTCTATGATTCACTCGGAATTACGTTGAGTAGTGCATTCCCCAGAGAGCCATTTTTTCTATGGAAGTTATGGAAATGGTGAAGTGGCAGAAATGCCAAACAAACTCAGAGTTATTAATCAGATATTCGTTTGTTCCCAAAGGCTTCTCTTTTATTGCTGTTCTTCTTTCTGCTAAAGGTTTCCTGTATTGCTTGCCAGACTCACTCAGTCTGTGAAGAGTGACTATTTTGTGCAGAAAATCTTAAAGAAAGTGGAAAAATATGGCAAAAATCCTGATTTGAAAATTTACCAGGCATGTTTCTTAAGGTTCTGGCTGATGTACACATGTGGGGAGCTGTGTGATGAGGGTGGGCAGACCAAGGCACCTGTGGGTAAAATTCCTGCACTTGGAAAGTTACCAGGTGAAATCATTTAGGATCTCACTAAATGAAGATGCTACTATTCATTTTTTTACAAGGCACTTTGAACTCTTCAAGAGAAAGACGGTATGACAGCCATTGGTTTATTAATCATTATCATTTTATTATTATGTCATTGTTGATTTATTTACTGCCTCAGTGAAAGTGACACCTGTCATAAATTGTTAGGACACTTGAAGTGAAGCATTAACTTGTGCTCTGAAAAGGCCTGTCCTTCCCAATAGTTACATCCACGAGCTATTTAGGTTATGAATTATGTCCCTGATCCAGGAACTCTGCAGAAATGTTTGTTTTGCTTCAGCAACACTAAAAAAAACCCAACACCTACCTCTCAAGATCTTAAGCTGGGCTCAACTCTTGTAGTTCTAGAAGAAACTGGTAGATGAGGAAGGACATAAGGAAGGCAAGAGAACCCCTTCCAACTCAGAATATTCTGTGACTCTGACATTAGACTTACACACCTCTGTGTAGTGTGACCAGGTAACTAACTTACCAAAATGGCAACGATGCCACCTTGTGTTTTGTGTTCTCATCTCAGTTATTCCTCTGATCTGCAAGACCGAGAGAAGTCTCTCAGAGGCAGCAGGTTATTCTGCATTTTACACATACCAAGTGTTATCTTGCCTTACAAATGCAAAGGTTTAGCACCCAACATGTTGAGATCAGGGTATCTGTACTGTCTTGATGTTTTATAAAAATAAGAATTTTGTCTTGTGCCCTAATTTGCATAGTCACTAACCAGAGAGGCAGCCTTGCTTTAATGTTCAATAGAAAAGTCTCAGTTGCTTGCTGAGTTTAGATCTATTTATTTGCTATTTCCTTTGCATTTTGATCCTTCATATTTGTGCAACAGTAATAGAGGAAAAACATGTGAGCATACCTGAATCTCCTGTCTGTTTCTTTATACACCCTTCAAAAATAGCCACAGAGGAAGGAGGACCTTGGTGCTCCTTCTGACAGGAATAGATGAAAGAAAGTGTTGTGTTTTAGAAGGAGCAGCATCACTGAATATGATCTGGCTGAGATTCCAGATGAAGTTCTTATTTAACTCCAAATTGTTTTAATGTAAGTGCCTTGATGGTAGGTAGAAGACAGATGCAGGTTTAAAACACAAAGACTTGACTTGGAAGGATTCAGGATATAAATTGCAATGAAAATTGTAGGATTTTCCTTTTAGTTCATTTTAGAGCATATCCAACGCTCTGAATGTTTTGGTGACACGAAGCACTACACTGTTTGCAAAAGCCATTATATTTGGTCTGTTGTCACAATGGTCAAATTTTCCCACATGTTATCTTTCTCTTACACATAAATCAAAAGCTCAGGAAAGAACCTTTTTTTGTTTCAGTTTGTACATGAAAGTACTGTGCAGATGCCAGCAGAGGTTTTCAGTGAGTGGTTTCAGATGAGTAGCACAGTCCTTCACCTCTTAATCACAGGTCAGGTAATTTCTTCAGACATTCCTCTAACAATACCTACAGTATAACAAGCATCTACTCAGCACAGATATACTGATTTCCATGTCTAAATATCATTGTCTCTATCTGCTCTTCATTTTAGATCTCCTTTATGAAAAACAGCCCAAGCACAGGGTAGTTTTAAGCTTTAAGACAAATCTTTTTTTTTTTGCATTAATTCTTTCTATTGTAATTCAGATGTTTTATTTTTGCATTGAGTTTATCCTGTAGTTACTGTATGATTATGGATTAATTCTTGCCTTATTAAAATCAGTGCTGAAAAGCCAAGCATCCTTAGGCACATTTCTCAGGTTTCCAGCTGAAGATACGTTTTCCCCTCATTACCTCAGCATATGTTTGCCATTACTGTGCAGGGTAAGACAGTAGAATGACACCCCTGAACTCACAGACAGTGATAAATATGTGATGTTTGTGAACCTGTCTGGGCTCAGCCACGTATTTCCTGGTGGGTCACAATTGCTGGGTGATGGAATTGGTGACCCAGTGACCTTCTAAGCTGATGATCTTACTGAGCTGCTTCCCTGCCTGTCAAAGCTTCCAGAGGACCCACTGGGGAGAAATGCTGTTGATCCTTCCGCCACAATAAGGGGAAACAATGCCAGCTTAGGGTCCAGGTGGGTAGAGTGACCACTGATGAGTAATATGTTATTGATTAATGGCCTCATTTTGTCTCCCCTCAATATCAAGAGGTAATTGTTTTTCAGTGAAAAGAGCCAGATTTTTTTGACTTACAGACATAAGAAAAAAGTAAGCTCTTAAAGTTCTGTTGTGCTCCTGCTTTTCTCAGTCTATCTGTGGCAGTGATAACTTAGCATTTGTACAAGTAGTGAAGCCATATTTTCCTCTCTCTATGCTTTTCTTGTCCTCCATCTCAAAATCCAGTGAAAAACTTCTCTCCAAAAGCTCTGGAGGGCTGACCTAGTGCCCAGAGAAATAAGTGGCAGTGCTTCTGCCAGAGGAGCAGGATGAAGTCTTGTTCTGACCTCAGAGACCTCAAGTGCACTGTTCACTGTATTCTTCCATTTCTTTTAGCTTCCTTGCAGCCCTCTGTGGGTTTTGAGAGACTCCAGTTCTCCACTTCTTTGGGATCATATCACCATGATCTGAGTCAAGTTTCATTGTCAGCGCTGTTGTGTTACCCTGTGGCAAACAAAAAGAAAACTTAGCAGCTCGGGAGCTCCTGGTGGAACTGTGGTTACACAGGGTGGAACCTTCATCTTGGTCCTTCCTCCCTCTGTGGAACTGCAGAGAGAAGGTTGTGAAATTTCCTTACGTCCAAGAAACAGGAACAAAGGGGTTTGTCCTCAGCTGGAGTGCATGAGCCATGAAGCCAAAATCCAAACTTTATACCAGCCAAGCATGTGACCTAATGTGTCTGCCCTCATGTAAGATGAGATGATTGTGCTAAATGTAATTAGCTAATGTCTGAGCAGCTCTCTGAGCTCCCAAAGCAGGATGCCAGTGTGAATGTTAGGAGTCTGTAATGTTTTCATGGGATTATGAAATATCCTATGTATGCTTTTGTTTTATGATGGCTCTTGTCTCTCCTATTGCCACCAGGTAACAAGGAGTTTCTCCTCTAAGAAGAAAATAGATTGTCTTTTTTTTTTCTCCAGCATCAGCCTAATGAAAAAAAATTCTGCTTCTTTTATTCTGAAGTGGCAAAGAGCTCCTCTGGAGAAAATAGCAGCTTTCCTTTTCCTGCTTCCTGACAAGCAGTTTCCTCAGGCAAGATCCTCAGCCCTGCTCAAGTCTTTGCCAACTTAAAGGACTAAAACAAAACAAAGAGGTGTTAGGTCCATACTGAGGTAAAAGAGGACTTGAGGTTTTTAAATTTCTAAGGTTTTTTTCCTGCAGATATCTTGGATTCTCCCAAATACTTCCACAAACAATCTCACAGTCTCAGAATTGCTGCTTCAATACACCCTTGCAGGGTAGGTTCAGAGTAACCCATTTAACACACGGAGATGGGTGCACCAAGAGTCCAAGCAACTTGCTGAAGGTCTCCAGAGTGTGGTAGAGCTGCTTGGACCAGTGTTCTCTCTGCTCATCTTCCCATTCTGTTCTGGTCCTCTAAATTTCAGCTAATGGGCCAGTCATTCACAAATGTATTAGCCAAAACAAGCCACACGAGCTTGGGTTGGTCACTTGCTTCATGCTCTGGAGTGGATGTCTGGGGGATTCAGACACTGAACTTGGAGATTCTTGATCCTGTTTCCTGCTGCCTGATGTGTTCCCAGTGCCATCCAAGCCCCACACACCTCAGGTGAAGCTGAGATAAGAACATTTTGCTGGGTGTCACTGGTAGCAGGGCAGAAAGTTATGGTTGCTTGAGAATTGCTTGGATATTAGGCTAGAAATTGTTACAGGAAGACTCGTCAATTAGAAGAGTGAATGATGCCTCTTTCACCATTCACTCTTCCCTTCCGCTTCACAGTGGTTCTGGAATTGTCATCTCCACTCTCTTCTTGTAGGAAAGCTTTCAGCATTGTGGAAAAGAAGCCAATCATCCTATTATATCAACAACAATAGTCCCACTCTGTTTTATATTGGACGTAAAAAGCAACATCTTATAAATAGGGATTATAAAATAAACATCTCTGTCTTTCTTGGAAATAGGCTGTTTTATTGTAAAGAAATGTCACACTCATTGTAGGGGTATTCAGAAATTGAGGTACATGTTCCCAACTGGAATTTCAGCTTTACATATCACCCTTTTATTCTTCTGTCCTGTAAATTAAGACCACACCAGCATGATAAAGAGATGAAATTATATTTAGCCCTGCACACTAATAACAGCAATTATTTCTGCTAAATTTTGATAAATACCACTGTTGTGGCATTGCAGAAGATAAAAACCCAGCCTAACAAACCCCAGGATATTTGGGATAAGCTCCAGCTTCTATCAAGGTCAGTGGAAAGATTGTTATCGACCCTGCTGAGTGTTGATGACTGTAAAATCAGAACAGGTTGTTATTACAAATGCCATGGCTGATCTTGTGACCAGCAAAATAAGAGTCCAATTCCCAGTAGGAAAACTGACCAACCACCAAAAGAAAGTGGTCGAAGAGAGAAAAAGATGTGACCAAACATAGCTGGGAAGAATTCTCAGATGCCTCAACCTTAATTTCCCTAATTTTGTATCATAAACAGCTGATCACAAGAAGCTGAGAGGACATACCAGGGCCTGAAGCACCCTGAAATCACCCTTCTTAATCATCTGTGACTGGCCAGCATCAAAAAAGGGATGTAGATGCATTTTGGTCTACTTGATGTTTGTGTTTCATGACAAAATTGGAGAGGGAGGGAAAAGTTGAGATGGCTGAATAACAGTCCAACAAACCAGTGTCATTGTAGCATGTTTGAAGTTGTATTTCTCTGTTCATCAGGGTAACAGGAAGCAGAGAGGATGTTAATTCAGGAGCCCTCTCAACAGTGAGGGCAAGGAATGCTCTTTTATGCCATGCCAGGAGGGCAGGGACACAGCAGCATTCAGCCCATTGAACCAGCCTCTGAGTTCCATGTTCTGAGGGACCACCACAGCCCACTGGGACTCTCTTTGGTGGTAAGTGGCCATTTTCTTACTGAAGTGAGTAAGAAAGTCAGATCCTAGATTATTCTGCAGCCAAGAAGGGAATTAAAGGGTGTATTCTGAAATAAAGGCTGTATTCCACTGGAGGCACAGCAAACTCAAAACTAACTCCTTCCCATCAGAACACGCCTTCCAGAGGAGCTGGCATGCTCCAGCTACACAGATCTCCTGCAGGCTTTGGACTGGTGACTGCATCAGCCCCACACAATAGAATCCTTTTTAGTGGTGTCACTCCTGATTAACAATGTCAGTTCTCAAGATTCTGATTTTCTGTTGTTGAACTAGACTTCTGCAGTGCACTTCACAGGGGCAAGATTAGACCCTGAAGTAGGGGAAGGCTGAAAAAAAGCCTTTTCTCTTTGTTGACTTATCTTTCCCTTCTTTTACCTGGCAAATGGTTGTTTCTTTTCCATGTGATTTATATGTTTTTTTATTAGGGTGGCTGTATTTTAGTACACTACATTGTAAATTACACCCAACTATGTATGATGGATTTAGTCATTGTGCTATAAATTGTGGTGGATTTTTAAAAGAACACGTCATGGTTGACACAACTACAACATCTGATTTATTTCTAGTGCCAGATTACTGTAACAGTCATCAAAACATTGTCTTGCACAGAGAGTTCATTAGAACGTTTCTCAGAATATTCTAGCAAATGTTTGCCTTTCAAAGGCTGCTCTTTTCTACCTATGGTTCTTCAAACCATGTTTACAAAGTAGGGCAGGTTGCAGATAAAGGAAATATGTGTATTCTGTAATGAAAACTTTGCATAAAAAGTGTGGAGGGAAGATTGCAATGTCCAACTGTTCCCATTTGTTGTAGGAAAAGAGGAAAAACTGTGTCCCACATAATCTGAGTGGCTGAGATAAAAATGACAAAAAAGCAAGCTTTTGCTCCTGTAAAAAAAAAAATAGACTTGATTTCTGCAGGCTTATAAAAAGAATCCAGGACATGAGCAGGGAACTTTTTTAAAAGCCCTCTCCAAATTCCACAACAGTGTTACCAGATTTTCTCATGCACAAAGTGTAAAAATAAAACACTGAAATTATTAAACAACACAAAGTAGAATATTTGCATATTTATCAGTCTGACATGCTGGTGTCTGTTCTGCAGCTTGTCCTGGTGTCACAGGACAAAAGTGGACACTGAGTATATACATTTGAACAGTTTTTTTTAGGACTGTGATAAATGTAATGTATCAGTTAGGAAAAAGAATTCTGTCCTGTTATGTTTCCCAGCAGGTTATTTCCTGCTGGGAAACAGGAGGAAACAGAAACAGTCTCAGTTCCTATGTTCTCACTAAATGATCTCCTGAATAACAGTAACCTGAGTCCCAGGCCATGTTCACCAGTGCACTCTGAGCCACTGCAACTGCATTGAAAAAAGCTGGATTTTGGATCAGTCAGATCCAAATTTGATGACTGTTCTAATTACTGTATTTGGGAATCCTTAATGAAAGAAGAGTACGTGTGTATATGTGTGAGAGAAGGAAAGATGGTCCCTTTGGGATGGTACACAATGGGAAAGTGCTAAGTGTATTAAATATTCATAGAACAATTAGTATTCAGCTTATCCCACAAGTTCAGATCTGAGTCCAGATCCAGATCTTCCCTAATGGATGCATTTAACCTTTTGGTTCAGGCCTTATCCTGCCAGTAAGTAACATAATTGACCTCATCCAACCCCAGAACATGCACAACCATGGCTGTGTTTTCCTGTTATTTGTATTGTGGGAAACTGGAGCTGATCCAGAGAAGTCCATGAAGAGATTCCAGACTGACTGTGGAGTGAGAACTAATTGAATTCATTGTCTGCACCAAATACCTTTATTAATAGAATATGAAATAATCTTAAATAATCCCAAAATGTTTTCATAAGCACTTGAATTTATGAAAAATATTCAAAACAGCAATTTTCAGTTATTTGCTAGTACAGATTAGTTTGTAATTTCTTTGATAATACAAATACTCAAGTTGGCAAAATTGTTCAAATTCTTAAACTAACAAATTTGTTACAAATGTTTTCAGGAACTCCTAGAAAATAAATGTTCATTAGTATTTCCAAAAGGCTGAATTTACAGCACTGCATTGCACAGCCACATCTGAAATGAATTCTCATAGCAAGAAATCTGAAAAATGAGATGTCCAGTTTAAAAGAAAGATATAAACAAGAAGGGACCTGCTATTAAACCCCCTGGTAGTAACTCTCCACTTGGATTCTAAAGGAAATTTAACTGAGCTGAGCTCTATTTTCAGAGTGTTAAACTGAGGTAAGATAAATCCTGCTATTTCAGTGCTACCAAGGACTGCTACAACAGCCTGTCTTGCCAGTCACCAGGAGGAAAACTTCCAAGAACATGAACTCATTTGCAGGGAAATGGAACACTGAGATAAAACAAGGGCTCCTCACAGCCCAGCCCAGATCACCCACGGCACTGAGCAGATGCCCATTGCTGTCTGAGCTGCTGTAACAGATCCTTTGATGTTGATATATGACTGAATCAGACAGGTCAGAAGCCAGGAGACAGAATGGAAAAGGACAGACCATGGAAAACATACAAGGACATCTTCCCACATGTTCGAACGCTAGCAGGCTTGCACGGTCGACTTGTTTATTGGCTTCAAATTAGGGTAGTACTTTAGAAGGTTATCAGTGAATGAAAATCTCAGACTATGAAAGAAACTTTCATTTTTATCTGAACATTTCCCTGTTCACATGTTTATTTCCCATGAATAATTTACCAAAGTTAACAGCTCATCACGGATCTCTGATGTTTCCGAAGCCACAGCCCACAGCTGTAGTCCCCAGTGAAAAATGGGAGTATACAGCTGCAAGGGTACAATTGCAAAGTTATGTTTAAGCTAAGGAAGGCATTTCTCTCACAATACCTATTACAGCAGGAGTGTACACTGATCCCAGTGGGAGACTAATGCATCAGCCCCACAGACACTGCTGACTCACAAATGCTCACAGAAATACAATAGCAAAACCAGTCCTGATCCAGAATTCTTAAGGAAGGGAATGTGCATCCTTCCAGTCATTACACTTTCTACTATTTGATATGCCACATATTAAACTCTGTCCACTTCAAAAGCAGGAACAATGAGCCATGCCCCTGTTGTGCCCTAACTAGTTCTATTCTAGAAGAAATGACAGTGATAGGAACAGATTTAGGGAAGGGTCTACATTAATTCTTGAAGTTTGATGTAATGCAAATATATGCAAGTTGGCAAAAAGAAAAAAAAAGCCAACATGAATTTAGCCTTTGATTCCTGAATGCTCTCATTTATTTATGGCAGAGAGTTAAAGGGCAGATATTGACCCTTATCTGTTTCTCATGGGAAAGAAATAATTTTGGTACAAGTAATCTCTGTCTTCTTTATAAGTCCACCCACTACTGTGCCTTTCATAAGAAATCAACATCCAAATTATTCTTGTAACTTCTTGACTACAGTTTTCAGTTAAATAATACAGCAGCTCCCTGTCTTGGGAAAAGTATAACTGTCAGGATATTGAAAATGTATTGAAGACAGCAAACTGAACCTATCTGATTCAATCTCATAAATGAATAACATCTTTGCTAGGCTATCACTGATTCAACTGGAATTTAAGGGCCATCAAGTAAGCTTAGTTTCTGTCTCCTGTATAAAGGGATTTTAGTTTGTCATTATCCAGCACTGCCTGAATGGAATTTATGAACATTCTGTGATACTGTCAATAGACAAACTTACTCCAGAGCTAGGAACAACTGTCTTTGTGACAGCTTATTACAACTGCTTCTTTTGCATAATGTTGACAAATAGTTTGATCCAAATATTCATTTTGAATCCCTAAATGATAGGTAGAGTAAGCAGACCCAGGCAGCCTCCCAAATCTCTCCCTTCTCGTTTCTTTTGATGCTAAAGTAAGTTTAATGCTAAACTAAAGTAAATTTAGTTTACACATGCATCTACCAATTGCTTCTATCTACAAGCTCCACTATATAAACAACATAATCACCTGAACAGCAGCTGAAAGATACCAAAATATCTAAAATCAAAAGCATAATGGCTATTTCCCAAAACCTGCCAGTAAACCTCCATGGTACAGCTGTGTGGGGGCCAACACAATGAATTAGAATAGATTTCATTTTGCACTTCTTGAACCTGTAACAGTCCTGCATTCCTTAGTAGTGCTTAGTCCTTTGCTGTATCTGTTCTGGTCATTAACATAATCTCCATTTTTATCCAAATTTTATGTTGGTTAGTAGTAGTATTTTCATTGCCACCCCACTGAGGCTACTTCTTTATTCCTTATTGTGAGTTACTTTATTCCTTATTCTGAGGCCAGGGCAGAATGTTACACTCACATGAACATTCTGTATTTGTAATAGGAAGTTTCCAAGGAGCAAACCAAATAAGATTAAACAGGATTATCTGAACATCAATAACAACCAGGGCAGCTCTTCTCTTATATCCCCATTCAGGATTCTCTGTAGCTTCTATTCAACTCTAACGGCAACAGAGAATCAAAAATATGGCTTCTCTCTCAACAATAAGCACCAGGTACAGAGTTCTGGTCCAAAACTTGAAAACCCCAATCCGTGGAAGTATTTGGATTTAAAGTCTCAAAAAAAAAAAAGGGGGGGAGGATAGAATGTTTTCTGCAGCTGAAGTTCAGGCACAAGTAAAAAGGACAGTTCACCTCAGTTCACTATAAATAGAGACTTCTAAGCAAAGACCTATCTGTGGAAAGCAAATTTGGACACCAAAATGTACAGAATAAAGGACTGATTTAGCAGTAGACCTGCAAAGATGAAAAGCTGGAGACAGGAGTTCATTTGGCACTGCTGCCTGGGAATAGACAGGGAGTCATTTCCCTCCAGTGGCTGCTTGGGTGACACAGATTTCTTCATAACTTCATAGCACCAAGAACCAATAATGCAGGTCTGTCTTTGTTCCTTCATAGTCACAGTCTCCAACTCGGTGTTGCTGAATGGCCTGACAGTCATGAGGATGAACAGCCAGCAGAGGAAGGGTGTTCCTACACACTTGTTAAGACCAGAATGACCAGGTAAAAAATTGTCTTTGAAAAGAGAGGGGTGGATTAGTTTTCCCTGTAGAATACTTCTGTAGAAGCATTTATGTAAACAAGCTGAAATACTACTTTTTGGAATATGGGAGGCCTCCTCTCGTGTGCAGGTGATCCCCCTTTTGAGGAAAGGGAAGACTCAGAACACTGAACAATGTAACAGCAGTAGCAGTGCTGCTGTGTATACATAGTTTAATACCCACGGGCTTCCTTGTTCCATTTGCAAAACAGAGATGGATTTTACTATCATGACATAGTGTGATGAAGTATATGAAGAACTTTAAATTACTGTGCAATGGATGCAGTATGAAAATATTAGACATTGAATTACTTCATTTCCAGTTCATAGTTTTCTCTTCCCTTGGTATTACAAGGCAGTGAGGTTTGCTGTTCCCTCAGGAAGGATAAAGCATGGCTAAATCCTGGAAGATGCTTGAGAGGATTTTTTTGTTTGGTTAAGTAGAACTCAGTTTGGAGCTTGACATGGCCATTGACTGTTACTGTGACCTCCTTCCCTCAAAGTAGTGTTTAATTCTGAGTGGAGAAAAGTTCCTGTGAACACCTTGTCTGCTGTATTCAGAAAGGTCTGAGTCCATGATATAGCCAGAGAACAAACTGTTCTTGGGAAAAGCATGAAAGTGTTGCTCACAGGTCTCCTTTGCTATTTCTGTAATCCTTTTTTCTGCTTAATAATCCAGAAGGGTTGGAAACAGAAGCGATAATAGTCTGTTGTGTGGCCATACTGAGAAATCATAGGTAATTTGTTTTACAAAGACATTGCACTCCTGGCAAACACTGGGCACACTGTGCTCACTTAAAAATTTTCAGTTACTCTTTCTTTTTTTTTTCTCTAAGAGTAATTGGGAAAGACCAGTGTGCTCATTTTTGCCATAGAGAGAACATCATCTGAAATGTTTGTTGAGTGCCACCAGCTCTGCTGTATAGTGATTGACTGTGCTAATCAAACACAGCCCTATGTAAGGCCAGTTTGGGGACACATTGCCACATGAACTGGGGTCTGGAAATGCTTCCCTCACCCTGCACTGAGCTGGGAAAGCCGAGCCCATCTGACCAGTCTCTCAGGCCAGTACAAGGTCCCACCAGCTCCTTCTGGTGCAACTCTACCCATGAGAAGAGTTTATAGTGCTCAGGATTTGCAGAGACTCTGCTCTTAGTGCTGTGGAGGACCAGTGAGGAAACTCCTTGTATCATGTTGTGTAGACGTACATGTTAGTCTCAAACAACCTCTGAGCATTAAACTACCATTTTTGATCTTTATGTGGACTTTGACTTGTGTGCAGACACTGGAACTTCTTCCCAGAACTGCTGTAGGCCTTTGAGGAGAGTCCTACCAGCAATACAGCAAAGTGTGATGGAGAGCATGTTCTGCCTTGTAAGGAATCCTGCTGTCAAGCCATAGCACTCTCTGAAATCAGGGGAAGAAGACCTTTAAAAAAATATGTATCTTGAAACTGTCACGTCTCCAGCCCATCTGCTTTGCCCATCATGGCAGTAATTTATCCAGCATTTTGCCTTACTCATATTCCTTGGAAAATCACTTCTCTGTGCAGAGCAATCGGTTTCTTTTTCAGGGCTCAGCTTGAAGTGCAAGGCTGTAAGCGGGAATATTGGTACTCTGACTCATTCTCTTGGAGGGCTATTTTTATGATTGTTCATGGAACTACATCTTAAAACTCTCAGTTCGTGTTCTTAAATGATTTTCACAGCTTTCTGCTGAGTCGTCTCAGCACAATGGTTTTCCCCTCTAAAGTTAGAGACTTTCTGAGGTTCTCGGGAATGTAACTACTCTCCATCCCTGCAGCTTGTAAAAGCAAACTATTGGCTGAGTACCTCCTTCTTTTTCTTCACCTCAGTAAGTGGCTCCAAGTCAGTGCTATTTAAAATTTAATCAGTCTTGTCCTAACAGGATATACTTCTTGAATTTTAGTGGTTTATGTAAAAGATAGGTTAAATTCAGCTACACTAACTGCCTCGTGACAGAACCTTTATCTCCAGAACCTCTTAATGAGCTCTCATTAGCACAAATTGCCCCTCAATCTCTCACCACTTCCTATCTCCTGCTTTCTTTGCAATCCATTAGCATCCGTTAGCAGCCTCATTTGAACAATTAAACTTTATTGTTTCCAGAAACACACAAGGACCCCCAGGTTCTTCTATTAGGTCTGTGTCTCAGGGACCTGGGAAGGGAGTCACACGTCCAACTTAACAGAGGCCTACATTATCCTCAGGGAAAAATTTACTGCAGGTTGTTGATGTGACTGGTAACTCCGGAGCACCCTATAAAGGCACTTAAACTAAATGTCTGATGTTAGAGTGCAAGAATCTCCATCCTTTCCTCACACCCGAGGTTCAAGTCTCCCTGGCTGATCTCTGCACAGAACTGTGCCTTCTCCGTGGCGTTGATTCGCCACGGGTTTGTCTTGTGCTTGTTTATGGTCACCATTAATGGCTCAAACTTCCCTAAGTGAGCTGGATGTTCTCATTGGTTCTTATTTGCCTGTGAGTGTTTCAACTACCAGCAGGCAAACTCAAACTCTAAGCCATGACAATGGTCCCCTGACACTGTGCTCGTGGATTAAAGGCTAGAGTGGCCCTGGAAGCTGATCCCTTCCAAAGGGATGGAGTCCATGGACTCTTAACAGTAATTGTATGGTGTGATGTGAACTGTATTTTCTGAGCTTGTCTGCTGACTGTGTTTAAAGCCCCTTGAGAAGAAACAGATCAGAGGTTTTACAGCTACACAGAGTTTGTGCCCGAACACTAACGGCTACGTTGGCAAGCAGGAGGGACTTGGTATTTCTTACTCTTTCCTCAAGATACACCATCTTTTCTTTTGACATTTTGATAGATCAGCAGATTCTCATTCCATGTTATATTCCAGGCATGCAGCTGAGTGATGATTAATGTCTATGAAAGTGAAAATACTGCACCTTTATTTCTTCTGTCTTTACTGTGTTACATTATATCTTGTTTGATGACATCCAGAACTGGGAAACGTGGCTCCATTCAAGTCAATGGCAAAGCTTCCAGTGACAAAAGTGTCTCATTCATAAAGCTGTAAGCACATCTTACTATTTTTTTGTAACTTTAATTAATTAAATGTTCTCAAGAGGAGTCAGACAGAGCAAAATCTCAGCTTCAGCCTTCATCTGATCAGAAGTCTCCATTTTGCTGAAGCTCCACGCAGGTATGAAGTCTTTTTTCTAATATCACATGGCAGAAACAGAGCCTGTTCCTTTCTAAGTGCAGGCTGCCATAGTTTTTCTCACCAACTTGAAAACCATGACGGAAGCAGATCTTTTTTTTTACTTGTTTTGTGGTTGTTAGGGAATTTTTTTCCCCAAATATTAGTGTTTGGAAATAATATTAATTTCTTTGCTCCTTCTTGTGCATCCCCCAAAGTGGATTTCACTTTACAGGTGTTATGTTCGGTAAGGACTGAATCACTTGCTAGAAATTGGCCATAATCCTTTCGATTCGTTATTTTCTGCTAATCTTCAAAGCTTTTCCTAAGTTTAACAAGTCGCTGGAGTTATAGGAGATGGCGGATTCATCCCAGTCCCGAGGAAATGCCTTTTCAGGCTTTACCCCACTTGCTGACGCAGCTCAGACATCGGAAACGCGAGTTTAAGAACGCGGCGGAGTTCTTAAACTCCGGGGCGAGGGGAGCGGGAGAGACTTCTCAAACTCTTCACAGGGGTCATGCAAACTGGCATAAAGTCTTTTAACAGCAAAAAGTTCCAAAAAGTCCGGAACAACCGCAGGCTTTGCGCTCCTCCGGCCGCCGGGGAGCGGGGCAGGGACAGCCCGGGGCTCCCCCGACCCGCCGCAGCCGGGACGCGGCGCTGGGAACTCTCGACGGCTGTTGCTCGGAGTTGGTGTTTTTGCGATCCCCGCCGTGAACTTCGCTCACGAGTTGAAAGCTCCCGCGGTCCCCGCGCCCCGCCCGGCCCCGTCCCGGGGCGGCTCCCTTGGCTCGGCGCCGCGCCGGGTCCCGCCTGCCCGGAGCGCGGCGCTGGGCTTTCCGCGCCGCCCGCCCGCCCGCAGCTCCGCACCGCAGCCCCATGTCCGCGCTCCCCGCCGGCGCCGACATCAAGCGGGCTCTGGAGAACAGCCCCGAGACCAACATCGAGGATGAGCTGCCCGACGAGCCGCCGCAGCCGCGGCCCAAGAACTACTTGCTCCTCAGCATCCTCTCCTGCTTCTGTCCCGCCTATCCCATCAACATCGTCGCCTTCGTCTTCGCCGTCATGGTGAGTAGAGCCCCGATGGGGGTCCAAGCTGGCTTGGCGGGGGGCTCCGCGCTGCCTTGGCCACGGCGTTCCCGGCCGGGGGGGCTGGAGGAGCCGTCCGGGAAAGGGGCATCCAGCCTCCTTTGAACCGCTTGTCCCTGGAGCCTGTGCACAGTGGGGTGAGGCAGCGAGCCTGGGAGCATCAGCAGGCACAGCCAGGGGATCCACCCGAGCTGTCCCACCAGCAGATGGAAAACGTGGAGTGAAAGGCAGTTTCAAACAAGTTTTCACTCTCAGGCTATGGTAAGGGGAAGCAGGTTTATCCCAGTTAATGGGATTTGTTACATCAAATAAGTTGCACGCTGGATTGGACACAGTGTCTGTGTGTGAAAGTGGCAACTGGAGAACAGAAATCAGATTTGGTTTCTGCTTCAGCTAATCAAATATGATAGGAGCACATTTTTTTCCAGTAAACAGGTTCTTTTATACTATTTACTAGAATATTACAACTATAAAGATTGTTGGTTGTCGGCAAAACCCCTTCTAAACTGAGTATCAAATACACTGAGAGAACAGCCTTACTCCTACAAGCTGCAATTGATATGCATATTCTTTAATAATCCAGCAATCCCATTAACTTCAGAAGGATTGTTGGAACAGAACCTCCTTCTCTCAGTGAAAAGTTGCAGAGTCAGATCCAGAGTTTTCTAGTCGTATACATGATCAGTGTTATCAGTAATACTGCAATGTATTTCTGTTGTTTAGGAGCTGAAAAAAGTTTAAAACATGTGTATTTTCATCCTTTTCTCTGACAGGCTGAAAAGGTAAGTATAGTTGTTTCTTTTTGCAATTAAGTGTAAGAATAGTTAACTATGTCTAAAATATCCTAAAGCACGCTCTTTTAAAACTAGTAAGATTGATTAGAAATCACATTGCTTAGGCTTGAAAATGACTTAAAGGAGCTATTCCAAAGCCATCTTCCCAACTATTTTGTGCAGTTAAGTATTAGCTCCCTTTTTTTTCCCCCTTCTGTGTTTGTTTTCTTTGTTGTTACCTTAACTATACAATGTGATCTTTTGGGAAGACTTGGTTCTGCTGGTACCCAGCATCCCTTCTGTCCATGGACACTGAGGGTGCTATATAAAGTAATGAGAGCTGATGATCTGGGGCTGTGAGTGTCTGTTCACTGTGACAGTGCCTTCACCAAGGCACTGGGGCTGCACAGAAGTTATCTGTCAAGGACAGAATTTGGCCTCTCAAGATTTTTGCACCCCATATGGAGAAATCTCCACCCACGGCCTAGTTGAAGTTCACGCAGGCTTTTGGAGTCAGGCATCAGTAACTGTCACCAGGGGATATGTAGAAGCCAGGGTGAGAAGAGCACTTCCTGAATGCTAAACAGTCTGTGCGGGTCTCAGCTGCCCACTCCCTTAGAGGGGGAAACAAAAACCAGACCAGTGACCTCCACTGTCTGTGAAACCCTTCTGTTTCAACAGCACCTCTAACCTGTCCTTTTCCCTAAAAATAACCCACCCAACTTCTTTTCTGATCCCCCTGCCTTTCAGAGCTGCAACCTGTAACTGCTCCATTATCCTCAGCTGCAGGTTCTGCATTTTAGCCTGTGCTGGTTTTATTTCTATTTCTGCTGGGACCTACATCCTCCCTCTCTTTTTCAGATAGAGTTGCTAAGGGTTAATACTGAGATACAAGAGCGGGTTATTTTCTTTTCCTACAGAAGGTACCTTATAGTCTGCAGAGCTTGCCTGAGATCTTGTGTCAGAGATAAAGGCCCATAGAACCAGAGTTCTCTACAAATTTCCACTTCCTAGAATGGGCCTGAAGGGAAAGTCCTATTGGCTTATAGAGGGGCATGGCTCAGCACCCTGTGTACCTGTGTCATGTCCTCCTTAACTGCTCTAAATTCAGACAGTGTTTTCACTCTAAAAGTAGAGTCTAGGCTCTAACACACCCCAAAATAAATGACAGATTTGTCTTCAGTCTCTTCTGCTGCCCCATTTACAACTCCAGCACTGGTTTCCTCACTTCTTTCTCACCTTTGGAGGCACAAACCTTACCGTTACAGATCTTACCTCCTTGACTATATTTTTAGACTAAACCTTTCTCAAGTTCTCCCTATTGCGATAACAACCTTTTCTTGTTCCTTACCTACCTGTTTCTCATGGCAGGGGTCAGAGGACAGCTGGTAGAACGGTCCCTTAATGGCATCAGTAACACACTGTATTGGCATTACAAGAGCAACCCCCTCAAACGAGTCCCTGGTCACTTGGAGGTGTGAGGATTGCTCGGCATGTTTAGCAAATGGAGTTCTGTTTTCCTCAGGGACCTGACCAGAACTCCTGGCTGTAGGATCACTGTTCTCAGTGCTCCTCTGTGGTTCCAGCCAGATGCCATCCATTCTGCTTCTTCTTGTTTCCAGCAGCTCTATTTGCATTGCTGTACCATTAGTTGGCTCGCTCTACCCCAGAGGTGCCTCGCTCAGACTTACCCTGTTCTTACATAGGTGAAAGGCATCAGGGGCAGTAGTGTGGGGGAGGTACCAAGTCAGGAGCTTATGTGACAGAAGAGACTTCTCTGGTGGCTAGGCAGGGTGTCCCTGAGCACTTTGGCTCCTTATCTGCAGCGGTGTCTTGTCCCCTATGGTGAACCCAAGGAGCGCTCGGCTGGCAGTGAACTGCCAGTTGTGTCTGTGAGCTGGCTCGTGTGGACTGGCTGGATCTGACTCATGGGATCAGAGCTAGAGGGAGACTGTGGGACAACTCTGAGAAATGAATTGGATATTTCCAATACCAGCACTGAGGTCTGACAGTTGAACATGTTTTGTTGGATTTTCTCAGTATGCCTCGTTCAGTTGTCTTTATTTCAAAGATCTGTATGTCAGACTAGCCATCTAATTCCATAGGGCCTTGGATTTGTAACAACTTACAAACAGTCTCTCAAAAGCTATTTCTCACTGATTTTTGCTCCTAACTGTCTCTTTATGTTGACACATTTTTGTTTAATCATTTACATGCTTCAAACAACATATGTGGTCAAGCTGTGACAATCTTGGCTCATCTGCCTCTGATAGTAACAAGTTCTTTTTTCTGCATTTGTTGCTGTTGGATTCAGATGCTTTGTCTGTACATGAGTTTCCTTAAGCAGAGACAATGAACGAGGGGGTGGTAGAAGTCATGGGACAGCAAAGGATGGGACTTACTTTCTGAGGGAGTCACCTCTTCTAATTGGCATCCTAACAAACCACATACAGTGTGTTGGCTTTGGTCAGGTCAGTGACTAGCAGAGTGACCAGTGTGCCTGTAGTTAGTAAGTTTATTTCCAAAGTTTATTATTTATACATCTTTTTTTTTAAGTAGCTTGTAGGTACCTGGACATCTAACACTGTGTGGGACAGCCTGTACCTACTTCAGGAATATTAAAGAACAGGGCTCAGCACCTGTTTTTAGGCATTTTTACATGGCCCTTATCTTTGAAAACTGGCAAGTTTTTCCTCTGCAACAGCCTGCAGAACCAACACCCCTTTCATGTGTCCTGCTCAGCACCTGCCTGTTTTGTTTGCCAAAAAGCAGAGATCAAGCCTGGTTCTGAATTGCTCCCCAAGTCCCCCCTCTTCTTTCTCTTTCCCTGGAAGCTTTCTTACACTGAGGAGTCACACTGAGTCAGCACATCTCACTCTTCCTTAGGACTGAACTAGAGAGTGTCTCGTTTCCAGGCACAGCCAAATAAGGTTCACACAGCCTGGCTTATAGAGCTTAGAAAATGCTGATCAGAGAACCTCAGTCTGGTCTGCCCAGACTTGTGAGAGAGGTAGAGGAGGGTTTCTGAAGTAATTCAGTGTTCTTTCTGGTTTTGCCATGATCAGTGCTCTGGGAATGTGGAACAGAAAACATATGTAAAAAGGGATTAGAAGTTTATAGCTAATTCATCAAATTTCTGTTTACATGAGGTTAAGTTACTTTATCATTGAACTGAGAATATATTTTATAAATAGATGTGTGTGAACCTGGTGAAGTCACTGAGATTACTCAAGTAAATTAACAGCTGCAGAACTGTGACTTTAATTTAGTTTATGACTTCATAGGGAGCGAGGTAGCAGAAATCTGAGAAATCAGATGGTATTAGGTTGAAAAGGGCTGAAATTTGTTTCAAAAGTTGGACAGACCACATGTCTCATACAGATGCTGTATTCTCAATATATATATATTTCCCTTGGAAATAAAACAGATATGATATTTAAGGCTTAAACAGTTAATGTTATCTATGTCTAATGTGTAAAACTGGAAGCTTGACCAGGAACCCTTTGAAGCAGATGGAAGTAAATGAAGTTCAAAAAGCTTTGTGTCAGACCCCAGCCACTCCCCCAAACCTCTTATTTGTTCATGAATGTCATATAAGTTATTTCATTTAATTTAAACCTTTTCATAAGGAAACTTTTGTCTCCTTCCTGTCTCTCCCAAATCCTATTCTGTATTGTTAATGCTGTTTTCCTCCTCTTCATCGTGGATTTGTATTAAAACACCATTATTTATTAAAGTTTGCATAGTGAATTATTTATGCAGTACCTGCAGAAATCACATGGACATTTTCCAGACTTCCCAAATACATTAGTAAAATGGCACAGAACTGCAAGCTGGTGCTGTGACATCTTGCTTACAACTCTGTCTCAGTTTTGAGACCTCATGTCTGGGGGACCGAGTTTAGGCTTTTTGCAGGACCACACTGTAAGATGCCATGCAAAGGGAGTGCTTTGATAAGTGTGGAGGACAAAGGCCAGGGGGTCAGTGATGCTTCCCTGTGTTTCCCCCTGTAGCCACAGTCACATCTAGGTTGCTGGCAGAGGCAGGAGGAGGTCAGCCTGCTCCAGACCAAGCCAAGCCATGTTTCTCCTCGTACTCCTTTTAATGACCTTCCCAATTGTACTTTAAGAAAACCTAAGAAAGCTCTTCTCCTGTAGACAGGACTGCTGGAAACAGCAGAGTAGTTTAGGGGAGAAGACTGTGCCAGCCCCCCCTTTGTAACAGGAGGCTGCACTGGTGGAGTATCAGAAGTGACACTGTCCTATTTGACTATGTGCTTGTTCCCCTCTATCATTTCCATCTCTTCCCTTTTCCCCTATTCTATCCTTTCCATCTGCTAGTCAACCTCAACAAAATTTGACAGCAGAGCAGAGGTATTAGTGATATTCTTTAGGGACATAAAATAGAGAAATGTTTAGGCATGTAGGCTTCCAGGAAGAGAAGAAATGTATCAGTGCTCTCTTTAAGGACAGGAGTGCATCAGCATCTCAGCCTTTCTTAGACACCAGAGAATAAGTACCTGCACTTATCCTTGAGCTGCAATTCTAGGAATACAGGCTTCATTGCTTTGGGACTGTCTTGGCAGGACTGATCTTACTGCAGTGCTAACACCAAGAAAGCATCTAAGCCCATTAGCTTTGTGTGCTCACTAATCGACAGAACACACAGATAATGTCCCTAATTATTTTTTTGCTTGGGAGAAATGGCTCTACAGCAATGCTTGGTATCCTCTGATGAACTTCATCCCTTTCCTGCTCGCCACAGGCTCAGATCTTTACTCGAATTAACTGTCGTCCTGTCTTTGCTACAAAAGCTGATTTATAACTGAAGCCTGTTCATTATAACGCTTGGTGATACCTTGTGAAGTCATTTTCTAAACACAATCTGAATTCTTCGGTCCACAGAACAGTTCATTTGATCAGGTCCTCATATTTCTCCTCGCACACTTCCCATTTCTGGGATACCTCCTGGAATACATATATGATACTAAAGAACATGTTATGACTAATCTGATTCCCTGAGGAAGGATGCTGGGACAGTGCAAAAGAGCACTCTGATAAAGAACTCTGGACTCGGCGTTCTGCTTTTTTTTACAATAAGTTGTAAATTCTCTGTTTCTCTTCTCCAGGCTTTAAACAGTTATAATCAAGGAGACATAGAAGGATCAAAAAGACTGGGTCGCAATGCCCTCTGGGTTTCTGTTGCATCGATTATCATTGGCCTTGTCATCATTGGCATCTATGGGATAGTTCATTTCACAACGGTAAGGAAGCGCTATGAGCAGTTCCCTGTGCATGGGCTCCAGAACAACAGACTAAAGATTGTCAAAACTATCTATTTTTATCTCTTTAGAGGTGCATGCATGTTTTCCCAAAGAACAATTTTTACGTATTTTACCATTTAGAAAATTCTGTTGTCTGTAGTTAAGCACAAATGAGCAGTGGGTTTTCTAGAAACTCTTGCAGCTCCAATAGGTTTTTCCAATTTTGGCCAGTTGCTTTTTGGTTTTTCTACTCCTCATTTTCACCATCTGCAAGACCAACTGCACAGAGATCCTTAGCTTTCAGGTAATAGAGTCCCCAGGTGCTAATTTTCAGTCTCACAATCTGGCCACTTTATCTTTCAACTTTGTAAGGAGAACACGACACTCAATTGCTCTTTTACTGTTTGACAGTAAAACAGGTGACCAACTATATCAAAAGTGACCACAAATGTAATTTTGACTTGGCTCTCTGTGGGGTAAGGCCATTCCTTCTCCTTGCTGTGTTATTGTCCTGCCTTGCTACACCTGCAGCAATAGTGACAAAGCTCAGTGAGTGAATCTCTGTAACACAAGGGTTACCCAGATGGGTTATAAGCTTACTTGAAAAAGAGGACAAATGTAATGAGGCTACTGGTACCATTTCTTAAAATTGTGCAACAAATTTTCTCCATAGTACTGTGCAGTTCCCATTAAAATAACCAATTTAAATGAATTTATTATTGGCTGTTTTGACTGTAGAGCCTTTCAATGCACTGTACAAACTTGTGCATAAACTGTAAACAGAGATCACCTCATGCACCACTGAAATGCAGACATCTCTGAGGAGTGGAATGGAGTAGCTGATTAAACATGTACAGCATTTTCAGACAAAATTTGAAGTGCACCATGTTGAACTACAGGAAAGTTAGTGGAGATGGAGTCCGGTTCTGTGGGATATTATTAGATGGTGCCACAGAATCTGAACCTTCCTGTGTATTCATTAATTTTCTATGCATTTTGCAAGCATGAGTCTCTCTGTTTCAGCTTGTGTTCAGTTTGTTCAACCCTCACAGATTTAAAACCGAGTCACTTCAGGCAGGGGGTGCCAAGTTTTGTAATTGACAGCAGCAGGAAATTCCTCTGAGCGCCTTTACCACCTTACTCATCATTTCTCAGGCAAGGAGAGCAGCTCAATATTTTTTTCAAAGTAGGAGGAGAGAAGGGCAGCACGGGGAGGTGCCTGGGAACCCTCAGCACACTGCTGGGATATTAATTTCTGTATATAGTTTTTGTAGAGGTCTCTTGGCCTTGAGTTTTGTGAGGGCTCAGGGTTTACTGGATTCACCCTGTTCTCTGGCTTCCCAGTGTCTTTACTGCTCCCCTTTTCCCTCTCACTTGTCACCCTCCAAAAAGCCTTTGCTTCTAAGGAAGTATTTGATGGCAATAACAATCTTTTGACATGAAAATAAGTTAACAGGAGGACCCAACTGGGCTTTCCACTCTCCGTGCTTACCTGAGCCCCCTTTGTTGCCTTTCTTTTGTACATTTATATTTTATACTTATTTTGGTGTGCCACTGGTGTGAATGTATTGCACACTCCATGCAGTTATGTCACATCCATTTGTACCTTGTTCATGATTATTTGCTAACAGCCATTTTACCTCTGCTGAAGTGAAGTGATTGTAAATTAATTCTATGCCAACTTTAATATATGTTTCAGTATTAGTAAGAGAGCACAAAATAGCCTTAATAGAGTAATACAACAGATTTATTTGATTACCATTAAGTAGAGATTTAATGTTTCCATGACTACACATGCATTTTCCCTGAAAGTTAATTCTGACTTCAGTGATATGTATGAAAATCTTGACCTTCCAGGATGCATTACTGTGTGTTTTATCCACATGAAATTCATCAGCTACCACAGCAGCCAGTTGCTCCTGCTGACATTCCTTTTGGTCTTCAAAGGATAACAAGTCTCATTGCAAATTACCCTTGGGAGAACCCCTTGGTATTCTCCTACCATATTCTTAGGTATCTTGCCTTAGAGCTTGTTGTTTACCATCCTACCATCCCATTTCTAATCTGTGTTAGTACTTTATCTGTTCTCCCAGAACTGCTACAGCTTCTCACAGGGGGTGTCACTCGAGTTCATAAACTCTTCATAAATTCATACATTTAAGTAGCTAATTCTGATTTATCCACAGCCCTGCTGCCAGTATCAAAGATACCAGGTGTAATGAGAACTTGAGTTCTTCCACAGCATCCCAGGTCAGAGCTTCTGGAAGGCAACAAAACTGAGGCATCCAAGTCAGGTTGGCAGGAGGGAATCTCTACTAGTTGTTACACAACTTTTCCTCTTGGTACAGGAACCTGGGTCAGGCTCAGCTGGCTCTGAAGTCTCCTTCAAAACAACTCCACATGCCTCAGCCAGGAGAAGAACATCGAGTCAGGGGTGTCAAGGGTAGGAATGATGGGAGCTGCAGAGAAAGGATGTGCAAGGAATTCCTGCTTTGAACAAACAGCAAATAACCCCAAATAACCCCAAATAACACCCCCAAATGTACCTAATAACACTGGCAGACTTGAGAAGAGGAAGACCCTTTCACTTTTCAGAAAATCCCTACCTCCAGGCATCCCTGAGCACCTTCTCTGGCTTATTCAGTCCCAGAGTAACAGTAGCACAGGAATAACAGCAGTCAACACCTACGTCAGTACGGAAGAAACAGCCTTGACTTTTCATGTTGAAGCTTTACTTGGTGCTAAGTCAACTCAGGGCTTCTCCTGCTGCCTTGGAGAGCCTCGTTTGTCTTGAACATTGGCATGTTATCTTTAGCAAACATATATTAAGATATATAGTGATACCTATATATACAATATCCTGGAACAGGGCCCACTCAACATTTGGGAACCATCTGCCTTTTGCAGTCATGACCCTGAATGCAGGGAAGGGGAAACCATCATTTGCATCACTGGAATTAACAGCTCAGCAATAAAACTTGTCTTGATCAGTGTAAACAGTGTTCCTCATTATGCTGAGGAATCTCTGAGTGCAGAGCTGTGGTGTGTGCCAAATCAGGGCTGTCCCTCATTCCACACTAGGCCAAATTTATTCTCACTCCATTCTTCATACACTTTCACCCCCTCCAGTCAGCTTCTCCTGCGCTCCTGCCTTGCCAGTCCTGAACACTGAATTACATTTCCACTGCTTGTTCAGATGTAACTGAAGCCAGTATTTGTGTCACCAGCGAGTCTGGCCCTGCATATGTGCCTTAGGCATGTTGTCCATCAAGAGCTGCAGTGAGAAAAGGGACATATTTGCCTTCCATAAGGAGGCATCACTGTGAAGTGAAACAGTGCAGAGCTGTGTGCCATAGCCTGGCTGGCCTTGGTCTGCTGCAGCATGCCTGGATAGAGAGGGAATGGCAAGATAGCTGATGACAGGTGAGACATCCTGAGTCCTGCCTCTAATTCTGATGTCCTTGTCTTAAGAAAGATGTGGTACACACACATACACGAAAGAAAGGAAAAAAGAGAAGGGCAGTTCCTTTGGCTGTTTGTGACATGTCACTGTCAGAGGTGGGATGCTGCAAAGGTGGCTGTTTGCTCCAACCCACTGCTGCTGTTCTTATGATCCTTCATGAAGCCTGTCAGTAACCTTTCCACTGACTTGGCTGCTCTTGGAGTCAGCCTTCCTGTCTCTGAGTATTTTGTTCAGTAAAAGGTAATAATTTGTCAGTCAATGGGGGCTCTCAAATCATTCACAGTCTGTGTTTTCAGAGTAGCCTTGAAATTTTTGAAGCAGATTGAAAACTCTGTTTTGTTTTGGTTTTTGATGACACAGGACACAAAGTGCCTTTGGATTTCATTTGAGTTCCACTGGCAGAGTTTAGGGAAACAAAATCCTGGGCTGGATCCTCCTTTATGTAAGTGAAGGAGACCCCAGGGATCCCAAACCCTTTTCTTAACTGGATCTCAACAGTCACGTTCTACTTCATGCTACCATAGGAATTATGGATTCTTATCCCATTCCCGGGTTTGCTACATAACCTGTGAATAGTCTGGAACAATATTCAGCTTCTCACAGGAGATTTTTAGACTCACATTTAGCCTATCTCTAGTGTCTGAGTGACACTTTACAATGCTGTTCAGGGCAGAACTAGAGTTCACATGAGTTTTGCCACCCTGTTGACCCACAAAGCTTGTTATATAAAGCCCAAGTCTTCTGTGCCCCTCTCTAGTGACTCTCTGCAAGTGGGAGTGAGTCAAGTAGAAATGCAAAGAATGAGTGAGAGGTTTTAGAGTGGAGTAAAGACTCAAGCTTTTCTGTAGAGCTCTGACTGACACAGAGCCTGTTTTGATCCAAGAAAGGGCAGCCAAAGCAGGGATGGAATGCAAGAAACTCCTGCCAGTGGACCAGCGTGGGAGACTTTTCTAACTCACATCAAGTGTTCACTGTCTTTGTTTATCTTGAACCCAGGGCCACAGGCATGGTAGAGCTATCCTCTGGTAATAACTTACGTGGGAAGGGTACTCATGTTTGAGTTCAGAATTTTATGAAAACCATTATGATATTTTAATGCTTTTGTAGAGGAGCCTGAACTTCTGACCCCTTCTTTAATCTCACTCGATCTAGAACTTGACCTAAGAAATACCACTTGTCAGCATGGCTTTGAAGGAAGACAGAGACAGCCAGGCTGTGTGGAAAGCACCAGCTTGTACTGCTTCATAACCAGAAGGGTCTTAAATCAAGCATAGGTGCAGTAATGCAGCACTGGTAATTCTGGGTAGAAGGAAAAGGAATAAGGATTTAGACTGGGCACCAGCAACAGATGTATACATACAGAGTAATGCAGTTTTCTTACTAAGTTATAAATACTCCTTCAGGAGGAAAAGGCATGCAACATTATTTTTAATGTCTCTGCTGTCCCCTTCCTGAGGCTCTCAGAAGCCTTTGCAACCAGTCACTAAGTGACTGCCTGTCTTTCAGAGACAGAATAAACTGAAGGCCAGCATGAGGACAGGAATTTACACGCCAGCCTCCAGATCCTTACATTACAATTCTGTCCTCTGTACCTTACCATAAAAAAACCCAAACCCAACTCAAGGAATACAACTTGCCTTGTGCTGCAGGGATGGACCTGCCAGTAACTGATAGAACTCGAAGTCTGAAGTCAGGGCATTCCTGTTCTTTTACCTACATTAATTCTTGGTGTCCATCCAGCCAGTGAGCTTATCCTGCTGCTTTTCTATTGGTAAGGGCTCTCACTGATTATCTCTTTATGCCTACCTCATTTTACTGGATTTGTAAAAGTATAAGAGCCTAAAGTCCTCTATCTGTCTGTCGAAGAGTTCAGTCAGGTTGGAGGCTGAGCAGTGGCAGGCACGTGCAGATGCACAGGGGCACTGTGACCACACCAGCCTCGTTTCCTTAGCAAACCACATTAGAAATCCTGGTCCAGCTGTTTCATCTGCACATGCAGGAAATGTTCCCACAATGGCTTCTGCCCACTGGAGTCTTGAGTAGCATCCAGGAGACAATCAGCAAAGGAGTTAATGCTGTCTGAAGGATATATTTATTGTGTAGAGCCTCGTGTTCTAAATCCCTCTTTAAGGAACTGCTAAGCATGGCTGCTTGATGGAGGAGATATCTCAGAGTCCGGCAGAGAGCCCACAATCCAGGGACAAGCCAGTGAGGTCTGTACATCCCTGGGTAATGTCTGAGACCTTCCCTCTACCCAGAAATGTGAGGGAACCTCTCAGCTCCTTCCTCTCCTAAAGCAGATGCACAAGAGAGGTTACCCAGTTTAAAATGTCTGTCACGTATTGCTGTTGTATTTACCAAGTTCTCTATTACTGGCAGTGTTGTTCTTGCCTGACTCTTTTATGTACCACTCCAAGAAGCACAGATGCTGTTCACCTCATGAAACTTTCAAATAAGAGCTCATTTCCTGGCAATGAAAGGTCCTAACTTGCATTGATTCAGGTAACCCAGTTTAAAAATTCAGTTCAGATTGACAGATGACCAATACCATTAGAAACTCAGCTCTTTGATTCAAACCTGTATTGAACCACTAATCTAGAGGGATGTTTGTTAAGAGAACAAGTACCACTAATGTGGCATAATGTATCCATTAGGTCTGCAGAATTAATAATTTAAACTCACAGGGCAAATCCTCTGTCTTTTCCTCCTCTAAACATACTTATTTCTGTGTCCTTGCAGTATGCTATCTGAAGACCAGGACTGCACTTGGAGGATATGAACATGTAAACCTCTGGAGGGGGAAAAAGAAGAGATGGAAACCATTCCAGACTGTTAGCTTTGACCCTACAAGTCTGCAGAGGCATGTTGCTGGTGAATGAACTGATAGTCCAGTTAGTTAATCAGCATGGCGTGACCAGGTTTTCAAAATCATTTATTTATAAGAAATCTCAGTATAAAGCAGCATTTTCTCTTTCACCCTAACGTATAATGAGATCTTGCCCTAAAAATAATCCCTTTTCTTTCTCATTTCCCTGGAATGTATGCTGGATCCATCATGTTCCCTGGCTGACCCCAGCCAGCCAAAGCCAACACATCTAGACTGTTTATAGTGCACGATGTAAGATCTGATGCACAGCCCACTGAAGTAGAAGAACTCCTGTTACCTCTGGTGGGTTTTGGATCAGACCATGAAGGATTTTTTTATTACTTTAAAATAGTCTCAACACAATTGTAACCATGGGTTAGTGATTTTATCCTGCTACGTGATTTTATAATGCCGTGGGTGTACTCTGACTCAGCAGCTGCTTTCTTCTGTCATGCTCAGCTTTTAGATCTTTATCTTGGATTTTTAACCACCTGGGACCGATTCCAATCACTTGATTATTAAGAGAGACTCTTCTTCCATAGCATCTGTATTTTTCTTAATGATTTGGTTTTGTTTTGTTGTCTTTCATTGTTGCTCTCCCTTGACTTAGCTCCAGTCCTGCATTAAAGTTGCACTGATCATATTTTCCTCTTTAAACTACATGTATGTAAAAAGTTCCTATTTTTTTAATCTGACAAAAGATGATCTTTTAAAATAGATGTTCTTCTTCATCCCTTTGTTGTTGTTCCTCTAGCAAGTCTCACAGTTTCATTGTGTTCTACTTTGTTCATGTCTTTTTTGTTTAGCTCATCCTTTCATCTTGCTACAACTACTCTATATATCACTGCAGTTAGAGATGGACAGACTTTTGCACCCTTCCCTACTTACAGTCACTCTTCCTGATCCTAAGATACCACTCAGTGAACAGCCTTAGGTTCCAGAACTGGTGGCCTCTAAATTACTGCAGTTTCTTGATACATTATGAAAATTAAGCATGGGACAACTGGTTTTATTAGCTGAAAACTGTTTCATAGAATACATTTGTTTTGTCACACAAATATTCCGTGTTAGAAGGAGTAAGTTCTGGTGAGCATTAAGACATGGCTACATCTTCAGTGGCTGTTGCTCTGTTTTCTTTATTATTATACCTTCAAGCAAGTTGTGCCAACTTATACTCCCTGTCCTTGCACAAACATCAATCTGGAGTGACTAACCAGAAACCTGGGGAGTTCTGCAGGTGCAGGTGAGAGAAGAATCATCTGACAGGAGTACAACTACCTATTAAAAAAAAAAAATCCCCCAGAAACCTTTACCTGTTAAAGTGTATGCCTGGAAGTAGCATGTATTTTCTGTGCCTTGATATTTTACTTTCAATGTGCTTTTTTGCTTTTCTTCCTGCCAAATTCTGTTTTTCATTGAAGTCAGTGAAGCATCTTCTATCCTGAATTACTGCACTATAAAACTTCAGGAGCACTGGTGAAGTCAGTTGATTTATTCAGCATTTAACTGATCGAATTTGTCCACGTGGGAATCTTGCCACTGATTTTGATGATCCCAAGAATTGGCTGTTCTGTGAACTCCTCTTTGGTTCTTGAACACTATTTCAATGGTCTGATATGTCTTGTGGGACTTTTAGTAGCTTGCGTTATTATCAGATATGATAGAAATGTCATTGACAAGTGGAATAAAATTACTTTTAATTCACGTCCATTCTGGTATGTGGGAAGTGATTTTCCTAAGCTTGGTTACCTCTTCTGTTTGAAAGAGTAATATCCCTTTTTTCTAACCCCTTGGACAGTTTCAAGATAAAATGAAAGGAGGAAGATTTCTGGCCTACATGATACCACACAGCCAGTCTGCCAGCTAGTACACTCAGGAGTTGCTAGAGGTCAGGAAATGCTCAAATACCAGCAAGGTGAGCTCTTTGCTTCATTTTCAAAATAGCATCCAGAAAGAGTGTTGAGGCCTTTTCAAAATGGTCCCTCAGTGGTTTCTGAGGGACTTTACTGCCATGAGGGGAAAGTGGTCAAAGGAGGTCACCAAAGGAGGTCTCTCAGCAGGTTACAGAGTCAGATCTCCACCACCTTGAGTTGCTGGTATCGAAGCAAACCCCACTGCATTGCTGCAGAGACACTTTTCTCCATCAGCATATGAAAAAATCAAAGCGTGCATAAAAAGTTTGATCCTTCTGCAGAATATTAAACCCTATTACTGTAAACTAAACCACAGCTGGTGGTGTGAGAGGGGAGGACGATTTCCAAAGTTATGTGGGCACTAGAGGATAGGGATAGGCAACTTGAAGTATTTTTTGAAAGTGCCCAACGAGGACTGAGATCAATAGGAGCTAGACACCCGACTTGCTCAGAGGCTTTTGAAAACCATACTGGAAATCTAACTTGCATATTGATGCTCATAAATATCTTTGAAGTCTTGCTCTTAATATAATTGAGAATTGAGCCATTGTATCTTCAGTGCTTCTGAAGACAAATGTTGGTACCTTACAGTGCTATTGATTGGTATAAAAATAAAGGCTTTATATTAAACCACTTAATGTGACAGAGAAGGGAGAATGCAGCAATTCCTCTAATGTCCTTAGTGCTTCTGTGTCATAGGTAATCTTATTTTTGTTTTACTAATGTACTGGTACCGATTCTCTTCATTTATTTACATTAACATAAATTTTCAACCATGTTTGAGAAGTGCAGCTTATGCTGGAAATAGTCCTTGTACAACCACACCATTCTGTTATAGGTGTGACAGACCCATACAAAGGAGGTATCAAACATAGGGAACCTAAATGACATTTTACTGCCCAAACAGCAAAGCCCTGGTGACAGCAATGGGTGTGGAAGGCAGTTGTCTGACTGAGGAATTAGTGCCTGTTTCATATTTTGAGGGGCATATATACAAATTTCATTATCTCTGATAGGCTCTGGAAATTCCCTGTTTTTCATTGTCATGCATCTAGATTTGGATTATTGGTCCATTATTCTGCATTTGACCAGCCATTTTTTGGTGGGAAAAAAACCAACTCTCATATATATGTACTGAATGATGTTATTTGATTAAACAGGGGGAGCTGGGAAGCAGTAAAACATATTTCAACTTGTGTGTCTTGGGCAAGTGAACAGACACTTCCTTCCACAAAGCTGCCTCAGGCAACATTTTCGATGCAGTGTTCTTGCAGGATGAAGGCACCAGCTAATGCCTGAAGTCCAGCTCTCTTTTCTCTCCTGCACATATTACAGGCAGAGACAGATGGAAACTTGAAATTGCTGGCCTCAGCTCCTGGATCATGTTGGCATCTTTTGCTTCTTAGGGGGCAGCTGCATTCTGTAAAACAGCACCATGCACGTATCTTGATATGTAACCCTAGAAGAGGCCTTCTAAATATAAGTGGGGGTTCTTTGCTGTCATGTGAAGGGAGTCAGCCAGACACTTAAACAACATGTGGTGTGAGCTTCATCAGATTGCAGGGCAAAAAAAAAATCAAGGGGACAATATGAAATGAAATTCTTAGTGTGCCTCCCTGCAGGCACACCCAGCAGTTTACAGCTTATGACGTGAAGATCAGCACTGGCTCTTCAATTTATGTGGTTGCAACCAGAATCCATAAGCAGCGAGGCTCCAGAAGCTGTTGTTTTGTACCTGTATCTTTGGATATGGGCTCACAGTGTGACCTGTGTTCTGCCTTTCAGCCTGGAGATAGGTGGTATCTGATTGCTGCCCCAGTGTCCATCACTCCCAGCTTCAGTCCAGGTACATCTGCTGGAACAGTGTGCAAGCATCTCTTCTAGGCTCATTCCCCTAACAGAGCCTAACTCAGTCTGCCAGTTATTTAAGAGGGATTTTGCCACTGATTTGCCTCAGTAGGGGGAGAGACAGGGTCATCTACCCAGTTAGTTTTTACTTTGTGTGACAGTGTGTGCATGTGCACTAGATGAGGCATTTAAAGGACTAAATTCTCCAAGGCATCCTTGAACAGATGTGGAACCTACCCTGACTCTGGAGGAGATACCTCCATGCAGAGTCAGAGCCCCCAGAAGGCACAGGCTTCTGGCTGGCTTTAACCCTTCAGGCTGAAACACTACCTGAATGTTGGTTCCCTCTTGTAATCCTCCCATTTCCAACCTCATTTTTAACTAGCAGGTCTGGGAAGGTGTGCAGTGTTGGAGTAGGGAAGGGATGCAGTGGTTTGGGAGGGATTTTTGTGTGTGCTCCCAGTTTTCCATCTCCCAGGCACAACAGCATGTTCTGCACGCACAGCCAAGTGTGTGCAACGTCCCTGAAATGTGAGTGAGCCTTTAAGGAGGCTGCCTGACTTCCTCTGCAGCACTCCCTGGCAGCCTGGCAAAGTGGGCTAAATTCAGAAGTGACCTGGAATGAGGAGGGGGCCAGTGTAAAAATGGAGGAACAAACCTGGAACCCCAAGGTAAAATGGGATATGATAATAAGGAATTTAACCAGAAGGTTTCTGCAGTTAAATTTATCCTGTCTTGAACTCCAAGGTAAGTTCTGTTGCTGCTCCTACCTAGCTCACTCTCCATGGCACAGAAGCTACAAGAAGCACTTGCTCATGTGTCCCGTAAAATGTGATTGATGGCATGTCTGAATTTGATCCACCAGCTCATGTCTGAGGATGGCTCCTCTGGGTTTGTCATATCTCGCTGTAGGGCTGAGTCAGCTTTCACTTCACTTGCAGAGACTTCTCTCTGGCTAAGTAAGCTTGGATCATGGCAAGGAAAAAGAACTATGCCAGATATCAACTGATTCTTCAGGACTTTAAACTGTGTGGTATGAGGCTTTAGGGCACTGCATTTCTTTTTTGATGCCTACTCTGAGGTAAGAGAAGGGGAAACTCCACTGAAATTAAGGGGTGCGCACCAGAGCAGGCTGTGTGATTACAGTGAGCCATGACAGCCCCTTCTTCACATTTCAACCAGTGTTCAGTGAGGGCTTAACTGCTTTTTGATTTTAATCAACTGCAGGAGATAATCCCAACAGTGAAAAGGAGAGATTCTGGCCTAAAGCACAGTGATTGGTGAGTGCCATCCCTCACTTTTGTGCCTGAAGGGTCTGTAAGGCCATTCTTCACCCCATCTAATACAAGATATGCATTCCCCGAAACAGATCTCTCCTGACCTCAGCTCCTGTTTGGTCCTTACTCTCTTTTAAAATGAGTCAGCTGATGAAGAAAGATGGTAAGTGATATCTCCAAGGGGGTAGAATGACTCAGTAGTAATGTTGTCACTTCACTTGACCCATCAGCCCATACAGCACCAAAAGTGCTCTGTAATGATTGTTAGAACCTTGACCAGGTCTGCTGAATCTCATCCTCTTACGAGCCAGGAACCAAATTGCCTTAAAATTAATTTCTGAATAAGATGCTCTGTGTAAGATTTAATAGTCAGGCCAGGTCTAGTTCATATTCACTGAAGAAGGGTAGGTGTGAGTGAGGGAAAAAGGAGCTGAGTTTTGCTTGTGGCTACTGTTGTGGTAATTAACAGAGACCATGTGGCTCTTCGTATTCTGCATCTGCTTTTAAAACCCCACATGGCTCTAGGAGGTGTTGTAGCACAGTCATGACACCAGATAAAGCATTTAATCAATTAGTTTTATCTTGATTTATGGGCTGTGAACAGTCCAAACGTGGACTGTGCTTTTTTTTTTTTTTAAGGGAATTTCTTATTCAGAATTACTCAGTTACATTTCCCCCCTGATCCTTTTACCCCCCCTATGTTGGAAGTGCTTAGTGGGGGCTAAGCCTGAGTAGCCTGTTGCTGTGTCTCCCATCTGAGAGATGTGGCATTTCAGAAAACTAGAGAGTTGTCGTGATAAATTATTTCAATGGCAAGTGACACTCTGACGTTCTCACTAGGGAAGTTAACAAGGAGCCTCATCTGTGACACATGTGGAAATCCTGATGGAAAAATGTGAACCAGCTTCCCATCTGTTTCATCCTCATCTAGAACTAAGAGAAGGAAGGTTAAGACAGGTATGTAAAGGGGCAGAGGTAGAAAAGATATTTTGTAGTCTTCCTTTGGAACACAGAGGATGGTCCGGGAGGCAGTAGAAGAGGTGGAGTTTTTATGCCTTTCAGGCTAGAAAGCATGGATGGAGGCAAAAAGTCATAGATCCTGTTAAAGGGAGAAGGAAAACTCCAGGGTTCCAGAAAATCAGTGGGTGGATGAGCTCTGCCAGGGCCTTGTGGCATGTCTTTAGATAATCTCTTGCTTCCCACATCTCCTGCATTAACAGCTGTGAGGGAATTGGGCTCCCACTCAAGCTGATGGGAGAAAACAGCACCCCAGTGAATGTGAGGACTGTGCCTGCAGACGTGCCCGTGAGGAGGCAGGGGATGAATTAGTTTTCATGGTCTAATTTCATCCCGCCCTTGATATTCACGGGGACCAGCACCTCACAAAATGAGTTATGTGCTGATTGCTCCAGGACTGTGCTACACCCACACCCACCAGTCACAGCGAGGGAAGACAAGAATCGGGGTTGAAAAGGGACCAGTCATGGGGAAAAGGGGGAGGAGAAGCCAGCAAGAGGCTGACATAGCTGTGGACAGGACAGAGGCCATGGACGCAGGCGACTCCCAAAGGTTTTGGCACTTAGCACAACACAGATCCATCACCGTGTAGGGAGGAACCACCACATTTTAATGTCAGACTTTAAACTGAATAATGCTTGTAACCTACCACAGACTGGTTACCACAGCCTCGTGAGCTATTAGCAGCCCTTACCCTGCAGTTTATTATCTCTCTGTGGTTCTTAGAAGTATCAATAACTATTGCAAAGAAATAAGGGCAGGCCCCAAGTGAAGGTCCTGTTGCCTGCCTGGCTGTTGTGCAGGTCATCACAATGGCAAGAGATGGAGCCTGCACTGCAGACACAGCCAGCACACACAGAGGTGTGTGCACTGGTACTGGCCAAAAAAAGAACTTGGGGAGAACACAAGGATTGAGTTTGGAGACCAGGAGTTTAGGAGCACTGAGCTGTGTGAAATACCCAAATAACAGCAGCTGCATTTTATATCAGGGAGCTGTTCTGCAGGGGCTGGGGAAGAGCTGCCTGCACAAGTTGCCCTTGCACCCCTCTGGCAGGTTATCCTGTGCCTGGGGTGTTGGACACACCAAAGACAGATCAGGAGCCAGCCCTGGGTCCGCTGTGGGGCAGAGCAAATCTGTCTGTCCCGACAGAATTCTTCCCACGGTGTAACAGCATTCCACCGGGACACAGTTCGACTTGGTAGGAATCCTTCTGCCTGTTTGCAGGTTGCTTCTGCAGGTTATTAAGAAAAAGCAGCTTCAGTAGCTGTGATGCAGGGCACGTGCACTGCTCAGGTTTACAGGTTGCCCAGGGAGGTGGCAGAGTCACCGTCCCTGGAGGTGTTTGAGAAGAGCGTGGATGTGGCATCAGTGCCATGGTCTGGGTGACAAGGTGGTGTGGGGTCAGAGGTTGGACTTGGTGACCTCAGCGGTCTTCTCCAACCTGGTTGATGCTGTGTTAGAAAAGCAGAAGAAAGACAGCGACAGCTGGTGAAGAGCAAAGGGTAAAACGAGATTGTGTGATTGGGAATTCTTAGAGAAATATATAAGTGTTATTTCATATGGGAAACATTCATCAGTTAAGGGCTCAGACTCCACCGGCGCTTCCTCGCGGGCCGATGGTCCCAGCGCGCCCTGACCGCGGGGCTCTGCGCCCATCCAGGCGCTGAGGGGACACGCAATTCCCCCGCGGATCCACAACGCTCCTTGGAGAGAGCAGCCGTCCCCTGGCACCGGGAGGGAGCCGGGGATGGAGCCGGGGGCGGAGCAGCACCGGAACCCCCGCGCCGGGCTCGGTTCCCAGCCGCGGGCCGGACCGGGCGGAAGCGGAAGAGCCGCGGCGGGAGCGGCGGGCGGTGGGTGCGGGGCCCGCGGGGCCGGGCCGGGGGGTTCCGGTGGGGGACCCGGGCCGGGCTGTGGCGACCCTGCCCCGGGGCTGCCGGGCCGGGCTGTGCCGCCCCCGGCGGGGCTGGGCGCCTGCGGGAGCCGCGCCGTGTGGGCTGCCCGAGGGGACGCGCCACGCGCATCCGTGTGGGGCGGGAGGAAGGGCTGGGAATCGGGTGCGTTCTGCCTCTCCCGGGGAAAAGCGGGGACCGGAGGGAGCGGCTGTTCCCTCCTCAGGGCAGTAGTCACGGCCCCGAGGCTGCCAGAGCTCAGGGAGCTCATGTTCCAACGCTCTTGGAACATGGTGGGATTTTGGGGTGTGCAGGGCACTCGATGAGCCTGGTGGGTCCTTTCCAACTCAGCGTATTCTGTGTTTAGAGCCCCTCCCAGCTGCTCTCGGCACCCCCGGCGGGTGACACCCGAGATAACGTTATTGTGGTGAAGTCACGTTTTTGTTGGGTTGGTTTCGAGGCGTTCTGACAGAAAGTTCTGATGTTTCTGCCGATGTGGTGGAGCGTTGTGTGCAGGGTGTGCAGAGGGCAAAGAACAAGCCCTTGGCTTGGGAAGACACAACACTTTTGTGCTGCTGACAGAGACCGGCTTGGCCACCCTCTAGAGTGAGCCTGGCAGAGGTGCGCTGGTACTGAGCTGTAGCACATTATGGAGAGTACTTAACATTGCCACTTAGTGTCTTTGTCCTGAGTGTGGGATCTTCAACTCAGAAACACAGCCCAAGCCCACTGATGAGTTCGCTCTCCTGCCTGCTGATGTTCTGGCTTCGAAAGTAACCTGTGTTAACCAGGCTTTTCCTGCTCTTTTAGATCCTTGGAAATGGGGAACACGAGCAGCGAGCGGGCGGGGCTGGAGCGCCATGGGCACAAAGGAGCCCGAGGGGACGGCGCAGGAGGAGCCACCAAGGAGGGGGACCGGCCAAAGATCCTCATGGACAGCCCTGAGGATGCAGACTTGTTCCACTCAGAGGAAATGAAGGTGATTTGTTCTTGTCTTTCAGCGTTACTGGCTTGGCGCTGCTGCCAGCTGTGGGGCTGTTTGTTACCAACCTGCAGTGATTCTGTTGTTGAGTTTACACCAAACAGACCATCCCCCTTGCTTCCCATGCCAAGGAGAGAGAGGGCACTGATAAGGAGTGTAATGGCATGGTTTCCAGCAAGAACTGAGTGTAGAAAAACTGAAAAGTAGCCGGCTCAAAGGACAGTGCCCCCCCTAGCTTCCTTTGAATCCTTAAGGCCTTTGCAGTTACCAGTGACATTTTACCTGTCTATTCCATATCAAAAGATCTGTTATTTTTTTTTATTCAGTGTTAGATGGGTTGTTAGAAGTGTCTCGCTGCATATCGTGTTTCATAAGAACATCTAACAGAAAATTACACTTAGATTTTGGCTGTTGGACAGAACTGTTTCCTACAGGCAGCTCATGGTCTTTCTGCCAGCTCTAATTCTGTGCCTACAGTATTTGTACAATCTAATGCTTCATAAGTATTTCTCCTTATTTTTCTTCCTCTTCTTATATCTGTGTATTTTGAAAGCTTTGGTGATCTGAAGTAATTTCTTTTTAACCTAATTGGGGCTGGAGGCAGTGGCATTGTTTTGCCTTCCACTCTTTCTGCAAATTTGGAAGGCTTTAGCATCTTTGCACAATTGTACAAATGAACTTGTGAACTGCATCTAGAAGTGCAGTTTATATTCCCCATCTGACAAAAACTACTTGTAGAACTTTTACCTTAGAGAATTATGCCTGAGGGCAGAAAAAGCCTTCAGTACAACACAGGTTGCCTAAGTGTTCCAGGAAAGAATTCTTTTCAGATTCAGACGTTGTTTTTGCAGGCTCCACTGGAGAAAGAGGAGTTTCTGGCTTGGCAGCAGGACCTGGAGGTGAACGATAAAACCCCCACTCAGGCTCGGCCCACGGTGTTTCGCTGGACTGGAGGAGGGAAAGAAGTTTATCTGTCAGGGTCCTTCAACAACTGGAGCAAAATTCCCCTGACAAGGAGGTAACAAACTGCTGCTGCAGTGCTGCTCCTCAGGGACTGGGAGAGCTCAGTGCTGTGAGAAAGGTGGTCAGTGGATGGATGGGGATTGGGTTTACTGCTCCTTAAGCCTGTGATAAGAACCTGCCTTTTTGATTCTCGGGTGGCACAGGAGGGAAGCTGAGCTGTGTGTCAGTTTTAAAGGAGTGATTTGTTCACTGGGCACCACACAGGAATGACCCAAAGCACTCCCTGTTGTGCAGTCTGTGCCTGGGGTGGGAAAGCTGGTTCTAAGCACAGTGTCTCTGATGACACCTGTATGTCCTTGCCATATCAGTGGCTTTTTTCCAGCTCAAAGGGTCTGGGAAACTGAGCCTGGGACACGGCACAAATGAGAGAATAAATCCATATTAAGGTCCCAACTGCTTCTTCCTACCAGAGAGCTCTGGAGCTCTGCTTCTTCAGTACCTGAATAAGTATTTCATTTAAACCAATGTGGGTTTTTTTCAAAAATTTAAAACTTAATGTATGGCAGAGAATCTGAGTTTTAACTGTTGATCTGAGCCCTGTTGTCTGTCAACAGTGACTGATCTACCAGGTCCTGGTGTGTCTTATCTCAGTGAGTGGCTGCCTGCACTGTCATTGGTGCAGAAGGGTCTTAATTTCTAAGGAAACTTGAGGGAGGAGCACTGTGGCCTGATAAAATGGCATGGGAGAATTGTTCTGTGCATGTGAAATAAATTATTGAGAGAGGAGCTGGAAGAAAGGCCAGTGGAACATCAGTATTGCTGTCATACTCTTAAGTGGAAAGCCTGGGAGACAGGAAATGGTGAAATGAATATGGAAGAAGGATAAAAATATCTCTTTATCAAAAAGAGAAAAAAAAAAACAGGTTTGTTCTGTTTCTGTTGTCAGATTATGCATTCTGGGAAAGGGGTGTTTATGCCTCTTTAGAGGCTGGATAAAATCACATTACTGAACCCAGTACACTCAAGTAGGAGTGCTTGTTATTCCAAACTGAAATTTCCCATCCAGCTCTGTGGTGGGATGCTTGCACTCCATACCTGAGCAGAAGGGAAGTGGCAGTTGAGCATCAACTGTTTCTCAGCTTTCTGAGATGCTGGTAAAGCCTTCTGAAGAATCAGGAAGTTCACAGCACAGGAGTAGATTGCCAAGCAGCAGCTCTTCAGCCCCAGAGTAACTCAGAAGTATCGAGTTGCTGCTTTTATCCAATCATTGTTCATGTATTTCCTAGGCATTTGGGAAATGCAATTTATGATGGCAAATACTGAAAGGGAAGGAAATAGGAGAAAGCTGATCTTGTTCCATCAGCAGGAGTCTCACAGATAAAATGAGGTCTCGTGTACTAACAAGTAACGTGAAGATGTGAGGGTGACTTTACAAAAGCTCAGTGCCAGTTACTTGATGTCAGGAGTGTGGGGGAACTTACTGTCACTGAGGAAATTATCATCAATGATAATTGATTCTTTACCTTTAGATTGCAGCAGAGATTCTCTTAAATGTGGCACTGCCTTTTTAAGGTTTTGCACGTTACAGAGGCTTGTGCTCTGTGTCACATTGTGTGTCACAGTTTATAGACAATGTACTTTTCAGAGCCTTTCGGGGCTGATTGTTTGTCTTAAATTTCAGTCACAATAACTTTGTGGCAATCCTGGACCTGCCAGAAGGAGAGCACCAGTACAAGTTCTTTGTGGATGGGCAGTGGACACATGATCCTGCAGAGGTAATGTTTGCTTTGAGTCACTATTTATTGATTGATGCACCTGAGGATGAGAAACTGGCTGGTTTCTCTCCCAAGAGCTGGTCCTTTCAGAGAGAAGGCATCAGTTAACAGCAGAAACTGGCTGTTCAAGCCTGTGAGAGAGAGGTTTCTGATCCCAGCTGGAGTAGTGGCAGCATCAGACTGAACCACAGAAGGCAGGAGATGTAACAAAAGAGGGACAGGATCTCTTGGCCACCGGTTTATAAGCAGTGCCAAGTTTTTCTTGCCTGGTGCCAAACTGCCTTTTAGAGCACTGTAGCAATGCTGAGAGCCCAGGTCTCGCTGTGCTGCACTGGCTGTCTGTGCCAGGATGTTGCTGTTGCTGCTCTAGTAGTCCAGTAATTGTGCCAAAATCTACCAGGCCTGTTCTTCCTCCTGTGCTATAAAATGAATTTTGACCCCAGCCCACCCAGCAGTCCTCACCTGCTTCAGAAGTCTGCATTCACACCTGCTGGTTCCTTCTTGCTGTCTTGGCAAACCTTACAGAATTTACCTTACAGTACATTCAGCTCTTGGAACCCCCTGCCTTGAACTCCAGCCTTAGCTTTGTAGCAGACCAGCAGTACCAGCCATGCTGCATCCTACATCAGGCCTTGCAGGTCTGAGCCTGGCTCCATAAGCCCTGTAGAGCTGGAAGTGAAACTTAGCTCCTGGTGTCACTGGTAGCTTCAGCCCAGACCTGACCCTCTCCTTGTCTGTAGCCCAAGAATTGACCAAGTGCTGTGGGCCTGGCAGGTTCCACGGGCATTTTCCCCTCCCAGTCCTTAATCCTGAATTTGCTCTTATCATAAAACTAACTGAGCTCTTTTCACGTCTGGTTCCATTGTATTTTAAAAGCAATATACCTCATCCTTGGTAATGCTGATTGTGTAGTTTTGAGAATCCAATAGTCCTACAAGCTTTTTTAATTCTGATTTTTGTATCTTACCTCTCCCCAGCCAGTAGTAACCAGCCAGCTTGGTACTGTCAACAACATCATCCAGGTGAAGAAAACTGACTTTGAAGTATTTGATGCTTTGATGGTGGACTCCCAGAAATGTTCAGACATGTCTGGTATGAGTTTATTGGTAATTTTATGTCACACTTTTTAGAGCTGTTAAAAATTTCATTTTCCTTTTTATCTGGAGTTAAAGCTCCAGTACAGATTAATCCACACTTGTGTCAGGCCCTGTGGATGTGAGCAGGAATCACAAATCACAAAGGAAGAATGTGGAATGCACAGAGGGAGCCTCTGACAGAGGAACACTGTGGATCTGATGAGGAGGGGCTCATGGGTGCTTAGTAACTGTTTCTTTGCCCCTGCAGTGTGCAGTGGCTGGCTTTGGGGCACTCGTTGGTGGACCAGTCTCTGCTTTACCACATTAAACCAATGCTGACAGCCTACATTGCTCCTAATTCCATCTTCCTCTGCTAAGGAAGTGGCTGAGGGGGTCAGAAGTTGCACATTAAGAGGTAGAAATTAGGTGCATTTAGCAGTGCTAACACAGGCTTGGGAATGTATCATATTCTCACAGTGTAATAAAAATAATCTGTATCTTAGAATAATACAAACATTTTTTTTGTCTCAAGTTTCATATTCTAGTGTAACAGAAGAGAGGTAGAATTTAGCTTGAGCCATGTCTGAACTCAGCCTTGCCACCTGCTTGTTACAGAGCTCTGCAGGGATGGAGACCATGACTGAAGCAGTACCTTACACCTTCCTTTGAGCCTGAGGCAGGAGGTGTGTTTGGTTGGTTTTTGCCCTGGACAAACCCTTTTTGGAGAAAGTGTTATTTGTGAGACAAAGCCAGGAGGAGATTCTAGTAGGTGCCTTCCCTGCATGTGCTGTAACAGCATTTCCTTAGACTGGTTTAGGCTCTGAAGAGCTCTTTCCATAACCCTGTCTCTGTACAGGAGTAGCAGTTTCCTTTCACAGGTACATCCTGGTTTTGTGGTTCCCCCGGAGGTAACACAGAGCAGCCTGTGCACTATGGAATGTTTGCTGGAGAAGTGCTGGGCAGAGATGACAGAGGAGTTCTGGAGTGCAGTCAGGCCCTCAGAACTCTGCTGCCCAAATCCTCAGCTTGTTTCAAGTCAGACTTTGGCATCTTAAATCTCCTTTTGGGCAGTGACTGATCCTCTGGCACTGCACCAGTGGCTGCAGTTGTTGTACTTAGGTGCCATTGATTTCTTTCGGTACCTCTAAAGAACAGATATTCTTACAGACTATTTAAGATTAAATATTTACCATCTCTCTGGCAGAGCTGTCAAGTTCACCCCCAGGACCATATCACCAGGAGCCCTATGTTTGCAAGGCAGAGGAGCGCTTTAAGTCACCACCTATTCTCCCCCCACACCTGTTGCAGGTCATCCTGAACAAGGACACAGGCATTTCTGTGAGTACTTTAGCTTGTTTTGCTGAATAATGGCCTTGAGAGTGGAAACAGATGGGGAGAAAATCTGGGAACAGACAGGAGACAGCTTAGGAAAAACCTTCGGATAGTTGCCACGTTGGTAAGTTTTTTATTATGTACGTCCAGATGGATTCATCTGAAGTAAATTTATTTTTCTACTTGACTCTCTTCAAAACTGAGAACTAGATTGCTGTTTTTTTCACAAAACCTTAATCTTCTGAACTGTTAAGAAGCCAGAAGCACATAAGAGGTAGTTGCTGTTTGTTTCATGGTCATGGTGAGGATGAAGAGGGTTTCACCCAGAGGAGTCCTGGGTTGTTCTGAAGCAGTGACTGTGTTTGTGGTGGGCTCAGGGTAAGCAGCAGTGTTGTACTGGGGGTATGGCTGGTTACAGACGGTGTTTGTCACCCATCAGCTGTGGTGAGTGAACTGTAAGTTCTGTTATTTTCACACTGTCTCCCTTTCTCTCCTTCCCAGTGCGATCCCGCTCTGCTCCCTGAACCCAACCACGTCATGTTGAACCACCTCTACGCGCTTTCCATCAAGGTGAGAGGCCTGGGCATGTTCCCCACGGGGGTAGATTTAGTTATCCGTGTCACATGCTCACTTGTTTTCCATCTCCTGTAGGATGGAGTGATGGTGCTCAGTGCTACACATCGTTACAAGAAGAAATACGTGACTACTTTGCTGTACAAGCCAATATGAGCATCGTAGTTGTTTGTGACCAATTGTTCTGGGCCAGTGCAGTCTCAGAAAAAAATGCTTCACTTAACCAAACATACTTCTGCTCTGTGCTGTAGCAAATGAACTCTGATTTCATATTGTTTCTGAGACTTCCAGGTTCTCCCGTATTTGCCTTATTTTCCTAGTACCACCCTGGAAGTTCTTGGAAATGGCAGCTTCATGGCAACTAGACAGGTGGCAAAGGTGTCAGTGCCCATTGTCAGCTCAGTTAAAAAACCACCAGCTTAATTAGGCTGCAAAATGTGAGGGCAGCAGCAGATCAAAGAGCTTTAGCAGCGAGGCAGGCTCTGAGTCTGTCAGCCCAAAGTCTAGAATGTTCAGGATTCTTGTGGAATCTGATTTGAGCATAACACTCAGCAAAAGCAAGCTTATTACTGCTTCCATAGCTCATCAAACACAATCATTTCAGTAGCAAGTTCCAAACTTGCGTGGCTGAAGTAAGTGTGAATATTGATGATCTGTTTTTGTAGCAGCCTTTTCTGGGCAAAATCAGCAACATAATCACCTACAAGCTCGTTATTATTTTACGGTAGACTGGGGTGCACGGTTTCTACTGTGAATAGCTCTGTAGTTTTTCTCTTCAGGAGAACTGAAATACTTTTCCCCTGTGGAATTTCTGGTAAAGACAATTGTTTTTAATGGCTGGATTTTTCTGTAAATCGTAAATGTGTCTTGGCAGTAATCTGCTTTTTGAAACCGGTTTCTCTTGCTGTCACTGATGAGGACTTCCTTAAGCTGGCATAGGTAGCTGTAAGGAAATGGATGGACTCAGTTTAGGAATTAGTTCCTCAGTAAGAGCCTGAAGGTGACTGTAAGTGTCCTGTGTCCCAGTGGCCAAACTTGCCCCTCGGTGTCCGCACTGCAGCGTGTTGGCTGCAGCAGCACCGCAGCCCTCTGTGCCAGGGCTGGAACTGGGCAATTTTTTATTCTGTTTCTGTTTTCTGAGTGATCAAAGTAATGCCAGGCTGCCTGTACTCGATACTCACAGCCTGTTTTATCCCAAAACAAATGCAACATTAATGCAAACCTGCTGCCAGTGTGCCCCAGGCCTGCCTGGGATGGGCCCTGCTGGGCCCTTCCCTTGGCTTGTGTTGGTGCCTGGGGCACCGTGACTGTGCCAATGATAACCAGCCCCGTCCCACTGTGGGGAGAGCACCCTGCACTGATCTGTGAGGAGTCTGAGTGGGGCCAGAGCTGCAGCAGAGTGGACCAGCCACAGAGGGAGGCTGGTTTGCCATCCTGGGGTCTGTTCACCAGCCTTGTTGCAGTATCTCCAGTAGCCGAGTTAGACCTGGGTCCAGTGCAATGGTTTTCTCTGAAAACTCTTTTCTTCATTCTGTGCTATGGATAGTATTTGGTATTCTGAACTACAGAATTGCTTTTGTTTTCAGCCTCTTTAGAAACAAATAAAACATTTTCAAGAGAAGTGGGTGACTTGCTTTGTTATTACCCTTCCCATCTTTGGAAACCTTGCCTTCCATGAGTTGTTATTTTTTTATAACCTGTGATTGCCTGGTTGCAGTTTTATGGCTCAGTGGGTTGTGCAAGCTTTTCATTCAGAGATGCAGCTTGAAACACTTTCTCCACTTGCACTTAGTGAAGACACAGGTGTTGGTGTTTATTTGTGATGTAGGGGAACTTTTTCAGCTGTGTTCACAGAAAGTGGCTGTGAGAATGTATTGGCAGAGAGAAGTCCTGCAGGGAGGCCTCTTAAATGCTTTCAGTGCCTGCAGAGAAATGACAGCACAAGTTTCTTATTTGAGTGACCCTGAACTAATTTTTTTTTTGCTAGAAGAAAAGCTTAGCAGTAGCTTAATAAGTTTGGGTTGGTTTTTCTTTTTTTTTTTTCCTAGTTACAAAAGAAATTTTTCACATGTCAGTGACTAAAGGAGCTGAAACCTTGAGACATGGAGAACAGAAAGGCAGGTGAAAGCATGCACGACTGAAGCGTTTAGGGATTCAGGCTCATTAGTTCTGGCTAAGCTTTATGGATTTTTTTTCCAATTCCATATATGCATGACTCACTCCAGGCTCTTATCAGTGCTGGTGTGGGGGAACCACAGCATGGAACCAATTATTTTATAAAAAGCTTGTTGCTTTTTCTTTTTTTTAATTTTAATTTTAATTTTTGCTTTGCAGCCTCTTGCCCTGTCTCAGCTGGCAGAGCACTGGGTACAGGGGCTGCAGCCACCATCAGCTTTTGCAGCCCCAAAAAAGCTGTAGGGGGAACTCAGAGCCCAGGGTGGGGGGCCCAGGCTGTGTGACCAGCTGCTGCCCCACAGGAATGATGATCCATCACCACTTCCACCCTTCCCTGCCCCTGGAATGAGCGAGCCCAGCTGCCCACAGGCCCCAGGGCCTCTCCAGTCAGGGGCACCAGGTGACGGAGGTGAGATGTTCCCTGGTACCTGTGGCCTCAAGTGACATTCCCAGCAGCCACACCCTTCCTCAGGTAAGCCACAGCCCCCCTCAGAGCCCCCATCCCTTTCTCTCCCCCAGGAACATCTGTAGGAGAGCGAATGAAGGAAGAGGTAAAGGCTGCTTTTATTTTTGGTTTCTGCTGGGGGGGTGGGTTTGGGGGTCTTTTTATTGGTTTTTGATAGGTTGTTTTCTGTTTGATGGGTGAATGAATTAATCACTCTGTGTTCCCTTATTGCAATGGGATGAATCAATTCCCTCCAAAGGCAAAAGCTGGATCAAGAGTTGGATTTATTAGCTCACTTACATTCCCCACCCACAGCTCACAGTCTGTGCTGTTATGTTTATTCTTGGCTGTTGCTAGGAGAGCACATTTTTTAAGGTAGATGCAGAGACTTTTGTTACAGTCACTTTTGGGGACTCTGGAGTAAACCAGTACAGAAATAACAAGAGTTCCCTGCCCTCCCCGACCCCATGAATTTCAGCACAGCCTCTGGGGGTCCAGCTGACATGGATTTGTGCAGGGTTTTTGGGAATCAAAAGGCTCGATAAATAATAATTTTTTTTTACTCCACCAGTTTCTGGATTAGTTTAGTTTTGTTACAATTCGGATCATGCATCATAGGACTGCAACAATGAGCTTTAAATAAGTATTCTTTGTGCACAGTAAAAGAAATAAAGGAACATTGAACAAGTCAGCATTTCATCATATACATCATAGTAGGCACAATAGATAAATCAAGCAGCTCGGGGTTTATGTAGAGCATTTTTCATGGAGAATGTCATGTAGACCAAAACGTAAGAGGAGCCATTGGTAACCCACCCCCACAGCCTCCAACAAGCCCTTTGTCAGGGCTGAGGGGGTGGGTATGTGCACAGAACCAAAAACACTGAACAGTAGGAGGACAAATTAAGTTACTGTAGGCAGCAGTGTGAATATTAAAAACCTCTTCCTGTGAAAGAATACTTCAGACCCTGTAAAAACTGGTTCAGTTAAAAATAGATGTTATTTACATTTAAGTCTGATCTAGCAAGTTTTCCCAGCAGGTGTAAGTTGAGCTGTACAGTAACTCTGCAGGTTGTACTCAATCTGACTGGATTTGTGAATGGTCTTTTTTTTTTTAAAGTTGCAGCTATTAGGCCTTAAAGCACCAGCATGTTACAGCAGTGGGATGAGGAACTGTCTCTGTCCACTTTGCTACCAGGATGGTGCTGGGATAAATCCCAAACCTGACATTAGATCACACTGTTGTTAATTAAGATGGTTTTTTTCCAGCTCAAGATGCATGGGGTCATTTACCAGGGCAAGACTGTTTTCCCAGATACTCACACATGTTTTACCTCTACCCCTCTCCCTGGTGAAGCACACGAGGGCAGGATTTAGCTGTAGGTGTTTGCAGCTGACTGCTGCTCTAGTAAAGGACTTGGATAAATCCACCTGTTGTAGTTCATGTGAACATGCCTGGGGTTGGTGAAGCCACTTACAGCTACTTGTTCAGGGAATGATGAGTATTAAATGTTAAATATTGCCAGGGTTAGGTCTCAGGTCAGCTGTGACACCCGTGGATTCCCCAGCCCCGGGGCTGGGAGGGGGCAGGATGGGCAGGGGGACTCCAGGGAGAAGGAAGCCGTCATTTCACCATGCCAGTCAAGATAGTTATTTGTTTTATTTGGTTATTGTTCAACAACAAAGTTCAATACTTTCCAGGTGGAGCTTTGAACTGGCCCTCTGGTTCCCTCCCTTGTCAATAATAAAAAGGTAATGAAGAAAAATCCTGTACTTTTAGAGACCTAAAACCTCATTTATGCTAACAAGCTTCAATTGCAATTTAATGTTACAATATTTCTTCATGGGAGCGAGGAGGACTGAGCTGAGGGCCCTCCAGTGTCTGAAGATGGCTGTCCACAACCACCAGTAAAACAAAAAGCTAGTGTTGAAAAACGCACAGTTTACAATAAAAAAGTAGAAACCAATTCAATTCCCTTTTGTTACGAATATAAAGATTCTTGTAAATATGTACAGTCCTTTGAGCTATTTCTATAGCAGGAAGCATTTCACGAACAAGACACAAGATATACACTTTCAGGACTCAACAAGCCCATTTCTGAGGTCTTGAAGATCTTCCATGAGATGCAAAGATTTAAAGACTGATCTCTGTGACCTTTCGAAATATTCAGACCAGGAGACAAAAACTTTCAGCAAGTTTCCTGCCAAATCATCTGATTGAAAATAACCCAACAGACAAGAGAACTGAATACAATATCCATGAAACTCGCCAAAGGACACTGACAAGGCATTGGAATTTTGATGGGTTTCTAGAACAGGTTAGCATAGGCTTGCAAGGGACTAGCAGAAGTTTTAAGTGTGGTGCCAAGGGAAGATTGGATGCAGTTTTGCTCTTCCCAGTCGTAAAGAACATGGTTGTTCACTTAGGATGTTGCTATTGCAGAGGGAATGGTCAAAAACCTGCTTTGAAAATCATTTGCTCTCTGCTTCATGTTCACAGCAAAAGAGAATAGGAAGCAATAAAAGGCTCGAGGTCGGACAGGCGGCAGCGAAGGTGTGTCAGCACCTGCCAGAGCTGCTCCCTGTGAGTGTCCTGTGCCACCACACGCATCTTATTGTAGGACAAGCTACAGCTCACGGGAGGAGCCAGCCCGGGCTGCTCCCTCAGGGAGCTGAGGCTGGCAGGACTCATTGCTGAAGGGACCGTGTCCAGTGCTGAGAGGAGAACACAGGTGTGACTGTAACTCTTGTCATAGAATAAGGCTTGTTAACTCTTCGTTGCCAAATTTCCAGAGTAACGGTTATTTTGCAGCGTAATCTAAAGGTTTCGGTTAATTTACAAGTGAGGTACAATACACTACTCAGCAAAGCAACCTAAAAGGAGAGAGCAGCCAGAGATGGTGCAGCAGCATGCAGTGAACTGTCATGCAGAAGACCTGGATAAAGTCTTACAACCCAGTAGCTTATAGGTAATGCACTTTGTCTCAGGGCCGGGCAGGGGGGTCGGTTAAAGCAGAGATCTTCCCTCCCCATCAGAGCTGCTCTAGAGCAATTTTAGTGAGAACAAAATAACTTTCAGAAGTGGCAGGTGAACAGACTAATCAGAAGTAATTTTTTCTCATGTTCTGTGGAGAACATCCAACCACAGCTCCTATTGAAAGACTCACTCACCTTGGCCCTTCTGTTTCCAGGCCATCAGGGGCTCCCAGCACGTCTCAGAACTACGCCCAACTCTCTGGTAAGGGGTGCTAACCACAGTAACGACCTGGGGCGGGACATTAGTCCCATTTCCTTGATGATCTATTAGGGACTAAAGTGGATACAAAAAGTTCATGAACTGCTTGAAAGAGTAACAGTAGTACAAAGTGCAAAAACAGGAGTGCAGGAAAGTGCGGAGAAATCAACTGAGCTGCGAAGGATCTTCAGAAGCGCCACGGCTCCCGCTGCGGAGCGAGCTTTGGCCCAGGAATGCTGTTTGGGAACTGGGCAGCAGACAGATGGAGTGCATATACTCAGTATATTTCCTTTTTTTCCTGCAGGTCAAGATGAGTAACTTTGTCTAGCTGAGACTTACACTGAAGACTGGTCCCAGACCTGGCAGGGAAATAAAACCACAGTTACAAGTCACAGATGTTTCTCTCCCCAGGCACGAGGTGCCAGCAGCAGAACATCACCTGCTGCTCCCATGGAGCCAGGACACAGTCCTGCCTCCTGCCAGGGGGCATCATCCGAAAGCACTGACAGGCAGGCACTGTCAGCACCACTGAGCGCAGCAGGCCCAGACCTTAACCCCCTTCAAATCCTCTATCACTTGATTTCTGACAGTAAATTCACCTGTTCTAGAGTCAAGCAGCATTTGCAGTCACAAAACTAGCCCAGGGAAGATGGTCACAGAGCCAGGGAGTGACACCATGTGGGCTCTGTTCTAACATAATTTGAGGAGCAGAGGGGTGAGATTTGATTTGCTCTTGTACTTCACAGTCCCACCAAGCCCTTCTGCAGTACATACAAGCCTTGTCCTGAGAACAGAGAAGTCTCCAGGCTTCTGACTTACCTTATTGACTTGAGCAAGAGGAGTTCTGGCACCACTCACAGGCATCCTGCCTCGGCTGCTGTCCTCAAACAGTCGTCCCGGGGAGCGCTCCCTGCGGGTGCTCAGCAGCCGCCCTGGGGATTTCTCCCTCTCCAGAGGTCTCCCAGGGGACTTGTCCCTCCGCAGCTCCGTCCTGCCCTCGCGGTACCGGTGGGGTGTGCTTGGCTCCCGAGGGTGGCTGGGACCTTCCGGGGGGCCCGGGCTGGAGGCGACGCGCTTGGTGATGTGCTCGTTGTAGGTGGGGGGGCCTCTCTTGTTGGGGCTGCTGTCATTCAAAAACAAGGGACAGGAACAGCTGAGTGACAAAAACCTCTCGTTACATTTTCTTTTGGCAAAAGTGTAACTTTCCCCCATAACACGCCCAGCAGCGCTCAGGTGCAAAGCGTCAGCATCAGCCCTCAGTGCAGAGATACTTTGGTAGCTGAGTATCCATCACATGAGCCACACGGGTCAAGTGCCTCTAAGGAATTGCTGATGTAAGTCAGGTGTGTGGAACAGGCCAGAAAACGACATCTTTTTGTACACTTCAGCCATACACTTCTTATATAAAAATGCACTGAAGTTTGATATATGCATTTTCACACTCAGAATTTTCTGGGATGTTCAGGCCAGGTTGGGATGAGCTACAAGCCTCGATTTCTCTGTCTCCTGTGCAGAGGGGCACTACCAGCCCCACTATTTATTCACTTGTGTGAAGTATCACTGTTGTGCTGTATCATATCACAACTTCCCAACGCTGTCTCCCTGAGGCAGACTCATTATTTGACAGGAAGGGGCTCTTGCTTTAGAGCTTGTTACAGCCAACCCGTGTCTAGTGTCATATCAACAGCATCTGAGGTCACCAAGCTTCAAAGTCAGAGCTTGATCACAACATCAAAGTAAACCAGCAGAAGATCACAAAGCATTTGTGGAGATTATCCCCATCTTCCTAGAGAGATGAAGTTTTTTCCCTTCTGGGTTTTAAAACATCAGTGACTCTCCTCCAGCATTACAGTAACAGGCTATCACCAGCCTCCTTCTCTAAGAACAGAACAAGGGAATCTGTTCCACCACATCAGGGGTGAGGTTTACTCGTCAGGGACTGTAACCCCCTGATGTCACCGTACCTGCGCGTGGCAGAGGAGCCTCTGTGGTGCTGCTGCTGCTCGTTGTTGGTCTCCTTCACCAGATTGCCCTTACAGCAGATCACCCTTAACTTGTCCTGGTAGGAGGAGGCCAAGTAGATGGCTCCTGAGGAGATGGCAGGCCCGAGGTACCGCGGGTTTGGTATCTCCAAGTGGGCTCGTGCAGGAGTTCTGGGTAAAATTGCAGGAAAAGTCTTTACAATGGCAATGGCTGCCTTTTCCTGGCAAGTCCATATATTCTGCACCACAGGCTGTTCAAAGGGGTGAAAAGAGAACAACTTACCCTAGAGAAGCTCGTGCCTGAATCTCGATCACTTCAAGGGAATTGAAGTGGGTCACGAACAGATAGGGCTCCCTGTAGGCTGCAGGAGCAGCACAAAGACGGGAAAAAACACAAAATAAATTCTCTATTAAAAACTTCTAAATCACATCAGTGAGTACAAGAGAGCCTGACAGCCCTCTGGGAAAACTGAGGAATACATTTTCTGTAATAAGACACAGACACTATCACTAAGGGGGGAGATGCAAGCTCAAAGAATTGTTGCTTTGAAACTGTGTCTCAAGGACTTTACTAACCAAAGTATCATGAAAAAGACATTAAAAACAGACTATTAACTGAACAAAATCCCATTAGGCAGCACGAAAAGCCTGAGGGAACCACAATGCCATCATATGTTCTTGACTATTTCAGAAACTTGCAAGCATCATCAGAAATTGCACTAGCCAGTTCAGTCAGTGTCAGACTAGGAAAATTAAGGAAATGTAACTTTGCTTTAGTTTCCCTTAAATTGCTTATACTTCAGAAGGTTTTGCCATCTGGATGAGCTTAAATGGTGGGGAAATCTCCATAGTTTCTGATAGAATTGGGAAAGCGAGAAGGAAACAGAAGTGCTGAGTGCAGAGTACCCATCCCACGAGGATGCTTCAATAATTTCCATAATCCAAGTGACTGCCCCCCCTCACCTACCAAAAGCCAAGGGCAAGCGGTTCCACTTCAGGTCGTCTGTCCTGCTGCGCCTTCCATAGGAATCCACAAAGACACCAAACTCTGCCAAGAGAAGTCATGTCATGTCATGAGCATGTGCCTGAATTCTATTCCCTTTTTTTGAAGGGACAAAGGCAGTTACCCCGGGCTTTTTGTCAGGGACAAGGTGCAGAGATTATCTTGCACATCCTGGAGTGTTGTGAATTACTCCAATTGACATGGAATTGGTGAGATGTAGGAGTACTGTCAGGCCAAAAGGTGCTGCAGTTCTGAGGCTCTCTGTACTCATTAAGGTAAGGTTATTATTCAATTTGCAGACTCCTACCATTAGTCACCCAGAATTACTGCTTTTGAAGACTTCCTGTGCATTGCCATGACACTGTCCAAGAGGGCAACAAAAGCAGTTACACAAAAAAAATAACACCCTCTCTTATTTCATCAAAAAAAACCAAACCTCTCTTATTTCATCAAAAAAAAATAACACTCTCTCTTATTTCATCACATGAAGGTTAAAAAGTCTCATCTGTCTGCACGGGAGCCAGACAAAGCTCAGGTCTGAGAACCCCTGAACATTTATCAGGATAATCAAACACTTGTTTGCACTTAACACCACTGGCTGCAGTCCTTCCTTCAGGCACAGTCTACGTGCAGCAACTGATCCACAGCAGGAAGAACTTTTAAGCCAGAAACAGGCTGCCCAAAATTCAGCAGCACTTCTGCAGCTCACGTGCCAGAGAACAGGTGTAGTGCAACACCTGCACAGCCATCCACCACCTACCATGGAAACACAGCAGATACTCCTCCCTCTGCCCCGCTGGGTTCACTTGGATGATACTGACTGGAAAACTGTTGGTGGAAGCAGCAAACACAGCAGAGGCCAAAGTGTGGTCATTTTTATCCAGAAACTCTGCAAAGAGAATGGAGAAAAACACCTTGATTGACACCAGTGTCTTTTTCCTGAACTGTTTTAGAGCAGCCCCACCAAAAGAATCTGTGGAGCCACTTGGAGCATTCCTCAGGAATTGTCTCCTACCCTCCAGCGTGTACTGCTTCATCTCAATTTCATAGAACTTGTTGGTTCCAATGATGATGCTGTAAGTGGTCAAATGGATGCAGCTGCAAGGCTCCGAGGTTTCAATCTCCTGGAAAAGAGGACAGTATGGACAGATATTAGTTCCCTGTAGTAGATTACAGATAATGCTTAGTCTGGAAGATTGTAAACTGCCACATAAGTCTTTATAAAGAGAGAGATGGCAATGTCAGAGTCTCAAACACATATGGAAAAAAACCTCTCGTTAAAGGAATTGTTTTGTTGGAAGTGATACTTGCTTGAATACAGACTCGCATATCAGCTCAGCTCCAGGTGCTAAGCCAAATATTATCCTCTTCCTTTTGGAAGAATATGCTGTTCTAGAAGACACTTGTCTGCTCTGCAGCTCAGTTTTCTGGAGCAGTAGGGAGCAGCTCCCTGCTTACAGTAGGTGACAGCCATGCCAAGGACTGCCTGCCTGGACAGGGCTTGGAGATGACGTAAGACCAGGACTGAGCAGTTGGGGCTGTAAGACAGGCTTGTCACTGGGAAGTTGATCTGTCAGAACTGCCCCAGCTGCAGTGTAGCTGTGCTGGAACAATCACTTCCTAGCCTGGAAGTCACCATGAATCAGGGCAGCTGCTGGAAAGGCAGACAAAATTGCCCAGACAACTGCAGCAGGACTGACCCCAGTCAAGTCCCAAACTCTTTCTAACCCATGGAGCAGAACTCTTGTCAGTAGGCATGTCCATGATCCTCCCAAGAGCAAGAATCAGCTCCCTAAAGCATCCTGGCTGTTAACACTCCAGAGATCACCTTGGTGGCTCCTTAAGGAAGACAAACATAAACAACATTCCTTCCTTCCTTCTTTGTACAACATTACACAGAGATGTTGTCCAAGACCTGCCTTGTGATTGCACAGCTAGGATAGCTCTGCAGGTTAGCCTGACACAACACACAGATGCCCAGATCTTCTGAGGACAAGATTCCTTGCATAATTCCTAGCTTATCTGGAAATTTAGTTGGCAGAAAAGAAGAGCATATTCTGGGCTTGCTGCCATCTTGTTAGGATCTAAATTCAGTTGTCTGGATTAGTGGAGATAAGGAAAACTTGCCTTCAAAAACACGCCTTTGCATGTTCCCTTGTCAAAGGACAGGGCTGTACATCCTCAGTAAATCCTGCTGGCTGCTGCTCCATTGTGAGCAGGAGTTGGTATCAGCTACAATGCCTGTAGATGTTCCAGGTTTGCATTGTTTGTGCCAAGACACGTCTTTCCTCCTTAGGAGGTCAGATCTGCATGACTGTGCCCACTGCTTCCCTCCTGCAGTGCCCATGTAGCACTTGGTGGGAATAACAGCCTCAATCAGGCTGTAAATTGAACCAGTGCCTTCAAAGCCACCTGCAGAACCTCACAGGGATGTTTAGTTCGACTGGAACATCCCTTAATTTGTGAATTGGAGAGGACATGAGTTTCTGGGTGCCAGCCTTTTATAAGGCTGTTTAAACTCTTTGTTCTGAGGAGAGATCCCTATTATTTTGAGGCTTCCCTCTGGTTCTGTATGAGCATATAAAATTTATTCCTGACATTCCATTGGAGTTGTGTTTGAGAGGAGCAGTGGGTCAGATGCTCTGTGTGATCTGCCTGCCGCTGGCTGAGGGGAGTTGCAGCAGTTCTGCTTTCCCTCCCTGCATGGCAGAGAGCAGCAGGACCTGTGCAGATTCCACCCAGGGCTGGGGCTGCAGGTGGCTGGGGTTTTGTACAGAGGAGGGCACACACAGCCACGAGAGATCCACACCTTACAGCCTTGTTTGCTGCCAGGAGAAAGTACACATGTACCAGGATAAGTAGGGGAAAGAGCTGCCTGTCCTGGGATGGAATAACACCAATATACCCCTCAATTTTCACTTGTGCAGTAGGACAAATTCAGACACCCATTGCTTCCACAGTTGCAAAGAAGAGTGAAGTAATTTGTTATGGATTTCTCCAAAGACAACAGAGGTGAAGATAATTAAGAGAGCTGGATAATTAAGAAAGCCTTTTTTGGGACCAAATAACTGAGGGTACAATTACAGCTGAATCCAATATCTCAAGAAGTCACAGTTCTGTTCTGCATCTCTCCAAATATGCCAACTCTTATTAAAGGAAATTGCTGCCTACTCCACTTTGAGTCAGTGCACAGCGCAATTTGTTATCATTTTAGCTGGCAAACAAGTGTTCTCATGCATGCAAAAAGGTTCTAGATGTTTGTTTTAAACAAAGGTTTAGTGCACTCTGTGAATTACCTCAGCTACTGCAGGGAGTTACTAAGCTCACCTTTCTGATACAGAACTTGCTCAAGCTCTCGTTGTATCTCAGAACCACCACTTTATTGGGCATGGCTGCACAGATACAAAGAGTGTTCTCAACCTGTAAGGAAGATAACAAGCACAGTTCAGGATGGTAACACAGAGCAAATTCTATTGCTGAGCAAGTGAAACGGATCCAAGTTACCTCTTGCCACAAAAAGAGCTTTGCAGAGATAAGCAAGTACAATTTTTTAAAAGGGTAATTATTGTGAATTCATGGAATAATGAAAAGCCTCTTCACATTCTCAAAAAAGAACGTGAATTTAAATGGCTTCTATGATCTCCTTTATACTTGGAAGAAGTTAATAAAAAATTAGAAGGTTTTCCACAGGAAAGGGATTAACAAATTCAAATAGGTCAGGTCTACATTTCAATCCCTGAAACTGTTATCTTAAACATCACCTTGAAATGAATGGTGTTCAGTTTGTTAGCAAAGTACTCCATAGAAGTAGTTGTTAATGAGTATTTTTGTTATGGTTAAATGTTCCATTACTAAAACCAGTAATTTATGTAAATGTCAAGAATTAAAGTGATGCAAACACCTAAGGAAATCTGCTGGCCTGGGAACATGGCATTAAAGAACAAACAGAGGAGAGAATTCACTAATTATAAATCTCAAAATTACAGTCAGTGGTGAGGAGGCAGTTGTACTATGCTCTGCTGGATTTCTTTTATCTAGCAGTTTAGGCTACACCACCATGGCATCCTGGCTAAATTTATCCATATTAGTAGCAGATTCCCCATTCTGTCTCCAGCTCAGCCTCTCTTCAGCCCATACACTCTTCTTATTTGAAGAAAAATATTTAAAACAAGAATATAGACCTTGGATGTGTTGCCAGTGGAATAAAGATGCTGATTTTACTAATATTAAACTCAGAGCAGTCTAAGGGGAGGTCTGGAGGCACGAGGGAGCTGTTTCCTACCTTGCCAGCAGCAAAAAGGTGACATCCTTTGACAGCCTCAAAGATATTTGGTGAGACATCGGGTTGGGCTGGGAGGTGAGACTGGGCTAGAGATTGCTTCACTTTCTTTACATCAACAAGACACAGAGCCCTTTCTTCTCCTGGAAACAAAAATGGTTGCATTTCATCAAGGGAGGGCTCCCTATTCTCTACAAAAGTCTGTCCTGTAACCTAAGCAGCAGCTCCTCATTACAGGCTGTTACTGTGGAAACAGTCACAAGGTACCATGTAGAATTCATCCCATATTATTCCTACTCAAAGTGAAACAGAAAACTTAGAGAAACCAAACCCCACGACAGGCAGTAAATCCACTGAGAGAACAACCATTCCCTCCGTGAGTTATTAGTGTTGCTAAGGTCTAGCAGATCACAGCGACTGTGGCCTCATTAGGACACCATTCAAAATTAGCCAGGAAGTTTTATTTTACCCTTCAGAACTTCTTAAAGTACAAGATGTTTTAAGTACAAGATGTTTTAACCTCTCTGTGCCAAGAGAATTGGCAAGGGACTTCCAAGAAGTGGCCTAATAAATTGCATTATAGCCCAAACACAATTCTTCTCAGAAGTCCAGCAACAGACTAACACAGCCCTCTCCTCATTATGTGTGAGACTTGCTTTGTTCTGTACCACCCTGACACAAATAAAGCATGGACAGCTTAAATCCTTACAAGGGGAAAAATGCAGAACAAACAGAACAAGAGAGGAAATTTGTTTTTCATTCCCTACAAATGTCATATAGACACTTGATAATTTGGGCTTTCAGCTTAAGATACACCCTAATGTTCAGCATGCCTACATCAGTGTGGGAAGGATTATCTCTGGAAAACCACAGATGGAGACATTAAAACTTGTGTTCCTTTCAGAAGGGAATCTTAAATCATGACAGGAAGTCCCAGTCTTGTTACATGGATTAGTATTTAGGGCAAGAGAGGTTAAGAGTTACTGGCCCTATGCCACAGTGATCACATCGTGGTCCTCAAACGGTTAATTAAAAAGGTTATGCAGTGATTAGGAGGAGAGATGCTCACTAATCAGCTCAACACTTTTCAAATTGGAATTGCAATGATGACTGACCTCTAACCTGGAAATGTTTTTTCTCTGTTTCTTCTCTCCCTCAGCTTTGGAAACAGAGAAATCACTTTCTCTGGAAGGTTTAACTGAGCCTTCCTGCCCATATCCATTCACCAGCCTCAGACCAGGCTGTGTTAACCACAGTAAGTGACTCCTGGCAAATACTAACAAAGCACCAGACAAAAGCCTGTGATGAATCCAAAAGCAAAGGGCCCTTTGGCACCTCAGTGCAGCACAAAGCCAGTCCCATCTACTCCCTGCAGGGCCAGTGGTAACACCCAGCCCCGTACCTGCTATCATGAGTAGCTTCTCCAGGTCCTTGATGAGGTGAATTTGGAAGACGGCACCCATTCCTGGGATGTGTGTTAAGGAATTCTTCAGGACATTCAGGGCATAGAGACCTTCCTCTGCACCCACCAGCACTACCTACAACAGGGGAAAAAACAGCACTGCATGAGGTGAACAAGGAATGCTCCAAGAGCAAACTTGGATGACACTCGTTGGCAGTGAAGAGAAAAAAACCAAACCCACAAGCAAGTGTGTAATTACACCTATTGCCATTTCCACTTCTCAGAAAGGCCCCACTGAACATCATCATTACCTGGTCACTGAAGGGCATTGTGCAATTTATATCCAAACGGTCTTCACCCTCCAGCTTCAGCAGGGAGTTTCCAAGCAGTTTCTGCAAATGACAAAAAGATATTTTTTTTTCTTGTTGAGTTAATCTTCATTTCTTTATCTGTGAGCATTTTAACAACGTAAGGTCATCATTTCAGACAGGCAAAAAGCTTGGCTTTTTCTCAGAAAGCTAAAAGTTGCAGGGATGCCTCCTACAAAAGAATTAGTAGACTTTTATCTACCTGACACACAGTAAGGCAAACCAATCAGGATTATCCTAAGCTCAGACAGAACCCATTATTGCCCCTATCCTTTCCATTTCCCCCAACCTCTTACAGCAGAGCAGTGGAATTTTCTGAGGGGAAGGATTTAAGGAAAGTACAAATGTTGGTGGGAGCATGTATTTTTCTCACAGACAAAAGGAATGTGAGCCTGAGAAAAAAAAGAGAATTTCCTGCTAGTCAGATATTCCCTGTCTCCAGAGTTAACATTCACTTACACGATGCCATAGAATCCAATCTCCCTTTACCAGAAAATAGAGTTTTCTGGTACACAATGTGAAAAAGGCTATCCAAAACCTAAACAAATCTGTTTAACTTCTTATTCCTATTAGGAGTAAAACAAACTTAAAAACACACACACACCTCCCCCACAGTCAAGAAACAACAAAACCTCTGACTCCATAAGTTTTTGCTTTTTACTTTCTTTCTTTATTTCTTTGCTCATTCCATGAGACTGGATTTAAACCATGTGCTAACCACTCTTTCTTCCTTGCTGGAATTACAGAGATATTTTGGGATTCTCTTACTACACTCCCCATGTCTTTGAAGGGTATTGTAACATAAAGCATCAGTCTCACAGTGAACTAGTTCCTGGTGCTCACATTGTACCTCATAAGGCAGAAGCAATAACTTACCTTCAGTTAAACCTCAGTACGTCAAATAGTGAAAAAATATTTTTCAAAACTCTGCTCCCTCCCAGAATATTTTATTATTAAACGAAACTTTCATACTCACAGCATCAGCCTCAGCTTTTTCTCTGGAAACTCTCCCACCTGCCACTATTGATTCCAGTGCTGTGACCCAGCGCTGTTTGTCAGGGAAGCTGGGTGCTAACAGGTAGAGTGTTCTACCAGGCCAGCAAGTGGTGTGTGGATGAGACTCCAATTTTAGGATATATGGCACATCTGAGATGTTATATAGATAGAATAAGACTTAGATTAGTTTTTGGAATATTGTCAGTGGACTTAAAATCAACACCTTTCAGCCTCATCGGAGAGAAGTTGTATTTATCATGACATGTTACCATGGCAATTGATACACTGGTTTCTCCTTTACAGGTCCTGCACAGGCTAGCTACTTACAACTAAATATTAGCTGGATGTATGCAATCCATACATACAATGCTCTCTTTACTAAACAAAAATAATTTCTTGCCTTTTATTCAAAAGAGAAAGAAATTCCTTTGTGGGAAAAAAAAATAAATAGAAAACCAGCCAGTTGACTAAAGTTTTCCCTGTACTGATTAAGAAAAATCTGTAAAAACTGGTTATGGAAACCTTTGTTTTTAACAATCTGTATCCTTTAATGTCAAAGTCAAGACATACAGAATCTTATCATCAGTTCTATTCAGTACATACAAATCAACACATCAACATTTTTTTCATAATAAGAGACTATACATCCCACAGTACTTCTAAGTTAATGGCTTTCTGGTGAGAGCACAATGGTGGCATGAGGTATGACACATCACACTTGATAGAGAAGAAATTTAAATAAACCGAGTGTTTACGCTACAGATCTCTGGGAATTTACTTCCATTTGGGTGGATGATCATATTAACCACAGTTCAACTACCACGACAGAAGCAACGGCCTGCATGTAACCAGATCTAGAGTGCTGAGCTATTCCCCCAGTTCAGATAGAGGTAACCTCAAAATTACAGAGTTACAGAATGGAAGTTAAAGGGAGAATATTCTGTTCAGCCAAGCAGAAGGCTAAGTGATGGCAAGCCAGATGAAATCCATTTGACCTCATCTACGTAAGATTCTCACCTGTCTTTGCTGTATTGGTAAGCTCAGTAGCTCCTACAGCTCCATGAACAGTTACATCACCATCAGGAAGGCAGAGCTCAAATTCCTCCAGAGGCCTTTGTCCAGCTGCAGGGGAATGGGGAGACAGATTAGGAATGAACAAAGAGGTAGCAAGAAAATAACTGTGATAGCAAAATGAAGTGGATGCACAATGGATGTTTCACAGCTGAATTATTATGACATGCCAGCTAACAAAATGGTTAAGGATCTAGAAAAACAATGATGTTGCTTTATTACTGGAGATTTAGCTAAACTAGATATGACCATAGCAAACAGTAACAATCTTTAAGCCTCTCAACTCACCAAACAACATCTGAAGATTAAAAAATAGGTTCTTCCTAGAAATGCTAAGTTACCTTCTCTTGCTTCTGCATCATAAATGAGCACTTTGGTTCCTTCCAGGACAATATACTTCCTGTCCCAGCCCTGTTGCCCACGTTTATTATTCCTGAAGGAAATAAGCACAAAGCCATGTTGGACTTTCTGCTCGGATCCTACATAAAACAAGCATGCAACTCCTACAAAGTTCAGTGCAGCAATTGTAATTGTAGAGGTGGTAACTGTAATGCCCATGCAATGGGCACGTACCAATTATCTCATTGTAAGAGCCAGGATAATATTAGGAACTCTTCCAAATATTTCAGCACCTGATATGGCACCAAGATTCCTGTTTATACCTTGGCACTTTCATCCACCCCTCGAGACGCAGACTGCTGCTTGGCTCCTTCAGCTGCAGACCAGGAGAATTCATTTTATCCCGGCAGAACGCTTCGGAGAAGTGCGTGGCATATTCTGCTGGCAGCCCACAAGTAGCTGGCAAGCAAGTTGAGCATTTTGGGTGACACATCACCTGGCATTCTGACAAAAAGGACAGGGAAAAACTTATGTTAAGCGACACAAAAATCATGACACAGCTGCCTCAACTTCTACCGCGCAAATCCCGGCTTCTCCAAGAACCTCCTTCCACGCTAAACCACCAGATGATTTCTAACGTAGAACGTTTGCACCAACTAGTTTCAAAGCCTTCATATCGGTCCTTTCTTCAGCTTGTACTGAAGATCTGTTCTAGCTGGCTGTGGATCTGCCTCCCCCCCCAGCCCCGCCGTGTTTGCCCCCTCACCCAGACACTTGGACGCCTGCCGGCCGAAGTGCACCGTGTCCAGGCACACGGCACATTTGGTGGCCCTCATGTTCAGCCCCACGTTGAAGCGATGGGGGATGTTGTGGTGCATTCGCTCCTTCAGGCGGCGGCTGTACTCTGGAAGGGACAACATTTATCAGCAGGGGGGACACTGGGAGGGGAAAGTTACAGGAGGTTTTGGCAGTCGAAGGCAGTAAAAAGTGACACCATTTATCTGTGAAGGCCCTGCTGGACACAGACGCTATTTTCATTTGCAGTTTGCACATCTTAAGCTACGTTACAGCCTCAGGAATTACCTTATACAGGTGCACAGGCTGTAGAACAGACTGTAGAACTGTAACAGCTGATGTTTGGTGCAGCAAGGTTATGTCAATCAAACCACCTAAATTTCAAGCCTGCACTCGGATGTGCTAAAGTAATCTCTCTGCTTTGCTCGCAGCTAACAAACCCTTCCACACCTATCCTGGGTAATCAGTACACTTCTTCCTACAGCCTTCAGGCTGTAACACCAGCCCCTGCACTCATAAAGCATCTTAAATCCCTGTTAGTGGATCTATCCTTCAAGGCATTGTCTTTTACTGATGAACACGATTCTCTTCCCTGCCCATGACCTGCCTCTGAGGACATTTCCCCATGGCAATGCTACCCACCCTCACAGCACCCTGGGCCTCCCCAGCTCTCTGCCAGGGCTGGACCAGTCTGTGGATTCTGGCTTTTTCCAGCTAAAGGCTGGAGGTCTCAGTTCAGAGTCTCTCTCTGGAACACTGGTTAACCAAGAATAAATGAGCAGAGCCCTCAATCCCTTACTTTTTTCTGGTGATCCTCTCCCCTTCATTCTCAAAAATATGGAAGGATATCATCTTTTTCTAGTTAATAGGATACTAATGCCATCTTTGACCTGGTATCTCCCTTTTATGCCTGACCCAAGTCTCTTCCCTTTACCAAAAGTCTTGATAGAAACTTTCTGTTTAGCAGAAAAAATCTGCAGACAAGTAAAAATGTTAACTGCTAAGAAAACACCCATAAATCCTTTTGTCAATGCAGGGAGTAGAACAGAAAACACACTCCTTTGAAGAAAACATACTCCTTTGAAAGAAACATGATCTTAAAACAATTCATGCTAATAATTACTTCCTTACCGAAGTTTTCAGAAACATATTACCCAAACAGAATTTCAAACCAAAAAAATAAAAGCAAAACTCATCATCTAATAACCCTACAATGAAAAAAAAACGGGGTTTGGAGTTAAAAATAAAGAGATAGCATCGACATGATAGAGAGAAGAAGCTGGCCAGGAGCCTACCCTCTGGTGTGGAGGATTCCTTCCTGCGGCTGGAGGGAGGAGCCAGCAGGCTGATGGGAGTGGGCTGGTGCTCCGGGGAGCGGACTATGGCAGACATGATGATCTGCTGCCTGGCCGTGGCTGGAGTGGATGGATGAGGGTGGTCGGATATTTTCCGATGAGCAGCTACAGACAAGATAAATGCCACTTCAGTTAACACAACCCACACGACACACCCGTTCACAGCAGTGGTTCTGTGCGACCGTTCGGAGTTACAACCCGCAGAACAAAGCGTAGCCCTACTGCATCTTCACAAGAGGGATAATGATTAAACAACACGAGTTACTGCTATAGTGGCACACAATTAAAGGCACGTTTTCAGACCAAAAACGTGTGTCTCCTTCCAGATTCACCTTTTCTGTTAACCCCTACCTTCTTCACGAGCAGATCTGAGTTCAATGCGTGTTTTCTGAAGAGCCTCCTCCAGCTCAGCAGAACGAGCCTTCTCCTTCTCCAGTGCCACTTTCAGCTCATTGTATTGCAGGGGAACCTGTGTGGGTAAAGAAGGGTCCTCTTTCCGCCGACTAAACAGGCCCTAGCAACAGAAACACACAGACAACTCCTAACTCCTAGCAAGAGATGGCTTAAACTAGGCAAAGTGACACTGGCTAGTGTCAGTCCGGCCAGAGGGCCTAATGGCAATTCTGTTATGCTTAAGGATGGATTTTTAGTTCAAATTGGCACTGGAGAGAAAATGTTGAGATATGGATTCATTTAAAGAGGGACGTACGTTACCTGTCAGTACTCACACCTGGAGTTTCCGAAAGCATCTAAACAGAGGATCTCAAAATATGTGGTTAAAATTAAATTACTTAATTCAACATGACAGAACAGCTTATGACAAGGATGTGACACAAGTCACATCACCTGACTAATTAGTCCTATGCTGTGACTACAAGACAACCACTCTAGATGCACACTAAGTTCATACACATGTAAATACTTACCATTAAAATAAAAACATGCTTAAAATTCTATATTCCCACAGCCTCACTGAGGTGGAGCTACTGGGTTGTAGGAATAACAAAATACAGGAAAGGCCACAAAGAACACATTCTGCCTAGTGAAGTTTGCATTCAGCAACTTGGAGTGGTCTTAAATGAGGACACATTTTGTTACACAAAGGAAGATAAAACAGAATATTAAGAATACACAGCACATAACTAATCACAAAACCATTTAATTCCATGCCTCCTAAACCTGTTTCACCCACCTTTTTCTTTTTTGCTGGTTGGTCCATCTTTGCCTGCAGGAAATCAATGAGTTTAGTTTGCTGAGAAATAGTGCCCTCCATTTTCACTTTTTCATGGGAATAGAGAACCTGTGAACCACACACACGTGTAAGAAATTTCATCTTATCAGAAGAAACAAACAGATAACTCAATAGCAAAACAGAGCTAAAAAACAGTGTAAGGAAAGTGTCAAACAGAAACGGTAGAACATTTAAAACCTCAGAGGGAACGAGGCAGAGTCCTGCCCTGCTTCCTCACCCTCACCTGAATGTTTTCCAGCTGATATTCCAGGTCACTCCTTTCAGTCTTCAGAAGATCTGCTCGGTCCAGAGCCTCTTGCAGACCTTGAGTCAGGCGGAAGATGTGATTCTTTTGCAGATCCATTTGCTGCTGCAGCTTTGCCTGCTGTTAATAGGAAAACAAAGGCCAGTGTTTTGGGGTTGCTGCTTGCTTGTTTGTGAGTAAAACAAGTAAAACAAGTTAAGTATTACCACTCCTTGTAAAAGAAGCATCATTGCAGAACTTAAAGTAAACAGACACCTCTTTAAAAGCTGGAAAATTACAACATTCTAGAAGATTCCCTTCCTTTCAGAGTGCATTAAAACTAAACAAGCATTTCTATGTAGAGTATTTATATTAATCTGTGGCAGTGCCATTTCTTTCAACTGCATGTTCAAGTTATTTGCTTTTTTGAGCACTTAAAATCTTGTAATTGTTAATTAGACTGCACATACAGAATTGTTAATTAGACTGCACATGAAGAGTTTCTTGATACCACTTTCTCAAGCTCTCTATACAACCACCAGGAGCCATCCCAGTACTTTGTAATAATAAATTAAAAAAATAATCTTTACTGTAAACCAGGCTAGTCATAGTCACATGAGATAAGGAAAATTATGGCCAACTGTTTACATCTTTGTCTCTAACTAACAACAGAAAAGGGCACATGACAAACTGCTCTTTTAGGGTTTACACTTTATTGATGAGAAAGTCCCTGAGAAGGAAAACCATGAACAGTCATATGTAATAAAGCAAGAGCCAGAAATCTTCTGTTGTGATGCATAATGGAGTTCTCAGCTCTGGGGTACCCTGACAGTACCCCAAGAAGACCAGAAGACTCTAATTGCCCATAACCACCCTTCCCCTGAAATCCTCCTCTGCACCCTTTTCCCCCACCACCCGGGACTCATTGTCTGCGTTCAACGATTCCCTGATACAGTGCAGGTGTGTGACCTTGGATCTGACTCCTGTGACCCAAATTAATGATGAAAAAGGGCTGTGAGAAGCCTCTCCTGTGACCTCCACCTCTGCACTCCCAGCACATTGCCTAAAGAGCTGGTTTTAAGCTGTGGTCCTTGCACTTGGCCTGGTCAGAGCTGTGCCTGGGCACAGACCTGGCCTAGGACGTGCCCCATGGCTACAGGCTTCTGTAATGATCACTGAGCCACCACTGAACCTGGGTACCTTCCCCAAACCTGCTCTGCTCTTCTCGTTCTGGTTCTGTGGGTCTGTGCCCACTGGGTGCAAGGTCCTGTCCTTGCCTGACGTGCTGCCCCCACCTTGGCTTCCAGCTCACCTTCCCCTGAGGAGCAATTCACTCTTATTGCTCCCCAACACAGCCACACACTCTGCAAAGTTTTAAGTAAAAACAACTCCCCCACCTTGATTAATCTCCCCAGTTATACAGGAGAAGGATGGATGTGTAACACTTATTCACAGAACCTCCCCCCCTCAAGATGTGGAACCTTCTGAAGTTCTAACATGAGTCTCCAAGGTTACCTCCTCCAGAAGTCTCTGCTTGAGCTCCCTTTCTGTCTCAAGCTTCTGTTGTAAACTGCGAGCGTTCATCTCCAACATGGCATGCTTCTTCTCCAGGTCATTGAGCTAGGCAGGTGGGATAGAGGCTCAGGATAACACTGAACACTGACAAATAGAGCATTCCACAATCCTAAAATCCAACCTCACCAAGCACGTGATAAATAATGACATAATTATCCTTTCCTTACTTGCAAAAAACCAACCAAATGACATTTTGGAGTGTTCAAATGCAGATACCAAGTTATTGAAGGACTTCATCATTCCAGGCATCATAGGCTGCTTTTGCTTTAGTCTTTTTCAGAGATAATCTGAGGTCTTTGGCTTGAAGATAGAATTCTATTCTATGACCTCCATTTTTTTTTTTATTTTTTTTTAACATCTTGAAAAAAGCTGCTCGAGGCCACATTTCTACAAGTAATATCAACAGAAAAGTATTTCATCTAATTATAAAAGTCTAGGGTTGAAAGTTACCTTATCAGAAAGGCTCTCTGCTTTGAGCTTTTGTTCCTTGAGTGCTTGCTGGAGGGCCAGAATCTCTGCCTTGTGTTCCTTGACAGCCAGTTCTACCACCTGGCGAGACTCAGTAATACGCTGATCTGCTCTCACTCTGCATTAAAATGGAAAATAATGTTACCTAACTCCTTTCAGGCTTGACCTCTCCCTGGTGTGCAGTGGCATCAATAGCTCTTTCAGGGGTTGCCTCAAATTCAAGACGTTACTTTATGAAGCCAGACTGTTTGCTGCAACACTTTTATATTATATAACTCTGTTCCTGCCCCTGCTAGAACTACAGCCTTAAAATTTCAAGACCCCACAGGAAGAGTTAGGAACAAAGACTATTTTTCCATATAATAAAGTAGAAGATAATAAATCAAGACATTTTAAAAATTACAGTGATAAATACCACTCCCCATGAATCTCTCACTTGCAAAGAAACAAAAGGAACAATATCACTGGTGAATGACTATTAACTAATAAACCATTTTTAGAACTACCTCACAAGATTTTATATTTAGTTCCAACTCCCATATCCTATGCTAAATATAATTTTTGTACTAGCTTCTATAGAGCATTTTCATAAAAGTTAATAAAAGGGGGAGGAGGGGAGAGAGACCTGCTCTGTTTCTCAGTATCCAGCATCCTCTGCAACTCTCTAACTCGACATTCAAACTGGGACTTCTCATCCCCTAGAACATTTCTCCAGGCTTCCCACTGACGCTCTTTCTCCAGGAGTTCATCATTCAGGGCCTCCAAGTCCATTACTTGCTCTTCCAGCATCGTACATGTTGTCTTCAAGGCCTCCATAGTCTAAAAATAAATCCTCCTATCAATTCTCACATCCCACATCAAGCGTGCACTTTAAGCTTCAGCCTTACCATTTAAATTACAGCACATGCAAATTGGCAGCAAACATAAGCTGGTAAATCACAACCCATTTATTTCAAAGCTCCCCTACATTCGCTCGCGATCGCCGATAATGTCAGTTCGGTCTCATGACGAACATTTTGAGATTTCCAGGGTCACAGAATCAAAAATGAATAATTCTAAATATCTTCAGATATTTAATTATATGCTAAATATCTTCAAAGTGCAAAATTTCTAAGTAAAATTCTGTAAAAACACAATGGGAAATACCAAAAATTTCCGTTCACTAAAAACAGCTCTGGGAAGGGAGGCTTACAGGTCTGGAAGCTTATTCATTCCTTATAGGTTTCCAGATTTAAAAGAATTTTTTTGCTTTTCAGATAATTAGCCAGCTATCACCAAGAGATCATGCCCCAGACTTGGAGAGCCTCACCTGTTTCTGGCTGGTGAGCTGCATCTCCCTCTCGGTGATCTCTCGGCGCAGGTGGTCGACTTCGCTTCGCAACTGCACAACCTCATCGTTGGCCCCCGAGGCCTCGTCGAGTTGTTTGGACAGGAAGAAATTCTGGTTGTTCAGTTCTGCATTGTCTTCAGTGAGCTGGTTCAGCTGCTCTTCCAAATCCGAAATCACCTGGAAAGAAAAACAAATTAAATTACATGTCAGTGAGCACAGGTTTGTGAATAAGTGTTCTCGCACACAAACATTTATTGCCAAGCTTTTACACTTTTTTTCAAATTTAAACAAAAGTAAATGGTAGATTTTTATGCATAGGAGTGTACTTCACTTAGGAAGAGGGGTTTGTTTCTTACAGAAAATAACCTGGTTTTTTTTTTAATCTGGTTCAGAGTACAAATATGCTGCAATGCAATTTATTATATGAGTGAACTGTCACAGCTAAAGCACTGGGTTGGGAGTCAGGAGCTCTGGTTGTATTCCCAGCCCTGCTGCTGACTTACAGTGCCTTTGCCAAAGCACTTTCCTTTTTTTTTTGCCTCAATTTCCCCTAAGAGCAATGAGGTCAATACCTCTCAGGAAGGCTTTCAAAGAGTGGTATTGAAGAAAACTGACTGAGAGGTGCAGTGGAGGCACTAAAACCTGATGGATACCCCTGGGAATTGCTTGTATTATTATATGTAACACTGTGTGTAACCAGGAAAGGCAGAGAAATTTTAAGGAATATAAAGTAGCAGCATTATGGATGGGACCACTAGGAAAGAAATTACTGTGGTAACACAACAGATCAACAGAAAACCAGTGAAAAGAAAAAAATGGCTTTGGGTGAAGTGGAAACACTGTTTAATCAGAACAGCATTCCACTTAACACTTTAAACCACTTTTCCTTTAAATTTAAAGAAAAATATAAACAACAGTGGGCCATTTTCACATTTGATTTTTATGAATGAAAGGCCTGAACACAGGGTGGATGAATATGTACCTCCTCCTAACTCAAAACCAACGTCACCACAACAGAAGAGAAAGAAATCTCAGTATAATCTTGAAATCAGCTTCATAAAAAGAATTTCAGAAACTGGTTAACTCCATACAATTCATATTCAACTCTCAAAAATATGTTCTAGAGGCTTTTTTGCCTGGATGTCAAAGAAAAGTGAATAAGACACTTCATTAAATGGGAAAATAATAAAACCCCAGAGCACAGTTGGCCACACATTCAAATTTAAATATTCCAATTTCCTACACAAGCCAAGGACTTAAATATCTAAAGCAGCAGAGGATAGAGCACATAGCTCTTCTCAGCTCTCTGGAAATATGACAGCCACTTCTTTTTGAAGAATCTCTAACACAGATTTTGGCAGCCTTTTACCATGCCTCTCCTAGACCTAAATTAACAGTATTTGGTTTTTAAACTGTAAGCAGAAAAAGTCCAACAGGCATTACTCCCTGCTGGGTGAAGGGGAGTTCCTGCCACCCATATGTTCAGGGTCAAATGAAGATGATTCACACTCCACAACACAACATTTCTAATGAGAATCTGGTTGTGTGCTCCTTCCTGAGCACTCTCACTGCCCTGTTCAAAATCCCCATTTTATTCTGGATTGTTTGCATCAAGCTTTCCGAGAAGGCAGCCCGTGTCAGAAGGATGTGTTTGTATTGCTACCAGGATAAGAACTTAGATATGTATTTGTATAAACAAAAAGGAGCAAAAGAACATGTTTTTACAGTGTTTTACCTACCATTCTTCCAACAGCTGAGATCTCAGCTAACTGCCAGATAAGAAACTTTCTTTTTCTTCCACTTGTTTTTATTTTTATATTTAACTACATCAGGTATCTAAACAGTTTGAAGATGTATTTTATATATCCATGGTTTCTTCCACATCTATCTTATATATTAATACAAGTACTTCTATAAAAAATATTAAACTAGCTTTGAAGTACAAGAAAGAAGAGATGAGGGAAACACAAAATGGATAAAGTTACATGCAGAGTTAATGTATCAAACTACTTAATGAATTATTAAAACTGGCTGCATTTCAAGTTGATTTAATTCCTTAAGGGCTAGAAGTTGAGCTCCCATTTTCTTTTATTCTGTGTTCTGAGATTTTGACTTCTTTCCCTGAATATAACTAAAATTAAACCCAATCATTTTATATTTCACTGCTACATTTTACCTAGTAGGATATTTCTGGAAAATTTCAGACAAATAAAGCAGTTAAGAAAGGAGGGTTCCAGAAGAAGTGATTTGATCTCCTTTCTTGAGTGTGTATTTACTGACAATTCCAACTCTATGATAACCTATATAATGTAATCCATATAGATTGATAGATTTAATTTTTTTTTAACTAGAGAAAATTTGTTCTTCTTGGTACAATTTTCCATTTTTCATGGGGAAAGGAGGAATCTGTTAACAAATCCAATTTTTAAAAGCTATCTACAGCTCTGTAGAACCCAACAGAATGAGAGAGTTTATTAATACTATAAAGCCTAAAGAGTAATGGGTAATACTGACACAGGAAAATGGGACATGGTGTGATATAAATGCCTGTCCTGGGGTCCAACAAAAAAGAAAATACAAATCAAAAACCCACATTTAATTGGAAGTGTTGTCTTAGGCATAAATACATAGACACAACCTATGCCAGAATCCTGCACCTGGAAAGAGTTAATAGCTTTAGGTATTTTTGTTTTTCAGTTAAGGAAATCCCCAGGCAAAAAAAAAACACCAAAAAAACAAACCCAAACCAACCAACCCTAAGCTATTCTGAAGGTAAATTTGAAGTATATGAAAGGAAAGTCTGCAAGAAAACACTATTAAATCCTTTAGAAACACATAATATAAATATAAAAATCTTCATATTTAAAGTTTATAAAACAACTAAACACTTGAAAGCTTGGAAAAGCAATCCTAGACCATCTAGGCCACTGCATCATCACTCACAGAGCATTTGGAATTTTCTCTTCAATTTATGCACATCTTCATCACAACTAATCCTTAAAACAGAGATATCACCTAACTGCACCACGCTCATCTTGGCAGATTGTTCACTACATGCCACATCTAAGCACTCAACTTATCTTTATACAGACGCAGAAGACTCTGCTAATTTTTAAATATTACAAAACAACCCAAGCAGAGCAGCTCCTCAGCAGAAGGGACCACACACTGCACAATTCCTTCCCCGTTGCACGGTTTGAGGAAAGCAGGGTGTTCCTCTAGTGAGACTGAGCACGTTCCCAGCTGTTATACCTGGCTCTACAAACCTCTGCAGCCACAGATCAAATTAAACATCAGAGCAACAAGCAGCCAGGGCCATGGTGATTAGGTTTGCATATCAGACACAAGGTACGGAACTTAATCCACGTGTTCCACGTAGCAAAACCACAGGCAAAGTAACGAGGAAAAGGAGAAAAAGAAGGAGGTTTTTTTATGAACTAGTAACTGCAGCTTGCAAACTTCTCCATACCCTTATTCCTTCATAAAGATGTCTCAGATGCCACCAAAGAACATGCAGAAAAATGCAGGGACACAGCAAGGGAAACTCTTTTGGGATGCTTTCAGCAGTATGTTATTTGGAGCTTAACGTAATTCCAGACTAATAGTTTTCCCTCTATCCACTTCCAGTCCTCCCCATCCCCACTAATCTCTACTAGAAAGCTACCTGTCAGAAGTAAATAGGAAACAATAAAAAGCTGTCTCTCAGCCCCAAATTATTGTGAGGAGGAAGCAAGAGCAGACATCAGACTTGCTTTGTCTCACATCTGGACCTGAGAGATGAAGCTTTTCAGACAGAGAAATCCCAGCACTGTAACGGAGCAGAGCACCCAGAACAGCTGCAGAGAGATTGTTCCATTTGATCATTTATAACAATGAATCCCTCACTTTCCTCCCCTTTCCATAGTCAGACAACATCTGTGCCTTGAAACACACCTTATACAGGGATCTCAGTCTCCAAAAACCCATCATGGCTTGAGGGACATTGCTCTTATTGGGAGCTGCAGAGCAGGAGGACACTGCACTGTCTGCATTCCTCTCCTTCCCACACCAACCCAGGATTAAAACACACAGTCCCTGGACTCCTCTACCAACCAGGAGCCTCATCCTCAAATGAAATTATGAAGATGCTGTCCATGGTGTAGGTCCCATTAACCTCTTTCACAGCAACACCCCAGAAGTCTCTGACTTTTTTAAAGCTACAGAAGTTCAATCTCTGCCTGTAACTGGTATGTGCCATCATATTTTCTGTGAAATGAGAATCAGAATAACCCCTCCCACCCAACAGCAATTTTCTCTTTTTTTTTTTATAAATTTAACAAAGCCATTTATGTTTTTGCCTGGGTATTAGCCTTGTTACAGTGGGCAAGATCCCTTTACTCTGAAACATAATTAAGCATATAGTACATAACATCTTTGGATATAATTTTGGAAGCTGCCAAGAACACAGACTATTCTTGTATGCCAGCTCATTGAGCCAATGTGGAATCAGGATCTTAGACTGAAGTCAGCAAGACTTCATGCATGACTAAAATGATACACGTGTCTGATGAGCTCACAGACTCACTGCCTCAATATCCAATCTCATGGGCAAGTGCAGAATCAAGCCTGTTAATGCTTAAATGGGAACACAAGATGACAAAAGAAACTCGAGGAGAGAAGATAACCTTTATTTTAGTGGAGAAAACTTGAATAAATGGAAATGCAACATCCAATTAGTGTTAAGAAATTCTCATTGCTAGAGTAAAAGTAAGTCTGTATCTGAAAAACAAGATTCAGATAGTGGTTCTCTAGTATTTTGCTAAGCTGAGTGTAAATACTTTATAGGATTCTTTCCTTCTAAATATTTAAAGACTTTACTTCCTGCTCACTGAATGTTTTCTTTTTGAAACATTTCTAGTATTATTTAGATAACTTAGTTGTATTTTTAATTTTACACATGTTGATGATCCCAGAACAAGCCATAATTCAGAGGCATCTGGAAACAATGGACAAATATGTAAATTTTCCTATTTAAAAATGCCTTTTATTTCTAGATCTTTCTCTGATGGCCTGAAAAATACTTCCAACTTCCAATACTTCAAATGGATCATTTTTTTGATAGAATTGATGTAGGGAACTAGTTCTTCTCCCTCAGCAGAGTTGCTGGATGAGCTATCCTTGTGAGAAGTCTGTGATAAAATACTCCCCTCTGTGTGTGCCCACAAGCCCTGTGTGTGCAGCAGGTACAACAATTTACAGTTTTTGTTGTAATTAGGTATCCTGCTATTTCTTGCTCAACTGAAAGACAGAGAAAGCAAATTTTAGCATTTTCTTTCTGACCCATCTCTTTGAGAGATGTCACAAGGGGAAACAATGCAGAGCTATCAGAGCAACTGAATATAAGTTCACAAACAAGGCAGAAAGCACGACCAACACCACAGCAATGGTCTCTGTGTCTCTGACCCAAAACCAGCAAATTTAAAATTAACAAACAGGAGAACCTAAGAAGATATCTCCTTGCACAGAGACCTCAGCAAAAGGAATAACAAGTGTGCAATAAGCATACAAGGAAAGCAGACACACATTTGAGTTAAGCCTCCAATCAGAAGCTGTGACCTTTGTGAAGCTAGAGAGACAGAAAAAATACCAAAGAAAGTAGATTAAGTATTTTTATTTATCTTTTGAATACTACAAAAGTACTGAAGTAATTCAATATTTCAATATTTTTTCCTGTCTAATCTTATTTTCATAATTCTTATGCTGTTTGAGGCTTCTCAATAAGATCAAATAAAAATAATTCCCTACCAAAGTTTGCCAGACTAGTTCAAGGAGTTTGTATCAGCTTAAAAAGGATATCTTTTGAGAACTTGCTAAAAGAATAAACCCATCCATTGTCATGCTGTATAAGTAGCAGCATATTACAGTTATTCCCTTGGAGTGCTGTCTGATTTTAAAAGGAGTATAAATTCTAATCACCTTCAAGTGGAATCACGTGGTCACCAAAAAGCACAGCCTGTATCATACCGGTTACCATCAGATAAACACGAGGCTGAAACATCTGGTGAAGGCACCATAATTAGTGTCCCCTGACCCTCACTGTCAGGAGAAGATTGCCCTGATTTCCTCTCAGTGCTCCTCAGCAGACAGGATGGACAGCTAGGACCAGTCATAACACAGAACAGGAAAGTTTCTGTCCATGGTCAATTAAATTATACATGGCATTCTCCTGGGCTGGAAAGAGAATGTATGATGAGCATGTATTATTCATTTAGGAACTATTTAATTAATTTCTTATTGATGAAGATGTCTGATCCCACTTATCCCACTGAAGGGCCTGACAATGCACAACACTTTTACAAATCCTTTGATGCAGAACCTTTGAAGCTCTCGACATTCTGGAAATGTTATGGGTCACTCTTTACTGCTGGAGCTTGTTCACCACACTTAGAGACAAAGTGTTACTGGATAATGAGTTACAGACTCTGCAAGGCAGCCAACCCTGCAGAGAACAGAAGCCACTGCTTCCACATCTGCTTTTTGCCTCCATGGAGATCACATAAGTGTTTGCATAGAAAGTTGCAGTTCTGAATGAAGGGCAAGGTATAGAGCAAAAGAAGAGAGCTATGGATGTAAGATATATGATGACACACATGGAGCTAGAGGATCAATCTAAGAAAATGAAGAAGGGAACAAAAAGTAAAGATTCTTGTGCAGGATTTCTTCATCTCTGGATATTTTATGAACAGAAGAATGCCCTTGCTTAAGTGCTAAAGAGTGAGGAAAACGGAATGACTCTCATCTTGAAAAGGTATTCTTGGAAGATGGAAACTTGTACAGATACTAAGTCCTACAGTATGAAAAACTGAATTTGAAGAAATCACTGGTAGTAGGGAAACAATCAAGATAAAAAATCCCAGGATTAAGCCCTGCTTACAGGGTGGGGAAGGAGAAAAAGCCCAGAGGGATCAGCAATCGCTGCTGATCCAGAGGACTGTGGTGCTCATCCAACACTTCTGTAATTCATGTCATTGGAAGGCAGATGCCCTCTTATCAACCATCATAAACAAGTGTGAAGATTGTTAAACCTCAAGAATCCCTGTGGATAGACAAAGCCCTTGGACATCTGTCCTGGACTGATGAAATGAATCTGAAAACATGCCAAAGATCTCAAGGTGAAAATTCAGATCCTGGAGTCCTCTCTGCACTTTGAGCAGACAACTACATGTCAATGTATTATTTAGAACCTTAACACTCCTTGCCTCTTCAAATAGTGTCAAAATCCTCCTTAAAACCCACTCTGGCCTAGATCTACAATGCAGCTCAGGATTTGGACAGGTAGATCTTTTCTTCTTGTGAGCAGAAAAGACCTGCACCTACAGTCATTTTTTGCAGCTGCTACACCATTCTTATTAGCTGCACTGCAATGAGATATTTTAATTTACTTTCTTCTCCAAAAAGAAGAATAGTATCAATTTCATGATCAGACTAAAACCTCAAAATTGAGGTTTACCTGAAACCTAAAAGAAATCAAATCCAATCCATCCAGGTCCTACTAACACCTTGACGCCAGAAGTCCACATTAGGAACTAGTGTCATCAAGGATTAAAGGAGGAAATTGTTTGTTTCATTATCCTTAATTTCAAAATAATTCAATGATCTGTATTTAATACTCACTGTGCAGCTATTACGAAGGGCTTCAAATTTACGCTGGATTTCATCTCTATGTGCCTAAAGGAGGTAAGAAGTTAATCATCAATTTTTCATACATTAGAATTCGAATCCAACAGCTGTTGCTAAACAAACTGCAGAACAATCTACCAGCAAGCAAAGTTTGGAAGGCAGATGCTGCAGGGTATGAAAGCACTTTGCAGTGGCAAAGAACTGATTAGCAAAAGTCACATCCTACTCAATCAAAATACACTTATGGCTCCCAGTCCTGAACTGCTTTAGAAAAATGTACAAACTCAAGAATGGAATTATGTAACAACAGGTTCCTTCTGAAGTGGTCAGCAGAAGACTTGTTGATCCCATTTTAAGTTTGTACATTCTTGACATTATAATTTGAGCTGGTTTTACTTCCATATCCAGATTGGTATTTCATAGAAAATAATACTGCATACAATTTAATGCTTGCAAAGAAAAGCTATAATGATATAGTATGCAAGCCATCCCAAACAGCTCTGCCAATCTACCTGAATCCTACCACAAAGTCCCTTTTAAATCCCGAGCCTCTCTAAAAAGCAGTGATAAAACACAATAATCAATTCTTTGGAAGACAGCATCCAAAGCATGGAAAAGTGCCAACACTTTTTTTAAAGAATGCAGGATTGCATGCACCATTTTACCCCCTAATTTACAAGCAAAGCATGACAAAGCAAAAAGTTCTTGTTTCAGCCTCATGGCCTCTCTCAAAATTCATGAAAGGGATTTAAAAAGTGTCTAATGTCATGTGCTAAAGGTAACCTGTGTAAAGGTTAGTGCACGAGCACATCCAGCCACCTTTCTTCATTCAGAACATTTCCCTTAGAGCCAAGAGACTAAACAGGAAAAAACTGTTCAGCAGAAGTCAAATATGAGAGCTAAAAAGCTATCTCACCACCATGGGCAAGGTGAAAAACAAAAAAAAGAAGTATATAAAAAAATCCATGACAGGAATACTCCCCAGCCCACCGAACTGGACTGTCTCACAGCAGCTGCTCCAAGAGCACCACCACTCTGCCAAATTAACTGAAGCAATGACTGAGTGAACACAGGCCATGAATATTCATCTGTTTCACTGTTGGGTAAAGATATCAAGCACATCACCAGCCCACTGGCAGTGATGTTAGTTGTTATGCAAAGCTTTCAGCTGGGAGGGGACTGCCTCAGCTTTGAGCAGAAAAGAACCCGATGCCGTGTTCTATTCAGTTATTCTTAGGCCTCGAAGCTGTTGCTGCACTTGCCCAGCTTGTGCCCACTTTAGAACTGAGGGAATGGTTCTCCCATTCATCTCCCAAAGCATCAGCATAATTCCAGCACCCACGTCAGCTGAGCCCACCACCCCTTCTAAAAAACAGCAATGGCAGGAATACTTGGAACAGTTCTTTGATTAAATGCCACTGGAGCACAAGAATGCACATTTTCAACACTTCCAAATAACAGGATTTGAAGGTCATTAAAGGCTGCTGCACAAGGGGGTTTAGCTGGTAGCAGGTCATCTCCACTCTCTACCCCACAACCCTGGGAATCTTTTGTGATGGAAATATTTCTTAGAATCAAACAGTTTGAAAGAATGCTTTTGTACTCAAGAGACAGCAACCAGCAACATATAATCTAGAATTCCATTTACAGGGGGCTGGGGTGGAAGAGGGTGGCAAGACTTGAACTTTTTTTTTTCCTTTCTATCATTCACACACCTCACCAGAGACTGCAAGACACGTGTGACAATTTCTACTGAAACAAGCATTATGTGCTAAGAACACTCTTTCCTAGGAATTTGGTGGGGTTTTTCTCCCCCCCTGAATAAGCATCCTCAAAGCAGGGGTAACTGATAGGAAAAAAATAATCAAAACATTTATGATCATCAAGTACTTCTAAACTCACGAGCTATCATTTAAATAAGTATATCACAGAGTAAAGCTCCTAAAAATACCAATTTTAGATGCAACCTTCACCTCAATACAAAAGCAATAAAGCTCCTACAAGCCATCAATCAGTTTTGGCAGCAATGAACCATTACTAAGAAGTATTCATGTGGTTAAAGATATAACTTGGCATTTTAGCCATTCCTGCTTCTATCAACACAAGGCACAACTCACATCCAATTCTGAAAATTAAAAATTTAACACTATAAGTTAATTTTAACCTCTCTATGAAACATGCACCTCCATAATTCTTATCTGTATGTAGCAGAGATTTCAGGGCTCACCGTGAGGGCTTGGATCTCCTCCTCTGCCTCAGCTGTTGTCTCCTCCAGCTCAGTTTTGGCTTCGCGGAGCTGGTTCTCCAGGGCTGTCCGTGCCGCCTGCAGCCCAGTGATCTGAGACTCCCGCTCCTGCAGGGTCAGCTGCAGCTCTGTCAGCTGCCTCTTGAGCTCCAGCTTTTGCTCTTCATGCTCCAGACTAACCTGGAGAAAGAAAAAGTAGAATATAAGTTACTAACAAACAAGAGACAGGTAATGTAATGTCATTTCAGACCTTGCTTTAAGATGCCAGTGCCATGTCTGTCCCAAAAATCACGTCCTTATAGATTGTTTCAGTTACTGAAAAGTCAAGGATGCAGCTTTGTCTACTCCCTAAAAACTACTGGTTTGCTTGGAAAGAGGTGAAAAGCAACCTGTCATTTTGAAACAACAAGACAACAAGAATAGTTGCAGCTGTAACTCGAACTTCACATATCAAATGTTGATACAAAAATTGAAGAAGTTTGTGATGAACTTTCTGCACTGAAACTGAGAGTCTTTAAAAATCTTTACTTGGGAAGCTCCAGGCATAAATGTCCATATTAATATTTATTCTTATGCAAATGTTATATACATTTTGCAATTGACTTTCATATTTCATCTTCCCTTCAGATTCCTTTTAAAGAAAGCCACCAGATCATCTGGCTCTGGGTTTACCTGAGTGGCTTCTGATGAAGGTTTTCTTGCAACATACTCAGGAATAAACATGTCATTTCATGGATAAAAAATGAACCACCAGCAGAACAGCCTTCAGATGCTCAAAATCAATTCCAAACTTTAGCACCTTCTTCAAGCTGTCTGTTATCCCAAGGGAATCTGTCTGTTGTGCTGGAGATGCATGACAAGCCTGTCAGAAATCTTACACTGGTCCCAACCAGCTTCTGGTCAAACAAGGACATGGTTTTCCAACCCCTTTAGCTAAAGGCAAGATTTCAGTCTTAGCTAAAAATTAGTAGAGACTGGAGAAGGTAAAAGAAGACCAGAAGTGGATCCAAACTAGTTGATACAAAACTAAAAATGAGGCACAGCTCACAAATCTTTAAAAATTTATATTTTCATATTACTATAGGTTTTCTTTCCAAAAAACCTCAAAAAAATGTGTGTGAAGCAACAGGTCTCCTGTTTTCTTACAGCAGTTCTGCTGTGTCCTTTGCTTTCTCTGCTGTAGACTCTAAGGCTATGGTTAATCTGATCATTGTACATAGCTGAGCTTTTATTCTCTATAGTATTCTCAGACAATACTATAAAGATATTGTAGAAAAAACCCCACATAAATAAGATTCTGAGAAAGCAAGATGATCTGAAATCTCATATTCAGAATGACAAGTTCTTAATAACTACTTTTCTCTCCTTCTAATGAGCAATTTTTTATTTTTTTATTTTTTTTTACTACTAGGGGGGGGAAAAAAGTACTGTTAGACCAAACTAAATTAATACACTTTCAAATACCACTAAAACAACTTAATTCTAGTTCTCACTACATTACTCAAAATGGGATGCATTCAAGAAAGTTTGTTGGGAGGGACTGAAGCCAAGTTTTCACCTCTCTCAGCCGTGTCTCCAGCTCCAGCAGGCGGTTCTTGTCAGTGTGATCTTGGTGACTCATCTTTTCCAATTGTTCTTCTAATTTTCGATTCTGGGCCTCTAACTTTCCAGCTTGTGTTTCCAAGTAGAACTTCTGTTGCCTGAGCTCTGAAATCATCTCCTCTTGGGCTTTCCTGATGGGAGAAACGCACGAGTGACAAACCCAAAATGTCCCCAACATATGTCCTTTCACCGGGGTGAAATAAGGAAGAACACAAGTTTCCTGTTAAGTAGAACAGTTCAGTTCACAGCTTAAATTCTACATCCCAACTAAACATAAAAAATACTAGTGTATTCACCAGCATATGCCCAGAGCACTAAAATGCCATGTTTGCAAGTTGCACAGGCAAATGGATCTTGTACAGGGTAATCTACAACAATATTTGAGTTACAGCTCATTCTCCTCGTTTCTTCAGTTCCTTGTTACGTGTTTTTCTATGCAGGAAAAACAAATGCTAAGAAGAGTTGCTTTCTCACAATGTATTTCCATGAGATAAGAGGATGAGATGCTGCAGGATAGGGGGTAGTGTGTTTGGGGCTGTTTGTTGTGGTCTTTTTTAAATTGTAATGGATCTAGAACTTGACCTACACTGATGTGAAGTTTTGTTGTCTTTGATCAAATTCTTAATCTACAAAGTGAACAAAAGCAATTACTTGTGTTCAGAAGAATTTTGAGAGCTGGCAATGATTAACTATTACCATTTGAAATGCATACTCTCAAAAAAAAAAAAGGTCTTTCTACATTATTTACAATTCCTGGAATCATGTTATCATGCATTGGAAAATTCTGCCTCATAGTGTGCTTTCTACTTAGAAGCCTCACAAAGCTCTCCATATATTAATGAATTAATATTTTAAGAAGTTCACTGTGAGATAAGCTGTTATTAATCCTATCCCAGAGAAATTATGTGGGTTGCCCAAGATCAAATAGGAAGACTTAACAAAACTAAAAATAGAACTTTAGTCTTCTGACTCACATTTCTGTGCATTGCAAGCAAAACCACCCTTTCACCTTTTCTCTTCTTTTAATTTACCTCTACAGAGTATTGTCAGCCAGAACTGTCAAATGGTGTTATTTCATTTCCTACTGTTTACTGGGCTATCTTCTCAGGAACCTGATAATCATTGGTTTCCTCAGATACTGCTGGAACAAGAGCTTGCAGAGCTCCCCTCTCCTCTGAAGGGTTTAATCACTAGTTCTCCTCTTGATAAATGCTCAGATTAGCTGCAGCTTTTGTGCATTCAAAATGCAGTCCAACAACAATTTATGCATTTTCACCAGCCCAATTCACAAAACAAGCACAAAATCATTAACTATCTGCATGCATAATAAAGCAGTTTTCTCTCAAAATGTTGCTAATTCTGTCCTATCTTCTACCAATCCTGCAAAGTTACGTCACTTGACAGTATGTCTCTCAATAATCTATTCTAAGTCATATGTTAAAATGTTATTACACGTTTTCCTTGGTTTTTATGGCTCTTCAGTTAAGTGTACTGCTTTCAGAGGGTGCCTCCAGCTCAGCTAAGTTCTTACACTCAGTCAGACCAATGACTGTGACACTTCATCTTCCAAATGCTTCCCAGGTACATGTTGGGAAAACATTTATGTTTTATTTCAGATTGAAGGTAAATTATGGCTTTTGTTGCCTCAACAAACTTCCTGGGTGATTAACTAGAGGTCATCTGGAGCGTAAAGCAACACAATTTAATTCCTCAGTTATTTCTGTCAATATTTTTGGCTGGTCAGGCTAAAATAACTTGCCAGATATTTGAAATACAACGAAAACTGGAGCCATTACATATCTGGAGGCATAATCACCACTGAAAAGGAATAAAACCAAGGCAGCTCTTTGCCAAAACTCATCCCTGTCTGATTCTATTCAATATTATAGGGGAGTCTATCCAAGTGCTTCCCACAAGGGCACCACCTGACATTGCATCCAGCAGCTGATGGACACAGAAAACCTTTGTGCAAACAGCCAAAGTTGGTGGATCTCTGAACTCAGTAAGGGCATAAACTGCTTTAGCTTTGCCCTGCAGGAGGTATCAAATAATCCACGCAGGATGGGATGTTTGTGAATGAAAGGTATTTAAAGTTTTCAATTTCAACACCATGTGTCACAGCAACCAGGGAAAATATAAAATCTATTAGCAATATTTATGTTCAAAAATGGAATATATGCTTCTCCAGAGGTATTTTGGATATTAAAATTATTAGTATTCATTTAACATGTTTGGCAAACCAGCACAAATCATCTGCCTCAGGAAAGGCTCCAAAGTAAACACTCACTGTAATACAAACCAATTTTCCCAGTCAGGTTTGAGGAAACACAAAATACACAGTGAGCCACAGGTATGTGAAGAACAAGCACATTTTTGAAAGCATATCACTGAAAAACAAGCAGGGAGCACAGCAGGCCTGCAAGAAAGAGCCACTTTTACAGTGAGAATCAGAGAATCATTTAGATTGGGAAAGACCTTCAGGTCACCTTCCCGAGACCTGTTCAGCAGTGACTGCAGCTGCCACACTCACATGTTCCTCTGGGTAAAGAGGCTGCTGTTTGCTGCCAGTTTGTTGGCCTCAGACAACTCCACAATTCTCTGTTCCAGTGACCTGATCTTTGAGTCCATTGCATTGATCATCTGAAACACAAGTGATCATAGAAATAAAGTTTATAAAAAGTCTGAGCTTTTTCTAGAAACAAGAAGAACTAAAAGAGGACTGAACAAATGGCCAGAGGAGCATCAAAGATGCAATTCCTGGAGCTATTTACAACTGCTTTTTGCTGCTTTAATATTAGGAAGAAAAGCAACCATTACATTATCAAAATGAGGGGTACACAACAAGCTGCATGGCTAATTTTAAGGATATATTCTTGAGGATACGCCGAATTAAAAAATCATGTCTTTTAAAATTAGCATTAATCAACGAATTTCCTTCAAAGCAGCTCAGCAGCTCTACAAAACCTCAAACAAGATTATCTTGCTTGAAATCAGTGTCAGAAAGCTGCTCTTCAACTGCTTTGATTTCCAGTTCAACACCACATACCGCCTTCTGCTCAGCCAGGACTTTACATTTTTCACGTGCTTCCTCTTCATGTCTTCTGAGCATATTCTCAAGTGCTTCCTTATCTGCAAGATCTTTCTTCATCTGATTTTCCAACACCTAAATGAAGACATTTCTTTTGTCTAAATTATATCTGTTTCACTGGGCAAAGGGCAAGCAGAAAGAAAATCATGAAGATAGACAGAAATTTATTTTTTAAGCAATTGATCATATCTCAAGCAAAATTAAACCCAGGATGCAATTGCATGAAATCCATGGAAGAGCAAACTCCAGAAAAAAGCATTCCCTCAATTATGGTTGAAGACTGAACTTGATGATGGAATTTTATAGACAGGGAGACAGTACAGATTTTTTAAAATTATTACTTTAAGTCATATAAACTCTGTTCAAGAACAGTTCCAGACTAATGCAAAAAAACCCCAGAAAAACTGTCTACTCCAAAATATGTACAATAGGGGAAGTAAGAAAGTGCCCATCCTTTGGCTGCCCTACCAATATGGTTCAGAAGGAATCTGTGAGTTCCATAAGTGTGGATGAGAAAGGCAACTGAGAACCACATGAATTCTTCTAGTCAGAGGCACCAAATCTAACAGCTAAGTAAAAAACTTATTTTTGTGACACAAATACCTGTCATCAGGAACAGGACTAAAGTAATTAATTGCTACACTTTTTTAAAAAATGCATGTCATGTATGCATGTCCAGAGCTCTAAATCAGTTGTTAACTAAAGGTCCCTCCCTTCAAAGAAATTTTTGAAGGCACAAATTCTGCTCACCACAGGATATTTTTTACTGTTCCAATTACAAAAACCCCATGTCCTCTTTCATCCCTTTGAACCTTTTTCATCTGGTTTCCTGATTTCTCCTCCTAAAGCCTCTGACATAGGTCCCCATAATACACCGGTTCTCTTTTTCTTTTTATTCATTTTCTAATGCCTATTCTCTTTTCCAGCTTTTATATCACCACTTCTCCTTTCCCAACATCTACATCTGATCTTCCTGCTTTCTATCAGTCACTCTCCTCTCATTGCTGATTACCAGATGCTCTGATCTGCCAACAAATCTTTACTTCTCTTTTTTTCCTTCATATTTCTCCCACAGAAATTTCTTCTCTCCTCTTAAACATTATGTCCTCTCACATTTAAGCCAAAATGTAGAATTAAGGTCCTAGTTAAATGTACCAGATGAAGATTGTTTCTACTAAGAATAACCTGGTTTAGCAAAGATTCTTACAAAATGTATTTACTGCCTGTCATACTGTAAGCTCTTTAGAAAAAACCATAGCCAGTGCATATACTCCTATTTCCCAGCTTGTTTTTCCTAATTTTAGATGGTGTCTATGATTCTATTTCTGTTTGTTAATGCTACCCTGGAAAAGACAAAAACAAAGTGGGTGGTTTCTGTGGCTTCTTGGCAGATGTTACAGCTCCAAGAGGATGGAATTTCAGAAACGCTCCAGTATTTGCTGCATTTCAAACTTGCAGGTAGGCTGAGTGAACACTCACAGAAAATCACCAGTAGGAACTGAAAGCTTCTTCAGGGTGTGAGATCTAACAGCACTAAGTATCACTGAGTCAGCAATAGTCAAATGACAATCACCAACTGCCTCCCTGTAGTTCTGACTTGCAATCCCAGCTGTCCTAATGCAGTGCTCCAGACAGACAAGGTACAATGGCAGGGACTGGGAGAAAAACTGATTGAGATCCCACTAAGCTCCCTGCACATTGCAGTAGGGGGGAGCAAGAAGGCTACTCCTAAGACTAAACAATCAGAGCCTAAAGGCAACGGTTTTTCCCTGAACTCCTTCTACCCACAAAAGCTTGTAGGAAGATAAGATATTTTTACTTTGAGTTTTTCCTCATAGAATTGTTCCTTCTGTTTCAGCTGCAGCTCCAGGTGTTGTGCTGCGATCTGAGCCTCACGATGCTTCTCCTCCAGCTCCTAAAAGCAGCAGAGATTCATATTCAGACACAAAGAAATAGTAGGTGCTGTGTGTATGTGTTACACAGGTATCAAACACTCATTCATTCTCTTTTTTAAGACTTCACACTATAAAAACCCCAAGACCAGGGCTGTCATATTAAACAAACTGCACATTTTCTCCTTTAAGCTCTGCATATTGCTGCTGACCTACTGCAGTGCAGGTCCACTGCTAAGGACAAAGATTTCTACTTCCATGGTAAGAATCTCCATTTCCCAGTAAAATATTCTCAAAGATAGGCCAAGGACATTTGGTGAAAACACACAGTTATAAACATTTTATAGCTGCAGTGGCATCACAGGAAGTTCAGATCTATTTTTACCAAGGTCTCTCACTTGTTTTCTCACAGAAAACCTCAATAAGGGGCTACTGCTGTCAATGCTTTTCATTCTGCATTCAGAGTGGGAATAGCATTTACTTTGCTATATTCCTCAGACAAATGTTGTCAGAACAACTATTTATAAATTGCTTGGAAAATGAAAAGTGCAGGATGCAAGACATGTGGTGGAACATGCCAGAATGTTTTTAACCTCTTTGTTTCACATAAGATAGTTTCAGCTGTGCACAGCAAGGATTTAAGCCATTTGTAACTCAGAAATCAGCTGTTTCTGCTGTCTGACTATATTATTTGGGGTATATCTATAATCAGCTTTCAACAGGACACCTCACAAGAGCTGGGCTTACAACTTCATGCTCATTCATTGTTGTATTTGCCACTCCAACGATTTCCCTGGAACAAGAGCAGCTCCAGGTCTGTCATTCACTACCACTGGCTTGACTCTTGCATAGACAAGTTGAGGTGTTGGGCTGCATCCAGGTCTCCTGTCTGCCTTCATTACTGCATAGCACAGAAAAATTTCCTGATATATGTGTGTACTTTAGCACTTTTCATATTAATTTCATATTCTCTTTTCTGATCTTCCTCATCTTGAAAAGATACGACTTTTTTTTGCAGTAATTTGCCATAGACCTCTTTTTCCAGAAGTGAGAATCAAAGAGGAGGTTCACCAAAAGTAGGTCATCTCCAGTGCCTAGTCCCAACACTTCTGCACGGAATGGAGATTGCTGCTTTTTGCAATTGAAATGTGTCTCCCAGCAACAAGAGGGACAACTCACCTCCCCCAGAAGCCCACACGTTTCAGGTCCTGGCAGAGAATCAGACAACCAGAGCAGCAGCAGCTTCAAAGCCACCAGCATCAGACTGCTCATACTGTGGCAGAAGCTTCACCAGTTCCTGCAGTGGCACTTAACAGCCAGAGTGGGCTCAAAAAGGTAAATCTCTTACCATTCCAGTTCTCACTCACTATTCTCTGTGTAGCACTGACTTTGTGTTTGGCATCACAGCACTGATCTACACGTTCAGACAGTAATAAGTATCTTCTCTGACTTGTTTCTTGCTTCTTATTCAATTCTTACAGGCAGATGAGCTGGTACTTCTCTGATACTGCTACATGAGTGTATGTGAAAACAATGCCTTTATTCAGCAATATCCACCTTACTCCATGCAACTCTGCATCTTCAACTCCCTTCTTACCTTTCTATACTTTCTATACCAGGAAAAGTCAAGTGTTTGAAAAGATCAGCTCGAGGGGAGGTACAGGGTAGGAGTACAGAAAGAAGAACACCAGTACCCTGTGCTCCCAGGTCAGAGTTGCAAGGGACTAGGAAAGACTGTAGGAATATTTCTTCAACACCTCTTTGACTTTTTCATAAAATACTTCTGTGCCTCCCCAACACTGTGTCACAACTCCATGGAAACTATCTATAAGAAGAGCTAAGCATATCCCCTGGTGTAAAACAATTACTCGATATTTCTGCATTCCCTTCCAGTTTCTCCTCCACAGAGAATGTAATCAAAACCAAGGAACAATTCCCAAATATACACAGGAGGCTTATGAAACAATTCAAAGTTTTACACTATTTCTAAACATAAAATTGGCTCTGTGCCCAGCATAGTCTCCCACTTACCATGCACTCGTGCTATCAAAACAATTTGAAAGGAACAGCACTACTAAAGAACCGATTCTACCTTTTTTTGACAGCAATCAGGCATTCTGGTGTTAAAGTCTACATCCCCAGAACAAGCCTGGGTCATCTGTTGACTCCAAATATGCTTATTTATACATTTCCATTTGGCCTTCCTCGGGTGTGTCTCTGCTCAGGATTACTACCAATAAAATGCCATCCTTTTATTCCTTGTCATATTGGCAACACACAAAGAGAGCTCATGAGGAACGCAAAGTAAATTTAATTATTCCACTATAAAATTATGCTTCCTGTCCCAGGGAAGCAAAAGTATTAGAAACACCCTCTGCTTGGTTCACTGGAGACTGACATACTAACTTACTATAAAGATTTAATAGGTTTAAGCAGGAGAGAAACAATAAATTGCCAACAGAGAAACATGTGGGTGAAAATGGTTTCCTGACAAATATTATCTTTGGAGATGAATAGTTTAGATGACTAATTTCTCTCTGCTTCAAAACATAAGCATTTCAAATAGATCTGACCTCTAAATTCCTCTACAATTTAGTTTAAAAGATAGATATTAATGGTTTTGTTGTCGTAGTATCTTGTCCTGAGAATGTTTTACTTCTGAAACAATCACTAGGTAAAATAATTTAAATATTACTATGTTGATTTAAGAGTGCTCCCCCTGAGACAACTACAATTTTGAAGAAGTATTAAGACTAAAAGTACAGGAGTGAGTCTGTAACTACAGGTGCAAGGAGAGTTTAAGTCCTTAAGCTTTCTCCAGGATGACTGATACAAGAAAGAAATCCCCTTATTCAACAATTTCCACCTTATTCGATGCAATTCTACGGCTTCTGATTCTGTCCTCCCCCTTTCTTACAAACTCTCACGCTCGAAGTTTCATTTTCACCTCTGCTCACCAGAATTTTCTCTGCCATCTGTTGAATCTGTTGAGATTTAGTTTGAATATCTTCTTTCAGGCGGTTTTCTCGTCGTTCCACAGTCTCTAATCTCTTCACTTGATTCTCCAGAGAATGGCGCCGTTCCTGCAGAGCAATTATGAGCTGCCATTTAGGCTATTCAACTCTGCACTAGCACAAAGCAAGGAGCAGTTTCTAGAAAAAATTAGGCTGAAGCAGTCAATATACATGGTTGGCTTCTGTATTTTAAATCCTCATCATGCCTCAAATCCCTTCGGTAACCACATGTCCTTATTGACTCCTCACTCAAAATAAAAAAATCTCTCAGCTTTTTTCAAAGAAATGTATCTTTTTTAATTAAAAATGGATTCATGTCTAACACTTTCCCCTGAAGAATTACTACAGGAATACACATTGTTCAGAGTCATCCAGATGAGGGTTCCTAAATTGATGCACATCCCGATAACTAATTTACTTTAGATAGACATTCTCCGCTCACCTCCGCTTCAAGTAATTTCTTCTTCATGCTTTCATTAGAATCTTCCCTGTTCTGCAGTTTCTCCAACTCCTTCTCAGCTCTCTCCTTTGCCTGACGGATATTCTGCAGAAGCTCAGTTGCCTCTGAGCTGGCTTTCACAGCCTGAAGGTCAAAAGAAAAGAAAAGAAAGGTATTATATGAAAAGCACACACAAAAAATTTGGGGTGTGAAAGCTTCATAACCTCAAGATGGTCAACATTCTGAATAAATCCACTACAGAACTTTGGCCTAACTGTCTAAATTAAGACAACCACAAACATGTGTGGGAACCCAAATTCTAACTTCAATAACATAATTCTAATTTCTGTTTCACACACACACAAAAAAATTAAAATCCAGGAGATGCACAGGTTTGTCTTATCGAAGACTTGCTATACTTTCTACTATATAGAAACTTGCTATACTGCAAGTTTCTACTTGACTCTATATCTTGACAGTAAAGTCTACCCCCCAGTTCAGCTCAAGTTCTTGGAAAGAACTCACAAAATAATCTTACTAAAAGATCAAGAGAATAACCTGTCGGCCTAAAGATAATTCCTTAGCATCAATGCAGGGAGAGAAGAAGACAGGATAAAACACGATTGTTTTGAAATATTACAAGTACTGTTTCTATATAGTTTTGGCCTCCATGAATAATAACCCTCTCAGGAGGTGCCAAGTGTGAAAAGCTTGCTCAGGGGATTATTATGACAACCCCTTCCTCTTCTGTTGAAAGATTCCAATAAGACTGCTCTTACAGTGATGACTGACCATGACAGCAAACATTAGATATTATTCAGCATACATTGTTAAGGTGTTTAAAAATTCTGCTGTGAATCCTTATTGTTCAATACTTTTACTGTGAATAACTGAACTCTTAAGTGACTTTGCAATTAAAGCAATTAAACCAAGTCCAACATGTATTTTAATAGTGAGCTAAAACCAGCTGAACTCTGTCTTCAGAAGCAGGGGAGCCCATGGCATACCCATTAAATGAGAATTTCCCTACACTACTCCAGTTCTGACTCAGCTTCATTTGTAAAAATAAACACTGTTGACATGTCTCAAGAGCCAAAAGCATATTGAAAACACCAGTGATTTCAGATACCAGTTCCCACCCCCCTTTCCTTATCATCCCCCATGCTATGACTAATTCTATTTTTGAGGGTAAAACAAAGTGCATCCCTCCTCTCCATTAAGGTTTCACTGGAAAGTCTTGTGGAAAATTCACTTTCACCACCCAGATGTTACCTTTGTCAGCTTTTCCTGCAGCTCCTGGATTTTGGCCTGCTGCTCTGTATTGATCTGCAGTTAAATAAAAAGATGGAGGGAAACAGTCATAAAACCAAAAAGGAAAAAATGCTCTCTGCTGATGATACTGTATTTATTTTAATTCACTTCCCAAAAACCTTTGTTTCTCCCTATAAATTCCAACACATCAAAATGCTCCTTGGCCAGTCTATTCCCACTTTGCTAACTTCTGCCTGATGTCAAACTTTGGTCACCAAATAGATTGTTCAGAGTGAGAATACGCAGAATTCTATTAGGTTTTCATTTGCTGTTCTTTATGAATAAAGAAAGTCCTTATGCATCCCCAATTTCACTCCTAACTAGGATGACACATAAAGGCCTGTCATTGCCTGGCTTCTGAACACAATCCATTACGAACAGGTTATCCAGAGACAGCTTTATATCAAATCAGAAAGAACACTGAATCACACCAAGACAAAGACATTTTAAAAAATGAAATGAGATGAAATAGGGAGGGTTGAGAGGCCGTGCATGTCACAGACTAGCCAAAGGCACTCTTGGTTTCTATGCATAATATGAAAGACCCAGCAAGCAAACTCCAGGACACCGAAGTGAACATACCTTCTCCAGTTTGCAATACAACTCTCCTGCTTCATTTTTTCCTTGATCTTTAACCTGTAACTTAAGTATAAAATACATAAAAATCTCAGGAAAAGCTGTAGTACATTGTGCTTCTATCCAATCGTGGTATTTAAACACTAGGAGTTACACAAAGTTGAAGTCACGCTATTTTGAGGGCACAACTGGAAAACATTTTGCACTAGTTGTACAAACCACAGTAATCTTTGAAGGATCCCCCTCCCCAGCTCATGTGTGAGTGTCAAACAGCACTAGGAATTCAAGGAAAGCATCAGCCCTGTGTCTCCCACGAAGCCTAAACTACCTTTTGCAATTTGTTGTGACATTCGGCAGCTTTACGTTTGAATTCTTCAGCTGCCAGTCGGGACTCTCTCAACTCTGACTCGTAGAGGTCACTGCGCCTGCGAGCTGAAATCAGATCCTCTTCCAACTGATTCATCATCAACCTCATTTCTTCGACTTGAGCTTGATATTCCTGTAGTTGGGGTGGAAGGGGAGGAGAAGGTATTACGTCTTAGAGGCAAGAGGGGAAACGCTTGGAGCAGCAGATCCCAGAATATTGATTACAGGCAAGAGATGGGTTTAAGAGGATGTGGAAGGAAGGTAAAGTACAAAATAAAACAGTAAAAACTAAACAAAATAACATCAATGGTGTTCTGGTTTGAGTCTTGCCATTTTCAACTCAATACCTCGTAAAGTCAAAGCATTGACTTTTTTAAAGAGTGCAGGAACACACAGATACATCTACACACAAATGATAAAAATTACTTACATTTCTAAGTTCTGAAACAGAAATGTGCCTTTGAGTTGATGTCTCTACTAAATGCCCAGATGCTGCCTCAAGATCTATTTTCTCAGGTTGATAACATGACAGTTATCACAGATCTGCACAGCTTGGGTAAAAGGAAAGAAGGAGAAGCAGAGGGGTAGCACACTGTGCCATCAGCTATTTTCTCTTGACAGAGTTAAAAAGGATCACATTGCTCTGCATGGGAGACAACCTAAAATCAAATATCATCTTAGAAAAACTACCTATAAATCACATTGCCCATAGAAGATATTTTTCTATATAGGCAGAAATAAAGATTCCCCTTGCAGGAGACTACAAGATAGGGCATTTGGATGGGGAAGATGGGAGAAGAAAAGAATTTGAATTGACAATCTCAATGACACTGGGAACTCAAACTGAGACTAGCTCAAGAGATTGCTTCTCACATATTCACTGGAGAAAAAAGATTTTAATCATGTTTATTTAGCATTTACTAAGTCCTGTAAGTATACATTTCATAAAATTACTCTAAAGCAAAGGAAAAAAAAAACCAAAAAAACCAAAGTATTTTTTATGAAGCTGAGAACAAGTAGAAAACAAGCACATCAAGAGCTAGGAACAAAGATTATGAAGGACTGACAGTGGGGGAGTCTCTCTTTCTTTCCATTTTAATACCTTACAATAGGCCTGACTACCCCCATATGCAGAAGAGGAACTGTCTCGTGACAGAGTCAGGTTTGTCATCGCTCCCCCAGACAGGCACTGCCTGCAGCTACAAAGGGACTGCAGGAACACTGACCCCAGGGGCAGCCCCTGACTCTCCAGCAAGGAGAGCTTATGCAGATATTTAAAGAAGCTGGGCCTTTAACAAATTGCTTTCTTATCCCTTTGGCAGAATGGCTCTTTGCTTTGTAATCCCAAAATTGGTTCTCCAGTTTGTAAGGAAGACAGGGACCTGTTCTTTCCAGTTAGCCTCCTGTGGATGACCTTATTTTCTTGCTGGAAAGAATTAGAGCCTTTTGATAATAACTAAGCATATATTTACTCAAATATTCTTTTCATACAAATAAATTTGTGAATAAAAAAGGCAGAACTGTTTGAAGGAATACATGTCCTGCTCAGAAAGTACAGTTTGTTAAGACTTCCTAAAATACTGGGCTTTTATATCAGTAAGCACTTGACCAAAGAATTACAAGTATGACTACAGTTGCCACTGTGACAATGAGTGTTTGGGAAGGGAGGAGAATGGGGAAGGAGAAAAGAAGGAAGAAGAAGAGATAGTTAGTGATATTTCAGGTTTTCTTGTTTCATCACATTTGAAAGATTATCTTTGAATAAGTCTCATGATCAGGTCAGAGGAACAGGCCACACCACTCCAGGCAACACAGAACAAACCTCTCAGATATTCACTGGTCAGAGTTTAAGAACTACCAAGAGGTACTTAAGTGCATATTAGTGGACAGGCAAAGCTCAGGGCATGTACCTGAAGCAAATCACATCAGGGAACTACATACAAATGAGTGGGGCTCTCAAAAAAATAGAGATTCTGAGCTGTTGCAAGTACATCTGCTCATACAGATCTTCATCAAGTAACAACCAGAGCACAGGTTTAGTTAAAACAAAAAAACAAAACAAAACAAAAACCAAACACACACCCCAAACAAACAAAAGACCCCACGAATCCACCACGCTCTTCTATTCAAGTACCTGAGGTCAAGTTGAACCTACAGCCTTGCCCTGAAAATACCATGTGCCTAAGTATTAACTTTTGAAGGTTCTGATTTGCTGTTGATTTGACTTGTTCTCTCTCAGGTTTCAGGTTTTCAACAGCAAAACTCTAAAGGGACTCTTTCATCTCATCTCCCAGTTCCCTCTGACTTAAAAATCATGGTCCAAGTTAATGGCCAAGATCCACCTGCTCGTATGAGTCAGCACAAACATCTCAGCATTTTTTGTTGCTCTTGTCTTTCAGAAAGCTCAGAAGATCACCCCAGATGTGAAGGCCTGCAGGATATTACAGATTCATTTGTTGACCTAAGCAGCATTTTTATGCCATTGTGAATCTTCACAAGCCAAATTAAGAGATTCTGGGACAAAGCATTTGATTAAAAATTACTTGCATTATGTTTCCTCTGTTACATGTGTCTGTACTGCCTAAGAATTTATGGGTATTTATAATCATCAAAAATGTTCCACATTTCAGTATTTAAGGCAACTTTTCAAGCAAAGCACCAGAACAGAGAGCAGGGAGCTTTAGATCCCTTGTATTACATAAAACAACCACCCAGAAGAATGCAGGAGAAGTCTATGGAGGCCTGATACATCCAGAGGGTTGAGTTTGCATTTCATTACTTTTTACATAAGAGCTTCTTATGTCTGGAGGATTATTACCAAGGTTTCTGGGCTTCCTTGTCTCAAACGCTTTGAAATGAGTCAGTTACCATTTGTAAAGTGCTTTGAAGATGAAAACCAACAGATAGTTGCAAAGAATTATTTGAATGCTACAGCAAATTTCAATTTCTTTTTCTCAATGCAGCATGTTGCTGTTAATTCATAAAACTGAATTCATTCTGTCTTGTAAATAATTTTAAATCCTAAAAATGTCCAAATTTGGGCATATTTTCATTTAATTTTGACTTTTTTTTTTTTCTTATGAACAACCATATGGATTAATGAATTTTGAACATTCTTCTAGTGGACAAAAAAATTATTAATTTCTCCTTTGCAAACAGATTAAATTAGGAAAAGAAGAGTTAGGCAACATACATTCTATTTTGAAAGACTATTAAGCATTTTAAATGGCCAGACAAGAAAGAAGAAAAAAAAACAACACAAAGGTTAGCTCAGTTCTCTCCCAGGTGAAGATTCATTAACTTGTTGTGAAATTTGCATACCTTAACCATTTTAAATGGATAGCTCACTTCTAATGCAGTATATTAGTAAAGCATTGCAACTTTCTCCTAAGCTAGTTTTATAGACAAAGTCCTCTCAGGACTAGGAAAAGAAAAACCTGAAGTTTGGAGTCTGTGCTTACTTGCAAAATACACAAGTGGAATTTTGTTGCTTCCTATATTGTTCAGGAACCCATGTGAAAACACACAGATTGGGAGTTATCCCAGCCTACCAACATCAAATGTCATCCTGGCACCAGAGCTAGAATATGCCAAGAATGCCTATTTGTGGACAGCCACCCTGCTCCCCAAAGAAGCAGGAATACCTGTTCTTTGATCTCTTGCAGTTTTCGGCTTTGCTCTCTGATATCATGAAGGAGCTGCAGTGCCTTATCATCTTCCTGAGACACCTCCATCCGTGCCTGCTCCAGGCTTCGCTTTAAGCTCTGCAGAAAGCAAAATGTTCAATACACAGTCTTTGGTTTTTTCAAATGGTTGTATAATGAAGATCTTTAGTTACACAAATGCCTCCTCGACTGCAGCGAGGCATCAAAATAATAATAATAAAAAAAAAAATTAAAAAAAGAAAAATTGAGGCACCAGTGATGGAACTCTAATGAAATTCATGGCCAGTGCTGCTCCTATCTGAACAGAAGCAGCCCATTTTTACAAACATTGTTTACTCAAATCTTGGTTCAAATATCTACTTCCTCACATCAGGTTTAGAGACAAAAACCAAACACAGATCACAAAAGGCATCCATTATTGACAGCATTTATCTATATTTTATCCAGGACTATTAATTCACAACCTAGACACAATCCTTCAACTTCACGTTACTTACATTTTTCTTGTTGCTGTTAAGTGAGTCAAATGCTTTAATCATTGTTAAACTTCTACAAAGAACAGAAGAGCTGAGTCTGTATCTCACCACATACCTTACCTGCAATTTGGACCTACCAGTGGAATGGTCCTCCTATCAACTGAGTATTATTCTTCAATAGAGAGACATAAACTGGATTTTATTTATTTACCTAGTAGCATTTGGTACGGTAAAACTCAGCCCCGTTTTAAGATGTGCTTCCCAACAAACCAACCCATCAGAAATGGTTTTCAATTCTCTGAAAGAGAGTATTATCTGCACTTCTGTTCTTGGTACAAGAGAGGAAACATAATTGTATATCCAACTGAAAATACAGAGACTATCGACTAGAATGAAAATATCCTCACTGGAATCTTGCCAGGACAACTGGGCAGACATTCCAGCTCCCGTGAAAAATGCCAAATGATCTTTGAAGTCATGGTTTTGCAGTCTCATTTTTATATTCTACCTGAAAAATAGCCCCTGTCCTACAACCTTCCCTGACATTGTGCTGGGGAACTGGATCAGTCTGAACTCAGGACACCACAGATGGAGGCAACACCACTGCTTCCTAATCCTATTTGTTCCTGAAGATTTCTGTCTAGGCACTGATTAGGCCCCTTCCTCTTCTGGCTAAGAAACCTGCAAGAAGTCAAACCCAAGCATGTTCTAGCACAGCCAGTAAGACAAACATCACAAATAGTTTCAGCAAGACCAGGACAGTAGTCACTCCTGCATGATCTAAGCACATGACCATGAAACAGCGCTCGAATAAAACTACCAAGCAAGCTTTTGCAAACAATTCAGGGCTCCATGTTCAACAGATATCCCCTCACACGTTATTTTCTCTCCATCAAGTACCCCACTGAAAGCACGATGGAAGAGAAAGACAAAGACCACCAAATTTCAGGCCTTCAGCTCTGGAAGGACTGGGGTAAGGGCTCACACTGCATTCTGTGATATAGGTGGCCAGGTCCTGCTCCAGGAGGGATCGCTGGGTCTCAGAGGCTTTCAGTTCCACCTCCTTTTGGCTAAGTACAGCCTCCACCTCTGACACTCTCCGGTGCAACCGCGTCATTTCCTGCTCCATCTGCAATAAATATCAAGAGGTTATAAAGGGGGGCTTCACAAGCTTTGTTAACTGCTACATTCAGAGCTCTGTTTGTAAGGAATTTGTCTCCAAGAGACTTCTAAGCTATGTTTCTCCAAATGGTGTTTAAATTCCGATACCATTGTCTCTGCTCCAGGAATGCACAGTTCTTCTTAAGGACAAGTAGTAAGTCTAAGTCACCCCATTCATTCAAGCTGCTTGTTCATATTCAGTCATTCTTCGAACCCCAGTTAGCAAAGAAGACACAATCATTTTTCACCTGACTTGCAGAGATGGGTCACTTTAACCTTATCCCAAATCCATGCTGGACCAGAAGATGGTTTCCCCCCATCTCCTTGTCAGGAGCAAATGGTCAAATCCAGAACAGAGCAGGGAGAAAAGTAATGGAACTCTCATAAAAGTCTCAAACAAGCAGTAAGTGTTAAAAGACTCCACCAGGTTCCCTTTATTGGAGCACAGCAACTGTTATGAGACGTTCACCATAAGCAGTGACGTGACAACAGTTATATAAGCAGGAGCTGATGAGTGAGGAAGAGCCCCTCAGAACAGTACTGGGGTAACTGTGGTGATGAAGAGGCACGGCCTGCAGGAAGCAGCAGTCGTCTGTGTCAACGCTGGGAAAAGGACAGTTTAAAATCCAGAGCCGCTTCTTGTTAAGATAAAAGTATCTAGAGCAACAGCATGGCCTAAATTCATCTCCCTTTGTACTGGACAGGAAGCCACCTCTCTGAAGGAAAAGCACTTTGCCCACCACGAGTCTGGATGATCAGCAGCATCTGACAGATCCCTGGACATACAGTGGTTGCAGATTCCTGGAGCAATGGAGACGGCCAATCGCATAAATAAATACCTTGTGACACTTGTCCTGGGCGTCTTGGAGTTCTTTGCTCTTGAGAAGAAGTGTCTTTTCCATGGAGCTGACCTTGGCTGGAGAATCCACACTTGAAAAAACAGATCTAAAAGAGCAAAGCCAAACAGCACATGAATATAGGCAAAAGGTAACAGAAATCTGATTCATGCAGCCTCTGTAAAGTCATTGTGTACTTACTTATCCCGGGATAAAAGAAAGGTGCAGCAATTCCAGTCTAACAGCCATCATTTCAGATCAAACACACCATAAAAGCTGATGACAGTATATCGTTATTAAAGAATCCATGTGTACCTTCTATTTACAATATTAGTATTTTCCATCAGTGGATATGTCACAGTGCAAAACAATAAATCACAGCAGCAGCATTGCATAATTTGTAGGGATTTATAAGTGCAACAAAACCAAAGCATAAAGCCAAAGTAACCTTTGGAAAGATAACAAATTTCCAGAGAAATGCCTTTTATTTGGTACTTTATTTTTAAACAGGTTTTTAAATTATCATCGAACTACAAAAGCCCTAAAAACTTCAACATTTCATAATCTGCACCACAGGAAGAAGAGTTTAATATCCTTAGTTACATTCTGTGAACCAAAATTGAAACTTTCCTTACCCGATTCATATGATCCCTACAAACTCAATCAATATCAATATGATTAGTCACACTGCAGAACTTCAGAGTTCCACTTAGAAGTAATTCTTTTTCATGAGACACAACTTAACTGTACTGTTCAAAACAATTTGACTCCAGAAACCTGGGGGAAATATTTACCTGTTCTTAAGCTTTCTGTCTAATTGGGACTCAGCATTTAAGAAGTTACTGTTTCTGCTAGTCTAAATTCCTTCTAGAAAATGATAGGAAGCCACCTGATGTTTGGCAGCATATTTTTAGTGCTTTGCAGTCTTAAATATGCAATCTGCAACCAAAAAATTAAGTGCACGAATCAAAACATAATTTTAAAAATCACATTCTCCCTCGCATCAAATGATTCAAACTAGATATTTGAGCAGTTAGTGATGGAACCAGTGTTAGCTGATAGATCAAAACGCAGGAGCACAATGAAGGTGCTAATAAAAGATCACACGGGCTGCCCACACATTGCTTTCTGCTTCTCCTGGCCACAGTTTGGTGTGCAGCCAGCTATCCCCATGGAGAGAAAGGAGCTTTGAGCAGCTCTCTGCATATAGCCACACACCCACACACAGCAGCACAGGCTCCTCTTAACACCAAGGAAAGTTTCGTTCCATCACCACCATTTTCTGAGAAAAATCTACTCCTTAATCCAAGTAGATTTGCAACACAGGCACAGGCAGAGAGATGGGGATTTTGATGAAAATGCTGCAGCAACATCTCTGTGTCAAACAGATCGTCAGCACCACCACCCCAAGCTGTCATTAGGAAACAACATTTTGATATCAGCAAACAAACACAGCAAAATCCACCAGTTCTGCCCTGAGAGGTCAAATATTATCATCTCTTCAGAAACCTGATATGGAAAAACTTAGAAGAAAGAATCCTGCATGTCAATGATACGGATATGATCAGGACTTACTAAAAAAAAATGTTTAAAATTAATGCTTTTATACAACATTCCTTTAGTCCCGGTCCAATCAATCCGATCCGTCTAATTACCATATTTAAAAATCAATTTATAAAGCGTGTCTATACTCCTACAGAGAAAAGGCAACCATCTGAGAAAGATGCATATTAAATTCCATAACAGCTGGGTGTACAAACAAGGCTAAAAATGAATAGTTGAGAAAAGCAGTCTAAAAATACAAATTAAAGCTCACATTAACTAAAAAAGACACTAAGGAATCTGCTTTCAAATGTTAATCAAATATATGTAAATAGCTGCAAATATGTACTGAGACAAGTCTGAAAATCTTCTTATAATAAAAATGTATTTTTACAGGTCTGAACTGTACAGGCTGAAGCAATCTTTTTTTCAATTACAGTTTCAGCCTTAGCCATCACCTTTTCAAACCTGAGGCATTACCTAAGAAAACTCCAGCCAGTTCTCACAAACCTGGTTTTACTTGTGGCTTCTATTCCACCTCCCTAAAGGAGCTAATTTTATCTGTTATTTTTGCTCATTTATTTTATTTGCTATTAAAAGAATCAGAGCCTAATGTTACAGGCACTATTTTGCTTTTCAAAAATTTCTCCTAGTAAGCCAGCTCAAAGCATCCATATGCACTGCAAGCCAGGCAGGAACAGGATGGATTCAGGGAAGGAGATGCAGAGCTCTGCAAGGACAGGTGGTTCAGCCAGGTGGGATGGGCTGGGACAGAGAGCAGGAGACCGACCGAAGTTTGCATTTCACGAGGTGACTGCAGAGGGAGCTGCTCCTCAGGGTTGGTGTTGGCTTTGTAAGGGAAGAGGAGGCTACAAACTAGAACTACAACCTTTCTTCCTCATTCCTGTCCAAAGCAAGGAAGAAATTCCTTAAAAATATATGTCCTGGTGACAGGACAATTTTCCTGCCGTGGAAACAGTACATCTTATCCCCAAGGAAACCGATTTTGGTTAGCACTGGACACGCAGCTTTTAACAGACTTGCTTTCCCAGTAATTCTTTCCTGTGTACAAATTGTATTAGAACAACTTCCTGAACATCCATACAATCTTCAAAGTATCAGAAAGGGGCAGACAGAGGAAATCAAGAGAAATGGAATACTGGCTAATCTAATAAGCCTTGTCATGGTGATAGAAGCTCTCAACAGAGCATGACAAGGTGGAAAATACCCACATTTCTGGGGCACTTACATTCTTCCTCAGTCAGCATCATTGCAGAAATTAAACACACGCAATCCAACATCAAAAGCCATGATGCAAAGCTATCATTCAGGCTAGGACCATCTCAGAGTATTTCATTTAATTAACTGCTACATCTGGATCAATTCTCTTAGCACGACAGCAGTTTCTGCTGTTTCCTCTGAAGTGGGAAAAAATAGATTAACAAAAGGTAACCAGTATCCATCAACAAGAAAATTGCAATAAAAGATTAAAAAAAACCCCAAAGTCAAGTCTATAGTACCAAGCTCTGATAGCACTGGGGCTGTGCCAATTTACTTTCCAAAGAAGCACTGCCTGCATGACTAAAAACCAAGTTAACTTACAGCTGACTAGTGATTTCACAGCTAGATCAGCAGCAGCCTCAACCAGCAGAATGATCAGAAATGGTGCTGGTTGTGCAAAAGCTCCTCCAGTTCCAACTTGGCTGAGATGAAAAAGAAAAAAGCATTAGCAGAGGAAAAGCTCCAGGATGACTCTGGGGTATGAAACACGTCCCTTGGTCCCCCCATGCATCACATCACACCTCGTAACTTCCTGGGTCCTTTTGTGCCACTCTCACAAACCCCCAGCTCACCTGTGCTGCTTCCTTCTCACAATGATTGGCACCATCTGTCCTAATCCTGGCCCCCACACAACATGCCCATAATCTCGTCCCCCATCCCTCATGCTCTATTCCTTTTAGCATTATACTCATCTGTACCTTCCGCCCCCTCCTAAATGCTTGCTCAGGCCTAAAAAAAAACCAACCAAAAACAAACAGTGATACCATCAATCTGTGAATAGAGCTTGCTGAAGCAAAGCATATTTTTGGTATGCTCATCCTGTGCTTCCTCTTTAATCTATCTTTGGTGAAAGAGCTCACCAGAACCGACAAACTGTTGGAAGAAATCAGTAGTCCTTCTTTTTGGAAGAATGGCCCATTTTAAACCTCAGTATTTTATAATGACAGTCATGAATCCATATCAAATTTTTAAAATTAAAAAAAAACCAATCCCAATAACCCAAAAAAACCAAAAAACAAAAGCCCAGAAATCCTGAAAATACCCCTTCTTAGGACCTTGCAGAGAGGACACGGGCAGGCAAAAATTTGCATTATAAAGTATTTTTTAATTAGGTATTTTTCATTAGGTATTTTGGTACATTTTATTTGGTATTGATTTTTACTAGGCATTTATTTTTATTAGGTATTTATTTTTATTAGGCAATTTGGTATATTTGGTTAACCCTGGATTTACAACATATTTATCTTATGCCTTCAGGCTTCTGCTAGTCACCTGCAAAGGACAAGAACGATTTTCCTTCACCACTTGATGCATATTTTTGGCACCCAAGGGTTTTTGTCACTTGTTCTAAGCACTGGAGATCAGCCATGGTTAGGGACAGGAAGGTGGGGCTGGCTTTTAATGGAATTAAACCCTCAGTTGCCTCTTATCTTGTCACAGTCACACGCTCACAGCCAAACCAGCAGCCAGGTTTGCAGTCAGACAGGCTCTTCTCCCCCATATCAGGAATTCAGAGGCCATGATGGGAGAAGGACTCAGCTGGTCTTTCTCTGCAGCCTCAACCCAGCTCTTAGAATCATCCAGCAGATTGCTAGGACAGGAACCTATGGCAGCAGCAATTAAGCCCTTGATTTCTCCTGATTGCTTCCCACAATACATTAATGTCATGACTTTTGCTCTTTTGTTAAATTTCACAGTTGTTAGAGGGTCACAAATTCATCCCAAATCTCATGGTATGGGGCAACACTGTAATTCAATGAACCCTTTTAATCTACACACCAACTATGTAATTTCTGGCAACAGGTCTAAGTGACTCAGGTGAACCCTTCTAGCACTAAGTCATTGGGAGAAAGAGAAGAATGGAAAAGAGGACTTCTTTTACCTTCCTTTTCTTTTTACTGAAGTATTTGAAATTCCTAGCTCAGCCATACCTTCTTACTGTCCAGTGAACAAGGTCAAACTTCGTGGCTTGACAGCCCTCAAATTAAAAGCCACGAAAGTTTCAAGGACCTTGTTAGTGGCTCCCTGCAGCTGCCGGGGCTCACTGCGAGCAGCACTGGAGGGCTCGTGCTGCAGACAGGAAAACAGATCTGCATCACTTAGCAACCATAAGGTTGGACTTTCAGAGGAAAGATTTTAAGAACAAAAATTCTGCACTGATCAACTTCCTGACTTAGGACCTTCCAGAGAAGATGTCCTGAGAGTCACAAGAGATAAGCCTCCCCCCCTCCATTTACCGTTCTGCATCTAGAATTTGATGTTCAAGCTGGTGTGGACAGAAACAGTACTGTATTTCCTCAAGTAAAACACACACTAGACAACATCTCATAAGTAAGAAGTTATCTTTAGGACCCAACTGCAGTGATATTGAGAATAAACTAATCACCGCATTATTTAAATACAGATATATTTTCAAGTCTCCGCAAGCTCTTTGCCATATTTAAATCACCTTCTCAGAACAAAATGCAAATATTAACTGCTAAAAATAACAAAGTGCATTTATCAAGATCTCATTCAAAAAAAGAAGCCAATAAGACCTACCTAAATTAAAATTATTTGGGGTAAAATTAAATATATGATGTCTTTCTGTTCCAGTACAGGGAAAAAACAGGCCACACAAAACAGAAATTTTACTTCAGTCAAAATTTCTCCAGAGGACATTAATCCCTATACTCTTTTGCTATACCTTTTCCTATCTATTACCAAAATTCAAATATAACTTCCATATGCATTTTCAGTACCATCTCCAAAAAAGAAGCACATCAATCCATCTGCTACAGCTGTCTCAGCCTCCAGTACAGTTACACCACTGTTCTGAGACTTCACCTCACACTCCTCTTCAGTTCTAGTCCTGGGCCCGATTACATACAGATTTTTACCACACATATGTGGTCACTATTGAGGCTCTTCTGTCACCTGAATGGCCATTTAGCCTTGGTACATGGATTGCAGTTCCCCAGGCAGAAAAGATAATACCCTAAGTTAAACTCATCACTCCTGAATTAAGACAGATTTTAACCCCAGGTATCTACAGATCTAACAATCCCTTTTTCTAATTCTGCTGACAATATTAGATCATTTCACCAAAAGAACACTTTTTGGGTTTTTATGTTGTCTCCCTTTTGCCATAAGAGCAACTCTGCTGAGGAGGAACAGCCAAAGATTCCCTTCTTATTACTGGCATAACCATCATATAACCTTGATTCACGGCGTGGGCAAGATCAAAGATGTCAACAGTATCACCAGATTTGGTGACACGTTTACTGCAGAGCAACTATCACAACGAGTATGACAAAAAATGAAACTTGATTAAGACAGATTGACAACCAAGTCCCTGAAGGGAACTAACCTAGCAGGAGTGAACGATGGTTGACACGAAAACACAGCACCTCAGTGCACTGAATCACTAACACAGCTAAAGCCACTGCGTTCCTGAGAGGCCTCCAGATCCCAAGGTAAGGACTTCCCAACTTAATGCACTGCACTAATACTTTTTCAATAGCTCTGTCATCAGAAACTAACCACCCACCACATCAGATGGTTTATAACACATTACTTATATTCTTCTTTTTCTCTGACTCCATTCCCTCAGAAAGCATGTTTTCTTTCCATGGAAAACCATTTCTTCTAGATCTTCACATCCCTACACACACACACACACACACACTGAATATTTCACCTGAATCTCCAGTCTCCTAACACAGTACAGCAATGCCCAGTCCTCCTATTTAACTTGACCCAGCAGCACACAGCCAGCTGCCATCAGCTCCTTCTCTTGCTCACTGACCCATTGCTGCACGTTCCCAGGTTAGTGGAGCTCCATTTCTGTGGATCACTGATTCAGCCTTACACATCCCCAGCACTTGGTGCCCACTCTCTGACCCAATAAAATAACACCACCCCCCTTTTCCATCTCCGAACTCAGTATTCTCCCTCTTGCAGGGATCTGCAGTACCAGAAATGCAATCATCTGCTGCTCCCTGCTTAACAGCAACAACTAATTCAGAGTATTTCAGCAACAATTTCAACAATAACTGCTTTAAAATCAATCTTTCCATCCCATTCCCTCCCCTTCATCCCAGAAATAATCACAGAACGGTAGGACATGCACAAGGCACAGCAGCAACAGATCAAGCCCGAATCTGGCAGCTTCCCTACAGCAGAGTACAGCAGTTAAAACAGCTTTTCCCCACACACACCATCCTCACTGTAACAAACCTGCCCATTTTCCAGTGGTCCTATCCACCTAAGCAATAATTCCTACTTACTCTGGTCTGAGGATCCCCAATGCCTTGATGAATGAAAACCCCACAAATGGCAAATCTTCCCCCGAGAATCCTGCTGGGCTCAACTGGCGCGTAGAGGATAAAACCCGCGAATTCTTCTCTGGTTCATCAAAATTTGAGGTGTCATCATCAGACTTGAGAGTAGGAACGAAGGGGGGAGGAGCTGGTGAAAAAAAAGCAAGAAGAAAAGACAAAATTCAGCTACAGTTCACTCTGCAACAGTCCCACTCATTCAGTGCTTGCAATGGCACTGCAGCTCCTGCTTTTAATCTTGCTAACACAAGCAGACTGAGCTGCTGCTCTCAAAGCGTATTACAGCAACAAGAGATTAACCCTTGAGCCACCAACATGGCTACCACTCTGCAGGCACAACGTCTCCCACACTCATCAAACTGGGCTTTAGCTTGGGCATTTGAGACTGGGGGGCTTGGGGTTTTTTGTTTCAGGTTAGGATGTTGGGTTTTTTAAACACATACATTGAATAAAATCAAAGCACCAGGCTAAGTAAAACATTGCTGTAATACAGCTAAAAGTCAGTCAATTCTGATTCATCTTGAAAAGGAAAATGTCTTCAACCTGTCCAATTAGTGACACTACCTGAGAATGAAGCCTGATCCTGTGCCAGTCAGCTGAGGGATATATCTTACCCTTCAGCACTAACAAGAATCTTCCCAGCATGGGCTTCTAATCAAGAGCAAACTGGTCTTTCTCCTGGAAGGTTCTAATAAACTACAGCTACTAGAAATTCACTGGTGTTTAGGAAAGGAAGAAAGTAAGATTTTATTTCTCTGAAAGAGCTTGCTGAAGATCTGGAACTCTTGTCGGGACACCACTGCAGTCTGGCTCTGATACAATCAGCTCTGAAGAGAGGTATAAATAGCAGGAATTACAATGTATTTCTTAGTATAATTTCTAAATTGGTACCACTTAACTTGTCAAGCAGTTGTTTAATTTCAGCCGATTTTCTTACATTAGCTTCAGTTTAATTAACCCAAGGAACAAAAGGACAAGTTCTCCTCAGTGATGTGCAGCACCCGAGCTACCTGCTGGCTTGGCTACATGTGGGAAAGGAATGAATGCAAGAGCCTGCTGGGCAATTCCTGCCTCATTAAATCACGTTTTCTAACATTTATTTATTTATTTATTTATTTATTTATTTCATCACTTAGGTCCCCACTCACTGCAACTCCACAGAGCTAAAAAAGAGATTAGCAAAGGAGACAGCTCTTCTGTCAGCAACCAGAAGAGCCCATTGTCACCAGCTGATGGAAGTGGAGTGTGCTAAACCCGTTACCATGGATCCAGTATGGATCTCCTGGAGCTGAAGGGCTGGTGAGGATTGAAGAACCGGGAACAAACACTCCAACCCCTGCAGTGCAGGCTCCCTGCTCCTCACTCCCTGCATGCTCGGGGTTTAACCCTACCTGCCTGCATCGTGACAGATGCTGCTGCCGACGGGACTGACAGGGGCAGAACCAGGCGCGGCTGGAGCTTGCTGGCTCCCTCTAGGCTGCCAAAGCCCTTCACTGCCCACTGTTAACTCTTCGTTCTCTACACAAATGTAGCTGAAAGTACCCACCAGACCAGCAGGAACAGCCAAAAGACAAAAAAAAAAAAAAAAAGAACTGTGTCTGTACGAACTGCCAAATCCCAACTCCACACACAGGCTTTGGTAGCAGCTCCCTAAGGAGCCATCCTGACGCTGCTCCCAAGCAGGGGAGTGAGAAGAAATTCCATGAAGCCAGATAGGATGCTGCTCACGTACACTAGTTCCAAGTCCATTAGAATGAGATAAATGGGGAAAATACAGAAATTAAATAGGTTCTGTAAGTAGCAGTTTTATTTACTGGCAGCAGAAGATTTAAAATTTCTGTCAATATCATGAATTTATTAATTTCTTCTGTTTTATTGGTTATAATACAAATTTAGATCCAATATAATGCTGATATTTATGTACATAAATATAATTTTGAAATACAGATTGCTGGTTAGGCTGTGTATGGTTTTTTTAAATCACTTAATGTCAGAATAACGTCCAGCTACTCTTCCATATCCTCTTAATGATTAAAAACAGAGAAGTAACGGGAAACAATTTGTAAGTATTTCATTTTTAATGCAAATATAAGCCTCAAGTTACAGTTAATTCACAGCAGAGGAGGATTAATTTAGGATTAGAATTTTTTAGTTCAGGGCATTTGCTGAAAGAACTCTGCACATCCTCTTACAGGAAGGGGCTGCTGTGAGGTTTTTAACATTGTTTCTGAAGACAGACGAGGTAAAGTAATAGGGAAAACAGCAAACTCTTCACTTCATCCGGGAAGTCTAGAATCTTTCTTAAAGAGGTACCAAAATCCAACTTGGTTGCCTTTTTATAACAGTATAAGCCCCCTGTTATGCACTTCCCAGAGCCTGACAGATAACTTCATCTTCAAAAGAGAGACCTAGAGCCTTACTTCTCATCAGAAATCAGCAAAGAAGATCTTAGGAGTCATCTTGAAGGCCTTGCAATTAAAAAGAAAGTCCTTCCTCTTACCAACAGTAAGAATTCTTACTCAAACCACATGCATAAAAGAAAATATCATTTAACTATGCATGCACATAAAAAGATGAAAAGGGCTCAGTGGGGGCACAATGGATGCACAGAGATAAAACTGAATGTGAGACAGAGTAAACCTTTGGGGCTGGTGGGGAACTAGTTTAAAGAGCACAGTGTTTTACACTGCAGCTTCTTCTAATGCTTAATAAAATATGAGAACAAAGAAGAGAAATTGTGAACACTAGAGTAAAAAAGAATGAAAAAATCCTTTGTCCTCTATGTTGCATTCACTAAAATCCATCACTAAAAGTCCAAAAACTCTGCAACTCTGCAGTATAACTTTGATGCTAATAATATTTGTATTGATACTAACACTAATATTTGTTCAAGAAACAGTAGCAACTGAAGAGGAGACTTGGAACAGTCATTCAACAAAAACACCCTTAGATGTCAAGTAGTTCTGAAATTGTCAATAGTGACTGAAAATGAGAAGCAGAACTTCTTCAGGAGTTTCAACACAGGAGAAAAAAAATCACTCCAGAGTAATAACTGGGAGTAACTTCAAAAAAAAAAGAAAAGGTTAGATCCACTCTGTCTGATTTTGTTAATTATTTGGTAGCTTCTTCACAGTCTTTTATGTCCAAGACTGAGTCCTCTGTCAGAAGTCCAAAATACCCACAGAATAAACAGAGTAGTCTTGTAAAAACAAGCTAAAACAGACAAGCAATTTTGTTCTCAAATGTGGGTCCCATGATGACATAATCTCTAGTTAAATTATTATTTCTTGCTTAAAATCAGAAAGTTGTCACACAGCTGTAATATTTTCAGCACAAGATGAAGACTGGGGAATGCAAATACACTGATGTGCTTATCAGTTGCTTCTTTAAGGGAAGAATCCTTTAGCAGAGGTCAAGACAAGCCTCTGAGAGCTAAATGTGAACACGGTGCCATCACATCTGACAAGGTGAAAAATTTGCACTTTTTTCAGGCTCACTCAAAAGGGAGGCAAAACTATTACTCAAAAAGACACTAAAACCTGATGTTTCTACTCCTGCAAACTGGTCGGGTATAAAGACCTCTTTTTGTCTCTGACAGGTTACGACGAAGGCACATGTTCTGTTTACCATTTAAAGTATCTTGTAGAGAACTGCATGTTTTAAAAAAGCCAATTGCTTGCCTAGATACCTCCCCACTTGTGGAAGGATGTAACCCTCTTCCATCTGTTCCAAAGGATGACTTTCAGAGGAAAAGGGGGTGTTGTAGGTTGCTTAGTTTAAAAAAAAAAAAAAAAAAAAAAAAAGGAAAAAAAAAAAGAAAAAGCCAAAACCACCACACACACACTCTCAAGTACTTTAACCACTTTATCATTAAGATTAGATAAAGTGTCTCTTATGGAAATAATTTTTTTAACACTGCGTTAGTGTGTGTATTTATGACTAGTTCAAGGAACATTGCTTTAACCAGGTCTTTCCATCATTTCAAAATATTTTCATGCAAATTCAGAAAAGAGAGACTGCATTTCCCCTGGGACAGTGAGAGACTCAACTGAAATAGGAGACTTAAAAGCAATACAGAATGTTTCTTAAGAATAAAAATGTGTCTTTTCTTGATCTACAAGGTGATCTATAAATGCTTCCCGAGGAAAAGCATCCCCACAGCCTTTTTAAGTAGGTTAGGCATTACTGTTCCTGGGGCTCTAACAGCCCTATTTGAGAAGGTGTTATGGAAGAAAAATAGAAAATCCCAGTGATGTAATTTAAGGATGTTTTCTCTAAGACCACTTATAAAAAAGGCACTGTACTAGTTCCAACCAATCTATACAATATTGTCTTAACATTTCTACTGTTCTGTCAAGACAAGGATCCAACACATACATTTCTGTTAGCAGAAGTGATCTCCAAGCAGAAATGAAAGTGAGCTCCAAGAAACAAGTCAATAAATTTCTCTGAAGACAAGCATGAAACACCAGTGTTTAACTGTTAACATGTTGAACATCAGCTTGGGGTTCAAAAGGATAAGGAAGTGTCTTAGACTTATGAATAATGAGAGTTGGGTTCCTGCTTGTTCAATAGCAGAAAACAGCCTAAAAATCAGTCTTCAACACTTTCACAAGTTCTTGTGTTTGCACAAGACATTAATTCTTTTCTTCTCATATATACAGTTTCCTCATGCAAGTCCAAACATGCCATTCCATTTTCAAAGACCTCTTGGACTGCAGTTACTAAGCAATTCTTAAAATGAAAGGTTCTTTATGCTATACATATATATTGCTTAGTTAATAATAAAAGTCTTCTGACCATCTCCCAGTTAGGCTTCGGCAAAGCAGTTTGTTGGTTCCAAATTAAAAAGCTGATGCAGTTTATGGATTTGAAATTACAGAAGGTAACTAACAAAATCCACAAATTATAAAGAATGTAGCCTTGTTGCTGATAACTCAAGTATGTCATCCCCCCATTCTCTATCTCTAATTTTAGATAATTATTAAGTACTCAAATAATTCTGTTATCAACTTTCCAGTGAAATACTTGATCATTTAGCTGAAACACAGGTAGAAATATGCTTATTCCAGGTAAATAAATTCCAAACTATTTTCAGAAAATTCTGTCAAGTAAATCAACACAAACTTTTGAAAGTTTTGGGTTGGTTTATTTGTGAGGGGAAGTGTGGTGTTGTCTGTTTTGGGGTGCCTTTTTTTTTTTAATAAGCTTTAGAAGTCATTAAAAAGCAGAAGTCAACAGAGAGCAAAATCCATAAGTGTGTTTCAGTATAATACTCCAATGAAAGGGAAGATTACCTGTTGAGACTAATTCAGTTAAAACTGACCTTAGGTTTAATGGTTTGATCTTTTTTCTCTAACTTAAGAGCTGCTTCTGCAGACACACATTACTTGAACCCAAGGAAGTTGAGAGCTTGTTTTAGAGGCAACAATCTTTAGGAAAGGGGTTTACTAAAAAGTCAAGTGTTTCATAGGTTACCATAACAACAAAATGTAACACTGAAAAACCCCTTAATGACACATTCTTAACTAAAATCAGTGCATTAAGAATGGCTATCCTGGAGCTCTCAGCATGATAATTAAATACCTGCAAGGCAAAGGTACCAATTTTTTCTCTACCTTGCTCAGTTTGAAACAGAAATTACATCATTGCTCTTATGGACTAGAGAAAAGTCTGATTGTACTGATACAGAATTTGTTTAACAGTCGTAGAATCGTAGAACCATTTCAGGTGGCAAAGGCCTTAAGCTCACCAAATCCAACACTCCATAACCCCAAAATCTTTGACCAGATTAACTTGAGGCAGTGAGATTCTTTAATACAAACCTAAATCCTCTGACCTCTTCCAGCACTCACTAGTTTCCTAATTTTCTCAGGCTGCCACTGCTCCAGTCAAACAGTACTATCAGCAGAGGTCAAGATTAGAAAGAGATCTTTAGCCTTTAGATAGCCCAGGTCAAACCTGACAGAGGTTTTGGACAGAATGACAGCACCACTGTCCCAAAAACCAGCACAAGGAGAGCCACTGCCGAGAGCAAAGCAAGAGGTGATACATTGAATCTGCTGCTTAAAGCAAGAAGACTGCTGTGTTTTGTGCTAGTTCCAGCAGGGGTTTATCAACCATGAGGCACAACATCGAAGTCAGGGGTCAAAACTGCACGAATTGGCACAGTAGGTAGGTCCGGATATTAAAGGGAGTGATTCAATCCACTGGCCAGCTGCAGGCAGAAATGGGATTTTTTTAAAATCCCAAATGATTATTTCAGCGTTGTAATGACAAGCAGGGCTGCCTACCAGCTTGCCCATCAGCATCACCACTGCTACATGAAGTGGCAAAAATGCCCAATGAACTCGTGCAGTTGTGTGAATCCTAGACAGGCAGTTGGTAAGGAAACACCAGAACAGATGCTCACATGGCACTATTTTTTTTCTAGATCTGAGATAATATGATATAAATGTTATAGAAAAATTTCAGACACTGGTGGCTTAGGCAGGGCTCTGGGGAAAGAAGGCAGAGTGAGCTGGGAAATGTATGCTAAAATGATGAAAAGGGCTCGAGGCTCAATGGCTCTCAAAGGGCAGAAACAATGGAATTTAACAGAACAGCAACTCCACAAGTTCAAAATTAATGAATCAACAGAAAAGTGAGCAAACAGTCTGTGGAGCTGACAGCTGAAGTGCTGAGATAGTCATCAAATGGAGAAGCACTGGGCTTAGCAATTTATCATGGAAAATGGAGCACAATCATTCCCTTACAGTATATTTGATAAAAAAATATAAGGCAGGCATGTTGCCTGCCCAGATAATCTTACAGTCCAAATAATTTCAAATACTATCCAACACAAGTCAGACGCCCATATAGAGATCACTGATGATCTGTGAAATATTTGCTTTTGCCATGGAGCTGGAGCCTCAGTACTTCCAAACACAAAATTCCATTGTTTACATAGTATTATAAACAGTTTTCTGCACAGAAAATTATCTGCCTCAGTGGTTTTATTCTACTCCTAGCTGAATGAACAGATTTTTGACCAAAAAACCCCCAGTGATATATTACCCCCATTGACTTTGAGGAAAACCTCAATGGCCCTACAGCCATGAACATTTCATCACCTACAGAAACTACAAAAAATAAACCAACCTTAAAGTGAAGTTGGTTCACGAGCAAGGAAGGAGAAAGCTGAAGATACAACAAAAAAAAAGCAGATGAAGCCCAAATTAAGCAAACTGAGGTGGCAGAGGCCTGAATGAACCTACTGATGCATTTTAATCTGAGAAAGGACATGGAAAGGACCATTTTGATTTTCCAGTCTAGTGCCTGCAGTAATATGGCAATTGCATCAGAAATTCATATGGAGTTTTATTAAACTCATCTCACCTTACAGTTTTCACCTGAGATGTTAACATAGCCTATTCAAAAACCAAAATGAGCTGTTTTGTTAAAAGCACCTGCTCCAGGACACAGTCCTGTTTCATAATGAATAATTCAAATCAAACACACAAATACTCACATTGTACCAATTTTCCCACTAACCAAAGAATCAGAAATTCTTTATAAATACAGCTTTATTCTACTTACTGTTACGGATATTATTCCAGTCAATTTTAGAAAAAAATGGGTGGCAGCAGAGACCCTCATAACCCAGCCTTTCCTTCTGCCCACAAAGCAGGCTCTGGATCAGGTCAAGAAATTCACTGCTAACTTTCACATCCTCTGGGAACTTCAGAAATCTCTGCATTAGAAAGAAATGGATTTCTGCTCAGTAGGAAAACAGGCTCAGAACAGTAAGATTAAGTTTCATTATTCTGAGATATGTCAGGCACAAAGGATGAATATTTATAGCACACAAATAAAAGCAGGGTGCTTTTTATCCAAATAGGCTTTTATATGCATTTACTGCAGCAAAGATAAGAACATAGGAACAATTGTTCCCACCCAGGCCAATGGTATCCCAGGTCACCATCTTATGCTGAGCAATGGCCAATGGCACACACAGATGGAAGAGTAAAACAAGACACTTTCCCCGAAAATTCTCCCAAACTTCCAAGGGTTTGTGGCTTAGGATTTTCTGAATCAGGGACTATGACACCTGTTACAAAAAGTTACTTGATATCTACACTACAGAGACATGTAAATACAATATAAAGTAAGAGACATCCAAAAGCTTCTTTTCTCAACTGTAAAAACAGCCTTTAGTTACACCCTTTTTACTCGAGAACAGGGAAGGAGTTCTCTCTACCTGGAAGTTCATGATGTTATTGAAAGTTTTTGCTGAAGTCCCTTCAGTGAAGGGAGTTCTTCCATAAACCATTTCATAGGCAATGACTCCGAGGGACCACCAGTCACATTCTGGACCATAAGAGGCTTTGCCATCCCCACTCAACCCCGTCAGCATTTCTGGTGCCATGTAGTCAGGTGTGCCAACAGGCAGCCTGGCACTCACCTAGAAGCAAAGATATACCAAGTGATATTACAGCACTTTCTGTTCATTTTCATCTTGTTTCTTTCTTTCTTTCTTTTTTTTTTTATTTCTTTAATGAGGCATAATTTTCAGCCCTCCAAGTGAATTTTAAGTAAGTAATTTTAAGCAAGGCTGTTTGGCAAATAAGTGCAACATTAAGGACACTGCTGATAAACAAACAAAGCAAGCTATTTGGTATAAAAGGAGTCAAATCATCAGAGCCAACTGTTATTAGAAAGTACAAACTCCTAAAGTAGAAAAGCTCCATTTCAAAAAGCACAGGATTACTAAACTGATGTTTTAAGCAGAAAATACAGTCTAGCTCTACTGCTTCAAGTAGTATTAAAAGGGATATCGTAGCTGAAATTTCAAAACCAGTCAAATTTAGACATAAATATTCCCTGCCCTCATTCCTCTCTCACCCCTACTTTTTTACCTTATGTTCATGATCAGCAGAGTACTAATATCTGAATTTCTGGACTGCTTAGAAAAGGTAATTCAGGAGTCAAAACTGCAATCATTTTTGCACTGAGTGGCATAAAGAATGAAACAGAACAGCAGGCAGGCTAAAAACCTGAGGGTGACTGAAAAGGTAATGTGAAGAAAACACTTAAAAGGAAAATGCAATGCAGAAAGCACTGAAAATGCAAGAACAGGGAAAAGAGAATGGTAAGAATCACATCAAAAAGAAAATGCTATGAAGAAAGAAAAACTGTAAAACAAGACCGGAATCTGGTGCAGAACTTCATGTTCTCACTTAGATATATTTTAATTTTAAATTTTCACTTAAAGTTGTTTGCAGTTACCAAAACTTACAAGGAACTTATAAAAAACTCCACTGATTCAGATTTCAATGTAGTGCTTTCTGATGAGTGAAGCCCAGAACACTGGAATGTGACCCATTTTAACCAAGAGACCCCCAGTCTTCAAAGCTATGCCACCTTAGTTACAACAGACACGATTTCCCTTCAAATTATGAACCATTATAAATCCATGTCCATTGAACAGCTGTAAGAACCTCTAAAAGTAGGATTTTGTATCACAGTGCAGCACCATGAGTCAGTAGTCTTGTCTAAACCTACTTGTGTATTTATATGTATTTAATAAGCTAACATATATCTACTGAGGGCTGCAAAAGATACTCGAGCTCATGTTTGAAAAGCCTTTCATAAATAGAAAACTATGATTGAGAGCAGATTCTTGGACAAGAGAGGCAGAAGAGCAAGGTGCAGTCCAGGAATAAATACCAGGTTAGTTTTCCCCTTTTGACTGGACTATCCAAACAAGCCCCAGACAAAGTTTAAATCCACATTATTACCATTTTGTTTACTGTCATCTTGGCAGCTGACCCAAAGTCCACCAGTTTAATGTGTCCTGTTCGGTCAATAAGAACATTCTCTGGTTTGATATCTCTGTAAGCAAGAAGAAAGCCATCAGTACCTTTCCATGCTATTCCCTACTATCACATCCAGATAACAGGATAGCCCTATTCAGCTACACTCAACCCTGTGCTCAGCTGCACTTTCAAGTGGGAGCCTTATTTCCAACTGCTGTTCTGTTTCCAACCAAATAGGAAAGTATTAAAGTTCCCCTTATTTCATGGAAGGTTAATAATTATTGATAGAAGATGGAAAGGTGGTTTTGCACCCTCATCACACTGTGAGTTACAGTAAAGTATGAGGTAGCTTTCTTCCCAAATTCCCTTGCAACTTATTCTGCTCATCTTCCAAATCCAGGCAGTGACCTTGCATTAGAAGGCCACAGTCTGTGCTCTAAGTGCAGCCACTGCACCTCCTGGAACATAAAATAATTCCTAATAATTTCCACACCCTCAGAATGGAATAAATTTATTAAATACCAATATGATTTGAAAATGTACACATCAGCCTCCAAGCCTGGAGAGAAAACTGTGATATTTAACTACTCCAACATCCTATACTGCCCTGTTCGCCAGTCAGCACACAACAATTTTTAACAATTACACTGATTTCCCACACTCTTTGGTGCCAAAAGCAGCAATCTCTGGAAAAGATTTAAATTTTTTATAGTGCAACATTAAGGCTTCTTTTTACTGAGCCTCCAGAAAAATATATGTAACAATCCTTTCTTGATATTAGGCTGAACTTTACATCAAAGTTAATGCCTTTAGCTACAATTATAGTTGGGAGTCTGATTAATTTTCTAATTTTGTCTTCCAATACAGCTTGTGAAATACTGTCCTGAAAGAGGACAGAATATAAAATAAAAGAAATCACACAAGAATGCATCATTCCAGAACACCTTTTCTGGAATGATACTGATTAAACATATCTGTGCTCTGCAAAGCAAACTTTACCTACCTGTGTACATAACCCATCTGATGGACACTGTGAATGGCCAAGACCAACTCTGCAAGATAAAACTGCACCATATTCTCATCCAGTTGGTCCTCATATCGGTTTAAGAGTGACAGCAAGTCCCCTCCAGGCTCATACTCCATAACCTACATTAAATTTTAAAAGAACACATATTTCACGCACACAAAAGATATTCCATTCAACTCCTCCATATTACACTGGACACATATCAAACAGTGGCATGTAGTGCAGGAAAACTAACAGAAAATGAGCACATTTCAACCATCACGTTGTTCTTTAGTATAACAGCAGTAGTGCTCAACAGAGGAGAAAAACAAACAGCAGGCATTACCAAGTAGAGATTTTTCCTGTCTTGAAATGCATATTGTAACTGTGGAATCCATGGACTGGTGCTCTGAGCTAATATGCTGCGTTCTTCCTCAAAAAATGACACCTACAAAAAGAAGTGTTCAGTTATATCATGATGAGAGGGAGTTAGAATACATTAGAATCCCCTAGTTTGAGAAAAGTTTGAGTCTGTGCCAAAGGCACACATCGCAAAAAAATTACACAGAAATTTTAAGTGCTATTTCCTTGTGATATACACCTTCAAAAAAGTAATTTCATTTTACTTCTTTTTGTTTTCTGTTCCCCTCCCAATCTCTGTTGTCTAGCTTGCTTTCAGCTGAACAGTCCCTGCAGCAAAGGCCAGCTTCCCTCTCAATCTGTTGAAGCATCCACCAGTCTGGAGTGCAGTCCTGGTTGACTTCATCTGGACTGGCCCCAATAAAATAAAACTAATCTCAAAAGAATCAGACAAGCAGAAAAGAAGCTGGACCAATTATGGGGTAGCATCTTACAGCCAATTTAGTAATACATTCATTGTAAGGCATTAAAATACAAGGCTTTGATGAAATCCTCCTCTAGCAACTATTTAATTGTTCGGATGTTCAGCCAGACAACAAGAAATTAATTTTATTACAGAATACTGTAAATTTCTTTAGACCAACATTCCCTACTTTCACTGACCCACAATGAACAAGAATGAGCAAATGCCATATAAGGGTAGTATCCTACTTTGCTTTCTTGTTATTCTATGCAATAGAAAGAACAATTTTAGTTTAGCTTCATTTTTAGTAGCTACAAAAAATTATAAGGAATCTCAGGAGCAACCTAACTGCACCACGTATGGGGATCAACTAATGCAGATATTGCTGCATAAATTCAAGAGGTCTTTCATGGAGTGTCTCTGTCCTGCTTGTCATCTCAAGTCAGTAAAAGAATTAACTTCTGTTTCTCACTAAACTATGATAACAACCTCTATTACCCCATTGCCCAAGGTAGCAAGAGGCTCTCCATAAAATCCCAATCACCAGTTTGCCTTCACACCCACTCTTGACATTCTACGTCACTCTTTAAAATAAAAAAACCCTTAATGAATAGATTGCCTGAAAATGCAAGCCATCAACAAGCAGATCAATAGTGATTCAGTGTTCCCTTCATCTGTTTTTTCTTGCCTTACAATTGATGTTAAGCTCTTGGAGACACGGGCCATGTTTTAGCACCTGAGGATGGCACTTCAGCCAGTCCATGGACTTTGACAATGGCTTTTAAACACAGCAAAACTACACACAGATTTATTGCTCTACCGAAATGTAAGATGAACCTTCTCAAGATACATTTTTAGCTTTATTCTAATAGTAGTGACAAAAAGGAAGTGTTTAACAAATTGCAATTTATCCTCCTACTGTAATAACACAAATATACATACGTGCTCCTGTGCCAGCAAGGACTCCTTGCTCATCACCTTCATAGCATATATATCACCAGTAACTTTCTCTCTTACTACTTTGACCTCTGCAAAGTGACCACAGCCAACCACACTCTTTACTTCAAAATCCTTCACATTGGGTTGCAGTTCCTTTAGTTCAGCTATAGCCTCTGCATCTATAAAAATAAAATACTTATTTTTACATTGGCCAACTGGCATTTCATAAAAAAAAGACATCAAAACTGGGGAATAAAATTAAATTTAAAAAAAAATTAAAAAAAAAAAAGACATTCAGTTCCAGATTCTCAAGAAATGTTAAATCTTTCCAGAATATGCTTCTTAAAAATAACAGTATGCATAAGAACTAGAAAAAGGATGTATCGATGCAGAGTTAAGTCTGAAATATGGTACATACAAAGGAATCAGGAAATGCTAAGACAGTTCTCATAGCAACCATAATTCTGTCCCATTCATAACATCAGAGGCTGAGAGCCTCTTTGGTTTCCAACTTCTTTCCAGCCACCCTTTACCAACACAAAGTGTATTCCCTAAATACGAGGGCTTCTCTGGAGTCCAGGGGCAGGGTTTGCTCCTCTGCCTGAGGGAGGCACTAGTCCATTGTCAAACAACCAACAAGCATTTATTGCAGATATTCAGCTCAAGTTTTCCACTGACCAGCATGCAGGGTGATACTCAGTTGCTCATGGGAAACTGTTCTAAAAATTCTTCAGACCAACAGAAAATTACTGTCCAATAACAATATCTAGAAATCATTGGATGGAGCTGTTACAGAGGGCATGACACGTTGCTTGTAACCAAATGGCTTTCTGCTAAATCTTAACAGAAAAATTGATGAACCTTTTATTTTCTCTCTTCCCTGAAAGGAACCCGAGCACATTATCAGTAACATATTTACTCCTTTAGAAATTAGATCTTTAAAGAACAGAAACACTATTTACAAGTGTAAAACTCAGGTAACAGAAGGAATCCAAAACATGAAAGAGCCAAGGATTATTAAGTTCCTTTCTTGAATTTTTTTTCTCATCCCTCTAGTCACTACCCTGCTCTCAACTTCTGACATCCTTCTATTGTGTGCATTTGGAGCTTTGCTGTATCAAGTGCTCAGACACTTTCCAAGAAAGTGCCTCCTCAGATGTAAATATAGTACAGACTAAGGAGGATGCACATTCGAGTCACAGCACTTCAAAAGCCACTTGCATTTGATCTTGGACCTGAACAAAGCTTTACTAAGACTGCCAAGATCCCCTTTGCAATGTTGAGTCTGCCCACAAAAAGTCAGATGCTCAAAGTCCTGGGTTACATTCATTAATGGATCAAAGCAACTAAAGCATTACTTAAACATCCAGATTACTAAGAACTGTCTTTTAAAATGACACCTGAAAATTAGTTTAAACAAACTTACACTTCTTGACAAAGTTGCCAACGTGTTTAATTTTCATTAAAGCAGGATTTCTGCACTCTTCAAAAAGAACAAATAAGGAATCAAGGATGCCTTCCCGGGAGAGAGGAGACATCTGCTGTTGAGTCACAAAGAGTGGCTTCCCCTGGAAAAAAAAAGCAGCAACAGCAGATGGAGTCTCAGACAACAATGAAAAGCCTCAAATCAATAACAGATGTATAGAGCAGATTATATATTATTCATTTTAAAATCACTTCTTCAGAAATTAGGCAAATGATACAGAAGTGTGAGGTAAATATATCAACTCACTGTGTCTATCTGTAATAGCTGTCACAGGTATTTTACTTTTAGACAAAGCAATCTTAATGATTTTTAAAGTTCAAGTCTCGGCTTTCTTGAAACTACCTACACCCTCCTGATGACTCTGATCTGACTGGATTTTTCTTTGACATTGTATCATGTGTGTTTTTTTCATGGTACAAATGGTTTAAGCAATCGGTATCAATACTAACCCTAGGGGAAAAGCTGCTGAACCTCAGATGATCAAATAGCAGCTGGTTAGGTAAATTCATCTCAGGACAAACCCACAGCTACATCACCCATGGAAAAAATGAAGATTACAGGGCACAGAATGCAATATTTCATCTTTGCACGGAAAAATCCATCAGGTTAAAGCATTGACACATGCACAAAACATCAGACCTGATACTATCCACTGAACTTTGTGCAAAGCAGATACACTTTGAACTTCACTTATTTATCCACTTCTTTTACCCCTTCCCCCAAACAATGACACAGGCACGCTTTGAGCATCCAAACAAACAAGTAAGACTGTATTTTGACATGCAGGGAGTGGACATGAACAAAACCAAGATCAGCTACTCCCAGGCCAGATGTTCTTTACCTGAAAGAGCAGATTCAGCCGAGAAGCTCGGCTGGTGATGGGCTCCATCGCTCCTGCCTCGACCGGATTTCGGGCACCGCATTTAAACTTCAACATCCTTACTTGTACGAGCTTATCCCGTATAAACAATCACCTGAAAAACAGAACAGGGACATTCAGCAGGAACTTGAATGGCTGACTTTAAATTAAAAATAAGGAGATGAGGGCGGACGTAATCTGAGCAACATTTATATTCCTTCGGGGAATAAATTTACGAATAGTGGTAAGTTTGAACGCGCCTGGCGCGTCGCGGCAATTTGGGGAACGGGGGGGTTTGAGGAGTGGAGAATCACCCAACCAATAAGGTTGGAAAACTCTGAGATCATCGAGCCCAACCTGTGGCCGAACACCACCGTGTCAGCTACACCAGGGCGCTCAGAGCAAGATCCAGTCTTTCCTTAAACACCTCCAGGCACGGCGGCTCCACCACCTCCCTGGGGCGGAGAGGGAACGGCCGCAGGCGGGACGGTGCGGAGCCCCCCCGAGCCCCCGGTGGCCTCAGGGTGGCCTCAGGGTGGCCTCAGTCCCCCACACCCCCCCCCCCTGAGGTCCCCTCCGGGTCCCCTCAGAGCCCCCTCCCCGCGGCCCCGCGCGCTCCCGCCTTTACCGCCGCCCGCGTTTGAACGGCGCGCGCGGGGCGGGGCCCGCCCGCCATCACTTCCCGTGACGGGGCGCGCGCCAATGGCGGGCCGGAAGCGCCGCTGAGGGGACCCGGCGGATGCGGGGCTGGCACCGCCCCGGCTCGGCCTCCCCGGGGGAAGCGACGGCGAACCCGCGCAGCCTGCAGGGAGCTGTCGCTGAGCTGCTGCGGACCTGCTCTCGCCGGTTTGCTCCCGTACAGCGCTCACGCCGCTTGAAATGTGTTTTACCTCTTTATATTTTTTTTTCCTGTCTGGTTTTTGCTTTGCCAAATCTTAGAGCGCACAAAATTACTCATTCCCAACAGTCCTGAACTGGAGCTGGCTCGACCCTGCCCTGCACGTCATAGTTGGCAGCAGCCGCTGCCAGGTCGGGCAGCCAGAGGGGAAACGGAAAGGTTTTCAGAAGCTTTAAATTTCCTTTCTGTAAACCCCCTGTCTGACCTGTACGACCCTCTTTGTATGGCCGTTTTAGTCACATACGGGGTGATTAGCTTGCGAGCTGAAAAGCTTCCAGCTCGGCATCTCCTCCGAAGCGCCTCCATGGGGACGGTCAGTGGGATGCAGCGTGACCTTGTTTAAGGACGGATCCATGAGATGCCCGTGGAGAACATGGGCACAAAGCACTCATGGGATCTGCAGGCACCACAGTGAATGTTAAACACGGGGTGCAGCGTCAAAGCACAGCCCGTTGTTACACGGTGTCTTGGCAGGATTTGAGCTGGTAACAGAAATGCTCGGTGGTGGGGTCCTCAAAAATAACCATGTTGCTGTGTAGTGATATAAAATATTTTGCTCTCCAACATTCATTTTAGTGACGCTAATACTGGCTTGGCATCTGGCTGCTAAAGTGCAAATCATTTTACAGATTTGTGCTTCCTTCCACCTTTTTCAGACCACCTCTGGAACACTGACATATTTTTGGTCTATTTCTTGTCTCAAACTTATATATCTGGGCTCATTTCAAGTTATTGAACCTGAAAGAGTTTTTAAAATCTAATTTATTGTCCGCCACCTGCACTGCCAATTTGGTTTTTGGATTCCACTCAGAACACTGTCATTGGCTGTGTCTCATCCACAACCACATTGCCCGGGAGAGGTCAGCTCTTAAAAGAAGGGCAGTAAAGAGCTTCCTGTGCATAAACTGATCACTTTTCATGCTAGTGCAAATTAGTAAAATACCACATCCTGCACTGACATTTGAAACCTTATCCTGTCTAAAGGTGCCCTTTCCTATATTTTGGACAAGTCTTATTATCTGCCATCCAAATTAAGAAGAGAATTACAGGCTCCTCTGCCTTTTGCTTTCTCCAACCCATCTCCTCCTCAGCAGATGCCATTAACCCTCTCTCTTTTAACTGCCAAAATTACTGTTAAATATCCACATAGTTTCTAATTCCATTGGGGAAATCACCATATCTATACATTAGTTTAGATGTAGAAAATGAGTGCAGCAGAAGAGCTGGGTTCTCCTTTTGAGAGCTCATTTCTATGTTGTGTTCAAATCACAAGGTGTGGCTGTTCCCTCTTCTCTGCAGGACACTGTGGAATAGCTGATCCACAAACTGGGAGAGGAGATGGGTCATTAAAGGTTTCATCTCGTACACATTAGGCCACCCTTTCCCTTCTACAACATGAACAGCTCTGGGTCTCCCACACAATATCCCAAATTTGACCAGCCAGGTGAGCTGCTTGGCTACCAAGTCTGCCTTGGCTGGACCATGGGCCTCTCTCAGCTGCCCAACAGCTTCAGCAATGGCATCAGTTTAGTTCTATGATTTTTGGGTTTATAATTCATTCTTTCCAAATAAAGATTTCTTTGTTTGCATACTGTTGGGTGTTTGCAAGGAGGGAAGCTGGCTGTTAAAACTGTTGTTTGGGACAGATACGGTTTTCCTCATAATTTAGATGGGGGTTCAAGTTAGATTAGCTCCCTTTAAAAAGGCCCTTAAATACATATTTTTCTAGAAGCAGCCACGTAGTAAAAGATCACTTACTGTTTTTTTCTTCTCTGTTGCTGTGTAAAAAGACTCACATCAACAAGAATGTCTACCAGCAAAATGAAAGAGTAGCATAAAAATACAGTTGCACCAGAACTGTTATCTAATGTAAGAAAAAAAGCTGAAGTGGCAGATGAGGGGAGGAGAGGAGAGAGAGAAAGGCTGTACAGTGTCAGTGATAACACCTCAGTACCCATTTCTTATGTCTCAGGTAAAAAAAAACCAAAACATACCTGTTCAGAAGAACATGTGTTTTGCTTTTCTTTAAATTGGTGATCTGAAGTCTTCAGAGTGAAAGTGATGATTCCTTCATACTTTTGATATTTTTATCAAGAGCAATCATAGTACACCAGTTCTTTGTAACAGTCAAATTACATATCACTTCTTGATCTTGACAGCTGCTCCTGAGAATAACCTCACTTAACTTGAAGGATCTGCAGCAGACCTGCAATTGTACAAAGCAAGGGTTTATTCCTACTATTAAATTAACAGGTCATTCAAAAGCATAACAGAATAAATAGCTCTGTGATTTTCCCTAAACAGGTCTCAATATGGTGCTCAACATGTTTTTGACATCTCACCATGCATTGAATTGGTTACCATCTGTTTGGCATTTTTTTATTATAAGAGTAGGGGTTTCCCTTTATTTCCTTGGCCCAAATTCTCCTCCCTCATGCTGTTGGATTGTGCTCCAAGGTGACTGTGTTCCCAAAATTACTTGTCACTGTAACACCCTTCAGGCTTGCCTGAGGTATAAGACACTAAATGTAAAAGACCAGGCACGCAGGTACACCAGATTTTTGCCAAGGACCTGGCACTGAGATCCTCATTCAAATTCACCTCACCATATTTTAATGGGCAGAGAGCTGCCAAGTCCCCCCCAACACCATCTGGCTGGGAACTTCTGTATTTACAGCAGCATCACTCCGAAATATCTTCATCTGTGGAGCAGTGAGACACCCGTGGCTGCTCCCAGGATGCCAATGGATTTCTGTGTGGCCAGGAAGTAATAAACAGGGCTTGTGCTACCACAGTGCTGAGAGCTAAGCATGACCAAAGAAACTATTTTTTTGTGCTATCTGATCTACCCATGCAGACTGGGGTCTGCAACCCAGGCTTCCAGAGCATGTGGACCCCAGAAATACATCAAGTACTTCAGCAGTTCTTTGCTTGAATGTAATGGCTGGCCTTTACCACAGTTAATCTATAGCTAGTCTATAATTCTCTATAAAAACAAAAAATTAATTATCTTTTATCAGCTCTATGCCTTTCTCTAACTCACCAGTATTTAAAAGATCTTCTGTTGTTCTTCTGTTCTTCTGTTGGTTTTTTTCCCCAGCCCTAACTCTGAGCACAGCTGGGTTACCACTTTCTGTATCAAAACAAATCAAGTCAAATAAAATCAAATAAATTTGGCTGACTCAAATGCTGTCATAAACCCTTGCTAATGGTAGCTCTCACCTTCACTTAATGGGACCTAAACAATCCTTAAGTCCCTGGCACATTTTGTTCCACTTTCTTTACCCAAACTATCACAAAGTATCCAACCTAGACATAACAGTCATGCACATTCCAGGGGACAGAAATATTTGCACAACACATCTTTGGGAATAACAGTTATGGAAGAGGTAAATAAATTCCTTTTCAAAGATAGGAAGGCAAAGAGAAATAATAATCAGGAAATTATATTGTCTTTCCTTCTGCAGTATTTTTAATTTCCTCCTGAGGATTTTTGGGAGAAGACCACTCTGCAGTCATCTTCCTGGGATAAGCAGAAAGGAAATGAAACTTTAAATGACCTGAAAGGCTGTTTGGTGTTTTTTCCATAGACTTTCACTACAAGTTAGGCACAGAGCTACACCTGATAATATTCTTCAAGGTTAGTTTGATTCAAATATTAAAGGCCTTTTTTTGTTGTATTAGCAATATAGTAATAATTGTATTATATAAGTGCTAATGTTCATTGGGGGGGTTTTTATACATTGCTTTTATTTTCTTTATATTTACAGAAATAAAATCCACTAAAATAGCTCTAAATACACATGCCCTTCCTATTAGATACACAGCCATCATCTTTTACTTATAAAAATGCAAGCAGACACATGTGGTGCTCTTCAGACCAAATCCCAGTTCTGAGGATTCCTCATTCCAGCACACACTGGTCAGCACCTGCCCATGTTTTCTGACCAAACTCTCCTAACACAGCCATGTGCTGAATTTCTCTGTAAGCCAAAACAAAATTTCTGGTGTGACCAAAATGAAATGATAACAGAATTGGGTCACTGACAATCTTTCTTTATGTGTAAACTGAGCATTTAACCACATGAAAGTGAAGCTTTTTTTAATCCTAATTGTCTTCCACTTTTTTTATATATTTAGCCTAAAACAAATCCCTCATTACTTTCTGAAGAAATAATTTATTAAATTTTAGATGCAGTGAAAAATAAATTGTATTTTATATATCTCAGCATCATGCTTCCTTTGTGCTATCAGAGGAACACCCCTGATTCCACAGAAATTATTTTACAGAAAGCAATTTATTAAACCTCACGATCTGTCAAGACACATGAATATTGATGTGCTCACATTAACATCTTCTGGAGCAGCTGAAAACTAAATTTGTCATGACTTAATGGGAATTACATGTTGCAGAGCAACAAGTGACAGGCGCTTAATTAAAGCAAAACTGACAAAGTATCTGAGCCACTATAATAAACGTTTTGTTTTAAACGTCACTAAAGAACTACTTGCATGTTTTCATTGATGCAGAAGGGAAGACAACCTTGAACTCTGGCTTAGGAGATAAAACCTAGAATGGAACAGGTGCAGTTTATCAGCTGGAAATTGCATCTAACAAAACGCTCAGTTACTCTGGAATGCAGTGAATCATGACAAAAATGGCCATTTCCAATTATATTTTACCCAGATTCCAAAAGAAATTATGAACAGACATACATTTATGGTGAAGACACCGAATTCTTTTGAGAGCACAATTAAAACTTATTATTAAAATTGAATCATATATTGGTCCTAGGATGAACATATTCTGAATGTTTGCAGCAAGACTCTTTCCTTGCCTTAAATCAACAAGATTTCTGCAGGAAGGACACCCTTTCACTTACTGCAACAGTAATTTGCTTGTTTGTGGGGTGAGCATCGGTGCTTCATCACCATGTGTTGAAGTTCCATTTAGGAACCTGGCATTCCCAGCCTCCTGTGGGTTCCAGAACACTCTGTATCCTGATTTGTGGGGGAAGAATTTCTGGCTCGATCCAGTCCACAGACTATATTTGGAAACTGGAAATCTGACCATCCTTGAGGGAAAGTGTCCAAAAAGAGCCCTTCTGTGTTAGTATAAGTAGAAGGCTCTTAGTTGATCCCAGGGATCAGCCGGAGGCAGAGACGTGCCAGACACATCTCCCTGCCCATGCAAGGATGCCTTGCAGAGCCCTGCACACCCAGAAACCTCTGGCTGGATTAATTCAGGATTTAGCTGGTTTTGAAAGACACTCAAGTGTCACTGTACCGCGGTGATTTGAGGGAGAACAGATCTAGTTATTGTTTGGAATTTTCTGGAATAAATAAGATGATATTTCTGTTGGCACTACAGGATGTAACAACATGGCAGGCAGCCATGAGGGAAGCATCACTGAATCAGTTCTCCACTGGAGTAGAAAATATCTCCCTTTCTGAAACAGGGATGTTTGGTTGGTTGTTTGGTTGGGGTTTTAAATAGGTCAGTTCAATGCCAGTTGAAAACTCGATTCAATTGGGAAGAACCTGCTCATATCAAATCCATACTCCAGTTGTCTCTGCTGGAGAAGCCATTGGAAATACAAGGTGCCTTCCTGCAGCCCAGTGTTGGCTGGCAGGTGCACCACAGCATCCCAGGATCCTTAGGGTTGGAAAAGTCCTCCAGGATCACCGAGTCCCACCGCTAACCCCACACTGCCAAGGCCACCACTAAACCATGTCCCCAGTGCCACATCCACATGGGTTCTGAACACTCCCAGGGGTGGTGACTCCACCACTGCCCTGGGCAGCCCGTTCCAGTGCCTGACCGCTCTCCCTTCAGTGAAGACATTTTTCAATATCCAGTCTAGACATCTCTTGGCACAACTTGAGGCCTTTTCTTCTTGTCCTGTCACCTGTAACCTGGGAGAAGAGACCAACTCCCACCTGGCTCCACCCTCCTGTCAGGTAGTTGTACAGAGTGATAAGGTCCCCCCTGAGCCTCCTTTTCTCCAGGCTAAGCACCCACTGCTCCCAAAATACTACAACATACTACAGAGTTCCAAGATTTGTCATCTAAAAGCAAAACAAAATCTCTTGCTCTAACCTACAGTTTAGAAAAACAAATACTGCCAGACTGAAGCATCAAAATTAAGTATAAAAATAGATTAAACAAAATATGTCTGCTAAAATTATGTCAGCTTTTTAAAAAAACTCAACAAGCCAAAACAAAAAAACCCACAACTTTTTACTAACTCTGGTGAATTAAGATACAGAGATAGACTTGAATTCTTCATTGTGACGACCCACCCTTAAGGAGAAGGAAGCATATATTCACATGATTGAACTTGAAATAAATTCTATATTTTTCCTTTGAATATTTATTCCAAAAATTCCAGTAAACAATGATCTGTGCTCTGCAGCCTTGTAACATGGTGGGAAGTGTGAATAGGGTAAAAAAAGGAACAATAATAGCACTTTGTGCACAGTATAAATAAAACCATCAGATGAGGCAATGGCAGCTTTAACATCAAAGGACTCTTCCAGGTAAGACTAAAAGAAATTTAGATTTGATTGCCTATCTACTTTTTAATCTGGAATCACGATTTTGGTGCTTTACAGATTTGAGATGTTCTTGCTCTGAGTGGGTGTGTTCATTCCTGTCTTGAAGAACTCAGCAATGACAGCCTACACGTTACTTTATTTAATTCCTCTAGAATTAGTTCTATACTGTTTGCTTGGAGGCCAAGGAATATTTTACAGTGACTATTGTGGGATTCAGTTTTTCCATGTTAAGAATTGTGATGAATAAGTGATTAAGAGATTACGCTGACAAACAAGGAAGTAGCATAAGGTTCCTAAAGGAATTGAATGACACTTTCTGGCTGCTCTGGAGGTCACTGCCTGGTCAAATTGCTTTTTTTGGAGTGCTGTTCACCATTCCTCCCAGTGATTGGCCTGGCTCACATTGTTTCCTTACACTTTTAAATTTCCTTTACTACCTGGAAAGAAAAGGCTACAAAACCAGTATATTCTTCCTCAGAAATAAAGCACGGTGTGAAGTCGATGCAATGATGCAACTCTCTTGGTCTGCCAAGGAATTGCATTTAGCCATTTTTAGCCAAATGCTGGATACCAAAATACAAGTCTTGAAAGGAACAGAAACTCCACGGGAAAGAGTTTCTATGGAATAAACATTTCCTGCAAAAAAAGGGGGTTAGGCTACTTTTCTTTTTTTTTTCCCCCCAGTGTTTTTAAAGTACTGGAGATGGGCTTTTATTTTTAAAATTGCTTTTTAATAAAAGGTAGTTTTATGCTACAGTTTCAAATTCATCTATAATTGAATGAATGACATAAACCCTAAAGTAGAATATTTTCTACTTTCTGCTCTTCCCATCACTTGGCTGTCCAGTTTTCCTCAGAGCAACGGATCTTTTGTGTTGCTTCTCAGAAATTTTGAAATGGATCAGATGCAACATTAATAAACTGTGCTGGTGGATGGGAACAGCTAAGAGCAATTACTCCCTTGGAAACAAGGGGAGAGGTGCAGACTTATTGGGGCATAGGACACATTACATCTTAACCCTTTTAAGCATGAAGAAGAAAGTAGTCAGCTTTTCATATCAGTTATCAGAAAAAGCCTAATAGCCAACCTCAAAATGACAAAAAATAACAACCAAAAAATCTATGCTAAGTAATTGTTATTTGCTTACAACATTTCTAAAGCAGAACATCAGCTACCCTCTTAAAATCCTCCAGAAAACAGCAGTAAAAGCAGTGGAGGAGGCTGGGTTCTACATCAACCCAGTCCATCATGAATAGGTGTTGGGAAACAAAGATTATTTAGAATACAAGATGCTGGAATAGAAGAGATCTGCACACAGGCTGCAGTGCTTGCTGTACCTCTGTCTTCTCTATATTCCCCTGGCTTTTGTTCTGATGCCTTTCAGTACCCCAGCCTCAAAAGGTGATATATCATCTGGTTCCTGTGAATAAGAGGTGCTGTTTCTCTCTTGAAAAGGGTTCTTTAAATCCTCCTGTTTCTCTGGAATTCTTCAGCTCCAAGCTGAGCCAGAGGCAGAGCCAGGCAGTGCTGGCAGTGGTGTTCAGCAGCTGGGTAGAGTCTGCAAAAGGATGGCTATTCTAGAACCAATCTTGCCACCTTATCTGTAGCCTCCTGGGGCAAAAAATACTATTCAGCATTCAAAAATATCCAGTAAACAGGCTGATATAAGGTATTTATAAATGAAGAAGGTGCAGGAACAAGCCTGTCTCACCAGCCTGTTGTCGACTGCCCAGCTGTGGTATGAGAGAAGGACACACAACTCCCACAGCACGATTCAGGAGTACCAACACATCAGAAAATGGCAACTGCTAAATAACATTTTCCTTTGCATCACTATCAAGTCACTTGTAAAGGGCTATTTCTGCCCAAGCTGCATATAAATTGCACGTTGTTAGTGGATTGATGCTCTCTGGCTTCATCTGCACAGTGCTTCGTGCCAAAACCCACGAGACTGCAGGACCTCAGTCGTAAAGAAGAAAATAATCAATAAGCCTGGGCAGCTTGTGACGTTTAGTGACAGGTTTTCACTGCCTATATGGCTGTATTTTAATTTAGACAAAAATAGTCAACACTGCACTTGCATGCAAAAAGAAGTCATCTGCTTCTTATCTAATGTGTAATTCAATAATTCCTATAATTGATCTTCATTGACAGTTTTTGCAAGCTCACTCACCCACACTGCACATATTGTGCTTCCTGACATAATTCCCAACATAGGCGATGATATTTCAACAGAGGAAGCTTGTTAAATCAGGTCAAACAAACTAAAGAATCGGAATGTGCTGCAAGTCCCTGCAGCTGTCTGTCTTTCTACCATTCCCTCCACTTCCAAAAAAAACAAAAGCCAAAAAATAATAAAAAAAAAAGAATCCCAGCTATTGGCATTTTTGCAATGGGCTAAAAATACAAAACTCAGCTTTGTTAAATGTTGATAGGCTTCCAAGCTGAAATACATCAGCATTATCTCCCTAGATGCTGGACTATTACTGTTGATCAGATATAACTGCCAGTCTTTTATTGCTTCCACAAGGTTTAATTTTCCCTGGAAGTGCCATATATATTCTAATGACCTGCTGAATTAAAAGGATTCTAAATTGGTTCCCAATTGATGAGATGGTGTTTCTGAGATCAGCCAATAAAGGGCATTTTCTCTCACAGACAAAGGAACACAAAAATTCTGGAGGTGATAATGGGTCTTCAGGTGTCTGAAAGAGTGATACCTAATTTCAGAGAAACACAAACAATAGATGCATTTTCCATTTACAGTGATTGTAAATAAAGAGGAACATAATATTTCTGTTTTATAAACACGATCACTTGCCTACTCAGCGTTCTCCAACTATATCAAACTACTGTTATTCCTCAAAGAATTGAGATACAGGAAGAGTTTAACAGACTAACAGCTAATAGATACTAACAGATAGCTAATGGAAGCATGTTAGAATACTAGACACGAAAGGCTGGAGGATCATTTCCACAGCATATGCTGGCACAGGAGAACCCCATTTTAATTTTCTATAAATACAACTCCAGCTTTTAAAACAAAACATTATTGGAAGCACAGTGCAAGGCACTTTTCCAAAGATGTAAATTCCTTTATTCCAGATTCTCCTTCCAGCTCTAAGCCCTCATTCTATGGCAGTTGAGAAATGATTCCCATAAATCACCTCCTTCACCCAGAAGCCTTTTCCCCAATCGGCTGGGGGTGGGCTCTTAGTCTGACTCCCAGCTGTGCTGCTGAATGATTTTCCAATTTCTGGTGGCTTTAGCACTTCAGGTTAGTTATGCTGCACATTATTGAGCTGCTAAGTCATCAGGAGAAAAAGGGAAGCAACCAAGGGTGACGCATGTGCAGACACAATAAAAATCAAAGCAGCCTGCTCTTACCACAGCCAGGTCCAGGGAGGCTCCTGCACGGGGCAGGGATGTTGGTGTGCCCCGAAGAGTAACACAGTATTTCCTGAGCTCTGCAGACGTATCATGCTATGTGGAAGCATCTTCTTTTTCCCACTGAGTACGTTCTGAAACACCAAGCAAACAAAAACACTTGAAGGGCAAACCCATAAATATTTCAGTAGGTTGTATATAGGTTACTCCTTTGGAGTTAAACACTGGAGTAAAACTGACACAGAGTGTATCTTACATGTCACAGACACTGAACAACACAAAACTCATCCAGGGAACAGCAAGGATTCCAAGCTATGGGCCAGACTGTGGCACAGGAAGCCATACAGCCTCTTTGGGGAGGATATTCAATAATGGAATGTTTGGAAGGTAGTTGCTTCCTTCCCTTTTGGTCTTCACTGAAATTTCTTCACTTAAATGTAAATTTGGGGAAGCGATATTCATCTATGTGATGTCCTTAAATCAAAACAGCAAGGGAAAATATAAAAATTAATTAAATTCTTTACATAAGGCTACATCTAACACTGACCTAAAAGAGGCAAAAAAATTATTTATTTAAACTAAGATACAATTTTAATAGTAAAGTGTTGCTGAAAGAATCCAGATACCCAAATATGCGGCCAGCTAACCCACAGCACTGAAATCACTGAAAACGTGTGAGATGACTTCTGATGACTCTTCCCTTCCTGCCTAACAAGGCTGATTTCATGTGATTCAAAAGATTGTGTCAGGCAAAAGTCTGGAAGCTTTATAAAATGACCTGATCTCCAAGAGAGAGGAGAATCACAGAGCAAAGGGCATTCAGCCAAACCCAGCTCTGCTGGAGAGCCTGAGCTGCTGTGGAGCTTTATCACAGTCTCTGCGTCCAGGATGAAAGGCCATCAGGTCAGCAAAATATGCACCCGACCTCTACATCCCCTACAACAGCATGTCAGGTCCTCATCGTTCCCAGTGAATTATGTTTGGCTTCATTTTTGTCACGCCTCTCGTTTGTCCTGTTGCAGGTCACGCTGCCTTCACGCACCCCACGGGAGAAGTTTGCTGTGAACTCACGCCGAGGCTGCGCTAAATGTTCATAAATGTCATTTCTGATGTGACTGAGCTCACCAGGCCTCTGCAGGCACAGAATGCTGTACAGCAAAATGTAAAAATGGGAAATGAGAATAGAAGACACTTTGTTAAGGTAATGCTCGTATCTGAATTTCACCCCAATATAGATCATGTGTGGGTGAATATTAGATTTAAGCAGTTAACTGAATGCTGAATCTTTTAGTGACAAATATGGTCTATGCACTTCCTAAAGTGTCTAGAAGTATGCAAAGCAATAACATGTGAAAGGCAGGATAGAAAGAGAAAGGAAACTTTTAATCTTAAGGTTTATTTTTAGGTGATACATTGAATGAAGGTTTGGCTCTTCCATAGAACACCCACACCCATGCAGCAGAGCAAAGATTCTGATGAATGTGATACCCAGAGTATCACAGCTTTCTTCATGGCTGCTTTTTTCATATAATGTAGTTAGTTAATTAGATCTCCTCTGATCAATCATTGAATTACTGCTTCAAAAGGCATTATGATATGATGAGAGTGCCTCGCAGCAGTTAAACACTTTGATTTTTCTGTCCTAACACATTTACAGCTGGTGTCAACTAGGTCCTCCCAGCAGGAATAAAGAAATACTTTTTTAAATTACAAGCACAATTTATCTCACAATTTATCTCACAATTTAAAAGCTGACCAATAAATTTACTGTAATATGGATTCATTCTCCCCATTGCTCCTTTCTGGTATTTAAGAACAATCTCTTTCATGTTTTCCATGTGCCTTATGTTTTGATCTCAAGTTCTCTGGAGCTGTGACCTTCTTTCTTGCTCATGTTCTATTCAGCTCTTTTATACCATCACCATCCCACATCTGTGACTTCAGCTGTGTCACAGCATCCCCCTCCTTGATCCTTGAGGTTCCTCTCAAAAACCAAAGCAGTGTAGTCACTACAAGAAGATATCGACAGGAACTCTTTTGTTTTCCTCTTGTGACGGCTTTTGAAGAGAAATTGTAATCTAAGGGTCACAACTTCAACAAGAGATTTGCATGACTTGGAATTGGGGGCTGTTGGCAAGTTACTGCCTTGGCTTCTCTTCACCCCTCTGTGAAAGACCAACAAGGATTACAGAACAATGTTACTCCAAGAATTCCCTTCTTACAGTTTGGACTGCTTAGAAGTCCAGGAAGGGCTGATGTGTAGGTTAGGGAAAGGTCTGGGTTTGCAGCCTCTCCAAAAGCAGATGCCACTTCACGTGTGTAACATTCGGGGATCTTTGCACAGTGCTGGGCAGAGGAGTTCTTGTGCTTGCACTACAGCAGGCAAATAAAAAAGCTCTCAAAGATTTGCTTCTGTTAGTGATGCAAGCCCCCAAATGGGGAGAAAAGAGGTGTTGGTTTTCTGAGCAGTATAAATGATGGGAAATAATTTACTTTATAATCCTAAAGAAATACATTTGCCCAATGAAAGAGAGCTGAACTGTTCTGCTGTTGCCTTTCCAGCAGTATAGTGCAGGTAATTAAACAACAGAAACCGATACCCATAATTCAACTGTATGTCTTAGCTATTATTTGGCAATTCTTTTTCTTTTGGAAACTCTTATACATAATATGTGCTTAAAATGGAAATTACTCATAGCAAGTTTTATTTCATTGTGAATTGTTCTCATACAGCAATATGTAACCACATTTGTAAAGAACCCAAATCTTCTACTGCCAACTGAAGCTGTCCTGCACTCTTACAAAGTCTGCTATTTTGAATTTAATGTGCTACCTGCTGCGTGGGCAGCAGACCCCAGAGAGATGATATACCAGTCTGGCAGCTCTCCACTCTGTGAAGTGGAAGGGTTCTGACAAATTGAAGGGGATTTAGAAAGCAGCAACTAGATGAGAAGACATAAGATTTCCGTTTTTCTGGAGAGATTAAGACTTGGGTATTTTTATAGCAAGGTTGATTACTGCTCTCAAATTAAACACCACTACTCAGGGAAACATTTTATCATCTGGAAACTCACTTCCTAGTACTTGCAGGTCTCCCCATGGCCAGGCCAGAAGAGGAAAGAGATTTCCAGGTGCCCTGCAGAGCCAAGACGAGAAGGGGTTCCTGGTCTTGACCACCCTGCAGAGCCCTTTTCCTGGGGCTCAGGGAGGCTGAATGTGGTCCCTGTCCTGTGGTATTCACAGACACCACTTCGCCTTCCAAAAGAAAGGAATGGGCATTTTGAATAGAAGTCACTTGGACTTCTCTGACTTAAATATTCAGAAGTTTTGTTGCTTCTTTCACTCTTTTTTTCACTCTCTGAACATCTGTTTCAACTGTTTCTCATGAGCTAGTATTCAGTAAGTACTACAAAGCAATGTAATATTTAATCAACATTAAGAAGCAACAGCTGGCTTTTCCAGCTGAAACTGATATGTGGAAGATGAAAACCAAGAATGTTTCCCAATATGATCCTGTTACCAGAACACACACTGACAGACATCTCACCTGCCTGCCACAGCACCTGGGTATCAAAAAGATCAGGCAGTTGACTTCGGGCTTAGGCTGAACAAGGTGACAACACTCTTTCTAGTAACTCAGCTGTTAAAAAGAAATGGAAGAAATCACAGTTTGAAAGCGTGAAAAAGGGGAAGGATGCTGGGGAATAGCACTGACTACCTCAAGCTAGTGCAGGGCCCCTCATCCATGTAGAATGAGCTTCAGCTCACCAGGAGCAACTTAATTACTTCTGTTCAATGGTTTCCCACCCACATGTTTATCGAAGTTCGTGCTCTTGGAAAGTGCTGAGGAAACAGCTCAGAGGATGAAAGGGGATTACTCTCATAGGTAATGGGTGCTGCAAAAGCTCCTTGTGAAAGCTTCTGTGCTGCACATATCCAGGGTGCCTCCACCTGGACAGGATTGTCTGGCTCCTGATAATGTGACAGTTCAGGCTCTGGGACTTTTTCCAGTGCTTGGGATTAGTAAGTAAGGGGATTCCTTTGCACTGGTTGAAAGGGTAAATTTTGTTTGTGCAAAACACCCCAAACTAAAAAATCTCTTAAAGCTGCACATTCCTTCACCTTAAGGCAAGAAACCAGCAAGACATGGAAAGGAAACTCTGTTAGACACACATCCTCTCTGAAATGTTTAAATGACTGAACGGGAGCAAGAGGTTCTTGTATCAGATTATCAAGCTCTTGCAGTGTCCAGTCCTCCATAAATCTTGCTCTCAAAGGACAAATCCTTCCTGCCACAGCCACACACAGCAGCGACCACAGCACAGCCAGAGCAAGGTTTTTGAAGCTCATGAGCCCTGCAGGTGGAACACAGAAATGTTCTCGAAATCCAGCAAGGTTGGCCAGGGCACCACCTAAACACAGACAGGAACAACCTCATCTTCAGCTGTGAGCATCCATTAATCACGTATTCTCTAAGGAGGGACAACAATTGAGCAGATCCTGCAAGGATACGAAGCTGGTGGTGTTTGCACCAAGGAGTTAGCAGGCCCTAAGGATTCGTAATTACACAAATAAATATATAGCTAATAAAAAAACCCTATTATCCTGTACTTTTTACTTTAAAATTTCTTGTTCCCAAGAAGTGAATCAGGTCTCTCTTCATATAATTTATAGAACACCAGTTTCCATAACAACATAATTGCTCAATGAAGCAAAAATACCTGGCAGAGTTGCCATTATCATGAAATAATTGACCACAACAGTGAGTGAAAGAGGCTGCATTAAACCCCACATTGCCATGTGTCAACATATTCAATTACAATCCAGTAATGCCAGATCAAAGAGCAGCATTCCTAACATGAGTCATTACAAATCACAGCATATCCCTAAGAAGCAGAGCAAGATAATAGCGAACAAATATTTTTCCCCACAACAAAGCACAAAGTCATGTCCAATCATTTAATGGTTGCAGAACTCCATGGGCAACACCATGACAGGCAATTTTAGGATCTGAGGGGTTTGCTGTAAAGAAATACAGGCAAGAACATCTCTCTCACTTGGTATCTTCATATGAGCAAAGGTACAGGCTACTTTATATTTCTCAAAAGGGGTGTTTGTTCCACAAAGGCTTGTCAAGCATTGCCACGTGGTAAGATCCAAGAGGAAGTGGCTCACACTCACTGCTGAAAACACCTACTTCATTGAAAAACACAGCCCTAGTCTAGATGTAGACCTACATCTCCCCACAGAGACTGCCACTGCAAGAAGGAGCCAGCTTGGATCCTGTGTCCAGAGTCTACCTGGAGCATGGTAAGTCAAGAAAAAGCCCCAGGTACAAAGTAGCCTGTGTGTCAGGTGAGGGCCAGGTGTGAACCAAAGTTAAATTTCTGCTGTGGTACCCCAAACAGATCAAGCTGACCTGAAATATTGGCCATGCAACTCCTCCAGCTCCAGAGTAGTTCTGCTTGTTCCCAGCACTGACAGTTTTGTTCTGGAGAGGCTGTTCCAGCATATTTCCAAACTTTACACCTCAAAAAGACTAAAAGCTATGGTACAAAGTACTCACGTCTCTAACTCAGATGTCTCAGCATGATACTTCTGTGTTCCATACCACAGGTCAAAATTATTTCCCTGTTCTTGCACCCCTTGTTCCTTACACACAGGCAGGGTGAGCACAGCATGGTGTTGGCTCTGTCCTTGGGCATTCCTGAGTCACCCAGGCCATGCTTTGCACCTTAGCAGTCAAGGGATGTTTCCACTGATTTTGTTGTTATGAGTCACCTTGGTGGGTGAGTGCTCTTTCTGCTCTGATGTATTATTGATAACCCTGGAAAAAAACAAACTTGTCAGAAACTCTGTGGGGATATTGAAAAAAAATCAGGATGGTCTTTTATTTTACTATGTGTTGCTTGGCTAACACACTCATAACAGCTTTCTTTTCCCTTCTGTTTAATGAGAAATTTCTGTTCTTTTCTCCCTTATCAACTTTTGCAAATATACCTTCCCATCTTGTATTTTCTCTATCCAGCACCAGGGAAAACCCTGGCACACATGTACCACGTAGCTTTGGACATTACAGAAGCAAAGAGGAAGAAAGGTCACACATGAGCCTTACCTCTGGCTTTGCAGTTCTGGCCTGATTTGAAAGCAAGACACATATGTCCTTCAATTATTCACTAGGGTAACAGCAAACTCTGAGGCTACCTGCACCTCTTGCTGCCCATCTTGCAGCAGCAGGAGGCTGTGGCACACAAACACCTCAGCACAGAGGTCCCAAACAACCAGAAAAACTGAAACATTTGTCAGAAATAATGTGCAGTAAAGCAAAGAGAAAATAAGGCAATTAATCACTCAAAAAAAGGGGGGTGAGGGAGAAGGGGAGAGGGAGGGAGAGGGGGGGAGAGAGAGAGAGAGAGAGAAAGAGAGAGAATGGGAAAAGAAACCTGATAGCTTGTGCTGCCTCTCCTGGAAGTCTGTCAGCCCACTGACAGGAAGATTAAAGATGCTGATGGGAATTCCTTTCTCACCACAGGCAGCTTTAAAAGCACAGGACAATAATCTACTTTTACAGATCTGGCTGTGACTTTTCCACAACACGTCTTTTTCCTCCCTTACTCTAAATAAAAAAGGATGATCCATTGCAGCTCAGCTTGTTTTCTGAGTGCTGCCTTCACAGCCGGGGTGAAGGTATTGATTGAAGCACTTGGACATTTATTGGATTTGTGACTTTTCTGATGTGTTAAAAATGTTTTGACCTGCTTAACTCATACAGTCCTACATGCTCCAGCATTTGTTAGTGTAACCACTAAAGGTCCAGACTCTCTGCCACACTTCCTTTATGAAGAGACCAACCAGTGAAATTCCTGGAAGGCAGGATATAGACTTGAAAGCATTGGATTTAGCAATATACTTGACACTGGGCTTGAAGAGCCTGCACAGCTTAGAGTTCACCTCTCCTTGACCCTCTGGGAAGGACAATACACATTGCTGTACCCACAGCTTAAGCTGGATTGCTGGTTTCAGTGTCTTGCTTTTTTAGGAACCTGTTTAGCAGAGTGAATTGCACTGGTAGGTTGTTCTGAATGGCCTCTTGAGTCGAGTTCTCCAGCCATCCCCACAGCTTATTTACTGAATGGGTTCATCGTGGGATGAGGAAATGCAAGAAGGGGAAATGACTTAGGGACAAAGTCAGTGCTGTCCTTTTGCCCCATAAGGACAGAACTTTTTGCTACTTGATTTTCTTATACAGACCTCTAAGTTTTCATCTGAGCAAGAAAAGAATGATTGATCTTCTTACAGGCAATCTTACACCACTCTCATACCTATGCTTTATTTTCACCCTTGTTTCCCAATTTCACAGAAAAGGCCTTTATATATCCTGGACAAGGTGACATTTTTGTGTTCTGTGATGACATCACTTGCTCTCAGTTCTCTGTGTGCTTGAGTCAGTCTGGCCTTTTTGCATTTTCAGAAAGGGTCATCCCTGTGGTGATTTCCAGGCTGAAGGATAATTTGTGCTTTACACAGGAATATTCTGTGTTGCAAGAGCAGTTCTCAGTACCTGAGGAGTGATGTCTCACATCAGGCTTCAGCAGTGCAATTAAAAAACAGCAACCTCCTGTTTCACTTGTTTCATGTAAAAAATTTATTCTGTTTTCTGGGCTGAGGCTCTCCAAAGGACATGACCAAGCTTAGTAAGGGGAAGAAGAGCAGAAATGGGAGTCGAGTGTCCACTTATGGGCAGCAACTGTACCAGCTCTCAGCTGAAATAAATTCCAGGATCCTAATAGATAATGCCACCATATGACTGTAAATAAACTGTATTATTATATTCTTAATAGCTTTTCATGGATATTCGAATGGGATAACACACACAAAATAAAATACTAGTAAAATAACAGACAAAGGAGTTTTAAAAAATAGTAACCTAATTATTTCTAAAAAGTCAAATCAATAATTAAATTCACAGGACAACAGAATTATTATTTTTTTAAAGTGGAAGTCAATAACATGTGTTGTAAACAAAGCTTTAATCCGAGGTTACTCCAGATACACAGTAATGTTTCACAGTCAATAGGCCCCAAAAGAGTATTAAGCTTGCATAGATGCCTGACTAAGATGGTGACATATTTACAATACATACCACTGATTTATATGTGTTTTTTCCTCTCCATCCAAGCAATAGCTTTTCCTCATCTCTATCCTAACAGCTGCAGCTACGGGTTTTGCTTCAGGCTTTGTTTGGGGGATTAAAAGCATCTCAGTATAATCTCTTTTTGTTTTATACACTGAAGAAAGAATTAGAGATGAAAATTGATGCCACAATGGATTTCATTAATCACACCAGGAGGCTTGGTTTGCTGTAGTAGGCACTTCCAGCAGAAGGTGCTCACAATCAGCTTAAATATTAAACGCCCTCCTGTGTTTAAATAGCGATGATCAAATCTGTGAAAGCACAGCTCCCATGGCAGGGCAGGGGTTCTTTCAAAAGGGCCAATGCTGTTCCAACCAGCTCACCTTATGGTGAATCCTCCTCTCCAGCAATGTAAGCATCAGTTGACTGCCAGGACAAAAGGACTAGAAAAATCAGTGCCTGGGGGAATTGCTACGAGATAAAGGAAGCGTCACCTCTGGGTCAGCAGCGCAAAAGAAATCACGACGGTCATAATGGCCAACAGTTGCCACGGTGGGACGGGTGCTGGCAGCTTGGCACGAGGTACCAGGTGTCCGCCTGGCCCTCGGAGAGCAGGAGCTCACATTACAAAAAGCACCCCAAATGTTAACTGACGCTGCCAAGAACAGGGCCGAGAATAGACAGGTCCCGCTGGCTGGGCTGTTGGGGCGTATCCCCACGGAAGGCCAAGTCCCAGTGGCAGATGGCCAGAGGGAAGTTTGCATTCCCACAATTCATGTTCTAACTGTTACGAATAATCAGCAGCTCTCCAGGGCCCTGGGTCTGACACGAGGCAGGAGCCAGCCCTGCTAGAAAACTGCATCAGTCACCAACTGTGCACCAAAAGCATCCTTGGACTGATGCATCAGGGCTGTTGCATACAGATGAATGTGGTCTGAGTATTCTGTAGAGGAAAGGAAAGCAAGCCCCATGGAAAGCGGGTCTACAGAGAAAAGCTGTAACACTTGTAATTCCTTTCTGCAGAATCCAGGAATCAAAAGCACGAGTTCCCTTAAAAATGTTTTTGTTCAATCACTATTAAAGTATCATTTGAAATTAGAGCATAAACAGAATTGAGGGAATGGGGTTTCAGCAAACGTGACAATATACAGCTTTATGCTGCCTTATTCTGCCTCAGCCTCTCTCCTGTGGTGAGACAACAAAACCAAAACTGAAAACCCAACAAGTCCTGACCCCAGTAGAGAGAACAGTGCCAGGAGAAGAATTGACTACAACTCCCAACGTTCACTAAGGGTACCTTTAGGACAAACGCTATCCGGGAACATCCCAAACAATCTGAAATTGAAAGCGAGCCCCGGTGGCTGTTGGAAGCTGTAGTCAGCTCTCCAGGGCGAACCACTGAGCAGAAAGATCCCGAGAGCCGCTCTGGTACCCAAAAGATCCCCTCTAGAGCTCAGGGTAGCGGGCAGGCAGAACGCGCTGTGCCCCTTCCGGAGGGGTGCCAAGCTCCGCTTTTGGGCTTTCCCAATGTTTTGGGGGGATTTTCGGCCTGGGGCTGCGGCAGAAGCAGCGAGACCTGCCGGCGGCAGGCGGCTCCAGGAGGGGCCGGGCAGCGACCCGCGGGGTCCCGGTGCCGCTGCGGTGCCCGGCGGCGATGCCGGTGCCGCCGGAGGTGCCCGTGCCGGTGCCGCTGCGGAGCCGCCGGCGGGGCCCGGCGGCGGGGGGCGGGGGCCGGGGGCGGCGGCGCTCCCCGCCCAGCCGCCGCAGCCGCGGGCCGGGCGCGGGGGGCGCAGCGGAGCGGCGGCGGCGCGCAGGGCCATGTCGGCGCCGTGCCTGCGCCTGCCCGCCGCCGGGTCAGCACCGGCGGAGGCGGACAGCGCCGGCGGCATGGAGCCGCCCGGGGCCGCCGCCCTGGAGCTGGCCCTGGAGGAGGAGCTGGCGCTGCTGGCCGCCGCCGGGGAGCCGCCGGAGCCGCCGCCCGCCGCCGCCGCCCGCGACCCCGAGCTGCTCTCGCTGATCCGGCAGAAGGAGAAGGACCTGGTGCTGGCGGCGCGGCTGGGGAAGGCGCTGCTGGAGCGCAACCAGGACATGAGCCGGCAGTACGAGAGGATGCACAAGGAGCTCACCGACAAGCTGGAGGTGAGGCCCCGCCGCCCGGCCCCGGCCCGCGGGCGGACCATCGGAGCGCGGCCCCTTCCCCGGCCGGCCCCGGGCACGGGCCCTGCCGGGCAGCCCACGGGACTCCCCGAGGCCCTGACGGGGAAGGAAGGGTCTGAGCGATCCCTCCGAGGCCTGGGGGAGGCAAAGCTGCTGCTTTCTCCCCCGCTCCCGAGCTGGGGCCGGGCTGCAGCGCCGTGCTCGGGAGGTCCCCGGGGGGCCCTTTCGCCCCAGGACCCAGGTACCACCTGGGGGAGGAGATGTGCGCGGTGCTCGGCTCATCTCGTCACAGAAATACCTCGGAAGTTAAATCTGCGCAGCAAGTACCGAGCTACAGAGCATATGTGACCCTTATGCTTAAGCTGTTGCAGCTCAGGCATTAGGCATGGCAGGAGATAAGCCCTAATGATACATCTCTGTTAGCTGCTTGCTCCGGAAAATACCTACAGGTATCTGGAGAGAGCCGTTTGCCAGGGACTCAGTGGATTGAGCTCTTTATTGATTTTTAAGGACAATAGAGCTATTACAAAGAAAAAGACTTGTGCAGGCAGCTTCTTTTGGAACAACTCTCTTGCACAACTATGTGAGAGAGCCACTATTATTACCAGCACTCTTTTTCACAGAGGTGCTCTTGAAATAGTATTTGTTCCTGTAAGTAATACTGCTTAGAAGGCTGAGAAGAGCCTCTCTCACCTTTCTGGAGAGTTTGAACACTGCTGGATGAACATTCAAATTTCAAGTCACAGCCCTAGACCAGTTCTTTCTGCACAGTCCTGCATATTCCTGTATTCCTTCCTCATGTTCTCAAGTTCAAGAGGATTTGTGAAATTACTGTATGGCCGTTGTTCTCCTGAAAAAATTCCTCTCTATTATTAAACTTGTCACTTTACCCCCCTAACTGGTCCCTTCCTCTTTGCAGGGAAATCACTCTGCCTTTATTATTCCGACCAAAGAATAGTGAAGGTGACATTTGCTCAAATTGTTGTTTAGTGGCTCTGTTTATCAGATTAGAATTTCCCAGAGTATTAAAACTTGCCAGGGTGAATGTTTTCAGGTTGGTCTTTAAGCAAGAACAGACGTATGTGACGTTGTGCTGACGTGGTTTTCCTTATGAGTCGGAGTAGAATCGTTTCTGTCATTAAAGGAAAAACACTCAAGTTTAGGTACTCACTGAGCAGCCTGTCAGGGAATTCAGGAGCCTCAAATACCACTCACTGTTTGCAAAATGTGAAGATGAAAAGGAGGGGGGGGAACTATGACTTTATATAGCACTTTAAATAACATCCCCCAAATGTTTACCTGTGCTCTCACAGGCCCGTTCAGAAGGTGAATGAAAGGATTGTAAACACAACCAACTGTTTACATCTTTTCATCCCATTACTATTGCCCTAACTTCCCACTGGAATAACAGATTGCTATTTTCCAGGCTACCGATCTGATAGAGTTAGTGTTATCTACTTAAGGGTCATTTTTTTTTTCCAATGGGTTTGGCAAATCTAACCCAGTGCTACTTCATAAAAAAAAAAAAAATCAAATTTAAACATTAATCTTCTACAACAGAAGCCTGGTAATCCTAGCCTCTGCAAATTAAATGTTGGCCTCCTCCTGTTGCCACTGAAGTGAATAAAATTTCACAATAAGCTTTCCAATTTCAGAGGAGCAGGGAGGAAGGACCCACAGCTGTTACCATCATCAGAAAGTTCTCAGCAAAGAGAAGGAGACCAGGTGCGAAGTCTCAGATGAGATCCTTGGTGACAACCTGATATAATGATGTTTTAGTAGCATTTAGGAGAGATTTTCTCCCAGTTCACAGTTGGTTACAAGAGCTCAGTGAAGCCTATTTCACAACAGCCAAGGTGCTGCCCTGCTCCTCAGGTGCTTTGCCGCAAGATTAAATACGTTCTAGTTTTGTGGGTTCATTACTGAGGTACAGCATTCCTGCCTACACCTACTCTAGCAAACCTTTCACTTCACAACCTGGACTTAAATTCATATTTAATCATGGAATTGAAGTCCTGTAATAAATTCCAATATGCGATCCTAGTCAGTTTTATCCTCTGCAAGGGATTAAAACAGTTAATACCGCTGCTCCTCTGACACAGAGGAGCCTGCTGTGTCCAAGCATTTTACAGTATGAACCCTCTCTATCGGCTGGGAAACACCCCCTTGCTTTCATCTCTTTAAATGAGGACCAGCCCAGCTCAGTTAAGTAGAAGAGAAGCTGTTTTCAGAAGAAAACATCTTCTAGAAAGCAGTTCTGTGCAAAAATCAATGAGCAGCTGGTGAATGGAAAGACACTCAGGAAACAAGAAACTCCCCTACTGAGGACAGCAGTTTGCCCTATCAGCACTGTGTGCACAAAACCCCTGTCCAGATCTGCAGCTGTGAAGGTGCTGGGGTGAGGGCAGGCGAGGGGAGATGGCTGCTGAGAGAGGCAGGAGGGACCAGTCAGCATGTCTGGTCTGATTTATCCTCCTCTTTGCAACAGCCTCTCTGCGCCCCACTGCACCCACAGTTCTGCTTTCTCCATCACAAGAGAATAAACTTGATATTCTTCACCTCCCTCTAATTCCAGCCTTTGTCATGGCTGCCTATTGGAACCAAGTGTAGAGTGGGTTTTCTTTTACAGTGAAAGACTGAAGTACCTTTTAAATGATTGACAAGGCTTATCAGTGGTTTCTAAATCACATTTGAGTGTGTCTGGGGCACTTCAGCTGCAGTGCTGCTCCTCAGCAGGCTGAAGTTCCATTTTCCATTTAGAGAAGGCCCTGGATCTTTCTGAACGTTGCCTAGCAGTGAAGGAGGCAGAGCTATAAAAGACAGAATTTTCAGTGTGCCACTAAAAGTGAAATTGTGGCTGCTCTAGCCCCACCTGAGCTACAAAAAAGATTCCTTTGCAAAGGTTGTCATGGGCCTCGTGCTGGGATCTCATGCCTACCTATTGCATTAAAATATTTATAATACTGCTTAGCTCTCTTATTTGCTAAGGTGCTCACTCTTCTAGTGTCTGAAATATGGGGTAATACTCTGCTATGGGCCACTCTTTTTGATCATCCTCACATTTGAGGGTTTTTCATGAAAGTTCAGAATTTGCAGAAGGATTTGGAAGGACACAAGCAAGGTGCTGTTACACTGAGCTGAAAGGAACATAGGAAAGGATTTGGAGATAAGGTCAAGAAAGAGAAAACATGGCAAAGCAAAAGAGGTGGAGGATTAGTGATAGAGAGGCCAGAGGGCTGCTGGGGAACTGGAGGGCTTTGACATTCAGACCTGCTCAGGAAGGTGACAGAGACCCTGCAAGGCAGGCTGTGTGTCATCAGTAGTAGGCACCCAGGGGAAACAGCCCCCTCACAGCCTGTGTTTCTAACAAGCAATAAAAAGCCACTTCACATAAATGCAGCACAATTTTCTTTTCCGCCTGGCAGGTTTATTTTCCCCTCCTCTCAGAAGTGCCATGGGAATTGTTCACCAGGGAGTCATACTCTGGGAAAAATGGGCGAGTGCTGCCAGTGTTGGGCCCAGCAGGTTTCTGTTCTTTGCTAAAACACATTCCTAAAAGACTGGTGAATCCAACAGAGAGTAGCAGGAGATTATTCTGGGGGTCAGAAGACAACCAACAAGGAGAGGACTCCTGCTCTTCAGGTTTCCCTGCTAATCCTGGGACTTGGCCATGTCCCCAGTCTGTGATTATTCTGCAAGTAAGAGTGTGGCTTCAGTCACCAGGGGAAATTCAAGCTCACTTTTGGAGCAGGGATTCTTTCAAATGGGCACAACATAAATCTGCTCTGACCTGATTTGCAGCTCTGTTTCAGTCAAGCCCTCATTTAACTGAGCCTGTAAAACAGGCAAAAGTTTCAGGTTCAGATTCATGCTGTCCCTCACTTTCTAGCCAATCCTGAGCAGAGCAGAGTCTCCAGAACTGAGTGGTTTCTAAGAAACCCAAACCCAGAACTTGCACATACATAATGTCTATAGCAACCAGTTCATTGCATCCACTGCCATTCCAGAGCGGACTGCATCAAACAATGGAGTTACTGTGCACCATCAAACTCTCAGACAACTAATTAGGTCAGGAATAGAAGGAGCAAATGGATAGATGATTCAACTGTTGTTCATAAGACCCATATGACAAGAAAGATGCCTCATCTACATTCCTCATCAACAGTAAGAATACAGTTCGTGTGGTTTTGACTATAAAGGCAATTTTTAAAGAATTATTCTACTGGCCACTGAAATATTGCTTTGGAGTTAAGCTGGGCTCTGCTAAATCAATTGCTCTGCCTGACCTATATATTCTGTCTATTGACATGCAGCCTACTTTACTCTTTTGGCAGTTATTTCAGTAAAAATTCAATGTGCTGATCTCCAGCGGCCGAGGACAGGCCAATTGCTGGAAATGGAAAACAACTTCAGTGCCAGCGACCTGCCCCGATGTGGGACTGCAATCTCCATGGCATTCTCACGCTCTAGTACCATTCTCTTTCCTGCACAAGGTTTCAACCCTAAGCATAGACAAGGAAAAGGAGACAATGTTCGCTTTCCTTTTGCTCCCTTCCTAACCTCTTCTCTCCCGTTATTTAGCACCTAGAACAAGAGAAACACGAGCTACGGAGGCGATTTGAGAACAAGGAAGGAGAATGGGAAGGAAGGGTGTCTGAACTGGAAAGCGACGTGAAGCAGCTGCAGGACGAGCTGGAGAAGCAGCAGGTTCACCTGCGCGAAGCCGACCGCGAGAAGACACGGGCGGTCCAGGAACTCTCCGAACAGAACCAAAGACTCCTGGACCAGCTCAGCAGGGTGAGTCCCCACAGCACAGCCAGGGCAGGCACCTGCCACCCTGGGCACACGAAAGCAGCTCTGCTGTAAGCCACCTTTTGGGCAAGTGAGTGGGGAAGCTCCCACTTTCAGGAAAACAAATGGTTCTGCCTCTGGTCATATTGCACATGCTGCCTTTAAACTGATTTTACACTTTTAAGGAGTGATGCATTTCTTTGGTAAAACAGTTATGTTTCTGGACTGAATGGTCATTTACTGCACAGATGTCTCTCACCTGTTTTTCGTATCTAAAACTGGTTTAGAAAATCTGTTTCTAATTTACTAATAGGCTGAACAAATGTAGCATGCAAGGAAAAGGCTGATCTGTGACTGAGGGGAAAGGCATGTTGCTGGCCTCCCTTTTTTGAGCTACATTGGCTGTACTGTAAAACTGAACATACCCTGTCATTCTAGGACGGTGTGTCACTACAGATAACTTTGCCATGGTTAGATGTGTGAGAACCCACTGAAATTCCTTGGAATGGCATCTTTCATCAAAGAGCTTAACTTGCCTGTGAATGAAAGAGGATTTATTGCGAGGCTGCTACAAATCAGCCTAATTGACTGAATACTTACAGCATGAGTTTCTTTCTGACAGCAAAAGACTTAACAGTTTCTGCCTCCTTCCCCCACAAGTTAACCTGTCTTCCAGAATGAAGAACCTTGGTTTTTTTCTCCCCACTGGACAGTTGGTACAAACCATAATTTTAATGCTTGAGAACACAGTTTCTCCAGCAGATAAAGGCATTTTCTTCTTATCAGTTGCTTATTCCCAAAATAGCCTAGAACAAAAACACACGCCACAGACTCATGGTGAAGAGGCCCATCTAATGTTCTAAGAACATCTTGCAGGCTAGATTCTCTCCTAGGTGAGTCTCTGAGGCTGACACAGGGATTTTGCCTATGGGATTTTCACCCCAGACCAGGAGATTCTGAAATGGGCCAAGTACACAGGTCTTCACTCAATCTGTGTATGCAGTTTTCCTGTGCCTCTGGACGTAAGAGAACAAGTTTTGGGTATGACACTCTGTACTGATCCTTGAAGAAATCATTCCTTATTCTGCTGTAGATTTTCTTGTCAAAGACTAAAAAAGCCACTTAGTGCAATTTGATTTTTTTTAACTGGCTTTAAAAAAAAATACAAAAATACCTCAACTTCCTTAACTCAGGAACATTGCTAAGTTTATCCATGTTTTTAAAGCAATATCTCCCAAGTGCAGCAGATGAGCTAGAGAAGATATTTCACCCTTTCTCTGGACACAGCATATTTCACATACAACATGGATGAGAGATTCCACCCAAGCTTTCACAAGCTGTGTGTTAAGTTTCTTATACAGGGCTAAGAACTTGTCTCCCATCAGACTGGCTGACCCTCAATAACTTCCTGTGTATGGATGATTTCTGTCACTGACTGGGAAATGTAAGGCTTGTTATGGTTCCAGCATAAGTATAAATTGAAAGAACAGACTAGAAGGTAGGAGAGGAAAACCAGACAGCTTGCTTTGGGCTTTAAACCACATGGGATTATCCTCACATGACACTTGCGCTGCGGGAGCCGCTCACAGCCAGGTGCTCAGGGAGACATTCAGCTAAGCCTTGTCAGAGGAGCCACCAAGTCAAGTCTACCAGCATGTAATGTCCCAGCATGGGTTTTGTTCCCTTAACTTCCTATTACTGCCAGAAATAGTCTTCATCAACCCACTCCAGAACTGCCACATGTGAAAAAGCTGAGTCTCGGTGCTGCCCTTCCCGCTCTGGCCCAGCCCTGCTCCCAGCCTGGAGGACTGTAATTCTCCAATGCAGATGAAGCAGAATGATGCCAAGGCACGATTCAGTGCTCATCGAGTTTGTTACCTGGCCAAAACTTGCCAGTAACTCAAATACAGCAACGGATATAGCACTGGTGTAAACAGTCTTCCTAAAGTCAGGAGAATCTGAGCAAATTAAAAGAGAGTGGGGAATGATCTGTTGTTGTTCACAGGGATTTAGCTGAGGCTTTTTAAAATCTCAGCATTATATTAGCACTTGATTACTGGCTGCTTAGTATTCCACATTTGCTGCTCCATAGTGCAATTGCAGTCTCGTGTCTGGTCTCTTATTTTGAAGAGGTTATGCATGTAATCCCCGAGGCAGTGGTAGTGCTTAAATCCTGCACCCACATAGTCCTGGCTCCTGTGCCACTTAGGCTTTCAATTAATAAAAAGGACAAACAGAGCTGCATGGATGTGCTTGCCTACAGCCATATTGCCATAGGCTGGAGTCCTGCCTGGGATCATGAACTGAGCACTGACAGAGGAAAGGTCCTACAAAGAAGTGCTGTTACAGCTTCTGTGACCTTTGAGGGGGTGTCCTCCTTGAATTCCTGGTTCTTCATTTGCACCTGCCTTTCGTGTGATGGTGGGTTCTTTGGGAGGAGGGGGTTAGGAGAAGTCTGGGATAAGGCAGTGAAAGCCTTACTCAGAGGCTCAACTCTGCCCCATCCAATACTGTTATACCCTGCTTCACTCACGGGACAGAAAGGGGGCCTGCTCTCTGGTATGAGTCATTCTACACTAGTAGGCACTAGCTCTTTAAATTTGAATTTCCACAGTTTTTGGCAATTAACATCTCATGGCCCCATTTCACAATACTTGATCATCTCCCTCCTGGAGAAGGTATTCCCTTGGCTTAGGTTCTACATGTCAAATGACAGTCTCAGCCTCAGGAGCTGCCAGCCCACATGGTCCTGTTTGCTCCTTCTAGAGCCCCTGGGCTTCAGCCTCTTTTACCTCAAAGCAGGGCAGCAGCCACCATCCTAACCCTCCTCCTCCCCGCTGCTGATGACATTCTTTAACCAACTAATTAGGCTTTAGGACATTTTTTTAACCCTGCCTCCCCCAGAGATGAAAACCCAACACAAGCACATACTTTGTCTAAACGTGGCACAAATGCAAACCAACCATGCACACCCCCCACACACAGATAGCAAGGGGACTGAAAAAAATCCAGCCTCAATTCTAGCAAAGACTGATAAGGGAAACTCAAGGATAGGGATTTTAAGTCTGTTCCAATCTCTAAAAATTATCCTTTTGCCTCTGCCAAGAGGCTAAAATAAGGTCCTTAAAATGATTTGAGGTCTTCCGATGAGGTGATGATATAGGAGAACTTTAAATATCTAATAATAGTAAGTAGGCTATAAGGAACTTTGCCTCCTCTTGAAATACAGCCTTTGGTTCTCTGCTTTTAGCAGAATGAAGATATTGCCTGAGGTTTTAGCAGCATTAAACCATGGGGAAAATTTGGTGAGCTGGACCAGGAGTGCATAGTGAAGGAAACAACTGAGATGCCAAAGACCAAGTTTAAGATCTCCACAGTAACCTTATTTTTTAATTTGCTAAGTGATGATTAAAATCCCTTCTGCACATTGCTTTGATTTCCCTCCCCCTGCCTCAGCACAGCAAAGCAGGAGCTCTCAGCAGTGTGTCCACACCAAGCTAAATGCTGAATTTACCAAGGAGAACTGCAAAGCTCATCGTGAGCAGGATGCCAGGGTACAAACTGCTCACCAGAAATGCTCAGAGATAAAGTATGGGAGTCAAAGAACAGTTCTGCTGAGAAAGTCGAGGCTTGGGAATTATTACATGTTCTGTTTCCAGCTCCTTCAGTCTCTCCCATCTGTTTCAGTTCTCCACTTGGGAAAAAAAAAAATCCTGTGCTCTCTGTCCTTTAGTTATAAAATCTGAGGGCAGTGGGTACAGGGAAAGCTCTCCTCTTATAGGTGCTCACAGCAGGTAACACAGCTTAAATCCTGTCCCCACCTTGGGCTTCTAGGAGTTACTAATGCAAACAATAATAACAGGCAACCCTCTTCCTATAATGAGGCAACATATTACTACTTTGTCAGGAAGTGAATGAAAAAAAAGACTTTCACACTGTTTCTAAGTGCCTTCACCAGATGGCTTTCCCACACATTTCCTGCTACCCAGCTCTGGGCTCCTGTAGCTGTTTGCTGCCTGTAGCTTGGGCGAGGATGTATCCATGTATCCTTCCCTGTTCAGCTGGGCTTCCTTTATGGTACACGGAGCATAAGGAGGCAATTTCACAGTGTCAGGCTCAGGTAGTTTTTGCAATGCAAATCTGTTTTCAGTGGCAGGAAGAAGCGTGTCATCTTGCACCACTGAAACAGCTCTTTGTGTTCAGAGGGGCCCTCAATCACCAAGTTCTTATATTCACTCAGCATCTAGAGCCAACATGCTGCTACAAAGAATGAGGTGTTTCAGTCAATCCTTCTGGTACAGCAAGAACATGATCAGCCAGCCCACAAGTCTCCAAAGGAGGTTTTATTTACTAGCCACAAAACCTTCCTTTCAGTAATTTTTCAATTGAAGGAGTTCTGTTTCTAACTTCATGCTCTAACATGCAGCATAGCTTCAGAGGACTGGCAGGCACTGCCTGGCTTGGATTTTAGAGAAACGGGTTTTTATTCAAGAATAAGCTGACCATGGTATATTCTCCTTTCCAAACCACTTTTATTTTAAATACATCCTTTTGTGGTCAAGAACACACTCACAAGAGAGGTGAACCTGTTGTCTGTTATTGATTTGAGGAGATTTTTCTGAATGGTTAGTTGTTGGGTCTATCAGCATAGGAACAATGTTGGTTTTGAGAAATTCAGACTATTCACTGAAAAAAATTACTGGAACAAGTGTGCTGAGCAAGATTCACTGGTTTTGCCATGACAGATTTGTAGCTATTACACTATGAACTAGCTTGTCTTTAATTCTGTATTTTATCTATACAGGTGCTTAATGCAAGCCTCCTTATGTTTCTTGTTTATTAAGTTGTCTCTGATAACCTGACAGGGTCTATTGGGAACTTCATGCTTAGCACAGAGGCAAAGGAGTCAAGCTGAATTTAAGTCCTGCTTCAGGGGGTTTATTTTTAACCAGAAGAGGATCCAGGGTGCACCTAAGCTAAAGAAGAGTTGCTCTGACTAGCCCCACATTTTGAGGTGCGGATCAGTCACTACACTGAATTCTTTTTCATAAAAATTGCCCAGTTTTTGCTGTGGCTCAAAGTGTTTACTGGACCTATTCAGTGAGTAGCTTACTATGAGGAACTCCCCTCTGCACTACTCAGTAGCACAGAGTTTTGTATAGCCAATCTTGATCTGAGCAGTATAAATTCAGTGGAGGGGGGGAGATTGCACTGGAAAAGGCAGCAGCTACTTTAGGGGCTGAAGTACCTGCTTGTCATGGCAGCTCAGGTAGGGCTGCTCACTCCCCGGGGGAGGCAGAGAGTCCTCCCAGCACTGCTTTGTGCCTGGCATAAGGCTCATTTATGCTTCTGTGAGAGGAAACAGATACCACCACAAGACAGAGCCAAACACTGAAGCCAGCAAACCTCCCATGAACCACATGAAGCATTCCCCAGGTCTCCGCCCCTCTGGAGCATCAGCAGATCCTCACACCACACAGCCAGATCCCTCATCACCCAGGGAATACTGATTAGTGCACAAACAGGAAAGGCTCCTTCTCTCCAGTTACTTCTCCCCTAGCAGAGAGCACTTGTTAATAATTCAGCTTCGTGCCACATCAGGCCTGGAGTGCTGAGGCTTTCTATGCTAAAGCTGTAAATATAGGACGTGACTGCAGCTGCGTGTTCTCGCCTGCAAAGTCCTTCAATGAAATGATTCAGTGCCCCAGAAGGTAATGAAGAAACATCTCGAGGTCACTGCTGAGTGGCACTTACCCACCATCCCTCTGGAGGAAGGGACACAGGCAGGGAGAAAGGCTCAACCCTCTGCTGAAAGTCTGTCTGTTAACCCCATTTTAGGACACCCAGAGCTTCAGGACCCAACAGGAACAGGGCCATCCAGACACCAAGGCATGAACACAGGAAATGCTAAAGAAGTAATTTCAGCAAAGATGGGTGAAAGGCATCCCTACAGAGTTTGCCCCAAAATTTTGCACCCGCTCATTTAATGAAAGATTTTTACCCTGGAATCCTTTAGTTTAAGTGCTGGTGAGCACTGAGGGAATGGACAGAAAGGCAAGGGACTGTAGTGTTAGGACAAGGACTAATGGGTGCAAATTGAAAGAGGGGAATTTTAGGTTAGATATTAGAAAGAAATTCTTTACTGTGAGGGTGGTGAGACACCGGAACAGGTTGCCCAGAGAATTTGTGGATGCCCCAGCCCTGGCAGCCTTCAAAGTCAGGTTGAATAAGGCCTTCAGCAATCTGGTCTAGTGGGAGGTGTCCCTGCTCATGGCAGGGCAGGTGGGACTAGGTGATCTTTAAGCCCCTTAACATTCCATCATTCTAAGAAAGCTGTACATGGAATAATACAGGGGCTACTGAATAGCAAAGCCCTCCCTAAGGAAAGGGTTAAAAATTACTATTAAGGTTAAAAAAATAAATGTTACTGTTAAGGCAGTGGAGCTACAAAATCCCTGTGAAAGGATGGCATCCATGGGTCCCGGGGGCTGGGTGGGACCCTCATCCCCCCACGGGGAAGCGGAGCAGGTTCCCCGCCATCCCCGGGGACCCCGGCTGGTTGCTGGATGACAGCACCGCACGTCCCAGCTGGTGATGTTGCTGTGGCAACCGGGTGTGATTCCTGAGCTTGCGGTGCCACGACAGCGAGCGGACGCGCAGGGAAACGCACTTGGTGACGTCCGAGCCAGGCGGGCGGTGGCCGAGGTCCGTCTGCCACCGCCGTGGGCTCGGCTCGCTGCCAGGACGTGTCCCCGCAGTGCCACCTCACCCCCCGCACCCCTCTCCCCACGTTTCCTCCCCTGCTCACGGCAATTTTTCCCCCCCAAAACCCCGCTGGAGCTGTCCCAGCCCAGTGCAGCCTGTTGTCCGTGCCACCCACAACGAGCTCCCGAGCCTGCTGGGGGACAGGTAAATGTTTTGTTTCCTGGGTAGAAAGAGTCCCTTGTGAGCTCAGCCCACAGAGGGTGACTCCACCAGGGCATGTCCCTGGAGTCCAGCCTACACCATGGCACGACAGAAATGATTATCTGCCAGAGCCACTGAGCCTCCACACTGTGCATGGCTCATCTCACACCCTCAGAGGCTTGTGGTGCCTGGATGGAGCAGCAGAGGCTGGACCCGAGAGACATCACAGAGCCCAGACCTCCTGTCCCACCACCTCTCCTTTCCCCAGGGCAGCACATCAGCAGAACAAGTGTCCAGAGCATCATCTAGGACAAATACACACAGATATAAAGCACGTGGTAGTCTGCCATACACTGTTTTTCCCTGCACTTCAGCTGAGCCCAGCTCACAGCCCATCTTTCTCCTCTAGCCAGTGGTTCTAGAAGAGATTTCTGAAGTTCCTGCAAGGCTTCTGCCTTGAGACATCATCAGCAGCACTAAGCTGTGAACACCTGAAAGCCAGAATCCAACATGAAACTGAAGCTGAATTTGTCCTGGAGTGAGGAGATAAAAATCTGAATGAGTGCCTTCTTCCCCTCTTGCATGGCACTAAAAATTTCAAGTGGCTATTCTGTTTAGACCCATGTCATTATGTTTATAGGAATTGTTTTACTGTGCAGGAGCTCAGAGGTAGGAACACATGGGCAGAAGAAATTCTTTCAAAATATTTCTGCTTATTCACACTTGCTGTAAACACTTCCTCCAGGAGATTCTACAAAGTAGGACACACAAGGTGTTTGCATCCAGCCACTGCATTACTAGCTAGAACCAGAGCTGAACATGATTGAAGGCTTTGCAAATATCTACACAGGAAAACCAATTAAAAACATTTGATCTTTAAAGAGCCATTCTGGGTTATAAAGTTTGCACACCTTATAATGAAAGTCTTTAAATTCCTCCTTTTTTCAAGTAGGATTGCTTTTTCTAAATGCAATTTAGTAGACAATAGCTCAAGAGGGAGATCTCTTCTCCACTGCAGGGGTTTTGCCAACTGTATTGGGTGCTCTGATTACCCATGAAATCATAGAAGCCCCTTGCAAAAGAGCCCAGAGCTTAACCAACATTTTGTTTAGAATGGCATTTAGCAAAACCCAGCTTGCTTTGAGCACAGATATAGGATCAGCAAGACTTGCTGATGCCACAGTGCAATACAGAGCTGGGTAATGCTTGGCAGTGCCACCATAGGGATGGGAAATGCCACCACAGGTGGGAACACAACACCATCCAGAGGCAAGAGTACAACAGGAAACCAGTGATGGATGAGGACGTAAGTGAAGGGACCTGCATGACAGAGCAACTGGAGTGAAAGGCTGCTCATAAGTAGGCCAAGGGAGCATCTCACTAACAACCTCATTAGGTGGCCTCCTGTAGAGGCTCAGTTCTGTAGCTGTTGAGATTTGCACCAGGTTTCCATCATGGAGAGGACCCCTGTCAGTGTTTGAGGGGGGACTGTCGAGATCAGAAGTGTTGGGAACAGTTCCATTGGCTGTTCTCACCATCTCCTAACTGTTCTTCCCAGGAAGGTTCTAATGCTGAAGCATGGGAACAACACTTCTAAAAGGAAGGATTTCTTGGGTAGTTTCAGCTGGGTTATGATTAATGCAGATGTGTCATAAACGTAGAGTTCTCACAGAACAGTTACAAGATCTGAGGATGTTTGGATAACTAAAGCATCCAGCTCATTGAATTTGCCCTTTAAATACCATTTACTAGTTTCACCATGCAGTTCATCTGACTTTAAAGAAAAATTCTGTTGCATTTTGTCTTTACTGCACCCCCCCCTTCCCTTTTGTCCCTCATTCATTCTCCCCTCCTGGAGACATCTCAAGCAATCAGTTGAAGCTTAAGCTATCACCAGCCTCATGCTGGTAGTTGTCTCTGCAGTTTTGTTCCTTAAGCTGTTGTGAGACCAGTTTCTTTGAGGTCACCTTGGCCTTGACTTGCAGTACACCAAGAGAGGAAAATTTAACCTTGTGATTCCCTTGTTCTCCACATCCTTGGAAGTCTGGAATCCGCTTCCAGACTTGGCAGAGCTTTGAAGTGACAGAGGTGCTCTTAGAAAGCTGTTCCATTTGGCAACCATTTAGCCTAAGCTGTTCATGGTTACTTGTTGAACAAAGCACCATTGTATTTGTTTGCTTACACACTCAGATCCAGGAAAACTGAAGTCTGCTGTAATTCATGTATTAGACCAGCAGATTTGTTGCTCACACCAGGACTCCAAGGAGGTATAAGCCTCGAGACTTGCTAGAGGGAAGGGTCTATACTTGCAGAAGAGATCCACAGTCCCAATAGCTTTTGCAGGTGAAGTGTTTCAGGACCAAATAAACACCCACAAGTTTTAAGAGAAGGGAACCTTTTGGAGAAGTACTTAAAGAGTTCTCAAGTGTTTCTTTACTTAGTAACAAGTGATTTGCATAGATTTTATTGCAACACCAGAAGACTGAAACACTGACAGACTAGGCAGCAATTGTCAGTATAAACCAATAAAAAAAGACCCTACTGTAGGAAAAGTCTCCTTTCCACTCAGGCAGAATACACAAGAGCTCTTGATCTTACAGAATAGGGATGAACTGGGTTTTTAAGGTGTGGATTAGAAACTTAGTGACCTATGTCCCATACTGAAAATGTACCACCCCAGGAAAAGGCCAGCAGTCAGACATTACTCCTTGACAAGTTTAAGCCTCATTCTTCATATCCCTTACATAAAGGACAATGTGTATAACTTGCAGGGTAGGAATTAGACTGACATGAAGAAAAAGATCCTTGCTGTAAGGTTGGCTGAGTAGAGGAGATGGCCCAGAGATTCTACAAAGTCTCCAACAAAGGAAGCTTTTGGGAAGTGGCCAAGTAGTCACTGGTCAGGCATGGCTGAACAGTTTTTGCACTGACATGGGAAGAACTAGGCAAAGTTAAGCCTTCTGAGGTTTCTCTTTTATGCAGACAAGACTTTCACTAACATCAGGTCAAGCCTTCTTGCTATGTATGAATACTAAAGAGAAGAGGCAGAGACGCCTGAAGGAGTACTCACAAGGCATAAGTGATCTCAAAGACTTTGGAACTGACTTGCACTTTCATCTTCATGGGCATAAAGGAATGAAAGAGTGCAAACAAATGTAAACAGGCCACTATTCAGAGGTAGGTTCCAACCTTTGCTTGAACGTGAGCTCTTAGCAGACTCAGATTTCATGGGAGTCACACTTTCCAGCAGATTTATGTTTAGATAAAGCCAAATGAGAAAGCCTGAAATGACCATGTTTGTTCAAAAGAGATTGTAGAATTTAGCAGTGTGATATTTGTCCAAATAACATCTATTGATCAGCTATGAAGTTGCACAGGGATTTGCCAACTCAAATTACTCCTGTAAGTTTGCCTCTATTCCAGAGAGATTTATTTCCCTAGGCTTTACTCTGTGTTATTTCACTTCATGCACAAATTCTTCCTAAATGTTGTGCTGCTTAGTCTTCATTTCCCTTTCCACCTTAGCACAAGGGACCAGATATCTTAGTGAAGACTAACCAATAAATAACCAAAGCTTTAAGAGCTCAAGGCAAATGCTTATGAAATCGATTTCATTAATACAACCCCTTCCCGGGCCCTTTCTGTGCCGGGGCAGTGGTGCCATGGGCACAGGCCCTCACCCTGCAGAGCTGCAGACAAGGAGGGGTCTCTTAGTCTTGGGCTGCTTTATCAGCAGAGGCTGCAAGAAACCATTCCAGGCATTATCCAATCCAGCAGCTCAGTTAATCTCTGCTTACCCAGATTAACTGTGGCATCACGAGACACAGCCCATCAGCTTCAGGCTGGCTCTCAGCAGCTCCCCCCTTTCAGAGGAGTACTCAGGCTTTCAAAACTCAGGAAATTCCTTCTGTCTTCCCATCCTTCATAATCCTCCATCAAGAGACAGTACCAGAGACTAAAGAGGTCAAGCTGGGGGAGAGGGAAGGAGACAAGGCAGCCTTTTGCCCTCATTTGCCTCACCTCAGCACAGGAAGGGAAGATTTGCCCAGTGTGGGACAGCTCCAGACCACAGAGCTTTAGTGCTCCTGGTCCCAGACATGGGCCTCCTCCATCAGTCTCTGCCCCTTCTCATGGTCAGTGAGCACAATGCCAAGAAAATATTTTGCCATGTGAAACAGGGAATGCAGAAGCCTTTCCAAGCATGAACTTGTTCAAATGAAGATATTAACTCTCCGGCTTCTTTTAATCTCCCTAAGCAGAGCTGTAAGTCACCCCAGGTCAGGGAAAGTGGCATAACTGACCAAAATACCTGCTCAGACCCACATCCCAAGTAGCCCATGATGTTAATCCTGCCCACAGCTCGGTGAATGTGACATAAGCACCCAAAGCCCACAGCCAGGTGGCCACGGGCAACTGAACTCACCCTGGGGACAGGGATGGGGGAAACAGCTGGTTGTCTGGAAAGCCACTGACAAAGCACATAGAACCTCCATGCCTGTATGTACATACACATCTCCTCCACTCTTCCTTCCCCTCACATCCCTTGGCACACAAGACATTTGCATGAGGCACCTCCTAGTATTTTGGGCACATCAAGTGGATGGTTTTCATTAAGCCTCTGCCAGCACCACAGACTGAAATGGCTTCTTTATACTGCTTATCCTTATTTATACTCTGCTGATACCACAGAGTGCAGGTGGCTGGACAACCATCTTGCAGCACCACAAAAGCCTTGTCTGCCCCTTCCACAACACTGCATGAGGCCACTGCAGGATGAACTGGAAAAATCAAGGCCAGGCTGCTGCTGCTTTAATATCACTGGAGCATTTTTTGCATGTGTACCAGTCCTCCATATTCACCACAGAAGAGACAGTACTTCAAAGGCACTCATATAATCACTTTTTGGTGCATTCCACCAGCATCGTTAAGCAAATGTCCATAAATACCCTTCTCACATATCTTGTTTCACTCAGATTATCCTTGTCTCCTTGGCAACTGTCAGATGATGTATAATGCTAGCAGGGATTAGCCCCAATGAGCCTTATAACCCTCGTGTAAATTCCAACTCTATGAAGGGACCTGACCAAACACTCTTCTTTCCTGGTAATGTTTAAATGTTGCCATAAACAATATTAAATCCAAGAACCTTTCAGCAAACCTGAGTAAAGATGAAAACCAATATGGAGCTTTTTAAGTGGTACTATTTGTCTTGTCCCCCAAACAAATAAGTTTGAGACAGGGATACACTTGGTGTTTCACATCTTGACATGTAAGGCTGTATTTTGAATTAGGACTTAAAAAAAGGCTTGTGCTAAAAACTTGGGCTCTAATATCTTTATCTTCCCCGTCCCTTGGTGCCAGTGGGGATCACACTGGGAAATGCCAAATCCCTGCAAGAGCTTAACAAATTTATGCTATACTTTAACCTATTAATTTCTGTAAACCAGCTGGGTTTCAGGTCATCACATGATGTGCATACACTGTCTGACTTGAGACTTTCTGCTTCTGAGCAAGCAGCTATGTGCTGCACCCTCGTGCCCCACTGTCAAAGCAGACAGACATCACCAAAGCATCAAGCCAAGGAAGTACAACACAAGCTTTCTGCAAGTGGAGAATGTCTCTGCTCCATACCATGTCTGGGCCTGGTGTGGAAGTTGGTTGTCTCTCGGAAGCCCATTTGGCATTCCTGGGCCAAATTTTGCCATGTATGGTCCTGACTTGAGACCTGTCCCCACGTGGGAGGATGCAGAGTCTGCCAGTGCAGGGAGCTGAGTAGCACTGCACTGTGTATAAGTGTTAAGGGTTGGAGTATCTAAGTGATTAAAAACAGACTGTGATGCACTAGTGACATGGTTAAACTACTTGTTCCTTCTTCACTCTGAGTCTTTATAACATCCCAGCTTGAGGACATCTGCTCTAATTCAACTGAATTAAAAAAAAAAATCTTTAAGCAGAGCCAAAGAAAGGAGGCTGAAAGCAGCACCAGCCTCAGGAGCAAAACCAAATGCAGACACACTACAGCATAAATAATAGTATTTCTGTAATTAAGCAAACAAATCTCTGTCACAGCACTGTGCCTATATAGGGATTCAACAATGTGCCATGGCTGATATCTACTAGAGTAATCAACTAGAAAGAGCTGAGGGAGGAGGGGAAAAAAGGTCTCCAAGATTGTTCCAGGAGGTAGGTCACAAAACAGTCAAGCCAAGGGGTGGTGGGGAAGCCAGTGCAGGCAGGGTAGTGACAGGCAGAAGAAAATCCAAGTCTTGGCACAAGCTGGTTACCAATGATGCAGCCTGGTTTCTTTGCATGTTTCTGTGGACCTTTTGCTCCCCAGCCATCTGCCAGCTCCAGCACACACCTCATCACATGCAAGACATGCAAGGAAGGAGAGGCGGGATCAGTGGCTTCAGGCAGGGGATTTTTAGCACAGATAGGATAAAAATCTTCCTAACTCATGTCTGTGTACTGGCAGGAGTTCCAAACAGCACCATTTTAGACACTCCAGCACACAGCAGGCGCTCAGGAGATTTAGTGTTGCTACCACAGGCTTGTGCACATAGAGAAATTCAGCTACAGCAGCAGGAGTAATAAAAACTGCTGGAAGCTGAATACCATGATCTCCTCTGTCACTGGTCACATCGCTCTTGGTGTCAGGCAGCAAAAGGAAGAGAAAGTTAATCATTTATATGCAGGGAAGCTAGGGAAGATCCCAGTGTAAAATCCTACTGTAGTAGAAGAACTGGAGCAGGAGATCAGCCCGTGCTCAAGTGCAGGATAACCCCCACACACTTGAGCAAGGCAGCCCTCTCTGCTGAAGATAAAGTGATTAAAACATAACTAGAAAGCAATGAAATTTGCCGCAGTAAAGTATGATCACACTCAAACAGGGCTTTCAAAATGAAGCACACTCCCAGCAGTAACTTACCAGGGAGTCTTCAAAGCTGAAGAACAACTGCTGCCACACCAGTTTTGTTGTGTTTTTCTTGCTGACTTTATAGCTGGTCTCCTGTTCCCTAGTTAGGGCCAAAAAGCACATGCACAGGGTACATGCCATCAGTACTGACATTTGCTTAAAAGCACCTGAGCCAAAGCCAACAGCATTTTCCCTATCCCCTCCCCTTGTCCCCAAAGGGCACCTCCAGGCCTTTACACACTCTGCCCCTCCGAGACAAATCACTGAAGATGACACAGGAAACTTTGGTGAAGGGAAGCATGCTCCCCTTTTCTCTTTTCATGACAGCTTTATCAAGGGTGCTTTTCCTTACCACACAAAGCCTCAGCCATCAAACCTTCACCTGCCAGGGCTAAGAGATCTTTTCTCAGCATCAGACACACAGGACAGGCTGCCAATTCTATCTGCACAACATCTCCCAGTGTAAGATCTTGTGCAGTGCTTACAGGTCTCCACACCCCAGCACTGGTTTGCCCCACGCCTGGACTGCAGATCAGTCCCCAGACCTGCCTGTCACTGCTCCCTGACTCAGCCCAGGCTTCCTGAGAGCCTGCTTGGAGTCAGCTGTCAGAAAGCAACAGCCTCTGTGCCAAAAAAGCACAGCTTGAATGATTCTTACCCCTCTAAGCAGCATCTTAGTGGGGAAAAGGGCTTGCGATTCAATGACACCTGACCTGCATTTGCAAAACCTTGGCTACAGGTGCGAGTCTAAATCTAACATGTTTGGGCCAAATTCACTGCCCACAGCCAAGCACAGTCTTTGTGATGCTTTCAGTGGACTCCAGCTCCCAGACAGTCTTTATTCTAACACAGCTGCCGGGATGTTGCTACAGCAGGTTTTTCTTCCTCTGGCAGCACTGCACCTCTCCTCCTTCAGAAAAATAACTGAACACAAGAAGGGTTTGTGACTGTGTTGTCTTCCCCCATACAGGACTATCCATGCTTTACCTTTACTGATGTTTACAGATACACCAAAGCTTGAAACTCATATAGAGAGGGGCTCTTTCCACTCCCTGATAATGATCCTCCTGCCTGTGTATGATTTGGCATGGTATATTTTATATGCCATCCCACAGCATGTGCTGCACCCACCTCGTTTTTCAGCTATGTTTGCTCTCCACATCTACTTGCTTTATTTTTTAATTCCAAGCACAGCTTTTTGTAGGACTTAAAGTACCGAGATGCCAGTGAGTTTGCCAAAAGCTGTTGTTTAAATAAATTCATGCAAGAACTTTTAAAAAGCTAGATTGTAGGAGGACAAAGCTCCAAGGAGAGATCCACACTCTTGTTTCCAGACCCTCCTATCATCTAGAGACTGGCCACAGCTACACCCATGCAGTCTCTTCAGAGGAGCACCTCACCTGCCAGGCTGGCACATGCATAAGAGCTGGCCTCTTACAGAAGTACTCAGCAGCTTCCCAAAAGCTGGGTTACAGGTGTTGTTCAGAAAATTTATCTTCAACTTTGAGTACACCTGCTGTGGCTTACTTTAGGCTCTAAATGAGAAGTTACTATTGCATATTTGCCCCTACACACTGCTGTGGAGGTGCAGACTGCTCTGAAGGCCAAGCCCTGCCCTGAGGATCTACGAATTAAAGACTTAATCCCCTTAGTGCCGACATCTGTGGCACTGCACAGGAGGTAAACAAGTGCTTCTGTGTTCCATCATCTGCTGCACTGAGTCATGGGCTGAACCTTGGTGGAAACAGAGCAAAGCTGGGCTGAAAGGAGACAAGTGATCCTGTACTTATTACATATGGTAATGTACAAAGTATAGATTGGGCTGCAGCAGATCAAAGTGCTCAGATGTTATTACGAACACACTGTAATTATCTTTTGTCAGCGATCACCAAGAGCAAGGTCTGCCTTGTGCTCAAAGTCTGCTCCAAAGACCTTATGCTCTAAACAGATCATTTCATGCTGCCAGTGAGGGAGAACAATTCAGATATAGCTGGAGGCTGCCAAAGTACAGGAAGAAGCATTGCTAAGTTAAATGATATCTCTAGCAGCTTTTTGTCTGCAGGTATCCAGCCCAGTTCTGCTGTGCTTAGAATGACAGATCAAATACTAGCTGACCAAGAAATATTTTTAAGTAACGTGTTACCTAACAGCTCCAGAACGATCCCTCAAGAAAGCAGATTTGTACCTTTTTATTTAAGCATTGGAATGTGACATACTGCCACATGATTTTCATGTTTGGGAGTTTTTTTCCCCAAAAACTTTGTCATGGATTTACTCATTTTTATGTCATTCACCTTTCACTTATGACACTTTTGCACATATCAGTGATTAAAGCATTTAGTGAAGAGAAGGCTTTAATGGAATAGTTTGAAGCTGTAGCTCTCATCCTGGCCAATATTCACTATAGGGTTTGGGTTTCCTTATTTTTCTAAAGAAAGGACCCACAAGTTCTACTGTATCAGCCATGAGAAATAAGCCCTCTGCACAAAACATCTTCTGTCTTGGTTTAGTTAAGCCAAGCTCCTAAAAATTACTTCTTAGCTCTTCCTCCTCTGAGTTTTGAAATAAATTCAACAAGTTTTGTAAGAAAGTAGCAAACACATCAGCACTACTTTTAAAAAAAACAGCCTGATAGAAGTTATTTGGAATCAAACTTGGCAGGGATTTAAAAGCTAATAAAACATCTCCAGGTCAATCTACCATAAAATCTACATTTTAGAAAAATCTTCCTGTCTGAAGATTTCTCGAGAGAGATTATTATATTTTAAACCAACTCTTTGAATTTTGCCCCATCTTTTTTGGCACTCAGTCATTTCACATGTATGGGAACAGACACCAGTATTTTCATGCACTCAGACATGTTTGTAACTGCAGGTTTGAGCATCAGGTCTACATATATTGGAAAACTTTTGGTTTGTATACTACTAAATCCTAAACCAGTATATTGTGAGCTTAACAAGGTGTATAGATGAAGATTGCAAGAGCAAACAGAGCTGCTAGCCTACCAACACATACTAGATATCCCCAGTGGAGCTCAGTTTAATTTTCTTTGAAATAAAGGAGAGAAAGTGCTTAAAGCCAGAGTAAGAGACTGCAAAAAGTTTAATTATTGTCGCTTTCTTCCAGGCACATTTGAGCTTGAACACCTTCAGGCTTAAAGTCTTAGACTAAAAGAATTTCATAAAAAAATAAATTCAAGAATGGAGATTGGCTGTCCTGACTTCTGGCTACCAGGGGAAGACAGCAAAGTCCCTCAGAGCAGGAGGGAATGTTACATTTCTCCTTGCCTCCACCATCACAACCTTCTGCTTAATTTTTCAAAAGGTTTTAATGACCAGGTTAAGTCTTCACGTTTCCAGTTCAGTTATTTCCAAACTAGTCAGGCATTTTGTATTTCATTATCCTGTCATCTGACCCATGCTTATGGCTCACTAGAAGTTTACTGGAATATTTTTCAACCTTTAGCTCACATAGAAAAGTCAGACTAAGCTCAAGCAAATCTGGATTAAAAACCCACATCAAAGGTAACAGCCAAAATGCTCTATCAAGATGAAATATGCCTTTTGTCAGGGGAAAAATAACTTATTCATGGAAATTAGGCATTAGAAATGCATTAGAAATTATCTAGGAGAGCAGACCGCTGAACTTACTGATGCAAAACATGAACCATCTACCTTTCAAACTGTACCATTCCCTCTGCTAGTCCAAGACAAAACTTCAGGAACTGCAGTCTCACACACAGGTGTGGGGGGAATGACAGACTTTTTAACCTGAAGGTCCCAGACCCCCTTGCAACATGTTGGACCCAAGATGTGCTCCACTGAAATTAATGTTGTGGTTCCTCTCAGCTCCATTTGAGCAAGACCAGATCAATTATTGCAGCCATAAGCCCTTTCTGCTTCCATGTGCAAACAGATAACTGAAGTGCAGAGGAACAAATGCTTCATTCCAAGTGATGTGCAGCATCCACACGGAACTAGGAGAGCCTGATAGTGTTACATGTTCTTACCCTATTCCTCCTCAACAACCAGGAGCCAGGCTGCTGCCAACAAGCCCATATTCAGCTCTGTTCAGAGCCCAGACACCAGCCTGGGAGCCTCTGTGCAGAGCTGTCTCATCTCCCCCACTACTTCTGCAAGAGGAATTTGCACACAGAGAGCAGGAGCCACTTCGTGCACTACTTAGCATGGTGTGTCCTCCAGGCACACTTTGTCCTCTGAGTTATCTCCAGTGCTAATTTATTGCAGCATTCAAAGCATCGTGCCTCCGGCAGTCCCTCCCACAGGAAGCTGGCTGACTCATTTTTCCACACACTGTATTTTCCTCTCCACAAGAGCCAAATGCTTAGGTCAAGAATAAAACATTAAAAAAAAAAAAAAAAAAAAAAGGGAGGCTCGTGTTTAAGCACCTCCTAAAACATGTGCACAACCCACAGCCACTTGTGAAGCCATTTCTCTCATTCAGACAATGAACCTGGAGATGTTGCACCCAGATAGAGTTGCCCCCATATGGCACACAACTGCCTGTGCTTTTGTTCTAAAAAGCAGTTCCTAATCCTGTAAATTGATTTAGTCCCAGCTAATGGTCTTTGGCCTCAGTCAAACAGTTATCTGAGCACTTAATAAAAGACAAGATGAAGACCACCATTTTGCATTCATTCCCCTAAGCTCTTCACCAAAGCATTCAGGTGTTTGCCTTACAAACTGGTTCTCATATATAACCTAACCTTATAGGAAGGGATAAAAAGAACAATTACATTGCCAGGAAAACCCTGCCAATCTACTCTATTTTCATGCTTTGCTTAATGATGCAGCAAAAGTTCACTATCTTTATGAAAAGGACTTTTCAAGGACACTTGGAAATAAAAAAGTAGCAGTACCTTATTATGTCCACTCCAGCAGCACTTCCAGTCTTCCAGCCGTGAGAAACATGGGAAGCAACCAAAGTCAGCCAAGGCAAACACTTCACCTCCCAAAACAGGCAATCCAGCTTCAGTCTGAGGCAAGCTAAGTTTTACAGAGGTTTCCACCAAGGAACTAAACATCTCCACTCTAACAACACTTCACCTCAACGAGTAGGTTCCAGCCCACTCCCCTAGAAAAAGTCCCAGGTGCTCCCTGCTCTCCCTTAGGGCCAGCTGGGCCTCTGCCTCTCAGGTGTGAGGCATCAGAGCTGATGGGCATTAACCCATTGCCACCCACTGCATGACTGGGACATGTTGAGAAGAAACAGCACACATTCTTGGTTTGTTTTATTTTACAACACAGGTGATTGGGAGTTCAGTGGTAAATAGGAGGTCAAAGGACATGCCAGGCATTTCCCACTTGTCCTACAGAAGGGAAAGGAAATAAATCTGCAGCAAAGAATTCTCACTTTCTCATTTGGAAAATGAAGGCTCATATTTCCAAAATGTCTCACTTGTGAAAGTAGTGCAGAGCTTAGCATAAGCTGCCACTGCTGCCCTTTGTCTCACAGAATCCTCTCAGGATAGGTTTAAAGCTACAGCCATGAGGCTTTTCCCATCAGTAATGTGTCCTGAGCCTGATGCTTATAAAAGAGTCATTCCAGTGCCTTTTCTCCATTAGTCAGTCTCCTGGCTTTAGCAACCCTTTGGATCTTTGATTTCCTTTTTTTCTTGACAAATCCATTTTGTGCAAAAATAATGCTCTTTTGTTTCCTCTTTTGTCCCCCTGCTCTGTTGTCATATAGGACCCCCCAACCAATCTAGCTCGCCTGTGCCAGCCTGTTTCCCACTGAAGGGAAGGCTCATCAGCCTGCATGGCTGTAACAAAGGAGGTCAGGCACTGTGTCACAGAATCAAATCCTTCTGCCTGAGCAGATAGGGATTTATGGGACCCTCCAAATAAGAGGAGAGAACGAATAACCAGGAGAAGACCTGCAGGTGTGCAAAGAAAAGTGCAGATAGCTGAGCGTGAAGGGGTATGGTACCAACATACTAAATGCCAGATACAAAGTAATTTGCCTGAATTGCACTGAAAAAGGTGCAGAGGGAGGGAAACAGGTGCCACATCCAGCTGACAATCTCACATAGGTGTATGGCTTCAAGGCCAGGCCCCAGTGAGGACACCTCAGGCTGGATGCTGCATGTCCCTACTGAGGCTGCCTCACGTACCTTACCTAAATGAAGCAGCAGTCAGAGGGTCAAAGCAGGAAGAACACAAAGGGTGGGCTGACAGGTGCTATGGCAGGTTGCAGAGATGGTTCCTGAGCAGAAAAAGAAACCTCTGTTAGGAAGTAAATCTCACCTGCAAAAACTGAGCAGATATAGCCACTCTGGCTACTGGTATTTAGTCCACCTGCCTGTCTGCTTATAGCTACCACATATACAATAAGTATGTATTGAATAGCACTTGTACAGTGTTAAAAATCCATTTTTTTTTCTAAAAATATCCCGTAGGATCAATGTTAATCGTCTCTGTTGGATATTTACAACCAAAATACCTTGTAAGTGTTGCAGGTTCCTTGAATTCTCATTTTTCCACACACCTTCTTCCCGGCAGTTTGCAGCTCTCACACCGGGACCAAGTGGCTATATACTCTGTGTAGTTAAATCCCCCACACCTGGGCAGTAGCAGAGTGAGGGGTGAGACAAGAAGAGGATGATTTGTACCCACTAGATCGTTTGGCTGGGATGGGGGCAGTGCTGGCCAGCACTCCCCAGCTCCAGTGTCCTGCGCTGCACTGGGGGGAAGTGGGAAAAGGGCCTCTGGAAAACCCTTAGCCAGGCCCACCCTCCTCCTCCTTCAACCATGGTGCTCACGGGGCTGTTTCTCACACTTTTTACCTCAGCTGTCACTGCCAGACAGTGTTTTGTCCTTTCCTAAGTGCATTTCTTCCAGAGGCAGTGGATGACAAGCTCAGCCGTGCCCTGAGTGGGGCTGTGGTGGAACCAGCTGTGTCCACCATGGGGCCGCCCCGGCCTCCCCTCAGAGGGTCCCTCAGCCCCACCGACAGCGCCTGGGCACCAGGGCCCAATAAATTCCCCTCCTCGCCTCAGCAAAAGGCGTATTTAATAATTGTCATTAAAATACTTGCTTGCCACACACCCTTCACAGCTTTACTGATGATATCAGCCACAAAAAAAAAAAATCTCCTCACACCAAAAAGGGAAGCGGCACCGCCACAACGCCGCCAGGGTGGGCAATAAACACCCTCAGTACAGCTCCATCCTCGTCTCTCACCCTTTTAAACAAAAAAAAAATTCCCCCCTAGTAATCCAGCCCCTGGCAATAGCCAGTCTGAGCTTTGCCTTTTACTTTTCCAGTCACTGTTTTAAATTCAAATTCCTCTAATGGTAAGTGATTTCCTTTTCTTTAACTCAACCCTTGAGGAGGGGGAGTGAGAGCAGCTGGGTGGGTTCTGGCCAGCCCACCACATTTTCCAGTCCTCTTCTCCACACTTAATGGAGGAGGTGCCTTGACACAGGGAATCCCTCTGGGCACATAAATCAGCAAATACAAGCTGAAGCCCTCAAAAGGTGATGAATGCAAGCACCACTATTACGTAAGAACTTTCCTGGATAGATTAATGCTTTGAATAATAATTTAAAGTTGACTTGAATTAAAAACTTTGGTAAAAGTCTCTCAAAGAATTCCCAAACTGAGCAACCCCCGGGTGTGCAAAATATTGATGGTGGCTTATGGTGCCATCCTAACAAATTTTTTTGAAAGTATTATTCTAAAGTGAGATTTTTGTTGTTTCCTCCTTTCCTTGTGTTTCAATAGCCAAATATATTTTCTTTCCAGAGAAGAGCTGGGAATCCAGGAACCTGCAGCCAGGGGAGGCAGCAATTAGTGGTTTGAAGTGTTAATGGGACCACAGTGGGAACGGGGAGTCCCTTGAACTCAGCTATTAGCAAATTAATAAAAGGAATAACACGATCTCCTGAGTGTTATAAATTTAGCACTAATTAGGACTTCTCTGTCTTAGTTATTTTAGGCAAGAAAATCTTCAATATCCTTTGTTAAATCTGAATCATCTTGTTTGTAGAAGTAAATCATATGGAAACATTGGTTTCTTTACCCATCTACAGTCTATAAAGCTTTTGCCATTCTCTCTTTCTTTCTGACTTATAGCTAGATATTTTGCATAGAGTTAGTTTAATTTATCAAATTTTCTCCTAAAAGAGTATTTTATTTGAATGAGACTAATCTACAGGTCATTAATTTCTCACAGTCCATCCCAAGTGTTTCAAAGATCCCCACTTCACAGGAGTGTCAGTGATCCAATTCATTTATATTTATTTTATTTATTTATTGCTTATATATTCCAGATGTTAAACCTCATGGAGTTATTGTAACTGGCAAGCCATCTTTCTCTGCCAAAGATCTACACAGTTTTGTGTATTTTAGCACTGGGGAATTAATCATGAGAGAAACTTAATCAGGTTTGCAATGATAAAAAGCCCTTAATTAGAGCAGAAGCCAAAACGTCCTCTTGCTCTTCCTTTCTTCTTACACTGCCCAAATCTCATTGAAACTTTGCCTGAAGTCCAGAAAACAAATCTCACAGTTGATTGAATATTTCTAATTGTGAATTGATGTCTATGCTTTTGCAGATATGTTTCAAACCCTGCCTGCTGGCTGTGTTGGTTAATTTGCCCATACCCAGGAAATTAATTCTTTTTTAACTACAGAGCAAAGCTGTGATGTTGGGCAATACATGTCTGCTTTCTGCAAAGAATATTACTTGTCTCTAGCAAGATCAATGCATCACTAAATGATTGGCATAACCACAGAAGATTTAGCTTTTAATATTTAGGAAACACTGATGGGGGAAGAGAAAGCCCAACAGACTGGCTGAGGCAGGCTTCCATTTAACAAAAACCATAGCTTATTTGAGCCATGAAGAACAAGTGTAGATGGAAGGTTATATCTTAATTGGTGTCACTAAGGGAAAGAGTATGTTAGAAGTAATCAGTAGTGAGCTCCTGGTTTAAAACACACGTGTAACACGTGCACATGTACAGCACTGTGGAGAACTGAATTAGAAGCTGTATGAAAATACACCATAAAGCCTGAAAAACATTGGACACTGTCAAGGTGGCTTTCCATAAAATAGTGCAAATTGATGTTAAAATCTCTGGTTTATAATCAGTTAGAAAGGGTAGTTTGGCAGCAGTGTTAATAACCTCTGAAACAAAAGTAGCATGACAAGGGGGATTCCATGAGCAGAACTCAGCTCAGAAGGCTTTGTCTCATGTCTATGAAAAATCAAATCTGTGCAAAAATGGTATCAGCCATTTCCCTGTCTAGGAGAACTGGATGAAGACCTCTCCTCATCCTCCTGTGGAGGGAAACACATTTCTGTTTACTTCTGCTGAACACTTGGTCAGAGAGTGTTGTCTGCACTGTGTATGAGGCTAAAGAAAGTGTTAATTTTACTGTTCTCTACTGCATGAGGTAGGATGTGAATGGTGTGTACTGAGGTGACATTGGAACATTCCATCTGCCATAGGGACCTAAATACTAACCATAACTGAGTCCTTTCTTCCCTCTATGTGGGTTATAACTGCGGGAATAAGATGTGTGCGTGTGTAAGCTGAGCAGCATGTAGATGAATTTCAGATGATGATTTAATGCTGGTGAATACAAATCTTATAGTCCTGCATGCAGTCTGGTACTGGAGAGGACCTTTGAGGTCAATTCATTTCCCTTCTGTCATAGGCAGCCCTCTAAAAGAAACTACATGATAAAGTGATACAGCCCCATCACAAAATTAATTTTTTTCCACCATTTCTACTACTGTAAGAGTGCAGGAAGAAGAATCCTCCTGCAGCTCCTTGGAAATGTGGAAATCTTCCTATTCCCAGCCTTAATATACTCTTATTCAGTTTATTCACATAATTCTTTCCTGCCAAAATTGTGCTTCTGCTTAAATAGCGCTTCTCCCTTCTGTGTGCTCATCCGTGATGTATTTATAGGGAGTCCTCTCTCAGCATTCACTGCATGAGATAAAACAAGCCATCCTTTTTTTAGTTTCCTTTCGTATAACAGACTTTCCACAATCTGAATCATCCTTGCAGCTCATCCCTTCACCTGCTGCAGTCTGAGCATGGGGAGCAGAACCAGCAAGAGCAGCTATCTATTGTCTTACCGGGGATTTTTACAGTGCCATTAATAGTCCCTTGTTTCTTACTGCTGTACTGTGCATTTACACTCTCTGTGTGTAGAATTGTTCAAGCATATCAATTATGTTATACCGTGAACCATCGAATTCTGGTGTGTCATCTCCACTGGTGCCACTTGTGCTCCTTGGGAGTGTGGTCAGCATCTTGCAGGCAAAATCCTTGGGTACTTTTCAGCTGGTGCTTTTTCATCCTTGATAGCTCCTGCAGAGTGTTTCAGCATGAAGATGTTTCAGCAGTCATTACAAAAGCAAGTGAATCATTCAAGAAAAGCACAATCCATCCATCTTCTTTAGTGTCATCAATTAATAGCTGCTCAGGATGCTTTGAAACCTATAGCTGCCTAAGGGAAGAAAAATAACCAACCCCTTCCCATAGTGCTGTGCTATCGTTATATTTTGAGTACCTTGCCAGTGCAAAGAAGCTTTATTTAATAAGTGAGGTGAGGGCAATATGCAAAGGGCTTTGATGTGAGGCTTTAAAAAAGGGTAAAAGACCAGTTATGCCAATCCAGGATAAGAAGGGAACTAAAAAACAATTGGTAGACAAGAATATTTCTTATTATTGGAAACCATTTCTCATTCCAGAAGCCAGTGGTCAGAGCCTGGCTGATTTTGGTGGACACGCTTCTGTCTGCTGCTGCCCCTCCAAGCAAGCAGCATTGGGGCAACCACACTTTCCTCCACCTGATGGAGCTGGAACAGCCTTTTACCTCATGCTTCTGATTTGAAATATTTTGCTGCAGACTGTGCAAAATAAGGGACCATTTTTAGAAAGGGGTAGTGTTGCCTTTGTGGGCAGCTCAGGCTGGGTCTGTGTGCTCATTCCTCAAGTCACAGGGTGCTAGAGCAAAGCCATTGCACCCTTTGGTGGGGCTGCTCCTTGGGAACTCTGTCCCAGAGTCAAATCCTGACCCACGTTTGCCAGACATAAGGATACACTCCCAAACCCGCCCACAGCTGCTCACCCCCCTCCCTCCCTCCCATCTCACCTCCCTGTCTGAGACATTATGGCTGCTGATGGCTTTTGCCACTGGACACACAGCTCTGTCTGTACAGGACATCAGTGCCACCTGTACAGGATGTCCGAGCAGGATGGCAGTGCCACCTCTTGAGGGGAATCAATTCACTTCCAGCTAATGTGCCAGAGGTGGAGGTCTGTGCCTAAGTGTAATGGAGCCTGATGGAGGCTAATTAAATAGAAAACCATCCATTCGTGCTGTCTCATTAGGGATTTGTCATAAAAACCTTATGTTCTCTTACAAGCCTAAACAAGTGTGTTCCCCATGTAAAAATCAGCCATAAAGCTCTCTGGAGAGTAGTTAACATGTCTAAGCTGTCATTTATAAGGGCTGTCTGCAGCCTGGATCCTGCAGGTGGGAATGGCCTTTCCAGTGTCCTCAAACCACCCTGCATAAGTGGGGCATCCCTCCTTCAACATGGGAAAGAGGGACAAGCCCAGCCATCCTGCACTGGCAGTCATGTGGAGCGGATGTTTCTCCATCTGGCCCTGACGGGAGCTGGGAATCAGAGGCAAAGAGCACTTGTTATTCTAGAGCTGTGCCAAAGATGTTCAGAGGTTAAGAAAGTATAAGTCTAATAGTAGTATTTCCTGGGAGCTGTGGAGACTGGCTCCCCTCACCGTTGTAAGTGGCCTCGTCTCCTCCTCAACCTCAACTAGGCTACTGTTTTTGAGGAAAACTGATTATCCTGTAGGACATGGGAATCATCATGTTATTTTTGCAGCGGAAGGAAGTTAAGGGCTGTGTCCCCTTGGCTGCCCCAAGGGAAAAATCAGCATGGTCTAAATGGCAGCTCTCCTCAACGTCTGTCCAGGATGAGCTTTTCACTCACCCAAACAGTGCAGGATCCAGAGTTTCTGCCAAAACTAGGACTTCTGCAGAAGTCATACGAGGGCAGGTCTCCTGTGCAGGAGGAGATAACTGCTTTGGGTCTGTGCGACGACCCTTGGGGTAACGCCAGCTGGTGTCTCCTTGCAGGCATCGGAGGTGGAGCGGCAGCTCTCACTGCAGGTCCACACCCTCCGGGAGGACTTTCGGGAGAAGAACTCCTCCAGCAGCCAACACATCGTGCGGCTGGAGAGCCTCCAGGCCGAGGTGAGTCACCTGCGCTCGGCCGAGGTGAGTCACCTGCGCTCGCCCAGCTCCTTCAAAAGGCAGCCAGGGCTGTTTTCACCTGTGTAATGACCCTCCCTGAACTGAGTAAACAGAACCTGCTGTTGGAGCAAACAGAGGGGTGGCAGCAGTGGGGCAAAGGACTCCTCCAGCAGGAATTTTTGCTGCAGCCCAGGGATGCCTGGGCTGGCTCAGGCCAGCTTCCAGTGCTGCCTTGGCCACAGCATGCCCGGAAAATGAATGGATGAGAAGGATCTTCCAGGAGCTAAACCACGGCTGTGCTCCTGCAGGGCTGCTGCCCAGTTCGGGTTAAACTCTGGGGCACGGTGGGAAGGACTGCAAGGGGGTTTTTTTATCCTGTTCCTCATGCTTGCAAAGAAAGCAGCAATCCTCTCCTGCCTCTGAGCCACGCACTTGGGAAAGCAAGGAGCCCCTGCCTGTTTTAACTTTGGTACATTAGCAGGAATGATACAACCTTCCTTCCTCTTCCCTTCCCTGATGAGGTGTCACTGGGAACCATGTAGGCAGGAACTACACAGGTAGATGTCCAACTCTACTGCCCAGCCAGTTCTTTTATTTAAAGGCCGTCTGGAAAAGCTTTTCCTAAAATCTCTCAATTTGTTCTTTTCTCCCACTCCCACCTGCTCCTTGCTGGTCCCTCGCCTTTTCTTCCCCTCCCCTTGGTGTGGAGCAGCAGGTCCTTGAAGTAAGTACGGAGGCTTGGAAGGGTTTGCCTGCGTGTACATCGCTGTTACCATGCATGCCTGTCACTGTGCATGCCCACCTTGCCTCCTCACCTCCTTCCTGTTTTGCTTTCCAAATCCCATTCTCCCCATGTCCTTCCCATGGCCCAGGGCTCCGTTATACAGTTATTCACACTGTGTTCATTACTGGTTTGCCTGCCAAATACAAACTCTCGCTACAACCTCTGTATTAAACCTCTTATTTTTCTTTCTCCAACCCTCTCAAATCATGATGGTGGTGGGCAGAGACATCTCAGAAGCCATTAGTCACCTAAGAGCAGTTTCCAATACCTCCAGCAGCCTTTACCCTACGGAAATAGCAAGTCAACACACTTGGCTAACTTTCCTTTCTGCAGCCAAATCTTTCCAGCAACCTGGAAAGCAGCAAAGAGACAAGGTCCTAAAAAGGCCAAGAAAACAATGGGAAGTTGCTGAATTTGTCTACGGTCCATGGGTTGAAAGGAGGCCATAGGGACTATTTAGAGTTATACTGGGCTGGTGGATGGCTGGCATGCCAGTCCCCAGAGATCCTGTGTGTACTAATCTGGGAAAAGGCTCCTTCTTCTTGGTTAAACAAGAAGTGACCTTGGCTAGTGCTGATTCATCCTGTGCACTGTTCCCAGCTAACTGAGTCACGGAGGGTTTGTTTGGCACACTGTCCCTCCGCCTGAAATCACTGCCCTTGACAATTAAAAGAAATGAACCAATTTTAAAAGCAACTGATCGCTGGGAGGCTAAAAATAAGCATGGCACAGAAAGGAGTCTTCACAAGGAAAAAGACAGAAAAATCCCTGATGAGGACCTGATGAACACACAGCAATTAAGAACAGCTATGAGCAGTACTGTGGCACAGCCCTGTGGGGAGCAGGATCCCACAGGCTCACCCTGGATCCTGCTGGCTCACCCTGTGGTCTTCAGCACCCATACAGGAGAACATGCCACCATGCTCAGTTAGGGACTAGCCAGGAAAAGTAACTAGTTTTGCCCAGTCTTGCAAATGTTAAGGTAGAAGGGGTGGGCAGGGCTGGTCTCTGTTTAATCCTTTTGGACATTTCTACCTGCTCCCTGACCTGCCAGTGCCCATCCAGCCCTTTTAGAGCTGCCTTTGCAGCCTGGAGAAGGAGGAGTTTCCTTCCAGAGCCTTCCTAAGCTTTAAACCACACCCACAAAGTTTCTCTCATACAGGTACAGAATACTTATGCACATACTTTGGCTTTTTTTTGCTGTTCCATTTCTCTCTCCGGAATGCGATTTCCCTCCTCTCTGCTTCCTGCAAAGTGTGGGGTTCTGACACTGCCTCTCTTTCCTCTGCAGATCAAAATGCTGACGGACAGGAAGCGGGAGCTGGAGCATCGCCTTAGTGCCATGATGGAGGAGAACGACCTGCTTCAGGGAACCGTGGAGGAGCTGCAGGACCGAGTGCTCATCCTGGAGAGACAAAGCCATGACAAGGACCTGCAGGTGAGGAGGCAGCAGTGAGGCAGGGAAGGGATGGGGAAATGCAGTAAAAGACACGTTTTGGGGCAAAATTGGCCAGGAAGATAATCAAGAACTGAGAGTCAAAACAACTCATAAATCCATAGAATAAAATGCCTCATGGCAGCAAGTAAGGTCCCAGGTGTTCCCTGGGATCTGGGAACAGATAACAGGAGCCTCAGTGACAGCAAAGAGCAGCTTAGGAGGGAGATCTGAGCAAGGGAGTGGGACAGGGTGCTGCGGAAATTAGGTAAATATCAAAAGAAGCAGAGAATTTTGGTTGTAGTTCATTTTAGTTAACTTTCTAATAGTAGAATTGGCTTCAGAAAGGGCTTCTTTAGACACTGCTGTCCCAGAGGGCAGTCACTGGCCTCATGGCTCTCACTGCTCAGACAGTTTCCTGTGCTGTTCATAGCCATGTGTCACCAAACCACCCCCCAGAGAACCACCTGGCACCTCTGGGGCTTATGGCATCTTGAGAGAGAGCAAGATTTTTCCATTTTGCTGCCATGGGTTGACAACCCCTGAATCCCCAGGTCTGCAAAACAGCCCTGAAATATTTTTCCTTTTTTTTAACATGTATTTGTATTTGTGCATATATTTTTTAAAAATCTGTCTGTATCACTTTCTTTTTGGATTCATTTCCTACTGTGTTGTTTTCAGCAAACTGTTTTACCTGAGTCCTAACTTCTTCACAATGTTTCTCATTTTAGTGCTGATTAACTTGCTATTTTTATCTTTCAGGATATTCTGGAGTCTAAACAATGTCTAATGACATTTGGAGATTATTAAGCTCCAATAAATAGCAACACCAGCCAAGAGTACTTTTCTCCTGGCTGGAAACCCTGCTTTGTGTCACTCATTTCTCCCTCCCAGCTCCTTCAGAAACCAAGAGATTCATCCAGTCCTTATCACCTCCACTAATACTTTTTTTCCCATACCTTGATTTTCTTCACAAGCTGCACCAAAGCCAGATGGAGCTCCAGGAGGTGCGTCTGTCCTATCGGCAGCTGCAGGGGAAGGTAGAGGAGCTCAGTGAGGAGAGAAGCCTCCAAAACCTCAACACAACCAGCACATCCCTCCTATCTGAGATAGAGCAGAGCATGGAGGCAGAGGAGCTGGAACAAGAACGAGAGCAGGTATTTGCCCTCCAGCCCCTGGGAAAGCCCACAGGCCTCTGTGACCAGCCCCTGAGGGAAAGGGAGTTTATTGCATTTGATCTGGGTTTGGAAAGGGCCAGAAAATTGGGAACAACACTCTTTTGACCATATGAAGCCAAACCTCTGCATCCATTTCAAAACCAACAGAGCAAGCTAGACAGATATTTGTGAGGTTCAGCAAACACATGCTTCACTTTACCACGGAAGGAGGATTTCCATGGCCTTGGTGTCCCAGCCTCTTGTCTCTTGTTTCAGCTGAGGCTGCAGCTCTGGGAGGCCTATTGCCAAGTGAGGTATCTCTGCTCCCACCTCAGAGGGAACGACAGCGCGGACTCCGCCGTCTCCACAGACTCCTCCATGGACGAGTCTTCAGAAACCTCATCAGCCAAAGACGTCCCAGCCGGGAGCCTTCGGGCAGCTCTCAGTGAGCTCAAAAGACTGATACAGAATGTGCTGGATGGGGCAGACTCCACGGTAAGTTGGTGGCACAGAGACACCTTGGCTTGTGCATGTCCCGGGCCCAGGTGACAGAGCTTGCTGCAGGTTCTGCTGGATCTTGAAGTTCCCAGTCTCCAAGAAAACCTCTGTGGCCCACAGAGATGGGCTGTCACAGTGCACAGCCTGCTCCATGTGTCTCAAATGGTCAGACAAGAGCCAAGCACGTGGGGTTTCAGCCCTGCAATGGTCAGACCACCTAAAGTTCCAAGCTCATGCAATAAGTTTCAAGCTCATGCAACCGTCGTTGGCCTGGGAGTCATTCTGGAAAATTAATAAACGTAGGCTTACTTTGAGATTTTCAGTAAGTTAGAGTTTCAACGTGGAAATACTGCAGATTGCCTTATACATCACAGTTCAGTTATTTCTCTTAGGGTTTTCCTAACCTTGCTTTATTAGCAATAGCATCACAAAAGCATCATAACCCCTATGTGGGTAGGTTCTGTCCCTGCGAATTGTCACTGGGTATGAGTGTCGTGGCAAGAGCTGCCAGACGGGTGAAAGGTTTTGCTGGCACAAGATGATGTCTGTGGGATATTGTCCCCAGGCTGCTGAGCAGGAGGGGAGGACCACTCAGCATCCACAGGAGTGCAGAATTACAAAAAACACCTCACTTTTCACAATGGCTCAAATCAGGCCTGTTCCCATCCCCCACAAGCTGGTTGCATTGCCAGGATGACTTATTTGAGATGCCATGGTGAGGAACACAGTGCAGACCCTGCAGCTGCAGACCTGCATGGGAGTACTCACCCTCCTCGTTTAAGGACCCATAACAGCTGCAAGAAGGCTGAGTATAGAGATGAAGTTGTATTTGTTAAATAAAATGTGGAAAGTCCTGCAAAAGGTCCACAGACACAGAGATTGTAGCCATATGTTACCAAGCAGGTCTCTGTACATTTGGTTTGTGTTAAGCTCTGCATGCTCTTTGTATCATATGTAGAAGCACTACCACTGGCTGAGCATGTTTCTGCTGTGGAGGTATCCGGGAAAAACCCTGAAACTCTACCGAGGTCACATTCACATTTCCTTCTTCCTTGTTTAGTACCTCCATCCCAAACCGGTATCAAATTAATGCAATTGCCTTTTTTAAAGTGAAATCTGAGCAAGAGATTTCTCTCCCGCTCTCAGAGCTCTCGACGAAGCGACGACGACACGTTAGAGGAACAGATCAGGAGAACAAGTGAGGATTCACGAGCCCTGAGGGAATTAATGGAGGGAGAACGGGGGAAACTGAGGCAGAGTTTGGAGGAGCTGCAGCGACTGCACAGCCAGGTTAGCAATCCCCACACTTTACATGTGGTCTTGTAACACCAGTGTTCATCCTCCAAGACATGCCTTCCATCGAAGAGATCAACATGATAAATAACCCAGGAGGATTTAGGCCAAAACCACTTATGGCTGGATGAGGGAGACATTGTTAAACCCAGTGTAGAGGATTTATGCATTTAGAAGGAGAGTTTTTGACAGGTTGTCTGGGATCCATCCCAGGCATTGTCTCAAACAGCCAAACTTCCTTTAAACCTTTCTCCCAGTCCACTTTTCAGCCAATCTGTGTTGCTTAAGTTCATCTCAGCAGAAGACCCCAAAGTACAAGTCTGCTTGATATGGGGTACTAGAAACCCAAAGGCTTCCAGTCTGACCCAAATTGCTTGCACTAATCCCTTGTGAAAGACATATACATCCCCTGGATGGATATAACAATGCTCCTCTGCTGTGCATGAAGCAGGGTTTGACCCCTTCCATAGCAGCATCACAAAACCCTCAGAAATGCACACCCAGAGAATCCTAATCATGGCCAGCCTGTCACCCCAGGGCCAACAGGGCAAAGGCAATCTCAACAGCAACAAATGATCCAGCCCTGAAACCAACTCCACACCCAAGGCACAGAATCCCACTGCAACCGCACTGACCGTAGCACCACCCATGTCTGAGGTCCTGTGCCAAGAGCAGTAAATGGAGAGAGGCACCCAAAGAGATGCTCTGCAATCCCTGTTTCTGTGGGTCAAGACTCCAAATGCTGGAAGGGATCCAGAGGCTGCAGCAGTAGCATCCTTTGGTGAAGGTGCTTGTGCAGCGCCAACTGCACTGGAGCAGGGAATGGGATTAACACTGGTCTTGGCAGTGGTGCTGTATTGCCCTTTTGATGTAACCCTGTAGAGAATAAATAGGAAAACATCCCTGTTCAGAAAGTCAGCACAAGTCTGACAGCCTTGTGTAGGGCTGTGGGGGCTCCCACCACGGGACTGAAAAGAGTGAGAGCATCATTAAATACCCCAGCAGTGATGGCTGCCTGTGTGTGGGGGTGGGAAATGGTCCTGCTGACAGAGCAGCTGGTCAGAGGCAGAGTGGAGAAGGGGAGCAGCCCTGGAGCCCATCCTTCTCGGAGGACTGCTCCTCGCAGCGATGTGGCCACCACAAGAGACAATACTGGGGGTCCAAACTTCTGCCCCAGTGAGACATGAGCCCAGACACTTCTCTGGCTGTGCTGCCATGGTCCTGTGCATCACCCCCAGGTCCCCCTTGCCCTTAAACACACCTGAGACAGAGGACACAAGGGCTTGATGACTGCAACCTGGCTCTGCTGACCAAGACCTTTCGAGGCTCTTTCACACGTTTTGAGTGACCACCTGTACACCACCCTGTGTGTCTGGAGCAGCACCTCACACACGAGGCCTTGACAGGACACTAGGAGGGAGCAGCACGTGGTTGTTTTTTGCTGTGACTGATCGTCCCAAACTCCCAAGCCAAGAAGGACCAGAAGACCTGGCCTGGATCGCAAATCTGGAACCCTGTCTCTGCTTTTAGGGGTCTCTGACTACCAGAGCTCTGAATATTTAGTGAACAAAGCGAAAACTGCACCTCTATTTTCTTCTTACACCTCTATGTGATATGAAGAAAGATGGGGCATAGCTACCAGTGTAGCAGACATTGCTCTTGGAGAAATCCTCCAGCCTCTCACAGCAAGCACACATCTCCCACAGCTTTTGCCTGTAACCCATCCTTGCACTTGCTCCCCGTTAATAATTATTCTCACCTTCCACCGAAGAGGCAACATCATCTTCTGTTCAGGTGCTAAAGAAAATCAATGCACATGGAAATCTGGTCCAACCTGGGGGAGCAGTGCTCTGCTGCCTCCTCATTCCTCTGTGCTGTCACTGGTATTGATACAAAGGGAAACTCCTCCTAAATGGCTTTTGGATCCGTAGCACCACACACATTCATTGCTCCTGCTTGAGAGCAAGGTGAGCTGGTGGGGATGGGAGTCACCCCTGCCTCTGTCTACACTGGGAAATGGTTTCACATCTTCTCCCTGTCAGTCTTCTCCCTCAGTGGCATCCCATTCTTACCTGAAGCACAGATAAAACTAGTTAAAATCCCAAAACATTCCCCAAACACTGTGTTTTGGGCCTCTTGATCCTCTGTCCCCTGGGAATTCTGCAGAAGTGCTCAGCACCTTTCACATTGCCCCACTACTGCTCTCTGCCCCATCGCTGCCCTGAGGCGCACCCCACGGGGGGCTGTGGGAGGGCAGGGCTCAGGAACAGCTCCCCAATTCCCTGGCAGCCCCGGGACACCATGGGGAGTCTCTGCACACAGACAGGGTGTGTTCACACCCTCCTCCGCCCCGCCCAGCCACACCGCCCTAACGGCAGATCCTCCCACGCCCTGGATGTGATGAGCCCTTTTTGACTGTCTGCCCTCTATTTAAAGATTTCTTTGAAGATTCAAGCACTACTGAGCTGCATTTAGAGACAGGAGGTGGGTCAAACGCTGGAAGGGTTTCCAGGTGATGGAGTAGTGTAACAGAGCATGTGTGTGCCCTAGACAAAAGAAATTAAACGTGTATGAAATATTGCAAAGCTCTGCTAATGCGATCCTTGCATGATTTCACACCCTATTAACTCACTCTGCACAGGACCAAAACGATAGATCATTTCTCAGACTATTTAAGACTCCACACATATTTTAAAGTCTAATTAAAATTGTAAGATGTGTCAGTAACACCTTCCATGGCATGAAAGGGAATTTTCATATCCTTTGTCTACAGCTTCATTCTACAGGAGACATAATGGCCCCTTCAAAAAATCTTATTTGCTGCTACATTATGTTAGCAATAATTTAACCCTGGAAAGATCAGAATTACAACAGGCAGGCTCAGAGGATGCATTCACAAGACAAACTGCTTGGAGAGGGGCAATATTTTAGTGCTGATGCCATAGTGACAGCAAAGTCACAGATGGGTCCTGCTCTGTTTTCAGTGCTGTTTCTGCATGTTACTGAGGCTTAGTGACCATCTCACTCAGACCAGCACTGCCACCATCCCAGGGAAAGCCAGCACACTTTATGAGGTGTTGCACCAGCACTAACAGCCCCCTCCCAGCAGACACAGCTTCTCCTACAAGCAGGGGAGCTCAGCCTCCAGGTTGGCCCATGTGGGGTTTTTTTCCACACACACAGTCGTGGTGAATTTGCCTGAGCAGCCCTGGGTTTCACACCTTCCTTCTGCCCACAGGTCACGCTGCTGAGTGTGGAAATGACGACGCTGAAGGAGGAGCGGGACCGGCTGCGAGGAGCTGCCGAAGACAAGGAGACAAGCGAACGGCTCCTGCAGGCCATCAGGGACCGGGACGAGGCCATTGCCAAGTAAGTGGCATGAACAGCCAAGGCCAGGCTGGGTCAGCAGTTACAGAGTGCCTTGGCAGGAGATGCCTCTGGGGTGGATTTGTCTACCCTCTGCAAATCTGAGTAGCTGTTACAGTGTGATGGAGCGAGTCTCGGTTTCACTGGACTTGGGAAATGCTGCCAGGAGCTTGGGAACAGGGCAGGAGATGCGGATTTCCAGAGCTGCCCCATGGCAGGATTGGGGACATTAAAGAGGATGCTGTGAAGCATGTTTTTGCCATCCCTAGTGCTGGCATGAGTCACTGCAAGGAGGAGAGGACTTCAGGGAACCAAATGGTCTGCCCTATTTGTCGTATTTGAATTCTTTTGCTCTTCCAGACACACCCTGCTTTCCTGCCCATCCCCATTACAGCCCTGCTTGGGCTTCTTCCCTAAACCATTTCATTTCTCTGGTCACTCGCTCTCCTTTCCTGTTCCAGGATCTTTCTTACATCTCCAGTCCTGTAATTCTCTGTTTCTCCTTTTGGGATTCTCCCACTGGTTTGGCTCTTTATTTTCCCCATCCTCCTTGCACACCTGTGCAGTTCTGCTCCCCTGTACCCTATGCCCCCCTTCCCCAGCTCTGTCCTTGGGCCTGCCAAAATGCCCTGAGCACTCTTTGCCCCGAGGAGAGGGGCAGAAACATTCACACCTCTGTGCTCCAGCTAGAAAGGATATATGTGGTAATCTCTTCAATAAGCAGATGAACCAGGACACCACAAGTCCATCTTCTTAGGGAAACTCAAGCCCCGGGCAAGAGGAGAAGCACAGGAGCATTGCAGCTCTGAAGGTGCAGGAGCTAAATCAGCCTGCACCATCCCTTCACCTTTCTTAAGTGACCTGATCATCCCTGCTGCTCTTGCCCAGGTAGCTGGCTACCGAATTCCCATCGCTGTCCCCTGTAACACCTCCATCTGTTGGCAAGGATCAGGAGCATCCCAGCTGTCTGCCAGGCGCAGAGAGAGGTGGTTCTGACATTTCCAGTGCGTGTGGGTTGCGGGCTGTGCTGTGGCTATGGCAACACGCTGCCATCAATCCCCTGGTAATATCCAGCCAGCAAGGGGGAGCTCGGCAGCAAAAGCCTGTCTAAGGTGCTCAAACCAGAGCCGGGAGTGGAAGGGCACAGTTTCTCCAATCCACTAATGACCCTGCTGGCACAAAGCACCAATATTTACGGCTCACTGTCGTGCAGCACAGGAGCCCAGGAACGGGGACGAGAGGAGTGTGCAGGGGGGAGTGGCGGGTGATTAATGAGCAGAAAGTGGCAGCAAGTGAAAGCAGACAAGAGCGACTTGTTGCTGGAAATGAAAACATCCCTCCCAGACCGAGTGGGCTGTTCCCAGGCACTGAACCTCCTGGGAGGCTCGTGATATGCTTCCCACCTCACACCTCAAGGGTTAAGTTGCTTTTGTTGAACCCATCCCCCAAAAAATCCCTGACTCTGAACAGAAATAAAATCACTGCCCGAGGCAGACATCTGGCGTGGAAAATTTTTGCTTGAAGCTGAAGTTTGGCAACATGGGAAGCAATAGGAAAACAGGATCCTATAATAGGAAGTGTTAAGCAACCAGTACCTGGAATATAAACACAAGTTCTCAAATTGCTCTTCTGCAGGGGGAGCACAAGGGAGCTATTAGGAGGGGAGGAATTAGCTACAGTTAATAAGATGTAATTATTTCTCTCGAAAATGTTTGCAAGGAAAGATGGTTCCCAGCAAGTCATGTTGCAGCTTCCCATCACACAGCAGTTAATTGAAAACTTAAGCTTTGTGCTCACCTGTTGTGCTCCCAGTATGGTGAGCAGCATTTCCTGGCTTGGGCAGCTTACTCCATCCTGAAGGATAATTCCTTTCCACTGGCAGCTGGAACATCTCAGCCACTGAGCACTCAGGGCCCTTTGGGCAACCTTGTCCATGGTCTTACAGGCCCAGAGGCCATCAAATGCCTGGAAAGAAATGCAGCAGTGGTGTTCCCAACCCCACTGAAATTGGGATCTCTCCTTAAAGCATAACATTTAATTCAAACAGTTTTAACAGTTTGTCATTCTTTAAAAGCATTTGCTGTGATAAGCTCTCATTCCTTTCTTCCTTCAGTCCAAGTACCAAGTAAAAGCACAATTGTACTCTTTAAAGGTTTTGTCTGTTTGTTTGATATTTCAATTTATTGATCAAGTGATTAGACACAGGTCATTTGATTTTTAGCACATACTGTTCTTTTCTATGCATTAGTAAACAGAAGAAAAGGAAAGAATATTTATATATAGATTTTACCATGTTTTAGATCTCTACTTTACTGGCAGGTCGTGCACATTATCCAGGCACAATATTACCTTACACAGCAGTGCATCTGATTTTCTTTTTGTATTCTTCATTGTGTGCTTACCAGAAATCTGCTGGTTTTATAGTAATGATGTCAACAGCTCTGTCCCACTCTTCAAATTAATAGATTGTCCAGAATAGAATGGAGATGAACAGTTTAGGAAGCGAGGACTTGCCAATGAAAGAAATTGTTGACTTCTCCTCAAGGATATTTTTAACTCTTGCTTTAAAAAAAAAAAAAAAAAAAAAAAAAAAAAGAAAAAAGAGAAGTCACATGCCCCAATTTCTGTGATCCCCACAGGAAGAACGCGGTGGAGGTGGAGCTGAGCAAGTGCAAGATCGACATGATGTCCCTCAACAGCCAACTGCTGGATGCCATCCAGCAGAAGGTGAACCTCTCGCAGCAGCTGGAGGCCTGGCAGGTGAGCAGCCCCGGCCCCACAGGGCAGGGTCTGGGTGGCACGTGGTCCCAGAGGCACCTTTGGGTGACTGTCCCCCCTCCCTGTGGGTTTGCTGCGTTCTCAGCCCGTAGATTGGGGGGTTTGGTTTCGGCTCTGCAGGAGCCAGTGGTGCAGTGGGACTCAGGGGGCTGAGCTGCCCTCCCTGCTCCAAGGTGTTCAGCTGAGAGCTGTTCATGATACAGGAACACTCATTTAAACAGACTGTGTCTCATGGCTGCAAGCAGAATGGGGAACGTGCACATGGCAGAGTAACCTGCTGTGCCCCTGGAGGGGAGGGGTCCGTGCAGGAGGTGTCCCCAGCAGGTACAGCCTTGGGGATGTGTGGACACAGCATGTCCATGCATTTCCACAAAGGACCAGAAAGGTGGGAGGGTGGGAGACAGAGGGGTTGTTATGACTGTTGCTGCACTGTTTTCATCAACTCAGAAGATCCATCAAGACGGAGAAGCTAAAATCCCAGCTCTCCACCAAGGTAAAAAAACCAAACCCATGGCAGTCCCACAGCTGCCCTGGAGATGCTCTGCTTGGGGTCAGTGGGGAAAACCCTCATCAAGGCAGAGAGCCCTTGAGAGCAGGCAAAGCTGTCTCCTCCCAGAACCAGCACTGAGGGAGGGCTACTTTAACACCAAATAAAGCAGAATCAAAAGGTCTGTGCCATTTAGAGTGATTTGTTGCAGACCGTGCAAGACCCCAACTCTGCTAAAAACCAGCCTGACCAGTAGAAACCTTTCCCGTACAACCTCGCTCCTGTCTCAACTCCACTGTGTTTTCGTTTCTCTCTTTTTTTTTTTCTCTTCTTTTCTTTTCTTTCTCCTGCTTACAGTTTGCTTCCTCAGGGCTTTTTACTATCTGGCTCCTTTGGTTTCTGATCTAGTGGCCTTTCTCAGTTCCTGTACCAACAGCTTTAGTCGTACACCCCTCCTGCCTTTGAGGTGAGCTCCCCACACCCTCGCCATCCCCTTGCCTGCTCCATCTGCTGCCACCATCACCCACATCCTTCTCTGCCCTCACCGTCATCTGGCAAGAGGGGCCAGTGGGGGATCTCCATTACCCACAATATTCTGCACACACACCCCCCACCCCAGCACCAGGCCAGGGCACGAGGGGTAGAATCCCCTTGTCACCATGGCAAGGCTTTACCTGGTCACCACGGGAAAAGCCAGGCTGAGGTGCACATGTTATTAACCCTCTGTATCCACTTATCAAGGATCTGGAAAACTTCCTGAAATAGAGACTGGCATAGGAGCTGTCTGGATCCAAGTTCTGCTTCAGTTTGGATGGGTGGTATTTGAGACCTACTTAGTACACTTAGTATTTAGTGCTAGAGTAAACCCAGCTTAGGGTTTAACAACAGGTCCTACTGCAGCAATACAACAACCCCAGAGCTGCTCCCACCAGCTCTGAGGTGAGGCCCAGGCCCACTAGCACAGCAGTAAGTTGTCTCCAACTTACTGACCTAAAGCATTATTACACAGCAGCAAAATAGTTTCCAACACCTAATGTCCCCAGAACAGCAGCTCAACCACAGAGGCACAAAACAAGTCAGGTGATTTATGTATTCTGGGGGCTGCTTTCCAAAGGTGAATGTTTCTGATAAAACAGAATAAGAGTCTCTGCTTTAGCTGGGCATAAGTAAAAGCTTTAATCTGATAGCATTTTGTTCTTGCACCCTTCTAGTCTGCATTTTACCAAGGACTCTCAACAAGATTACTCTGTTCTGTAAACACATAATCATACTGGCTATAAAATAGGACACAAGCAAAAAACCTCCACAGCCAAGTGCTGTGCTCTCTGATTCACACATCTGACAGACAGGGGCCCAAACACAGTGGACTCTCAATAGTGCATACTGTATTTTTATATATATATATAATATTTTTTGTGTATATATATAAAAAATATATATAAATCATACTCACCCTTTGTCGTGTGCTTGATCAAGGACACAGATCTGCCATGCAGGAGCCTGGGTACCTACTTCATTTACTAGAAGAGGTGCCTTCAAAATCCCAGTGCCATACATTTTCACATGGCAGCTTCAGCTCTGGAAACCTGTTTCATTTTAATACTGATGTTTACCTTAACCTCTTCAACTCTCCCTCTGCCTTTCCTCTCTCCAGCCCTGCTCTTAAAAGATCCAAAGCTTCCCCAGTCTGTAGCTCTGCACCCTCCTGCTCCTCCAGGGAAAGTCTCCATAATAAATTCAGGTCCAGGTCATGGCTATTGATCCTTTTCCCTGCAGAAAATGCTGCAACAAGAGATTAAACATCGTTCAAGTTTCCACTTCTACTTGGCTGATTTGATTCCACAGAGCACCTGGGTCACCTGCTGGGCAATGGCAGCACCTTCCCTTCTGTCCTGGTGCTTCCCTGACAGGCTGCCTTGCATGAGGTGCCAAATGAACAGCACTTCCACCACTACAGCCCATCCAGACAATCCTTGTTCTCACCAGATAGTGCCTTCAGTCCTAATCAGGGACCAAGCTGCTGGAGAACATTTGATTCCTCCTGCAGGGCTAGTTTGTGGACACACATTTTCACTAAGCTGCAGTTTAAACATACAGTTAGAGCAGAAGTAACGGATTTGAAGGTTTAAAATCTGTAGAATTGATAGCCATGTTTTCAAGGAACACGGCAGCTCACCGTTACTGGCAACAGAACTGGCTAATTATTTTGTGTAGAGTAATTCCATTGTGCTGCAAACATGGACAAAAACAGAGAATTTCTGGTACATCTCAAAAGCCCCAGTTCATGCCGAGCTGCCAGTCAGATTGCTTCCACTGCTCTGCTCTGGGGGAAGGAGCAGATTTAAGGGATGAGCTCAGTTCTCTTTGGTAAGTCTGGTGCAAAGCCCACGTGGGGTCTGGACGGCCCCCACACCTTCCCCAGCCCCTCAGCACCTTCCCCGAAGAAGCCCCACTAACGTGGCTGTGCTGGCAGCTCTGCCACACCTGCCTGCTCCCCACGGTGCACACACAGGCCTGCTCAGCACAGACGTCCTTCCTTCTTCCAGCATCTGCTTTCAGCTGCATTTGTTCTTTTTATTTATTTCTCCCCCCAAAGGGGACATCTACAAGCTGCAGACAGCAGAGGAACATAGTTCAGGGGTGTCACAGGGTCCCAAGCAGGCTCAGTGCTCCTGGGTGAGAGCACCTGAGTGATTTATCCCTCAGAACTGTGTGATTTATCTTCCTGGCTCACTGAAAAGCCTCACGGCAGCAAGCACAGCTGAGCCTGCTGTCGGGTGGGGGCTCAGACCTGTCCCCACTCTTGTCATCCCTGCTCCATCTCATCACTGCACGTTTCATACCCATTTCAGCCGCATCCCAGCGCGAGCTCCCCTGGAGCATCAGCTGCCACTAACACCCCTCTCCTCTCCCTCTGCTGCAGGATGACATGCACAGGGTCATTGACCAGCAGCTGATGGACAAACACCCGAAGGAATGGAGCCAGCTTGCTTATTCCTTCTCCAGTGGCTCCGGAGCCAAGCGGAGTGCCAGACCCTCCCCCGCGTTCAGGCCGGAGCAGCAGGGGGACGAGCCCGTCGGGGCGGAAGGAAACCGTCTCTTTTCCTTTTTCAAGAAAAATTGATTTGAAAAAGAGAAAACTCTCCAACAGTTCCTGCTTCAAGATGGGGAGTGGGGCAGCTGCCCAGCTTGCTGATGGACCCAAGTCTGATCCACTGAGTAAAAAAGAAGGGGGCAAAGGAGTTAACCCTTGAGACTCTGCACTATTTACACCGCACCTGGTCTGAACCAAATGTTTACATGAATTGGAGATTTGCAAATTGACAATGTGATACTAATAGAAAGAAACTTTTCTTATTCTATAAGTGAAGTGATAAACTTCAGGGTATATTTTAGGCGCTTCGGCACAGTCCAGTTTCTGCTGTGAAGAATACTCTGATTGTCTTAAAAGCATTCTCATGCTGGAGAAGGAAATAAGCAGCCCCAAGACAGAGCAGTGCAGGGGATTGAGAACTGCTGTCACAGTGAGCACAGGGGGAAGAAGAGGCTGAATGTAAGAGAAGAGAGGGGAGTCATTTATACCACCCTCCAGTCCTGGCAGCTGTGACATCCTTCATCCATCCCACCAAGACTGGAGTCACTCTGGCCCCAGCACTGCCATGTTTTGACAAATGTAGCTTTCTCTGTGGTGGAAGTTGAGCCCTCACTGCAGATCCTGCCTGGGCACCTGCAGCTCTGCGTGGCTGTTCACCCTCGCTGGGAATCCAGGCTCCTCACAGCTCAGGGCAGGGGGCAGATTGCTGGTGTCACTGTCTTCTCCAGCTCCCTCCTGTTACAGAGGTAAGAGTTGCAGTCTGTAGCTACACAGAATGTTAAGGATTTCTCCCCAAGAGACTGACCATCTACAACAGATTACAGACTGGATTAAAGTTGTGGGTGTTTGGTCCTGGGGCAGCTGCTGTCCCTCTGGTGACCAAAGGTAGTTGAGGAGCTTCAGCAAGTCACACACTTCTCCCCAAAGCCATGCACACCTCCCAAACAGAGAAGAAACCTGTCATTTTAACTGGATAGGTCCCCAAAAACCCAACTAATAATTCACTGAAAGCCTACCCATAATGATGTCAGTGGGTCTTTGACACTGGGTTGGCACTCAATCCTCAGAAAGCACACTGGCATCTGCCTTCACTGAGGCCAAAGGCCATCAGGGTGTCTACAAAACTCTGGAAAGCCTGCAGGTTACTCTGCCCTATGCAGTAACATTGGCTGGGGCCCGGCAGAAAGGAGGAGTACTTGTCCCTGCCTGCAAGTGAGTTACTTCTCAGCCCTTTGGCAAGCAGGGAACCAAACCTCCTACTGATCAAAGATGATCAGAGCCTGCTTTGCACGACTTCATCAACAAGAAGCAACGTGACTTTTTTGGTGTACGCACACAGCAGTGCTGGAAATCCTGCAATACTCAATTAAGGACCTTCCCTCTGCACTGGATAGGCACCTTACAGCTCTTCTCTTTAACACAGTCTACCATCATAAGCCAGTGAGGAATGCCAGGCTCAGTTCAGAGATGTCCTGCTGCTGTCATGCAATTTTCACACATTCTTGCAGTTTATGATACCCACAGGCCCTAAGTTGTCTCCCTGCTGCTTTAAACAGGCCACCACCTACACTGTCCCACAGGAAACAGAGCTGGGTACACCTTCAGCTCTGCCCTGCTCAGCAACTTTGGTGCTAAAACACCATCCTACAGGGAGCTGCTCTCTCTGCTCACTATTTACAGGAACAAGCTTTCTGCTAGAATTAGGTATCAAAAACCTTCTTCTAAGCAGCAGGTAAGAGGCTGGTGGCTTGGGTTTTATTATTATTCAACTTACCTATGGGACAGAACATCCATAATACCTCAGTACAAATATCCTTTCTGCCTACAAAGATTTGAGCATTCCCATATTTTCTTGTTAGCATGAAACTACTGCACTGATATTAAATCATCTTGCACTAAGATAGCTCCATGTACAAGAAGCAGAGTACTCTGAGGTTGGAAGCTATGGTAAAGAGCTGAGTGGTAAGACCCATTTACTTGAAAGCAATGAAACCTGGATTGCAGAGCCTGCTCCAGGAAATACTTGGGCAAAGCCCCACCAATACAGCTTGATGCTTATGGGGAAAGGAATCCGAAGTCTCACAGGCAGGAAAAGAAACTGAACCTTGGCCTCTCCTTTCTAGGCAATGCTCAACTGCTGAGTATCTGCTTGTATCCACTTGTGCAAGCGAGGGAAAGGGATGTAGCACAGTGCCAAGTGCTCTCAGGATGGTGAGTCCTCATCCTCCTGTCTTACCTGTACTGTGACTCTCCACAGGACAAAGACATGAGGCACATGCTCAGCATCTCCTGCTGCCAGGACTGTTACACCCACATGCATTAACGTAACCTTTGATACCTGCAAAAGGAGGGTTCACGGATGCCAGCAATACCTGTGAACAGTTACACCCTGAAAAGGATGCTCTGCTTATTGTGGGAGAGCCACGTGAACATCTCGGTCCTCACAGACCTTGTTTCTGCTGTCAGTTGTCACTTCCCAGGCCCCACCAGCTCTCTCTTCAAGCCACATGCCCAGCAGCTGTGTGGGACTCCACCCTCGTGAGGATGGATGGATGGATGGATGGATGCAATCCAAAGGCAAGGGCCTTAAGTTATCCCATGAAGATGCAGTAATGAGATGAAGAAAGGTGCCTTCTGCTACATGTTTGCTGAGGAAAGCGACTCATTCACTTGCAGGGGTAGGCACAGCACATCTCTTCATTTAAGGAAAATCCTTAATCCCAGTGCAGTTTTATGTATTTAATAAGAGTGATGGAAGAGATTGCAAGAGGAAAGTCAGCGTGTTCCAAGGTGCCAGTTGGGTATGGTTTCTTCAAACTAGCCCCTTAACCCTAAAGACTTAGTTGCACTACTAAACCCAGAAATACAAGAGAACTGGGTGTAATGAACTGGACAACACACCAAAGGAGACCTCCTTGTGCTGAGCTGCTACTCCACAGGAACAGAAACTGCCTTAACATAGCAGCTAGGTTTTGTCGTTCTGTCTTCAAAAACCTCACCCGTGCAGTCCTTCACACTCATTTGTCACGTTGTGTTTTAACAAGGTCCCGACTACTTCACTTCCCACTGTCATCAAAACACTCACCTCCATCCTGTCACAGCCAGGAGCCTGGAATCAGCCTTGCAGTGCTGGTTAGAAGACACTTCACTCGTGGTACTTGATGCTCCCAGGACACACATGGCATAACGGACACATCGGCTCCAGTGGATGAGATGGAGGAAGCGCATTAATCCGGCAGGTACTCAGGATCTCAAAGGAGATTTAAGGCGTGGGATCAGCAGCTCTAAACACAACCCTCAGCCTTGCTTTTGAGATAATGGTAAATAAAGCAGTAGTGCTGCACAGTCACTGTTCAAATATTGCACAGAGAAGAGATGCCTGCTGAGATTAAGGTTACAAAGGACTTTCCCGCAGTTCAGTAACAGGTGACTGTTTGGGCAAACGTTTGTTACGGCAGCCCGAGGGAAAAGGGATCAGTCTCCCCTTCACAAACTCTGTAAGGGAAGCCACTGTAAACAAGGAACAAGTGTAACTGAAAGGCAAGTCACTAGCACTTTATCTTATTACAAACTTAGATCAGCAACTTGCCATCCAGGTGAACAGCAGATCAGCTAATGACAACAGAATAATTTTGCACAGAGAAGCAGGAAGGGAGGCTGCAGGCAGGGCCGATGCACTTGTCCTACTTAGGATGGTAAATTCCAGATTTGCCTCTCCATCAGGCAAACTCTCTACTCCCCACTCAGCTATAAAAAGCAAGATTGTTTGAACCAAAAAGCCAAGAAAGGAAGTGTCTGGGTGCTGCAGCAATGATTCCCTTGGATCGAGAGGGAAAAAGCACACAGCAGGGACAAGCAGAAAGAATGTATCTATAGATATGTACATATACCACAGTGCTGTAATTTTTGTATGTAGCAGTAATGTAAATAAATGTATGGTTTTTATAAGATACATATTACAAAAATCTATAAAGGCATATTTTTAGTAAAAACAATGCTCTACTTCTTTTGTAAATAGTTCTCTTCAGAATAAAACAGATCATTTATAAGATACTGTCTCAGCTCTCACTGCTTACTGTGCTTAGCTGCAAAACAAGCTCATTTTTTGAACTGTCATTTAACACCCAACAGCATCTTTAGTGCTGCATCATCCCAAGAAATTCAGCCACGTAAAGCACTTGTGTGTGTTCAGAAGAGAACGGGCCAGGAGAAAAAAAACCAAAACATCTGAAGCATCTGATTTACCAGAGGAGCTGGTAAATCATCCCACCTTCCAGCCACTTGTGTTGTTTTACTGGCTGTTATATGGAGGCAGATTCAAAGTGTAAGGAGTTTAGACACAACACACAGACAGTGACACACCTCCAGCTTGCACCAGCCACAGTTCAGACCATCCACACGTGCTCAGGATTCCCCTCTCCCTAGTCCTACCAGAAGGGTGCAGATGGAGAAAAGGCACCTTCCCACAGCAGGTTTCCATCACACCTCGCCAGGAGTGAGGCCTTGCCCTGGGCAGCTGCTCGTGCATGGAGGGCAGCAGGGCAAGGAGATGCTGAGGGCAGCACACACAGCCATGGCTGCAGAGTTCCTGCACAGATTAATTAAACACACATTAATTTCCTGGGAAAGTGAGGACAGTCTCCAGATGCTTTTTAATCACCTCAGGGGCTGACCCCTGCTGCCTTGGAGGAGCTTTCAAAGCTCACTCAAGACTTCTTGTTGAACAGAAAGACAAAAGATTACAGCACAATCACAAGCATCACGCAGAAATAAGTTACCAGTTCCAGTTTACCCTTCATTCACATTTAAAACTAAAATAGCAACTGGACATTTGAAAGCATTAATTGTGGTTTTGTCAATATCCCCTCCCAGGAAAAAAACAATACAGCAGCAGAGCTCACCCCTGGCTTGCCACCCTCCACCTCCAGGTGCTGGTCAGCAGAGGAAACAGAGCCTCAAAAAAAAAAGATTTGGCAGCTTGTAACCTTTATTTTTAGTTTTTTAAAATTATTTAAAAAGCATAATTAGAAACTTTCATTACAGAAATAATCCTAGCAAACCAGTTAGACATTCCATTGCTCAACATTTAGGAAACTTCACATCAGCACCACTAGAGACACAGTCCCCACCCCTTCCAAGTGAATAGTTGTGGCAAGAGCAGAGGTAACTGCTCCTCTACAGCCAGCTCTGGGGGGAAAAAAAAAAAAAAAGAAATTCCCACTTTAAGCCAGGAAGATGGAAACCTGGATTGGCAGAGTTCAAACCATGGCCACCAAGACCTGGACTCAAAGAGGACCAACTTTTCCATATAAGAGAACACTCCAGGCTTGGGTGCACCATTTCCTCATTTTATTGCATCATTTCCAGTAAATTCAGACATTTTCTGTACTTCTGCCTATATGAAGTTACTCCCTCCTAGATCTGCACACACGCTACCACAAGAGTCCCAAAGTTAACACAGCTGGGCCCTTTACTCTGCAAGGGGTAACTGTCACAGGACAGCTCCATTCCCACGGGAAGGCTCCAGGGATGGCCCAGCTCCTCCTGGCACACACCACATTCAACACCAGAGAGCATGGACTGGTGGGAATTCAGCCACCACTTTCCACAGCCACTCAAGTCTTACAATTATCAGAGCTCACTCCAGCAGTATCATCCCAGCTCACTCTTATTCTTGGGTTACCAATGCAAGATATGTGAAGAAAAGAGACGGGTGAAGGCAGCTGGATACATATCCCAGCACCTGAACTGATTAAAAAAACCATGTGTTACACATTCATTGTTTGCATTTTGTAAAAAGTCTCTAAAGTGATTGACTGTGACGTGATTGTATGATCGGGGCTTTTACCACAACCCGAAAAATCTAAAAAAATGCAGGCAAAATAAGTGACTAAAATTTAGCCTCTCCTGGGGGAAGGGGGAGGAAGGGAGAGAAGTGGGCTGACTCCAAGCTCATGGACAGCAGTGAATCACATCCTACCAAACTAAGGCCAGCAATTCCATAGGGCCACTTACAGACACACTGAGTTATGCCCACCTTCAAGGCCGTAAAGGAAGTCATACCCTCCATGCCTTTTAGTCATTTTAAGGAAAAGTTATTTTTTAATATTATTTAGGCAATTATTCAGGTGCTGAGCATGTCCTTTCAGCCCAGACATTTGATATTTTAGTTACACACACATACACTCTCCACCTTTAACTACATCTATTCAGGCTGAGGAGCTGAGCCCTTGTTTTCCCAGAAAGGCCAACAAGGGCCAGGAAAACATTGAGCACAGTGAGCCCAGTTTGTTTCCAAGGGTGATCCTCCACCACCACATAACCCAAGCAAGCAAGCTTTCCATTTCTTTGCATTAAACAGCAGTCCTCCTTCCTAACAGAAGAATTCTGGGAATGATCCTGCAGCAGCTTTCATATTCAGACATCAACCCAGAACAGCTGGATTTATTTTCATGCCTTTTCTCTCTCAAAAAACAAAAGCTTTGCCACCAAAATTCACATTCAAGTTCAGATTGCCTATCTGTGGACAGGGAAACAAGGAGAAGTTTGGGTTTTTTGGCAGAATCACATGAATTTTGTTCTTCTCAAAAGAAATGGACCCTCACTTAGGACACTGGCAGAACCAGAAGCAGAGGTCAAAGAGTTAAACTTTGCTTTAAAAAAAAAAAAAAAAAAAAAGGTTTTATCCAAATAAATCCCACTTCTGCAGGTCAGTTTGTTTTCCAGTATCTTGATACAAACTACAGGAGAGCACAGGTACAGCTGGGCTGCAGCACAAGGAGGTGAAACCCAAGGATCCAGCCACAAATCTGGACCACGGCAAACTGAAATTCAAGGCCCCAGCAGCAGCACCAGCTGCCAGCCCAGGGGCTGGTGAAGTGAAACCCCAGGCTCCAGCAGTGACACCTGCAATCCTGGTACCTAGAAAAACACAGCCTGAGCCCCAGTAAAAGCCTGGGACTCCAGGAGAAGCCAGAGGCCCCAGGGGCACCAGTTGCCAGCCTGGAGCCCAACAGAAATGCAGCCAGAGGCCCCGGGAAGCAGTCGCTGCCAGCCTGGGGCCACCTCGAGTTAAGAACTTTGTACTATTTCTTTAAAAAGATGAACTCTGCAGTCCATGATTGGTTGACATTAAGAAGGCAGAAGCCAAAGCGACAACAGGGAGGCGAGGCTGGTTAAAGCAATATACATTATATACAAACTCTTGGGTTAATTAGTCCACTTGGTAGGCAACGTCCTTCTTGTCTACAAGGCGCACTGGAATGAGCAGGGGAGGAGAGGGGGGCAAGATTCCATCCGATACCTTCTTGGCACTGAAGTGGTAAGGTGCCAGCGCCTCTTGATAGAAAACATGGAGAAAAAAATAATCTTTAAATAACGGCACAAAACTGAGAAAGTCCTCCCAAAGCCTGCCCCAGTGGAATTGCCCGAGTCTAGCTGGAGGGGCTGATCTGTCTGAGAGCAGAGTCTCTGCAGCAGGGAAAGGGCATTAGCAGCACCTCTTCTTCCTTTTACTGTTCTTCGTTAGCTTCACCACATCGTTCTGTTGCTGCTGTTGCTGCTTTGCTAAGTTTTCTTTCTTTGCTCGCAGGACAAGCTCTGTAATGCAATTAAACATCTGCAAGAGAAACAAGCGCGGTCAGAGCTCCCCAGAACTCGGGCTGGCTCCTGTGGGGGTGCTGCTCTTTTGAAGAGACTCCACTGCTCTAGGTATTTCAATCATGCTTCAGAGATCTTCCCCAACCCACTACAGGCCAAGAGGAAATCCAGTACCTTCCCAACCCACTCCCAAGATAAATTGATAGCACCTCTATCCCCTTTTCCAAATCAGTAAATAAAAACAGGTCAGTTTGGCAGCTGAGGCCACGAGTGAAGACTGGGCAGTCCTACCTGCTACAAGCATTCTCCCTAATGACAAGTCTTTTCTGAGACCCTGTCTAATATGTGAGCACTGCAAAGCTACTGAAAATAGCAGCGTGGGCTCCTTCATTTCGCTTCCCCAACTCTTCCAAGCACAGCTGGATGTCTCTTTTTGACATTTTACCTACTCGCAACTCGTACAAAGCACTTCATCTTTTCTTCCTCAATGGGAAGAATGTAATTTTAATTTTTTCCCCACACCACTATCCCCAAATGGTTGTATCTACACTCCTCTGAATATTATATTACCTCTTCCACATTAATATTTTCTTTGGCGCTGGTCTCAAACAATTGGATCTCCATCTGCCCAGCAAATTTATAGGCATCTTCTGTTTCTACCACTTTTCGCTCTGGGTCATCATTCTTATTCCCCACTGGAAAAGGAAAGGAAAGGAAAGAAGAGTCAGTTTGGCACTTTGGCAGGTGAGCCCACTGAATGAGATGATGTAACTGATTATTTACCTAGTATCCGGCAGACATCGTCACAATTTTGATTAATTTCATGCAACCACCGTTTTACATTCACAAAAGATTCTGCACTTGTTACGTCGTAGACAACAATGACCCCATGTGTTCCTCTGTAATACCTGTGGAGCAGCAAAGGACAGTAAATGTTAAGCTGGGTGTCACCTTCTCAGCTCTTTTACTTAGCCTCCATAGGATTCCTAACAAATCCACAAGTTACAGCAATCAAGTGCCTCCATTTTCTTTCAATGAAGACTCATTTAATTCTTTTATAACAGCTTGATCACATGCTATTCCTCTAAACCTACAGACCTCCCTGCTCGTTCAGTCTGTACAAGTAGGTTTCAAAGTCCAAAGACTGATAATAACTTCCTTGCTCAGGTTGTCAAGACCTTCAAATGTTCATATTGTCTTCCAGCTCCGTGGCCAAAGGCAGTGCAACCCCAGCATGTCCCTCAGAACTGGCTGTGATGTGAACCCTGGTGCTGTACAAGCCACATCGAGTTTCTGCAGTAATTTTGTTATTTGTGAAAGATCACTTACAGACTAAAATTTCAGCAGATCTCCAAATATACTCAACCCTCAATCACAGCTCTCTTGAGCTCACAAAAATTTCTGTCTTGTTGAGCGACTGTGTTCTGATCACACCTTCCTACTCAACAGATCGACTCCATATGTGCATTCACTGCGCTCTGCTACCTTTAGCCATTAAAAATAAGCTTCATTTCAGTTTATTCCCATTAATCTTGGGCAACCAGCACCTTTAAAAGACGATGAGCAACTCTGATATGCAAGAAAAATATCTGAATTCAAGTTCCAACATCATCACCTGCACGAACCTACAAAAGGCAGGCAGTGTGTGCACCAGGAAAATGCTGTATGAAAAAAAGCAAGCTCCACCTTATTGGTTTTCAGCCACATTCACAAGGCTACCAGGTATGTTCCCTACTGCAAAGTAGGCAACTTTGCCCCCCACCCCAAAAAAAAAAGTAATTAAAACAGTTGATAGTGAAGTCTTCACCAGCATCCATTTTTTATGTTATGTGTAGCTTCGTTCTTTTCCTTTCCTCCTCTCCTCTTTCATATGTACATTAAAATTTTTAATAAAACAAATTCAAGAAACCAGCATATAATATTGAGGATCTTCCCTTAAATTTTGACAGTACTCCTAGTCCTTGCTCTCTTACCACATGTAGCACTCTCCCTTCCACTGCACTTCAGGGATCTCCACTGTGACCATTCTGCTCCTCTTTGATAATTTATTCCATCTCAGTGAACACACCTTTGAACCTCAAAGCCTTTGAATTCAACCCAAACACACCTTTCAGAAGATCTCGAAGCTCCAGCTCACTTTGCTACTGATGTACTTGTGAACAAATCACCATCTCCTCCCACCTCCAGCCTCATCATCCTTCTACAACAGAAGCCACCTGCCTTTATAGATCATCAGACAGATGATCTATAAAGAGAGGCACATACCACTCACAGTCACACACCTTCCTCTCCTGATCTCAGCACCCCTGGGTATCAGCACTCCTCCTTGACATGATACCTGCTCTACAGAAGTAGAACAGTCTGCTCCTACTGCTCATCTGGGCATTTGCAGAAGACAGTCAAATACTTCTCCCACACCATGTTTTATCAGTAATTTATGCTGTACATTCACTTTCCTTGGCAAGAACTAACTCAGGTAAGAATTACTTATTCCCGGCCCGTAAGAGATCCTGCACTGTCAAATGTTCTATTCCATTCACAGTCAGTTCCTTTACCAGCTTCAAAACCTGCTACAGCACTGCATTTGTGCTTTACTTTGTTACAAGCTCTACTTTAATTCATAACTTAGATCCTTTAGAGGAAAAGTATTCCATGGCCTGAATCCACATGTTGCAAAAACAACCCATCCTCTCTTGACACACTGCACACTGGTTTTGATGAATACTGTTTTGTGAGATAACATCAGAGAGGGACCAACACACTGGATTTCTCTACAGCTGAACAATAAACTAATTATCTCCAAACTCTCCCATATCACCTAATAGTCTTTTAATTCAGCAGCCCTCAGGCTGACCTACCACTTCCTCCCTAACTCTGAGCATTACATTTGCAAAGACAACACTGAGCCTTTGGAGAAGCGCGGTGGTTCAGCTACACCTACGCAGAGCTGCTTCGTTCTGCTGCGCACACCAGCGAGCCTGGTGATCCTGTCATCCAAACCAGAGGACCCCACGGAGCATCCTGCTGCTCCTACCTTGCCCACGCACCTAGATTTTCTTCTAAGCAAAGCACATGATGTCGGGGAGCAGAAAACACGCAGCCAGCACGTTCAGATCCCACTCCTGACAGGTCGTCAACACGCTCTGTTTTTGCTCCTGGGACGAGGACCGTGGGCTGGACCCGGCAACAAAGACCACCACGGCAACCAAACTCTGCAGGAGCTGGGAGCTCCAGACACAAAGCACTAATATTGCTAATCAGTTTATCAGAATATCTTCCTTTGTGCAAGACAGCAACCCCTGACTCCTGCTGAGTGCCTACCAGCACACACTGCTTCTATTTTTGGAAGGGAAAATTGTCTGGCACATCGTTCTAGAAAGGTTACCAACCCCTCATCTGCACTAAAGTGTCATTTTTCTCCATTGGCTGTCATTACCAAGAGCAATAAGCCTGAGAGAAAAGACCATGACTACCTGTCATTCTCTAACTCTTAAGCCCCATTATACACAATTTCTCTCAAAAGGCTGGTCATGCTATTTTCTATCAGTTGTTATCACTTCTGCATCCTAGATAACACTGTAAACAAGTACAGCAAAGATTCTCCAACCCCAAATACAGGACAGTACTAGAAAACAAAATCTGATTTATCCTACCCCATACTTCAACTTCCAGAATGATGCAGTGCAGAATTGCTTTTATAACAAGTTGTGGGCTTTGGCGAGTAGAGAACAGATGGGGCTTTTGGCATTCAGGGAGGAGTAGGTGTAAATTTTGTGCTTTTGGCAACCAAGAGGTAGTTGAGGCTTTGACACAAAGGAAAGAATGTCTTATTTCCTTCCCATCCACATTTTAGGGAAGATGGATACCACAGAAAAGAGAGTGGAAGAGAAATGAAGTTCTCAATCTCAGCCCCCCATTGGAGGACTGACTGATGCCAGCTGCCTCTGTATGGTGGGCACACTCTGCCATGTACCCTGCAAACCTCCAAAACCAGCACCTGCTACTGCTCCTGGTGATAAACACCTCAGTGAAATATGGAAAAAACATTATAGACCAGTCATTCATGTTTAGAGTGTCCATGAAAGTATCCTGTTGAGGTGAAAAACAAATAAACTTGACCTGTATATACTGCAGGATGCTTTGGTTGGAAGAGTTCCCTAGATCTGAAGGCTTTACATTTGGCTTTGGTGTGGAAGAGGCTTAAGAATGCCAACATTTAAGTTGGAAAAAAACACCTAAGTTGCTTACTCTACTATCAGAATTAAATTTAAAGCCTAAAGACATAAGCTTACTGCCTTTGACACACTACCTAGTAATACTGCAGACTTGGCACAGAGGATCTTCAGAAGTGGTTACCAAACTCACCGTGTCCTTTGGCCACCATCATCCTCCCCTCCAGTCTGAACACGGCCTTACTAAGCAGGAGGGAACATCTGCCATTTACTGGGGACTCCCTACTGCAAGATACCAGTGAGAAGGTTCTCATATTCCCTCTACTAAATGCTTCCCAGTATTAACATCTGGAGTTTTATCAGTTGGTTTCATGAAGCACAGCAGTAGCTACGTCAGATTTAAAAGAGACACAGTATGATTGACTACATCATTCAGTAGGGCCCATATGTTCATTTTGCCAGGAAAGCAGGTAACTGCCAAATGTGAAGGATAGGTCACTGGTTTAATCCAACTTCTTTGTTAACATTTCACTACTTTGTAGCACACATTTCCTTGCTTTTCATTCACGTAGAATTCTAACCATTTCCAAAGACTTCTGATAATCTGATTTCATACTCATCTTTCTTTCAGGTTCCTGGAAGCACATCTATTGTCACAGGTCAAACAGACCAGTGTTTTAACAGTCATATCTGGTTTACACGACACAGCAATGCTACCATCTCAAAAAGCTTATCCCTCTCTTGAACACGCCATTCCAAGGGACACCATGGCAGAAGGTCCCTCTGCTCTCACTGTTCATCCTGAACTGGCATCTGACAACTATCGTGTAAAGCTTAAATCCCTAAACCCACAGTCCTGAATCAGGACAAAGTAGTCCTGTCTGCAAGAGCAAAGTAAGTGCAGGGACTGATTGTTCATGCATCTTAATTGTTCCTGCTAATATAGCTGTGTCCTGGCATGCTAAATCTCTGGTGAATTTAAATTTAATTTGGATGACATTCCATGCCAACCAAATTCACACAGCTTGGCCTCTCCTCCCACTAGGCACCAGCTATCCCAGTATTTCCACATTTAACAGACAATAAAAACAGCTGCCTTTATACTTCCCAGTATGAAATTCTGACCTAGTTTAGTTTTCTTGAGCTTCTGCAGAATATTCCAGATCAACATGATTTCTGTTCCTTAACAGTTTTATTCTGTTTTATAGCTTCTGTAGCTGTAGTCAAGTAAAATCAAACCAGTACAACCTTTTAATGCTTCCCAATTTTCCACTGTTAACTTCCTACCACCTCTACCATTTTGCAATTCTAAGTCCAAACAGCAGTACTTCCAACCTATTACTGTAATTACCAGATGGGCTCTAATTTCAGGCTTGCTTGCCAGCCTTGGCTCAACATCAATCTGAACTCTGCCTTTCACTGTAAAGGGACTTCCTGGCCTACTGTAATAATGAAGGAACACCTTTTATATTCAGTGTAAACCTCAATCTAGTCAAAGACTAGATAGACTACTACATTCTGTTGACAGGGCACTCACACTCCACCCATGATTTGACAGCCAAGCCCCTTTGTAAGTACTAGCAACTGATTTGTCACTCAGTTTGGGATGGGTAAATCAGTCATAGTATTACTTTGCCAACAGATAGAAAAAAAAAAAAGGCAGAACCATTTCTAAAATCCAAAACTTATCTCCTGGTTTTATAGGGTGATATGATTAGGAATGCTGGACTAGCTTGCCAACCTAGCAGCAAGAGGAATCCCTGTGTCCATGTAATCAGCATTCCCAAAGTGTTTTCCTCGACATTTTAAATGCACTTGGACACATGAACTGCACAAAATTCAAATCTTTCTTCCCAGACTCTGTAACTACTTTAGCAGAGATAAGTCAGGAAAACTGGGGCTTTCACTACCCCCAGAATAAAACATACCTCACTTGGGTAAAAAGCTATGCAAAAGGAAGTAGTAGCAGAGTTCCAACAGGTCATGGCACAAACACCCTCAAACCATCTCAGCTTATCTATTTTAAATGTTAATAAAAAAAAAAAATTACATAAAACACTACACCAAGTCCGATGTGCAGCTATCCCCGTTCACAAAAGGAACCCTCCTTTCCTGGTGTTCCCTGTTCAGGGCTGGATACCATGGCTTTCTAAACTAGCTGGCATCAGCCCCACGACCCAGCGCTCATTAACGCAGCTCCGAGTCGAGTCAGGGAATCTGCAAACAGGAAGGCCATTTGCTGACTCAGCAGTAATTGGGGCACTCTGACTCGCCTGTCACAGCTGATGGGGCCGCAGCACCGCTCTGCTGCCTCCCCCTCACCACTTCCTTCCCAGAGCTGCCTGCAGCTCTGAAACAAGAAGTGATGTCACACACAGGAACCCTACAAGAGGCAACTGAGTTTTTTCAAGCCAAACACTTAAGAAACAATGGGAGTAATCCAGTAATGTCCGTATAGGAGCACGGAGGAAAGGGGCGGCGCACACATCGGCTCCAATTTTGCCACTTCTAGCTGTTCAGACATAACACACATGCAACCAATCTCATTTTCAGGTCTGAGTAAATTAACCAATTCATCAGAGATCCTCCTCTAAAACAGGGGCCAAAGCTGAAGTGAGTCATGAAAGACCAAGTGAAACACCTGGGTCTTTTAAGAATTGCTATTTTCGGTTAATACCCAAGGAAACAAAAGTTCCATTTCCAAGTGTACTTCTCCCTCTTCCCCCAGTGCAACAGTGAGCAGTCCCACCTTTACTGCAATCAGTTTACAAACACATTTTATTCCTAGTTCCCACTGCTGCAGCCCTGGGTGTGGTTTCTTCAGGAAGCGGAAAAGCTCTGCACACACTGTTCAAAAGGACAATGAGCTTGAATCTGAACTCCAACCAAGGAAAAGGTTAATATCATGTGGGCGTCTGCTTCAGCAGAGCTCCACACAAAGATAGCTGCTAAAACGCATTTGTCCTAAAGGAAAACTAAGTATCAGAAATCCCATTCTTCAGTCTCCAAGCTGTTCATTACTTACATGACACTGACAGAGGGTTTGCACTCTGTGCTTCTGCAGTGCATTTAATCAGAGGGCAATCTTGGACAGGCTACAGAGACCAGTTTTCTGCTATATGCAATGAAATAACTCTGGTTCTGCCATTTGGAAACTACCAGCAGAGGAATAAGTCAAAGCCACCATGGAAATGCACAGAAGAGTGAGGAAATCTGAAATCCTAGTTCCAAACCTAGGCCACAAGGCATCACCACCACAGTCAGCTGGGAGAGAAGTCCCACTGTGCAGACCACAAAGCCACGGTTACCTCATCAACTGCAACATCCAAACACCTCAACCCTAACGCTGAACTACAAGGTCTGCCCCCAGAGCTGCACGTCACAAAGCCCAGCGATACTCACGTTGATGTGATAGTCCGGAAGCGCTCCTGGCCAGCTGTGTCCCAGATCTGGAGTTTCACCTTCTCTCCATTGATCTCAACTGTCCGGATTTTAAAATCCACTCCAATGGTAGTGATGTAGCTGCCTGGAGGGAAAGTGTGGGTAAGTCAGAACTCAAGTCTTGTTTATTTTGGATGTCCCAAAGCACACTTCTGAGCGCTGCTTGGCAGCAACTCTCAGACTGGACAGGAGGACAAGGTTCCCCATATCTGCTTACTGTTTAAAATGCCTTAAGTCATGCTGATCTGTGTATTTTTATCTGCAGAAAACAGCTTTTTTTCCTAGCCATAAAGTCACTTCTTCCATGCCACCCTTAAAATTTAAAGGTCAGGGCTACAAAACAAAATTATTCTTCTTGGTGATCAAGAGTAAGCACTTAGATATCTCAAGAAACAGTAACTAGGAGAGTATTTCACTTGTGAAAATGTTGAGACAAAGCTCTCCTGTAAATACTTGTGCAAACACTGATTTTGAATACAGTCTGTTCTAAAAGTTTCCTCCCAATAAACTGGTTATATCACAAATGTAAGTGGTTTACCACAACATTGAATCAATCTAAACTCCAAATGGCTAATGGGAAGTCTGCAGAGAGTACAGCATAAGCTCAACCACCAAAGCTATTTCTGTAACCATGTCAGTATTTAAATACTGTGGGACTTTCAGTTTCAAGTGAAGACCAGACAGGATGGCCTGTACAGGCTTACACCAAGAGCTGCAAAGTTAGAAACACGATGTGTTCCTAGTACAGCTATCAGTGGGCAAATGCAGAACAACTTCTTGCCAACCAGCAGCACTGGAGCAAACCTGGAGCATTTCACTTATTGAAGTAAACAAACCACTCACCTGAGAAGGTATTATCTGCAAAACGCAACAGCAAACTGCTCTTGCCCACACCTATGACAAACAAACACAGCAAGATCTTTGAATACATCATCTTGGGTGTCAGGTAACCCAAAATAACAGTGTTTTGCCCATCCATTGCATTTTTAACTGTAACCCATGTATTTTCTCAGCAGATCATTTGGTATCATCCACCTTGACTGTTCATCTCAGCACTCTCCTCAGAGATTTGACCAAGCACAGTCACCCCAAGGCTCAGGATGCTTCTGGTAGCAGTGCAAGGGGGGGTTGTCCCTTCCTTCCTCCAGCCCTCAGCAAAACCTCCAACAGTACCTTCTGCACTGGTCAGTTCAAGAGGTCAGAGAAGAGTAATAACTAAAAGCAAGTTTACAACCAGTAGGCTTAAATCTGCTACGGAAAGAGCCAAAAAGAGGCATGTCCTGCTAATTAACAAGGGCTCAGAACACTGCTCTGAACTACTCTATTGAATTCCACTGCCCACCTCCCATTCTCTGTGCCCTGGTGGAATTTGGACTGCTCTGACAATAATCAGACCAAGACTTGGTACTATAAAGCTTATCATGGCCACAGTCTAATGGAAGTCTAAACCAAACAGGGGAATTGGGAGTCACTGTTCTGTACTGCCATCCAAAATAGGCCTGTTACACACCTAACACACCTTTCTGAAGCTGCCAAAATGTTCCACGAAACATTTCTCTAAGTGCTTTGAGTAGCACTTCATCCAGGTTTTCCATAAAACATTGTTTGCACCCTGATCACACCCTCTTGCAGGGAAGCATTTTTCACAGTGCTTCAGACAAGAACTGTAAGAAACTCATTCCTGCACAGCCAGCCAGGGGAATCTGGGTATCCAAATGCCTCCACATTGTTATCTCTGCATAACATCTCTGCTGTTAATGACCTTTCCTCCCCAAAATAAATCTGCTATGGCATGAGTAGGAAATTCAACTTCACCAGGGTAATTATCTATTAAATCTTTTCAGGTAGAAGTTATTCAAGTTAATTATTTTGATGATGTATAACTTGCAAGTTCTTCTGAATAAAAGACCTATGCAAAGACAGTGCAGAACTCCAGTAGTTTTCAGCTGCTGGCATGTGATGATAGCTACCAACAAAAAATAAAAACCAACCTAAAAATCTGCAAAATTCCAGTGAGCCAGGCCTCGTTTGCAAAGAGTTGAAACCAGCAGCCATCTGGAGAAGCCATGCTCACTTCTTATTATTACCAATCTAAGAAGGAAGGGAAAGGAAGGAAAAAAGCTTCTAAAAAAGACAGTTACAGGGTGCACATAGTCAATAGCTCTGAGCTCAACAAAGGTAGCAGAGCAGTTCCTGAACTTTAACAGAGGACTTGTTCTTCAACAGAAGCTAAACCTCTGCAAAATCCCAGTCAGCTAAGAAAAAAGAATAACATGAAAGAAAATAAAATTAAATAAAAAATGAAATAAAATAAAAATGTTTCAGCAAGTGCTATGCTTCTTGGCCTTGGCCTCCAGCTTAGTAAAAAGCAAGTAGAGATGCCAGACCCCACAGACCTGTCAGACCACACCACCTTCTCCAAAGTCAGCCGGCCCTGGGCGACGCTGCAGAGCTGCACATGACACTGCTCTGTCACACTGCCCTGCACTGCACAGCCTGCTCTGCACAGCCTGCACTGCTCCCAGCACGCTGGCAGCTCCCAGGGAGAAGAAACCTCCCGAACTCAGGAAGTTCTCCACACTCCCGATGACAACGATCTCACTAAACAAACACTGCCTCTGACCCACACTGTTCACACATAGAGAAACCACACTCTTGGTGACCCCCCACTTCCCACACAGAGCTATTTGAAGATCTGAAGACAAGAGCCTCGGCCTGTTGAAGACAGCAAAATGAAACAAACAAACAAAAAAGGCCTGTTGCCCACACAATCAAAATTAAAAGCAAATTTCAGCGCCAGACAGGGTTTCCAAGAGCCATATTCTACTGAACAGCAGAGTGAATTAAAGAAGCAGATGCAAAGCACAGATCATCTGTATTATTTTTAAATATCTGGCACAGCCGAAATCACCAGCAGCTTTTCAGGATGACCTGTTCTAAAAACACACAAACCTACTACCCTCTTGACAGATTTGCATACAGGGGAAAGCAGATGTGCCAGAATCATCCTATCCAGTGTCAGTCTACTTCCTATTGCAGGGAATAAACGTCAATAAACAAGGCAAGCAAACTTGTTTTGTGAAAGCAGGGAGAAAGCCTTCCTGTTGGGGTTAGTAAAAACAAAACCAAAGAAAAATCAATACTCAAACTACACAGTGAGATTTAATTACAACAGAGAACCACAGGCAGCCCGAGAATTCTCACAACACTTCTTTCCTTTCACTGGATACACTGTAGGGACTTTGCTCAAGAAGACTCGGTTAAGAAATTTGATTTAATTGTTTAAAATGAAGAGAAGTCTTCCTCAGAGTTCTCACCACCCTGTTTGTCTTGCCTGAACAGTTTTGAAGCTCATCAGCAAGCAGCAGAGCTACTGTTTTACTCGGAATGCAGCATTTGGTTGTAATAATCCTCAGGCTCCCCAAACTGCCTGGGGTTTTAGCTGTTCTGAAGCTGTTGCTCTTTCTCCCTCCTTAGATCCCTCCATGCAGACACAGTTTCATGTAGAATAAACACTTTTAAATACAGCTAAAGCTTCTGAAGGTGACAACTGGTAAGACAGTGCAATTTTACACTTTCATCCAAGAGCTGTTCCTCGCTGCATGCCGGGACCTGCCGCCCCAGGACCACACCTCTGCTAAAGAGGAGGGTGGATGCAATCTTCCCCAGTTTATGGAAATTAAACTGTGAGCTACTGGATTGGTACCAACACTGAACTGGACTTGAGGGCAGAAATCTTCCCAGTCCCAGTTCTTATGTACCAAGACTAAAGCACCAGACACGGGCTGAGTTCTCAGCCCTCCAGAGCTTTCTGAAGCTGTTGCAGAAGAATTTAGGGGTCTGTTCTGAAGAAACTCAAACTACCCCTTTATCTTCTGTTTATAGATGTTTGCATCCTATACTATAAGCAGAAATACACAAAGCTACCAACTCTTCAAGGATTTATTCAAAAAAAGTGACCAACTCTAGAACTGAGACTTCAGGCTGAAGCACAGAAAGTGTCTTATGGAATAATTAAGATAACAATGACTATCAAAACGTAGTAGTTGCCACACTGGAAACAATGGTCCCTAGGGCAGCCAGCCCTTCCCATCGATCTTTAAACCGCCAGTCAGCAGGAGAAGGGAATTCCCTCCTCATCCCAGCAACAGAGTAGTGGGCGCCGTCAAAACACGCGCTTGCCAGGGCTGATGCCGGCAGCACTGCCAGTGCTGTCCTGACTTCTACGTGCCCAATCTGCCTTTTCCCAAACGCAGTCAAGCTATTTACCATAATATCCTGCGGCAGCCAGTTCCGCAGGTTCACCAGATAAAACCCCGCGAACGCCCGAGCGAACGCGCCCCCCCATTCACACACAGCGCGGGGGGTCCCGGCACAGCCCAGGAACCGGGGGTGCCCCGGGAACAGCAGCAGGAAGAGGAGGAGGAGGAGGAGGCCGCCCCTCCCCGCTTCCCCCGCGCCGCCGCCCTCAGGCCCCTCACGGCCCGAAGGGGCGGACACCCCGCCAGCGGCCTACCCGCGCCCCCCGGGGCCGCGCCAGCCGCGCTCACCGCTGTCGCCGATGATGAGCAGCTTGAAGAGGTGGTCGTAGTCCCGGGCCATGGCCGCGGGCGGGGGGCGGGTGCGGGGGGATCGGGGGGACCGGGGGGGCGGCGGCGGCTCCGGCCGGAGCCACTTCCCGGACAAACAGCCGGAACTGACAGCGGGGCCGCCGCGCATGCGCGGGGCCGCCACCGGGGTGGGAAGAACCCGCCAACTGCGCCCGCCGCGCCTGCGCCGGCCCCGCCCCCGCCCCGCCCCACGCCGCGGCTGCGCGGGGAAACGGCCGCGCCCTCGCGCGCGCCGCGCCTGCGCGGTGGGGAGAGGAGAAGCGCGAGGGCTCTCGCGCGTCTGGGCAGCAGTGGGGGGGCCGTCAGGGGACCCGTGAGGGGACCCCTGTGAGGGACCCGCCGCCCCGGGACCCGCCGCCTCCCGCCCTCCACTGCCCTGAGAACCATGTCCTGCTTCCCCTCCACGGGCAGCTTGTCTTCCCTCTATGCCGAGCCGCCGATTGACCCCTCAGTGTGTCCCCCTCAGTGTTTCGCCCACAGCTCCCTTTGCGCTCGTGTGAGGGAGGACGTGGCAGAAGGTGAGACTGCCCGCAGGGCAGACCCAAGGCGTGAGGGAGCCCCAGCACTGTCAGCTTCTGGCAAGGCACAGGAGCAGACCACAAAGAGCAGGAGTGTGTTTGGCTGCTTTAACAAGAATGTTGTGCACCAAAGCAGCGATTTGTGCAGCTGCGGGAACAGTTCCCATTCAAAGCCCAGCCTGCAGGTCACAGCAGAGTGATACGAAATGGCCAAGTGTGTGTCACAGGCCTGGCACGTCAGGCCAATCTGGAATTAAATTCCCGGGGTTTTTAATCCACAGAAGTGCCTCTGTGTGGCTCAAGATGAGCGTCGCGTGTATCAGCTGTGCCTGCACCATCCACAGCCCAAATCCACCGTTCAAACAGCACTCTCAGAGTTGTTTTAACACACGGACAGCCTGAATAATTTTAGTAATAGTTGCACAGACACTGACTACACAAACTCTGCAAGACTATGGTCACTTTTTAGGCAGTAACCACTTCTAGGCGGAGATGTGGCACAAGAAAAGTGCTGGTTTTCTCTTTGATTAATTTTTCTACAAAAATATTCATACTCGAACTCTAAAGATCAAACAACACAGTTTTGATGTAGAATATGTAAATTACTTAGGACTTCCCAGTTGCTAAGGCTTTTTAATACATTTGTAAAAACACAGCAACAAAAGCATATGTTAGGTTTATTTGTCCAGTTTGTATGGACTAGAAATTCATCTGGAAACAAATCAACAGGATGGCTCAAATAACATGTCTGAGTTAAAGATTTTTTTTTTTTTTTTTACCACATAAAATTGCATCTTCTAAATACTTCTGATCAACAGTATGTCTGTGGTTTTAATTATAAACTTTCCTTAATCTCAACCTTCAAAAAACGTATTCTAGCTTTCACAGCTCACCCCTGTTAAGGCCCCCACATCCTGGAAACCACTGAGGATGCCACGTAGGTGCAGGGAGATCCCTTGAATCCAGCATGCAAACCACCAGCTCAAACCCAAAATGACAGGGACTCCTATTACCTTTATTTTTAATCTCATGAAACCTCATCACGTGAAAAGCGTGAGGCAGCATAATGATACCTAACAAAATGGACAGTAAGAACTGTGACTTATCAAAGAAAAATTCAAAATATTTGAATATTTTATGCTTTTACATTTGTCTCTCCTCCATTGTAATTTTCAGCACCCTGTAAGTTTAAACCTCTCTCATAAATTATTTTTTGATCTTCTTGAAATACACACAGTTCAGCTGTCACTCAGAGACAGTTTGCTTGACAGTTCAAAGATGTTATTACAGTCAGTCGTAGGGAAAAATTATCTTTTACTGACAACTGGTATTTTTAAGACACTTGAAATGAGAAAAAAATTAATTCTTTAGTCTCCGAGTTGGCACAATCAATTTATCAGATATCATGTTGTGGCAAAAAATTAGGGGTATTTTATCTCCGATGTATTATAGTGCAGTGTATAAATAGTTCAGCAAAAAGTAGCTATCAAAATCCAAATCTGTGTTTCACTGTGACTGAAAAATCAGCATAATCTCCGTAAGTGCAAGTGAGCTCCTATCTTTCACTCCTTCCTCTCAGAAACAACTAAGCTCAGTGCAGAAATTCAGGTGCTGTTTGGGAAGATGAATGACTTTTTCCACTCTCTGCCACCTAAGTTGGAACTACAGATCATCAAAATACCCTGAGTAACAAAAGATCTTATTGGCAAAAATTAACAAATTAATAAAAAAGGCTTTCTTTAACTGTAATTTTCTTTCCCATGTTTTTATGTGGGGCATCAGCTGGAATCAGATATCAAATAGGTAAGCCAAGGTGCCCGCAGGCAAGAGCTCAAACAGCCATTCTTCCCCAAAACTTGCCATTTTATCATTCCTTCCTGTCTGCAGTGATGGAGTGAGTGATTCCAGTACAACAGCTGAGCTTTTTGCCATCTATTTAGTAGCTTTTGAATGGCATAACATTTTGTACATGTTTCAGTGCAGAGGTTTTTGCACTGCATGGTTTAACTGCTGTTCCTGTTATCCCAAAGCACAACTAATGTATTACAGATGAAACTCATTCCAGTGCCCTGAGCTGCCAAATCCTTAAGAGCATTTAGCTGAGTTTTCACTCTATTACCAATTCAGTGCAGAATACGTAGTTTTAAGATGGTTTAAGATTTGCAAGTATTTTGAAAGGCAAAAATGAGAATTAAAAAACACCTTCAGAATGGAGCTAAATGTGATAAGTAGAACACAATTTCAGTCAGACTAAAAGGGAAGCACTGCAGTTGTGTAGACAGTGAAATGCATAAATGCAAGATTAGAAATAATTAGCTACAGAGTAATTTTGTAGCTTGGGTTTGCAGATGAACACAAAATAACATGTCAACAACACAGCAGTGTTGCAACAAAAGAACACCCAGACCTTGCTTAGAAAACATGAAAATCTATGAGAAAATACTTAGAAGATCTAAACTTATTTAGTTTAGAACGCTGAAGTAACAATGTGGTTGCTGCAAAAATGAACTGACAAACTGTTTTCAATGTCTGTGGGAACAGGACAAGCAGCAATGGACTCAAGGAGCAGCAAGGAAGTTTTGTTTTTTTAGACATGAGGTAAGTTCTGATAGTCTAAAAAGTTTATATAATTAAATAAATGGCATAGAAAGGTTATCAGATCTCCATCCTACAATTCTCTAAAAAATAATTATGTGGAATTCAGCTAGGAATGCTTTAGTTGGAACTGAGTCCATCTTCGATATAGGGTAAAATGGCTGATTTTCCCAAGTCCCTTCCAACACCCCTCCACTGACTCCTACAGCAATTCCCTGTTGTCAGGAGGATACACCACAGGCTCAGGAGTTGACATAACATCAAGAACCTTTTGACAGGTTCTTGTACTTCTGACCAGAACAAAGCACAGCATTCCCAAATACTCGAGACTGTATCTTGCTGTTTGAGGCATATGGTAAAAATTGAATGTTTTTGTGTTTGCTGCTACTGCCACAGCAATCAACAAATTGGTTCTAGCAGAATGTGTGTTCCACGAGGTTCCATTTTATGCTTTCAAATTTTATGATGTATAATACTGTGTTGTCCTCCCATCACCACGGTTTGAGCCATCTAGAGTTACAATCAAGAAAGATTCCCCACACACCACCCACCACTTGAAACAACAAATCTTAATGCTCTGGCTCCTCAGGTGCAACCACCTTCTGAGAGTTTCAGAAAATAGATAAGGCTCACTTAACTGTTACTCTGCATGGAATGTAAAGCTCATTTTGCCTTCTAAAAATTTGTATTCTGCAACAAGATTCTCACTATTTCCATCAAGTAACATAAAAGGTATTAGTAAATTAAAATAATTTTTTAAAAGAGATATATATTGACCAGGTAAAATAAAATACTTTCTTGGAGCAGCACAAGTCAATGACCAAAAAACCCAATGGTGGAAGTGCCAAGTATCTTGTGAAGCCTTTGAAGACCTAAACATGGAAAGCTTTTCACAAGTTGGATAACTGAAAAGCTGTCTGTCACCAAAAATGCTTTGGAAATCAACAGCAGTAATTACAAATTACATTAAATGTCAGTTCTGGCTTGGCCTTAAACCCTGGCTTGCCTCAGTTTTGCAAAAGATTTTTAGAGACCACAGTGCTGCCCATTCTACAAACTGTATCCCCTAAAACAAGCAGGTCCGAAAAGTAAATCACAGTATGAGTTTGTTGACAAATGCATTTGTGAAAAGAACAGTTTACAGCAGCAGGATCAAAGTCAGAGCCTTTATTAAATGTTCCTTCTCTAAACAGACTGCATTTAATCCCCCTTTCCCATCTGTGATTTCTAAGGCTATTTTAAATACTTCGTTTTACAGGGATTTTCAGTCTTCAGAACCGTCACAAGCAGCAAGTTAGGAGTACACAAAAACAATGCAACTGAACTTTCACTGAGTTCTATTCCTGCTTCCCAGGGTGCGTGGAAAGACCAACAACACTTCCAGTACTGGAGGTTTTGCACAAACCTTGGAAAGGAAATAGCTGTCACCAGAGTTTAAGCCTGATGTGCTCTAGCCACATCTCACAACTGGCCACAACTGACCAGTACTGGTTAGTATGTCTGTCTCTTGCTCATTATCTGTTTCAAAAAGGGGACCAAATTTTTAATTTTCAGCTAATGTGGGTCTAATTAAGGCTATTCTGGTATATTTGATACTAAAATACTCTCTGGGAGTCCTTTTCCTGAAATCCCGTCAGAATTAACATTTTCAAAAATGAAAACATTTAAAATAGGTGTTCTGAGTTGAAATGCTGATGCAGCGGTTGGTTCAGTGTTTCCGTGTCCTCCGGAGCCGTATCACGTCAGGATGGTGTCATCAATCTGTTCCTCGGAGTCAGCCTGCCCAGCCAGCTTCCGCAGGGACCGCCGGCAGCTCTCGTTGAGGAGCTCCAGGCTGGCAGCATCTAAAATCTTGGAAACCGACTGTGGAAGGAAGGCAACACCAATTACCAGCTCCTCACGACACACCACTCAAAGTAAGAATAAGCATAAGTGCCTTACAAGCTGCATTTAGCTAAAAATCTTTCGAATATACCAAAATTCTTCATCTGGTTTTACAATTCCAGACATGGGAACTATCCAAAAGCAGGTCAGACTTAGAAAACAGGTCTGGAAATGGATGCATGAAGTAGTCCATTCTAAAATACCCCCTAGCACCACTGCAGTGGGATCATACAAGTGGCCAAAGCAATAAATTATCAGTGCCAACTGAGGGAACTCCAGCACAGGGGAGGCTTAAGGCATTTGTCAAACAGGGGGGGTGCATTAAAAGCCTTGATTCTGTTAATGCTGCACTGTAGGGTTGTGCAGTATCAGTATCACTTATTTCTTCAGGGCTTAGCATGAGAATACTGCTGAAGGCCTAAATGCAAATAGGAATGTCCCACTCCACCTACTTCATAAGAGACTTCCAGTACATTCTGAGGCTGCAGGCACCACAGACAAATGCAGAGTGAGGTGACACAGCCTTGCTACCAACAATGACATTTCCTTGTGTCTCATACCTCAAGCACGTCTTCACCCGCTCTCATCTTCAGAAGGTTGACAATAGCCTGGTCACTGTAGGCTCTTACACTGGTGTTTTTGTCCTTTGTGTTGTCCAGAAGCGCTTTGAGAATTGGTTTAATTGTCTGGGGATCCAGTGGGGGAAGTTGGCTTTTATTTGCCCACCAAATCATCTTTTCTGCAACTAATTTTATGTCACTGGATGAGTTCTGAAGACACTGAAGGATACAAAGGTGCAATTAAATTCAAGTATACCAAGAACAGGTATTTAAAGCAGTTGTTTATATTTTTTTTCAAATTTAAGTATTTTAAACTATACTAAGAAAAGCAAACAGTTTTCAACTCACGGGTACACAAGAGATACACTTGATACCAACAAGTTTGACTAAACTGGGTAAGAGAAGAACAAACCTTGAAAGCAAAACACCTTTTCAAAGAAAATTTCTATATATGTGGTTGAGAGTGTCACATGCTCCTCTCAACTGTCTCAGGAAATGACAATGACCACTAAGTGCAGAAAAGCTGATAGTGTCAGCACCTCTAAAATACACTCACTCAGCAGCAATGGCCAAGTCAGTCTCTGGCTGGAGTATAAGGTGCATTTCAACAGCGGATTTCACTTTAAAATTAAAAAAAAATCAGAGCTTTGTATTTTAATTTAATCTTAACACACCTAAAACATGAAAGCTAATATCTGAATGTCAAGTGCATTATTAATACGGTGATAAAGGTATTGTGACTATTGTGGTATTTTATATTTTAACACAATACTACAATATTAATATATAAAAGTAGGATTTCAAACAAAAAATCTGCTTTAAAGGATGTTGGCCTGCATCATGCCAACTTGCATGTTTGGTATTTTTTCAAGTAAATTGCAAAGAAATGTAAACTTTGAAAATGTAACATGTTCCAGCATGACCCCTCACTCTATCTACCCATCTACCAAGAGGGACAGTGGGGGAGTGGAGGGTGCAGGGAGGGCAGACAACTAAACAAACCAAAGAAATCCAGCCACACACCTAAAAATTAGAACAACCAATAAAGATATTTTGATGTAGAATACTTAAATAAGTAGGAATTGAAAAAGGTGTTAACTTCAACACTCTCAGGTAAGATGAGGTTGGTATTTGATGCGTTTCTAACAAAGGCCCTTTAACCTTTAGCAACCTTAAAACCCAACAGCTCCCCCCTACTCTTCTCTGCTTCCTTGCCAGCTGCTTGTTACTGCAAGGGAAAAACGCACTTATAAGATTCAGACCCGACGTTTAGCACAGAAAACTCGAAAGCAAATTTCCATATTAGAGCAGGGAAGGCAGTGTTGTATCCACAGTTGCAAAGCAGGCTGATACAGTGATTCTGTCTGCTCTGCCACAAAAAGAAATGTTTAGATTTTTCAGAGATTTAATAGAGAGGCACTCATGAGTTAGCTCAGAGAGAGATTCAGATCACATGAGAACACCACCAGGTAGTTACCATAAAAATTCTTACCTTAATAAAGAGGCTGGAAAGTTTGGGAGGCAGGTTGCCTCCCTCTTCCATGTGGTATTTCATGAGAAAGCCCATCCCTCTGATGCCACTAACTGCAATGGGGATCTTCAACATAAAGAAAAGAATTGGTGTTACTGCAGCAGAGTTCAACAGCCTTTATAACCATGGTCTGTCAGCTTTTGTGGAAGGCTAAACCCATCTTTCAAAAGAACAGCAGCACCAAAGCAGGAAAACATTGGGTTAATGTTATTGGGTGATATGATGAAAAAGTCCCAATGCAACCATGAGCCAGATGGAATAAGGTGGCAGGCCCCACCGAGCCCCCAAGACCCTACCCCAAACTACTCATTCAACCCCTGATTTAAAATCCTCCTAAAACAAATAAGTTGCTCTTCTTGTAAACCTGGCCTGTGAATTGCACCTTTCACAGGGAATCAGAAGTGGAATTTACTCCCAATGAAAGCTACTCTGCATTTGAAGATTATTTAATCTTCATCTCCACAGAGATGAGAACTTGAAGAACCAGAACAGTTGTGTCATTTCACCACAAAAACTGCACCTAGCCAAGGGAGAACCTCCAGATGGCACTTGGGGGGTTTTGTCTTCTTTGGTAACACAAGAGAACCTGGTCACACAACCTTTCAAAGCTGCTCCCAACAAGAGCTCGTGACAGTGCTCACCCATCCTCAGGCAGGACTCACCCTGTCAGCTGTGGCGTTGCTGAGGATCATCTCCTGAACGCTGTTGTAGTATTTTGGGGAACACAGCCTGCCAGGAGCAACGTTCACAGCCACGGAGAGAGCCAGGCTCCGGCCGTGCCTCACCATCCAGTCGATGCCAGACACGTCTGCTGCAGAGGAAAGAAGAGAACTATGGCAAGTCCCCCACCATCCATTCCTCTTCATCTGAGGAGGCTTCTGGCAGTTTGTCAATTCACTGCCATAAAATGAAAAAACAAGAAGCATCTAAAGGGATGCCTTGCTTCCTCCATTCCTCCCAAAAAGAGCTAAAACACAACACCTGTACCAGGCAGGAACAGCACCTGGGCAGACAGGGAAGCACACACAAACAAGGGACTCTCTTGTTCAACTCAAGTACTTCTGATGGTTGCAAAATTATACAGGCTTTGACTCTCAAATAAAATTGTAAAAGTCATTTGTAATTTGATACCAGTTAACAGATTCCCTTTTTAATCCGTAGCACTCCCAAACACTATGAGCTCCTATAAAATTTGTGGTTTTTTTCTAACTTGGACGCAAATCGGTCAATTCTTCAGAAGCATGTGAAGCCACCACGTGTGGTCTGCAATTACCATAAGCCAAAAGGTGGGATGGCCCTCCTGTCCACCCTTGCCTGAACATCCTGTCACCTCCCACCCTCTCTGTGTCAGCACCAGAAATTACTCAGCCATGTTGGTACTTTTATCAAGTCGTCTGATAACAAATCCAGGGAAAAAAGAGTCTGGCTATCCCCAAATGACAACCAGTACCCTGTGCTCACTGTGTACCAGGGTGCACAAATTAACAGCCACGGGTAAAGAAACGCACAAGAAAATACAGAGCAGAGATTCAGTCACAAAGCCTGAACCAGTGGCTGAGAAGGAATCTTGCCTGCTTTCAGAATCGGTTCCAGTCCCTGTGAACAGCTTCACCTACCCAGTAAGTGCTGGTGGAGAACAGTGCTGAGCTCCTCGTCCGACAGGAACGCGCACAGCTCCGCGAGGCAGCCGGCCGAGGCCATGCGGGTGGCGTCCTGAGGAGGAATGGGAGAGCAGGAACACGGGTTGAGCTCAACACACCAGGGACAGGCAGCAAGCAGAGCAAGTGCCAGAAGATGACAGGAAACAAAAAGAGAAGGAGGAAATAAATAGTAGTATTTCACTCCTAATCCCTGTGGATTTCTGCCAGTTCACAAGGTTTCTTGTACATAATGGAACTTAAAGCCAAATCCATGGTCAAAAAAGCCAGCAGAGACTGAAGAATTACAGATCTTATCTAAGTTCTGATTTGTTAAATGGAAAAGTCATAAAGATGAAAGTGAATGCTTTAAAAGATGTGTGCACAAGAGTTTACTTTAGATTCACTTACTATAAGTGTTACTTCTAGCCATCTCTGGATGAGCTCATCTCTGTGATAAACTCTTACTACTTTTAATTTAACACTCCCAGGCTGTTGTTATTTTGGCTTCCTTATGTGACGATCCCATTACTGATCTTCTCACTGAAACTTACAACCCAATGGGAATGTTTCAATTTTTCTGTTTCTAGAATGTCAACAGTTGCATGTCTGTTGCACTGATTGACATAAGAAAGAAATTATTAGATGATTAATTTTAATCTCACAGATGTTACTGTTGCTATCTGCCATATAAAAAAGACCCTATATTAAACTTGGAGAGCTTCTTGCTTGTTGGAGAAAAATCTGCCATTATCTGAAAAATTTCTCACACTAAACAATAAACCCCAGCTGAGAGGCTTCAAACACACATCCGTGCTCACAGGGAGGGTACTGCAGGTTTTCTCCAAGATAAAAAGCAAATCCTGACTGTAGAGCTGGCTCAAACCTGTTGGTGAGGAGCTACAGGTCAAACCCACATAAGCAGTTGCCAAGGAAACATTAAACTGGCAGATTTTCAGAGTTACCAAGGACTGGCCAGGGATCTCCAATTCTTGCTCCTGACTACATCATTAGGAATTTCCTCGGAAGTTATTTTAGAAAATAACTCTGTTAGAAGGTTCAGATCTTAAATGTAAGAGAAAGACTGTCTTCAGTGGGGGTCCTCTGCAGCTGGCTGAAGCAGTACCTCATCGTGTCCCAGCATCCCGAGAAGCACCGTGCTGATATTCTTCCTAATTGCAGCATCTACTTTTGCACCAGCTCCTCGTGTCACAAACCGCAGCGCTTGCAGCATCGTGTCCCTGGAAGAGAAATTTTGCTCTGGATACCTGCAGCAAATTCTTGCACAGCAATTACACTGATATGCCTTACAGTTTGGGAGACTGATCCTCTCTGTGCACTGCTGAAAACTCCATCCTAGAGAGTACTTCCATGTTTCTGTACTTGTGTCTGTCTGTTACACTATAGATATTTTCTGACTGTTCAAACATTAAAAAAATTCTCAAGTCAGGAAGTCCATGTCTTAGGGCTGTGTGCCCTTAGGATACTAGAACAGCTGCATTACTTCAGGTCAGACTGGCAGTTGATAGTGTCTTTTATCTGAAAGTGGGCTGCTGGGGGTGCCCAGGAGAGAGGAGAAGGGGGGAAGACACCAAGGACTGCTTCTCCCAAACACACTCACAGCTCAGCTTCTGACCCAGGCAGGCTCCATCATCCACACTTTTTACAACCCTGGGATAACAGGTAACTGCTTTCACTAACATGTTACTCTCAGAATTGGGGGTTTTGTTCATCCATCCCAGCCCTCTCTTTCACCCTTAGTCAGCAGTAAAATCTGAGCCATCACCTGCAGCTTACCTGATGGCAGAGTCATCACTGGAACGAATTCCATTCAGGAGCTCCGTAAAGAGAGGATCCACTTTGACGTGGATGACAATGAGTTTGCCGAGAGCATCGGCAGCTTTAAGACGAACAGCACGGTTTGAGTCTTGTAGAGCTTTGGTGAAGGTTGTTTGCAACTGGGGCAAAAATGGTTTCAGGGCAATCTCAACCTATTCCAGAGATGGAAAAATGGGAAGTGGTGGGGTCAAGTCTGAAACAGCAGCTGGAGATCAAAGCCTGGAAACAGCATGACCTCTACTACAGCAGTTTGTTATCAGAGAGCCCCTGTTAGATCTAATGTGCTACTAAAAGAGGAAAAACATGAAACAATAATTTACCACAAAACCATTAACCTTTTCAAATTTAATCTTATTTTCTGCATACTGAAACACAAGGGTAACGCTGAGAGATTTTACAGTCATGAACAGCCTTTTGTATACAGAGCACTGAATAAAAGCTCAGCTTAGTTCAAAGACACATAAGATCTTTGCACTTAACAATTCATAAAAATGGCGGACACAGGAGAGATTAATTACATGGTGGGCTTTAATCACTGGAAAGGGGGATCAGCATTTAGCAATATTTATAAAAAAGACCAGTGATTCAGCACTGGGGGCTTTTTTGGTAGGCCAGAAACTGCTGGAAGAATGCAATCCAGTTACAGTGCTATCCCTAAATATCAAATCCATGGCAGCAGGCATCCCAGCTGTATTTACATGAACAGCAACAGATATTTCTGAAGGTTATCATGGAAAATGTTCACAAACCACCAATACTTTGAATCTTACCTTAGCTAAAAGCAGGCTTAATGTTTCAAGCAGAGCCACCTTGACATTCCAGCTGAACCGATCTCCCAAAATTCGAATAAGCGGCCCAGTGATGCTCACCACAGATGGTTTAAGAGCTTCAGCAGAAGTCAGCTTAATAACCAGCCCTAAGGCCTTTGCTGCCTCCTCCTTCTGCTCTGGATTCCCAGTTAAAACACCTTCTCGCAGCACCACAAGTATTGAAGTCACTCCCTGTCACGAAAATCGGATAAGAAAGCTTAGAAGCTAAGATGCAAAAAATATGTACCTTATTTTTGCTCTCATTATACACCAGATGCACAAACTTGGAGGGTTTCTCTCAATTTCCTGTTGACCTTCAGCTGCCTGATTCCACATTGACAGACCTACTTTTATTTGGTTTGATTTCATGCCTCTCTGCCTTACTAAGCCAGTTGCTATGAGGAAAGTGGTGGCAGCTCAGGGAATTTTTAAACCAGAGAAATTTGGCACAGAAGTCCAGTGTTACTCACCCACAAAAAGCAGCCAGTGACCATGACTTACATGCATAACAGAATTGTCAGAGACCTCATTACAAGAGGACTCTTCTGGAGGGTAACTCAGGAGAGCTGTAACCTACAAAAAGTCTCTCCAACTCACAGATTTGGAATGCCCAAATAGTTGCTGCTTCTAAGAGCTGTAAAGTCATATCAGTCAGCTCTCCCCAGAGGTGGGTGTCTTGTGGCTGCGATGAATCCACATCCATTCTGATCCTTTACCTTCTTAGGAATACAGAATCCCGGCACATGGTCCCCCTTGGCCTCATTCCCTACAATCCGGATATCCCTGTGCAGGTCCTCAATGAGAGCAAGCTGGTTCCCAGCATCTAATTTCTGCAGAAGAGAGGGAAGAGACAAAGATGAGGCAACATGGCATCCATGTTCTTTGTGAAGTCTTCTCAGGCCAGGCATTACCCCGACACCTTTTCGAGATGCCTCTCACCTTGGTGATGGAATTAAGCGCATCCCAGCTTTCATTCAGAACCACAGGGTTGGTGTCATTAAACAGACGAATCAAGCCCGAAACCAAGCTCCTGAGATGACCAGTGTAGTCTGCTTTTGTCTTGGAGCAGTAGATATTCAGCATGACGGCTGCTGCCTGTCTCATGCCCAGCTCAGGGCTGCGGGTAGCTTCTAGCAAATCTTCAGTTATAATTCTTTGTCCAACATCATCTTCCACAGACAGGATTACAGACTGGCAGTTTGCCATCTCCTGAAGAGTCCAAATTAACTTTACATTAGCTCTCAAACAGAACAGATTTAGCCCCAGCATTTTCTCTTAGAGAAATACTACAACACACCTCACTTGCTAATTGTTTCTCATTAAATAGCTGCTAACATCACCACTAAAAGCTTGTCTCAGTCCTGGAGCAGACATAGGTTTATGACCAATTCTTAACATTTACCAAGTGACCAAACTCTGCTGCACCAGCTACAGGAGGGCTAATTTACAAAAATTAAGAGTAGTTCAGTCTTCCCCATCTTACTCATCCAAGACAGTCTGTGAGTCTTGTCAGATAACATTCTTCTGATTTAGGTAGTTTAATGCTGTGAGTCATAACACTAATTACAAGCACATCTGTGGGTACATGAGAGATCTCCAGGCAGACTTGGGGCTAGAAGCTGATCTAATGGGCATCCATGGCAGACAGACAACAGGACTCTGTCACTCATTCCTAATTCACTGACTGATTATGTACATGTCTGTCCGCAGTCACAACTCCAGGATGTTCTCTGGAGTCCAAACACCAGATGTTTTGGAAAGCAGTACAGGAGGAGTGCTGCATGCAAAACAGGAGATTTCCTTCCTGCAGCCCTTTAATCTCTCAGTCTTCTACACCAAGAATAAATATGAAGTTAACTAGACACTCTGGCAGTTCTCCAGGAATAAGTAAACTGAGAATTGTGTCTTGTAGCAGGCCAAAGAGACTTTTAAATGGATACAAATAGATTTGGAAAGCATACGTTTTTTGACTCACAATATGCCACCAGGCAAAAAGACTCATCCTGGAGAAGCTAATGGACTGAATTAAACATGCAATCTGTGAATCTAGAGAACACAGATTCTGGGCTGGGAAGTAAACCTGATGCACTATGTTCAGGCAACCTGTCACAACAAAGAGCTGAGCTGTGCTACTTGCCAATTGCTCTTCACTGGTGCCCAGCTTCTCTTTGAGTGCAGACATCATGGCAGGCAGGATGACACTCAAGTGCCGTGTCAGAGCGTCCCCTGCCACCGAGGAGAGGAAAGCCAGCACACGGGTGTTCACTGGAGGGGTAGTCAGCTACAAAACCCAAAAAAAATAACACCAAAAAATGAGACAAAGTTTTTTCAGAAGGAATCTCACTTCATCTACAACATGAAAAATTTATGCATCGCAACCCGAATTACAATGTTTTGAGCTTAAAATCAGAAGAAAATTTCAAATTATGATCTTCCTTTTGCCATATTGGTCCAAAGAAAACTGGCAGCAAGCAGAGGAAACAGCACAGATATGAAGTTAAAAATTTGTTTCCCATTGTACCTTTGGCACCAAGTAAGGCAGCACCACACGGCTCTTGACAGCCATAACTTGTTTAAGACCATCCACAGCAAAGTCAGCTGTCTCTTCATTATCCTATAGGGAAAGAGAAAGTGACAAACCTGAGAAATTATCTGTGACACACCGAGCTAAACCCCGTTTCAAGGGACAATTTACCCTGTGATCCTATAACCAAAACCAAGCCCTTCTATTGAAAAATGTTCTCTTACTACATAGCAAGACCAAAATCACACTCTTCTGTCACATTAGAAAGATTTTCCATTAGAAAGATTTTCCATTTCAGGCATGGTGGCCAAGCAACTTAAGCAGATGACAATGGCAATTCCGTAGCACAGCCAGGTGTAGCAACTTTTAGACCTAAGCTTTAGCCACAAGATCCTTCCTACCAATGGCTAGGATGACTCCATGGAGGAGACAAAATATCGCTGCCATTCCCTGGAAGGTCTGCCTCTAAAATCCTCCTTCTCCTTTAAGTAAATTATTCAAAACTTGTCCCACAGCATCATTAATCAGGTTGTTGACTAATGCTGAGCAATGCTCACCAGCTGCTTCAGCAAGAAGGGCAGGATGTCTTCAAGAGCCTGATGGCCAATTGTTGAGTGCAGCTGTTCAAATGTTTTGGCTGCAGCCTCACGGACTTCTTCCAGAGGGTCACACAGTGCTTTTCTCACTGTAGGAACCAGGGACTCGGAGAAAAGCAGAACCTGAAGAGGTAAAATTACAGAATACCTAAAGCACAACAGTCACATTTATCCTAGTGAAGTGGCTGAGAATGCAGAATTTGCACAACTGAAACTAAACTGCAGTTTAATTGAAATATATTGGCAGACAAACAGAGTTACTCAGTACAAACAAGCTGCAGTGCTCTAAGGCTACCTAGTGGAAGATTTTCATATAAGTCAGAACTGTGCAATGTTAGACTTTACCAACAGATACAAATCCATACATTTGCCTGAACAGCAACTCAATGTAGTTATAAGCCCTGAATTCAGTCCACAGAACAAGTCCAGCACTATGTGTATTATTCTGTCTGAAGTGCAATACCTGCACCATAACATAAATACCTTGGAAACTGAGAATTTCCCCCTGGAACATCTAACTCACCGCATCCCTGCTGGTCGATTTCATGATCTCGCTCAACCCGATGCAGACTCCTTGTCTCTCATCACTCTTGTCTGACTTCAGCCCATCTTCCAGGATAGGAATGATTTCAGGAAGGATCTTCTCTCCTAACTTTCGGACAAGGTCTCCTAATGTCCGTGCTGCAACCTGTCCCCAAAAATGTATTAATTAACTATTCTCCTTTTTATAAAACTTAAGAAGGTGAAAGTTAAACAAATGTTAACTTCTGATCATAACCTACTGTTCACAGTACGGACAGAGCAGTAGGAACGGAAACACTACTATTACAAATAACCACAGAAAAATTAGTTTTACTCTCATCACAGTTGCCTTCAGCAAACACAGAACTCAGACATGCTCAGAACACTTAAAGTGATGACAGCTTTGAAGCGATTTATCCTGTGTTCCTCAGGAATCAGTTTCTAGAGTCACCTGCAGAAAGAGGAAGGTGGAACTCCATTTCTCACCGTTCGCTTATCTGCACAAGTACTGGCCAGGAATTTCAGCAGAAGCCCAAAGAGTGTTGGCAGAATTTCACGCAGCGTGCGAGGAGTGTTTGAGACAACAATCTTCCAGACATGCAAGGAGGCCTGGCGCACCACCAGCTGGGTGTCAGAGCGGCCCATGTACAGCCCTGCCAGCACCCTGTTCCTCCTCTCCACTCCCAGAGCATTAATAATAGCCTGAAAAGAAATAGCATAAATTGTATTATCCACTCATGAAACTTACAAAAATACATGATTACTCAATCTGTCTTTCCAGCAGGCTTTCCATGCTGATTTAAAATAAGAGAATTAAAAAAGAAATAAAAGCACAACACACAAGAACAGCTTTACCTTGTTTGACTGGGCTGTTCCAAAGTTGTCATCCTCTGAGGCAGTTTCTGTGGTCATTTTTCCAGTGACTCCTGAGATATGGAATAGAAGATCTCCAAGGAGCTGAACTGAGCTAAACCTGCCAAGAGGAGCAAGTCAAGTGTTACAAACAGGGCACTCAGGTGGTACCTGTCAAAATCTGACAGGACATCAGCTACAGACAGGAGCCAAATGTGAGGCAGAGCTGTGTCAGCACTGAAACACTGCACAGGCTGATGTGTAACACCAGTCTGCCAACATGGCTGAAAGCAGCATGCTAAAGAGAAAGGGAAGGAATGAATTCCAAACTGGAAAGGCTGGGAGAATTTCCAAATCAAAGCAACGGATCTGAGAATAGCCTGGCTTCTAAAAAGGAGCAAGACATTGCCAGCATCTGTCTCAACCCAAATGACATTCACCTGGGGTAACAGCACTCAGCAGCACTCAGCTGACACAAATCATTTAGTGCAACTAATTTTTGAGCAACTACTATCAGCTGTGAGTGCTCCACTGCACATTTCCATACACAGGAGAACAATAACTTACTCAGCATTTGGAAAAATGAAAAACAATACATGAGGGCTAAATATTGCCAAATCAACTGCCTTGGAAGTGCATTTCAGTCACCACCAGAATTAATAATCCAGCAGGGATACTCTGCAGGTATCCAGACCTGATCCAGGCTGGCAGGGCTTTGCAGCCTCAGTGTTATAAGGCATCATACTCGAATCAACAAGCAAAAAGACGCACTTGATTTTGCTTCCTGGGAGGTTCTCTGCTTTTCCTTGAGGAGCAATGCAGAGTCTAAATCACACTAGCTTTTCATGCATGGAAAAGAAATGTCTGTGGATAAGCTGGTTATCCCTTACCTTATCCTCCAGAGGTCATCAAACAGGCCATCCTCGAGCTGCGGCAGGAGCAGCGCGATGGCTGTCTCGGCGTACATGCTGATGATGCGCTGCCCCGCCCGCAGCGCCGTGTCCCGCACGAACTCGTTCTCGTCTGCCAGAGCCTGAACACAGACACAAAAGGGGCTCTGAAAACTGGGGGGTTCGGCACAATACACAAAAGCTACAGGAGGAAAACAAACCTATGTTTTTTTCTCTCTCGGCCGTGAAAAGCAAATGAAGTGGGGAGTTGTGAATGCACAAAGGTGATTTCAAGAAATGGCTGGTGACTACAAACGAAAGACAGCAAGCAAACAACTTGGAAGAAAAAATAATTTTTATAATTTAAATTCCCCCTTTTTTTCTGACATGTCCCACAATTACTGGAAATGATACTTAAAAACACTCTGGAGACTTTTTTTTAATCCCTTAATAAATAAAATTCTTCATGTCTGCTACATACCTTAAGGATACAAGGAATGATGGGTCCAACATAGGGAGTGAACTTATCTCCAAAGGTAATTGGCAGGTAGTTGAACATCATGATATAACCATCTCGTACATGTGGAGCAATATCCACTTTACTGGCAGTAGCTACAATCTCTGGCATAAGTTTCTCCAGCTTTTCTACCCCCAAACCAGCCATAACTTCAGCCAGACCTGAGGGAAAAAAGCGGGGAACAGAGCTGATACACACAAGAAACAAGCAGCTAATCTGGTTTAATAGGAGATTCAGACATGGCTCTCCCCACCTTGAGCAGCACCAGAGCGATCCACTGAGCTCTGCTCATATGTCAGTGTCTCCATCAGCCACGGCAACAAATCCTCAAAGCACGACTCTCCCATACCCTTCACCATGGCTCCCAGTGCCTTTGCAGACACTGTGCGCACCTACAGACAAGAGAAACAGAGATCTGCAACACACCCTCTCAGAGTTCCTACAACAGATGGGTCAGACTGGTTAGGGCAATGTCCAACCTAATGCACTGAAAGAAAAACTTTGTACTAAAGACTTACTTCAGGAACAGGATCCAGCAGAGATGCTTTCAGTCCAGGAGTCACACTGGGCAGGTACGGAGCCAGATCCTGAAACAAAGAACCCAGAGAGTAAGAACCAGATTCAAAATGAAGAAAACCATAAGTCACCTTCTTGTAAAGGACATTCACCCCTTATTATTAGCAAACATCCCTAGTATCCTGAGAGTTTAATCAGTTGCTTTCACAATCCTGCAAATTAGCACAGTGAGTTGTTCTGCAAGTCCAAGAAACACCACCAGTTCTGTACAAATCAAAACCTTTTCTATGCTCACTCACAACCCAGCACCTTCTGTCTAAGGAAAATCCAACACTGTTAACATTTACACAAGGTTTAAATGTAGAGATTATCAGCACAAAAATTAAACATAGATCTTAAGCCTACATTCAGGTCCTACAAATACTTTTCAAACAAACCCTGGATCCATTTGTAAGCAGCTGATCTGTGCTTCACTTGTTTGTTTGTTAAGGCATTTCTTATATAGTAAAAATTACAAGACCTTTTTGCAGGGATAAATATGGTACTAACTAGGTGACCAAAGCACAGAGCAGACAGTCTTAAGCATCTGAGAACTGTCACTGTCTTTAGTCATGATCTGTTCATTTATATACATTTAATTAAAGAATCTGCATGGATGCTAATATTTTCTATCTTAACAGGAAAATCTCCAAGCCAAATAAATTCTCTCTAGGGCTTGTCTGTCATCCCCTACCAGTAATGTATTAGAGTAATACAGTTAGAGAGCATTTTTAGCACCACACCTTCTGGTCAGTCAGGGAGTACATGTTCCCAATGATCTGGGCAGCCATTTTCCTGGTGTCTGTGGAACGATCTTGAAAAGCTCTCTGAACAATTGGCATGATCAGTGCTAAGGATGGAGCATCAATGAAATGGACAAATTTGGTATCCAGTAGAGTCTGCAGACACTTCTGGGTCTTCCTGGAGGGGTCAGTGAGAGCATCCAACAGAACTGGAGCGATTGCTGAACATTTTTTAAAGGGAGAGAAAAAAACTTTATTTGTACCTAACCAAACATGCATTGTCAGGCTGAGCTGGTGTTCTCTCACAGGATGTTTTAGATCCTTCTAAAGGAACCAGCAGCACAGGGACAGAGGAAACCCTATTAACACCAGCTGACAAAAGGGACAGGAGCATTTAAAAAGCCTGGAAGCAGACAAGCTGTCAAGCTTGCATGTTATACTCCCATAGGAGTAGTTTAATTTCTATATGAATTTGCATTTGAACCTAAATCTTGCTGTTATAAACCATTGTCATGTCAGGACATTAGAGATGCAGGCAGTTCTTACCCAGGATCTCTGGGTTCCTGATGACAGACCCAATCTGCCTGAGAGCCTGCTGCCCTGCATTCTGCACCTTCACGTGGGAATCTGTCAGCACTTCAGTGAGTTTGGGCACGATGTTGGGTAAGCAGGAAGAGAGCTGTTTGGGAGCACAGTATGCCATAGCCCCCAGCAGTTCCACTGAGCCTGTGCACAAAGTACACAAAAAAAAATGAAAAAAGACAAAACACAAAACAATACACAGCATTAAGAATCGATATGAGAAGATAATCACATTTATCTCAAATTCAAATCTACCAGTTGGAGAACACAAAGAAAGGCTGAAATGCATCAAGCCAACTCTATGACACCTAAAGACACTAAAAAATACTTTTTTTTCTTTTGTACTAGGTAAAAGAAGTGTGGGAGGAAAATTCCAGGTTCTGGTGTACTTCTATAGAGACAGAAGTACAAACTGTCCCTGCAATATGCTGAGGGGAAAAAAAGGTTGCCCAAATGTGTCAGAGAACTTGTTTGTATCTCAAGAGCTCTAAAAGTTCCACAGATAATAAACCATCGCAGCCATCTGTAGGGATGATGAGGGGAATGACAGAGAAGGGCAGATAAGGGCACTGTGAGTTAGTCTCATCCTGTCAGTCAGATATTGCTCCATACCAGCTTTAGTTCTCCAAGATTCCTCTTCTAGGGCTGCGAGAAGTGATGGCAAAACCAGCTTCACTCCATGAGTACTCAGATTGCTCATCACGGCTTTGGCACAGTCATCTGCAGCCTCCAAGGAGAAGAGAACACTCACAAACTGTGACACAACACGTGTTTTTTCCCTTCCTCTGAGACTCACTGGGAACAAAGCCTTCATGTAAATAGTGTCTCAGTACAATGATGCAGCTGGCTAAGTAGCTCCCAATTAATGGCCAACGAAATCAGATGCTTTCAGTTATTAAGAAGATCAAATTGTTATTAGTGGTATCTCAAGGGATAGGTCATCTTCTCAATTTGCCTGGTTACAAACAGGATTCATAACCATTCCATTTGTTTTTCTCTTAATGCTCTGTGATTGCAGAAAGTGAAGGCACTTACCTCTCGCACATACTGGTTCCCATCTCCAAAACAAAGCAGCAAGTGAGGCAGCACATGAACCACATAGGGCTCAAAGAGCTTCCCAAGCATGCTGCAGAGCATCTCGAAGGCAAACAGAGCCCCTAAAAACCCAAAAAGCACAATCAGAGGAAAACACAACTTCATATAAAGCGGATGGAAAAAGAAAATTGTTTGCAAAATATCTGACAATTCCTCCGGAAGCACTTAAAACCTCACAGATTAAAGTCTCTTGCTTTCTTGCCCTTGTGGCTTGTGCTGTAGTGGGGATTTGTGACCTCAGAAAAGGAGCCCCCCCAGCAAAACCTGCCTCTGAAAACAGGAGGGAGGGGCACATGTGTATGGTCTAGCACCAGAAACCCTTCTTCCACCACGATGTGAACAGAGCAATTTTATGGCCTCAAAACAGTCACTTCCCATTTCTTTCTCTTCAAACTTTAGTAAAATAAATGTAGCTAAGCCAAGCACAAGGGTGCAGGCACTTCATCTGACCAGAGTGGTAGCGGGTACAGAGAAATATCGGGTATCTGGAGGGAAAAGCTTTTGTCCCTTACCCTCCCGCCGGCGGAAGTTCTTCTTGTCCTGGATGGCGTCGGTCAGCGTGGTCATCATCTCCTGCTGCTTGAGAGACAGGATGCCCAGGCCTTTGACCAGCCCTGCCAGCCCATAGGCTGCACCTTTGCGCTCAGCGTACTTATCAGACTCCAAAAGCAGCTGCATCAGCTTCTGGATCATTCCTCCTGCATCCTCCTTAATGGCAGGCACCAGAGGTGGTAAACAGCTTGCCACTGACTCTTGAACCTGTAAAACAATCCACCAGCCATCAGACCACTAAATATTCATCACTAACATAACTCCTCCCTAGACTGCACCCCCAATGACACCTTTCTGTCACCAGAACCATTTTTCATCTCTCTGACATCCCTAAAAGTATCCTAGTGTTAAACTGCCTCTGTGGGGAACCTGAGAACTCCTCCCAGAAGGCACCTACCTGCTGAGATGGGGTGGACAAGGCTGCTATCAGTTTGCCAACAATTGGTTTCACTTTAGGGTCACTCTTGTCCAGATGTTTTGCCAGTGACCCCATCAGAATGACCACGCTTTGCCTGACAGCATCATAGCTGGCATCATTAGGAGCATTTTTCAGGAATTCTTCAAACACTGGCAAGAGAGAGTTAACATTGTCCTGAAAAACAAAACCACAGAACTTGCCACTAGAGTCCACTCAGAATGAGATTTGCTATGCTCAGTGGACTTGTTTGTTCTTCTCTGAGCCAACAACTGAACAATCACACTGTATTTACAGTTCATTTCATGTGTCACATCGCATAAAACCTTGTGCCATCCCAATAGGCAACAAATATTTCCTGCTAGAGAGAAGTTAGCTCTTCAAAATTAGATTCCCCAAGCCTGCCAGCATGATGTTCTGCCAGAAGCAGTGCAAGCTCCCGGGCCTGAGCATCAGTGCCTGCTCCTCTGCTTGCCCCATTTGCAAAGGGAGAGCAGAAACATCAAACTTCACACAGTTTTTCTAAGAAACAGAAGGAAAGAACGAATAATATGAAAATACCCAGATTGTCTTGGGCTAAACAGGAATACAGACATTTGTCCAGAGGTGACTGGCAAGTATAAGGAAATTAGAAGCTGAGCAATTCCCACCCTGCACACCTCCCCCACGTGACACTGCTTGGAAAGGGCTGGCAGGGAGAAGGATGGTCCTCAGTTCCCTCAACGACTTCAGCTGTTTTCAGTTTAATTAAGCCAGCAATCGGCAAGCTTTCATGTTTTGCTTCACGTGAAGCCTGAAAAGGAATTCTCATCTTCCCAGGATTAAAAGATCCGTGGTCTGATTTCACTTTTATTACTCTAGTTTTATGCCATTGCAAATCCAGTTGATTCAAGGGTATTTCTTTTTTATAGCAATGACAGGGAAGAACCACACTTAGTCAACAGTAACAGAACAACTCTGAACACACAGAAACTCCTAAATGAAGTTTTCAGCTGTTACAAGTAACAGGAACTTCTAAGAAAGTTAAAAAAAAAAATTTAAAAAATAAAATCTGTGGGCTCCAAGACACTATCTACATTTTCATCACAGCTTTGTTCCAGTGCTAGAGAAAGAAATGTTCAGACTTACTTTGCCATGAGTGTTGAGCGTTGAAAGAGCTGCATCTAACATGCACTTCCTGACCTCAGGACTGCGATCATTCAGAGCATCCGGCACAAAAAACTGAAAGAGGGGCTTCACCTGAGAACTGTCCAGATGCTCTGAGAGCTTGTTGAGAGCCAGAGCTATGCCACACCTGTGAAGATGGTGAGCCTGTAAGCTTACTGACTTTTCACAGAATTTACTTGAGCTCACAATCACATTTGCTATCAGCAGTACATTAAAAAATTGAGAGAGAGAGCCATAATGAAAACAAAGAGCCTCAGAGTGTCCAACCTCTGTGTATCTCATTACATAACCCCACGCTGCAGCCTCCCAAAAGGTCAACAATCCCTCAGCCATAGAAGGACTTTTATCTCGATTACACATTACAGATACTTGAGCCATCTTAGACATCAGGATCACCTCATCTGCTGCTGAAATACAGCAGCTTTACAAGGTACATCAGACTAAAGGACAGATTAGCTCAAGACAAGAAGCAAACAAGATGATCTCCAATTAAACCTGTATTGTACACAAGTAAACAAAAAGTTAATTATCCAAACTGGAATTCATCCAGTTCATTAAGGCTTGCACTGCTGCTCTTGAACTAATCAATGGCCCATACAGAGGTGAGGACACAGTAAGATAAGACAAAAATCAGACAGTCTGAGAGAAAGACTGTTCTTATTAGGACAAAGAGAAGACAGCATCCAGTATTTTGATGGAACTAAAACCATTTCAGTTCTGCCTGCCCAGTCTGCTCGAGTGGCACAAATATTCTCTACCAGAAGGACACGTGAAGCCAGCAATTCAACACAATTGCGTATAATTTGTTCTTCTGAATAAAAATCAAAAATTCTCATTTAGACGCACAGGAAATGATGAGCTCAATCTGAAGATGACTGTACCTTGCTTCCCACTGGTCAGGTGGTGATTCAGATATCACTCGTCCCAAAGCATCCAAAACTGGAGGTGGCCTCTGGAAGGAAAAAAATTTCATCAGAATTCCTTTTCCAAGGACAGGGACACAGAGGATCTGTCAGCCATAGCTGCAGTGCCATTTGATAATACTGCACAGAGGTATGATACCACTGGCAGAAGAGCACAGTAAAAAAACAAGAAGAAAGTTTAGACCCCAAATGACTTAAACTGACCCTGCCCTGTCACAGGACCACCTAAGGCACACCTTCCTTCAGTACAGTGGTGCTATTGCTGGCGCAAGACACTGAAGTCTGTGAGAAGCTCAAACACAGCAGCAGTAGGCTCAATGCACATCTTCAAGAGAGACGAAAGGAAAAGCAACAAAAAATACAAAGCACAAGCTCGTGCCTGTCAATCCCTTAGGACAAGAGTACTTACATAGAGCTTCTCCTGGTAAATCTCCGTGAGTTTGCTCATGACCTCTGCTGCTTGCTTTCGGTACTGAGCTACAGCTCTGGAAAGAGCTTCAGCCCCTGCTTGTCTCACTGCCTCTTCGTGGTAGATGACATCTTTGATCAGCAGAGAACAGAGGTCAGGCTGCAGCTCCAGCCCCATGGACTCCCACAGCCTGCAGGGCACACAGAGAGGTGACGGGTCACCCTTCAGCAAGGGAAGCCACTGCTACATGTAATATCGAGGTGGCCTAGAGCTCCAGCTGCAGGGGCAAAGTCCTACAGTGCAGCTCACCGAGGTGAGCAGAGATCCCCTTAAAAATCAGCCAAGAACAACTCTCACCTCTCTGCCAGCTTCTGAATCTCATCTTTGACATCAAACTTTACTACCCAGAGGCGCCGCAACAGGTTCAGTCCATTCTTCTCATCACTGTCTGGGGTCGGCAGAACCATTTGTAGCTCCATCAGGCCCTGAATTAGTTTACAGGAGAATCAATGCAAGGATCTGATTTTCAGAAACAGATGCTTTAAAACACTTAAAACCTTTGCCCAGTCAAGCTCTCAGTGGTTGGAAGTGTCAAAATTCATGTTTGCTGGTGCCTTACACTGCCTCTGCTGGTCAAGGACTTCCTATTGCTAATAGGTGAGCTGGTGAAACTCAGGAATAGTGCTCCACAGGCAGGCTGCAGAGAGGCTCTGGTGACTACAGTCTTTTCTGCTTCTAAGTACAAAGACAGCTCAGGTGAGCTAAGCTGGAATTTGTTTCATGGCAAAGAAAATCAAGCACCCTTGGGATGTTTCCTTCTATGTTCTCAGAAGTGACTAAGCTGAGGCTTTCCAATACACACATAGGAATTTTCTGACCGTTTCTCTCTCTAAGACCAAGCTCTATGCAATCGTAAATAGAAGGTGTTAAGTTGTCCTAATCACACCTGTTTTAATAAAACAAAGATGTGCATAAGCCCAGAGTACCCCTAAATCTAGCACAAAGAGCACTGAGCATTATCGTTCAGACTGCCCCCTCCAGCAGGCACACTACCCTAAGACTGCCATCACAGCTGAAGCCTCTCTTCATCAGTGTTGGAGAAGATTCAGCTCCCAAAGATTTCAGGAATTCGGTGTGACCCTGAATGATTCCACCTACCCTGAGAGCTGCATCCCGAACATTCATGCAGGGAGACTGCAGGGCCTGCAGGAGCACGTCGATCTCCTCCTGCTCGGCGTAGGCACAGCCGTCCTCCCCGCTGCTGCTCGCGCACAGCGAGGTCAGCGCCTCGGAAGCCAACACCTAAAATGCCACGAGGAAATATTAGGGATTCCACTACAACTTGTACTTCTGTCAAAGCAAGAGCAGAGTAGGGGCTGAGTGCTATCACAGGAGGAGGAATTCCCAAAGAACAGTGACAAAACCGAGTTCAGTCCTACTCTCTGATTTTTATCATTGACCTTTCTGCCATCTCATCCCTTAGAGCAAACCCTGAGAGAAGCCACTACTGAACTTCTTCAGCAGAGCAAGGCCTTAGAGAAGGAAACAATGTCACCTGTGGAAGACTAAAGGATATGTCTCGTGCAATAAAACCCACAGGAAAAAAAGATGTAGACATTTTATTCCAAGATACCACAAACACAGGAGAAAATTGGGACTGTATCGACCACCAGCCTCAGAGACTTAAACCAGTTGAGTGCATTTCCATTATTTAGGTGCTGATGAAAGTTAGGGAGAATCCTGATAGTTATGATGCTGAGGACTCACCTGTAACCGTGGAGAACCTGTTCCTATCACCCGGGTCAGCAGAACCAGCATGTCCCTCCGGGGCAGCAACTCTGGGCCATTCTGAAAAGTGAAGATGAAAAGTTTTATGTCTTGTGACTCTGAAGTACCTTGCCTGTGTATGACATTTCTTAAAAAATCACAACCAAAACCTAGGGCTGGACAGGTACCAAAACCTGTGACATAAAACAATCTCTACCTTCTTAACTTTAACTTGCAGAATTAATCTGCTTTGTCCAGTTTACGTATCAGTTGTTTTATCCTAAGGCTCATCTGATCAACTGCTGGATCCCCACAGCTCTCACCTCATCCACCAGCAATGCCTGGCCATTTCCTGATGATCTCAGCTGAGCATGGACTGTAAGGATCTGCAGAATCTTGACCAGGAACTCCTCCTTGTCCTCGCTGTCATGAGGTGTCTCGGTCATAACCGTCTTCAAGAGAGGAAAGACTAAGGAAAATGCTGGAGCTGATAATGGGGCAGCACCTGCGAAAAGGAAAAACAACCCTGTGAGCACAGATGATCCCCCCATGGCTTTTTTATAACACTGATTGGTATAAAATGTACACTTGGGTGTGTGGCCAAGCTTCAGCCTCACGCACAAACATGCTGAGTGACCCTAAGTATTGCTATGCCCCTGCTCCATCAGTGACTTCTGGCATTTCAGTGCCAGGTTAAGGGTAGGACTTGATGATCTTAAGGATCTTTGCCAACCTAAATGATTCTATGATTCTGTCTGGCTTTAATTAAAGTCACATTAGGATTCCAAATTACTTCCAGTGCCTCAACAGTGCAAAAATACACACTGTAAATGAAATTTAAACAATTCAATGGATTAAAGTAGACAGGCAAAACTGAGGTTTTGTCTATACTGGAAATACTTGCAGGCAGCAGGGGATGGGACACAAAATCAGATCCATTACACAACCAAAGCTGAAATAAAATCTATTTTAGTCAATTTTAAAGTTCATTTGTACCAAAGCAAGGGCCTGTTTGGCAGCTATATTTCCTTTAAACACTTCCTGCCAAACCAGCTAACCTGTCATTCCAGTCTTCAGCTGGATCCTTGAGAATGAGGTCCATCTAATTCTGGTGCAAATCTCAACTCCCCTCCTTGAAAAATCAAAGCTTTTGGATTCCTCCTGTTATAGATTTTGCTCCTTCCTTCTAACAGAACCTTGGCTATAGGATATAGCAAATGCTCCTTCCAGTCCCTCAGTTAGTCCAGTTAAAATTCAAGTATCAGATGCCTGGGGAAAACATTTCCTTTCTACATCCAATCTGTGCTGACAGAGAACACCCAAGTTTAAATTTCCAAGATGCAGATGAAGAGCACTGCAGATACAATACTGCAGTATTAGTCAGCTTATGTAGGGCACAGATACTGCAAAAGTAGTTCAAGGGAGAAGTATTAAATCCCAAACATATTGTGAGCTCCTATTTAACATGAACAGCTTCAGTAAAACCCCCTCCATTTCTGATGTGGGATTTTTTTCTGTTTTCTCAGTATCTGTTTGCTTTTACACTTTTTTTCATTTTGAAGTATTGGCCAGGTATTTCTAGGCTTCAACCACTATCCCTCTATATGTAGCAGGAGAAAGAAAGCTTTATCTGAGATGATAAATGTTCTATTTATACAGTAGCTGGTATTGACCAACATGAAAAAGATTGCTGAAAAGCCAAGATATATTCTGTAATGAATGATAAATTTTATCATCCACATTACAAGAAGGTAGGGTCTGTCTTAGGTCTCATGGTAACCAGAGAAAACCTCTACTAAATCACACAGAAAACAACTACATTCCAAAGAACTTTGAAAATGAGAAAAAATCATTTGGGAATGCAACATGACTTGTCCAACAAAGTGCTATGGAAACTACTGCCTTTCTCTTCTGCAGAAGTGGAAAAAAAATTATTGGATATTAATTTAATTAAGCACTGTAGGAAATCTTGAAGGACTCAAAATATTTCCACTTTTCTCTGGAAATAAGCCTGAAAATGGATTCAAATGTTAATGAACTTGCACTTACTATGGCAGTAAATTGCATAGTGGAGACACTGAATTATCACCAAGCTGTTCAGCACTGAAGTGCTGTTCAACATGGTCAACTGCCACTGCTCAGCTGTGACAATGACATGTGCCACAGTCACACCTCTGCACATCTGACCGGCAGCTGAACAGCAAGGGGAGAACTGAGCTACGGGGGTAAGGGACCAAAGAGAACCCCACATTTCCCTTAAAAATATACACCATCTACCACAGCAGCTTTTATTGAGTTAGATGAGGAACAGCCTCAAAGGCTGGGTGAACCACCTCTATATCCCTGCAGTACAGCAGATGATGTGAGACAGCCTAAGCCAGCCCGGCCCCCAAAGGACACACACCAACCCTCCTCTTCTCTACTGTCACTGTCAGTGGAGTGGCACAAGCACTTGTGCACCCCCCTGTGAAGGGGATTCTGGAAGTGATCTAGATTAAAACTATCTCCATTAATAAAAGAAAAAAAGGTTTATTTTAACTCAGATCATACGCTTGCCCTCGTGTTACAGAGTGGAAAGAAGTGCTCCTTCTACAACCATGCCATAATAAAATATTCATGAACTGCAGCACCACACAGCAAACAAGTAGAGGCCACGGGCACTTCACTGCTGAGATCACAGATAACAAGCAATTATTTTGTCTTTCCACTTAGTCTTGCTGAATCCCTTATGCTAAGTGGTGTTGAAATGTAGGAGCTGTCCTTGGCAAAGATGAGCCTTAATTTCACTGCTATTATTTCTGTATGAACCATTTTAAGAAAAAATACTGCTATTTTCTTTCTACACTTACTACACTTGTAACATCACTTCTACTACTACCAGCACACAAAAAAAAAAAACCCTTAAGGTTTTTGATATCTATGAAGAGTTATCCAATTAAAATAAAAAAAGTGAAGCCTCACAAAATATTATACAAACTTTGAAAACTAAACCAGTTTATATTTATTGGAGAGGGGGGAAGAATGTCAGCACATATTGACCATCCTTCTTACCTGGCTCTCCCTTGCCAGTTCGGCTGGGGATGGTGTGGGCATGCAGCAAGCTGACAACTCTGTTCAGAGCAGTGGGCAGCTCTTCCTGACACCAGGATTCATCTAATTCACATTCTGGTTTCATCAGCCGCAAGGTCACGTGGCTCACTAAAGTACCTGCAAAGAAAGAACGAAGAATCCATGAGAGGACTAAACCCAAAGATTTCTCAAGAGGAAAAGCCCCAGGAACACAGACTCAAGAACTGTGACAAAGCTCAGAGCAACAGTCAGGCTGCAAAGAGGCACAGAGAAGAAGGCCAGCCCCAGGGCTGACAGGGGACAGCTTTCTTCACAACATGTGTGAGTTACACTCACATCCTCTAAACTCTGCACACAGGAGATGGTCCCACAGCAACCAACTGCTCCTCAGAGCTGGTCACAATGACCAGATAACTCCTTGTCTTTGGTCCCAGTCCTATCCAGAAGTCGTATCTCTGGGAAATCACAGTCATCTCCCTAAGAACTGTTCCAGGTGGTTTTTCCTCTTGGCTTTTCTTGGTTGTGATCCACAGCTTGTAAGAGCAAGAATTTTCACTGCCCTGCCACAAAAATAATCTACCTTGCCCTTAAATAGCAACTGCAAATACTAACCAAAGGTTTTCAGTCGAGCAGGCATGACACAGGAAGCTAAGGAAAGAAAAAGTTTCTTAATCCTTGGAGCAGCCAAAGGAGATCGAAAAAGTGGCAAGAAGGAACTGATGAGACCAGGGATGTACTGAGTGAGACCAGGAGGCTTTTTCTTTATAACAGTGTCCAGGAGTCCTAGAGCTGTTTCCAGCTCATTATCAAGCTGTAAGAGAAACAATTCAAAAGGTTACCATAAAAAAACTCCATTGGGAAAAAAACAAGTTGTTAAATCTAATTTCTAATAAAAGAAACAAACAGGTGATTGCCAGATATTCTCTATGTTACATCATTTTCCTTTCATCAAAATCACTTGGGTCATGGTAGCTGCAGAGGTGGCAAAAAATACAATCAAAACTCACCTCCTTCAACCGTTTTCTTATCTGAGCCTCCCTTTCCAGCTGTGCATGCATCAGCTCCTTCTGCTTGCTTGTCAGCTGCACCTCATCCTTTATTCCTTTCTTCTTCTTTATCTCCTGCAGTAGAGAGCCATAGACATTATTAAGCTAGTTATTAACACCAGCTACTCAATTAGGTAGAGAAGAAAGTTGGACACATTGAGATTATTTGCAGTTTACTTTTAAAACAGTATCAAAATATGCTTCCAAATATATTCCCTCTTGAGTAAAGACACAAAATGGAAATCAGCAGGTTAACAACACTTTAATGTCCCATTAGCAGCAGAAGTTTCTCCCGTGTTTAAGTTGGTCACAAATCATTTAATATCGTTAAAAAGAGCTGTCCTCCCCAGAGCAAAGAGAAGTCAACCTTTAATAAAAGATTGTTCCAGTCAACCTGGTACATTCCCCTCCTTTCACCACGTTCTTCCCCCCCACCCACACCCACTGCCCTGGCCAGGCCAAACACATCTGCTGGCTGATGACAAGATGGAAGCACCTATGGAACAACTCTTACTGGGAAAGTTACACAAGACACATTGAACCAGAGATGAGGAGAGAAAACAGGGACTAGCAAGTAGTAAGTGCTCTCACAAACAGGTAGAACAGCACATCAAAATACAAATATAACAGAAAAGAAATAGATACATACAGATACAAGAGAAGACAACGTTTAATTATTCAAAGAAGGTCAGAGAATCTTTCCCACACATATGCCAGAAGCCATGCGACAACAGAGATGAGTTGCAGTGAAGGTTCTGATCAGCCTGGCTTTCCTGTTCCCATCAACTCACCTCCTTCAGCTCCAGCTCAATGATTTGTTCCTTGAAGGAATAAGCTTTGTTCTCCCTCTTCATGTTAGCCTTTTTCATGCTATCCTGTTGAGCACTGAGAAGGAAAAGTAGAGAAAAGAATCAGCACTGATCTGGACTGAGATCCAGACACAAAAATCTGGGAACTCCAGTCCAGAAAAAGCATCTGACACACCCAGTCACCCACTGACAACATGCCAGCAGTGATCAATCCCCAGGTGCAGAGAGAGAAGAAATTTAAGTCTTACCTCTGTATTATAGACTTGTCATACAGTTCTCCCTCAGGTGTCTTCATGATGGCAAATTCCTCTCGAGTAACCTGGCACAGAGCTGGATTCTCCATTGATGCTGTGATAGTGCTGATGAGCTGTGGCAGCACTCTACCAGGTGAAAGCAGAGAGAGAGATCCCACTGCATTCATAGATGACTGTCAGGGAAATGAAGGAAAAAACATAATCAGAATTCCTTAAAATTGTCTCCAAGAAGTATACCCTGCTGAGGCAGCCCCCATTATGTTCTAATCCCTAATTCCTTGTTTAGTGGGTCCTTGAATCTTATCTAAAATTCTACTCAGTTGCTGGTACATTCTTTCTCCCTTAAATTCCACCTCCTTTTCACCAGAGACGTTCTTTTTGAACCTGCCTTTCCCTCACCTTTTAGATAGATCTCCTTCCTTATAGATCAGTTAGTACTGAACTCCTCCAGAAAATTCTCCCGTTCCAAGGTATCTCCCAAAACCACCACAAGGAAAGCAGGAATTAATCACCTGGTTCTCTGGAGTGTGGGCAGTGATCCTGGGCAAGATGTCATTCAGGTGTTTGCTAATGAAGTCTTTGGGATCTATCTTCATCTTGATGAGGAGGGCTGGCCAAAGTCCGGGCTGCACTGCCACTGGTAAGAAGAATAAATGAGAAGCAGGTTGCTGATACAATGAAATAAAGACGTACAATAAAACCCCATACATTGACCATGAGTGTCTTATCCCTGCACTTACCTACAGAAGGATGATGGCTCACCAGCAGCATCTCCAGGGCCAGCTTCTCTGGCTCAAAGGAATCCACATCAAGCCCTGCCACACTTGAGATGACACAGAGTGCCTCGAGAAGCACTCGGGGGGGAATGTATGTCCTTCCCAGCTCCGACAGCTCTCCTGACTCCATCACCAGGACCTCGTGAGGCAGAACCTGGATGGACAACACCAAACCTTCCTGAGCCCTGAGCACCTCCCCACAGTAACACCAGACTGAATGCCAACAATCACCTCCCTGTCAGTAACAAACCCCTGAAGTTTTCAAAGGAAAGAAGGGATAAAGGATAACAGCAAAACCAGAGCACAGAGATGACAGCGACAGAAAGATCAGGCATGGAGGACTATACTCAGTTGGGGTAAAATAAAACTAAAATGATCACTTCTGGCAAAGAAGACTTTGGAAAAGGTTGAGCCAGCTGGCTGGGAACAGTATGCCCGACTTCTGCAGTCTAATTTTACCCAGCATATTTTCAAAAATACTTTGTTCAGGCTGTGTCTGTTACATGGGAAGATTATTTACCAAGTCCCAGCCTTGCTACGTAATTAATACAACTTAATCTATTACACAACTTGACATGGTGCTGCCCTAGCAGCAAGCCCAATAATACAGGACTCAGTGTTTCCTCTTTTATTTTTTATTACAGTTGCCATTAAAGTATTTATATTATATTTGTTTTAAATAGGCAGCCTGAGCTATAAGCCAGGGCAAAGGAACCAGAATACAAAGAAAGGAATTAAGCACTTGGTCTTCCAGCAGGGATTAAATTTGCATTAAATTAATAGAAGGCCATGAAAAACTACAGCTTCCTCCCCAAATAATTTTGAATAATACGTCTTTTTGTATATATATATGGAAGAATAGGCACACCATAGACATTTTTACTGTAATATGCAGTAATCCAGTAACAAATGGCATTCTAGGAGAACATCTGGAGCTGAATAATCTTCACATCAGGCTGTTTGTCAATACTAACAGCAAATCTAGGGCAGGGAGGTGACTGGCAGTATACAACTGCCTGGGCACAGACCAGGTTTCTTGGCTACTCACCTTGTGAGAACTGAGAACCACTTTGAGCTCCTCCAAGAGCCCATAGGCCAGTTTGTACCCTCCCAGAGAGGACAGGAGCTTCTTAACTGTTTGGTGGGCCTGTCTCCGAACGTGCCAGGTCCGACTCAGCAGGACGGCAACAAGGGCACGGTGATACTGCCTGAAAACAGACAAACACACGGGTTTAGCCAGGGAGGCAGCTCTGCAAACCAACTGGACACAAAAGCACCAAGAGTTCCACTCTCCATGCCACGTCCCAAGCCCACCCTCCCCACTGCCCACACCGGCACTCCGGGATCAGACACGGATCTGGGACACAAGTGCGCTCTACGTACTGAACTTTACTTTCAGGCAGCCGCTGGGCATGATCCAAGAGCAGGCGCTCTGTCAGCTGCAGCACTGTACACATGGCTGTGGGAAAAGACAAATATTTAAAATAGCATGGAACTTCATAAGGAAGCAGATATGTTTTTTTTTACCTGAAAACAAACAAACAGCAAGCAGGACACAGTGAAATAGCTCCCCAAGCTGAGCCTCTACATAATCTTCTCAGTGAAGCTAGAGACAAATCCAACTCAGGTCTGCCAAGACTGGGAACAGAACCATGATTTCATAGAAGTGTTGTTAGCTGGATCCCAGGACAATTTTCCTGACCACTGTGTGTGACCTATTTTGGTTTAAGCTGACAGAGCAAAGCAAATGATAAACACCACACTCACTGCATCAGTACTTTAATTCCTGAGCCCTCCCCAAAGAGCTTCAGTGAGACAAAATGAGTACTGAGTGTCAGCTGTCACTGGACCCTTTGGTTTGTGAATGGATGCTCAACCACATCACACAAGCAGGAGCAGAAGCCCTGAAACATGGGGTGGGTAATAACCCCCTAAGCACGGATCTGACATCCAAGGTACCGTGATTTGGGCACGTTAATGATGTCACAGCTGGACGGCTTTGCCTGAATCAGCAACAACAAACCATGACAGTATTTACTCTCAGCATTAGTTCTTGGATCTAACATCCTAAGGGACCATTCCAAAATTTTCCAAATCACACTGTTTCAGGATGTTTGCAGACTTAGGAGAGAAAATGAATGGATATGCACAGTGCCTTCAGGAAGCAGGGACTGCAGGAAGCAAAGGAGAAATTACATTTCCCGTTTAGAAAACTTTACCTATTGTACCTTTGTACAAAAGATAAATTAATTCATTTCAGAGAAATGATTAATGAACTGTTTTTCAAAACTTCCAGTTTACAATGTAGATAGTCAGTAATGTTTTCTGTTGGGCACATTCCATTACTTTTTTTTCAATTAATCTTTAAACACAATCGATCAAAACAGAGCACAGAAACACTAATTTATAGTCCAATTCATTTCTGTCTGTTATTACTCTTCCCCCACATTTCTTAAGATTTTCACCTACATTTTTTATTCTCCAGCCTTATTTTACTTTCTCCCATCTTATTCTAAATTTTATGCTTTTCCACATCCCTCAGATTAGCTGCACCTCTTTACTTACAAATGGGAACACCACTCAGATACATTTTGGTTTGGAATGATAAATGTGTGATAACAGGTCCATCAAGAAATAAACTGATTCATTGTCAAGCTTAGACTACAACTAGTCTAGGTGTACTTCTGAAGAGTACACTGTTCATTTTAATCTGAAATTCCATCCTCCAAGGATCATAGAACAGGGCTAACAAAAACATTAGTTCTTGTAAGTACTAAGAAACAGAGTTAAACAGCAACTGGATATACAATAACTGCCAATTTACCTTCCTCTGATGCAGACTGCAAGAATTTCTCAGATGTAAAAATTTGTTTTTTCTCATCCAGAATCAGCTGCCAGAACCCACTCAGCTTAGACTCTGACAGGAAAAGAACAGATGTCTATCAAGGACGTTTCAAAATAAGTCAGAATCACCAGTGTACGTAAAATACAGTAGAATTCTGTCTCCTGAAATCCCTCAAGTTACTTCTAAGCCTTACTTGTCTTCAGTTCTAAAGCCTCTCATCTCTCTCATTCAGAACTATAAACATGCCAAAAAACCACCTGCTGACAAAAATACATTTCTCTGACTTACACATTTGAAATGTAAAGTCTGATTCACCTTAATCTTTCATAGGGCAAACCTTCCCAAAAATGAAGGAAAGGAGGGAAGTGGTGGCTTTTGGTAGAACACACTTGGTTTTTATATCTGATAGATGTATGAACTCAGTTCCTCATGCTTTCCAAAACACTACCCAAATAACAATCAAGTAATTATTTCAATACATCAGTCAACTCCTACCATGTAAGGTCTGAGTGAACATCATCTGTCAGAATAAAGAGGAATATTGCCTTAACTGAATGGAAGCTGGAATTTGCAAAGCCATGGAAGAGCAAGAATTCTTCCCTGAATGAGACAGGAATTAATCTTTCCCTGGTTTACAAAATAGTAATGATTTTCTATGCAGAAACTATCCACAGATTAGGGAACAGTATCCCCTGCACATTATCAGGAAGAAGTGTTAACCCTCAGAACCTGTTTATATTGGATTCTGCCAGATGTTTTGTGACCTTACCAGTTTGTCCCTCAATTACAGACATCCTGCAGATCAACAAAGCCGCAGCAACTCCTTCAGTTACCATGGGAACCTGAGTACTTTGAGACGCTGCTTTTTCTACTGTCTGGATGAGCATTGGCAGCAAGTCCATCCCCTGCAATAATGTGTCACCTGAGGAGACAAAAGAGACAGGTTACAAAACAACATGGTTCTTCTCACTTTACAACCCAGGTATCAGTGTTTCTTCTGCTGTTATGAGACAAGGAAAGGAATCAGACACATGATGGGGGGGGGATTCTGAATCTCCCAGAGTATTTGCCAATCAGTAATATTAAACTGTGAAAAGCTAGATGGTAACCACATCAGTCCTTTCCTCACAGACAGAGCAGTCCCATCTCAATACCAGTTTCTGTTCATGGGATGCAAAAGAAAATGCTAATTCAGTTACATTAAAGGAATTAGTTCAAATCACAGGAAGTCTGACTTCAAAGATTAATGTTTTCCTAAGAGAGGGAAAGTAAATTCCTGGCAAGTCATGACCATCTGTTCCCCTTCAAACATTCACAAGTTAAGGAATCCCAGAGGTCTAACAACTGTGGATGAAATGCTGCAGTCAAAGGGGATAGGACCAACAGATGCAAATCTCAAGAGGATCACCAAAAGATAATAATTTCTTAAGTTCTTCATTTCAAACACAGTAATTTTATTTCTTTTTTTTAAAGCTTCCAAGAGTCAAAGACACAAACCAAGATTTCAGTGAGCGGGGTGCTATATAAAACAAAAGCATGGTCCCTGAGCTAGAAATCTTACAATTCTAGTGTAAGACAAAAATAAAGGTGCCCAGTTTTACCTTTGAAGGAGGCCAGCATGCACTGCAGGTAGGCGTGTCTCACAGCTGAAGTTGAGGTTTTAAGGCTGAAGGCTTTCTTTAGCCATTCTACCAGCTTTTTAGGAACCTCTGTGGTGAATCGAACACACCAGAGAGCCAGGACAGAGACTGCATGAACCAACGTGCCTTCATGGACTGGGAAGAAACACAGAGCTCATGTCAGTTCAGCAACTGCATCAAGCACAGGAACATAAACCAGAAAGCAGGTAACAATGTCAGAGTGCAAGAAAAGAACACATGTGTTCCTAACAGGCACTGCACTTTTCCATGGGGCTGCTCATCACAATAGGGCAACAGACTCCATAACACAGCGGCCAAGATTCCAGATTTACCCTGGATTACAGGCCATGTGGAAATCCTGCTCAAGATAAAAGCAGCTTAGCAAACCCAGAACAAAGGCAAGAGGTCTCACCTTCTTGTTGCAGGAAAGGGATGAAAAGCTCAGCCATGGTTCCACTCAGAGCTTGGCTGGAGGGTCCAGAAACCACATGGTGACTAAGGCTGCCAATCCCTGAAAGGACAGAATTCTCTCAGCAGTTCCCAAACTACCAGCACAAAATCTAAAGCCAACAAAGAATGACCCTTCACATTTCAATCCTTGCACAGACATCTTTTTTCTTGTCACTACATCTAGATGTCACATCCACCAGGTACCAACACTGGAGGATCTCTGTCTTCATTTTTACTCAGGAAACAAGTCTTCTTTGAATAAAATATTTGGCCTACCAGCCAATTATTTTCTTTGAATAGAAAGTCAGGAACTGGCATGTGGTATCCAGCATCCTCTATGGCTTCAACTACAGCCAATTCAGAGACAGGCAGGGAATCCTGAAGGCTGAAATACAGATCCCTCCTATTCAGCCTTTTGCTGAATTTCTTTCACCAAAGAAGCAGTTTTCTTCTAGGATCCTCACCTGAAAGGACGCTCATCTTCTGAGCAACAACTGTCAGCTTCCCCTCTGAGCCTGCCAACAAGGAACACATGGGTGACAGGTGACTTACAGACAACTGCTATGTGCTACATCGAGAATCTTCTCCAAAATACAACAGCTTGCCCCATTATCCCTGAGCCAGGTTGAGCCACCCCTGCCATACAAGCAGCTACAGACAACAGAAAATATGATACACAGAACTCCTTGAGGCTGACAAACCTGTATTCATCCCCACTGCTTATCCTACAATTTACTCACCCCCTAAGATGGCAAAAAGGTGTTTGCCCAGCGACTCCACAGCCGAAGGATCGCTACACTGCCGAGCCAGGTTCCTCAGTGCCACAACTGCTTCATCCATCAGCTGCACACTGTTGGATTTCAGGTGACCTAGAAAATAATGCACAAGCTAAGAGTTCCTTACGACAAACTGCATAAAATCAGCAAGGCAAGGACATATCTTTACACGTGGCTTAACTCGGCTTCTGGAACCATCACATGAACTATTCCAGTTCCAAGTTACAGCATCATCCTCCCTCCCATGTAAAACCACCTCTTCGTCAGTAATGAAGCTGTTACAGGTGTAGCCAGAAAGTTGAGGAAAGCTTTATTCTGAATTCATCATTCCCCCCAGAAGTGAGAGCACTTACTGGCCAGTCCTTTCACAATGTCTAGAGCATACTGGCTGAGATCCAGGTTCACAGACACGAGCAAGCAAGAGATTGCTGAAGACAGAAGAGATAATGGCACATTACATTCTGTTAAGTAACTGTTTTTAGCATTTTAATACACCCTTCCCCACAATTCACATCAAGAGAGTCAGGGTAGTAAGGAGTAGCAATAAAAAAACCCTACTGAAATTGATGCCCAGTGAATAGATTAATTCAGGATTATTCTTAGCACTCAGCTGTGAAATCCCGTCCTTGGTGCAAACAGTAGCTAAAACATACCCTGACACTTGGGATCACACCACAAATGTTGCTTCTCCACATCTAACCCTAGGATGCCAGACAATCCTGCTGCCTGCACTCGCAGTACCAGCAGCACAGTCCAGAGAGACACTGCCCCAACAGCTCCAGACCTCTAAGGAGGCTCTTTGACAGAGCAACACACAGAGACAACACACTCACTTTCAATTACATTCTCAGGACTCCGGAGCAGGGATTTCTGCAGAGTTGGCAAAACCGAGTCCTTGAACTCGGCGTGGGACATGTAGCGGAGGAGCGGGGAACAGCTGTCCTGCAAAGGAACAGAGCGTCAGCACCACCCCCAATGCTGCCACGGGACAAAGCAAAGCACCTCTGCAACAGTGTCTCACCAGCACGTGCTTCTGAGGCTTTGTCTTGCTCATAAGTATGGTCTTCAAGTAGAAATCCAGGAGAGCACTCTGAGCAAGCAGAAACACCAGATTACAGCCACATCACAACTTGTACACAGCTCCCAGCACACTGTAGGGAAACCAGGCTGGACACCCCACCTCCTTCTCCTCTGGAAGGCTGCCCTACTCCCTACACAGCAGCTTTGCTTCCACCCTCACATAAGTCAGTCAAGCAGAAGTCACTGCTCTCTGCTCTACCCTGAGCCCAACACTCAAACCACACTGAGAGCTGCCTTTCATTCCCACAACAGAGAGAAGGCAGGAAGCTGCAGTGTTGGCAACCTACAGAAATGCCGAGGCAACACCAAACAGCCACAGATCTGGCACCTCCTCTAAACCTCCAAACATCCTCTAAAGGCAGAAGTGTAGAACTACTGAATATATATAGTGAAACAGGGGCAGATGCAAAATACCAGCCTCACTGAGACATCTGTTCAGCCCCTTCTCCATGATGACAAGTGACGCTTCTTATTCCCCCAAAAAACCAGCAGTACAACAGATGTACCTTGTATCGTTTAATAATATCCATCTCCTTCTGGGCTGTGCAAAACTGCACCACAAGTCCCAGCATTGCAGCATAACTCTGGTTTGGTTCAAGACCAAGAATGACAGATAGGTACTGATCCACCAGATCCTGGTTCTGAAGAGAAAAACAGCAAGGCATGTTAACACCAGAGAAGCCAGAACAGCTGTTGACTAAGGCACATAAGGTTATACATCACCTCTTTCCACAGCCTGTTCAGTTTCTTCACGGCCCCATCCACCGCCTGCTTATGAGAACCTCCCAGGACTTCCAAGAGGAGCAAACACTGAACCTCCACCTGCCAAGGGCAACAGCCAAGAAAACCTTCATGCACGTGCTTCTCAGAGAGCTCATATCAAATAAGACATGCCAAGTGCCACTGATTAGCAGAATCTGCTTAAGAAAATGTCCCTAGGTCATGTAAGTTCTTCCCACAGGCTGCCATTGCTTTCATCCCACACGCACCTCTTTGCAGAACCATGAATAACAGTTTTGGAAACTCCACCTTTGAAAGCAGCAATTTATATCAGATTACATCCCTTCTTAAAGTGTGTTTCAACTATATCCCAAGGTGCTGTGAGCGTGGTCACAGGTTCGTGTTGTTAAAGGAGGTGAAAAGAAAGTAAAAAGCTACTTGATACTGTATGACAGAATCTCACACTTCAAGGGAGGCACAAGGACTTCATGCCACACTGCAGATACACCTTAGAAGCACCAATAGCCACCTCTGTATGCACAGCTGCAAGACTGCCCCTCTCTCATGCTTTACACATCTGCTTCCTCCAGCAGAACAGGAGAGATCAAAATACACCAGAGTCCCTTGTAAACCTGCATTTTAACCTGCTGTTATCAGTTACATTCAGAATTATTTGCCATGTTTCAGCAACTTAAAGACATTAGAAATATTTAAGTCCTTATCTCCAAAAGGGATACTTCTGCAAACCAAAAAGAACCTACCAGTTTTTTCCATGTTTCTCCCTGTCTCTTCTCAGGGGTCGGAAAGACTGTGCGTACAAGCAGGCACGTCCAGGAGAGCGCCAGCAGAGCTGCAGACCCACTGCTCTTACTGTTGCACAAACAGGAGAGGGAAGTAAATCTACAGCTCCCAGGAGGAATCTACATCTACTAGACCATAACAGACCCATCTTTGCCCATGTCAGAAAAGCACCTGACTAACAGGCAATTTTGTCACACAAAAATGCAGCTAAAGCCTTTGCTTTTAATGGAAATTATCAGCCCTCAGAAGCTGTTTCAGCTCTGGTTTGACACTCAGAGCTTCCAAATGGCACACCAGAGGATAAGTCTTGCCTGCTGCGAATGAGAAACCTTAGCAGAAGAAAGAGACCATTTTTGGATCTTCCCAGAGGCATTAGAGAAATGAGAGTTAAAGAATTTACCAACTGAGAGTGCCCAAAAAGTGACTCAAGATTTCTCACCTGCTGCTCAACTTTACTGTCAAGAGCTTCCCAGCCTTAGATTGCCAAATCTTTCCTCAGCTCACATTCCCTCCTGGCACACTGCGTGGTTCTGGTTTCTGCCAACCCTCACCCCCTCCCTCTGCTCCAGGCAACAGATCCCACCTCGCAGCTCCCTGAGGATCCTCACCCCCTTTAGATCTCTCTTTCAAAGTGAGAAAATGTAGATAGTGTCCCTGCACACAAGGCCAGTCACCACAACTGAAGGGTGAATATCCTGTCACTGCAAGCCTTGAAACCCAGATCAGGGATTTTTCTAAAGCTGCACTTAGTTCAGCCACAGAGGCACTACAGGATGGCACCTTGTGGCCTGTGTCAGCTCAGCAATACCCTAAGTCACCCTTTGGAACCACAAGTGTTTCCAGAAGTTACCACAAGAGAAGAGCTCCTTGTTGCTCAGCTCAGCTTCCAATTTCATTATCTCCCTGTCTATAGTAAGGGATTGAATTCCACCAGCTGAAGATCTGATGGGTAAGGAAATCCCCTTTCCTAAACATTTTGGAGACTGTTTCTTGATAAAAGATCTGAAGTTTAACAAAAGCAAAGCTGTATCTCAGACCCAATCCACCAGCACTGATACCAGGATATTTACACTGCTTTCCCAGAAGACAAGGAGAGAGGTAAGACAGGAACATCTGAAAGGCATTAACAGCTTTGCCTCTGAAGGTTTTTAACACCTCTGCCAAACAGCAGCAGAACAACCACTCTGAACACAGGAGCAACTACCAGCAACTCAGAACCATTTCCACACAAGGCAACTCATCCAGCACCTGGGAACTCCAGCCTTGCCACCGATCCCTGAAGACTGCAGAGAGTGCAGAAGGTTTCTTGCTGTTGCCTCCGGCTGGGACTCTGCGAGCTGCTGAAGGGCCGACTGCAGGGCTCTGCGGGACGCTGCATCCCTGCAGTGACAAACGTGCCAGTGAGCATCACAAACCTGCCAACATCACACACAGGGCTCTGTGTGGAGATAGTAACTACTTTATCCTTTCTGTTCCAAAAACTGGAAAAGTTTCTGGCAGAAAGCTCCGTTCCCTTCCACAAGCGACAGCAGTTACGTGGAGGCTCTCCAGCATGTTGCAGAAGAAAACAGGTTCTGAACAGCTCCTCTGCAAGAGATCGTGATTTAATCCCATCTAGAAGTGTCTAAAAGGCATCTAAAAGACACCTCAGTCCTGTTTCACAAGGACATGGGTGTTCATTCTTGCAAACTGAACCACAGGACAAAAGTTTTAATTTCAAAATTAAAGGTAAAATGCAAGGCAAGTGTTGCAAAACTTTCTAATGTCAAACCTATCCTGAGAGCCTAATTACAAATGACACCCTTCAGTGTCACACACATCTCTGTGACATTGCATGCTAACATTTCCAGATGCTCCAGAACAGTCTAACTAACAAACATGTAAATACTGATAGATTAAATCATACAGCCTTTCCACATCAATTTACTCACCGGTATCGATGCAGAGTAAGGCAGAAGAGTTTGCAAAGGCCCTTCACTGCACCCTCTGGAAGATCTGTAACAATGTATTCCAAAATATTTCTTCATAAATTGATGAGCTCTTAATCTTTAACACAAACACAATTCACTCCACAACTGAAATCAGTAAACTGCTCACATCACATCTATGAAACTGCTTGCAAGTAAAAGTTTCCTCTTTTTGTACGTTTTATGCATATTTTTAAAAATAATGGCAAAAATTGGAACACATGGAACACAGCCATCTTCAGAAAATGAGAGAAATAAGAAAGTTTTAAAAATTTGCTTCAGCTGTTTTATTCAGACCACTTGAAATTTTCTACACTCCCCTCCATAGACGTGTATCTGAATATTCCATGAGAATTAAAAAAACAGGCTGAGTCAGGAGAGAAACAGGCAACTGAAACACTAATGAAGAACTAATACACACAGTGCTACAACTACTGACTGGAAAAAGCACATGTGCCCAAAAACAGGCTTCTGTGCTACCTACAAACTCCACACTTGGAATTAACGCTGTGACGGAGCACAGACTCCAAATGCTGCCAGCATCCCCCCTCTCACAAAAACACCCCTCACACAGCCCTTGAAACAAAAGATTTTAATATTCTCCTCCACCCTGGTAAGCAGGACAATGTCCCCCAAGCTCTTACCTTTCCCAGAAATGCATTTTCCCAGCTCGCTGAGGATCTCTCTCCGTTCCTTCACGCTGGCTGTAGTTACTTTTACCGCGAAGCGCTTCAGTGTGTCAGAAATCTGAAACCACAAAGAGGAAACAACATCAGACCGCCTTTGATATCAACCCACAGAACACAAACCAGGCAAGCAGAACATGTCATCTGCTGCCACATGACCTCTCAGTGCCCAAATGTTGGACATCCATGGTCTCATCTGCCAGGGAAGGGTCACTGTGCACCACACCATGAAACTCTGTCTCCTTGGCTGAAGGATGACTGCTCTCTGTTTGCTAACCTGTCCCCCTGGCACAGTGCTCATGCTCTGTAAGAGACACCCCTCTAAAAGTAACACAGAGTAAGAGCTAACACCAATAACCTGGAGTGCAGGACCTTTGAAAGCAAAAAATAATGCACTTCAAGAACTCAAAGGAGCTTTTCCATGTACGTTATAGCCTAAAGCCCAGGCAGCCCTGAAGAGAGACTCCAAACTGCAGACAACCCAGGGTGACTGTAACTGCCCATCCTGAAAAACTGACCTGTGGTTCCAGGTGTCAGTAGTTGTGAAATTCTGTACTGGCATTTCCTGTTTCCCAAAATTAACAAGCACATTGCAAGGATTTTGTAAAATGGACTTGCCAGATTAGAAAAGGTTGTGCCTCGCTACCAAATTCCTCCGCGTGCCATCAGCCGTGTCCAAGGTTACCCAAGCAAAACAAAAATCACATCACACAACCCAAAGGTTTTTTTAATGCCTGTGTTAATGTGTGCTGGGATCTCCTGGAGGGATGGGACTGAAATCACTCACCTCTGCATTTACAGAAACCAAAACAGAGCTCTCCAGGAAGGGCTTCTGAAATCCCGCTCTTAAATTCAGCCAGTTTATATCTTAACAATAATCATCATCTTTTGGAAGGGCAGCAAATGAGCATGTCTTTAGAAACTCATCAAAACTGTTCCTTCTCCCTTCAGTCTTTTTCAAAGAGCTTCTCAGGAACTGCCTTCAGTGAAGCTTTTTGCTGACATGCTGGAAGGCAAATCCTGCTCAGCAACTACCTGGGATTTAGGGACCATCCACACCTCCCTGAGCCTGTGACCACTTCACACCCCCAGCTCTCCTTAAAACTGGTTGGAAGCAGGGCTGCACCCCTGAACAGCAAGGACTTGGTCGAGTTGTGGAGGACAACCAACAACCGACAGAACCAGAAGCCATTAAGGAACTGCTCTGCCTTCAAACCTTCCAATACAGGAGTTCATCATATGCAAACTCAAACCAAGCTCCACTTACTCAAGCTGCTTAATCACAAGCAGGCAGGCAGATGTACAAACAGGAAAAACGTGTTTAAATTCTCTCAACAGTCTAGAAACTGAAATTATAAATTATGCATAACACTACAGGACTTCCCCAGCATCTCAGTGACTTACAGAACCTGCACAAACCCCGACTCCCCAGTCTCCAGGCAAGAGCAGCTGGGACAGGCTACACCTATTTGCTTTTTCCTTTTATTGGGACGTTTATGTACACACGCATACAAAGCCAGCCTACAAGCAACGCTGCTGCAGGCAAACAGAGAGAACAAAAAGGTAATATAACAAAACAAGTTTGGAAGACCTAAGTTGAGAAGACCGGAGTTTGCCTTGGGAACACCTCAAGCCCATCAGGGTTAAACAGGCGGTCCCGGGCACGGGAAGCGGGCACACCGGGCTCCCCCGGCGGGGCGGTGTGAACCGGGGGAGAACGGCGGGCCCGCCGAGCCCATCGAGCCCGGCAGCCGCACAGGGGTCGCAGCCGGGCGTTGACCGGGACGGCAACCGCCGCCCCCCGCTCCTCTCCGGCCCGGCCCCGCGGCAGCGCCGGCGGCGGGCGGGCCCTTCCCGCGGGCCGGGCACAGCGCGGTGCGGGCCCGCCCCGAGCCGGCGGACACGGCCCCGGACGGCCGCGGGCACCGAGCCGGGCCCCGCCGCCGGGCCGGGGGCGCAGCGGGGCGGGAGCGGCCCCGAGCGGAGCCCCCGCAGCCCTGCCCTGCCCTGTCCGGCCGGGCCGGCGCGGCCCGTCCCGCACTCACCTGCGTGTCGGCCGCCATCGCTCCGCCGCGACCCCGGAACCGGTAGCGGCTTCCGGGGCGGGCCCGGCGATGGGCGATGGGCGCTGCCCGCCCGTCCTGGGGAGCCGCGGCTGCTCCGCACGGCGGGACCGACCTCGAGCGCGGGGGAACAGGCACGGACGGGCGGCGGCTGCAGCGCCCAGATCAGCTGCGGGCGAGGCCTCTGCTCAGCTCGGCCGGGAAGGGCTGAGCTGCCGGCGGGTGTAGAGCAGCGGCACCGAGAACAACCCTCCCCTGCAGCACACCGGGAGGAGGAACAAATGCTCGCCGACAGCACACGGGGCTCCAGGAACAACTGCTCCCCTGCAGCTCCTCGGCCCGAGGAACAACCGCTGCAGCACCCGGGCCCCCTCGGGTTACACTTTTCCCAAGCCCCAGGTGACGTGGAGACTACACTACGGATGCAGGCACATGTGAAGGTGTAAAATAGCTTTTTATTTCTTCCATTGGGCCAACTGTGACACAAACAGACAGGTGGTGGCTGCTGTTAGTCAAAGAGACCGAATCCCATGTCCTCATCAGACTCCTCCGACTCCTCCTTCGCCGCCTCCTTTGCTGGAGCAGCAGCAGCAGCAGCAGCAGGTGCAGCTGCTTCAGTGACCACAGGCATGGCTGCCACAAAGGCAGAGGGGTCTGCCAGGAAGGCCTTCACCTGCAAAGGAGCCGGAAAAAAAGGTAAACTCACAGGAAACAAAACACTTTGAAGGGCTGAACCTTTGCAATTGCAAAGGCAGCACTTGCAGCTTGCTAGAAGCCAAATGTGCATTTATCACTGCCAGTTATGAAGAACCAAAGGCACTTCAGCTACACCGAAGCCATTACCTTTTCAGCCAGTGGGAAGGTGTAGTCGGTCTCCACGGCCACGGCCAGGACACGCTTGTACCCGTTGATGATGGAGTGGGGCACAGAAGCAATGGTTGGGTACCCAATTTGCAGACAGATGCTGGCAACATTACGAACACCCTGTGGAGAGAGAGAGAGACTCATGTTTCTGTGCTCTGAGGAATAACCTGGACTAGAAACCGCAGCAGAGGATGGCCAAGTGATGACTTCTACACTGCCAACAGGAGGGACAATCAAGGCAACAAGATTTAAATGTCACTGATGTCTGCTCTCTGGTGATCAGTGACAGAACCTGAGAGAATGACAAGGAGCAGTGTCAGGGGAGGTTTAAGTCCGATACTAAGAAAAGATTCTCCCCAGAGAGGGTGGTTGGGCACTGAACAGGCTCCCCAGGGACGGGGTCACAGCCCCAAACCTGCCAGAGCTCAAGGAGCATTTGGACAATGCTCTCAAGCACAAGATGGTATTGCTGGGGTGTCCTGTGCTGGGCCAGGAGTTGGACTTAACGATTCTTGTGGGTTTCCTTCCAACTCAGGATTTCCTAAGATTCCAAACAGCCTCACTTTTTGAAGCAGCTTCAGATGAACAATCCCACATACAGGGCACCAGGGAGAGCTCCTGGCTCTGCAGGACCTCACAGAAAATACCACACAGGGCCTTTCACTCTGGGGCAGTGCTGGCTCCCACAGCAGCAGGGCAGAGCACAAGGGAGTGAGTTGTGGTGCTCACCTCCAGGAAGCGCTTGTGCAAGGTCTCCTCAGTGATGTCCAGCACTTCAGGGTTGTAAATGCTGCCATTGTCAAAGACCTGCTGGATCACCAACCCGAAGGAGAACGGGGAGATATTCAGCATGTTGAGCAGGGTGGCTTCGCTGGCACCCACTTTGTCTCCAGTCTTGATGAGCTGCACGTCGCTCTGAGGAGATCGGAGGGAAAAGCAGTGAATACACACAGAGAATTCCAGCACATGAGTTCAAGGGGACACAAACACAAATGGTGAAAATGGAGCAAATGAGCCCAACACGTACACTCCACGTTCATTCCACAAGCCAAGCCAGACACCCTCCTTCCAGTCCCCAAAGTGCAGCAGTCACACTGCTCATACAGTATCTAAGAATTAATGGGAGCTTTGGCCTTCAGAGTTCCCTGAGCTGCCACAGTCTGAGCCCCCAGTGAAGGAACAGCTTTGACAAAGGCAGCACGCAGCTCACTGACCAGAATTTCAATGGTTCCTCTGGAAATCTTCGTGGTGATGCCCAAGGCCTGGAAAAAGGAGGTCTTCTCTGGCCCAAGGCCCGTGTTCTGGGCTGGCACAGTCACATCACAAGGAGCAATAGCACCGGCACGGGCAGCAGCTGGCACCTGAGAGAGGGGAGAAGAGAAGCTGCAAGAATGCTCACCTCAGATCTTGTGGGATCATCTCCTTGCTGACACATTCCTCCCGGATGGACAGCACCCAAGCACACACCAGTGACACAGCTGAACTCAAGCAGTTTGTGTAAGGCTGCAGGGGCCAATTCCCAGCCTTTCAGGACTCCTACTAATGACGTATCCTCCGTGAAGACTCAGTTTTATTTTTCATTCCATAATAACAGCCCAGAGATGTGGTGAGGGCTGGTCTCCCTACCTTGTTAGCCAGCAGCATGTCCCGGATCTCGGTCAGATCCTCCTTGGTGAAGACAAAGCCCACATTCCCACGGATGTGAGGCAGCAGCCTGAAGGGAAGACGACAGCCTTCAGTTCTGTTTCTCAGACAACATCCCCTCCTCCCAGACAGAGCACCCAGAAGTGCCCTCAGGCAGCAGTACCCACTTTTCAAGGGCAGGGTTGTTCTCCAGATGACCACGAATAGCTTTGCGCATCATCGTGTTCTTCCCCATCAGCACAACAGCCTTCCCACGCAGGGACATGCGGATCTGCTGCATCTGCTTGGATCCCACGTTGTCTGCTCCCACAATGAAACATTTTGGGTAATCATCCAGGAGTTGCTGTAACAAAAAGAACACTGTAAGTATACAAAGACAGCCAGACAGAGCAGAGTGCTCAGAGCACAGAGCAGCATTAAAACCTCCACACGTTAAAACGTACAAAAAGGCTGTCAGAAGTTTCAGAGTGCTGAGCTCCAGCTGAGGCTGAGCGTGCCACAGGCTGCACGTTTCACTCAGCCATCGAGTCACATCCCTGAACATGTCACCTCTGCAACTACCGCAGCAGATTCTCACAGGAAAAACTGTGGATTGTCTTAATATCTTTCTAATGCCACGTAATCCTTCCTTAAGCAGATACACCACAGCACTTATCTCTTTACACAAGCCCCCGCAGCACGGCCCGCCCGCCTCCCGCTGCCCCGCGCCGACACTCACGATGATTTTCATAAAATAGTTGGACTTCCACGTAGCCCTGTCTTCCCTGGGCATCTCGGCGGTGCTCCAAGGATCGCCCGGTGGGTTTAAAGACGAGCTGGGACCTGCCAGAGAGAAGCACGGTCAGGTGGGTCCGCACCCTTCCCTCTCCTTTCCTCCTCCCCCCAGTCCGGCCGCGGCCCAGGAACCCGAGTACACTCCGGGTACACCCGGGGTACGCTCCGGGTCCGCTCCCCCCCGTCCCGGCCGCCCAGCCCCGCCCGTGCCCCGGAGCCGCCGCGCCGCGCCCGCACCTCCACGAGGGCTCCGGGAAAGAAGGGCCGGAGGGCGGGCCCGCCTTCCTTTATACCGCGGCTCAAGTCCAATCACAGCGAGCTGCGGCGCTCCCTCCGCCCATTGGCTGCCCGCCGCGTCAATCACCCGAGAGGCGCGTGACGCCAGCGGAAAGGGCGCGGCAGCCGCGCGCGGCTGGGCGGCGGCGCCCCCTGGCGGCGGGAGGAGCGCACCGCCCCCCCCTCAGCCCGGCTCTGAGGGGGAACCGCTCCGGGTCTGATCCCTCCCCAGCTCAGGGGCTGGAAACAATCGCGACACAGTCGTGAGAATAACGGTAAAAACTTTATTGGCGTAACTGCAAGAATTTTAAATGGAAAAAAAAAGCGGAGTTAGAAGTTTACATGGGAGGGGGAAAAAAATCAAATAATAATTGTCGACCCAGCCAAGCTTCCCCCAGCCCAGCCCGGACGTGGCGAGAAAGACCTTCCCCAGGGGTAGCGCCCGGTCCGGGGGTGCACACACAGACCCTCCCGGAGCACCTGCCACAGCCCCTGCCAGCTCCTCTCCAGGGCCGGGGACCCCCCAGCACCATCCCCAGCCCCACACCCGGCTGTGCCACCCTAGAACTGCACCTGCAATGAACTACACAGGCATTTGGGACACCACAAGTCGTTATTTGGCAGAGTAGCATTGGTGCAGCATCCCAGCGTGTCAGGCACCAGGTGAAGGCAGGAGGTAAATGTGTAATGATCTCAGTTAAGCACTAAGGACACCGAGCCTCCCCTCGGCCCCCAGCAGCCCTCACAGCACCCAGGGCCTTCCACGTGTGCCAGGAGTGTCACTGACACAACCCTCAACTAGCAGTGAGTGAGGTAGGTTAAAGACTCCCCGCACAGGGAAACTGAGGCACGCGATTACACAGTTTGCAGATGTCATGCCATTTGCAGTGGCAGTGCCAGAAACATCTCACCCCTTTCTGACACTCGGACACAACAGCTGTGTGTCCTCTCAGCGGCACCAAGGATTGACCTTTTCAGTGAGATAAACACACACAGCTTAGGAACACCCATTGAAGTTAAATCGACTTCACAGATGAAAAGGCAAATGCATAAGGATTCTTGCCTCATGAACTCTCCCAGAGCTACACTCAGCCCAGCTGACACAGCTCCAGTGCTCCCACAGTTCCCTTCGGCCTCACACCCACACACTGAGTTCATTTGTAGGGGAAATGAGTGAAACAGTTTCAGTGACCCAAGCAGGGCAGGGCAGCACCGCGACAAGGTTGTGTGACAGGGACCTGCAGTTTCCAGCCCAAGGCTGGGCTGGTTTCTGACACAGCCACCCCTGGGCCCCTAATGCACCTGCCAAGCTGCAAAGCACACCCAGATGCCTCTGGTGACAGTGCTGTAGCACTCTGTAGCAGTAATTCCAAACACTGCTCCCTGGGCTGCCTCAGCTGGTACCACAGAACGGCACCGGGAATTTCAGTGCAGTCCTTCCCTCTCCATAGCACCCCCCATCCAGCCAGAGATCTAAAAGTGCTTTAGCAAACACGAGCTAAGCCTCACAATAACCTCACAAATCCAGGCTAAACTGCCCCCATTTTACAGATGGGGAAACTGAGGCACAGTAAGGTTTAGTGACTGGCCCAAAATTACACAGCTAGTCAGGAACAGTCTGTCTCTCCCACTTTCTCCTCCTCAGTCACAAGACCTTTTTTCTTCAATTTACCCTGCTCTGATTTCAGGTGGCTGAAGAGGAGAAACAGAGGGCAAAGGTCTGAGCTCCTCCCCCAAAGCATCACATTAAGACTTACTCAAACATCCTGGAAGCTGGGCTTTGGGAGAAAGGCAGGTGATTCAAATACAGCAGTTTACAGGTTACAATAAAACCAGAAAACACACTTTTAGGTGACCCAGAGGAGGGAAAAAAAAAAAAAAAGCTATTCACAGTTCACCTGCCTGTGCTAGGGAAAAAATACAAGTCACATTCCCTTCCCCATAGATTCCAGCCCCTCCCAACCCGCAATAAAAAGGAAATATTGAATGTTAGTTCGGCTTAACAAAGCATTGAGGTTATAGATGCAGTAAGCCAGCACAACTGGCACACTGCCTAGAACAGCACAGCTTGATATAAAAGTTGCTTTCTTAAAATCACTTCAAAACCAATTTCTGTATAAGAGGATTAAAAGTAAATTAGATATGAATTCAAAATCAGTGTAGAAATCTACAGTTCTTATCAAAGACTGGATACAGTATTCACTTTGATAGTAAAACTCCAGGTGTGTCACGCACACCTGACCCATGGGACTTGTTATACCAGTAACAGTCAATATAAAAGGTTATTGCTGTAGCATCTCTCAGTAGAACATGTTTAACAAGAGCACAGAAAATGGAAACACCAAGGGGCTGACAGGTCTCATTAGCAAAGAGGAAGAAAGGATATAAATTTAGGATTTTTTTTTTTTCTCCTGGCTTCTTAACCCTCTCCACTTCTCCCCACTCTTGTGACAGTTTCAGGCCCTGACAGATGGGAGATTTTCAGGCCAGATAAACACACACACATCACACTCATTCATAACAGGGATGGATGAAAAAGGCTGCTCTGACCTCCCTGCACCTGCATTTAAAGAAGGGATGATGCCTCTTCCTCTCTCCCAGGAGCAGCAGGCAAGGGGAGCAGATGCCCTGAGCTGGCCTGGATGGAGATGCCTGGCATAGGATGTTCCCACAAGGAGCACACATCAGTGCTGAGGGATGGTCAGGGCTTACCCCACCTTCTGCTCTGGTGTGCTGAGAAAAGGCATTGAGAAAGGGCATAACAAACTAGGGGGGGGAAACCCCACCCCACACATTAACATCTTGATTCCTCTTAATTAAAAAAAAAAAAAAAAAAAAAGTAAGTGGTATTATCTCCCTACAGTGTAATGGAACTGGAGAGACCCTTGCAGGGTCTTGGCTGCCTGTGCTGGTGCTCTGGTCTCAGCAAGTCACACACATGGTGTGGCTCTGTGAGGGGAGCCAGGGTGGCCCTGAGGTTACAGGGTGCCCTTGCTGGGCTGTTGCTCACCCTGCACACGTGCAGGCAAAAGCCTGAGAAGGAGGTGTCAAAGCAGAGGGCTGTGTTGTCTGCAAGTGTCTCGATTTGCTCAGGGAGCTGACACGGGCTGAAACGTACTGGCAAAGACTCCTGCTGCCAGGAGGGGGCTGGGAAGATCTCCCTGTTGGAGCCCTCGAGCTAAGCTCAGCTGTCAGTCACACACACAGACACACACACCGTCATGAGGGATCTCGGCCTCTCTCTACTGAGACACAGCAAGGGCGTTTCCAGTTTAATGGTCCGTCTCATCTCTGGATCTACTGCCTCTCCATAGCAGCAGAAAGCACTCCCCACCCCCCACCCCCCTCCTCCCCTGCCTGGTAAGGTTCCTAAATCACAGTAATGTTCAGAGAGCCAGAACTGCCGAGGGGGTGGCAGAAAGATGCTTTAGCGCCCATTGATGGTGCCTCTAACAGAAGAGCTTGAGGAAGCAGTTCTGGCAGTAGGGCTTGTCGTTCTGCTCTTTGAAGGTTCCTTTGTTGAGCTGCTTGAGGCAGAAGGCACAGACAAAGTGTTCAGGGTGAAATTTCTTGCCCATGGCAGTGATGCAGCGTCCTGTGATGGGCTTCTGGCACCCGGAGCAGAGGGAGCCGCGGCGCTCGTGGTAGTGCACCTCGCAGTAGGGCTGCCCGTCGTGCTCAAAGAAGCTGCCATTGATGAAGGGGGTGAAACATTCCTGCAGGAGGACAAAGCAGAGGGGACAGGTTGTGTGAGAAGCCAGGGATGTGGGGAGGGGCAGCTCCACAAGCCACCTCTGTGGCACAGCCTAGCTGTTCTGTGGGCAGGTGAACTGCTGCCCTTCACTACTGTCCCGTTGTCCAGAGCCAAACTGTCCACCAAGAAGAGTTTCCAAGAAAAGGCTGAGAGATGGACAGATACAGGCACAAGCAAAGGAATTAACCAGCTCCTTCCCCCAGCTAGCTTCACTTCTACAAAGAAAATACTATGGATGAGCTACCAGATGTGTCCAGCCAGGAGAAAGGAGAACACTCCTTCCTCTGAGGTGGGAAACACTGAAGCACCTTTCCCTGTTCGGTTTTTTCTCACTCCAGCTTCCCCACAAGGGCAGGCAGAAGGAGGGACCAACACAGACTTTCATGCAGCAGAATCCTGATGAATACTGGACTGGTTCCAGCTGAGAAAATGAGGCACAATTAATCTTCACAAGTGACCTCTCCACAATGGCTGGCATTAGGCTGGTACACTCTGCAAAGGATTGTCCAACCTGAAACATCTCCAGCAGTTACACACGGATCACTGCTGGGAGAAACTGTTTGTTCTACAGCGCTAATGATTTTGAACAGACAAGGAGAAGAGGATACACCAGCTACATGCTAATTAGTGTCCGGAGCTCCTCCTCCCCCTTGGTGTCAGGCAGCTACACTTTAGAACCTGCAACAGAAGCACCCACCACCCCCACCAGACTGGGGAGACCCCCCAGGGGTGGTCTTGTATGAGTGGGAAACTCCTTGTATGAGTGGGAAAATGAAGCAGCAGAGTGTGGGAGAGTCGAGGACGCTGCCAGATTTGCCAAATATATCAGCAGCAAGGCCCGGAGGAGGAGCCATGTTTGCAGAATCCTGGTTTTGCTGACCTCTTCCCCGGGGAGGACACTGACCTATCACACACAGCTGGACCCCAACATGTGGAAAGGGATACAGCAAACAGCAGGTAGAGTTGTTAAACACTCACAATACCAGGATGAATACAGTTTGCCTGCAGCGAGTCCAAGACTTTACTAATGCTGACAGTTCAATAAACAGTGTCTTCCCTCAGTCAGCAGGACAGCTGAAAAGTTTGCTCTGATTTAGCAAAAGCAGGAAGAGAATCACATCTTGTGTCCTGGAAGACATCCATGTTGGCCCCACTAATTCAGGCAGTGTGGCAGCAGGGGGAAAGGAAAGCAGAACTGCTTGATAAAGTCTCAATCTCTGCACAAGAAGGCACAGCCCTCCCCAGCCCCACAGAGTCAGGCACAGCTTCTGCCTCCACTCTCTGCACAGCACTGCAGGAGCCACAGCCAACAGCACGGTCACAGTCAGATCTGAGCATCACACCAGGAATCAGCAGCTTGTGGTTCTGGCTGCTTCATCTGGTTTCTGCTCTTCTCTCCCACTCTAGGAAGCACTGGTTGATTTGGCTCATCTCTTGGGGCCTTTAAGAGTTAATATTTGCAATGCTCTCTGAAAGAGTGCCAAGCATTTAATCTGCAGTATTCCTGTTTCTTATGCCTGTTGTATGGAGCCTGCCACTATTTCACTGACTTGCATGTTTGTCTGAACAAGGTCAGCCTCATTAGTTTACATTGTCAGATGGAGCATGGGAGGAAGATTCTCAAAATCTGAGTGCTGAGGCAAGTGCTCAGAGAGAAGCTTAGCTTATAATTATTTAAAGGTCACAGAAAATGTCTCTGTTTATCTGTGAGCTGCTGCAGAAGCCCATAATTGCAGTTGGGAACAGAAAGGCAGCTCGAAAGTTCAACATAAACAGGCAGAGGAACAAGAAGGTGTTTGGTTGCTGACATGTTTTTATCTTGTGGGACTGGCTGCCCTTCACTGCCCCAGAGACGCCTTTTCCCGATATGGGACCAGATGCCTGCAGGGTGGAAAAGAGGGGGGTCGTGCAAAGGACCTTGGGTTTCTTACCCGACAGACAAAGCACTCGGGGTGCCACAGGGTGTTCAAGGCAGAGATGTAGTTTTCCAGGATAGCCCGGGCACAGCCTCCACACTTGGGAGCAAACATGTCAAAGTAGTCCTTGCGGCAATAGGCTTTGCCATCCTTCTCATGAAATCCTGCCAAAGGAGAGGAGAGGCAAAGGGATCAGCTCCTGATCTTCACCTATGGCCAGACAAGTTGTGTGGGATAACCTGTGTGGGTGGGATCATCCCTCCCCCTGCTAACACACACAGCAGGGTCCTTGTTCTGTTCCCTTCCCATCCCAGCACATGCATACTCTTCCTCTCTGGGGAGAAGAGATGATTACTGGTAGCATTCTTCCCCCACAAACAGCTGTAGCCCTTGGAACTCCAGTAGTTCCCCTGTCCCCTCAGACTGTCCCCCAGCAGCAGCTCTGCCTTACACCCTTCTCTGTATTTTAGGGAGGAGATTGTTTTCTCCTTGCATAAACCAGCAGTACCTTCAGGTCCAAAGAAAGCTCCACACTGGGCACAGAAAAAGTGTTCAGGGTGCCATGTCCTGTCCAAAGCCGTCACCACTTTCTGTTCAGGAGAAGACACAAAGTGCAAGTCAATTAAATGATGGTTTCAACTTGGAGGTGACTAAGGGGGGGCTGGAGGGAGGGGAGAAGACATTAATGTTGGTGCTGACAAGAGCAAGCATTAAAATAGACTGTCCTTTAGAGAGCTGAGTCAATTCGCCCCTGCCTCTGGCTCGTTCAGGCTCTCCCCACTGCACACTTTTTTTACCCTAAAAGGATCTTAGGCACTGCCTCCTCCCTTACACAGGGCCCCGTCCAGCCCTCAGGACTAGCACTGGTGCCTGTTACCACAGGCTACCAACACACAAAAGCTGAGGAATCAGAATGATGGAGCAATGTGGGGTTCTGAAGGAACTTCACAAAAGGCAAGAGAGACTATCTCCTCTCACTGGTGTAAGAATTTGACTGGGCCAAGTTGTTTCCCTTTCAGAGCAAGGACAAAGGAAACATGGAAATCCCAAAACAAAATCTTCCACCCAGGACACATGGGTGGAATTTTTAACACCCAGGCCCTGCAGCACCTTGCCAGCACCCTGAATCCCCCAAGGAACTCACATCAAGGATGGGCCCGTTGCAGTAGTAGCAGCGAGGGGAGAAGAGGTTGTGGTAGTCCTTCTCGCAGTAGGGCTGCCCATCCCGCTCAAAGAAGTTCCGCGACCCGATCTCCTCCTGGCAGTGGGTGCAGACGAAGTGCTCAGGGTGCCAGGTTTTCCCCATGGCTGTAACTACCTGTTGGGAAGACAAATCATGAAGAACAACTCTACATCCCTCTCCCCTAGACCACATGACAAGCTACCAGCTGGAGATCAGCAAGAATGACAAGTTCTACTACTCAAGTGAGCCCTGGACTGGGGTAGCATGAAAACTGAATTACCTATCATCTCAGGAGAGGGCAGTCCCTCAGGGGCAGGGTAGAGGTCACTGGAGGAGCTTACAGCGTACCTAGCCAGTGGATAAATAGAGTACTTCAGTTTCTCCAGCATCTCCAGTCTCTTCAGCCTCACGAAACAGCCCTCCCATTACTCCCAGCTGCAGCCCAAGGTTCAGCAATGAGACAGCACCTTCCACTCACCTGCCCAGCAATCGGCTTCTTGCAGGCTCCACAGACACCTTTGGCAACTGTAGCTACACCCAGTTTGTTCAGGTCGGACTGGAGACTTCCCAGCATGGTGTCCAGCTGACTGCCAGGCTTGGAGGCTGTGGATGGAGGGGAGCTGCTCCCGGCTTTCCCCTGTGCCATGAACTGCAGGGAAGAGAAAACAAAAGACTGTGAGTTCTGCTGTGCTTTACCAGATAAATGCCTGCTGTTGCTGCCAGTGGCCCCTCTGCAGAGACACACGGGGTTTCCAGGAGTCAGGTCTCTGAAGACAGAGGGCCAGAATAGAGTACACACTTGTATTCTGCCCATGCAGAGACATGCAGAGACCCTGGGATGTGTAACAGCAGAGCTGTGCACGGAGGATTTGATTTTCCTTCACTGCACATACAGCAGAAGTCACCAGCACATCCCAGGCAGTCAGTACAGTGCTCTCTAAGCCTCTGCCAAAAATCTCCCTTTACCTCATCAGTTCCTGGCCAGCTGACAAAGCAGACGCCATCCAGAAGGCCCCTTCCCCTTGACCTCTCTCCATTTCTATGCTGCTGCTGTCAGTTTTGTCTCCTCTCTGATAGAGATGCTCTCCTCTTCCTCATCTCACTCCCCTTTCAGCTAGAAAATCTTCCCCCTTCTCCCCACCTTCTGCATATCTGTTTGTCAAGTCCCCTTGGCCCCTTGGGTTGCTCTCATCCCGTGCCTGAGCCAAGCAAGTGGAAGGAGGAAGGAAACAACTGCCTTGCAGTTGCCTGCTGTTTACCTACAGAGAGGGCAGTGCATCCCCAGCAGACAGGGCTGCCACATCTACTGTCAGACCTGGAAATGCACCAGGTGGAGGGAAGGGGAGTCAGAGGCCTTTTCTGAAACTCACACCACCACAGCACACACAGCTTGGAAAGGCTTCCCAGAGGAGAGGGAGAAATGTTTTACTGAGGCTCACAACTTATAAACAAAGCATATGTTCTCCTTGGCCACCACAGCACCCTTTGCAGACAAACCACTGTAAGGAAAGAGAGATTATTTTAGCTGACTTTGCACTGCCACAGCTACTGTCAGGTTTAGAGACACCCAAAGAAGTCCCTCCCTGAGATGCTGGTCTGGAGCACATCTTCTTTTACTAAAAGAATAAATTAAAACAGACATAAAATCTACACTTGTGTACAACCCACCAGTGTGCTGCCAGCACAGCCAGAGGAGCAGGGACATACCGAAGTGCTCAGAGCTGTAGTGGAATGTGCCCTTCCAGCCACAGGAGGAGCTCTATTCCCTGTCCTGCAGCTGCTTGTCCTTGCAGTCGATTAGTTTACTCAGTGACAAATCCTGCTTTCTGTTCCTTTGTATAAAAATTCTCATGACATACATAAATTCAGCTTTTTTTACACACACATTCACACACTCCTCAGCCTTGCCTCGCCTGCAGCAATGACTCCCAACGGAGCCTGACACACAGCTTTTCCCCTCCTCTCTCCTCTCAGCCGTTCCATAACTTGCAACCTCTCCTAGTCCAGCGGCACAGAGCAGCCCCATCACACCCCAATGTCCTGAGCCTAAAACAAACCTTCCACCACAGAGCAGACAATTGCTACCAAACTGTTACAGTGACAGTCCAAAGCACAGCACTGCAAGGAGACAACAGGCCTTTGGAGACAAAGACCAGCCAGAGCCCCAGGATAAAGCCAGAGCTTCCTGCTGAAGGAAGCTTTCCTTCCACAGCAGAAGGAAAAGGAGGATTGAGAGGATCATACCTCTTCTCACTCTAAACAGGGGTTTGTAGCCACCAGGCAGGGCAGGAGGAACACATGCCACACACAGGTGATAAATTCCATCCAAAGAGAAAGGAGATGAGATGAATTCAACATGTAGCAACAGAGCACTTCACCCTTGACCTCAGGAACCACACGCTCCTGCCAGCCACAGCTGACCCAGTGCAGGCACAACCACCTGAGCACACCTCAATGTCTACCTGGTCTGGTGACCCAGCCTCCTTGACAGCTCACAGAGGAGCCCCCACCTGAAGGAGGTTTGTTTCCACCTCCTGCAGTTTACAGGGGACACTCAGCACAGCATCCACATAAATTCATCATGCAAAGGCCCTTCAAATTCCCACCCTTCACCCATGAGATCTGCCATCACTCAAGTTCAGTGAGGAGCTCTATGAGCAGCAAACCATGCACTACAGGATATTATCCACGTTAATGCACTGGGAGCTCCGGGAGCAGATCCCAGCACACACTGACCAGAAAAGCACACCATGCTGAGGAAACAAAAGGAGGTCCTGCCTTGCCAGGGGTGGGGTGGCCCAGGGGTGCAGGAGCAGCCAGCAGATTGGCACTGGGGACAAGGGGAGGAGCAGAGGTCACCTGGAAAGTACAACAGTTCAAGATGCAGAAGGGTTTCCTTTCCTTGCTCGTTGCTTCAGAAAGCTGCCTGTACACTAACACTGTACTGCTTGTATACATTAAAACTCCCCACCACCACAGAGCCACAGCCCTTCCCTGACAGGAGATGCAGAACACAGATCTTAAGCATGCCATCTCCTCCCCACATCCACTCACACTGTGGACACCTGTCTAAACAGGCAAACACAGGAAGGACTGCTGATCTGCTCCTTCCAGTATGGAGATTTTGCCATCTTTTACTCTCCCCACTTCAAGAGAGATTATGGCAGAGAGAGCTGCAGGTTGTGTTTCAGAGTTACCTTCTTAATCCCAGAGGGAAATGGAGTCCCTGCTGCACAAAGTGACTGTCAGGACAGACATGACCCACACACCCCAGCAGCTTATTGCACAGACATGTACTTTGCAATGCTACAGCTGGGCTTGTCCATAAATCCTCTCTCCTAGCCAGCAGTTCATACCAGCCCTTACCTGAACACTGTATCTACTGAGCTATCAAGTTACAAGCAGTAGTTGGATTGGAAAACAGTGCTAAAAACACAAACCAGGGGAGAGAAGCCTGTCTGCATTTCTGGGAAGAAAGCTTCATCTTCAGTCTGACAGCCAACAGAAACAACTGTCTTGCTGCTTGGGGTCCAGGTCTGGGGAGAACAGGAATGCCTGGGATCCTCAGAAGGAGGGGTGCCCACAACAGAAACCTCATGATAATCATCATCAGAACTTCCCCACTGGAAGAGAGGCTGGGGAGCCAAGCTAAAGGAAGAGGAAGAGACTGGACTAGGAGCCGGGGTGGATGGCACATGGGAAGGCTGAGGTGGAAGTGGGAGGAGAGGTCCAGGGCCAGAGACATGAGAGGGAGCAGCATTAGCAGGGACTGTCTTTGCAGCTTCTTTGGAAGGCTGGAGCTGGGAAGAGGCTGAAACAGAGACTGTCCTCCTTGGGAGGAGTGGGGATTCTGGAGGAAAAACCACCTAGAAAGACACGGAGGAAGAAGAAAGGTGAATAAATCCAAAGAGGAACCAACAAGGAATTGGCTGTTATCAGTATGTTTATCTAAGGGAGAAAAGCAGCAAGAAAAGAAAAGGGGATTAGGAAATGTGGTGTGTAGCTCAAGGAAGAGCATCATCTTACCCCCAAAATGTCCTGCACAGGTACAGCACTGAGCAAAAAAAAACCCCCCCCTCTATGACAGGCTTCCCAGTGTGGATTTAAAAATAATCCCCACAGAGACATTAGGCATGTGATAGCAGCAGGCTGCATAAACAGATACTATCACCAGCTCCCTCAGATCCCACTCTAATTCTTAAACACCCAGAACTAGAACCACATGCTGCTTTCCTTCTCAGGCCAGAGAAGGGTGAACAGAAAGAGTTAGTCCTTCATTTCAAGTGGCTTAGGACACTCAAATTTAATCTGCACCACCACACAGTGCTATCTGGGCAGAGGGACATGCTGGGATTTCCCAGCACACGTCCCCGCTTTCTACCTTCTCTACTTGCTGTCCACCACTCTGCTCTTCCCCCCGGGGTCTGGCAGTGACAATGACCCCCTCTGTCAGCCAGGCATCCTGGCTCTGCCATTCCTCCTGTTCCTGCTCAGCGATGCCCAGTCTGTCCTGCAGCTCTTCAATCAAGCGATCTTGGGACTCAGTCTTGTGGAATATGGCAGGACCTAGCTTACGCCTTGGAGAGAGGTCCCGAGACATTGGATGCACATTCGCAGTCTCTTTCGTCCTCTTGATTAAAGATTTAATCTAAATGACAAAGGTGAAAGTATCAGCAGAGAAGAGCAATGTCACAGCAAGCCCCAAGATGCAACAGCACAAACTCAAAGACATCAGTGACAATTGTGAGCAGGAAGAGTGATGACATTTATTCCACAATGCCAAAATTCCTCTTGGCACAGCCCAGAACAGTGACTCAGTGCAAGGAAAAACCCTGTAAGGATAATCACAGCGGCCAAAAATAACTGTCTAGAAAAGGAAGGGAAAGATTAACCAGAGGGAAGCCAAGATAGGAGGTGCAGCATGACCACTCCACTGAGCATTACAGAAACCTCAGCATCACAAGGGCACAGAGCAGGCTCTTTGTGTTTGCCCTTGACAGGCACAAGGCTCTTGGTGAACAAAGTGTGCTTCCAGCACGGGAAGAAACACCAACAGCTCCAGTAATGGGACCTAAAAAGGCCAGCAGAGGAGCTGCCATCCCAATCAGGAACATCCTCCAGTGCCATGAAACAGCCCTCGCTACTTTTCAGAGGTCTGTAAGGACTGAACCTCACCCCAGCTAGGGAATAAGAGTCCGTTTCATGAGGAAACCCCTACAGACTGCTGTGTTCTGTGCTGCTGAGTGACATGCAGGAGAGAGCACAAGACAAAGCCGAGGGTTCCAAAGCTCCATGCCATGCAGCTGCAATGACCCTGCTCAGAGCTCCGTGCTGTTAGTGTGGGTGAGCCCGGGCACACTCGCTCCACACACACAGTGTTAGTGTGCTGGCAGAACAGTCCTAGCTAGGACTTGTCCTACTCCTACATTCACTCAGTGCCTGCCTGGCCTGATGCAGAAATCCTCTCAATGGGTGGTTTGGAGACACATGGCAGATCCCATTCAGCTTTCCCAAAGTTTTCAGGAGATTCCGGAGCAGCTGCAGAGCTTCTGAACTGCTCTTTGTCCTGGTCTCCTCTGGCTTTGTTCATGTTAGCAGTACCTGCCTTCCTAGGAGTTCTGTCCCTGCCCTGCCTCTTCTTGCCCAGATCAGGACCATTATCTACCTTGGTTTCACGAGGCACTTCAGCTTTTACCTCCTGTCCTTGCTCCACTACAAAGCCCAACTGGTTTCTAGTGTCTGGGAAGACATCCCACCGATCCAGGGCAACAACAGAGGGTTCATTAACAGAATCCAAAACGCTGTCATTCTTTGCATGTATCTCTGGTGCATGTGCAGGCAGCTCCAGGGCCCACAGCTCATCTAAAGCTGTTTCCACACTTCTGCCCAGGGAGGAAAGGGCTGACTTGTCCATCAATGCTCCCTGCTGATCCAGCTCTTTGGGTACCTGCCCCTTCCCCTGACCATTTGAAGCATTTGAAATGGATATACTTGAGATTTTGGGGTCACTTCTCTGCTCCTTCTTCTCAGTCTCTTTTGCCAAATCATAGTCCAGGCCTCGTGCCTCCACATCAGCAGGTCTACAGAGAAGCTCCACACTGGAAGCTGGCAGAGCCTGGGAGGAGTTTCTAGAAAAGTCAGGCTTTCTGCTCAGCTGAGCCAAGCTTGCAGAAGTCACCTGCTCCCCACGAGTAGCACAACCAGAAGAGCTGCGTGGTGGGGGCACAGGGACTGCTTGTGTCAAACGGGGCACAGGTGGAGGGGCAGCAGGATGCCCTGGAACAGCCAGCACTGCAGTGTCACTGCCTCCCTCAGCGCAGAGTTCTGCTGAGGGGGCACATGGTGGCACCGTCCAGTCCCCACTGTGAGTTGCAGAAGGGTGTTTGGAATGGGGCAGCACTGTTAAACTGGGAGGGGTGTCGCTGGAGTCTGCATTTGCTGAGCTGGGAACTGGTTCTAGGGAGGGTTCAGAAATCAGAGACATAGTGGAACTAGTCTGCAAAAAGGAGACAGAAGGAATAAGGAGAGAAAGAGATAAAGACAGATGTAAGGAGAAGGGGGGGGAAAAGCAAAGAGTTAAGCATTTTAACAATCAACTTCCAAATCAAAAAGCCATGTTGATCCAAAGCCTTACTTCCAGGAGTAAGGAAAGAAAGTGAGATAGCAAAGAGCAGAACCAGTATGACATTGTACTGATCTTCACATGAGTTCTGCAGCCACCGAGATCCTTTTCCTGTGCCTCCTCCTGAGTGACAGCTCACGTGTTCACCTGCAGCTGTGACGGGGCACGTCACGGCCACTGGGAAGCCAGACACGAACCCAGGAATGTCTGGGCTGTGAGGAAAGGTCACTTTTTCAACTTATTAACAGACAGACATGTAAATTTTATATTTCAAAGCTGAAAAAACCCTCAATCAATGAAGAGAACAAAGCATGACATTTTCTTCTTGATACACTAATAAAATGCTCCAGTTGGCTGAGTTCGTGGCAGTGAAAACAAAGCTTCAGGGCATTCACAGCAAGAGCAGATGACATGGGCTTTGTTCTATTCACATCACTAATCTCACCTTGGACATGGCACACACTGAATCTATATGAGTCTGTCAGTCACTCCATGCCCTTGTGAGCATTGCTTAGGTGGCAGATTAACATCATTCCCTCAGGCCAAAGTCTCCACATTGACATTGTAATAAAATCGGTATTAATTTTGATCCAAAATACACTCTAAGAAGAGCAACTAATGCAGTGGGTTTGGTTCTCCTTGACTTACAGGGTCTTTTGAAAACAAAAGATCATGGGTCCTTCTTTCCCCATTTCCAGTGGTTCCTGGCTAAACTCTAGGAGACAAACTGGTATTACTCCTTTTTTCTTAAAAAGGGAAAATCAGAACAGTGGCTTGGACAAGCTCACACAGCAGGTCAACCTAAGACCAACGCTGAGCCTTCTGTTTTAAAAATGTATCCACAAAGGATTTCCAAATCCAAGAGCTATCCAGACCTGCGCTGATTCCTAGTCATATTTTCCAAAGAAGCCTCAAGTCAGAGGTAGCAGGGCACATAAATTCCTAAGCCTCATGTATGGTATCTCAGTCTCTACTTACCTTTCTGAGATGCTTATCATGAATAAAAGGATAAAATTAACCACAACATACATAAAACCTGTCAGTAGATGGAAGAGTCATAACCTTGAGCTGCCCTAAGCTGCTGCCATCCTGAGGGGCCAGGAGCTGGCACACACACACATATTAGCAAAGTCACAACAGCAGTGCCCAGAAAGGGAAGAGCAACAGGAGACCAAAATTCATTTCAGACTGCTCTTCTCCCTGAGTAGCACAGCAAGGCCCACCATTCAGTAAAAAAAGAGGTAATTTCCCAGTATTCTGCCTAAGCTGGATGCACCTGTAAAAGTAACCTGGTTTGATGCTGGTTCACAGCTTCCAGACTTCCAAATGAAGTCAGTAATTTTCAAGGCAGGACTAACATTTCACTCAGAAGTCAGTATTTCCAATGTATCAAAACCACACTAGTTCCAGAATAAAGAGCAATGGGTAAGCACCCAACAGTAACAGAATAGTTAACTACCAGCATCCAGCTATGCAGTAAGCAGGCATCACATTACACAGAAATGGCAGAGGGTGAAAAAACAAGTGCATTAAGTGATCTCAGTGCCTGCTGACTGATGAGCTAGATAACCAAAATCAAATGGACTCTGTAAGCAAAAAGAATGAGCAACTCATTAAAGTGAGCAAAAGATGATAAAAGGGTGATGTATCAACCTCAACTGCACCTCTTACTCTGGAGTACCAGGGAAATCAAGCACCAGTGCCCTCCACTCCTTCATGCCCACCTACTGCAACTTCTGTTGTACCAACAACCAACTCTAACTAGTTACACACCATACTTAGGTTTTCTGTCCTATTTCCTGCAATCACAGGTAGTGGTACTCGAGCAGTAGCCTTTTATCTTTTACCTTTGGAAAAACTTCACTTCTCTCTCATATTCAAACACTGGCACAGACCAGAATACATTTTTACAGACAAGTTAACACCACTAGCTGGCACAAACAGAGGAGGTATAACCAAACAAAAAGGACTGAAGGGAAAATGAAGCAACGTGGAGGACAGGAAAAAAGGAAAATAACTCAAAAAGAGTCAATGACATCATTAACAAAAGGAAAATGATCACAGAAACCATGTTATTTGTGCTCCAGGAACAATGTTCAGACACAGATGATCTCAATGCCTCACAAAAATACGACTGCTGTGTTTGTAAAGCCGAAATCTTAAAATCTTTCTACGTTTCAGTTTGCTCTCAGAGGTCAACCAGAAACCAAGCCAGGAAGGCAGGTAGTATTACAGAAAGCAGCTCGTCTCTGTCACACAGGTTTTACTGGAGATTCAAGACTGCAAAGTATTGGAACACCCACACTTAAAAATGTCCCCTCCTTGTATCCTGCCAGGAAAACACCTGTGCTGGGCAAGGTCATTCTCAGTTGCCAAGAGCTCACCTGGGAGCAAAGGCTGGTGGCAGCAGCCACACCCTGAGCTTGTTTTCTGAGCCCTGATAAAAGCAGCAGGGGCACGAGGCCCCTGTGCTCAGCTCCCAGAGCACATGGAAGGGGCAGGGCAGGGAATGCCAGCAGCACAAGTGTGAATTCTCTCCAGCTTCACAACACTGCAGTGTTTCAACCAGGCTGAACAAATGCTTGTGGATACCCTGCGCTACACCCTAGGACCTAATGTGGAGAAAAAAGGCAACACTAAGGTGTCAATATTTGCAATTGACTGAATACACACTACACTAAGTCTAGAGAAAACAGTGAGTAACTCCCAGATTCTCACAAAATTAAGTGCATGTGCCAGAAACGGCAGACTGAGTTCAATTCCAGCAAGCACAAGGCAAGCCAAGCCCCTCAGGGCGTGTGTGTTCACTGCTGGGTTCTGAACTCACACACTTGGTCAGAGCTCTGGGTACTGTATTGACCTCCATGGAACCCAAAGGGCACAGAAAGAACAGCAAAGCTGTCACTGAATGTCCCCTCTACCTCTCCTCACAAAACATCTCAGCCCTGGCTGCCCCACCTAAAGTCATCTAGGAGGGGATGGAGCTCAGCACAAACAAGAAACACCAACTACTGGCAGAATCTTCCATATGAGGATAAAACAGAAAGTTAGGGACTTTCTTAGGATTAGAAAGCAGACTTGCCTGTGTATGTAAGAAAGGCAAATCTAACAAAGAGAATATCTAGTATATTTGCTTTTTCCACCACACTCAGAACAAATTCAAGTTGATAGTAAGGCTACAAGCAAAACAGTTGAAAGTAGAAAGTGAGAAAATATTTTTCATTTTGCTATGATTATGGGTAAATGAAGTCTCATGAAATAACCTCCACAGTTAATCAACTAGTACAGGAATGGTAACATACCTATATGAATGAAGAACAAGTTATCCAAGTGCCAAGTGCCTCATGTATCAAGAGGACCATAGGCAAGTTAATCCTGGAATTATGCTATTATGGGACTTTTATGTGCTACTTGTGACTGAAATAGCACTTCTTTTCTAATACAATAGTTTAATTTCCAAACAAGATTCTGAATGATATTTGCCATCCTCTGCCCCCACAAGAGGCTCAAACTTTAATCCCATTTTGAGGTGAATAATAGGGTTTGTTCTAAGATAAAACCTTTGAAATCTCCAGCTCTCTGATGCAAAGGCTTCAGCGCTCACACCACATGCCTGGAAGATCCTTCTCAGGGAAAGCACATCAGGGTGAACACACTCCAGAGAGGAGGGTCATCCCACAGAACAGAAGGGCCTGTTCTCTGTCAGTAAGCAGAGTGGTGTCCCATGCCCCCTCCTTCTCATTAAGTTTTAGCACAGCAAAATAATTCACCCTGTACCGAGCAGTAACAAAGCTCATTATCTCTGGCAAAGAGACAAACTGCAGAACTGAAGGAAAAACAGATCCCAGAACTGTCTTATCCTGCCAGTGATGAGAATTTATAGCAGTCAAGAACACCTACAGCAGCACTCAGAAAGCACAAATACGCCACAGGAAGTTTCTCAGGGCAAGTGTGAGAGGTAAAGAGGGCATTCTGGAGACCAAACAAGGTCAGCAGATGTGGCTAACAGCAAGAGGGACTGGGGGTGGGGAGGGACAGATGTATTAAGGTGTCCTGACAGGGTACCTTAAAGTCAGAGAGAGATGCCATCAGCTCATCCAGTTCTCGTGTAGCTGAGGAAGCAGAAATGCGGGTCTGCTGCTGACTGGCCGTGACCCGCTGGGGGCTGCTCACCTCACCCTGGCTCACAGTGATGGCAGGCCTGGGAGGGGAAAAAAAATAAAATAAAATTAAAAAAGAGTGCGTTTAACCTGGGAGGGCACTCCTAGACTGGAAGTCCCACTGCTCCCCTGAGCAAGCAGAGAATGAGGAGTTTCCTCAGCATGGCCCACCCCGGCCAGCCCTCCCCCAACCTCTCCAACACAAGCAGGCCCTGCCTCTCTGCCCAGTCTCACGTGCACACACACACCACCAAGACACAGACCATGAGTGAACACTCATTTTGTCAGACAGCAGGCATTTGTGGTCAGCTGAGTTTGAACAATCCACCTCTCACCCATGACTTATGCATTTTTTCATCCAGGAGTAGGTAACAGAGCAGCAGCAGCATCTTCATGTGCCCACTTTATTTCTGACCCTTTAGACAAAGCCCATCTTCCATCCCTTGCTCTCCTGCAGCAGCTGCCCCTACACTACAGTCACCAATCCCACAGGAGCCATCCCACCCCATCCAAGCCTGCAACCAGCAAAACATTACTCACACTGGACTTGGCACGGAGCTCTCCAGCTCATCCAGCAGGCTCTCCACACTGGGACGCACATCTTCGATCCCACGGGCACCGTTTCGCTTTGGCTTTTCCTTTGTCGGGGGTGCAGCCTTCCCTCCCCCAGAGCTGCTGTTCTCTGGGACAACGTAGTGGGGTCCAGCCACGCTGGGCAGTGATGGGCTTCTGCCAGCTTCATCTGAAGAAAGGGGAGCAGAAAAGAGCCCTTCAGAGCCCCAGTTCCACACATACATGGTAATCACAGGCAAGAACAACAAACTGTCCAGAAATCTTGTGGAACATCCATCTTTGAGGATATTAAGAACCTAACAGTGCAAGGGCCTGAGCAACCTAATCTAACTTTGAAACTTTAGTTAGAGCCAGTTTTGAAGTTGGCCTTGCTTTGAGCAGGGTGCCTCACCCATATTAAAGGAACCTTTGACCAAGGGCTGGAGGGGTCTCCCTCAGGAAGGACGTTGGAAGGAAAAACCAGGCTACTATTCTGAGAATAAAAGTACCCACTCACACCAAATGTCTTGCTATTCCTCACCTGCTGAGAAGCCACTGGCAGGTGTATGCTGAACAGCATTCAGTTCCAGGAGGAGTCTGTCCAGTTCTGAGAGGTTGCTGCCCAGAGAGGAGCTGGTCATGGTGGGAGACGGTTCCGCAGACTTCTGCTTGTTCGGGAAACTAAAGATAAAGGGAATGTGAAAACTTCTGTGTCAAGATACAGCAGAAGGATGGAGAGAAACTCGTATTAGGTTCCCAAAGTTTACACATGTACTGTGCTCTCTTCAGGCTGATGCTTTTAGCTCTGGGGGAAGGAAGATGTGTGCTTTGTGACATGACTAAACACAGCCACTCCTTAGTCACATCTCCAGTTGTCAGTCGTGAAGAAATACTGGATGGAACACTGATGGACAGGGCCTTATTTTAGGACTGTGAGCTGCCCAGCCCTGTAGGAAAGAGTTAACTGTCTGCAGATCCAAAATGCACAGAACAGCAGCAGACCCATTAGCTCACATACAGGAAAATGACTTGTTTCTGCTGACACCACACCAAGCAGCAAAACCCTCCTCCCTGAAGCGAGGGAATGCAGGGCTAGCACAGACTGGAGAGAGAGGCAAAGTACAAACCTCACGCTATCAGCAAAAACTCAGAAGCGAGAGGTTATGTGATAACCTCTTGCAACACTCAAGTCCTCAAAGCTTTAATTTGGGGACTTCTAATCAATTTATAAGAAAGTAATTTGATATATTTTCTACTGTGTGAGATACACAAGCGTGTATAAAATGCTGGCTACAATTACAGATGATCTTATATGGGTGATATCATTTACCACACAGAACTGCAAAGTGTTTCAAAGCAAGACTTAGCACCAATGCAGTGATTTTTATAGTAATTGCACTGTAGTAACACTCTTCCTCCCATTGTCTATGGCAGGGAAATTTTTTTCTCCTCATTTTACAAATGAAGGAACAATTTCTAATGCTCTAGAGGTTCTTATTTTATCAAAAAGATACTTTCCAAACCGAAAATGGGAACTTCTGCCTTATTCACAGGACCACATTATGCTCAGAAAGTTAATATCTAACAGGTTTAAGGACTCTGACACCTGTAACACCAGTGACAATTATGAATTCCATAAGGGCACTTATTATCCTTCTCTTCAGACTGAAAAATCCACAACTGCAATCTGAGGAGAACATACTTCATCCCAAACCCACACACCAGCTACAATTCACAACAGAGCCAAGCCATGCCAGACCTTGCACAGGAGGACTTATGGCTGTAATTACCTCCATTCCGTGCTAATTGCATGCAGTCGTCTGAAAAAATTACAATTACTGCCTCCATTGGGCCATCCCTGGCTAGGCCTGCCTCTACCCAGAGTTAGTTCTGGTTGGAAGCAACTTCCTGCTCAGCAGAAAGAGCTGGCATGGTTAGAACATGACACCAAAGAAACACCAGTCTGCAGACTGTAAAAAGGTGTCCAGGATGAAGTCCTGACAGCCTCTTCCTCACTCATCCCCACGTCAGCAGAAAGGTCTGTCCCACTGCACAGGATACTCCTCCAACCTCTCAGAGTAAGAGCAGCTGCCTTTGTGAGTACAAACTTGTTATCTATCAATCACCTACTGAGACAGAGATTGTAAGAGGTTCAAATTTACCTGAAAATTCAAGTCACTGCACAAGTACTGAGTTCCCTGGTTTAACTGACCCAAAGGCCACCCAACTCCCAAAGAACTTTTGTGCTGTTTAACAGGGGGATGGATTTGTCACTTGTGTCTGGATCATATCCTTCACAACACAATCCAGATCCTGCTGTCTGATGGATCCTTAACCTCTTGCAGCTGAGCAAGCCAAAGGGCCAGGTCAGCCTTTGAAGCGAGTATGAAAGTTAAGGTGGCGTGTTACAAAAGAGGTAATCAAAACTGACACAAGGCAACCTAACACACACAGGGAGCAGTGCTTGTTTCCACTTATAGAAGGCAGCTTGAGCCACGGCAGGCTCAAGTTGTGAGTCAGGCTTATCTTTTAACAGGGACACGATACCTGTAGACGTGTTCCTCTTCACTGGCACGGGGAGAAGGAGAGCTGAGCCCGTCTTTAGGAATCGAGGCACTGGAGCTTTTGGCACTAGAGCTGTATATAGGAGACTGGGACTGAGGCTGTGGAAATGAGATTTGCATTGGAAACAGAGAATACAAAGCAAATATGTACCTTACTGCATTGCAAACCCACACACGGATAGGGCAGAACAAAGCCCAGCAGAACTTCTAAAAAATCTGCTCTTTAGTCAAGCCAGCCTTTATCAGATGAGCTACACCAGGAACAACTGTTCTCCACTTACTTCAGACTTGCCTATGAGTCGCAGCTCCGTGCTGGAAACCCCCAGTCTGCTTCCCACAGGCTACAAGGCAGATGACTAACACTAATCTCATCACGCCACCACTTTGTCAAACAATTTTTTTTCAAATTCTTTTGTGCCATTTGCTCCAGCCAGTTAGTTCTAATAAAACCCCACACCTCTCCCCATTTTCCCCCTCTGTTCACAGCCAAACTCATCGTCACTTCTTCCTATTCCTCCTCTTTACTTTCTTGAGAGATACTGCACCCACGAACCAAGCATTGCACCCTCCCACATCCACTTACTTGCTGGTGGCTGTATTTGGGGGTGTTGGGTTGCCACTGGTCTAAGGGGTCAATCACAGTTCCATTCAGGGCCTCATTGGAAGGTGGTGGGGGCACTGGAGGGGGCACAGCAATCTCCTGGTATGTGTGGTTTCCAGTTGGATAGGAGTAAGGTGTTTCCTCTGTGAGAAACACTGGTCGCTTGGAGATATGTGAGGTGGTGGATTCCAGATCTGCCAGTAAGGCGTCTGCAGGAAAGAAAAAAACAGAAAAATCAAAATGGTAAAAGCCTGGACTACAGCTTTGTCTCCTTTTTCTCATTCAAAGTATCTCTATCAGAAGGTTTTTGGGAAGACTTTCCAACTAGAGTAATCTACCAAATGCCCTGAAAAACATTACTGCTGCCCAGGAATGAATGAGTTAATCAAACTTCTACTACAAAAAAACACCAAGATGTTACAAACCAGCCAGAACAGCTGTGTCAGTCCCAGATTTTTGTCTGAACTGGAAAACCACCCAACAACAGGGATCCATAGTCTCACTGCCCCCTGCAGAAGAGCAAGCCAGGCAAAACCTGCCCGGAGATCTACTCGCAACAGGATATTGACACAGACTAATTACAGGCTCCACATCATCACGGAGTCATTTACTGTGGCCGCAGGCATTGCTTTCTGCAGGAAACAAGATCTCAGGAGGTGTTTTCTCCAGAGTCTAAGGTAGTGGAAGAAGCATGAAACGTTCAGATCAGTCCACTGGTGCAGCAGAAGTACATGCTTCCATTTTCCTAATAAAAGTCCCTCTCAGTACATCATACAAACAGTTAACTAGTTTCCAGAGGCTGCCAGGTAAACGCCATTTCTTCTCCTGGAAACAATTCTCAACTAGCTGGGTGGAGACTGCTCACAAATTCCTGAAGAGCAGGAAAACTTCCACCAGCTAAAACACTGTCACTCGTGCCAGGGAGAGGACCCACGTCATACAATTAGCACCTCTCAGAAAAATTAAAGCTGAAAAATGCTCTCCCTCAGAGACAAGGCATAAAAAAGGCATTCCCAGCTTTCCACATTTCTCCATGCAAACTATCCTCTGCCCATTCCCAACCCTGCCCTCCTCTGCAGTGACTCACAGGCAAACCCCAACCTGTTGGACCTTCTGACCTGTGAGCCCACCCTGCAGAGCCCACTGCAGTCCCTGGAGGGGGAACTCCAGCGAGTGCCTGCAGGTCTGTGCTGTGCTCACTTTCTAAAGAAAGCCTCCCTGGCTGCATTCCCAGCTTTCCGCTGGGGCAGCAGCACTTGGACACACCTCGTGAAGGCTGTTAGAGACCAGTCGGTTCACCAGGGACACCGGCACTCTCGACTGTAGGAGCATCAGGACATACCTGGCAGGTCCCTTTGGAGATGTGGAATTCAGCCAGAAAATAACACAACTTCAGCACAATCAGGAGGGGAGGCTCCCTGAAACCCCTGGATCCCCCTGCGCAGACCCAGCTGTCTTTAGTCTCAGCAGGCTCTTTCTCCCGCACACAGCAGGTACTCACACTCAGGTTTGGGGTGTGAGGGCTCACCCTGAGCGTGGCCATCCCACCGTGTCCCCCACTGGGGTCACAAGGACCTGGAATTATCTGGTGGCACCAGAATAGCAACCGAGCAACTGCTCGCCCTAATGGCTGCCCACGGCTCCCAGGGCAGCACCTGCCAGCCCTGAGCCACCCCCTGAGCACAGCAGACCACAGCAGCCAATGCACTTAGCAAGCCTTCAAGAAAATACATTAAAAGAGGACAGTATTACAGCATTAGATGATGAGGAAGGTGCTGCTTTTATATTCCCTCTACCAAAACCCAAAGCATCACGAAAGAAAAAGAAAAAAAAGGCGGTCCTGCACTCAGAGAACAGAATACAGCCATTAGCAAATTAAATACTGTGTTAAATTAATTCTATACACCTTTCATTTAGTTAAAAATATGTTCCAAGTCTTTTAAATCACAGGCATCTTCCTAGAGGGGCCAAAATACCCCAGAAGCAGATTCTCTGACAGGATACAAGCATTCTGCAGCTGGGGAAAAATGAACTGAATCTTCTTTTTAAGCAAAAGAACAGCTGGTGGATTCCAGAGTGAAAGGCACATACCTCCAGGGAACTGCCGATGAGCTGCAATTCCTACAGTCAGGCAGGTCCTATGACTGGAAGTTTCATGCACACAACCTCCCAGAGAAGTGCTGGCCCAGAAGGAGTGGTTTTTGTTTCTCCCCTCCAATGACAAAGGCAAATCAAACTCCACCAGGAAGTGAAAATCCCGTGAGGGTGTTGGCCTCCTCTGGCCCTGCAGAGGGGACCCAAACCATTTTTCCACTCTCCAGCCCTTACTGCAGGGCAGGCAGCTGTGTCTATCTCGCCTCAAAATTGCCCTGCTCGGCTCAGCGCTGTGCTGGATGATCCATCGGACAGAAACCCACTGCCCTTTGCTAGGGGCACAGAGTGAGCCCGGCTACACGTACCCGTTTACTTTTACAAGTCTGCGGAAGATTGGTCTGGGAATACCAGGAGTACTCAGCCCCATGGCTGCGAAGGAGTTAAGATTAATGATTAACTTCCCCCATACCCTCCCCCTTCCTGACTTGAGCAAACAAGGCAGAGCCGAGGAACGGGAAGCGGAGGGAGGAGAAAAGGCTGGAGAGGAATCACTCGGTTACTCAAACTGAACTCCAACTTTACAACTGATACCGAAGCAGCAGCACGAAGGCACCACCCCAACCCGGCGGGGCAGGAAAGGCGCAAGCCAGGGCAGGACAGGCGCTCACACCCCGGTTTCCCGGTGGAAAAGGACCTCTCCTTGTGGTTGCTCGCCCCAAGGTTCTGCAAACCCTGTGTCCTCCCTTCCCTGCGCCCCAGCCGCTCCCTCCGAGCTCGCAGCCACGACACAGGGAAGGTCTTCCCCATTCGCGTCCCTCTCTGTTCCTGTTTCCGGATCCAATCCCATCAGCAACCACAGGTCCCTGAAGCTCTGCTGGAATGGGAAATTGCGCCCGTTTAAAGGGTCCAACACCGGCAGCAGAACGTCCCCGGGGAGAGCGGCGGTGGCACCGAGCCCATCCCGCCCCACGGGCATCGCCGTGCCAGAGGGAAGGCACGGGCTGCAAATCGCTCCCTTGGAGGTCACCCCAAGGAGTCCTGCAGTCCAGAGCGCGATTTGAGGCAATTATTCCAAACCCAACCAAAAAAAAAAAAAAATCAACCAAAGGGATTAACGCTTTGTTTGCCACGCAGCACCTCATCCCAAGAGGTCCAAAAGCGCTGTGCATTCATTTAGGATTTGTGCGGGTTTTAACGCTACCAGAAGACAATGTGAGATAAGAGATGGTGGGAAAGAAGGGAGATTTATTAATGGAAAAAAGGTGTGTCGCTCTCACAAATGGGACCAGCAGCTGTAGCCTGATGAACTGTGACAGGGATGCTGAGCCTTGTGCAGTGCTGCACCTCGTGTCACAGCACTGAGTTCACTACAGTAGCTGCTCCTTAAATGGAATATTAAATGCTTAAATAGAAATATTAAAGGCTCAATCGATTTGCTGGGTAATGAAGTGTTCCTGCCCAAGGTGACTCCTGAGGGACAGCGCTGCAGGAGGTGTTAAGCATCCACTTAGTCCCCCCCAACCCGTAGGAAGCAGCTGACTGGACCATCCTAAGGCCAGTTCCCACAGGCACCATCCATGAGAGGGCACCACCACATCCTCACACAGACAGAGCAAGGAAACCCCGCAGCAGTGCCCACTCTGGCACTCCCTTCACCTCACTCGCTCAGCCCCGCAGAGCCGCGAACCTGTCCCCGTTATAGGCACACAAACTTTCTGCCGGTGCCACGTGTGCTGCACCTCCCCACGGAGCTGCATCTCACACGCTGCAGCCTCCCGGGGCTACCGCCCAGTGCTCTGCAAACAACCACACACTGACCTCACCCGCTCTAACCACCGCCCCAAATACTCTCTACAACGCTACAGGCACAGCTCTAGGAGGCAGGATCTCCCAAAGATAAATATCATAGACTTATTTATCTCTAGAGGATAGAGTTAGCAATTTTGCAGAAATGAAGTAAGCCAGACAGGGTTATACTAGATTTTCAAGCCATTGCTCCTCCACAGGATCACCCCTCCTTCCACTCTCACCCCTACAGCAAGCTACTAACACAACCCACAGACAAAATGTCAACTCACAGACGTGTGCATGGAGCAGAATCACAGTCCAGTTTCCAAAGACCTGGTAGGGCTCAGCCTACCCACAGGCATGGGCTGTGCATACAGAAACCTGTATTTTCCACTCCATTAGCATTGTGCTGCCCAGTGGGGTATGAAAAGGAAAACCTGCTAAAATACCACCAACTCAGCTGCTCTTGCTTGTCGTGGCTATGCTGGAGCAGTCACAGAGCTGATAAAACTAACTCAGCACAAGAGCATCTCAGAGCTGGTCCTCCACAGGCTCAGGTAACTTGGCCAAGCTCCTGATAAAGCTGCATGCAAACATGAGACAGAAGGACAGAGTCCTCCTCCCTCCACTGGGCAACCCAAAAATTACATGCTCAATTGAAATCACAGTCAGGCCTGAGGGCTACTCAAACCACATCCTCCCCAGTATGGGAGGACACTGGTGTTTGCATTCAAATGGTTTTTCAACATGAATTTTCCTGTGGAGGAGGGACAGTTAAAGAATGACACAATTTTTGATACCTTTACTGCTATAAAGCACAAGGCATCTGGAGATCCAGGGACATTAGTTTGCTTCTCTCTCCCTTCCCTCCCTTTTTCCAAAAATCATTATTAACTATGAGCTCTTTGGCATTCTGGTCTACAAATCCCCCATACAGCTCTGCACCTACATTAGATATGTATGAGAGACCCTTAATACCAACTGTGTTGCTTCAGGGGAGTTCCCAGCATCTGCCAAAGCTCTGCTGCTCATTTCAACAGCTCAGGACAAGAACTCTCAAGCTGATGCCCAATGCATTGAACCGCTCAGGAAAAACCCCTTTACCAAGAAAATCAGCAAGGTGGAAGAACAGGACAATCCCTCAGGATAAGCCCCATTTACCAGTTCAAGCTGGACTGAAAAGGGCAATCATCTCCCAAGTTATAGACTGCACATTCCTGCGCTATCTCCCCAGCCCACACCTCTGTGGGCCAAGGAACAGCTCACGCATTCCAGGGGCTCCAAGGCAGGCTCCTGCTGCCATCGCTGCGTGTCAGCACTCGCTGCTGTCCTGCAAACGCAGAATCCTCCAGCAGGAACGGCCTGTGTGCAGCCAGGGGCACATTCCTCAGCTTCCCACATCCCAGGTTTGCCTGACAAAGAGCAGTAACACCAGCCTGGGGATCTCAGCACTGCTCTAAGGTATGGAACAGGAATGGGTAACACCAGGGCCCCTCAGTACTGATGCATCAACACCCTTTTCTAGAAATCTTAGCTGCACTCAGCCCCCTTAAAAAAATGAAGTCACTAAACAGAAAAAGATATATATATATATATTTAGATGTATCTTCCCATGCATATGGAAACATACTTTGTTCACTCTCCCCTTCCTGTGCATCTCAAAAATGCTCTTGGATTAAGGTGACACAGTGAAGCAGAACATTATGCATTAGTTCTGTAAAAACCTACACTGCAAGGCATCCACAAATTCACATCTGCTACTGTGTGTCCAGGGTGACTCCAGCCTGTGTGAGGGCTAGAGAGACACAGCATCCTCACTGAGCTCAAAGACTACAACATTATTGCCAGGAGAAAACAACTTCAGATTTCCACATGCAGTTCATCTCTCTCAAGAACTGAGGATTATTAAGCCCCGCTGACACAGCAAATCACAGCATTATCAATATAGTAAGTAGATCAAAAGGATGGTGGTCAATTTTCTTCTACTTCTCATCTACTGCTGGGAAGGAAATGGAAGCATAACTGAAGCAAGACACTTCAAATGCCTCAGATATCAGCCTTTCATTTTCAACAGCTGAAAGCCACATCTGTGCATCCGCCAAACTGCATGTTCCCTGTAGCTGCATGGGACATCTGGGAAGTGAGTGACACTGGAGACAGGATTTTTCATCCAGCCACCACACAGAGCAAACGCATTCAGGCACAGAGTCCCATCTCCCCCAGATCTCTGGTGCCACATGTCCCTGACAGCCCAGACACAGCACAACGGGAAATCGGGATGAGATGTCTGAGCACAGACTACAGTGCTTCCCCTTCTGCAGCTGCACAGAACAGGTGTCTCCACCTCCCCTGTTCTTTCCCCCACCTCTATTTATCCAAATAAGTAGAACTGCTACAGGTTTTCCTGGTTTAGGCAGCAGAAGATTCCCAGAGGGTTGGCAAATGGAAAGAAGAAGCAAAACAGCCATAAGGGCAGCTCTCAATGAGGACATGGACTTTACACGATAACGTCTCAGAGTAAGACAAGTTGCAGACCACTCATTTGCAGAATCACAAACCATTCTCCAGCCCTTTTCTCTTAACACCTGTAAGATGCTGAATCCAAATTTGCTATTTGCTATTTGGATATTTTGCTATCCCCTAAACGAATGAGGGGAATTGCATGTCCAGAACTGAACTCTCAGCTTGCAGCCTCATCTGAGCAGCCTCTTTGCAAAATCCCTGAACCCAAACTTTAAAATCTCATTAGGTTCAAATAAATTCTTCTCTCCCCCACCTTCAGGAGTAAATGCAGCTCCAGCTCACATATGGGGAGACAGCTCGAGGTGGTAACCCAATCCCTGGCACGACAGTTTTACATTGTGAGTAACTGCAGAGGAATGGGGAGCCTGGGTATATTTATCTTATTAAACAGCCTTTCAAAAGAAACATCTGCAGTGCCTTGAAAGAGCTGCATCAAGAAGACTTGTTGGAGCCCTGCTGTAGGACTTCACTGCCCTAGAGTTTGACTCCAGAAGGTGTGGGGAGCCCCAAAGACCGACACTGATGGCAGGAATTCCCATTTTAACAGCAGTTTTGACTTTTCTCAGTAAAATGGAAGAGCATCGTCAGAAATAGGAAAACCATGAACAAACAGGTGAAAGCAGGCATTGATTTCCAGGTAAAAGACATTTATTAACAGGTTCCTAAGGCTTTATATTCTAATCAATGCTTTTAAATGCAAAAGGATCAGAGACTACGAAAGCAATAAAATACAAAAACTACATTCAAAAAGCGACATGAAAAATTCAAAGTGCAAGCAGATGCTCTTAAAATCCTCAAGTTCTCCAGTTCACATATATAGAAAGCATGCAAAATAGCTTGGCTTATATTCCAAAACATTTTGAGGAGATGACATTTAAAAGTTTCCCAAAATTTAACCAATATGTCAAGAAGGTGGTTAGAATACAGGACACGTAACAGCTCTCAGCCTTCTGTGAAGCAGGGACAGATTGTTAAGATACAGGAAAGTTCAAGGCACAAAAGATAAGTCATTTTCCAGACCTAATAACTGCTGGAGTATCAGTACAGAGCAGCCACTGGGATTTTTAGTTCACGTTGCCTACACCTGCCCAGAGGAAGTTCAGATTGCATGGTCAAAAAAAAATAAAATCACTCAGCTATTTCTTTAATGTACTAATGCTTTTTCAAAGCCTTTCTCATTATCATGAGAAATGTGTCACTGCTTAATAAAGAGAATGTCCAGACTCATACATGGTATGGTGAATTCTGATTAAGATAATATCCATGAAATTCTTGAAGCTTCTCTGTAATTTGAAACCAAACCTGCACCCCCTTAGAATAAGGAAAAGTTTGCATTTGTGGCACTGATTTACAAAGTCACGTGGGTGCTTCAGAAAAGCTCAACAGCAAAGGCAGCCACCTAGTAGCAGTAATACCTTGCTACACCAGGTTGCAGAGACAAACTAGACAAGAATTCATCCTGTGACAGACAGAACTGCTTTCCAAATCAAGTGGTGGCAGCCCCTGTGAATCCTGTCTGTGCCATAACTCCCATATGGAGAGCCAAACCAGCCAGCTTTGCCCAGTACAGCAGCCCATGCACCAGCTCTGACCACTATCAGCAAATGTCTAAACAAAGACAAGACACTGCAGTGTGAGATGTGGTCTGCACGAGCAGCTGGAGCAAGGACTGTGGCTTCCTGTCCCAACCACTGAGACCCAAGCTGGGGAGTTTATTCCAGAGCTTGTGGCCAAGGAGCTAGTCACAACTAACATGCACTACTACCATCCCAAGCATGGGACTGTAACAGTGTGCAAATGCAGCCTGTGTAAAGCAAGTTCAGTAACTGTTCATCAGTAACTACTCACTGCACATTTGGGGGTGAAATGCAACCCCGTGGAGTCCTCTGGCTGTAGTTCCAGCAGAGCTGCCACCACCACCCACTGCCAGCGTAAGGGAAGGGCCATGGGGTCCCTCCTCCCCCCAGCATGCAACCCCAGGCTGTTCCTGGAACTTGCCCTGCTGATCACCAGATGCTTTCTAAACTAATTCAACCTACTAATCCAATAAAAGTTTGCTGGGCTGTTGGTTTTTTTAGATAAACTCATTAGGTTTCTTGGAAGCACAGCTCCAACCACTCCATGACTTAAGCAGCTTTTAGAAAATGTATTAAAAAGACCAATGCCAGAATTGTCCAAGTAAGTGAATAAAACTTCTGCTTCAAATAGGAAAAGCTCTACTTTCGCCTTCAAAACTCAGGCCAGGACAAACCGTAAATCCAGCCCATCCTGCCATTAGTTGAAAGAAATCACCCATCTTCCTGTCTGATTCCCATAATTCATCCGCATCTCAGATGCAGACCAGGAAAACTGCAGCCTGAAAAGATGCAATCAGCAGATACCACAGACTGAAATGCTCTTAGATTCTGGAGACATCCCTCACCATTACCTGCCACTTCCACCTGAGCCTATACTGACATCTTATTTTGGCTTTCCAGCCCCAGAACTGTGACAGGGCTCAGTCAGTAGGGCAGCACATGTTATGTACCCATTGGTTTTCTCTCATGTGCCACTGAGCTTGAGAGTGAGCTTTTGACAGAGCCATCTGACCATAAAACTCTGAAGATGAGCCAACTCTGAACACTACAAAAACCCAACAGAAGCCATCAGGTGAGCTCAGACCTTCCACCAGGTCCCTCTGAGGGGCAAGAGGGCTATTTGTGTATGTGCTAGAAAACCATAAAGGTCACCACAAGATCCTTTCTGGAACTGGCCACATCATTTCCTTTCAAATTAACACAAGCATTTCAGTGAAACTCAAACCTGCCCTGTAACCTCAGCAGTGGTGGTTTTGTCTACATGGTGAGGGTGCTGGAATGCTGGCAGCATCACGTGGGGGCAGCAGGTCCCTGTGTAACCCAGCAGGCTCTCAAGGGCACAGCCACACTGTAGGAAAACAGCTGACCAGCCTGCAGCTTGACACCAGCAGTCCCTGGGAATCACAGCCCCATTCCTTGAGTGAGAACCTTGGATCCACCTCTTGTCATCTTTGATGCAACAGGCCGGGAAGTCCTTCAGCTGCTGGCTCCGTTCACATCACCGAGTTGGCAGAAAGGTAACACAGCACAGGCTGAGAGACACTGCAAGTGCCTCAAAGATTGAGTCACCACAGCTTCCTGGATGAAACAAATCAGGGCTCTCTGGCCTACAGTCCAGTCTGTGTGAAGGAACCACAAAAGATTTTTCTGTAGGACCAGAATTTTTCCACTTAGCTCTTGAACACTAAATTAGACCCCAGCTCAAAGTGGCTGAGAGAAATGAACCACCACCTACAAAAGAGAAGCACAGCAGTCATTCTGCCTTTCTCCAACTTCCTTAGAAAAACTTTCATCCCCTTTCCACTGTTTCAAAACAGTTCATTAGTTGGTTGAGATACTGAAAGTCTCACAAGGCACATAACTGCTTTCATGGTCAGAGAGAAATATTCCTCAGCATGTTACAAGTTTGCTGAGCATCCTCACAGTGAAAGTGATTTGTGATTTAAGTACCGTCTCCTTTCAGAGGGGATGTACCTGATGCTCCCAAGAAAGAAAATTTGGTTTGAATATGGTTTGTTTGGTTTTCAGATGAAAAGCTGCTAAAGCCAAGCACAGCCTTTTGAAGTTCTTCAAATTAACCTCAGCTGTACACTCTACTTGCCATGGCAATTCCATTCTGAAGCTGTCAGCAGGAACACCAGGAAGAACAAACTCTTACTGGCACAAAGATCCAAGGACAGCATAGAGCAAAGCAAGGCCATGCAAGCTCAGCTGAAGTTGGCTGTTGTGTTCTTCCCATATTGCCTCCAAGAGGAGTGCTCGAACTTAGCAGCAGCACTGTGACATCTCTAGTTTCAGAGCCTGTTCCCCCCTCCCCCAAAGGTGTGTCCTCCCGTTTGTTTCTCATTTCCAGAAGTGCTGGGGCAGGGGGGAGGGAAGGGTTATTTCCTGCCATATACAGCATCCTATTTTTTTACAGCATGGCCTTCTCCACACTTAAAGTGAAAAGAGACATCTTACATTTACTCCCCTCTGTTTATAGTCCTGAGCAGCAAACAGCTCATGCCAAGAGAAAACGCCCTATGCTAAGACCTGCTGCCTAAAACTGAATTCATGTTCCAGCTTACTAAACAAATCAATATTTTCAGTTTCACAGCTCCCAAAGACTTCTGAGAATGCCAGATCCAGCTACACAAGCCTCGAATGCCTCTGTATGGCAATTTGCAGGCAGTCAGCCCACAGCTGTGTGAAGCTAAAACAGCAAATTATCCCTTGCGTGGCTCCTTTCTGTGTAGATTCACTGGACTCTCAAACAAAGTCCTGAACAACAGGAAACCATTTCCAAAGACGGATAAGCATAGTCAAAAAATTCTTCCACCGCTGAACAATCTTCAGGAGGACGAGGAAAAATTTGTCAAGGGTTTGCAAGTCACAGTTCCAGCTGATCTCAACACTTGCACAATGCTGAAGAGCACAAAGCCAGGCTTTGCTTCACTGGACAGAGAAGTTGGAGATTGCACAGGAAGTTTGTGATGCTTCACACAGACGTAACCAGCCTTTACTCACTGCTCCAACTTTTGACCTCCAGTGATTCAGACCTCTGCGATTTAAGTACCACTGTCCTCAGATGATTGTCCCACCCGCAAGTTACAGCGCTAATCACAGTGGAATCCATTTTCAGTTACAGTTTTCAGTCACAGCTGTCGACAGTCCCACACCCTAAACCTAAATCTCCACGTATTCAATTTTATGTTGATATAACAGGCTGTGACAACACAGAAGCACAGAAGAACCTGTACCTTTCAGAAATGGAGAACTGATATGCAGCCCTGAAGAGCCCAGCATAACATGGCAAGTCCACGTTATATCAGAATAGAATGCAAGTCTGACTCTCAGGCCTGTACTAAAAATATTTAAGTTGGAATTTCTCAGCCTGAATCTGCAGCCTGCTAGGAGCTCCACCTGCCACCAAGTCTTTTGTCAGAATCCTCTCCTTTTGGAAGCAAATCGTCTGGTGTTCTGGCAGGCAGTTATAGTTAGTCCTATGAAAGATTACAAAGAACAACTATCTGCACAAATTAGAGAGTCTCCATTTCACTCCCTGTGTGTCAACTGTGAAATTGGAAACAGCTTGGGGCTCCAAGGAGGGTAAGTACAGCCTCTGACAGTCCTCTCCTACAGTGGCTCTTCTTGTGCAGGATCTATTTCTGATCTCCCTGACAGCAAACACATCCTCAGGTGTTTCCAGGAAGACCCAGACAAAGGCATTAGCAGTGGCCAGTACTGACCCAGCTGCCTCTGGGAGGCAGGTGAGTTGGCTCAGACAAAAGCGAGGAACACCCGCTCTGTTCAAACACAGCTCCAGCTGAACCGGAGCGAAATGACATCCTGGATGAGACTGGAGCGAGTGTAAACATTTTACACAAGCCACTAAGCAGTTAATACCACCTCAGTACTGACCTGAGCTGGACTCCAGCCAACATCCTGGATGGAAAGAAAAATTTAAATACTACAAAAAACATTAGTCACCAATACACTAATTTTTTTTAGTCTCTTATTTATTCTTATGCACGCAAAATAGTAAGTTTACCCTCCTTGTGCATGTCATAAGAATTTTTATTTGCTGCTGGCTCTGAAAGTTTCTAGAAATTGGGATCAACATTAAAAAAAATTCCAACAAGATCTGCTCTCCTCTGCCAAAACAACAACAACAAAAAAATATTCATGAAAACCAAACAAGCAGCCACTGAACTGTCCCGTCAGGGAAAATTTCCCAGGGCCAAGGCCTCTGGACAAAATACCAAGTCCCTTGTATTCCTACAGGAAGAGGGGCTCAGCCAAGCCAGCTATCTGAGGAACCAGACCCTTCCTGCTACACCAGTGTACAGCTACTCCAGCAGCACTAGGTCAAAACACAGTGCTGCCATTTTACAAACATCTGACAAATCCAGTACAAAGGAGATCTCCCTTAAACAAAGAGTCCAAGGATGGGTATAGAAACAGCAGGAAATGACATACTGTGGATTTTAAACCATGGATCTGGTAAAGGGAGTAAAAAGAAGCTCAAGGTTTGAGTGCAGAGATGTGCAGCACCAGGCTACTACCAAGAAGACCTCTACATGCCCACTGAAAAGAAGGTTTTTTTAAACCCCTGGGTTGGTATTTGGTTGAGATTTGCATAACTTTAGGCAGTTGGGTCTGACTTGAACTGGAAGTTGTCGTAGCACCGAGTTTACAACACATTCTAATCCAAGACTGGATCACTCTTCTGAGCAGTTTCTGGGCAGTAGAAATCAGCAGTGGCAAATCAGAACAGTGTGAACACACAGCAGTAGCCTCCAAATCTCTGGGCATCAGCAATCCTTGTGTGCTTGTGCTCCAGATCCCTCAGGTGGAAGTGACAAGTGCGTAGGTTTGACCCCTTACAACAGCTGTGGAGCACTTACCACTGGAGATCTTAATTTGGTAACTGCTGATTCTGACTCTTCTAGGGAAGGAAAACATGTTACATCAGGATTTACATTGCAACAGAGCACAGGAGTTCCACTGGACAGTGAGCACCCCGGAGCAAAGGATAGAGTTTCACAAGATGCAGAAAGGCGAATTAACAGTTCACCACTGCCAAAAATGGAGAGGTTTTACTCCCTCTTCCAGACATGTGCTGCTGCCACTTACTTGTGTAGGCTGTGGCTCTCACACGACCCCTGTGTGAACCAGTTCAACAGAATATACACCCAGCCAAAAAAAAGCTGACTGTCTCCTTTTGGGTCAGAGAAGAGATTAGCACAGCAGTCAGCAAGAAAGGCTATGTCCAAACAGTCAGAGAGCAGAACAGGGTAAGGATGAGTGTAAGTAAAGCCATCTCCCCTTTCAGCAGCAGCAAGCCCTTACATTGACTCAACTGCCAGCAGGACCACCACCCCAGACACCCCGGCATCTCATATTGCCACACAGGTAACCACAGTCAGTAACACTGCCAAAGATTGCTGTGTTCCTCTCCATCTGCATAAGTAAAAATGGGTTTGGACGCAGTCAGAGCTTGCACATTCTAAGTTAATTATGAGCCTTTTAAAAAGTAACAGTAACAGGAAAGCATGTGGACCCTATAACCAGTAAAGGGAAGAGTAGGATTTGCATGGTTATGCAAGAATAGACATGAAACTTGAGGAAAAAAAATAGCATCTTTTAAGCTGTGGAAATCCTATCCATGCAGCATAAACAGAGCTGAATATAGACCCGTCCAGGCAAAGTGCCAGTTACAAAATTTGAGACACACATAAAGATGATGAAATGAAGGACTGAAATATTAGTGTAAATTCTGAATTCATTAAAAGCATTAGAATCACAGATTCTGCCCCTGAGATGAAGAGTGCCCTGGCTACCAGCAACAGGAGGATTCCAGTAACAAAAGATGGGGACGCTAAAGAGACACTGCAATCACATCCATATTTAGAATAGTCTCATTGAGGCATTCCTATCCTGAAGGCTCTTAAATGGGATATGGGAATGCTGACTTGAGAGATTTTAGTCCTTGAAGAGAACATTTTTCTTCTTCCCATTCAGTACATAGCAAGCATATCTCCCAACAGCATAAATATAAAAGCATTCAGCAAATGCAAACCTACCCCTAAAAAAACAAGATATATGAAGTTTTAAAAGCCTGAATCAATAAGGAGATATGAAGTCCCAGCAAATCTCACCCAGATACTGGGGATGCCAAAGAAAAGGTTAGTATATTGAGATATAAATAAAGACTTGCTGGCTTGACCTGCCAACCACTCTGAAGTGGGTTGTTTCCCTTTTTTTTTTTTTTAAAAAAAAGGAACTTGTGTCAAATGTCATATGTGGTTTAACTGGCTTGTTAAAAACCTAATTATTAAGGAGGTAATGGTGGATTTTTCTTTTAAGAAGTTTTCATTTCTGCAAGGATTCTCTGCAATAGGGTGGGAGCAGACTTGGAAGCAACACTAAACTCTTTATAAGCCAAAAAGTTTAAGTCATCGTCAACAATTGACTTTACACAAAGCACTGCCAAAAGCACAATGTAAACTCACAGAGCAGGGCAGGGGGAAATGACAACAAAATATTTAACATTTTTCAGTTGTGCAGATCTTGGTACTACTTATAACTATAATAGGTAGAAAGTTTGAAAATTAAGCTTTCAATCTGTTGAGCTCTGTACTAAAAGATAACCCAAGTAATTACAGATAGTGGGCAAGCAATAGCTCTGAAAGACAACAGAGTACAGAGGGCCAAGGAGCACATGGTTAAAAATCTGGTTAAAGCAGCTGCTTTTCACTTTAAAGGAGATTCTGAGAATGAAAGGAGGACAATGTTTCAGAAATGAATGTGGGAACTGGTCCCCCAGTCTACTTTGGGAGATGTGGGTGGTAATTTGATGGAAACTGCTGATGGCTCTACAGCTGCAGAGCTCTTAGGGGTTTTTTTCAGTATTGGCAGAAGAATGTGACTCAAGAGTTTCACAATGTCATGACAGAGGCCCGCTGAAAGAAAGGAAATTGTTAAAGCAAAACAGAAAACTAACATTTTTAGAACTGCAGTGTATTGGAGCCAGTGGAGGGAGAAGAGCTGGAGAATGTTTAAGGTTTTCTTATCTCTTCCTACATGAGAAGGTAGATGACCTATGGTTCTACCTGTCATCTGGCATCCTGACAGAAGCATTAGGCACAAGTCTCTGGCTTGCTTCATCAGCAGTAAGAGAAATAGCGAGGATTTCTTTTTACCAAGAGCAGTATTAATAAAGCAATTAAACGCGTGACAGCTTCTTCATCTCAGTGCCCTGAACAGAAGTTAGTGTTTTGTTATTTGACAAAGACAAATTTTATCCTATCAACCAAAGGCTGTTTTACTCACAAGAGAACGCAAGCTCCCAGAAAACTGCAACTAAAAAAAAAAAATAAATTACGAAGACCAAAGAGAAAGTGGATTTTTGAGAGGTAAAGATGAGTAACAGAGACCAATCTCCAGCACTGACCAAAAATGGAAATGCCAGCAATACTGAAATAGAAGCAGCATGAGAATAAACTTCCCTTTCAGAGGTACATGAAATAAATCCTTCTTCAAATTACTTTCTAAAAAAGGGTTTTCACCATGATCTGATTGTTCCACCACCAATCCTACGATAAAAGTCAACAATCATCTGAGATAACTGGACCGAATATTTTGCACTAGTCTAGAGAAGTAAAGATTCCAAGTGCCTACATTTCTGCTTTGCTGAAAATTAAGTTGACTTCTTTGTCTCAACTCATCATATTCTTCCCTGCTATGCACTGAACTAGGGCATAGAGGGAAATGGATTAATTTTCCTATCAAATAGTTAGATGGGCATGTATTTCATAGGGACACGTACCTATTCACATCACTATCATCCCAGTAGTGCTGAATACTTTAAAATTAACCTGATCCACCTCAAACCACAGTGGCATCCACAGCCCACAGAGAAACAGAGAGACCAGGCTCTGCCACTACACAATAAATCTACAAATTCCCACACATGCACAGCAGTGCAACTGCCCCCTCACCAAGAACAATATTCCACTTCTATCTCGGCCACAAATCCAAGCCTAAGAGTTTAAAGCAGCTGGAAAATGGAGCAACCCCAACTCCTTTCCCCCCTCCGAAACAGAAAACAAACAAAAAAAAAAAAATAGCTGTTTCTGCCAAGCAAGCACTGAATACACTGCATTCCATTTCATTAAAACAATTATTCAAAAGCCAGCCAAGAATTACATAAAGCTTCCTCCCTGCACCACCCCCAGCCCCTTCCTTCAACCCTCCTCCCCAGCAAACAGCCTCCCAGCTCTGCAGGGACAGGAACACCCCAGAGCGGTACCGCTCTGGGGGAGGTGGCACCCAACACCTCACATCACACCGGCCGTTCCGTCCCACACACTGCACTCTCCAAACCCGAGCAGTGCAATCAGAGGGCTCCAGCAGATCCAGGCAGCCCAGGAGGCCTCTGAGTTTCACACCACCGTAAGCAGTACCACGGCCACCTCTTTCAAGTAGTTTTCTCCCTCGCGTTTGATGGTAAGGTAGCATTTTATAAATGAAGCCCTCAACCAACTCCTACACAAAAATGAACGATAACCTAACCGATTTTCTCTCAAAGTCACACAGCCAGGGCTTTTTAAGCATGATCCCAAGGCAGAAGGCGCTGGAGGCACCAGATTTAAGCAACCAAGAAGTACAGGAGCAGCATGCCAGAGCAGCTGTGCTTGTGAGGCACTGCCCAAGGGAACTGCTCAGGACAGCCAAGCAGCAAATCTCAGATTAAGCACCAGCAGGATAGACTGTAAACTACAGGCTTAGGGTTATAAGAACCTGACTGACAAATTCATCCCAAGCTCCACACAGCCACTCTACAGCTCCCAGCCTAACTGACAGTGCTGAGCTCCTCACATTTCACAGCAGAAAAAAAAGGCAGCTTCTTCTGGCCAGCACTGCTCACCCACCCACAACACTGAGTTGGCCACTGATAAGAGATTTCATGACGTGGATGAAATGGCATTTCACTCCCTCCCCCAGTGCTCCAGCTCTCTGCAGGGATCCTGTCTAACTGCTGGAGCTGCTCACATCCAGACAGAATAGTTCCAGCTGTGCATCACACTGCCTAGCCAGGCCTACACAGTCCAAAAAAAGTCTCCCACATAAAACCATAATGAACAAGAATTTCAAACCAGAAGTACTACTCCTAAGCACCTTCCTCTTGGGGACCACCTCTGCCATCACCAAAAAAGACAAAAACAAACCTAGTCCCAAGGCGGCTGCTGGTGCTGAGGAATGGGGAGCAGCAGATGCAACTAATGGTCAAACAAGATGAGAAGCAGAGACCAGCCAAGCCATCATCTTATTCCAACTCCTGGGGCACCAGTAACCTCAAGTGACGTGCAGTTAGCCTTAGGCTCTTTTGTCTGACCCAGCTGAAATTAGTGGCTCCGACCCAAAAGAAACCTTTTCACAGAGAAGCCTTGAACTTGTTTAGAACCATGAAAGAGGATAGAACAAGCGAGTATTAAGCCCCTAATCCATGGCACATTATTTACAGCTCTCCTGCCCATGACCTTTTCTACCTCTGGCTTCTTTTACTGCCTCCTGCTCTTATTAAAACCCAGCCTAACCACAGTTCCTGAGCCACCACAAACTTCCCCCATAGCACAAAGTGAAATTCTCTGCTCACCTTCCTCTTCAGCAATAGAAAGAAAGCAAGATCCTATGAGGCGTCTAGACAGACTCAGGATTAATTCTGTCTGCCAGCTCAATTCTGTGGCAAAAACATGGGATTGGTTTATTCCTGGAGCCCCCATACAGTTTGATTTATAGCTGAGCCATTTAAAGCACAATTCCCCATGCAAAGTGTCATTCAGAAAGTTTATTCCCTGGAGCGCCATTTACTTTTTTTGATGTTCTTCACATCATTTGCAAAATGTTGGAGATTTAAACACATGCAATAAACAGTAAAAAACCACAAGAAATCAAGCTACACTCCACTGCATGCTGCCAGCCAGACACACTCAGTACCTCACCCAGCAAAGCCATCTGCACAAACATGGATATTTAGTAAGAACACTGTGAGGAGAGGCATGACAAGCTGCATTGGAAGACTTCAGACTATCTCATCATCATTTAAATAACTCGAACTGAACTTGTTCACAGTGTAGAGACAGTCCAGCACAGGGAAAAAGGAGCCAAGCACTAACAATGCAGGCTGCCTCCCCCTGTGGGCTGCCATAAGTTCTCTTGGCTCCTCATCTTACAGTTGTCTCAAACTGCTTAGATAAATTTCCCATGTAAATTCAGAATAATTACTGTCTGCTACAAGAAAAAGCTGCATTTATGTGAGCAGAAAAAGAGCTTACCAGACTCCTAAAGAGCACAGACACATAACCTCAGGGACTCAGTTCCTGTAACTGAAACACCAACACCAAACTTGCTCCACAGCACTCCAGTTGCCATTTCTACTTTGTTTGCTCCATCAGGATTTAAAAACATACATACACAGAAGAGAGAGCATGGATTTTGACATCAGTCAGTCAAGGGAGACTGTCCCCAGCCAGCTGGTGCTGCTCCTTTGGGGCCATTTGCAAAGAGAATGAGCATGAATGGGAAAAACAGCTAAGAGTGATACAAGAAAGTCATCACCCACCTCCTGTTTTTATGGTATATCTTTAGCACACAACATTCTTTGAATGACTTCACGACGCTCTGTGGTAAAGGGAAAGACTAGAGTAGAACTACTGTGGGGAACTTGGAAGGGAAAGGAAATCTTTTCTCCCTACTCACAGCCTGTCATAACAGAGGATAAAGAAAGGATGAGCAATCAGAGAGGCAGACAGAGAACATTCAACAGGGCTGAGAAGGGAATAAGAACTTGAAAATCTGATTCAAATGGGCTACTGTAAGCTTTTCCAGCAATGGTGACCAGACAAGCTTAAAAGAGTTATATTCTGATATATTCAGCTGGAAGCTATTTCAGAAGCACAAAGATCTCAACCAACATTAACCACACTTTGCAGGTAAGGACTAATTATCCCTGTTCAACAGACAGAGAAATAATATGCCTTAAGTCAGGCCACATTTTTGAGGCTGTGGATAAATGGTTACCTTATGCTATATTAAACACAACCCACAGCTAAAAGAGGTGGCCTCACCTACTTCCCAGTCCACTGTCCATGTAAAAAAATGATGACTTTGAGAAGAATCAGCTTGCTGACCCAGCCAGCTGTCCAACAGTTACTGTGGACACAAGGAAGGGAGATGGCAGCAGGGAACACAACACACCTCACAGCAGCCAGCAGTTAAATCAGGTTAAACCAATTTGAGATCACAACTTCCACTTTCTCTCCCACTCATTTAACCTCAGCCCAAAGTGGAAAGGAATGGTGCCACTCCTTGTTTCTACTCTGCACTTGGTCTAGTTCAGCTTATCAATCCATTGGCAAATCATTTGTTCAATTTGGGGTTAAAGGTTAGTTTTCCAAAAGATGAGAAATTTGAACTAATTCACTCTGGAGCCTGATCTCATTAAGTAAACAGTGAACACACAAGAGATGGGGAAGCTGAAATCACCATTTTTGGCTGCCATCTGAAACTGGATGAGATGCAAGGTGAAATTTTACAAACACTGAAACAAGGACACAAAGGTCTCCACAGTTCCCTACTTAACATTTTAAAATATAATATCCTAACAGTCATGACAACCTGTACTACCAGGGCTTGTTCTTAAACCTCACTTAGTTAGGACAGGCTAAAGTGAGCAAGAAACTCATTCCTTAAACCCCATCTTCTCATCAGAGCACAGGGAAGCTTCCCACAGACAATGTCTCACTTTCAGGCAGCTGGAGTAGAAGAGCATCTTCATTAACAGCTTCCGCATCAGACAAAAAGGGACACACAAGATCAGTACACAGAGCAGGAAACTGGGACCAGAGATCCTATTCACTCACACTCATTTTCCACTAGCACAACACAACTACATTCAGAATCTGCTCTGGCTGTCTCCAAAGCTGCATTGGATGCTGGATATCACAACTAACACGAGTCCGATTCAAACAGATTTGTTTTGTGGCCATGGACAGGCTTTTTCCTCCCTCTAGTTGCAGAGATTAAGGAATTTATCTGTCTAGCTGTCTTAGCAGCAGATCGGAAAACCAACTCTGATCTAACCAGAAGTGCATTATTATTGCTTGTTCTACTGCCAGACTTAAGAATTTTAGCCATCATTTCTGCAGTTTCGCAACTTGTTTCATATAATAAATGCACTTTGAAGGGAAAGAGGTGACTTAAAAGGGGTCCAGAGAAATCAAAGCATCATGATTCCCTGAGAAAGAAAGAACAAGCAGAGAGAGAGAGTTGAATACGTATGAGAAGTTGCCCATTTCTTTCTCTAGAGGCAGAGATGGTGTCGGAGGATCAATTTTAACCAGGAGGGCAGCTGAACACTTGGGATAAGTTGACCTCTCCCAGCGAGGGACAAAGGAGCTAAAGACAGCACAGAGTCCAGCCTTTCCATGGAAATAGAGCAACAAGAAAAGAAGCCTCTCTCTTCATCACACACTGCTCGAGGCAGAGGACTCCCTGTCTGAGTTGCTCAGGACAATGAAGTCCCTGTTTTACGAGGGGTCACAACAGCTAAGGAGCTGAAACAAGTCAGAACCTCATTGTGCAGAGTATTAGTTCTGTTTACAGCCTTCTCGCCCAGCAGCAGGAAGGACTCAAGAAACATGAGCCAGAAGAAAGCCAAGGGACCAAACTACTTTACCAGTTTGTCCCCCCAATACCATTTCCTGGGCGTAGCTGTACTGTGAACCATTTCACAGTAAACTTTCAGTCAAGTAAGACCAAAACCCACAGCATATGACTCCCAGACTGAAGGAACTGAGTCAGAAACAGGCAAGCATCTCCCTCAGAAGAGGGACAGACAGCACCGCCCTGCAGAGCACAGCAATATTCCAAATGTTAGGACAGATGACAGATGGAAACACATGCACCTCCCTCCACACTCCCATGAAAAATCAATGGCAAGACTGCTCCCTTTAAAGTCAATCTTGAGAGGATTAAGGACTGAAGAGAAGGTGGATTAGAGTTCCTAAAAGAGAGGGAACCAACTTTTTAGAACAAAATCTCTTGTGCCACTGAACCTTCACTCCCAGAATTTTGAAAACACATTGCTAGACAAACCTTCTGCAAAAGTGAGCAAGCACACCTAAAATAAGGTCACAGTCTAGTTTACATGCACAGCCAAAACACTGCCACAAATATATTCTCATTAAACAGAAATGACATCTTTGTAAAACACCTTTTACAAGCTCTACTGAATGCTGTTTTGTTTTTGATTGCACAATCCAGTTTAAAAAAATCTGAAGACTTTAAAAATAAAAAAAAAGTAGCAGTAGAGAAACGAGAATTTCAAAGTCATCAAATGAAAGCTTCTAAAAGCAACACCGTTTCTGTTTGGAGTAACCAAAAGGTTTCCCAGTAGTGTTTGCAAATAACCCCTTTCAGGAAAAGGCTGTAAAAAACATTCAGGGTCAAAAATCAAACAGTATCTGACTAAAACAAATGTCAAGCTTCTTTTCTCTTACTCCTCTCACCACAAAAGACATGACACATTACACAAATTAGGTTTCTTCCTCCACAACCAGCAGATCCTAATGGATCTGTTCCCACATACTACTTAGACAAAGCAGCACCACAGAACCAAGAATAATTTAACATCTAATTCAGTATTTCAGATTGTCTAAATAGAATATGTGTGGTTGGTGACTTGTGTGCTGGAAGCACAGGCTGTGCTTTGGCAATCCCCTGAGAGGGACGAGAGCCCCAAGTTAGGATTCTCACTCTTCAGGACAAAGTTGTACTCTCTGTGCCAGTTTACAACACTGCAGAGCGGCAAACTCGTTCAGCAAACTTCCTGTCAAACTCCAAGCACATCCGCAAAATACATTTCCTTAGAGAGATCCGAGGAAGACAATCTGGACAAGTCTGGTCAGCTGCTCTCCTCCCCCCTTCCCACCATGGGCTGTTCGAGTTTATATCCAGCCCCAGCACTGCGTGTCCTGTGCCACAGAGGGTCCCCCAGATCAACAGGGTGCACAGTTCCAGCCTGCAGAAACAGTTTCCCATGTGAGCTGTGCACTGTAACATCACTTCTTCAACACTGAGGGGGAAAAAAAAAAAAGGAACAAAGTTTTTTCCAACTTCAAATGAAACCCCAATGCAAGATAAATCCATTCTCACATGTTTCATAACCTCTCCAGCCCAAGCACGAAACTGAGATACTTCTGGACCTCTATTTTACAGTGCACAAGTACACACTGATCACATCCTCCAACTCTGCAACGGGGAAGGAGATTTTTGATAAAGGCAGAGAGTTAAAAACAGGCACACCAATGGGCTCTCTGAGGGGTTCCCTCATGCCCAGCAAGGTCCATCACTCAACAGTCATCCTTGCACCACACAGATTAAGAAGCATGGTGTGGAAACATCTAAGATGATTTTACTTGACATCAACTCTGAACCTGCACGGCATGTTAGTCCCAGCTCAATAGTACACTACTTTTGGGCCAAAACTGGTCCTGGAAGCAGTGCAGCTATGTCCACATGGCATTGTGCCTGAACCAACAAGTCCTGCCGGACCAGCTTGACTCTGGACAGAGCCAGCACAGACGTCTGTATCCATGGCACAGTTAATCCACAACTCAGATAATCCAGCCATAGATAATGAGGAAAGAAAAACAAACAACTCTCACTTCAGTTCGAAAGTCTGACTTATTTCAGGGGAGTTATATCAGCACATTGTTCCCTTTTGTATGCATCTAAGGTGAATGGCTTTAGAGAAATAAGTGAGCCATTTGGGGGCTAACAATGATTTGCAGAGAGAAAACAGCTGGTGTGCTTTTCCGTGGTGAATTCTGTACACCAAAGAAAAGCTCAGAGAGTGAAAGGGTCACACTTTTTTTTGTTCAACTGCTTACTGTTAATTAGATCTTGTCCAGCCTGAAAGGCTGCAAAAAAGTTGAGACAGACACGGTGTAATTAAGACTTGATGAAATCAAGTTGCTGAGACTAAAAGTTCAATTTTCCAAATCAGATCACAACTTTAACCTCTGGTAGTGCCAATACATTTAGCACCTCAGAAGAACAAGCCAGACAAATTCAGATATTTTTCACAATTTCTTTGCAGTTCACCTCTAATCCTTCTACAGAAGGAACAGTGTGATGAAACCGCAGTAGCCTATTCCAACAAAAGCTGACTTCCTGGGAAGTCACACTGCCACTATTCAAGGAATGCAATAGTTGCAGTGAGTACAGTACAGCTCCCATGGTTCACTGAAGACCATGTTGATGAGACACTAAACTGGAGGCACCAAAGTGGCCCTACGCAGTGGTGCTATCTGTATGCTCACCTTGAAGGGCCACTCAGCAAGTCAACACACACACTGGGTGAATCCTGTTCTGACTAGTAACGCATTCCTGAACACGCTAGGAACATGCACCAAATCTCCAAGAGATAACCGGGCTGAGGGATATGAGAAAAGGTAAACAGAACTGTCTCCACTTAAAGAAACAACAACCGTGAGAAGAAGCTGAAGGGGAAATTCATTCTCTTTCCACCACCAGCTGCTCCACCCGGGCAGAGGGTGAGATTTCACTCCCCAAGGATGAATCCTTCGTGGTGCACCTTTCACCAGGAAGCCACACAGCAGATGGACTACTTGTCCCTTAAGTTTTATCATAGGCACAATTCAAAGTCTGCTTTCTGAAGGTGTGATCACCAGCTTTATGCCAGCACTGTAATGTGAGCTTCAAGGTCCAGGAGGAAAAGGAGCAATTTGCTTGGACTATATCTTAACAGAACGTCTGGTTTCTATTAAAGGTAGGATGGAAGTAACGGATCACGGCCCCTCCCCAGTGTCTGATTTAATCAGTTTCATAAGCGGAACTCAGTCACCCTAATGTCTCCCAGAGCACAAGGGATTTTGGCAGATCCACACCCTTTCCGGCTTGGTACCAAAGGAACTCAAACTCTCTAGATCTTTCCCGTGCGAGCAGCTGCCTGACATTTCCCCACTACACGGTTTCGGATGGTTGTAGCACACCTGGGAGAGGCAGCGGGAGGACGAGGATGAGCTCTGAGCCCGGCTGGGCTCCGCTTACCCCCGAGAGCTCCCCACTCCGTACCCGCGCAAAGTTCTGCTCTCGCCCAAGAGCAAGCCGGAGAGGCTGCGGCAGGACAGGGAGGAGGTGTCTGTGAAACCCGAGCGCGCTCCGCTCCCCGCCGCTCCGGGCACGGCAGCGCCGGGCGCCCTTCCCGGCCGGGGCAGCGCCGGGACAGCCCCCGCCGGCCCTGCCCGCGGGCCTCGGGGCAGCGCAGCCGAGGGGGCCGCGGGCGGAGAGCCGAGATGGCCAGCGCGGTGCGCGGGCAGCGACACGTCCCCGGGCGCCGGCGGGCGCGGCCCGAGCCCCGCGGCGCGGAGGGGGCGCAGCGTGGCCGGGCGGGCCGCGGCCGCCGCCGCCCGGGGCGCGGAGGGGCGGCGGTGCGACCCCCCCCACCCGGCGCGGGGGAGCCCGCGCGGCTCGGGACTCACCCAGGTCGTCCATGGTGCCGCCGTGCCCGGTGCCGCCGTGCCCGGTGCCGGTGCCGCTCCCGCCGGTGCCGCCGCCGCCCCAGCGCCCGCAACTTTCCCGGCCCGCCCCCGCGCGCGCGCCCGCCCCGCGCGCCCCCGCCGCGCCCGCCCCGCGCTGCGCCCCCTGCCGGCCGCTGCGGGAGCCGCGGGGCGGGGGCGGCTCGGCCGGCCGGGAACGGCCGCGCTCCCCTTCCCGGGATGGGGGGGGAAGCGCCCTGGGAAATGCTGGGAAATGCAGCGCCCAGAGCCGCCGCCCGCCTGCGGGGCTCCGTCCCCGCGGTGATGCCCGCCCTGCCGTCCCGCTCGCCTGCGGGCCCACGCACGGCCGAGGCTGGCGGTGCCTCGGCAGGAACGCGACCCGAACCCTGCGCTCTCCGCTGGAGGAGCAGGACCCTCCCCAGGCTGGGTGGGTGCCAGGCCCGGAGGAGCCCAGCACATGGCAGCGCTGTACCCCAAAACCTTCAAACAAATCAACGTTTCTGAGCCCCTGATTTACCCCATCCAAGGGAAGCTGGGCAAGGGAAACCTTTCCTGAACGATTTTCCACAAGCTGTGGCCACCATAAAGGAAAGTCACCGACCACTTCTCCTTCGCTGTGTTCAAAGAACGTAACACTCCTCCTGGATTTATCATATGATAGTGTATCTTGAATCATTTCCCACTTGCTTTTCCTTTCAAACCTCTATCAAACCACACTCCAAGGCAGCAAAGTCCTTGCCTTGGCCGAGCCACAGCACAGCTCCACCCTCATCAGAGCTAGCGTTTACCATTGCACTCTGGCCAAGTCGACATGGCAGTAAAAGCAGTTGCTCAGCCCAAATGTTCAGCTCCTAATCTGATGAGAGATACACCAAAAACTATCAGTGTGGGAACTGCTAAGGATCCAGGAAACACGACTCTCGTAGCACTTTTCCTTACAAAATTACTACCAAGTCAGAGAATGTTCCCAGAGCTGAACAGCACATGTCCTGTTGTTGAGCCGAGATTACGGGATTTTGTTTCCATAAAAACAGAGACCGTGAGGTCAGCTGCGAGCAATCTCCAGTGCTGTATTTTTCACTCTCTAGGCACAAACACACCCAGTTTCCCCTGCTAGCACAAGTCAGACATCATTATTTCCTGTGTTAAGTCATGCTATAATGAGAACTATCACTAGGGGGGCAGGGAAATATCCCCTCCCTCATCCCAGCCAATGCTTACAATTAGTCAACAGCCTCCAAGAAATTCATGCCAGGTTTTACTCCAAATCCACTACTTGTCAGAAAATGACGTCCTTACCTAGATCTAAATACAACACAAATATAAGCAAAGGCTTTCATCGTGTGCTTCACCACTGATGCCAAGGATCTCACCTGACACTCCCATTGCTGGTCTCCAGTAGCAAAATTTAAAGCATTATTTGAAGGGACTGTTACATTTTTTCAAAACCCATCACTGACTGTGCAATGATGACTTCAGGATGTGTCACCCCAGGAGCAGCAACATAAACCACTACCACTGACTGATGGCAAAGCAGACCTAAGGTCATCAGAAACGTGTCCTTTCCTGGGATCTGTGTGTTTCCTCCAGCAACACGACAGGCTTGGATTGTATTTTTACCTCTGCATAAATAAAGTGCCCACTGTTCATACTGTAGCCTAGTATGCAATTTTTATCTTCACCTTCCTACCGTGTCCTTTGGGAGTCTAGAAGTGAGCGCAAATCAAGAATGCAATTTCTGTTGTGTCTCAGGGCTGAAATTGAGCTGTCATAGCACTAGTTATGGTTGTACCTGAAAGAAATGGGTTGTGTCCAAGCTGCTCAGTGTTAAAAACAAAAAAATAAAAAAGTCATTGCATTTAAAGCTCTGCCTGTGGCTTCAGCACTGCTTTGAAAGGGTTGGGGGAGGTGGGAAGGCAGGGCTGCCACATGAGTGATACTATCCTCTAGTAATATTGCTTTCAAAATCAACCTTGTTCTCATGCAATGCCCATAGCCATGTGCTGTTCATAACTGAATTCTTCACACACTAACATTTCTTTCTAAAACTGCCAGTCCCCAACCCTCCAGTGATTGCCTGAGGAGGAGGCCAGGTTAAAACCCAAGGTGCCAAGACAACTGCTCAGTTGCAGGCTCAAGCTAAACTCACTGAAGCAATGTTCACCCTCTCCTAACTTTCCTAACACCCTGGAACTACTGTGCTTTCATCACCTACCTGCTCTCTGCCTCAAACTCTCCCTGGCTCTGTGAATACCTGCTCAAGCACCATCCTTACACAGCCGGGCAGAAGCAGCTGCAGTTCCCAGGTGATTTCCACCTCCAGCAAACTCTTTCCCACTGGAGCAGCATACCCAAGGTGTGCCCAGAGGGGTAAGCGATGCTGAGAGCAGCTACATCCCTCCGAACTGGTGTTGGATGGGAAGTACTAGGGAATGAAGGCAGGCAGTGCATCAGAGAAATACACAGGGTTTCCTCTTACGCTGTCCCCTGTGGCTAAGACACATTGTGATTTACCCTTATCTTTCACAGAAGGTGTTACAAGAAGTTATGACCCCCATTTACAGATGGGAAACAGGGCTGGGAGCTGGAAATGAAGTCAGAAAGTGAGTCAACATCAACAAAATGTTGGACTTCAGGGCATCCTGTATCCACACAACCCGTGTTCAGGGTACTCGTGGCTCCACACAATCTGTGTTCAGAGTACTTGCTCAAGGCATCTTTCCCTCTTGTCAAAGAAGCGTTTACCAGTTACAGACCAGCTCCCTAGAAGGGTGGTTTAACCCCCACACACTTGACACTCAGGCTGGATGGATGAACTGTCCACCTGTCCCCTTCAGGGCTGTAATCTCAGACTGGCTGCCAAACCAAGCGATCCAAGGAGCGATCCAAGCTCATGTCACAGTACCATAGTGCCACTGATGAAAAGCACCATTATTCACAGAAGACAGTGTATGTCAGAGAAGTGATATGAAGCTCCACTCACTTGTAAGGCACACTTACCTGTGCACATTCCAGAGAGGGACTTGAAACTGCAGAGTGATGACAATGCAGTATGTCCTCTGTGCTGTGCCACATGTGCTGTGCAGCTCTTTCTTCAGGTGAATGCAAGAAAGAAAAATTCAGTCAGACCGTTGGGTTTCAGGCAATGGCAGTAAATCACAACATGCAGCTTCCCCATTCAAGGTCCAACTTCACAGTTGTTGAAAGGATCTATTGCAGCAAAACAAATGTTTAAGATGTAGGACACAACTTTGCAACACGGAGTGAAATCACCACACCAGAGCATTATCACAGACAATTCCAGCAGAAGAGATGAGAAACAGTAAAGTGATAAAACCAATACTTATCAACACAGTTTATATGAATCAAGAAATTACACAAAGTGTATGACTCACTGCAAACTACATATGCCTTTGATATTTGCCAGTGTGGCTTATTCTGCCAAAGGGTAATGGCATCCCTATGCTTCAGGTTTTGATTTCAAATTGATGTTGCTGGCAGTGGAGTACAAACGGGAGGAGGGGGCAAATGCAATTTGTGAGGTTTCATCATCTTTGGTCACTCTTTGGTCACTCTTCTGTATAATACCCCAGCATAACTGAATGTTACAAAAAAAACTATTGAAGAGGGAACACTAATGTTCACTACTAAGTTTTCTACTCTGCCTGGCTATAGTTTAAAGCAGCTGCCCAGCTCAGGGTCTTACCGGCAGGGCAGGAGCATCCAGATGGCACACGCGACCGTGCAGAGAACGTCAGAGGCAACCTGTCAGCAGCACAAGCTACATCTGATTCATACAGAGTGATGGACAGCAGCTGCTTCCAGCTCCAGTGGAGACTCAGCCCAGGGAGCTGGTGTGCAATGGTTGTTAAATCTCCCTCTGCAGGGTCTGCTTCGCTATTAAAGAAGACAACAGCTGCAAATTAGAAATGGATTCGGTTTACTTATATAATAGGATTTTACACTAAACTCAGTAGCTGCTTTTTCCAGAGTAAAGGTTTGTGATTTCTTTGACAATAAGGAGCCTTTTTCTTTTTTCTTTTTCTTTAAAGCGAGTGATGCCAATGGATATACATAAAGAAATGCACACAAAATGGAGGTTACAGTACTTTACAGTGAAAGCTGTTCCCTAATAGGTTTTGAAGCACTTCTGGAGCCAGTCAAGCACAATTCAGACTTTCACGCCCCTCCAGTTGCTCCAGAAATGCTCCCTCTCCTCCCTGCCTAAGCTGTCTTTTGAGAGGCCGAGCTCCCCAAAGGATCCTCAACAAGAGCTACACAAGAAATGCTTCTCCAGTACCTCAGTCCCTCCACTTCCATTTTCCGTGACTGATTCTTCCTTCAGCAGCTTTGAAAGAAAGAGGCAAGATCACAGATTTTTATGTAAAAGCGCCCTCAATATATTAACCCACGTTTTTGGCACGAGCAACCGCTGGCATCGCTGAGAGCGAACAAAGACAAATTTATCACTTGTAGTGATCATCTGTAAGCCTCCTTAAATGCAAGTCGCATAAATCAGCTCATCCTGCATAGTAAGATTTCTTTATCATTATTTTCATCTATTTTTCACACCATAATTCAGTCTCCGTAGAGACTGTCAAAAATTGCCAATGCCGACTATATTTCAAGTCGTCATGGCGGGGTATTGGGAAAAGTTTTCAATTAGCAATAATCGCGCCTCGGATTAACCTCATTGGCTACGATACTGCCACTGCGCAAAGCTGACCTGCCTCTCCCGCCGCCGCCGCCCCTGGCCCCGGGGCCGCCGCCGAGCTCGGGGCGAACCCCGCACCCCGCCCGCTCCGCCCCGCATCCCCCCGGGCAGTGCCCCCCGCCCGCCCCGCGCCCCCCGCGCCCCGCCGGGACCGGAGCGCCCCGTTTTTTCCCGTCGGTGCCGAGCCCCGGGACGGCCGCGAAGGCTTGTGGGAGAGGAGTATGCAAAGTAGGAGCGGCGTCAGAGCGGCAGCTCGGTGCTGAATGAAGGGTCCGCACCGCCCCCGCGGTTCCCCCGCCTGGGCACCCCCGGGGCCGGGCATCCCCAGCCAGCCCCGAGGGGCCACAGCCGGCGGGGAGCCCCATCCCAGCCCCTTCCCCACCACCTGCTCCCGCCGTAAACGTCCTTTAATAAACTGAGGGCACTTTTAGTTAAAGAGTTCGATTCTTGCCTTTTTCTTTCAATGCTGCTGGAGAAGGAATGGGTCACTGAAAACGAAAGTGGAGGGGGTCGAGGTCGTCAAGACAGGTTGCTCGTTTGAGGACCACATCACTTTAATGACAGCCTGGCAAGATATACCGTTCGCTTATTTCTTTTTTTAACGTATCTTTCTTTTAACCTCAAATATCAGCCTCTAAGGAGGCTCTCAAAAATTGCCGATGCCGACTATATTTCAAGTCGTCATGGCGGGGTATTGGGAAAAGTTTTCAACTAGCAATAATCGCGCCTCGGATTAACCTCACGGGCTACGATACTGCCACTGCGCAAAGCTACCTGTCATCCACCCCTTCCCGGCCCCACGGCCACCGCTCCTCCGGGGAGGTCAGAGCGGCCCCCGGTGCCCCCCGTGCCCCGCCGGCCCGCAGCCCCCGCCCGCAGCCCGCGCTCCGCCGGGGCGGCGGGGATGGACCGGGGGGCGCTGGGGGGGTGCACCGGGGGGCGGCGGGGCGGCCGGGACACGCGGAGGGTGCCGGGAGGGCGCTATGGTAATGAGCGCCAGGGAAAGGGCTGCTCTGAGCCGGGGGCATCGCCCAAAAATCGCCGTGTCCCATCCCGGGTGAGAGCGGGGGGGTCCCCTCGGTGAAAAGGGGTCTGCCGGGTGCCACCTGCCCTTTGCACCAAAGCAAAGCACCCACCCAAGGGTTTAAAAACACGTTTAAACTATTAAGATAAAAGGCACTAAAAGTGGTTTAGACTCACGGATCTGCCAAAAAGAGGGTCGCGCCCCACACCTCCGCAGGACCCAGGGGCGGAGGGACGGGCAGGGTGGCACCGCACAGCAAGTGAGCAGGATGTGCTTCTTCCCTGTGATCACAAAATTACACCCCCGCTGCTGGGCACAGGCTCGGCTCACCTAGGCTTGAAAATAACTGCAAGGGACAAGAAAAACGGATTAGGAAATCGTGCAATGTTTTGAACTGATTAGCAAGAGCTCTTTGGCAAATGCATTCAAAAAGCAGTCCAAATTATTAGAAAGAGCCCACTGCCTGTAAGACAAGGGAACATCTATTGTCAAGCTGCTATCATGCAGCAGATTGGCCTTCCTCCTATGAATTTGTTCCTCAGAAAAATAAGGCCCCTTTGAAACAAAAAAACCCAAACACAAAAACCTCCTTATTGCCAGCAATTGGTACAGTTTATCAGGTGATTATCAAGACTGAAACTAAGCAGAAAGGCACTGGGGGTTTCTGCCAGACCACTCAGAGCCAGGAGCAGGCAGGTTGGCACAGCCCTGACTCCCGAGCTAGAGGAGATGTCTTTAACAGCCCTCAGTTTATTTTTCTTCTGTTACTTGTTGAATCACATTATCAGCCTAAAATCTGTTCACTGAAAAGAAAATACATCTTTTATAAGGACAAGCATTTACAACGCATTTTATCAAAGCTGTGACATGCGTTTGTATCAAATCAAGTCGGATTTTAATCTTGCACGTTTCCATGAGGGCTGCCATGGAGTTCCCAGCGTTTTCAGATTGACTCAGGTGTCAGGATGTTAGGGATACCCTTTTTCTCCCCCCCTCCCCTGCCTTTCTTTGAAGCATGGGAATTGTAGTCTTTGTGCTTAGGGCTTAATTTCCCCGCGAACTACATTTCCCAGAAAGCTCCTCTTCCGGCAGTCAGCCCTTTCCTTCCGCGGTCGGGCACGGCAGCAATGAAAGGTGAGTTTCCAGGCATTATTCACTGTATCCCTCTTATTTCATTAGCCGGGTTTAGTTCGGCTGTTACCCCGCACCTCCCCGTTATCACAACACAAGAGACCGGGATGACACGGGAGTCCCTCTGGATTTCTGGCCTGTAACCGTTTGTAGAATCCTGTTTATCTTCTACCTTAACCTTGCCTGATCTTTTTCTGTGGAGCATCTTGGCTGTGCTTTAAAAAAACCCTCAAGCCTCAGCTTTCCATAGGTACGTTTAAAGAGTTTCACTTATTATGTACAGTAGTTATTTTTTTAATCTGAGAACGCTGATTTTTAAAGCAGCTTTGCATTTGACAGGAAATATTCTGTCCTTTGTAACTTTCTCTCCTCCACAGTCCTTCTCTGGTTCATAGCAGCTCTCAAATGTATCTGCTTCTTTTGCCTTCTCTCTCCTGTGGGCCAACCCCTATTACATTTCTATTTCATTTCCTCTCTGAACATTTCCTTCTGAGAGATATTTTAATGATAACAGGCAGGAATGAAGAGTTTTCATCAGTTAAAGCAATTTAATTACCATCAAACTGGCTTAACAGCCTTCGGGGAGCATCATGACAGAAGTTATTCTCGGAGCAAATTAGTTTATTGGGAGACTTTGTCCCTTCTAATTAATTCATATGGGAAATTAAACCTCTTCGGAGGGAATGCCCAACACAGCTCCTGATAAACAGCAAAACAAGGCAAAAATCATTGCAAACAGAATCCACTGCTTAGATTTAAAAAGCAATACAGACTAGGGAGGCAGTCTAATCTTCCCTGTAATTCAACTGATGATTATGCAAAGCCTTGAGAACTGGAGATTAACTGAGACAAGTCTATTCTTTGCCACTAGCTTCTATTAAATATCATGATACTTACAGCTGAACATCCAAGCTTTAAATGTATTTAAATATTGCTCCATTTACTGTAAGAGCTGGTACTTGAGGGGAGTTGGAGGCTTGAGGCAAGGCCACTTAGATGTACCAGGTAATCTGGCCTGTTGCAATCAGCTTTTAGAGATCATGCCCTTTTATTAGTAATTAAAGTCCTTCCTCCACCTCCCACATCTTGTACGAGCCCCCTTGCCAAGGGAGATGGTGGGAGGCAAAAATACCAAACAATCAATTCTCAGTACTGTCACTTTCAAACCTTTTTGTACTTTGTATCCAAAACCGTAGAGAGGCCCAGAAAAAATTGTTTCAAAATAATGAAATGGAGAAAGAACTGCAGACTGCTAGAAAGCCCAAACAAAATCAAAATCCAAACCAATCCACTGCTGTCTCAATAGGTCCTGCACACAATTCCAGGCTACTTAACAGCAAAGCCATCCTGCCTGTCCCTAGCAGGGAATTCTGTTCCTCCCTTTAAGCAGGGTGTCAGTCCTATTCTTACCTGCCAGGCAATTGTTTCTGCCCCACACCCATTTGGGTGATCCCTTCTTTCTCAGCCCCTGTTTGTGCTGGAGAAGCAAAGCAGCACCCCTTCATCTCTCTACTGACTCTGGAGAGGTGGCACCCACAGAACAGGAGATGTCAGAGGCATTTAGAGAGTGTCCTAATAATCTTCTGTCCCATTTCAAGGCCTGTTCTGCACCAGGCCTTTTGTGAAAAACAAAACAAAATAAAACAAAACAAACAAACAAAACAAAATCGAGAAACAAACCAAAACACACATCAAAGGAGTAACTCCTGTCAAGGCCTTTGTCCTGAGAAAAACCCAACATTTCAAGGTTGTTTTTCTTTCCCTTCCCACAACACATGTTAAGGATGGGGTAAATAGAAAGGACTGATTGGGAGCAGGAGGAGTGTTAAAAAAGCAGAGCAAGGGTCTCTTCTGGGGAGGGAACAGCCAGTGCCTCTGGGGTGGGGTGCTTGGCCTTCCTGCCTTTCCTGCACATACCTGGGAAAGACTTTGCATGCTCAGGTCTTGCTGGGCTCTTTACAAGTCCTCTTAGGCAGCCGTCCTTCACACCGGGATAGAAGAGCAGGAACCCTACAAGTCAAGGCTGTTAACTTTGTCCTTGTACCTTGAGCAGTGCTCAGTGTTGCCATCTGTCAAAGGGATATCCGAGTGCTGTCCTCGGATGGAGGGCTTTAGTTAATGTTTCGCAAATAGTTTGTTTCCTTGCTAAACAGAAAAAAGAGCAAAGAATACTTAGGAGCGTCATTTTCCAGAGAATCTCAAGAAAATGGCATTAAGGTCATGCTCTTTGCTTTCTTTTACCTTCCTTGTGTTCTGTTCTTGCCTTTTAGCTGAACATGTTCTCTGCCAGGAAGCTGTCTGGAGTTTTCAGAGCCATCAGATTCCATCATTTCAGATCCCATTCTGTATCCAGAGCCTCTCCAAACTTGACTTTTGTGCCAGCCTGTCTTCCCCCAGATCCCGCGGAAGTAGAGGAGCTGCAGCACTTTGTTTCTAACTCCAAGAGGCTGTTTGTAATGACTGGAGCTGGAATCTCGACCGAGTCAGGGATCCCAGATTACCGCTCCGAAGGTGTCGGGCTCTATGCCAGGACAGACAGACGGCCTGTCCAGCACGCCGAGTTCGTTCGCAGTGCCAGTGCCCGGCAGCGCTACTGGGCAAGGAACTTTGTGGGCTGGCCCCAGTTCTCCTCCCACCAGCCAAACACAGCACACCTGGTACTGAGGGACTGGGAGAAGCTGGGGAAGCTGCACTGGCTGGTGACCCAGAACGTGGATGCCCTTCACACCAAGGCCGGGAGCCAGCGCGTGACGGAACTGCACGGCTGCACTCACAGGTACCGCTGCTGGCTCGGGGAGGGGGGGCAGTGCTCCAGCCCCTCCTTTGGGGTGACTGACAGGCTGCTGCGGTGTCACCTGCTGAGAAACGAGGCAAAACATCCATGCTGTGCTCCTGGAGATGATGTGCTTAAAGGTGGTGCTGGGCTGGGGTGGAGAAAAAGATTACAAACCAGCACTGTTCACAGCACAGTATTTAAGAAACATGACCACCACTCTGTTTTTTCAGAGCATTATTTGGATCATTTCCCTTGAAGCCTGCATCAGTTTCCCCTTTCCTTGGTACAGCAAATGTCCTCTTAGAGAAGAGGACAAGGGGATCCTGAGGATACAAGGATTATCCACCAGGGCTAGCAGAGTGGATAGTGCCAGAATTGCACAGCATGAGTGGACTGGAGAAGGGCCATCACAGCCTGGCTGGGATTACCCAGGTTTCCAGATGAAAAAGCACAGCCTGAACTGGGAGAGAGGATGCACAGGGTTCAAAGCACTTCCTCTAGAGCATTCCTACAAAGCAACAGTTGGAGGTAGAAAGACAGCTCCTTGACCTGTACTATTTGGTAAATAAATATGGACAATTATGACAGGCCTCCTAAGGAACCAGTTACAGGCTCCAGATCTTCAGCTGACATGAAACTCTCCATTAAGACTTTGCTCTGAATTTCAGGGTTTTCTGCTTGGCTTGTGGAGATCGAATCTTGCGCTCTGAGCTCCAGGAGCACTTTGAGGCTCTGAATCCTACCTGGAAAGCTGAGGCATTTGGCGTGGCTCCAGATGGGGATGTGTTCCTGACGGATGAGCAGGTGCGCAGCTTCCAAGTCCCAGCCTGCCGTAAGTGTGGTGGAATCCTGAAGCCTGACGTGACATTCTTTGGAGACACGGTGAGCCAGGAAAAAGTGAGTTTTGTGCACCAGCGCCTGGCGGAATCAGACTCCATGCTGGTGGCAGGATCCTCCATGCAGGTAAGTAGGTCTGCCTCCCACACTGCATTCCTGCTTCCCTGCTACTCTGCCTGCAGCAATCCTGGCTTCCACAATGTAGGACTACAAATGGCTTGTGGAACAGATCAGCCTTTGCAGAGCTTCTTTGTATTTTATTTTTACTGTGGTTGGAATCTGGCTCCACAGGTTACTTGTTTGGGCTTCCCTGTCACTTTGTGCTGCTATAAATAACTCCATTCAGACCTCTCTCTGCTGCCTCCTCCATCAGGACGCTGTAGGTTCACAATTGCCCACAAACCCAAGATAACCTGGCACAATTCAGTCCTCACTTTTTTTTTTTCTTGAGATTTTTAGCCTTTGGCAGCTTTTTAGGCCCTGTGGCACACTGTGTGAAATTTCAGATTTTAGGACATCTAATTCCTTACTAAATTCTCAAAAAGAGAGCTGAAATACCTTTCCTTACTGCTTAGGATTGTCCTTTGTATCACAGTGTGTTTTCTCCATTAGCCTCTTATAGATAAGGTAAGGTAATTAAACAACAGGTAATTAAACAATTAAACCATTTTGTAATAGTGTTTGTATAAGAGAAATTTTTTCAGGAACAAGTTCTATTACGTTAAAATCCCCTACTCTAACACCTCCCAGAATGAGATAAAACCAAGGCTGCCTGCTTGTGATTCTCTTGGCTTCAGGATACCGGAGACAAATTCCTTGAGCTTGCACTTCTTAAGCTTATAATCCTTTGTACAGGAATGATTGAAATGCCTTAGGTTTGTTCTTGTACCACCTAAGCTGGGCCATGTGAGAACCATCAAAGTGCAGCATTTAAGAACCTATGATAACTAATAAAAGCTGCTGCAGAGATTTACTAAAAGACAAGGATGTTTTCTTTCCATGGGCTATGAAGTTTCAGTTCTATGAAATTGCAAATCCTTCACTGACAGAGGTTAAAAGCTGTTCTTTTCTGTGCGCTCCACAACGAAGGCATTTCATACCTGAACCCTGTATGTACAGCCCCTTTTCCCGCTGCCAACAGCAACTCTTTTCCTTTCCTTACTCCTTTCCATAGCTCTTCCCTTGCCTAAGCTGCCAGTAATTTTGTCTTCTGTTATTCCTGCAGGTATACTCTGGTTACAGGTTTGCTCTCGCTGCCCGGGAGAAGAAGCTGCCAATTGCAGTCCTTAACATCGGGCCCACAAGGTTAGATCACTTTGCATCCTTAAAACTGAATTCCCGCTGTGGGGAGCTGCTGCCTTTGATTGTTGCACAGGACCCAACCCGCTGAGCTCCAGTAGCTATCAGGAGTAAAGTTATTTCTGCAAGGTGAGTACCTTCCCTGGTCAGTCACAGGGTAAGAAGATGGGTTCCTGGCAAATGCTGAGGCTGAGATGTGCTGACTAAAAAGATGTTCCCACAGCGTGCATCAAAACGCGGCTGGAAATTTTCATCTGTAACAGTTACGCTCTGATGGGCCATGATACTGTTTCCCATGATCATAAACAAAAAGCATACTAAGTGCTAATGCTCCCAGAAAACTGGGCAGGAGTAGCCAGAAGACTCAGCAGTGTTGAATTCCATTTGTCAGTATGAGAAAACTACAGGGGATCATCTGTAGTTCCAGAGAACCTGATCACACTGTTGCCTTTGCAACTGATAATTCCAAAGCTCTTCCTGGTTGAATTGGTCCAGCTAATCCTAAGCAGACACTGCCGTTTAAAGTAATCAATTCCATCGATAAAGCAGCTTCTTCCTTCCACTCCTGCAGGAATCATCATCTCAGAAAGGGGAAAACCTCCATCTAGGAGGCAGCTGTGAGATCCGGTGCACGGGCACTGAGGACACCAGGAGAGGGCAGCAAGCCTCGCACGTGTCGGCCTCGCCAGTTCTCTCCATTGAAACCATCGGGAAACAGGATGATGATGAAAAAAAAAACACTTTTCTGCCTTACCTTGCCGTGGTAAACAGTGCCTTTTCATTCACTGGGACAGGATAATCGGACTGCTGTAACTGAGGACAAAATACCTCAGTTGTCCCCAGAGGAGAATGAGGGACAGGGATTTTGACTGAGTAACTTGAGGCTACAGCACAGGAGGGCGATGTGGGAAACCTGGGCATCTGCTGGAGGATCCAACGTCACTAGAAAAAGGAGGCAAGAGGAACTGCAGTTGTCATTTAAAGAAAAGATTTAAAATAGAAGCTGAACAAAAACACTGCTCTTGTAAGAGATTATTTGGAAGCACAGAGTACAAGGCTGACATCTTCCAGCAAGGACGGGAAGTCAGCATTTCCCTAAACTGTCAGTTAACAAGCTAAACTGCTTCCTATTTGAACCCTTTAAAAATTAAATATTGTTGAAATGCCAGAGGAGTTACTTTAAGCTAATCTGACCAGCACTGCTTTCAGAGGGGCTGCTACATTTTCCAGAATGCGTTTTCTGAGTATGTTATTTAATTAATGAATAGCTAAGTAGTGAATTGAAATTGTTTACAAGATTGATACTGTTTGCATTGTAATTTTCTCTCCCTCCTATGATTTATTTAAGTACACTCTCAATAGCCAGTTTAGATCCATTTTTTCCATTGCAAAAATGCAGAATGTAATTACTAGCAGCTGATGAATTAAGAGGGAAATACAATTAAATCTGTACAATAGGTCTCCCTCAGGAGCTAATCTCAAGCTATTAATAGATGCAATTTCCACACTCCTAACAGGAGATCCATCACTGCTGGCTAACCATTTTTTGTTGATCCTGAGGGTGGTATTGTAAGCCATATCAAACCTTTTACAGAGTAAAAGACAGAACCTTGCACAAACTAGAACACTAAATTTTTGACTTGACCTTCTGCATGAATCTACCACTTCCCTTCTGGCTATGAGGGATATTAATTGTTGGGGCTTTACAAATGCCCCCTCCTACTCTGCAAATAACATGTCCTGTACTAATATTTTGACAAGAACTGTAACAAGCAGTTGGAAACAAGGATGACAGAGTCATCTGCTAAAAGGTCAAGTAGCAAAGCAAGGACAACTGACCACGTGATACAAAGTTCTTTTTTGCTTTGTTGTTGATTCAAATCCATGCCAGGCAGGAGCAAGTAAAGCACAGAAAATAAGGGATACATAGGCACCCAATTTCTGGAGAAGGTAGAGGGCTTAATGCATTTCAAGATTTGGCTGTTATGGGTCAGAGGAGAGACAGCTTCACTTAGAAACCAAGTGAGATCAGTTCAGGACCCCCACCTGCATTCTGCTCTCATTTAATGGAGACCCCACTTTGCAGCAGGAAGGTGTCCTCTGTTTGGCAGTGAAGAAAGCTCACAGATGTCACTCCATATTTACCTGTCCTGTCCATAGTACAGCTGTCCTGCTAACCAAGGCTTTTGCAGAAATCATGGCTAAAGTATAGCAGAGTCCCCACACACAGGGAATTTATTTGCATAGGTTTTTCCATGTAAGAAGAGGCACTCCTTAGCAGAGGAGCTGGGGCTGAGTTTCTCACCATCTGCATCATCTTCTGCCCCACCTTGAAACTCCTGTGACATTGGTATGTCAAAAACAGAGGCTGCAGGTTTACTGCCAGTAGAGCCAGCATTTTGAGATGGTGTGGGAGCATTACCGAAACATCTAAAACAAGAAAACATTTCAAGTGAAGACTTGGAATTAGCTATGTGACAGGTAACTAAACCTCCCACATCTATCCCTGCCTCTTCTCCAGTTCTGCAGCTGAGCCTGTGGGAGAGGAGTCAGGGTGTCTCTTCAGCATTACTGGCAGATGAGTCATATTACCCTGACCCTCTAGGGATTATACTTTTAAGTCCCTGAGACAATGACTTACAATAAACAAACATTACAGTAGACTTCATGTCCATAGTTTATTACTATATGTTAATGAGCATATCTACAGCAAATACATGAGGCTGAGATGAAGGAGTTCCTTTTTTTTTTTCCTGCTAGGCTGATCTAGTACTACTAAAGTTGACTTCTTTTAGAGTAGGATCAGAGCACTTCAGCTCTTAACATGTTCTCCAAGACACCACTGAGAAGTTCACTCAACTGAGAAATGCCTGAGAGCGCCTAAAGATCCTGCACCAAAAGCCAGATCTGCATCACTCTAATGCTGACTGACACCTTCCCCTGTCACTCCTTGGGGGCTGTTTGTGTGGGAAGATGCAATGCAGAGAGATAACAGCTATCAGAACATAACTATGTCTTTGCAGGCAGCTAGCAAAGGCCTATCCTGAGAAGTTTGTGTTTCTCAGCTTACTGATGTCATCACCAGCCTGGAGGGAGTTACAGAAACCTCCAGGGCTGAGCAGTATAGGAATTAGCCATGCTGTGGGAAAACAACAAACTCAGTAACATAACTGACCTAGTGTTCAGCTTCATTCTCTCAGACAATGCAGAATTTGCAAGGGAGGAGGGTTTAAAAAGGGGGAGAAATGTTGTTCCTGAAAGCTAAAACAAAAGGGCCATAATCTTTGTGTTATTGGCTAAAACTATGGGAAGTGTTACAGAGCCTGAGCAGTGTTCTCACAGATCCTTTCTATCTATGCTGTCTGCTTTAAGTCAGTCTCATCCTCCACATGATTCAACCCTCTCCCACCTTTTCTGGCTCATAGTTTTTAGACCAGTCCACCAGTATTTTAGATCATGGCTTGCAGTCATAGCTCTGTGCACCTGCGGGTGCCAAATGTACACATCAGACAACAGCACAAGGACAGGTTTTTTTACCATGAAATTAGCTGAATCAACAGCTTATGCTCTTCCCTTTTTCTTACAGCTGTTCCTCCTGAGGTTTGGATAAAGGAGCTGAGAGTACCTTATAATGGATTTTTCTGCTGCTCCTCTGGAAGTGGGGTTGGAGTTACCCAAAGCAAATAAAAGCCACTTCCTATTTGGCAAATCTTGTCTTTGTTTCTGGGCAAATTCTCAGAGCAAACTGTAATTGAGCCCAGCAGCCTGAGAGAGGTATTTCACACACTGAGCTCCAGTGAGGGCAACACAGACTGCAGATGGCCTGGAGGGCTGGGTGGCTGTGGTGTAAGTGCAGCCTCCCACATCTTACAGTCACATTGCTCCTACTGACACACCTGCTTGTTCATGACTTCTGGAAAATGACCCAAATCTACCTTCTAGAGTGTGCTTCTTCCCCCATAACTGCCTTGGATGTCACCCTTTCCCAGCCTTTGCAGCAGGAAGGTGAAAGACTGTTCCAGACACCTGCAATTCTGTCCTCTCCCACTAAGGAAAGATACCCAAGTACCACCTCCTGCACCACTAACTAGACAATGGCAGGGAAGAAGAGAGGAAGAGAAGAGCTTGAGAGGAAGACCAACAGTACAAATGTCTTGTATTGGTCTCAGGCCCGAATAGGAACTGACACAGGATCATTACCACAAGCACAGTTGTTTGCTCTCTGCATGTCTCACCTCAGCTGGAGCACTTTCCCTTTCATCTCTGCAATGCCCATATAGTTAAGAGTAATTCGACTCTCCCTGCAGAGACTGAAAAATCTTGGCCTAGAAAACAACAATAGAGAAAAGGAAGATAAGAGGCTGAGATTTCACTTCTGCAGTGTGAGCCCACAGAGCTGCTGTCCCTCCAGCATCTCACGTCCCAGCTGCAGTGCTGTGAGGGGCCTCAGAGCTCCCCAGCTTGCTGAGCACAGGGATACCTTGTGTTTCTGTTTTGGAACAGGCTGTCATGGCAGAAGATCTTCACACACACCTTGTACTCTCCATACACTGGCAGTGAGTCAGTTCAAGCAATCACTGGCCCTGCTCTTTCCACAACATTCCTCAAAGCCCTAATTAGCAGAACCCCTTCAGCCTCCCCACCTGTGCCGTTCATTAGGGCCTGACACGCTACATTTTGTGGGAAGGTTCCCTATGGATGGAGGATGTTTGAATTTACTGTTAGGTCTTTCACACCACCAAAGCAGCATGGAAATGAGAAGCACGATCAAGGGATTAAACATAAGTGTAGGCTTATCAAATCTGTACAGAGTAGGATGGATATAAATTGAAATGGAGCCTTCATTTATCCACTGAATTTATCTATGGAATGCTATCTATGTGCCCCAAATGCTGGATGCCAGGAGTAAATACACTGCTCACCTCAAATCTAGAGAGTTCCTTTTACAGGCCAAATTTATACCAACAGGTTCTGAAATGCTTCCAACTGCACCCCAGCAAATCTTCTCTGCTAGTGATGATACAGCTCAAAAGTACAGTGTTCCTTCTAGATAGTGATGGTATTTTACTTTTTTTTCTCTACAACAGGATTTATAATTTATCACTACAAAGGGATTTCAGTAACATTTACTTAGGAGCTTTACTGTTCTACAAAAAATAATTTCAGAGAATCAGAGCTAGTGTGTGAGCACAGGAGATCTCATCTTGCACTTCCAGCCCTAGGAATGATTCATCTCGGCCACATCTTGGGAGCACATCCAGGATCCTCAGGATTTCTTTGGAGGACCCCAAGTACTCAACGTTTCCAGAAAATTCACGTACACGAACACCCAAGGAAAAATAAGCAACAAATACTGGTACAAAACTAGGACTTGATGTGCCATAAGATGGAGTATCTGGCTGCCACACACTCCATTTTTTCTTTCATTAAAAAAAAAAGAACAAAATGCAATTTACTATCTTATCTCATTATCATGCTAATGCCCTCAAAGATCCAGTGACCTTCAATAGGAAGGCATTGCAAGTACCTTCCAACAACATATCAAGCCAGCTTCTTCCTTCTCCATCTGTTTCTAGTTTCTCAGAGCCCTCTTGCAGATCCTTGGGTTCTGCTCCATGTTTGGGTACAGTTCATTCCCGTGAGGAACAGGAGTGAGCAGCCCCTGCCCCAGGAGCTCACCCGCACCTCCCTAAAGCCTCTGCCAGCAGAACTAGTACCAAGGGCGGGGGGCGGCTTTGGCACAGGACCTTGGCAGGGCTGGAAAACCGGGGCAGACACCATCCCTCAGAGGGGTCCCTGCGTTCCAAGCCAACATTACCTCCTGTCCTGCAGCTCCTGACCGGGAACGGCGCCGGGCAGCGGAAGGGCTCCCTCAGAGCGGGGAGCGGCCGAGCAGCTCAATCCCCTCACGCAGCCGTGCCCCGGGGGACAGCTGTGCTGTGGCTATGGCGTGGGCAGCCCGGCGCCAGGGTGAGGGGGCGGGAAGGACGCCCTGACGAGCCCCGTGAGGGCGGGAGAGGTGCCCTGGGGAGCCCCTGGAGTAGGAGGGAGTGTGGGAAGGTCGCCCTGAGGAGCCCTTGGAGCGTGAGGGAGTGTGGGAAGGTCGCCCTGAGGAGCCCCGGGCGGGTGAGGGAGGGCGAGGGAGGGCGTGAGGGTCACCCTGAGGAGCCCTGCGAGGGCGGGAGAGGTGCCCTGAGGAGCCCCCAGGACGGTGAGGGAGGCAGGGTCGCCCTGAGGAGCCCCGGAAGGGCAGGAGGGTCGCCCTGAGAAGGTCCGGGAGGGTGACGGAGAGTGGGAAGGGCGCCCTGAGGCGCCCCTGGAGTGTGAAGGAGTGCAGGAGGGTCGCCCTGAGGAGCCCCTGGAGTGTGAAGGAGTGCAGGAGGGTCGCCCTGAGAATCCCCTCGAGTGTGGGGAAACAGGAGAGTCGCACCGCGGAGCCGCAGCCCCACCCTCAGCCCGCAGGTACCTGAGGGGCGGGGCGGGGCTGCACGCGGGACGCACCTGCTCGCGGTCTCGCGCGCCCCGCCCCGCCCCCGCCGCTTCCAAGGGCCAATCAGCGAAGGCGGGGGCGCCACGCGCGCCCCAGCGAGCCGTGGGCAGAGGGGGCGGGGCGTGAGGGGAGGTGGGGAGGCCCCGCCCCTCCCCTGCCTTCCACATGACCCTGTCGTCGCAGCGCGGTGGGAAGCAGTGGGTTGTTGTAAGGCGTTTATTGAGGTGGTTTTTAAGTCCTGCGGCCGCCCTGAGGGGCAGGAGGGAGACTATTGGCAGTATTTCTTTTTATCCAGATCCTTGTGTTCGGGGTTGTAGGGCGTGTTGGCGAAGCACATGGCAGCGGTGCGGTCGCAGTTGCAGATGAACGCGGAGCACTCGTCGTTCTTGCCTGGAGGAGAGAGAGGAGCGCTCAGACCCCGCAGCTCCTTCGCCAGGCACTGCGGTGGCTCAGGCTGGCATTTCTGCTGTCAGGGTGTACCCGTTTCAGTGCTGCCATCGTTTTGGGGTGCACAGGATTCTCCCCGCTAAACCTCTGCATCCAAAGCTGTGCCCTCCAGCCCGGCCATCTCTGGCCCCTTCCTCCCTCCCCTCCTGCAGTGCTGTTTGCCGGCCTCTCTGCTCTTTACCTCGGTTCCAGAGCCCTATAAAGGTTTCACCGTTCATCAGAGGTGTCCGGCAAAAGCCGGGTAACACTGCCCAGTTAACACGCTGATCTCTTGGGTACTGCCATTAAAAGGAATCCCAGAAAAGTGCCACAGGGACTCAGTCCCCTGAAGAGGAGACAGGCTTCCCTGTGATACCATATATCTTCATAAACTTTAAATTGTGGGCTATATGGAGAATATTCGCTCCAGTGCCTGTGTGAGGTGTGCCTTTTCTGACAACCAGCCCCCCGTCTTCCTGCCACAGAAGTGTGAGTGTAACACAGAGCCCTGTTCCTTCCAAAGAGAGAATGGAGAACATTTGGAGTCATGTGGAAGTGGACGTACTGCTACATGTAATCTCCCCGCTGGAGCAGCTGTACTTGTAGGACTTGGTGTAGGGGTTGTCCAGGAGGAATCTGCATGAGTCCAATTTCTGTGCCTCTCCGTAGCAGTTATCGTGTACCTGGCAGCACCTGGGAAACAAGGAGAAAAAGGTCAGAAACTACCAGAAATACAGCTGACCTGTAAGACACACAAATATACTATGGTTACTTTGACAAGGCACTGAACAAAAAAAAACCCCAAAATCAAAAAGATACCCAGTGACAAGAGAGCAGCCCCAAAGGGAAACGGTTGTGCCAGCTCATGGTCCGAGAGGTGTGTGGTACACGTGTACTTACTGGAGATGATCTCAATTGTCTATTGGGCACAGAGAAAGCAAAAGCCAGTGTTTACCCTATACACCCCCTCAGTGGTCCTGAGAGCTCACAGCCAACACAAAGCACGGTGTCTTGGCTGTCAGACTTGTGTGATCTCTAAACTGTCCAAGCCGTTTCCCAGCATTTTCCAGCTCAGCCCTGCATGTGTTGATGGCTGTGCACTGGGCAGAGTGTGCAGAGCTGCGCCCAGGCTGCTGGCACAACACTGCTGGAAAAAATGCTGGAATGAGCGTGCTGTGCTGCCATAGGAAGGAAAAGAGAGTTGCTGGGATTATATTTTATCTTAGTAATAAGGCACTGAGGTGTGATACTGCACATCCTTGTTCCTTTGAATCCATCTGTCAGAAGAAGCTTCATTCACAGCAGCTGGAGGGTTTATGAGTGTTTATAGGCAGGGCCAGCTGAGACGAAGCTGGGGTGCAGAACCAGGAAAGCACAAGCAAGGAAAGAGGTTTGTAAAAGCAGGGTGTTATAAACCTGTCGAGCTCATCAACTGGAGTCCCGCTGCCTCCCAAGCCGCAGTAGCAGCCGTAGCCGTTGAAGTCCAGCAGCGGGTGGCTGTCTGGCAGGGTGCACTTGATCAACTTGCGGAACAGCCACATGGCCCGGGGAGAGACATCAGCGCTGGCTGCGCCCACTGAGGAGAGACACAGAGGTTAGAGTCAGGCTGACTGTTACCAAGTCCGGGGGTGAGGGCACCTACGCACCCAACAACAGGAAAAGCAGGGTCAGGAACTTCATTCTTGCAGGACTTGACAGAGAGACTGGCGATAAAGGGAATTGGTGTCTCTTTATACGACAAGCTCACCTTGACATGGGTATGAGATAAACCAGCCAGTATTTATGTTACTAAATGTAGACTTCTTCCATCGGAGACTGTGAGTGGGAGGTTGTGGCGTGACCAATTGAAGGCCAATTGAGTGAACTCTATGGAAGCTGGGAAGGTAAATATTTGCTCTCTAAATTTTTCCTATTAAATTCTTGTAGTGATGCTATTAGAAGTCAGCCTGAAAGACCTGGATGTTTTTAAGGCCCCTCTGCTGAAAAATAGTAGCAGTATGGTAGTTAAGTTGGAAATTGCTGGCACACTAATAACCACCTGTCATTAATACCTGCATCCTCTTTTTATAGTATCCCACTTATCATTAATCATGTATCTCTCCATGGATTCTCCTGGCCTAATTCAGAGAATAAGGTTCAAGTTGTCCACTCACCTCAAATAACCATTTGGCATGAGCTGAACCAAAAAAAAATTTGAGCTGTTCTTTACTTCGAAACCACAGAGGAGAAGGAGGTACTACTAGGCAAGAAACAGGAGCCAAGTGACCTGGAAAGTGTCTGTATCTGAGTTAACAAGTAGTGTCTGTTTTTACGTGGCCTTAAGGGATTTACACTGGAAATGAACTGGGCTTAGAAGTGTCAACATACACAGCAGACTTCATTACCTTAGAGAGAGCAGTTTGTCCTTCTCCAGCACCAATGCAGAACCCAGTTAGGCCCTTTGGTTCTCTATGCCAAGGGATGAGGTGAGTTGGGAACCTTGAATGAAGTTCAAGAAAAGGGTAAGAAAAAGCTTCCTGGAATCAGCCAGGGGTAAGTCCAAAACACTGTACTCTCTATTTAGACCCCAGAGGCTCTGGCATTTTTAAGGTGACAAGTTTGGCATTTTTACACACTCAAGATACAGATCCTAGACTTGGTAGTCTGAGTCTGCATTTATTTCCAAAGTACTAAACAAGTCTTCAGTTTTTAAGAGCAGAGGAAGAGGCAAAGCCCACCTTTCCACAACAACCTAATATACCATAGTGCTTACACAGGAAACTTTGGGCTCCACAACCTCCAGTAGGTTCCAGAAGGGGTGACAAGGACATTTTCCTCCTCACAGGGTCTGAAAATATGCCAGGGTGCCCACAGTATCCATTGGATGGTGATACATCCATAGTTAAAGCTAGACATGCTGCTGAACAACCAAACCCATTCTGACATTTCTGACCTCTTTGAGCACTATGATTCTCTGGGGCTGCCCACTCATAGGTTACCTACAGCAAACAGATGCTGAGTTACAGATTGAATATTCTCAGTGTTCTGACAGAGCACTGGACAAACATTAAAGGCTGACGTAGAGGACAGTCCGTACCGCAGTTAGCTCAGAAAAAATAATTTAATCTTTTGTTGATAGATCAATCTGCTGACTTTCCCTTCAATATCCACTGAAGTGTTCCCTCTCTTCTCTGATACTTTGATCACCTTCACTCTTTTTTTTTAGAATTATTATTTATCTGTTCTCTTATCTATGAAACTCCAGCTCCTTTTTCTGCAATTGTTGGTATTTGATGTATTACTTAACATTTCCCAGAAAACTTCCAGAAAACCGGCCTCTTCAAGTCATAAATCAAAAATGTCTCATGGTGATTTTCATAACGTTTTAATTCAACAAGAGGATCACCATGTGTGGGAAAGTAAGCATGTGCACATTACAAGAGTGCCTCATGAGAAAAATCCCATCAGGGGATTTTTCCACCCATGCTATGTTTGGTTTCCCCCAACCTGTGCTGTATGCAAAGCCACTGGTTCTCAGTACACTCATGAGCACATGCCAGCTTACAGCTGGTTCCAACTTACAGACTTGAACCTTAAATTGTTTTTAAGACTGCTTTTCCTAGACTTGCTCAGGGTTCCCTATTTCACACATAGAATTCTCCTTTCTCTTGTAGCACTGTCTGTTAAAGACTTCTCATCTCCACATTTACTTTCTCAGATCTAGCTTACTTGACTCACCATAGTCATTGAACCCAGGGCATGAGCCAACATTCTAAGCACCACATTATCTCCTCCTTTTTTTGAACCTATAAATACTTATACAAAACCTCTGTAATGCAGAGGAGAGACACAATCTCTACTAAACCCAGACCTGCCTCACATTATAAACTGGGCCACTGCCAGTGGGAGCAGAAGAGCCGAGCCTGGGGCTTTTATCCTAATGGCAGGATGCGACTCCTGCCAGGTCCAAGTTCACCTGAAACCTCTCCCATTGGAAAACCCTCCCACCCCCAAATGATGACAGAGGAGGACAGTTTTCAAATAATTTATTAGGAATTTAAAACTGAAATCTGGAAAAAGGGTTACAGGTGTGGAGAGAACAAACACTGGAGTGTAATAACTTACTGGCTTAAAAACACAGCTTTATTTTTCTTTTAAAAAAAATGCCCACCCTGAAACCGGAGCCCCAGCCTCCAGGCAGTGGCAGCAGTGGCCAGAGAGTGACTCACAGCCCAGCAGCAGCACAGCTGGCCCGGGATGTCTGGAGGGGGCACGGAAGCAGTTCAGCGCATATACCAAGAGGGAGGAAAGCGCTGTCCGCAGACCCAAATTTGAAGTATATAGAATAAAAATAAACCCAATAAAATGCAGCTCTTCTTTAATTAGGAAATATTTAAAAAAACAGACATACAGACTCTTGTCTCAGTAACAAAAATTATTGCTTTGTGTTTTCAGTACTGATCTGTTAAGTACCTTCTTACCTAAACAGAACTCTCCAAACGCATCGCCCAGGTCAGGACAAGCTCCAGCAAACAGGGGAGAGATGGAAAAGGGCCCTGTGGGTGCCATGACCCTCCCGGTCCTTTCTTAAATGCCCCTCTCCCTTACAGGGGCTCAGTTTGGGGGAAAAGAGGGAATGATTTTTAAAACTTAAGATGAAGCTGTTATTTCCCTGGGAAAAGAGTTTGGCTGCATCTTAATAAAAGGCTTAATCACCCCCCTTAACAAGGTCTTTGGTTCACTGAAATCCAGACCCAAACCTGCCCCGTGTATTCCTGCTGGAGGCCTCCCCTAGCAGAGTGCTGGTTAGCAGGGGCCTGGACCACACCAGGGGAAGCCCCAGTAGGTTCTGGAGAAGGGACCGGATCAGCCCCGCACAGGACAACGGACAAATTCCCACAGTCTTCAGAACACAGAGTAAAGCAAACGGGAAGCTGCAATTCTATAATTCGTATAATCCCTGAGAAGCCCTTAACCCGCCCCAAAATCACCACCCTAATGCTTTTCTCCCCTGTTAATGAATCCCCATCCCAGCGCCCTGCCCTTCAGAGAACGACCACCCAAATCTCCCCCTGGCTGACACCCCTTCCGACACCCTCGCCTCCGGAGGAGGATCCCCCTTCCCAGGAAATCTTGACGCAAGCGATAATGTTTGGAGAGTGAATTCCTTTCAAAGTAACCAAGACAAGCAACGGCGGCAAAGCCCTTTCCCTAAGCCAGCCCAGAGCCGGCACTACGGAGCCCAGGAATGGAGTCTGTACATCGAGCAATTGGAAGCAGCTTTAACCCGCTCAGCAAAACAGCCGATGGCCGGTACATTTCACCCCCGCCCGCCCCCCCCACCCCCCTTTCATCTCATCAGAGGTCTTAAAATCTTAAATCTTACAGTAAAAGGTGTACAAAAAAAGAACGGAGTCCTGTCAGGATTCTGCTGGAGAGTATTGCTCACGCTGCGGCTCCAAGTCCAGGACCTGGAGCTGCTCCTTGGAGCCAGGCTGCAGGCGGCAGCCAGGTTCAGCTCGCGATATTTACATATTATACAGGAGGAAAAAGAAAACCCCACGTAAAACTAAACCTAGGAAAAAAAAAAAATCTTTCAGCTGTAAGGATAGTGTTTTTCACTTAGCAAAATATACATTTGTTTTGTTCCATAGCGATGTCCAACGTTTTCGGATCCTTGGAGTTTCACACTTTTCAAAGCCTCACATTTACAAAACAGAAACAATTAAAAACAGTTTCTTTAAAAAAAATAGAAATACAGCAGTTCCTCTCAGCCTTTGCTCTCTCTGTGTCTCTTTCTTCCCTTCAGAACTGCATTCTTGTTACATACCGTGCTTTAAAAACACTGACGACAACAACAACAGAGTTGAAAATATTCAAAACAGTTTCAAAGCCAAATAAAAATACTCCTCAATGAAACCTACCTAACACAATCACAAAGCCAATTCATAAAATATGTCTACTAGCTCGGGAAAGAGCAAACAACAAAAAGAAGGGGCAGCTCCCCAAAAAAAAGATAAAAAAATAAAATAAAAAAATAAAAACTAACAGCTAATAAAATAAATAAAAGAAGAATCAGTGGGCTGGGGGCAGGGAGGGGGGAAGCGTAAACCGTCGGTGGTTAGTAAGAAAGCGAGATGATCTCCTCGGGTTCAGTCCAGTGTGGTCTGGTCAAAGGGAGAGATCGGGGCAGGGCGGCAGGAGCCTGGCAGCCAGCCGGCAGTGTGCAGTTTGATTCAAGAGAAAGGTAACCTTGGCTCATCCCCCGAGGCTCACCAGATCCTCCAGCCGCTTGCTGTCCTCGGTTAGGTCACTGGGGAATCTGTGGGACAGCAGGGGAGGGAAGGGACAGGATCTAGAACAACCACAAGCTTTTCTCTTGGGGTTTTCTTCCAGTGTGATCTGACAGAAACACTCGGTACCCAAACCGTGCCTCAACACACGCTCTGCCCCTCGCTGGCACAGGGATGGGGCGTGGCAGAGATGTTTCCATCTTTAATAGGACCCTGGGAAACAGGGTCCCATGCACCATGTGGCCTGCCCAGGGCTGTCACACTCCTGACCCCTGGAAGGGCTGGGACATAGCAGGGTCCAGTCATTTCTCCAGCACCCACCTCAGTGCAGCCCCACCAGGCTGCCACAGGCTCCTGCCTGGACACTGTTCCCTGCAAGTTTCTGCCCTCCTTTTTTAAAAGCTGGTTGTTGCTTGGTTGTTGGGTTTTTTTAATTTTATTTTAAGCCAGCTCACTTCAGTTACATTTACAAAGCAAACAACAACCACTCACCAGTTCCCTCTCTGGCCCATCTGAGGACCAGAAACAGAACTGATCAGATTTTCCTTCTACCCTTCTCCCAGGCAGGAGATGAAAAACCTTGCTCCTCAGAGACTGGTCTCAGCAGCAGTGAGAACAACCAGCTGCATGGCAGAGGCTTCCCCAGCCACACAGGTGAGCCAAGCTTATCTCTCAGGATCACCACTGGGTTGTGACTCTGGCCAACCCTTTCCTCTTCCTGTCAGTGCTCCATTTCCTTCCTCTTATTGCCCAGGCACAAAGTCACCTCTCCACAACACTCCCAGCCCCAGGCTGGCCACAGGACTGGGTCAGGCTGGTGAGCCTCACAGCAGCATCCACAGCTTCAGCCAAGAGCCCAAGCACAGGGCCAGCTCAGAACCTTACTCCTCTCTCTTATTTCCCACTCCTGTGCAAAGTTCTCTTACCTCCTGCCTTCTTGGTCCCCAGCTTCAGTGATACCCATTGGTAAAAGCTGTTGCAATCAAGGGACCCTGTGAAGAAAGAGTTAAAACCCCACTCTTAAACAAAAGAAAAGTGAAGGAGAATTACTACCACAACAAATTCAGTCATGGCTCAGATGCTGGGAAAGCTGGTTTCAGTTGGAGGTGGCAAGTCTAAAGAGCACATCACCCTGCACATCACAGTGTGTCAGGGCCAAGACAGGCTCTTGCAAAGCCTGAGCCAGATCAGAGAAAGGTCTGGAAATCAGGACCTTGAGTGGTGATCAGGAAGACCCAGCAGAGACCAGGGATGGGGGTTCCAAGTGAGCTGCTGCATTCTGCACTGGCTGCCTGTGGTCTGGGGCTCAGCCAATGCTGCAGTGGGTGGCATTTCTTGAACAGAAATCAGGCTGTGGGCTGAGGGGGCTGCCCACTGCTGCTCACCTCCATCACCTTGTGGAGACACAGCCCCTTCCCCTGGCCGTGCCACTCTCCACCTCCCTCCCCCCACAGAGCCAACAGGGAGTACTGAGCCCTAGGGCAGACAGGGAACACTCACCCCTAGGCTGTGCCCGAAGCCGGTGCTCGGGGCTGGACTGGCAGCGCTGATGTAACTGCTGACCCCTGAGTCCTGGTTGGCGGCTCCATAAAGCTCTGCCATCGGCCCGGGGCTGGTGGTGCCCAGGAATCCACCGGTGCGACTGGGGGTGGAACCTACAGCAGGCAGCAAAACTACGTAGTGAAGATCCCAAAAATGCAACCCCGTCCCACCCCCCTCCCGTGGCCCCTGGCAAAGCTCCGTGACAGGACCCCGCCCTGGGGAGGGCAGTGGCAGTTACCTGTCCCTCGCACCACGGCCGCCGCAGCCGCTGCTGCCGCCATCGGTCCATACGCAGTGAGGGGGATCGCTGGAAAAGAAGGAACAGCCATCTCAGGGGCATGGGAAACTCCTCGACAGAAGCCTTCATTTCCCGCTGCAAAATACTGGGCCCACACGTACATATGGCCTTAGTGCACCACAGGGGACAACAAAGGATGACAACCGGGAAGTGCACAGCCCTGCATTTATCTGTGTCCTTTTGCACAGCCAATGTCCAGGGGAATGCACGAGCCATGCTCTGCCAAGCCCACACCCCAGAGCAGCCCAGGGCACGACATGGAAGAGCTGAACCAGAAGTGGGCAATTTCAGATATATCCTGCCACTACTTAGCTTGCAAGATGCAGTTAATCTGAAGCTACAGATCCAGATTTTGGCAGTAAATGTGGAGAAACGCAGCAGCTCAGGGACAGCAGCTGAAGCTCAACGTCCTGAGGCTCAACTCCTCCTCTGTCTCTTGGTAGTATTCTTGAATAACATTTTAATAGCCTCTTTCTCCCTGTGTCTCTGCTTAAGATGCACCATCCTCCCCGCGCTGAATTTTGCTCCTGAATTGCTCAAACCCTCATTGTTCATTGTAGAAAAGCAGGAAACATATACCTAGGGAGCAGGAACTAGAAATGGCTTAATTAAAACAGTAAGTCTTAATTTATATGTAGCAGTTCTAATTCCCAACTCTACTGCCACAGGCATCCAGCCCTCAGGGCAGGAGGCATCTAGCCAGTATGTTTCTCTTTGCCCTTAAAATGACTGGGTCAGCATTTCATGCTTGAATGTGAAATTCACTGTGATTCTGTTTAGAGCACCATAAAAAGAGGTCAGAACAAATCAATCGCGTTAAGGCTGAAACCCAGACTAGCTTATGAGGGAATATTTAGTAGCAGGCACCAGCCTGTTTCAAGCAAACGTCATATGAGGCTTCTATCTGGGTTAGCCGCTCATTACAGGCCCTGGGCCAACGAAGGCATGTTGCTGCTTCACATCACCCCCAAAGATGCTGTCCTGGGAAAGAAAGGCTGCTGGTAGACACCCTCCTGCCCCATCACTGCTGCAAGTCCCTAACTCATGAATGAATGCGGTTTTATTGAGAAAGGAGGCGAGGTCTTCTTAAAACTCCAGGTTTTTTTCCAGGAGAAACCCTCCTTGCCTTTGCAATCTTATCTGCTGAGACACCAGGTTTGTGCTGTGGTGACAAAGCACCTGCCTGCGCACACCCTGGGTGCTGGAGCAACCATCCCTGCCTGTGCCATCCCCTCCTCTCGTCTCCCCTTGCCAAGCCCATGGAGCACAGCCCACGTGTGCCGCAGCCACTCCAAGGCACGAGGGCCCTCGAGCGCTGCACTGCTCGCTGGGCCTTTGTGGGAGCGGAGGGGCCCTGCCCTCCACGGGGCCAACTCCAGCCTATACATGGGAATGGCAGCCCGTGGCCCAGCCAAGCGGCTGCACAGGGCCTGTTTAACAGGAGGTAAGCGTAGCGGGGAGGGAAGAATGCCACGATCCCCAGCTGGTACTTCAGTGAGACACTCAGGACTGGAAGCTAACGTGGCACCCAGCCAGGACACCAGCATTAATAACTTCTTGTTGTACAGAGCCCCAGCCACTGGTGACAGCCAGGCCTCATGCAGGTCACCTCTGCTAGGAAAAGGCAAAGGGCAGCCAGGGGTGGACACGGAGGGAAAAACATTTCTGCAAAATCACCAATGTTCCCTTACAAATTTTACGGGTTTTGCTGAAAAACACACATGTAAATAAACAACTGGACCCACATCTCCTTTGTTTGGCAATGAGAAGGTTCAGAGGTGCTTATGCAGCTGCATACATGGTGTCAGGGAGGGGTTTTGTTAAGAGGGAGACAAGATTTAGTCTCCCTTTATCACCATCAGGGAAATTTGTTCATCGGTGGCTGCCAACCTGAGCATCCCTAGGAACTTGAGGATCACAAAGTTCTGTGCCACAGAAACTCCCTTTCAAGCCTGTTTGTATTGCTAATTTCAGGAGAGCTTCCCGGGAAGTTTTCCCACACCCTTTTATGGAGAAATTCAAACCCTGAAACAGGTGGGGGCAAGGAAGCGCTTGGGAGAAGGAACACCAGGGAAATGAGATGGCACACGGGGAGCAGGGTGCTACACAAAGCTGCTTTTCTACAACAAAAACCATGGACAGGACAGAGCTGGGGAAAACATGGCCATGAAAGGGAGAGTAGACAGAAGGAACATCATGTAGAGAGAACACACTGCACACACCCCAGGGGCTGAGGATCCAGGGAGTATTTGCACTATGAGGACACTGAAAATGGTCCTCTGCTCTCACTTTGTTCCACGGCTCCCTGTGAGCACTGCAGGACTCTGCAGAGTCCCACCACACTCACTTCTCCCTGGGAAGCCTGTGTCGGAGTAGTCAGGGAAAGCAAGGAAAGCATTCCCTGCAGCTCCTCCTGCCCAGGGAAGTGGGATTGGAATAACTAGGAATAGCCCCCACACCCTCTCCCTTCTCCCAGCACTCCAAATCTTAACCTTGCAGCAGTTCAGGTTAAAACAATTTGTAGACCTGTGGCAGTAACCCTGCTCTTTGCAGTTTTCCATATCTGGTTTACACTCAGCCTGGGGCGAGGAGCTAAAAACAAAGCAAGCAGCAGGAAAGGACCTGCATGGCCCTTTTTACAGGCAATACCCATGGCTCTGATTGCCCCTCCATCTTTCCAGCCCCAGCTTTGGATGGAGCTCATTCAGATGAAAAGAGGAAATAAGGAACGTTTCCAGTCTGAACTGCGCCAGGCTGTGGAGCAGCAACACCGCTGGAACAGCACAAAGCCCCCTTCTCCCCTTCCAGCTTGTGAGTTTAGGAAACGAGCGGGACTGACCTGTGAGCTCGGGGAGGACGGGGGCACTCGGGAGAGGGGTCCGCTCTACACGGAACTCTAAAAACGAAATGCAAGACAGCTTAGGAACTCATCACACGCCCCGAGGGAGGCCCCGCAGAGACACAGCAGCCGGGGTCTGCTGGGGGAGCAGCCTGCAGCCAGACTGCGACCAGGCCAGAGTCTTCTTTAAACTGATTTATAACTGGTGCTGAAAGGTGCTGCACTCCTGCCCTGAAGGCTGAAAGGATCCATTTATCCTTAGAATAAATGTGGCCAGGGCAGGGTGAGTGCAAGCTTCACTGTGCAGCCTCAGGTCTGCCCTGGAGCACAGCTCTGTGACCCGGCCAATCCGACCTCTTGGTGGCAATGCCAGCGGGTGCTCTCTACGTGCCACGCTCAGCCTGGCATGGGTTTACAATGAGGCACTTGAAGCCACTACAGCTGGATTCACGGAGAGCTTCCAGACAGCCAGGAGGCAACAGCAACTTTCAGCCATAGTCAGCCTGGGCTCGCCTCAGGCAAAGGGGAAACCTCCCATTCCCAGCCCCTAATATCAAAACTTCATATATCAACCATCACACTGAGGGATGGAGTAAGGAAGGGATGCTCAGAGTTGCCACTTCTCTGAAAAACAGCAATATGAGGCTATCCATTGAGTGTGCTCTGCCTCGTTCCCCTGCCTGGCAGAGAGCGGGAGGGAGGGGAGGCCCCACAAAGCTCTGAGCAGCTGCAGCACAGCAGGTTCCACCCATTGATCGTGGAGTCCATGTTCTGAGCACATGGCAGGGTTGGGAGCTTGAAACCACCCAGTTTGCAGGGGATCTGCAGCCCTCTGGCCCAGCAGATGCTTTGTGGAGGCTGTGAGTGGTCCAGGTGCTGTTCAGAACACAAGTGCAGCGCTGCAGGCGCCTGCGTTTCAGGTGCCCAGGAGTTCCCTGGCACATGGGATTTAACATTCTGTGCTACTTTCAGAGCGGTGGCAACTCTGGTAAAGAGAGACAGACACACACAAAGGCGGTGAGACAGGCAGAGCTGCGGGGCCCTTCTGTGTCACAGCAGCAGCCCTACAGAGGAGTTCAGCACAAAGGGCGTCGGAGCAGCCTTGGGCTTTTCCTGCCACTGCAGTGTGAGGATAATCCTAATGAAGGACAGGCTGTTCCCACCTATTCCAGGGCTTCTCCCCTCCCCCTTCCACATCCGTCTCCAATTTAAAGAAAGACCAAACAGGGGAAAGGGTGAAAGGGGCAGAGCCTGGGTCATGGATCATGCCAGGGGCACCCGTCACCTGAAGGCAGAACAAAAAAAACAGCAGGGAGCTCCACTCACCAGGGAACTGGTAAGTGTAGCCAGGTGCAATGCCAGTGTAACTTCGACTCGCATAGGTGGCAGCTTGGAAGCCTGGATAACCTGGGGAAGAGAAAAGGGCTCTGTTAGTGCAAGCTGGCAGGGTCTGTGCCCTCAGTGCCTGGCTGCTCACGAGCAGCATGAGCATCCTTTGGCTCTAGAAAGCAGAAACAAGGAGAACAGCAGAAACCCCAGGAGAGTTCTGGGCAGAGCACACAACACGTGCGAGCCTGCAGAGGAGTTCTAGCAGGCCTGTTTAATTTTTCCTCGCTCCAAACATGTAAGGACATGGAGGTTTCCTTCTCGAACTCACAGCTTTGCAGGCTAAGGCTTTGTGATGCATCAGCTGGATTTACAAACGGGAGATCAGGGAGGAAGGGGCATTTGAACGGCTGAATAGCTCTGAGTCACTTTTGCACCAGAAGTGCTGGGGAATGCAGGCAGAGCGCTTCTGCCCAGCTCCAGGTGGGAGGGCAGCTCCTGCCGTTCCCGGGGAAGCTGACCACCTATCCAGAACAAGCCTCTGAGAATGCAGGGCACTGACTCAGAGATGAATATTTGATTTGAGATCTCCAAAGACATGAACATGTGGATTTCCCAGTGACTCAGCTTGGGCCTCGCCACTTTAAAATTCAGATGGCTTAGAAAAGGCAAAACCCAAAACCACAGGCTGGAGATTTATTTTCCTTCAATAAGTCAAGTGAAAACATTAGGGAAAAAATGCCCTTTTGGGGGTTTTGTTTCAGTGACTAACTGCTACTCAGCAGGCTTAGCACTGAGAGCCAGGCTCAGTACACCCTGCCCAGCAACACCAGTGATGATCCTGAGCAAACAGTGCTCTTGGGTCAGCTCAGGCCTGGCTCAAATGAATGTGGGAAAAGAGAGAAGCCAGGAACAGCACCCGTGCTGGAAGGATCATAACTGACTCTCAGATCCAGGCATGAGGGTTTGTAGACCTGGAAGTGCAGGCTACCATTGGCTTTTTTTATCCTTTTTTAATCTTTTCTCTGAACACATTTGCCTTGGAAGCATTGACATGAAACCCAGCCTGCTTGTCACCAATTTCTCCTTACAAGATAGTCCCACAATAAATGTATAGCTTTCCCTGCAATACCAGATAATTCCTGTATCTGAGAGGGAGGAAACAGAGCGAGACAAAACTGAACTAGAACTTAAAGGGCATTTTCACAGTCCTTAAATGGCAGTGGAGACATTTATACAGACCACTGTTTCAAGTGGAAGTTGAGGGGCTCTTTAATCAACTAATTAATCAGAAAACCTGCAGAAGAGTGGGAGGAAGATGCCTGGGCACAGATTACTCCACACTCAGCTCTGTGGTTACATCCTATTCCACGAGAGGCATTAAGGAATTACAGTCCATGTGCTACGGCACTGCGGGACCCTTGAGGAGCTGCCGAGGAGCAGAGCTGGGCCGGGCCAGGCCGGGCCGGCTGTCGCAGGGCAGAGGTGACGCGTTTGCAGTTTTTCCAGGTGCCACCAGAGGGCAAGTCGCGATCGCAAACAGGTCCCGGCTCCCCCGCAGCGCCCCCGGCCCCGCACGGGGAGCGCTGCCCTTGGCCGCCCCGCCGCTCCCGGAATAAACCTCTAAGCTGCTGCCTGGCACGGCCGGGAGAGGGGGGAGAGCTGGGGAGCTGTCCGGGGGCTTACCCAGCATGCCGATCCCCAGCATGAAGGCATCCATCCCGTAAGGCATGACTCGGGACCGCCCTCGTGCCGAGCCCGTTGGGGACATCACCTCCTTCGGCTGAGCTTTTTTACACTCCACCTGCCACAAGAAAGTAAGGATCAGGCTTGGCTGTCCTGGGCACAGGACACTGCCACAGAGCACAGGCAGGCCAGGCAGGGCTGCCTGTCCCAGCTCCAGCCACCGCTGTCATCCCGCTCTGCTGCCCTTCCCTGCCATCCCTGTCTCCTGCCTGCTCACTGCCAGCCTTCCCTCGCCCTGCAGCCACCAGTGAGGAGCTCAAACACTGCTTTTCTCCTCCTGGTGCTGCCCCTGACGTTCTGCCTGGCTCTGCACCAGGGCCTCAAAGACTAATTTTCATAATTTCTGAATAAAGGTAAAACCTGCCCCCTCCCAGGCCACCATGAGGTTTTGTGTGATTTCAGAACCTCCAAGCACGGCACAATTCCTTGTTACAGTTAGCTCTCCTCCTTGAGAACTCACTGCTGTGCTGGTTCACCCCCCACATGACAAGTTCCTTTCCCACACTGACTGCTGTGATTTTGGGGAAAAGACTCAATCCAACTCCCCACTGCAGAGAAAAATGATTTGGGAGCCAAGTTCCTCACACCCTGCCCCTGTGCCACTGCCCTGCTCTCTCCAGTGCCTGTGTCCCTCCTTCTCCAGGTTCTGCCCCAGACACTCACCATCTTGTTGTTGATCTCATGGAAGTGGATTTCACACACTTTTTCCACAATGTCTTCACTTTCAAATGTGACAAACCCAAACCCTGGAGAAAAGGCAAAACCCCTTGATCAGGTCAGAGCTCTCACAGTTTGCACCCGCTACCCACAGCCTTTTATTGGCAGGAGAGGAGGACAGTACAATCAGCCCTTTCTAAAACAGCTGTCACTCATCTTCCCTCTCCAGCAAATCCTGCTTTTATGCACAAGAACAGGACTATCCCCTTATAGATTCTCCTTTCCTCCTCATCCTGTACTTCCCACCCTCTCTGAACCCAACAGCTCTCAAAACCAGATTTGGGTGTTTTTTAGACTCTGCTATTTGCAAGGCAAAGCACATGGCTGGTAACACTGGGGAGGATCCAGGCGGACACTCACACAAAGAGTCGGTGGGGGAACCAACAGCTGCTTGCCAGGACATCACCATCCTCACTAAATGCACCCCACCAGCAGCAGCACCCTGCAGTTCCCTCGGCAGGCACTGGCCATAAAGCCTCGTGTGAGCAGGCACATCTCAGCAGTGCAGCTGCACAGAGCGAGGCAGACGCAGGCACAGCGATTTGCAAGGTTTCACCAAAGTGAGGTTCGTATCTGGGGTAAGGCAGGACAGCGTGTTCCTGGCCCCTGGCCCACGCTCACACCTCCTTTCTCTCACCAACCCCTCTGCTGACAGTTTTGGCAAAGCCCAGCTCGGGTGGGCAGACTGAACTCTCAGCTGACTGCAGCCGTTTCCGGAAAACTGAGGCAGGTGGGAGGATGTCTAAACTTGCTGTACAAGCAAGCTGGGATTAAGCAGAGCTTTCTGCTTTCCAGAACTGGCCAATTCCATGGTGCTTTAAAATAACTTTTAAAAGCAGATGGGGATCCAATGCCCAGAACCCAACCTTTTCTCCATACTGCCAGAAGCATTTCTCCATAAACTCCTCTGTCTGTCTGTGCCCAGGTGGTTTCACACCGTTGACCTCAAGACCCAGGAGCAGAGCAGCTCAGGAATGCAAGAGCAAAACCCTGATGCCAAAACCAGCCCTGAGCCCCATCAGGCCCTCACTAGGCCTGCTGTGCCCTGGGCTGAGTCCCTCGCTGCCAACACAGTGGCTGGCAGCTCTCCCTGCTCCTTCCCAAACAACTCTTTAATTGGACCAGTGACTGGGAGGTACCCAAGGTACCTCCCAGCAGGAACAGGGGTTAACACTTCTTCCCCTTTAAGATGAAGCTGGAACAACATCCAAGGCCTGGTAGTCAGAGTAGATTTAATGGCTTTAGAAAAAAGCAAAAACCTGAAGGGCACAGAGAGTGTTCCCTCGCTGCTCTTGGGGCAGAGGTGCTTGGAAGTGCTTCAAACAACACACACGACAGCAGCCAGCACAGGGCTGCTACTGGCACTGATTGGGAAGAGGCAGTTTGCAGGTTAAGTTGTGGCCAATAAATCTCCGAGTTGGATGCAAGTGTCGAGCCCTGCCACGCCACCAGGTAGTCGGTCTGAGGACTCACCAGGAAGGCAGAAGGCAAGGATGGCCATGGGTGGGCTGGGTCTGGATGGCACAAATAGTACAGCCTTGCTCCCATCCTGTAACCAGACTCCACCAGCAGAACTCGGGTAAGAAAAGGTGACCTGGGAGCACAAGCGGGCTCCGGGCCGAGGAAGGGGCGAGGAGCAGGCACTCTTCAGGCTCTCGTGTCAGCTTTCCCGGAGCTCAGATTACTCGGGACAAGGTAAGACACACACTGCAGGCTGGAGCCACGGAGGTGAGCGGGCAGGGGAGGGGGCCATCTCCTCTCACATATCTGCAACTCGGCGAGTTTACAGCACAGGAAACGCACTGGACAAAAGCTCTCTGTGCTGCAAGGGCTGCTGGTAAAGGATGCAGATGCAAAAGAATGGGGCGACTGGAGGCAAGATAAAGAGCAGCTGCGACCTGCATCCCCTGCTGCTGGGATACCGACCCCTCCCTAGGCCAGGCAGGAGGCAGACCCTCTGCAGTTCCCTCTCCTAAGGCCAGAAGGCTGCTCTCACCTCGGTGTCGGTTGGTTGTTTTGTCGAACATCAGCATCGCATCGTCCACCTGCAAAGAGAAGGGCTGCGATCAGATTATTGCTGCTGCCACACGCGTTCTCCAACACAACTGTGCAGAGCTTCCTGGGCCTCCCCAAACCTGAAGGGATCAAGAGGAGACCTCCTGTCCCCTGTAAGGAAACATGGTACACACACAGAGCAGTCACCACACCAGGCACTTCCCTGAGCCACAACCAGCATGGTCCCCCCACCAGCCCGGGGCAGGTGCTGCCGAGCTGAGCCCCTGGCAGCAATCGACCCCGATTGTTTGCCTGCAGCTCCAGCCGGGGGGCAAGGAGCAGGGAAGGCATTGTTCCCAAATCCCAGCCTCAAAGGAGAGGAGAATTAAAGGGGGGGAGAGAAGCAAAGCTGGAGAGGGGAGAGGAATAAGGGGCCTCCCAGCGACAGGGGAAGCGGAGGCCTCAGACAACAGAGCCTGCCTGGGAAAGCTGGGAAGCGCCCCCGCCCCCACCCCAGAGGAGCCTTTCCTCTAAGTGAGGTTTCCCACTGCTGGAGGCTGTAATTAGAGCAAATTTACTGCAAGGCCTGAGCAGGACTGCCTTCCCGGGGGGAGGGGCAGCCGGATCCCATCCCCCAGCCGGCCTGGGGTTTCTCTCCTCCCCAACGAGCACATCACCGCCTGGTGCCACTTTTCCCCCCATCTTCCCGCGGGTGCTGCCTTGCGGGGCTGCATCCAAACCACTCCACGGGTCAGGCCGAGCAGGGTTAAAAAATACACTTCAATCCCCTCCGTGTAAGCCCCAGTGTAAACCTGTCCCACTGACCCATCCCTCCTCTCTAATACCACTGCCTTAATCCGATTATGAAACTGGACGTGCAAGTGCTCAGGGGAGGTGGCAGCAGTCTCTGGCCAGCAGCTGCCTTGGCCCTCCTCCTCCTCCTCCTCCTCCATGTGAGACAGCCGCTCCCCAGGCAGCAAGCCCTGCACGCCCCCAACTCCACAGGACTGCTCCCTTGCCTCATCCCGGGAAGCATCTGCATCGCCGCCTTCTCCAGAACAGCCACTGGTGAGGGCAGAGCTGCCCCTACCCTGGCACAGGCAGCCAGGAGCTTCGCCTGTGGAGAGCTCACAGCCCCTGTCAGGGAATGGAGAAGATCCTACTCTCAGCCCCTCAGGACAACATGGGACACCTGGCTCCACCTCAGTTCCAGGGGGATGGAAGGAGCCCTTGCTAACGTTTCCAGTACCATCATAAGCAGACAGAGACCGTATTTGATGCCCTTGGCCTTGTCTAACACATCCACTCCAGGTGACAACAGACAACCTGGCTCCTGCTCATCTCACACTCTTCCTGTCCTGGCTCAGCCTCCCTCAGCCAAGTTAACTAACACCTGAGAAATGTGCCAGGCATCCAAGCTGGAGATATGGGGGACATAAGACTTCAGACAGATCGGAAACAACTCCTCAGCAGCTTCCCAAGACACAGCTAAGGAGATGGGCACTGGGGGCAGCTCATCACGCTGCCAGTTCCCCATTACCCCTTGCTCCTGCACCTGCACCATTTCCCTTCGTGGTGCAGCACTACTGTGCCATGCTGGGGGCAAACCTGATGTTTCAAAATTGTTCAAGAGGTTTTATTGTCTGGGTTTGTTCATTTTAAAATCTAAATCCATTCCTCCACCCGGTTCACCAAATGGCTGGGAAAAGAGCTGCCCCCCTCCCCAGTAAACACTGGGAGGAAGCTGTGTCAATGGCACTCTGAGGCAGTGCCCCTCCCCAAGACTTCAGCTCAGGTAGCTGGAGAACACAAACCTGTCACAGTGAGAGACGGCACAAGAAAAAAAACCCCAGTGCTGATGAGCAGAGTCCTGCTGCTGACTTACTCTGCCTGACCTGCCCTCCTCTTCTCAGAGCCTGTGAAGCAGGAGCAATTCCAAGTGGCAGAGCCCAGTGCACATCCACACAAACCCACGGCACAGCAACGTCCTGGGCAATGGCCAGGCACTGCCGTGGTGCTCGAGCACTCAAGAGCTGGGAGATGTGCAACCACTTCCTTCCAAACCACACACCATATGCAGTCAGAGCTGCAGCCTTCCTCTGTCTAATACCTAATATTCTATGACCTGAGCTTTTTTCCTAAGAAAATTTTTTTGAGATCAGGCATCTAAGAGGCACCCCAAAAACGTGCTCCCCTTGCAAAAACATATTTACTATAATACACGTGCTCTGAAAGCTGTTTCCTGCTATAAACTACACCTCAGACAGATACCTAGGTGTCTATACACACAGTATGTGAAATAATCTCACCCTGCTCAACACCAAGGCTACAACTGATGGGATTTTATTGCCATTAAAACCCACCACGGGCATCTTTACGTCTCCTCCCAGGGGTGGCCTCAGCACAAACCTCTTGCCGTGGCGGGGAGGGGATAAAACATCTCGTACCAACGCACCCAGGGGACGGAAGCACCACATCCAGCACCCACCACCACCGCAACCAACAACAACCACATACACACACACACACCCCTCCCTCCTACTCTCCCCTTCCCGGCTGGGCCGCGCCAGGCCCCAACAAAGGGCGGCCGCCGGCGGGGCCGTCGCGATGGCAACGCGGCCGCCATGGCAGCTGGGGCCCGGATTAGCAGCTCACAAAGCCGCCCTGCAGCGCTTCGATGCCCCGTGGCCTGTGATGGAGGTGCGGGAGGGCACCCAACGGGGGCCTCTGGCCCCCGTTGGGTGCCCTCCCGCGCCTCCATCACAGGCGTGTCGTCATTCCCGGGGGAGTCGGACATGAGTCACCAACCTGTCGGAACTCAGGTTGCTCCAAGCCCTACCCAACCCGGCCTTGGACACTTCTCCAGGGATGAGACAGCCACGGCGTCTCTGGGCAAAACCGTGCCAGGGCCTCACCACCCTCACAGCAAAGAATTTCCTGCTAATCTCCAATCTAAACCTCCTCTCAGTCCGAAGCCATTCCCCCCTTGTCCTGTCGCTGTGTGCTCTTGTAAATGATCGCTCCTGGGAACCTGGTACTTTGAGGCTGAGGAATCAAGACAGGATAACCTGGTGCTCCTTGCTCTCTCCTCTCTAGATCCTAAGTGTTCCCATGCCTCCCCAGGACAAGCAGGAGGAAAGAGGAGTGATTTTTCTCCTGCCAGATCCTAGAAAACTGTGGGGCCACTTGGAAGAAGAGTGAACAGAGTTACAAAGCCCTTTCTTCAGAGGGTGAGTCCTCCAAAGAAATGCTTTAAAAGGGCATCCTTAGCAATTCCTTTTCACACAGTCCCAATCCAATTCCAGAAGTAATACTGAACCCAAATGACTTGGAAAGTCTGTCTGAAAAAATATTTTCTAAGATGAGGATAACACAACTGAAACTTCAGCACCTCTCACTTAAAGATGCCATAATGGTAAATGATCCATCCAGCCTTGGCCAAAAGGCCTGGGGTTTTTTTTAAAGGTTTAATCCCATTCTAATATCTTTCAATCTTCCTGTTTCAGTCCCAGGTATCTGCAAAGAGGAAGCAAATGGCAGTCTCATGCAGATGTAAGAAAATAATAATTTCCAACACAAGTTCTATGAGAAATGTTGGATGCACTTTCAAAAGGGTAGATCTTGAAAGTTGAAAAGATTCAAGCAAAGCGTTTGAAGAGATGGGCACCTTCCACCTGAACAGCAAACAAAAATGGCTGGGCTGGTCCTAGAAGGAACCACGACAACATATTTGCAGAAAAGTCAGGCAGAAGAATAATAACTGCTGACACAGCTTCAATATGGAAAATAAAAACCAAACTACCTAGAAACATAAAATAAACTATGTAGAAACCACTTGCCCATCCTGCCAAGAGGGGGCATTAGCAACTCTGCAAGGTTCTCCCAGCTACCAGGCTGATTCCAGGGAGAAGGATGCATGGACACAGAGCCTGGATCCAGGGAGCAGGTCTGCTGCACCCACACGGCACCACGAGGACCCTCCTCACCCCACTTTGCAAACCTGCTCTCAAAACTCTGGGAATGAGACTCGTCCAAGGGAACAGAGACTGCTCCGTATGCCACAGGTGAGCAGCACAGCCTGTCCAGGTGTTCCTGCCCACTCCCACAGGGGCACCTGGCAAATATCAGATGAACCCCAGAAGACCCGAATGACCATTGCTGCTACAGTGTTTTTGGCTATGTGCCTACCAGATGCGGAGCACAGAGAACCCTTTGTTCCAGAGGCATTGTTACCACAGGCCAAACTGCCTCCTGCTGCAAGAGAGGTGATCAGATTCCCCTTCTCCTCCCCTCCCCATCTGTTCACTGCAACCATGTTACGCGTGAGAATTTGCATAAATTGCCCTCTGATCTGTGGAAGAAAATCCAAAATCCAGTTTGGAAATCCACAGCAGGTTGACAAGTAGCTTTGATCCCTGAAATTTCCAGAGAGCGGCAGATTAAGGATTAATTAATTAACATTCTCCCGATCCAAAGTGAGGGAAATCATGTCCACCATAAGCACAGAAACAAGTCTTCCATTACAGACATTCCCCATCAGTATCTGAAGGTTCTCCCATTAGTCAGCCGGGAAACTCATTTCACATACCCAAGTCAACCACACCATTCTTCTGGCATGTGCACATGAATATGTATTTGTGACAGACACACAAACCCTCATCAGATTCAGACCCTTGGATACTGTGGTTTTCTCTTGTCGGGACAGTACCAGAGTGATTTCTCAGAACCTCTCAGGCAAAGGGTCCAGAATTTGGACGCAGTATTAGATGGCAGCCTAAAGGTCATAACCCTCCTCAGACCTCAGCAGATCTTTTTTCTTGTTTGCTTCCAGGGTATTTTTAGAGAGCAGATCTCTCTCTGGGCACGAGCTGCCTCACAAGAGAGGCTGAGCCCTCACGACCGACTCATCCACATACACAGATCACCTGCAGGCCCAAGGAGATGCAGATGGGGTTGAAGCGCTTTCCAAGCACCCTTGGTGCCACAACTGATTAGTGAGTCATGCAAAGACGTCATTGTGAATGTTATTTCCTGCACTGCTGCTTCACGAAATGCAAAAGCACACAACAAAACTGTGAGTTCAAACACCTGATTTGGGTCCAGACCCCCGTTTCTTCCAGGACCTCTGAACTTCTAGTTTCTGGAAGGATCAACTTCTCTTCTAATGACAAACAAAAGACTGGCTTCACCAAGTTAGAGCAGGGCTCTGCCTTGCCCAACAGCTCTCAAGATATCAACCAGCTACAGAAGACTTTGGAAGAACATAAAGACAAAGCAAAGATATTACCATGGACCCCAGAATACTCCATCATCTTCCAAGCTATTTGTGATCCTGGCATTTCCTGAAATCAAAGGGTGTCTGTGTATTTAAAAACCTTCCAGGAATCTGCCCAATCATTTTGGAGCCTATGCAAATTTTAGCAACAACATCCTGCAGCAAAGATCTCACGGTATAGATAAGTTCCATGACAAAAGACCTTATTTGTTCTTAGCCTCCTCCTATCTTGAAATTTATATGACTTTCTCTACCACAAAACTTCATCACATCAACTCTTGAAATAGAAAGATGATCTGCATTCTTTCAGTTTTGATTTGACACAAATAACCTTGTTTACAAGATCAGAGACCCAACAGCCCAAGAAATTACTCCGACGGACAACCCCTTTTCCTCCCCAAAAATAATACAGAACATGTTCCCACAGGTTGAAGTAGAAAAGGAGGAAGCTGTGACTTGAACTCCTCTGGCATTCTCATACATGTTGAACTAGACAGAGGACTAGCTGTGCCTGAGGTGGTAGTGCAAGGTACCTTCCTCCTCTCTTCCTGTTTCAGGTTTCAGTGAGGGTGGTAGCCTGAATCTAGAGAGGCTGTTGAAATACTTCCTTGTGCTGTCTAGAGATCTCCAACACCATCCAACTTAAGCCAAGACACTTAGCTACACATGCTGTGAATGGAAGTCTTTCCAGGACTTCTGTCCTACAGTTGAAAAAATAATCTCCTTTAGAAAGCATGTGCGTGGCCTGAGCTTGCATCTCAGAGAGATTTGAGTTTTGGAACCAGAGAAGTGTTTCCTAGAGATCCCACTACGTACAAAGCCCCAGCAGCTGCACCTGACAGCTTGAGATCCCTTCTCAGTCTCTCTCACTGTATTAAAAAAAAAAACAAACCTTTGTATTTTCTCCTTCAGGAAAACAGCAGCCCATATTTTTTAGTCACAGTTTTGGAAGAGAAAAAAAAAAATGAAGCGATCCCTCTTTGAAGCAGAGAAGCTCACACTGTATTTGGGATCCTCTTTGAAGCTTCACCTTTTGTGCCTGTTAAAACCAAGTATTTTGATATGAAGAATTGGGGTGCCAGCCTCTCCCTTTCTTCCTTTATCCCTAAGTAATACTCATGGATTTCCTCTTCACACATTTCCATCTTTCTTTTGCCACTTCCATTTTACAAAGCTGAGAGAAGGTTTTAGAGACAGCAAGGAAAGAAAACAAAACAAAACAAAAATAGGAGAGGGAGCGGAAATGCCAAAATAGAAAAGTCAGACTTGGGAATTTTGTTTTATGAACCAGAAAACCATTTCCTCTGCAGCCCAACTAAATCCCCATTTTTTTTCCTGCTAATGGACATATGAGGTGTGTTGCTTCTGACCCAAGATGCACCAACATGAGCTACCTTGGTAGACTTGAGAGCTGCAGTTCACGGATTTGGACTGGAGAGAACATTATGATAATCTAATTTGACCTCATCTGTTCTGCAGGCCATAGCACTTCCTCCTATAATTCCTTCAGCATGTGCATGCTTTCTGTCTGGGCTAAAACGTATTTTTCAAAGGCATCTATCTAATTTAAAGGCCTTAAGTGGTGGCAAATCTAACACACACTTAGGCTTGTGGCCTGAGGGTTACCTAGAAGATAACCTTCATGCAAAACCTATTCAGCAGCCTGGACTCCCCTGCCCTCAGAAGCAGAGGATGATCTCTCCCTGAAGCTGAGACCCAAACTGAGCTTCCCACTGGATTCTCCAAGATTAACTAAAAATTACCCCCGGGAACCTGGTACCTTGAGCCTGAGGAATCAAGACAGGATAACTTGGTGCTCCCTGCTCTCTCCTCTCTAGATCCTAAGTGTTCCCATGCCTCTCCTGGACAGGCAGGAGGAAAGAAGAACAGTTCTTCTCCTGCCAGGTCCTAGAAAACTGTGGGGCCACTTGGAAGAAGAGTGAACAGTTACAAAGCCCTTTCCTCAGAGGGTAAATCCTCCAAGGAAATGCTTTAAAAGGACATCCTTAACGATTCTTTTTCACACAGTCCCAATCCAACTCCAGAAGTAATACTGGACCTAAATGACTTGGAAAGTCTGTTCTGAAAAATATTTTCTAAGATGAGGATAACACGACTGAAACTTCAGTACCTTTCATTTAAAGATGCCATAAATTGAGATGAAAACCACAGTCAGGTGCCCAGAGCACCTCTAAAGAAGGGATCCTGGGAGACTTCTGAAACCTGGAAGGCCCAAAACAGCCACCAACAGAGCCTGTGTATCAAAATCACATTCTCCATGAGTCACATCTGAAGCTGAACACAACAGGCCTTTCTTAGCCCTACAAACCATCAGAGCACATTCAGAGCTCAGAATCCCAGAGCTGAAGGCCACAGAGGCTTTCCTCTGAAACACACTTTCCCACTGATCCTGCCCCTCAGCCATACCAAGCTATCTACTGGAGAGAATCTCAGGAAACAGTTCTCCTGGCCTTGGGTGAATTATTTGAGGCTTATTCTGGAAGATGGTTCCAGGCCAGGACTGATGCTTTACACACGAGCTCTAAGGGGTCTCTTCAGCTGAAGTGAACAGATGAGTCAGAAAACTGCCCCAAAAACTGCAAGTCAATCTGCCCAGCCCCTGACCTCTCCCCACGGAAACTCCCCTGAGCCAGGAGTCCAGCTGCACCGGCCCCGTGCACACTGGGAGCACAGGATGTTGTCCGGGATGCTGGTATGAATCGCACCGAGCTATGCAGAGCTCTCCCTTCTGCCCAGGCCAGAAAACAATCTGACACAACCCGTTCTTGCCAGTCTCTGATGTCAGGACACCTCTCAGCACATGACCATTAAACGAGGAATGTAACAGCACAACACCCCAAAAGAACTGGGAAGGACTGCTCAGAGCAGAGCAGCTCTAATTGCCTGCGAACCGAGTGCCGCATGACATGCTTCTGCTTCAAATTAACAGGGACACAGTGAGGTTAAAAAGGGACTATGCCCAAGACATTTTGTTGTCCTATCAAATACATCCATCAGCAGGGCAGGAGAACTTGCAAGTCAAACAACCTTCAGGTACATAGACACCACACCACCTTTAGTGGTGGCACCTTCAATGACACCATGTAAAACCCCTTGGGGACGCAACAGAGTTTGTTTATTTCTAATGGAAAATTAAACCACACAGAGCTAACAACTGGCAAACAGGGGACATCTGACCACTTTCTCTTAGGACCAAACAGAAATACAGAGTGCCACTCTGCACACCAGGACATGGAGATTTGACTTCAGAAGCTGAACAAAGGTTCTGAGCAAATACTTCTCCCAAACTTTCTGCCCAAAAATTTCAACAATATGGCAAAATTGGTTACAAAACTCCCCTTCCTTTCACCAATTAATGGGCCTTAACATAACATCACCCTTTCGCAGGATCTTTCAAAAGAAAATTAAATTAATACCAAAGCCTTTATGCCCACACACTGCAGTTCCTGTGGTACTTCCCTCCATATCCATGATGGTGTCAGCAGCGTTCTAGCCATGTTACTGCCCAACAAAATGTGTTTTCCCCCCAGCTGGGCAGGAAGATCCCAACAGATACAGAATCCAACACTGCCTGCCCCAAAGAGCAAATCCCCACACAGCACCACCAAACAACAGTGAAATAGTTGCAGTGTCCTGCCACAGTGACCGCATTGGGCACTTGGGTACAATCATCCCCTTCAGTTCCTAATCCCATTAAAAAATATTGGAATCCTTCAGTCTAATACTGTTGAGATCACTCCTGAGGATGCTGACAACCTCCTGATGCAGCTGAAAGGCCAAGACTAAGCCCCCTTCCTCTGATTCGGTCCAGGCTCACAGTTTGCACACCTGGATGTCATGGACCACGGCACAAGTGACTTCCAGCCACAGAAGCCCACCCTCCCCTGAGCCACCACCTGCCACAGAAGAGCCAGATCGACATAAGGGACAGTCAGAGTGCCAAGCTTTCTTTAAATATCCAAAACTTATACCACCACTTGCCCAAGACTCAGCAGAAGTAGTTTCAGGACCAAAAGGCTTATTTTTAATAAAGGATTATCAAAATACCAATCACAAGAAACTGGCCAAAATCAGAGGTTCGATGCTGCAGCCACTCTGTTAGGAGTGTCTACAAACTTTCCTCCAGTGTTTCAACAATCTGCAAATCTGTGAGCCACAAGAGGCTTCTGGATAGGGAAAACTGGAAAACCATTCCCCTCAGCCGAGGTACCAGCAACTCTGGGAACAAGCAGAAACTCTGTTTCAAATCACCACAGGGCAGGAGTCACTGGCTGTAGCCCCTACAAGGACATTACAGCCAGCCACGTCTGTAACTGACCTTCAATCTACTTAACCCTTGTAAAAGACTCACAAGCTCCTAATCCCGCCCCCACAGAAGTTCAGAAAACTCCTTTTGCCCCAGAAAGAACAGCTTTGATCCAACACCACTCAAGAGACTTACCTTCCCGAACTGCTCGAAATATTGTTTCACATCCTCCACAGTAGTGTTCACAGACAGACCACCCACAAATATCTTCTTCGTTCGGGTCACCATCTGGAAAAGGGAAGGACAGGAATTCACCAAATAAACCCAGAGCGAGCAGAGAACGAGACTCCAAAGGCCACTAACTCCCCTCCGCTGCCGGGAAGCACCGGTCCTTTTGCTGCAGCTGAGCTTCCCCCTTCTCAACGCCCTCCGGCCAAACACAACTGGCAAATTTGTCCCACACCAGGCTGATGCTCTCCCCCTCACACCACCCCATCCTACATGCCAGCACCCAGCCACCACCTCCTCAGCAGGCAGCACGTTACCAGCCTCTCCCCTCACTAACCCGCCACCGCTCCCTTGGCACTGGGACAGCACCCAAATGCATGGGGCACAGCTGTCCCCCCCCCAGCCTTGCCACTTTGCACAGCCACCTTGCTCCAGGTGACCCCAGAGGTGCCTGCTCTGCCCCCAGACAGGAGGCCTGCCAGCACAGGTAGGCTCTCCAGCCTCTACCCTTCCAGCCCACAGATTGCACAGCATCCAGTCCTGAATGGAACAAGCCTCATTTCACACCCATTCCCCAGACACTGAAGTGGAGCCCAGTCAACTCCCAGTTAAATGTCTTTTGCCTCTGCAAGAAGGCAAAGGGAAGATCCCTCTGTCACTTGTCACAGATGCAGCTGGGACAAGGAAGAAAACTAACTACCCTGAGAGGGGCCATGGCTGCCAGGCTGAGGCACACCGACATCCTTTGAACTGGCTCTCCAGCTGCATCCTCCCCTTAGCTGCTTGGCTACACCCCTGCTCTCAGAGGAACACATGGTCCTAATTACCCCAAGGAGCATAGGGCTAATCCGCAGCAATTCCCTGGCTTGGAGAGCAGCCCGTTCTAACACTAAAGCACCTTCTGTCACCAAACTGCTTAATGGAATTAACCCAATTCCTACCATGTGCTTCCTGGCTCCAGTTACTCGGGATACCTGCTCACCAATTGTTCTCAGTGCCTGAACCCCTTACTCCCCTCCCAGTGCCAGTCTCCTCTTCCCTCCCTGCTTCTTGACACAGCTTCTCCCCAGCTCTTTCACTCATGACAGCACTTGGAATAGAGACCCTAAACTTCAAAACTCACATCCAAGAGCCAAGTTAAAGGAAGACCCAAAGTCTGAAGGCAGCTTCCAGCCTGCTGCTGGCTCCTCAGTTAAAAGTTTCTAGCTGCACACCTGGAAAAAGTTCCTGCCACTGCACATTTCAATGCCAGAGCCTCCTATAGATAAGGTCCAACACCAAACTCCTTCTGCCTCTTCCAGTGCTGAAGCACACAAGGGCATTTCACAAAGTGAAATCCTTCTCCCCTTCCCTGCCATACACCTCTTCATACCCACAGGTGCACACACACGGCACTCTTCCAACCTGTATCCCAGCGCAGCACGGAGCTGTTCTGTACCTCCTAAGGCCTGGAACGTGCAAACACTTTCTGCAACCTTGGAAGGACTAAGTTCACCCTGGGCAGCATATAATCCACCAGCTTTAACTAGTGCATCCTAAAGTACGACCGAGGGGCCTCCTGGTTCCTCCAGTGCCACGCAAACCCCCAGGACTGTGCTCCAGGAGAGTCCTGAGCAAACCCCAGCGAGTGACTCTGTTGTGTGCACTGACAGCCTTGCACAGAGGGACAAGATTCACCACCACAAATCTCACCCCCTGCGGTGCAAGGGCTGCCTGCAGTGCTTACCTTGGGCTGTGCTCGGCGGGGGAACGCTACCTTCGGGTCAATCTGAAAGAGATGTGGGGAAGAACAGGTGAACATGCTTTTCCTGCCTATTTACAGGCACAGGGTTTCCTCCATGTGCACGGCTGTCTCTGCCCCACGTGGCACCTTGCTAAAAACCCAAGGAATCTACCTGAGGTGCATAAAATTGAGCTGGCTGCAGACATTTTTCCCTCTTGGTAAGGTGTAGGCCAGGGAGACTACAAGTCCCAGCATGCAGTGGTCCATCTCTGGCTGAGCGCTGGCCAGACGCACTGAGAGCCCATCACATGCTGGGATTAACAGGCTGGGCTGCACCCTCCCACTCGGCCTGCCCCTGGGTGCCCTGCATCACCAGCCTCATGGTAAAAGTGCTTTCTTTTGCCTTTTTGCTCTTACCCTTCACCTTGCCTACAAGTACAGAGTTCATCTGGGTAGTAACGGGACAGAGAAGAAGCAGTGCACAAATAGCCCAACATTTCATCCCTTCAAACACAGGGTGAAAGCCGTACAAGAGCAGACAGGATGGCACGAATTAACCCGAGGAGCCCCGGCTGCGGAGGCCGCGGCCGCAGGGAACGTGCTGCCCCTCTCCCCAGGCTGCGCCGCACACAAAGCCGCGATGCCTCCCTCCCTCCCTCCGCGGGCTGAGCCTCCATTGTGCCTGTTCAGCTTCCCTGTAAACCTGCTGCCGGCCGGAGCTGCCGGCCCCGCGCCGCCATCCAGGTGCCGCGCGTTCTGCTGGGCTCAGCACGGATGAGCCCATGCCTGCATTGGCCTCACACCTCCACCAGCACCACCACAAAAGCTGGGACAACACTAATGCAGCTGCAAGCCAAACACCCACAAAGCCTCCTCTCCTCCTCAGCCACCACCTCTTTCTTTATAGCCTATTTTTACAGCAACTCCTGAAAAGTTACATCACATCGGGGATGATCCAGACCTACAAATCAGCTTACAAAGACCTGTACTAAAGGCAGGTCTGGCTCATCCCTGCACTTGGACAGGCTGCAGCTGGGAGGGCAGCCCGGAGCATTGTCCCATCAGCCCGGCAGCTCCAACAGCCCAAAAGGAAGCTGTGTTTCTCCAGCTCCTCTCACTGCTTTGTTCAGCTTTCCAGCCTGGCTGCCCTCCCGTCCCGCATCCTTTCACTTGTCACACAGCCCCGGAGCTTGGCCCCCCTGTGCCCTTCCACCAGCTTCTCTCCCTGCCTTCCCCACCTCCATCCTGACTCACAGCTTACAACATAAATAAACTCAGCACGTAGGTAAACAGAGGCAAAAGTGAAGAGCACAAATAAACTCAAAAATAAACCTCCCTCCCCAAGCTCCAAGCGCCAGCAGATTAGCAAACCCTCTGGTGCCTCCCTGGGGCATCGGAACCGTCCAGTCCCTGCCCTCCCCTCCCCGCACACAACACCCCCCCCACTGCTTCCTGGCTAGTGCAGACACCCACAGCGAATTCTGAGGACAGGGGACGGCAGGAGACCAGGAGGTTGATGGCAGATAATAAGCAAAAACAATAATCTACTGTCTTTTACTTCTCAGCCAGTGTCATTCAGCTCCTGCCAATAAGATGCTTTCATACTCAGCAATGCTAAGCTCAGCCTCATTTTCTCATTACCCTGAGTGTGATCAACTGGGCAGAGATAACGTGTCCTCCTGGCTGGAGGGAGCAGGCAGTCATTTCACAAATTCTTCTGCACAACCAGCTATTGTTGCAGGTAGAGGGAGGCCGGGGTGCCCGACTGCGGGCGCAGCCCTGGGAACATGCGGAGGGGAGCGGGTTCAGTGCTGGATTCAAGTTACTCAAACTGGACTGCTCCTTGGTGGCTCGAGCCCTTCCTAATTAAAGCAAAAGCACTGGTACCTTATTCCCTCATTTCTAGTGTTAAAACAAATAGCTCTGGAGGAGTTGTGTTTCAGTGTCACCCACTGACGTAATGGATCCTTTTTACAAACCTAGATAGAAATCTGCTAAGAGTAAGAGCATTCAGAACTGCTCAGATTGTATCCAAAAAAACAAAACCCCAGATCAGGCTGCACTGAGTGGAAGTCACCTGAGCTCAAGCCACTTCCCCTTCACCCCACAAGGCTTTGGGGATGAGGAATACCACTGATGTCGCAGGTGTACCAGCAGGCCAGCCAGGTCCTCAGTACAGCTCTTCAGGCCATGTGTAGCACCATTTCATAGCTCAGGTCACATAACTCCTGTGTTAACCCAGCTGGTATCAGTATCCAAAAACATGGGGAGGACTGGGAAGGACCCAGGAGACCTCAGGACTGGGTTTCTTCGTTCATCACACCTCCAGCACTACCTCTGCCCCGCGGGTCTGCGCTGTCTGGGAGCTGCGAATTGTTCCCTCCACCACAAAAGACAAACCCAGCAAAAACTCAGCAACGGCAACAAAGAAACGACGGGGAGACCCAGCACTGCCAAGTGCTCTTCCCAGAGCTTGTAAAGAAGCAGTTCAAGGCAGCAGCGAGCTGCAGCTTTACAAAGTCACGCAAATCTTTCACCTTGAGACTGTAAAGCCAATTCTCATACCAAGTATTTTCAAAAATAACCCTGTAGCCTGCTCCTATCTAGCTTACAGACAAAGAGGAGTCTGAAAAGGACAAGGTTTTCCCAAAGAATCAGGCCAACCACCCTTTCCAGGGTAGGAAGAATCACAAAACAATGAAGCAACAAGTTGAGCAGACACTGTCTATCAAATGCTGCTTGCCAGAAGACACCAAGCCTCAAGAGAAGGCTGTCCTTACAGGACAGCCTTTTCCTGAAAAGTTTCATAAAACTCTAAATTAAGATTCAGATGAATTTCTGTCATTTAACCCACGACTCACGGCAGTGTCTTTCAGCTCAGCATGGAAAAGGCATATGGAGGCTTCATGCACTACCACAAGACCAACCTCTTGTGAGCCAAAACTCCCCAAAACATCTGACACAGCTGAAAACCACGCTAAACAAAATTAAGAAGGAAGGGGGAAGAGGATCAAAGTTCCTAACAAAGGAAGGCCTTGGTAAAATTGCCCCCGCTCTCCATGCCGCGCCGGCGGGCCGAGCGGAGCAGATGCAGCAGGGAATTTCAATGGCTGGCCGGTCCCCACGCGCCCTGCGCCATGAGGCCCTTCTGTTCTCCTGCAGAGCCCACCGTCCGCCCCTGCCCTGCCCTGCCCTGCCCATCTCTCCACACCCTCGTTGGCCACACTGTGGCCTCCAGAGTGGCTTCACACAGGCAGCAGTGGTGGTTCAGGAAGAAAAATGGAGACAGCGTGTTTCACCTCACTCCTAGCCCCAAAACACTCTCAGGGTGAGTGCTACAACAGACATCCATCACTGGCCTTTCCAAGATGGGTCTATGCCCACAGACTCACGACAGGACTAGCTGAGCAGACACTGTGTTTACACAGGCTAGTAAAAAAAAAAAAAAAGAGAAAAAAAGAAAGCCCTGGGCCCTCCTCAAAAGACTTTAGTGTAACCTTCCCATAAAGCAAAACTCACTTTATATCACTACTGAAAGGAAGAGGGCTGGGAGTCCTGGGGACCCAGCCTCAGCCAGGAAGGCTGGGGTAGGTTTAACCGGGAGCTCCCGTGGGGAGGAAGGACCTGTGCACATCAAAGGGAGCGATCCAGGCAGTTAAACAGGAACAGACATAAATCTCGCTGCAACTCACGCCGTAAACCCTAAGAAAGAGGGTCTCGCTCTCCCGCCCTCTCCCTCTGCCAAGATAAAGGCTAGAACGCCTGAGCCACGCGCTGCAGGAAATAAAGTTGTGCATTTGGACTCCTCGGCAGCCCATGCCCAGAGCCAGAACATCTCCCCTCACCGTGCCAGCCCATCGCAGCCCCCACCGCTCCCCCATCCCTACCCTCACCTTCACCCCAGGGCAGCAATAAGGAAAAGGAATTCAGGGGAGGGCAAGTCACTAAAACTAAAGAGAAGGGACCTCCCACTCAGATACCTCACCCCCACCCCTCCAAACAGCTTGCACATCTCCCAAGCACCACAGATTCACAAGGCAGGACCCACCACGATACTCCACTAGCTCAGGGAGCCACCAAAACCTTTCTGCTGGCCCAGCCAGGCTTCTCATCAGACCCCACTTGCGGAGCGAGGGCTGGAGCCGCAGGCGCTCCAAGAGGCCGGTGGTGGCCCACATGGGCGGGCACTGGCCACACTCGGAGACAATAAAGTCCTGAACCTCCATGACCGTTACAAAAACTTCGCCTGGGGAAACCACAGGAGAGTCTCTGGGGTGCACAGCACGAGGGCCCTCTGCCAAAGGGGGGTGCACACGCCACCATGGCCGGGGAAGCAGGGCCTGGGTGCTGGGGAACAGCACCCCTGGGGAGGGAGCAGTGCTCGGCAGCACACGGAGCAAAAGGGCGGCTTCCCTCTCCCCAAACGCAGCCGCATCCGTTCCCCGGGGCAAATCCTCGCCCCAAACGCATTCAGGTGTCCCAGTTCCGAGAGGGCCACGGTCACTCCACAGAGGGGCCTTACAACCGATGAGCAGGAGGAAAACCATCACCAGGATCCACAAATCTACACCAGGAATCAGCCCCGGGTTAACGGCGAGCCCGGTGCTCGGGCGGCAGCTCAGCTACCCGCCGGCAAGTAGGATAGAGAAGGGGACGATCGATCCGGATCAGGAATCAATAGTTTACAACCTCTAACTGGAAATCAAACACCGCAATCGACGGCTGCTCCGAGCACAGCCGCTCTGCCGGCAAATGCACCCCTGAGATGAGAGAAGTCATCTCACCGTCTTGGAGTCCAGTTCATGTCTGGATTGGGCCAGGACCTTGTCGACGCCAGCCTGGTCCATGAACGTGACGAACCCGAAGCCCCTGAGGCCCGCAGCCCAGGCAGGAGAGGGGATGCGGAGAGAAGAGAGAAAGTTGGTTAAAGTGGCGGCCGGGCCGCGGCGGGGGCGAAGGGAGGCGAGGGCCCGGCCTCTCACCTGGATCTCTTTGTCAGCGGGTCCCGCATCACCAGGCACTCCTTCACCTCGCCGAACTGGCTGAAGTACTCCCGCAAGCCCTCTGCAAGCACAGCGCCCACCGTGGGTGTCCCGGCCCGTCCCAGCCCCGCCGCACCCCCCCGGGCTCGGCCCCGGCCCCGCCACCCCCGGCCCCGGCGGCAGGTGCGGGGCCCCGCGGCGCTCACCTTGCGTGGTCTGCCAGCTCAGTCCCCCGATGAACATTTTGCTGCGGGAGGAAGGGGAGAGCCGTGAGCGGGGCCGCACCGGGGGGCCGCGGTGCCCCGCGGGGGTGGCGGCGGCGGGGCCGCGCGGGGAGGGGAGGGCGCGGATCGGCCATGTTGGCAGCGGCACCGCCGCCGCCGCCGCCGCCGCCGCCGCGCCTGCCCGGGCCGGGCGGCCGGGGCCGGGGGAGGGGGCGGCCGCGGCCGGGGCCGGGGGGGGGCGGTGAGGGCGGTCGGCGGCAGCCGCCGCGGCGGTACCAGGGGTCGTGCGGGGAGTCCGGGGAGGCGAGGCCGGGCTGGCTGCCGTCTGTCTCCATTCGGACCTCTTCTCCCTGCGAGGAGCGGCGCCGCACTCCCGGGGCAGATGAGCGCTGGAAAAGGGGCCGGACGGACAGGCCATGCTGCCCCCTCCCCCGACCCCTCTCCGCCGGGCGGGGAGGGAGCGAGGGAGGAGGGCCCGGCGGGCACAACCTGCCCGGCTCCTCCCACCCCCGCCGGCCCGCCGGCCGCCCTGCGCATAAAACCCGCCGGCGGCGCCGGGACCGAGCGCCGGGAGCCGCGCCCGCACCGCGCCGGAGGAGCGCGCTCGGTGCCGGGCTCGGCGGCGGGAGCAGCCCGGGAGCCCGCGGCCGCTTTGTCCCCGGCCGCGCCGCCCGCACCTGCCCCGGGGCGGCGGACAAAGGGCGGCGGAGCCAGGCCCGGCCCGCCGCGCTCGGGCTCGCCGCGGCGGACCCCGGACACCCCGGCCCGGTTCCCCCCGGTGTCTCAGCGCTGCCGACCGGGCGCTGGCACCGGGCGGGTTAAAGCCGGAGCGGGGGCGGCTCGGGACCGGCTCCTGCCGAGGGCGCTTCCAGGTCGGGACCGGGGCTGCCCTCTCCCCGGGACCCTGGCCGGGCAGGAGGGAGCAGAGGCGCCTTTCCGGAGCCCTGGTGCCTTCGTGCCCCCTGGCAGCCCGCAGCGACCCTGCGGGGGTCAGGGGCTGCCCGGCCCCGCACGGCAGTGCCCAGGCTGCAGGACCCCGGGCAGAGCTGCTGCCGGGCACGGCGGAGCCCCGCGGCACCAGGTACGAACAGCCCGGCCGCTCTCCTCTGCCCGCGGCTCACCGGGAGGGGGGTCGGGCTGGCCTCCAAGGCACCGCGCAGTTTTCTTGCTCATTTAGGCTGACAGACAGACTCGTGCCGAGCTCTACTGCCACACAAGTTCATCCACATGCTGCTTCTGGAGCAGGTCTGTGTGCGCTGCCTCTACTCTTGGGCAACCTGGCCTGCGTGGCTGGAGGAGCTCAGCGAGGAACAAATGAAATACCTGTAAAGCTAAAGTCAGAGAAGAGTTGTAACCTCTCCTGACTGCACCATGCATTGCTCTGGGAGGAAGTATTTGTTTGCATCTGTGGCATATTGGAACAGAGCAGTGCCCAAAACCTCCGGTGACAGTGCTGTGAGCCCCTCTCATGGCAAGGGGTTATCACAAGGTCCCAGGCATGTGCCGCTGTGCTGCCAAATACTCCCTGCAGGCATCTCTGTCTCCTTCCAGCACGAGTCCCTGTACCCTCTTACTGCCTAGAGTGGGTATTGACAGCTTAGGTCAGTGCCATTCTCATTTGACCTTTCTTCCCCTTCTCTCATGACTGCTCTTCCACATGCCAATACACCTCATTTCCCTACTGGAGGGGAACCAGGACACCTCTGTTTTAACAATGCTTTGCAATAGTATCTTTCATTACATGGGCTCATCCTGAGGCTGCAACTCTTGAGTTAAATTCATCCTCTGCCCACTAGCTCTGCCAAACCACCATTCACCCACTCCATTTCCTGAGCTGGGTCAGTGACACCATCCTGTCTCCTGGCCCTGTGCTTGGGCACAGCAACACACTCAACACCAGAGACTTGGTAGCCGCCCCTGGGAACTGAGCTATACAGCATCCCAGCTCCTGCTGCCACTGGTCCAGGCTGAGCTGGTTCTCCAAAATAACCCACTCATCATTCCACAGGGCTGAAGTCACCACTTTGGGTGGAGGTGCCCTGAGGGGCAGCCGGGCTGGTGCAGCAGGAAAATATAAATAACAACGTGCAGAGGTGGTACTGCAGCTGGCAGTGACGGAAGGGCTGCACGGCCAGTGGAAGCAGCGGTGCTGAGGCAGCATCCCGGCCATCTCCTCTTGCATGTCCTGGGAAACCTGGACAAAGCTGGGCTGCCAGAAAGCTCTGCTGCTGTCTGCCACGCTGCCCAGGCTCACGGCTGCTGCGCTGCCTCCTGGCACCTGCTCTCTCCCATTTGGAGGGCAAATGCTCCAGAGGGGGAACTAATATTTTCAAGTCACCTGGCACAGGTTTTATGCTCCATAATTGTCCAGCCTAATCACACGACTAATACTAATTAAACACAAGAAAGAAACAAAAGAAACAAGAGCCCAGAGTTGGACATACTAAAGGATAACCTCTCTTGGTTTGCTACCAGTGCATTACTATAATTTTAAATGTGTGTTATTTCTAAGACAGTACAAGTATAGCACTCTGAGGGACACAGTGTTAAAATGCCTCATTGTGTCTTCTTTTTTTTGCATTATGTTTATTATTTGATTTGTTTTTTCTTTGCCAAAATAACATTGGGGAAGGGAGAACAGGATCAATGTGAGTTTAACATCTGTGAACATCAGAGGAAAAAAATTGAGCCTTCAGGAGTATTTGGATGGAGGATGTGGTTGGACTTGCATCACTGGGAATGACACCATACCATGTAACTTATTCCGAGGTCGTTTCCAAAACATACACACAATATTTTGTATTTCCACCTTAGGACCCCAAAGTGCTTTGTAAGTACCAATTCATTTATCTCTGTAACTCACAAGACAGTGGGTCTCGAAAAATCTGTTGATTAGTGACAGTAGGAAGCTTTCCTCACGGAGAAGTAAATATATAAAACGTTCCAGACCTTATGATTGGAAAGATGATCTGCCGAATATAAAATAATGCAGCATTGTATTCCTGGGGCTGCAGACAGACAGCTGTAGTGCCTCTGTGGCTGCTGCTGAGAGGTTGCCAAACACCAGTGAGATTAACAAAACTGCTCAGTTTTCTTGCTGCTATTCAGTGTCTCGTGTGTGGTAGAGTGACACTATCAAAATCATGTCCACTTCCTGCTGAGGAGGATGATTGGCAAAGCTCTGCCCAGCACCAGTGGCAGACACTGGAGTTATTCATGGAGAGAGGGAGGTTCCAAAAAGTGGAGGTTAGGGGAGGGGCAGGGCAGCAGCCCTCTCCTTTCCTCCCTCATCATATAAGGCTTAAGGAGAGATTGTGTCTTGGAGACCTGTCTGTAACCAGGAGGTTTTGGCAGAGAGGTACTAGGACAAGTTTTGATTTTCATTTAGTTTGGACAGTTGATAAACAATTCTGAACTGGAATTCAAATCATTTTTGTAATACTTGCATTACAATGCCGACCATGCAAACCTGGAAGATATTAACTGTGGCTCCGTAGGCAGCCTGGGGGCAATGCCAGGCTCTGGCAGTGGCTTCCAGTGGTGCTTGCGCCTATTTTGGGAGGGATGCTGACCCTCTGGAAAGGCTGATGGCAAAGCACAAGGAAGCCAGGGGTGTCTACCTCGAGGGGAACCCACTGCTCTGCCACCTCCTGCCTGGCAGGAGCTGGCTTGGGGCAAGAGTCAGGCACACAGGGGAAGAGGAGCTATTTAGAGAAATTTAATTGTTTAGATTCCACTCAGGTGGGGGGGAGAGACAGAGCCAGCAACAGGAAGAGAGGAATGACTACAAAAGCACCAAGGGTTTCTTTACTTCATGTAGGAAACCTCACAGAGCAAGATTCACAGAGGGAAAACCAGCTACATGGTGCAGAGCATTGAGAACAGGGTGGGAAGTAACACAGGAGAGGAACAGGGCTGCAAGCAAGAGAAACGTAGGTGTGGGTGAATAAAGTGCAGGAGAAACGGGAGTAGGAAGAGTAAATAAAGACAACCAGGATAAGGTTGGAAGAAAGGAGTGAGGGAGGGGAGAGAAGGAGACCACCCCAATTACCACAAAACAGCAAGAGGGATTGGAGCCTCAGGGAAAAAAAAGGGTAAAGAAGTCTGCAAGGGATGGAAAATAAAACATCAAGAGAACTTGCAGCGTACTGAATTCAGCATAGGGATTCAGCATAAAACAGCAAAAAAGGAGAGGTCTCTGAAGGACAGTAGGAGATCGCAAGCTTCCACCCGCTGCCCTGGAAATGATGGCTAAGGGAAAAATCAGAGAGCCCTTCCTGCTATTCTCCCTCTCTCCAAGCTCTAAAAACTACTACACAGTGTCTAGTCTCCATGATCCTGTCTAAATCAGTCCAGCAAATGAGGGAGGAAGCCTCGACTGCCCAACTCCAGCACCGGGGCTGCTCCGTGCACCGAGAGCATCCAGCACAGCACCAGCCCAGCCCCAGGTGCCACCTCCCTGCAGCAGCCTGGAAAGGATCTCCCCTCTCCAAAGAGGAGCTGCAAACATTTTCACTTCTCTTAACACTCCAAAGATTGCATACAAAGTGACAGAAAGCAACAACAAATTTGAAAAATGAGACCTCTCTCCTCTAAGGTGCCCTGAAGCTCCACCTTCCCTCTAAACTTTTAATTGCCATTTGTCCCAGACTTCCATCAGTCACTGCTTTCTGCTGCGTCCTTGCTCCTACCTAACCCCTTCCTGGTCCTCACTCCAGCAACCCATGGAAAGGGGACCTTTCTCAGAGCAGCCACTGTTAAGAGGCTCTTCCCCAGCCCAGAAGCAGAACATTGCCTCCCGCTCTTCCCCTCCTTGCCAGGAAGCTCAGAGCTTCCCATGGTGGGATACGGAGGGACCCATTTCCCTGCCATTAGAGAACAGAGATGAGAAGAGGTGCAACCAAAATCCTGCCAGACGTGCCAGGCTGTTTTAAAGAAGAGTGATTAAATTATTCCTTGTGCTCACTGAAGGTAAGGCAATTAGCTCAGATGGCACAGAAGGAGATGTTAGGTATTAGAAGTAGCAACTATAAGGATGGCTAAAGATGGGGGAGATCAGGCAGGAAGGCCAAGGAATCCCCATCCATGAAGATTTTTAAGATCAAATTAAGCAAATATCAGTTTGTTTATCACATTCTGCTTTTTATTCCTTGCACGTTACAGAGGTGACCTCTTGGCACCACTTTGAATCCCCAGTTTGCACAGTTTCTTCAGCACATGAGGTGAAATGACAGAAAGAATTTGGAGTAATGGAGGCAAAAGTGAGGGCTTGTCTGATGGAAAGGGGAGTTCTGAGTGTGTTCCAATGCACAGATGGGGGCTGGTGAATAGGAATAACAGAGGAATTTAAAGGCCATGGTCCACAGCCACATGTCAGGGCAAGTAACAGTGCAGCACGGGCTGAGCTGCACCAAACACCACCAGGACTGGAGAAGAGGTCTGGGAATGAGTTGGGTGAACAGGGGTAACAGAGAAAGGTCTGGGTCAGGTTTAAGAGCACCAGCCAGTGCAGTGGCTGCCAGAACCCCTTAGACAAAAGGGGTTTCGGTATTAGCATTTTTTAAAAGTATTAAAGTTCTGAATTAAAAATAAAATCCTGTGTCCTGGCGAGGGGGGGGTGGGTAACCCCCAGCACTCCACCACAGCCAACACAGCTTTTCCAGTCTAATCTGCTGGGCCTTCAGCACCAGCTCAGCAGGCAGGGCCCAGTGATGCTGCACTATCCATGGATCTGCACATCTTCTGCAGGTCTGATGCATGTGTGAATTATTAATCTGGGGCTGAAGTCAGCACCATGTCAAGGACCTCTAAAATCTGCCTTAAAGAAGGCAGAGTCCAAGAGAATGGAGGAACAAGGGGAGAACAGGGCTCAGGGGAAGGAGGACTGGATTCCCTGCTGAGATGTTTGCAGGAGGCAGAAAATCTGGGTCCTGGCACTGTCCCAGAGCAGCACTAGAAGGAAGAGACACGCACAGGAGCAGACAGAGAACTTTTGGCTCAACACATGAACAGGAGCTAAGCAAGCAAAAGCTGTTTCTTCATCCCTTCTCTGTCAGGACATAATCGATTTCCTACCTCTGCTATAACAGTTCCACTGGCTTTTAACTCTCCCATTTCTTCAAGACTTATTTTCTAATCTAAGATGATGGGACTTTTGCTCCACAAATCCCAACAGCACTTCTCAGAGGATGATATTATAGTATTCTGGTACTATGGTGGTGTAAAGTAATTGGGACTAAGTAACTGTGAAACTTAACAGTACAACATTGAGAAGGTCTGCAGATTATTTGGAGGAGTGAACAGAAAAGAGCATCTTTAAAATCCAGGGTGCATCCTGGAGTTCCTGAGATGGGAAAGGTTCAGACCAAGGCAAGTGCACAGGACAGAAATACACACTGTAAATCTTCCTAAGCAGCTCAGCCTGTCCTGGTTCCTCAAGGTTTTGCCAAGGTATTTTGTTTGTACTTGTCACATGACTTAAATCAGGCATCACATCCTAATCAAGACGGACACCAGTGTCTTCCCAGGCAAAGCTCCCATCCTCAGACTGCAGGAGCGGCTTAGCTGCCCTGTGCACGTAACTCCTGCCTGAGCCTCTTCCTCGCTCAAGGGGAAGGGAGGTGAGAGGCTGCCAGGGACCAGGGGCACTTGGACATCTCTGGTCATTCTTCTGTTTGCTGTAGAACAGTCTACAGCAAGGTACAAACTGGCCCGGTGTGTGCTGTACTCAGAGCTGCTTTTCTACAGCAGAACAGACTCTCGGGGCCAGGAGTGGTGTCCTCCAGAGAGAGAGGGCTTCCCCCACCCCAGAGCACAACATTCACTCCTTCAGGCTCCTGATCCTCCCAGGTTAGGGATTATGGAATGGGATGGCTGTTACTAAACGCTCCGGTTTCAGCAACCTTCACCAGCTTTTAAATGTGTTGAGTTTGGAACTGGAAAAGGCTCAGAATCTGTCCTTTGGTCCCAAGACACAGCGATTGCCCCTGCCCACACACCCAGTGAGCTGACCTCTGACAGAAGACAAGCTCTGATTCTGCACTGCTCATAGTCTAGTGGGAAATACTTTGCTCCTGCTGCTACTTGTCCATTCTTGCCCATCTTTTTCTCACTTTTCACAGCCTTTAAGCATTTATCTTTTCACGCCTTTGCCTGCTCTGGATTTCCCTCAAGGCTGATTCTGCTACATTAGGGTCCTTGTGCCATTTTCTTTTATCTTTTTTTTTTTGTCTCAGGTAGAATTTTCCCCACCTACCTCATGCCCATGCAGTTCCATGAGCTGAAGTAAACTGAGTCACTGACCCTTTTCCCACCAGGAGCAAGAAGTGATTCACAAACTATATTCCTCAGAGCTCCCAGCTGGCTCGTGGCCAAGGCAGCGCAACAGCTCAGGACTAGCTCCCAAAGTAGCTGTCCAAGGCACTATTTAGCTCAGGGCTGAGACACAGGCAACATGGAGATACTCTGACAAAAGCAGGGAGAGGGAGGAGCAGCAGGAAACCTCTCTCATGGTGGAATGTTACTAAAAGTAGGAGTGAAACAGTAACCTCTATAATCCAAAGTTTCTCTCAGATACACGTATCAAAATGGGGAATAGTAACACTAAAAAACACGCTCAAGATTCCTACAAATATTTAATTAAATGTGTTTAAGATTTTAGTTCCATCTGCCTGCCATATTTCTGATTTATCAATGAGCAGGTCTACTCCCCTGTTTGCAGGAATGATTGGTGCCTTTCTGGAGACACTAGAAGAGAGGACTCTCACAAGTTACACGTGAAATAGAGGGATCACACTCTGGCTTAAGACATCCTGACTCACTGGACTTGTAATCTGATTATACGGGTGTTTTTGGAAGCCCTGTGCAGTATGTCCTGCCGTGCTCCAGCCTTTCCCCTCTGGGGGTCACCACGTTTGCCGCTTCACAGACACCCCTGGGGTTTGGAAACTGCCCACTCGTGACAGATGGAAACAGGGAGGCATCTTCCGAAACTTCCCACTGATTTTAAATATTTGAGTCGAAGAGCTGGAGATGCAGTAAACATTCCTCATTCCAAAGAAGGCCTGGGGAAGCTCTCAGCACACAGCATTTTTGGCAAAACAAGCTTGTGGTGTCTCAAGGTGTGCACCTGAGATCTGTGTTTGTTCATTTGTAGTGGCACAGGTGACTAGTCAAAAATTTAATGCTCAGGTAATTTATACCTTCTCTATGTTTTTAGTTGCAATAGCACCTTGGCTTCTGTTTACTGGCACTCTGTTGGACATCCACAAAGCTGGTAAAAGTGTTTTTCTATCTCAAATGTTGTGATGTTCCTGTGAGAGAAAGTTTGTGGGGAAAAAACAAAAAACAACAAAACCCCCACAAAGTTTGTGATTTAAGACAAATCACGTTTTGGAGGGTAAATCTAAAAGAGCCTCTCTGGTCTTTGAAGAAACGTGGGAATAAAAGAGGCATTTGCTGGGAGAGCAGCTCTGAGGCCAAACAAGTTTTTGAAGTAGGAAAGCTGCTCTTATACACTTCTGCTGTCAGGCAAACTGTGCTCAAGTGTGCTGGTCATTCTGGAGCCTTGAAAGCAATGCAGCGTCTGGTAAATTCATTCCCAGATGCTGGGGGAACAAGGGATTGTGGGAGGCAGTGTAAGATGGGGAGGGATTTACTGCAGAACAGAGAAAAAGCAAATCAATAAAAGTTTGTTCAGCCTTCCTTCCCTTTTGCTTTGTTTTTAGTGAGGTTGTAGCAGGAAAAATTTTGAGATTTTTATGCTTGTGTTGCTTTAAGGACAGGAATGCTGGAAACGGAGGTATTTGATACCTTTGCTGCTAATTACAGTGCAAGCTCCCAGTGTCCTGACAATGCCCTTGTCCCTGACCTGGAGGGGCCTCACTGTCTCAGGGTCAGCTGTAATTTAGTTTTAGGTCAGACCTGGGACTCTCCTGCCAAACTAACTGCACTTTGTTTTGAAGTAGAAACCATTTACTAGCAAGTCTGAGACCATCAAACTCATTTCACTAACAAGAAACAGGAACAAAGAGCAGAGCCCCAGAGACGAAGGTCAGTGTTGGACACGGGAGAGCTCAGCTGCCTCACGAAGGCAGGGGCTGTTCTCCCACTGAGCCCCACAACCCCGTGAGCCCAGATCTTCTGCTCTCTTCAATTAAGCTTGTTTATTACAGAAAAGCCTAGGGACCAACTAAGCTGTGCCAGGCCCAGGCCCCAAACAGGCAAACAGCACTGGCAGCCCCCACCTTAGAGTGCTACTACACAGTTGCTGCATTTCGCAGGAGGCTCAAGAGGAGTGAGCTCTTCAGTAAAGCTTTTGAGTTGTTTGTGCTGCTCCAACCTCTTCTCGCAGATTGGCTGGGTGATTTGGGCCAAGAAACTTCTGTTTTACTACTTGAAAACTGAGGTTTTTCTTCCCTACCTCAAAGAAACCCCCAAAAACCAAAGACGCTTCGAGATCTTCAGAAAGAACATGTTGCAGAAAATAACTCAAAGCTGTAAAGGGAAATACTTTTTAACTTCCTCCAAATAATCAGGACTACCTAACTCACAAGGAACGAAGTATTTTTTCAAACCAACAGATTTTGATCTCATCTTCTTCCCCCTCACCACACTGATGGGCAGAGATTCCACTGTCACGGTGCCACACAGCGTTACCTGAAATTAACTCGTCACCTAACGAATGGTTCTGTACAATTTGTGGGTCAGCATGAGCACCTCGTGCATTTTGCATCTTGTCAGAGTCCCTGCTCTTTTGCAGTTATGTAGACATAGGACTGGGTTTTCTAGGGGAAAACCTATTCACAGCAAAATTTTTTTTTCAACTCTGCACATCATTGCAACAAGAGGCCAACTTGCACTTACAGGAAAAAAGCTGGATGAAAAATGGGTGCCAATTTACTAAATAGCAAAAGTCTCTTGACATCAAAGGAGTGTTCCATGAAAGAGACAGACAAGTATAGACCCAAACATGCTCTTTGGGAACAGTAAAACACATTCAGCTCTAGTTGTTGGCCAGAGCTGGGGTTTGGTGCTAAGATGTGAGAGACCACAGCCATAGCAAGGAACAGGACTGCTAAGAGATATTAAAATCTTTCTATCGTGACAGTTGACTAGAAGACTGCAACACACCCTGAGGTGTGTTAACACTTGTTCCCTGCCACGCTGGGCAGCTGCAAGGCAGTGTGGTAGGAAGAATTACCAGCCCTACAGACTCTCAGAGGAGTTTAAAATGTAATACCCTCATTGTCAGACACCACAGGTCCCTAACTACCTGCAAACCCAAACCGCTCCTCTCAGCATTGGTGCCTCTGCAAATATCAAACCAGCTTCCAAGGGCTCATTTCAATTGCCAGAGCTCTTTGTGGGACAGGTCCCAGCTACTCAAGAGCTGGATACCTCCTCCGTGGCTCCCTGAGAAACCCACGTGTTCCGGGAGCGATGCAATTGCCATGTACCAGAACAAGGCTCTGGAGCAGAGCAGATAGCTTCCTTGGCAGCTGGCCTGCAGTGCTGGAGCTCGCTCCCAGGAGAGATTAGAGGGAGTAAAAACCTCACTGCCATCAGAGCAAAGCGCTCAACCTGCTTCTACCAGAGATTTCTCACAAGAGCGAAAATATCCAAAAGTGTCTCTACAAATAGGAGGCTGCAGGAACAGAGAAAAGATAACCCAGTTAATGTCATGCACACAGCTTTGCCACCAGATAGGTAACACTGATCAGTAAAGCACAGGCAGAAGCTCTGAGCAGAGCCTGTTTTACACCTGGAAGACTACCTGACTAACATCTGGACAGAGAATTGCCTCTCTACTTAAAGCCACCCAAACCCCAGATCTGCAGCTGCAAAGCTTTCAAGTAAGGTTTTTAAATTTGGAAGTTGAATAGCATGAAATGTATTCTATTCCCCAGATGACCTTATCCAAGCTCATTTTCAAGGCACAATAGAAGACATAGCTACCCTTGGGTTCCCAGGTAGTGCAATTTATACCCTGAGGCAGATGAAAGTACAAACTACTTGGACTCAGACTTTGTGTGCTTTTGGACTCCCCTGTTACTTCAGGTGTCCCCATATCTGCATAACCCCTACAGCAAAGAGAAAAGGAGAGTTTTCACTCATTTCAAGGAAGGCTGAGCTCTGCCCATAGACAAGGTCATTTTCTGTCTGCACACAGAGGACTCCACCCAGAGGAGCTGTTTCCCAAGGGCAGAGCAGAGCCCCTTTGGAGACAGCTCCCAAGGCTGGAGCTCCTGCAGGGCACGATGCAGGCTCACCCCCAGCCCTGCAGGCTCCTGGGAACAGGGCCATAATGACCATGGACTGCCCAGTCAACCATACAAAGGTCATCTCCCATCCTCTGCTCCACTGCCACCGAGGAGGGGCTGTGCAAGGTGGAGCACGGAGCTCTGGGCAGGGCTGTGCGGGTGGCAGCCCAGCCTGGGAACTCAGGAGCAGCAAGGAAGGAGAGGATGCTGGAGTGGAAGTGATTTGAATTAGAACAAACTGGCTGCTGAATAGAAGCTTTTATTCCAGCATGGAGAAGGCTTTGTTAGTCAAGCACATGTGATGCACAAAAGCCTCCACTTGAATTCATTGAGTTTTAATTGGTTCTCAGGTGGGGGAGGAGATGGGTGTTAGGAATTAGGGATTCCTTAAAGAGGCAATATCATTAAATCTTAACGCCTCTTCCCTCTCACCCCTGGCTTCGGCTTAGGAGTCTGGCCTCATTCAATTGTCTCATGTTAGAGAATCAGAAAAACTGAGGGAGAGAAAGGGTGGGAGGGGGAGTCACTAATAAAGCCTAAAGGGAGATCAATGAACTAGGAGGGTGAGGGGCAGGAGGAAGACTGAAAAAAGAAAGAGGCTGCTTGGGAGAGGAGGGAGGTCACACGCAGGCAGGGAAGGCAGGAGAACCTCAAAGGGATGAGGGAAAGAGAATGATGCCATTTGAGTCGGTGCTTTCTTTTCTCCCTGCATTCCTTCTTTTATTGAACACTTAAAACTTCCCTTGGAGATCCTCTAGCTTGGCTCTGTGAGCCTGTGCTCCAAAATAACAGATCACCAGAAGGAAGGAAGCAAATCCTGGGATAGGCATGGAGGGCATGTGCATGGAGAATAATGGTGGTGAGAGAAATCTGCTTGGAAGGACCTCACAGGAGCTGCTGCTTGTTTTGCCAGACACAGCACGTTTCAGACAGAAGTTTTGTTACTAAGAGTCTGCCACAGACATAGCTGAAACAAGGTCCTTGTGAGTGAAGTCAGTGTTGTAGGAGGTTCAGCACCCTGCCCAGTGACCCTGGGTACCTGTGAGCCAGACCCTGACAGACAACTGCTCCACTGTGATGTGGAACACACATCTCACAAATGTACAATGATTTCCATCAGTCCAGTACATCACAAGAGAATGAATTAACGTTGGTTTAACTACTACATTTGGAATTTAGATAGGTAAGTGAATGACATACCAAACACACTGCCAGCAAACACCAACTCGAATGCATTTTCTCTGGAGTTCCTGACAGAAGAACACTGCTTCTATATTTAAGCCAGACAGTTTATCCTGCACAAAGCCACACACAGCAGATATTCTTTACAGGAAGCACTGCCTACTGTTTCATTATAATTCTTCATTACAAAATTAGACTGCACAATCTCTGCTTGTAGACACCATGGCACTAATCTCCCCCAAAACAGGGGCAGTGCAACTGATTACTGCACAGACTCAAACAGGAGGGCTCTGACTTCTGTGTGAGGACAGTGTGGGATGCTGCAAACAGCATTTCCATGATGGCTTCTCTCTGAGAGACTGTCTGATCAGGGTCACCTACTGTGGTGTGAAATCTGAAGGAAACACAAGATCCTCCCCTGACACAGCTGTGGTACAGGGTAGCTCTCACACATGTGGGTTATTCATGTATTTCAGAGCGCAGGAAAAAGAGAGATTGGTGTATTCTCCCATTGAAAGTGTCATAGGACCCAGTTTTCCAAACCTCCTCTTTGAAATAGGAGCCTAAGTGTCATTTAGAAGTGACATATAGACTGCAATCTCATTTGGTCCTTAACTCCAGCTGAAAGCAGACGTGGTCTCCACCTGGCAAAGGCATTTGTGAGCAGTGGGCCGCGACAGTGCCTGGCACCAGCTACAGAGAAAGCATTTAACCACACATGGAGAAGAGATAACACCACTTGCCTTGATTCCTAATACTGCAAAGTCTACACACAGATTCTGCCAAGCTGCCCACTGTCACCACTTGACCAGTGACAGGAACAGCAGGGCTTTCCTCCAACAAGGGAGTCTCCCTTGGAGAGCTCACATGGGAAAACATAAACAAGGAGCCCCTCAAATCCTATTATGGAGACATTCTTTTCCCTTTCCAAGCAATGTTTATTGTGTGCTTCAGCTTGTGTCTTCTCATAGTGCACCTGCATTACAGGTAGCATACACACTGCACACAGATTTATTTAATTTTCTATCTTAAGAGTTCTAAATAATCCACAGGCATAATTTCAAATTACATCTGACTCACTTGAGGCAACCAGCTGCTCTTCATCATCAACGGTAACATTTGTGGGTTCATCTTATTGTGCACAGTTCTAACACGATCCCTGCCCTGCCAGAAAGCCACATCCCTCTGCACAGGACTAAGCAACTGCACTGTTTCCTACAACCCTGCATTCCATGTTAGAGACAGAACAACTCCTGTGTCTATCTTCCCAGTAACAAAATGTAGGAAAAGGCTGTCGTAATAAAGATGGGCAAGGTCATGCCTCCAACACTGTTCCTTGTATTTATCCTAGACTTGTTGCCCTGGATGCATTTGCCCTCCTCCCAGTAGTTTGCTAGTAACAGGCTTTCCTGTAATTGTTTCTTTCTCTTTCAGATATGTTCAGTTTATACTTCAGTGCTGGAGTATTAGTTTTCCCAATTCCAGCTTGTTTCTCAACAGTCCCCTATTTTGTAGCTTCCAACAGGATCAGACCATTTGTGCTTTTGGAAAGAAAAATAATTGGGGGGAAAAAAAAACCCTCTCAGTATGCTCAAATATCTTGTTGCTCTCCTATGGTTTTCAGTGGATGGCTTTGGTGGTTGGGATCCTCTTGCAACATTTTTCCTAGCAAGTCCCATTTCCGCAACCTCTTGGTATGCGACAGCAGGCACTTCTGAACTGCTTCACCACACAAGCCACAGATTTGTCTGTCACAAACAGTGTCAGTTATCACAGCATCAAATTTGCTGTGTGCAGCAGGTCTCCAAGACTGCCATGAATTGAAAATTGTTTTGCTACCTCTTCTCAATGCCTGACGGAACAGGTATCTCAGCAATCAGCAGTGGCTTTGGGGCAAAGTGTGACTGACACATCTGCAGCAGCTATCCAGTTAATTTTATTCCTGGCCTGTTTCGTTACATTAAACCTCACGATGCTCACCATATTTCCTCCTTTCCCAGCAGCAGAGATAGCAAACCCATTCTTTCAGCTCCAGAAGCAGTTTAGCTACGGCTGCTCCACCGATTAGACTGGCTTCACCTCACAGGTCCTCCTGCATCCAGGAGATTGCCTCTTGCTTTGTGACTACTAAAATCACAAAATGAAGCCAATCCTAAGCAAAACTCAGCCCTAACAAGAGATCACTGACAGTTTCAACAGGACCACAACAGATTTATCCTGTGCCAAGCTAGTGGTCAGGCACAAGATTTTACTTTCTGTGAAGGGGCAGATTTGTGTGGCTGCTGACACAGTTTCAAGAACTATAATACGAAGACCACCTACAGCACAGGTCTGGTCAGAGCACTCATACAGAAACATGCCCTACCCTCCTCGGAAATCACTTGTTTCTGCTCCAGTGGAGAAGCCCTTGCAAGGACGCTGGGAACACCCATCCTTTGCTCTGTCAATGGCCACATCAGCATCCTGTGCTGAGCCCAAGGGTTTCCTGCAGATTGCAGCTTCCCATTCTGCTTCATCTGAAGCTGCAGCCCCCAGGCAGGTTCCACACACAAGCTCCTGCTCCAGCCCATGCCAGGCAGTAGTTACCTGCAGGATCAGCCATCAGAGCACTCACAGCTTCTCCGGGCCCAAAGGCCACATCCAAATTTGTGCGGGAGGAGGCCAGAGCTGCACTGGAGCCAGGCTCTCCGTGCTACAGACAGAATGAGGCTAGGATGACTAATGAGAGAAGCCAGCGCTGCGGAAGCTTTCCAGCCCAGTGCCCTCACAGGTGGTAGCATTTGCACATTTATCAGTGTAATATTGCACACTCACTGTTCCTTAAATTTGCACAAACCCGCACCTCCATGGGCCTGCTGGCCAGCGGACCTCGCTTGGAAAGTTCTTTACAAATGCACAGTCACTACTGATAACCACACACAAATTCCTACTGGGAACTTCAAGGGAGAGCTCTGCACTTCAGTACGTTCACTCATTGTATCTAAACATGTTATTTCTCTGAATGATACCAGTGCTCTGTCTCCTGTGTTTTGACAGGTAAGTAGATGAGGGGCACTGTGGCTTTAAGAAGGTCATTTCCACTGTCCTGCCGCTGTAATTAGCCTGCTAAAGAAAGGGCAGAGGCTGGAAATTGGATTGAGCAAACCAGGCTTTAGCCGCAGGATGAAGGCAGAGCCCCAGGATTGTTATGTTAATCACCTGAGCTCAGCAGTCCCTGCCCTTCAAACCCAGCACAAACCCGGGACCCCTCTGCAGAGCAAACCCAGCCTGGCTTAGGCTCCAGCTGCCCCAGGACATCTCCCTCCACCTCCTGGGATGCAGGGGCCACCCCTGTGGACAGACCTGGCGGCACCCGGAGGGGATCCTGTGCCTGGCCACAGCCTCAGCCCGTGGTCATACAGCTCCTCTGATCCAGAGCGCCGGGACACAGCTGCCAGTGGGGCGAAGACTAAATGGGGGTCACGGGTGACTCCGCGAGCTGATGGGCCAGGGCTGCTTTACACCAGCTGAGGATCCAGCCCCGGCTGTGCTGAGTCAAAAGCACGTCTGAAAGCACAGATTGCTCACTGCTATTTCACCGATGAAAAATAGCATTAAGAACAATAGGCCAGATTCGTACCCAGCACAATAACGGCTGTAGGCAGCGGGCGGGTTCGGGTGGGTGCCACCCCTCTGCAGAGACAGCACAAGCCCCCCAGGTCCCTGGGCTGGCAGCCCAATGTCTTCAGCACCAGAGCCACCCCAAGTTAATTCCAAGGGCAAGTCCCAGGGGTACAACCTCTGGCCTGCCCCTGAACTGTCTTCAGGAGTGCAGCCACACTCTGTGCCAGAGCTGTCACCTGCACCAGACACTGGTGTCACATCATCAAGAGGCGCTGCACAAGCCAGCAGCTTGGCCCAAGGTGCCCTGCATGCTGTAGGGACATGTTTGTGGCACAGCCAGTGAGAGCTGGCCACGAATCACTCTCAGTCACAGCCGGCTGCCTGCTGTCTCCTGTTTTGTCCTCGCCACCTCTCCCCTCCACAGGATACAAGGCTGGGGTTTACCTCACTGCACTTTACTAGCTTGTATCCCCTGGAAACGTGCCTTTCTGTCTCCTCTCTGCTCAGGAACTTTGGGCTAACAGCCCTCACCACCACCACCACCACCCACCCTCTTTTTAAGGCAGCGACCCAGGCTGGCCATTGTCCCCTCCTTGCTGCCCCCATTTTCTTAGGGCGAGCTCACGCCTCTCCCCCGCGTCGGGCCAGCTGGGGCTCCGCGTTACCTCCCTTGTTCTTTGGCACATTTTTTCACTGCACCCCATTGCTGCTGGGGAGGGGGAGGGAGAGGAGGAGGATGGGAGGGCAGTGTCTGGCTCCGCATCCAGCACGCCGGATGGCATGGTTTTGGAGAGGCCTGGCTTAGTGAAGTTATTCAAGCCAACGGCAGCCTGGCAACCGGGCGGCCACAATGGGAGCGCAGGAGGAGGAATGTTTCCACATGCCTGATCAATGGGAGCAAGGGAGACAGCAAAGCAAACAGAAGCTGGGAAAGAGACACAAAGAGAAAGCAGCCTTTTCTCTGCTCAGTTCCTTTCATTTGTCACAGCTCTTTGTGCAGCTGATGACAACGGAGGCCCTTCGGAGGCTAGTTTTAGGGAGTTTGGTTTTTCTAATTAAATAAAATGCCGTGTCCTTTTTATTCACTTGTCACCTTCCCGCTCGCCAGAAAACCCCCAAGAGCAGCCCCATCAGCACTTGATCCTCCTGCTCCACGCACCTCCCAGGAGCCCCAAGCACCTCTTTCTCCCTGAGAAGGTAGAAAGGCACAAGCACCCCCTCAAAACAGCTCCGTGCTGGACACGCTGCCCTTCCCGAGCACCAGCAGGGCCCTGCTCGGGGGCTGCAGCACAAGCCACCCGCGGCCCCCCGGCTGCTCATTATGGGAATAAAGAGCCCAGCAAAGAACAACTTCTCTGGAGGTGGCGTGGTCCCGCAGCAGCTGCTGACCAGACTAATGGGCAACTTTCTATGGGAACGAGGCAGCGTTCAAAACAGGGTTAGAGGAGAGTTGCCTTGGAAACTTGGACCATTTCTGCCGAGGGGCTACGATTTCCCTCGAAAGGTCCCAGACAGGATTTACCTGGGAGCCGACTGTGGGACAGAAACTCCTGCAATCTGCAAAGCAGCTGGGGGATGGAGGCAAAGGAGGGGTTTCAGGACAGAGGCACCAGCGTGCTGGTGCTGGGTTGCATGGTGACAAACAACTCCAAATCCAGCCCTGTTGCATAAGCAGTGGTGGGAGCCCAAAGTTGTTTCCTCTAATTACTATGCAAGAGTTCACAGCGACAGGCCTCCTCTTGTGCAGGAGTTTACTGGAAAGGTCCTCCCTGGCTCGAAGGCAACACCAAGCAAAGCAACAGGAGAGAGAGTTTGGGGGTAAGCTTTCCTGCACTGAGGCCAGAGCAGAGGTTATTCTATCTCTTTTTAAAAAAATAAGTCTGTCTGGACGTATGAAGCCCTAAAAAACAGAGAAACCTTTGGGCTGCTGAGGAACAGGAGGCAGGACACCACACGTCCACCAAAACACAGGCTTCCTCTCATATGAACAACTCCATCACCACGCAGCCAGGGCTGCAGAAGCTCAGCTCCAGCCCCCTTGAGCATTATGAGTACAAGAAAAGGACTAGTGATCCTGCATGTGCTTTAGGAGGAGGGAACTTCTGTTTTGAACATGGCACTGCTTGGAATCTCACCAGGTTAGGGTCAGGATGCAATCAAACCAGACAAAGGAGCTCCAACAACAAAAATCAGTGAATGGCAGCATAAGCTCAAGGAAATAGAATGAAACTCAGTCCTAGTCATGGATGTAACCTTGGGTCAACAGCACAGGTTGCTGCCCACTTCCAACAGCCAAAGACATAAATAGCCAAATACAGGCTTCTCAGTCTTCGTGGGCAGAGGTTCCAGGCTCCCCAGGTGGACAGCAAGTTCTTCTGACACCACCTCTTTCTATTTCCAGGACTTACATTGAGATAAGGGATAAACCTCGTGGGTTCTCAGTAGTCCTGTGTCTCAGTCAATCAGTGGGGTTGATATTGCACCAGACATTTTGGCAGTCAGGCTCTGAAGTGACCAGGATGCACAGTCCTACCAGCTTCTGATGTCCCTCCACCTGAATTGCACATCATACTCTGCATTCTCCCCCCTCCTTTGGGGGTTCAGCCACATCTGTGTTAGCAGGTCAGGTTAAAAGAAGAACCCACAAGCCCTTTTTCACAAAAGCTGAATTCCAACAGTGTTGGGGTTTCCTCTGCCTCATTCTGGAGGCATCAGGGAGGTGACACACTGCCTCAGTTTCACTGTTTTTCCCACCTTCCCATAGTGTCACCTGACATTTTTGCTGGATAATAATGTTTGTGAGGTGTTCATTTAACAATGTAATTGCCTCTAAATAATAATAATTACAATTACCAAAAAAGAAGATTCTACCCTATCCCTTAACACCAAGTTGTTTGTTGCCATATAATCAGCAAACTTGCTTTTGGGAAGCATCCCAATTTCCATATCAAGTATATCACAGCCATCCCAGTCCTGCCTGGCCCTTCCACTGCCCCCAGACATGCGCTAAGTGCCAGCCTGCAGCTGAATGAAGATCAGGAGCCTCCCCTCCCCAACTTCAGAGAGAAAAAAACCTCACTACACAGACATTACCTACTCCTTCAAACTTATTCCAGAGTTCCTTGAGCCTTCTTGTAAGGAAGGAGAAATCCACCTTCACTCCTGCTCAAAGGATTGCTTTCATTAAGGCCTCTATAGATTTGCAATGACAAGTATTTGACCTGCTTCAAAAATATTCATGAGACTCTCACATGCATTCACTAAGGGCAGACAAGTAAAATCCTCAGCTCACGTTCTCCCAAGGTCTCGGGGTGCTGATGGCAATATACATCCTAATTACAATATAGACCATATTGAGAGTGAGACCTTGTCAGCTCTGGTGACGCTTTCTTTGAGTCAAAGAATCTGGAAGTGATTGCGATTATTTCTCAGTAGATCAGAAAAAAGTCTAACCACGTGCAAATATCTTTAAGTAATTGCCCTTTTCCCTGGCCTCAGTAAGAAGCTTCCAAGACAGGCCACAGGGAACATTTGAACTGCACAAGGAAATTTAGATGCTCCCACAGCTTGAGTTGTGCAGAACAGCAAAATGTGCTGCTCCCGTGCAGCAAAAAAATACAATTCTCAGGTATGAAGACTGCCAAGGCATTCCATGATGGTATTCACTAAGCTCTGAAACAAAAAGATCACTCTTCTTTACAGACAGTGCACAGTGTAACATGCATGGGACAAAACGAGCAGGAAAAGCAGCATTCACTCCCCACAGAATTCCAACCAGTCACTGCAGACTTCCAGAAATGTTGCAGAGCTGTGCAAAATGCAACGCAAGTGGTTCCTTGTGGGGAAGAAAAGCAAAGTGTGTTCCTTCCTAACACAATCACTGCAAGGCAGAGCAGTTCTCACATAGCTGGTGCTGCCCTTTCACTCTTGCACCTGCTGTGAAGACACCATCCAGGTAAGTACCAGCACTCTACAGCTCCCTGCTCCGCCTCTCTCAACAAGATCCTTCTGTGCTGCCTATGGATTCATCCCAAGATAACATTCTTTGGTAGAAGGACAACCTGCTGATGGACACATGCAATTAGTAGCCTGCTGACAGGTGCCCTTTCAGCCTGTCTGTGGTCCCTTTTACTCAGGTAAAGCTGGCACAGCGATCCAGCCACTCATCCTTTGTTACAGCTCTATAAAGTGGAGGAAATAATTCAAAAAGTCTTAAAGGGAACCTCAGGGTGGACAGAGAAAATGTGATAGGTATTTCATAACTGAGGGAGAGGCGGCATTTTATCACTGTTGAAACGGCTCCCACTACTGAATCAATAACTGCTTGAGCTTTTTATGATTCTCCTTAGCACAGGTAATACCACAACAAGGCAAAGAGCTGCCACCTGCAAACACATAAACAAGTAAATCTCAGAGGGGAGAAGAGGTGGGGCGGAAAGAGAGCTTTTTTTTCCCGAAATACTGGGTTAATCCCAACTGAAAGGGGAATACTTCCTCTAACAGCCTCCCTTTCAGTCTTGTGACAATGTGACCCCGATGCAGACAGTGCACAGGTGATGCAGAGAGCACACAAAAGGCAACTGGGATGGTGGTACTGCCCCCACAACCTGCCGGTGTCCTGCAGGTTACAGAGCACACACCATACCCATGACCAGATCTCCCAGCAGCCTAATTACACAACCCTGCCACAGGGGTCAGCCCCCAGGAAAGGAAAGTCCTTCAGGCATATCACATCAGAGCTCCTTGAGATCACTCCCACTTACTCACGTCAGTCCCACTGGCACACAGGCACCACAGCCTTGTACAGTTGTTTTCTGAACAAAACTGGAAGCAGAGTGATCCCAACACATTTTGGTATGGCGCAAGCAAAACAACTTCACGTGGTTACAGGACAGACTGCAAATGTTTGTTATAATGCCCTCTTCCGCCCACAGCCCTACAGCCCTGATGAAAATCAGAGAAACCCATCCCTTTGGGTACAGTCTGTTCTTGGCCACAGCACATGTGGGTGCCAGAGACAAAGCACAGGGCAGATCCAACCCTGTTTACTTCGCCACTTGAGACCCTGACCTTGACCATCCACTTGGCAGAGGATGTATGTGGCGTTCAGAAGCTGCTCCCACCAGTGTTTAGGCTTTTCCCCTTCCTCATGGATATGTTACACAAAACACAGCCCAAGGTTACCACAGGTACATAGTTGTGAAAACCAGACATCCTTTCTTTAAAAACCCAGCAGTCTCCCCTTGGCCTGCCACAGCCTGCTCAGACATTCCTCCAAACCCAAGGAAAGTGGCTTTTAACCTGCTCCCTCTTACAGAAAAACCTTTACAGGTTTTTCACTAGAAATATGGACCTATACATAGTGACCTTCAGCCTGCTGAAAATACACCACAATTCTGTTGTTAAGCACATAGTAAGAATCCTTACAAGCAGAGAAGGTGTTAAGCTGGGTCAACCAGGATAACAAGAAAAAATTACAATTCATTGTCTTTACCTAGGGAAGGAATGTTCCTTTGCTCCAGTGAAAAGCTGTTTATTGCAGAGAGCTCAGGCAGGCTGACTCGTGCAGCCCATCCTTCATTTTGCAGTGATCAGCCAGGTTGTGCAGTGCAAGGGAGAAATCTCTTCTGGCTTGCTGTCTGACTTAGCGTGGGGGACCAAAGAGGAGACATGTGAGTGCTACCCATAACCACCACTGGAATTAAAAAGCCATTTGTACAAAGCCATCGCTAACCTCCTATATAGCCTGCCAAGGTCTATGACCAGGCACAGAAGTGCCCTCCTAATAGCTCTGCTCTCTCAGAATAGCTCACCCTCTCAGAAAGGCTGTGATGGCTGATCTCCCTTACACCACTTAGCACCTGATGAGCAGGAACTGGGAAGGGGATGCTCACAGGTGGCCACTGTGATGTGCATCTCAATACTGCTGCAAAGTCACTCTGTCCTGCTCGCTACAGAAAGTCAGCTCGAACTCCAGGAGCAGCAAAAGCTACCCTCTCATTTCCTCTGTCATCTGTGTTGTCTTAGCATTAAAAGCCATATGAATCCACAGAGATAAATCCACCCACCTCTGCAATTCCGGAAGTGTTTGCATCCTTCTATCATGCTAAAACTGCCACGCTAATGGTGCCCAGCAGCAATTCCCCATCCTGCCTCTTGGCCATGTCAGAATAGCTCTCAGTGATTTTCTGTCATGCTAGAAGAGTTTGTCAGCTTGTCTCACGCCTTGTCTCACCAGTTCTGGTGATACTGGAGTATCCAAAAGGCATCCCACAACAGCCCTTCACAAAAACAACCACAGGGCTGAGTACTGAAACTGGCCACTCTGTCTGCCAACAGCTCTGAGGAGCTAATTTGAACCAGGCCGAGCTGCATGGACTCAATAATTAAGAAAGAATGTACATGAAGCCAGTATATTAAGGGGTGAGAATGCATTTCATGTCTAGAGAATTAAACCATTGTAATCAGAGGAGAAAAAAAAAAATCAGAAGTAAAATCCTTGCACAGACCTTGACTATTCCCTCAGCAGGACAAACCTGATGACTAGTTGTTGTTTACAACGATAAGGTCAGAGGAAAGGCCATTTCCTCTCAACAATTGTCAGAAAGGATTAAAACCTGCATTCAGGCTCTCTTTGAACTAGCAGGTACTCCATTCCCCGATGGTATCAGGATCCATTCAGCGAGGTCTCCGGCAGCCTCCGGGGCATGTCTCCATAATGCCCCCATTGTGGGAGTATGCACAGCACCACTTCCTGCGGTCACTGCAGCTTTATGAAGCTTCACCCTTGTGGTCCCATACCCAGGGCAGGAAGCAATCCTGCAATCACTGCTTAATTAGTCATTTCCCAAGTCTGCCTGGGATGAGAGCTGCTGCTGCTTGTCAGCTTCTGGAGAGGGAGGCTGGGAATCAGAAACATCACTACCAGACTGGGGAAGAGAAGTTGCTTGCAGGGTTTGAGGTGCAGACACTGAGCTCAACGGGCCACATTCTCCATCTCCACTTTCTTTTTTTTTTTCCTAAGTGGAAGGATTTGAGCGGATGAAGGGGCCGTTGCACCTTCTGCAAGTCAAGACAAAAGCTGATTTATAACACAAGTGGCTTTATTTTTGTTGATCTGTTGTTATGGGCTGGGCTTTGGTTGGCTATGGTTTTGTTCTGGGTTTTGGTTTTGTTGTGGTTTTGCTTTTGGGTTTTTTTTCCTTGAGAAATAGCATCTTTGATACAAAGCACATACTTCAAGAGAGGTCTGTTCCAGGAATTCCAGTTGCATACTTTCCTTTGTGGAAGTCAGTACTGAGCCTGAGAGGCTGGATACATGCAGCTACAGCTTTTCCAAGTGAGCTCATTGGAAGAGGTACCTCTTACCACACAGTCACCAATTTGAAAAGAATGAGAGTTACATAGTATTAAAATACTTGCCTAGATAATGAGTGTTTGTGTGTGGAGGAATGCTAAAGGAAAAAATATGTTTGTTTTGAAGCCCAACTGTTTTGAAAAAACATAATGATTTTTCTGTTTAACAAAATAAAATTGGTATTTCAATAATATCCAAAAGACCTGTTTTGGCATTTTCAGTGTACTTGGCATTATTGAGAAAAGCTTTTCAAAATAGAAAAAAGTATATACAATTATTTAAGAAGTTAGATGAAGCTATATAAAATAACTTTTTTCACTTTAAAGACACTGAAATCAGATCTCTGATCAAAAAAACCAATGTTCTCAGAGTTTCTTTTGTAAGAAAGTTTGATTTAAAATTAAATGCATTCTGGAATGGAAAAGGTTTTGAAAGCTCAACATTTACAAATAAAACGAGAACTTCACTCTTTCTCTATTCCCAGTTTCCTTTGCTGTAATGAAATAATTAGAAAAGTGGTGTATGTGATAATTTCCTTGTGACAGTGGGACAGCCCTGCTTTTGATAAGTGTGGGTGAAGCAGAGAAAAAACACCAGAAGAAAACCCCCAACAGATCAGTGATCCCAATGAGAAATTTACATAAATTTCAAAAAACTGGAATCCACAGAAGACTGATATGAGAAAAACTGACTCCAGTGTAGAGTAGAACTGGTGAGGGAGTTATAACATTAACTATTAGATATCCTATGAGAAGTTCCTGCTCTCTCCCCAGATATAGTGTGTAACTTCTTATAACCTTGTTCAAATCACATCTTGTAACATGCTGGATCAGTCTCTGTACAGGGTTAATGCACACAGCTTCCAGCAGCTCAGAGTGCAGGCAGAAAAAAATATGGATTTTCCACAAAAAGTGTGCAAGTATGTCCTCAGAAGGGTTTCCCCCCTCTCTTTTTCCCTGTAAGGCCATACTAACCCTGGCAACAACCAAATCCAGAAGACATGGGGGTGAGACAATGTCACATGAGGATCCTTTTTCCTCAGCCACTCAAGCAGATGAGCGGCATCTTCGTGGCATCTTCTCCATGCTCCCTTTGCTCTTCTGTTACGTGATCTTCCTCTTGAGCTGAGGTTTCTTGCAAAGTGTCAAAACACAATAAGAAAAATTATTGTTAAGACTGACACTGATGAGAGAAGGATGCAGAAGAGAGCTGTGAAGAGCTCAGGAACACCTGTGAGTTTATCAGCTCCATCCCTCACCTGGGGGAACAAAGGCTCAGCATCCAGCATTTCCATAGCACCAATAGCCATCAATAAATTGCTCTCCTAAGAAAAGAACAGATGTGACAAAGATTGTTCCAGGGTCTGTAGCAGACCACAGCCAAAGCAGAAGAGTCTAAACGTGCTGGGCAGGGATGGCAAGGGAAGTCACAACTGGGTTCCATCTAGGAGGAATTATTCTTACACTCAATTCATCAATTTACGGGCAAGTGATTCCACAGGCAACGTTGACTTGATTAAACAGAGCCATAATGACAGTGAGTGTAGGGAAGCATCCAGCCAAGTATGCAAACTAGCCTTCTCAGCCCGGAATAAAAGCTTTCTAACCAATAATTTCATGCTTTTATCTATACGATCATTAATACAGATACCAAACAATGCCAGCTCGACGTGGTGTCAAAGGCTCTGACAACCTCTAATTGATAATAAATAATTCAATTTCTGTCCCAGTCCAAAACTGCTGAATCTTGGGACATGTTCCAAATAAATGATTAAAAAGAACTTTGAATGTAATTATATCTCACACAATTGGGGATATTGCCCAGATGAAATTTACAGCAACTATTCAGAGTACAAAATTTCAATGACACTGGCACCTCCTTATGCCTACTAGAGAATGAAATGTGTTTTACCCAGGCAGTGGCACAGAGTGCATTTTTTTACCAACAGCTGTATGCCAGCAACTCGCCAGGCCAACCATCCTTCCCACAGAGGTGCAGCCTTTCCCAAAAACTCTCAAGAAAATTTGGGAACAGGATTTTGCCACAGTCAAATCCCCATTGTTCTGTACGTGCAGAACTGGATCCTCTTTCTAATACAACTGATTTTCCCCTCCCTCAAAACTGCTTACATTACAATTAACAAAAGTTTCTTAAGAAATTAACACCCCTTGTTTCTGGAAGGAAACTAGGGCAAAGTGTTTCAGCAAGGAAAGCGACCTAACAGCACAATCCTGAAGGGAAGAACGCAGCAGCTCAGAGGCACACCAGTTGTTCCCAGTAATTCCCAAACTCCAAAGCCAGAAGCCAAACTCCAAAGCCAGTAGTGAAAACACAGGATACGTATTTACAGAAACATCCTTATACAAGATTTGACTCCTGTTTTTCTCTCTCGTGTAAATCCTTGCTGAAATCTTACTTTCTGAATCTGTAAATGAGGGATGATGACGTTAACTGTGATTTATTTGGATGCAAATTGTTTTGAATGCGAATTTTTAATTTTCTTAGGAGAATGGTGTATGCCACTGACCTGAAGAAGTGATGGCTTTTAAGAACCTCGTAGATCTGCAGCAGTTATTTTACTGAGCTCGTATGGAAATTGTAGAAATGCACTTCCCCTGTAAAATCTGTCCCATTTCTTTATTCCCAGTTCCTTCTTGAAAACTCAACATCAGCATCACTGGAATCCCCAGGCTCACGAGGCAGTGACAGCAACCAGTGTGAAGATGTGCCAAGAGATCTGTATTGTTTATCTATAACTCTAATGACTCCCTGGACCTACTTAGGCTTATTTCTCAGTCTTTAACATACAACTTGCTATTTATGAAAATACAAAGAAACAGAAAAACCCAAGAGCTCTTCATTGTTCACAACACACTGTTCTGGACACTCATCTGTGTTTACCTGGCAGAGTGGTCAGAGGCAGCAGCCAGCCTGAAGCAAAGGGATCACCTGCAATGTCTGCAGGATCATGAGAACATCTGAGAAAATAAAAGAAGTCCCTAATTTGACCCAATTGCCATGATCAGGTGAGCCAGGCTTTTTTCTTCAAGAAAAATTCCCTTACAGGTGAGAAAACAGTGATTCTTTATTGTACATCTTTTTATATCAGATACATGCTCTGAAGTATCTACTACTGATCCCTGTAATAAAGAAAATGTTATATAAACCCATGCTCCAATCTAGTGGTGACAGGCTAGTAAGAATAACGAAACTTTGCTGCCTTCCTTTAAAAAAGAAGAAAACTTATAAACTACTGTTAAAACCTAATATTTGAAATGACTGGATTTTCTTTCACAGCAATATTCAACATAAATTATAAGTGAAGTTATATAAAGTAAATTATATAAAAGTGTGTGTGTGTAAGTATATATAAAAAGCAGAGCGACTAAGAGAAGATTTAAATACCAGAAAACACAAAGATGCTTTCCTTATTCAATCTCAATTGCCCACACAGACTAGCCAAAGATCTCATATGTCTTCATAGCCTTGGTGATGTTGATGTTATTTTCCAGGATAATGGAACAGTGGAACCCAGGCACAAAATACTGTAATGTCAGAAATCACTCTGGAAGTTGCTGAGAGAACTGGATTGAGCTCTGTGACCCGGTAACGTTTTCACAGCCAGGTCACAGGTACAGAGTGTTTGTTCACAGAGTAACTTAACAATCATTAATACTCTGTGGTTAGGCCATATATCTATAGGAAATGTGTTCCAAACACTTTGTTATGCAAAGTTTATTAAATATGAGTTTGCAGCAGAGAGAAGTAGAAATGCAGATGTATTAAAAAGATGTCATCACCTCTTTGAAATGTTTTTGTCTTGTCTGCTGTAAACATCCATATCTACTCCATTTGCAGTGGTACAAAGATGGTAACAGGCTAAGCTTGTAGCAGCAGCCATACTCCAAGGGCTCTTAGCCTTCCTGAGCAGACAGTGTTAGTGCTGCTGAGGTGAACTCAGTTTAATAGGTTGCTACTTAGAGGCTTAGACTGATTTACAGGTGTTTGCCCTGAAATATGACCATCCGTGTCATCACTGCTAATCCTCTCCCATCTCTGCAATACTCCCACTTCAACAGACAGCTATTTTCAGAGGAGAAAACCCACATATATACCAAAAACCAAGAGTGCTCTCTAATTCTCCTCCCACAGGAAGGGCAGCCTGACTATCACACACCCAACAAGTTGTCTGGAACAGCACAACACGAAGCCCTCAGTTGCCTCTGTCACGGCGGGTGTCAGCCACCTGCATGTGACAGTAATAACAGGGATGTCACAGGCAGAGCACACACAGACCTCGCATCCTCCTCCCTGGCAGCCTGGTAGAAAACCCCCTGTTGGCAATGCAAAGCCTGGGAAGCATAGCTGCCTGCTCCCACTGTGTCCAGGAGAGCAGCGTTTCCATCTTTCTCTGCTGAAGACTTTTCTTCTGCTTGCTCTCTCAGGCTTCTGACCCCTTGTCTGCAATGGACTTTCTTTCCAGCTTGCAGCCCAGTTTTGGATCCTGACACACTGCTGGAGACCCAGGCTGACAGATCCAATGGCCAGGGCACTGTGACACCCTGGACCTGGTGAATCAGTTCCTATTCCCTGCACACACTGCTCCAGCACCGTGGTAATGATTTGCAGACATACATGAGAACAAGGTTCATAGTCTAAGTATACTAAACAAAAATTATCTTGGGATTGAATGTAAATTTACAAAAGTAGATAACCTTTTTCCCTTAAGTAATACATCACACAGGTACTGACTGTGTTGCATTCATCTGTCTCTAAGCTAAGCTTACAGACTGCTGGGTATGGTTTCTAGAAATCTACCACTCACAGCAAAATGCAGCTTCTAGGAGCTCAAGGCCATGCCAACTCTCACATACTGAGCATAAGATCTGGTATCCTCGCTGCTGTTCTTTGCTCCATACACACAGAACCTGCATTTTAGCTATTTTGAAGCACAGTAACCCTCCCTGTCACTTCAGGATTTTTAGATGGCAGATATGTTGGTTTGGCAGGTCATGGTGAGCTTCACAGCTTTGCAGGGCAACTGAGGGACAAAGTGCCTCATCCATGAACCACCATCAGGAGAACTGGTGGTAGAAGGAAAGGCCTGGTGTTGGGGACCCTTGCCCATCATGTGGCCCAACACATCTGCCTAGTGGGAGACACACAAACCTATCACAGAGCCTAAACAATGACTCCGAGACCAGGATCTCAGTCAACTCAGTGTATTCCACAGCTTAGAGAATCAGATGCAGAGGCACGGGTCTCCCACCCTTCACCCTAAAAAGAAGCCCAGAAAGCCCCTAGAAATTTTCACAGACTTTCCAAGCAGCCAAGCAGAAACCAAACATTAAGCCAAACCACACAAGCTAGAGACAGAGACAAAACTAGATGAAAGTGCACAGTGAATGTGAGTTTCACATCCAATCTAGCAGAGAAAATTCATCTCTGATGCTGTAAAAGAGTCACATTGGAGCTCACAGCACTGCAGGAGCAATCCTGCCCAGATTCCCCTCTTCTTTTCAGTGCTACAGAACAGATACCTCCAGCAGAAGCTGATGGTGCCTCTAAGTGCTGACAGTGCAGGGATCCCACTCCCTGCAGCACCGAGTACAAGGGACCCCTCATGTGCTTCATGTTTCATCTCCATCCCTCCTATTCTTGGCCTTAAAAGTATGGCAGTATTTTGAGGTATCTGAGTGTGTGCCAACAGACTGACACTGCCCTCCAGTTTCTGTGGATGCTACCACCCTCCAAAAGTCTTCCTTGGGATAGACAGCTGCACGTGTGTATTTCTACCCTGTTCAGTTTTCCCAATGGCTTCCTCTCTCTATTCTCTTTCCATCCCCTCCCAGCTTTTTCCAACATATCCTGCTTCTGTTGTTCCTCTGCTGTGTGAGCAGTTCTCTGTCTATTCTTCCTTTTTTTTTTTTTGCTTTTTTAGCTCTGCACAGCAGCTACTGGTTAGTTAAGAATCCCAATAATTTAGGTCAAAAAGCCCAGTGAATCTGATGTGGTTTGTTTCACATAAAAAGAGTGAAATTGAAAACCACCTTATTCTTCTCAGCTGAAATGCTGCATCCCTATTAATTCAGGTGTATAAATAACACTCTCTAATACTGCATCAAGGGCTCTGCTGTGTGATTAAACCTGCCTCCCTGACCTGTAATTAGAAACTTTGCCTCTGAAAGGCAGTTTGCAGAGAGAAAAGGAGAAAGAAAGAAAGAGAGAAGGAATCAGCTCTCAGACCCAACAATTTTGTTCTTAATAAATTATTCAGAGTTTTTGAAAGTTGAGATGGATTTCCATCTGCTAGCATTAAAGACCCAAAGGGAAGAAGAATTGAAGGATTCTCACAGCAGAACACAACAGTACAGAGCGTGGGGCTGGAAACCAAAAGTCAGCTAAGAAGTTCACCATGTCCTGTGCCTGTCCCTGCCCTGTTCACTGCTGCCTGTGCACAGCTGGACTTCCAGCAGGTCTCAGGGCAGTGCAGAGTGACCCTCCACCAGAGTCCCACCGAGCTAGAGAGTCATGTGTTTGGGATATAACACTAGAAGAAAACCCCCAAGTTCCATGAGTGTTTTACAAACGTCAGCAGAATTAGATAATGAACATGTGAAATTGTGATGGTCACGAGCACAGAAACAATACAGGGATGAGGCTGCATGGTCCCACACCAGGACTATATAACCTTTCCAAGACATGTAATTTAAAGATGAATTATAAATTATTAAAGTGATTTTTCGCTCCAGGGGCAGTTAGACAGTACAGACCATTGTACTATTAGTGATGGTAGTCACTGTTAGTTGCAACTCCAAGGCACACTTGATGTTATAAGGTGTACTTCTCACTTGGAAGTGTGGAGATAGTAAACAGGTTTTTTTCCTCCTGGAGTCATAGTAAGAAAAAATACTATTCCTTTCACCAAATGTAGATTCATTTTAACAAAAAAAAAAACCCAAATACAACACAGAAATAAAATAATCCAACTTTTGCAGTGGATGTCAGTTACCTTTTCTCTTTCCATAAACTGGGGATAGAACAGGCTTTAGAGCACCAGATAACACAGGTGATGAACCGGCCCCAGGATGAGAAGTCTCTGGCCTTGAGTATTTGGCAGCTGTTTCCAGAGCTCTGCTTGACTTCAGATCAGAGAGGTTTTGCAATGAATTCCTCCTCTGGTTACACCTATAATCTTTGTGTTGAGGGTGTGACTGACATCACAGTTTCAGTCTTTTATGTTTTCAGGCTCAAGTTTGCAAGGCCTCACACCAGGGGAATCGAGAGTCTGATAATTTTCTACATAACTGTCTTTGTCTAGGAACTTCACGAGGTTGATCCAGGGTTTCAGGAAAGCCTTATGAACTGAGACAACAGGCTTAAGGAGACTTACATGAGAGAGGAGAAACCTAACTTTTACACATCAAGGACCCTTTGGCCAAAATACCAGACCTCACTGAATTCTCCAATGCTTCGTATCTTCTACTGTGTTTTTTAAAAGGCACCATTTTAACACAAAGAACAGGTTGAATCTACTAAAATATTAAACTGTCACTAGTGGAAATGCCTTCATTCCAGTCTGCCTAAATTCATAAACGTATGAGGTACAGAGCCATTGAGGACCACAACCCTGATACGAGGGTGTGGATCCATGAAACAGAAGAGTCCTTCAAATTCAATAACAACAACTTTAAGTAATCTTTTGTGTTTGCAATGTGGTAGAGTCCAAGTTTATCACAGAGCTGCCAGAACATAAATCTGATACAAACTACTTTGGATTAGATAGCACAGCAGAAAGAGCTTTACTGGGATATTGTGACAACTTTCATGAACTTTTTAAAGAAACAGAACGTGGAAATACTAGCAGTGCTGTTAAGTTATTGCCTTGTGGTCTTGAACACCCAGGACTAAGAAGGGAAGAAGAAAAAAGCTAACAAATTCAGAAAATAGAGCAGCACTTGAACCTTGTATTAAGCTGTGTTTGGTTTTCAACTGGACTTCTAAGTCAGTTGTAGTTAAAGCTGAATCCTGTGAATCGAGAGTGCTGTACCTTCCTTAAATGCAACCATGGGCTCTCCTCCCCCGTTTTAACAAATCCTCAGTGGCAATTCTGTCACTTCACTACACCTGCCTTTGAGGGTCTCTCTCATCTTTCAACATTGGTATGCAGGTACATAAGCAAAAAGAGATAAAAAGAACTAGGAATACATCAACTTCCAGGGACTACCTGCCTCTGCATGGTACCTTCACCCACAGGGAGTGCCTGGTAGTCCCTGAGATGCCTCCCCTCTGCACTAGCACAGGGAGGAGCAGCATGTTCAGGGTGAGTACTTGTGTGCCTCTGCTTGGAGCTCTGTCCGGCCCTGGGCTCCAGTCGCCTGCTCGACTCACTAACCAGTTTCTCTGGTTTTCAGCAAGTCATATATGGCCAGAATCAGCCCACATGGCTTGAAACCACCTTTCCAATCTGCTGCCATGGCCCCTCTTTGCTCTTAGCAGCCATCAGAGCTGCTCAGAGTGAGGTGGCTGCTCATCCTCTACTTCTTATTTCATGTGGGCAATTCACCATCTACAGCTGTTCCTTTGAAGATTTTGCTCTCTCGTGCAGGGATTTATTCCGTAAGTCTCACTTCCTGCCCCCTGCACAAATGCCTCATATGTCACCTTTCCAGGCCTCTCAGCTCCCCTTCCAATGCCTGGGGGATGTGCGTGCCCCCGAGCAGGTTGTGTATGTGTTGCTGTGATCCCACCATTTTCCTCTGCAGGAATCCCTTATTCTCTCCTACAATAGAATTTTAATGCCCCATCTACCTCCATTCCCTGAATAAATGGGTTCTCTAAATATCACTATCAGTGTTCCTGTGCACACTTACAATACTGTTCTAGCAGGGTGACCTGAGCTCCCTCACATCGAGGTTTCTGTGTGTTCCTCATCCTTTTTCCTTCTAACTTTGGATCTCCATTCTCCTCCAGTTCTGCAAAGGTTGCATACAAGCCCTGTATTTATCTGGTGACAGATCTTTGAGTGTGCTCACATGATAACTTTTCTAGAATGATAGACAGAGATGAGATAAAGGTATTGGTATGCAAGAGCTATCACTCAGTTGCTTCATCTACAAATGCAGCGGTATCTGCTTCCCAATTTTCCGTTTTTGATTTCCTAGTATTTTCACAAATTAGTGGTGTTCTCTCTCACATGAATAATAGGAAGTGTCTGAAATTTTTGCAGTTGATCAGATGGAACATTTAGAAGTTGTCCTGCTCCATGAAGTGAGACAGAAACAATATCCAGATGAGCACACAGCCTCACAAGTTTAGCCTAAGACATTATGAAAACCAAAGGGAAACATTCATCATTCCAACCTTGAGCTGAATGAACCACAGTGGGATAACCTCCAATTGATCTTGGGAAAAACAGGGTTTATGTGAGGTTTTCTTGGTGACATCCCAAGTGATTTCTAGATCCCTGAATAAAAGAAAAGGTGGATCTGATGGTTTGCATGATTCCCAATCTCCAGACTGAAATACAGTACTTCATTGAAAGAAAAAAGGAGGAGGAGTTGTTCTGCATCTATTACACAACTTCCCTGTTCCTCAGTACAAATATTTTTCTAGCCTTCAGAATGCAGAGAGGGTTCTGAAAATCGAGCTGGGTTTCTGTGGATCAACAGAGGTGCCATTCCTACATCACAGCTTTGCAGATATGATTAAAGCCTGAAGCACAATGCTGTGCTCCATGGGACACATCTGACCCACACGCTGCCTTTTCAACTCTCCTTCTTCTAAATCATGTACATTATGAGTGAATAGGAAGAAAACGTGTAAACAAGAACAGAAAAGGTCGTTGCAAGTTCATTAATTCTGATCACTTAATAAGCTGTAAATTGAAGTGCATGAATTCCATTCTCTTGAACACCAGGATAAATTTGAAGAATCTCTATTGACTTAATTTACGCTGATATGCATTAGAATAGTTTCTGGCACAGTAAGAATCAAAATAATTATTACAGCCACATTCAGGACCAGAAGGCACCTAGTTCCCATTTAGTAACTAAATGAGGGCCAGACTTACAAAAGTAAAGAATTCATCAATTAAAAAAATTAATCTTCATTATTTTTTAAAGGTGGTGCAAAGGTATGGCCATGGAGCCTGCGAAGTTTAGGGCTGCAGGACTGGCCTGAAGAAGCAGGGTGACACTTTGCACCTACTTGATGAAAACACTGTGCTGTGCAAAAGAGTGACTACTGTCCTCTGTATCTGCTTCTCACAGAAGACAAAGATGAACTGCATACAGGGAGACAGAGCTGTTTGAATAACTTTGTCAGGCCCATATTCAGAGTGGTGCTGATACATTTCAGAGCTCTTTGCTTGCAGGTCCCCTCAGAGGTCACGAGGACTCCAGGAAGATATCTTCCTATGCAAAGACAAACATTGTTTTGGAATTCTTTACTCTGTGGTTTGGATGCTGTCCATAAAATCTTACACTAGCTTTCTTGGAAGATAAAACAATTGGCCACTGCCAGGGACCAAAAGGCATCCCAAACATCTTCACGAATACCTTAAGTTTCTGAAATAAAGACAAAGGCATTGCAGTGGGAGAAACAACCTGAGAAGTCTAAAAAAAAAAATTAGAATAAATCACTGAGGCTGCTCGGTTGCAATGCCACGAAGTTTCCTCTGTCTTCTGCTGCTGCTGGTTTGTCTGCAAGGAAGTCCCAAGAAGGCAGATCTAAAGCGATGCCCTTGAAACATGCGGCTGGGACTGTCTGGGAATGATCCATGACGTGTCTGGCGAGCTCCTCCTGCCGGCTGCTCTCCCGGAGGCCGGGCTCGTGCCGACAGACCCGGATTTCGGTTTGGCTTTTCGGGAAGCTGAAGGGAGGCAAAGCTAATGCCACATGTTCCTTATGGTCATAGCAGTAATGCCTCTCATATCCCTGCTCATGCCCTCTCAGACAGACGGAGGTGCTGCGGTCCATGCCAGGAGCTGGGCAGAGCAGCAGCTGTGGAGGAGCCTGGGGAGCCCCAGGAGCAAAGGGGAGCAGTGCTGGCAGGGAGGACAGCAGGGACAGGACCTCGGTGTAAACGGGCACAGGGGCACAGTGATCAAGCAAGAACAGCAGAGAACTCTGGTGAGAGTGACCACATTTAGCCAAGAGCTCAGCGAGCCCAGGTCTGAGGCCAAGCCAGGAAGTCAAGTCAGGATCAGCAAGGTCCACAGGCAGGCACAGATACCCTGCAGCCTATCCCAGATGAGGACTGAGGACAAGGGCAGCTCTGTGCCATGGCTCAGAGGCCTCAGGAGGCTTCTCCCAGCTCTCTGGCATACATCTCTGATCCCAGATTACACTCCACCATATCATGACAGACCTTGAGCACAGGCAGCCAAACCTGTAGGACGGGGAAAAGAGGTTGTGAAGTCAGCTGGTGCACCCAGGGCACTGTCAACACACTGCCCAGCACAGCCAGTGGAGAACGTAAAAATTATTGGAAGTGCTGACAAAAGAACCTGGGTACAAATATGCCACACAGGTTGAAAGTGTGAAATAATGGCAATCTGTACTTCAGCTGTTTCAGGGTCTGGTCAGGAATGACCTCTGCAGGGCACTATATGTGTGCTTTTGTTTTGCCAGTCTGTTGGGAAATCCTCCTTTCCAAGTCAGAGTAAACTTAAAACTGCCATTGGGATGTAATGACAAAGCCCCTCCAAATTTTTCACCTGTATTTTAAACCAGAAAAAACCCAAATGTACACTAATCCTGGCTTCCCTTAAAAAATAATCCATCCACACCACAAAATGTTCAACTGTGACATTTCAACTACTCAGTTCTTCGGTCAAGCTATGTCCCAAAAGAAGAAAACAGATGAGATACACTGATACCCACTTCCTACCTCCTCCCTGGTGACATCTGCCATAGCCCTGCACTGGCAGGTCTCACAGGTAAGTGTGCCTGCATGGGGAGGTGAAACATCCTGAGGCAACAAAGCCCAAGTGGCAGGTAACAACTGTCTTCAAAAAGGGAGCTTGTTGAATCAAAAGGGAAAGACTAACCCTTTGGAAAAGGGTATCCCTGATTATCCTATTGAATTACAACTGGAGAAATCAAAGACAGACAGACAGGGGAAGGGAAAAAACAGGAGGTGAGCATCCCAGTAGTGTTCCCAGCTGGACTGACATTGATACACTGCTTAGATAAAGGCAGTCTGCCCTGGAAAGGCTGAGTGGATAAAGTAGAGAGCAATGGTCTGCTGAAAAAAAGAACATCTTTTATCAATATTGATTAAAAAAATTCTCCAGATTACGTAAGCTATTTTGGAAAAAAGTCACCTTTCCAAAGAGCAACCTGTACTTTTGCTGAGGTGGCCAGGGATATATTGTGTCTCCTTCCATACAGAGCAGTGAATGTATACAGGACTGCTACTAAATGTGGCTTCTCTGCCAAGCAATTGTATTCCTGTACTTTATGTTTCCAGTGTGAAAACTCTAATGAAACATTTTAAACCAAAGCCGTTTCCTTGGAGCTGCCTCTGACCTTCTTTTCCTTCTCTCTCAGCCAAATCTCCCTGCCAGGATGAATTCAGACCTAATGTCTGCTCCTCCCACCAGGCTTTTGGATATGTGACAATATCCTAGTCACTGGGAGCTGTGCCTGCTGGTGTCCATTGTCTTGTGTCCAGTTTGGGAGAGGGCTTTTAAGGAAAAGACCAGAATTAAATTCATGAAGAGTCCAATGATTTACTGGAATGACCAACCATGTAGCTACTTTCTGCACGCATCTATCAACAACTTGTGAGTCCTTAGTAATTAACTCACAGGGCTCCAGCATAGGAATGGTTCAAGGCTCAAGAAGAGCCTTTTGAAAGTTTAAAAAACAAAACAAATAGACAAAACCAAACTTGAAATAATGGTCCAATCTAAAAATACTAAAAGGCTGTGCATCAGCTAAAGGGGGACTGCCTACCAACCTGTTACATTCCCTAACGGAGTCCCAACAGGCACAAAAAGGGGTTACACACTGCCCAGACAGGGCTGCTGGCTGGGCTCTGTGGAATGCATCTGTCCCAGCAGTTTGGTGATGGGCATAGCACAGACGTGCAGCCTGATCACAGCCACTGCTGAGCACAGCCAAGGCACTCCATCATGACACTGAGGTCCCAGAGCAGCGACAGGAGATAACACAGGTGAAAGAAAGGAGCTGCTCGTAATGGAAATGCCAGCTGCATTGCCCAGGTAAAACAGGAGGCTCTGTGGGACAGGGGATACAGACCAACAGCCACAGTGTGGCCAAGGCAAGGCCCTGGGTAATCCAACAATGGTGCTCATGGTATGATGGGGCACTACCAGAAGGAAAGCAAGTTACAGGCCTTATTTGCAATCAGCCACAATCTGTGGAAACACTATATGTATCATGTGTGCCTCACTTTTTATGATGTCATCTATACTGCCTGCCCTATATATTTTAGGTACATGAACAAATACATACCTTGGGAGAAAGTAAAACTTCTTTCTCTGTTATATGTCCTGTAATCACACTGCAGACGGTGCAAAAAACTTTGCAGATATCTATCCAATTCCCACATTAAATCAGTGAGTTACTTGACAAATGCTTTCATTTAAAGACCAACTACCTGCTAGGAATTCACAACTAGGCTTGAGCCTTTTGTCTTCGAACTCTTAACTTTTCTTCCTCAGCCCCCTGCCCCCCCTTCCATCAGTGTTCTGCAATTTGCCAGCCTCCTTTATGTCTCAGTTATGTCTGCACAATGTGAGGCAGGCAGACCCATGTGCCCACAAACAGAAAAGCTCCTCCAGCTCACAATAACTCAGCAGGCTCCTGCGATTTTCAGAGCCTGCATTACTGTGTGCCCATGTCTGCTGTCAAATTACTGCCTGGACCCGGGCTCCATGGCTAACCTCAGCCTTACCCCAAACATGAAACTGCCTCTGAGCCCTCAGGAACATTCATCTTCTCCTGCAGCTCTTCCTACACAAAGTGGTGTAAACCTGACTGATGCTTCTAGGAAATAAAGAACAAGCTCACCCCTCCGAATATGTGTTATGGTTTGATGGCCTCTTTCTGCAATCTGCTGAGAGTGGCTGTGCTCCATGTCATGCATTTAAAACACATCAAAACAGATTTGAAGGGTGGACAGTTCTCCTGAGGTTTCTAAAGGAAAACAGAGATGAAAGCCATAAAAAACAATCCTGCACACACAGCAGAGGTTGAAAAGTAAAATCTAAACATAAGTTAATTTTCCCTTTAGTGTAAGCTCTGGCAGTCCCAGGACTGTTCTAACTTCTAGATGCTTGTCATGGCTGTGACATCACAGCAGTGAGGGGAAACCCTGAGTACATTTATTACAACCTTAGCTGCCTTTCCTTAAACCCCTCACCCTGCCCAACTCTATCTGAGGCTGTGAAAAGACAATAATAATAAAACGAAGCTGCTCTCAAAGTTCCTACATGGGAAACAGTTATTTTCATGTCCTGCCTCACTGTAGATACCTGTACATAGGAAAGATGGCATGCACAGATCACACAAACCTGTAACTGAGGCAAGTCAGAGATGTTATTGACTGTAATTGCTGTTGTCTGTCTCGACCCTCTCCTCGAGGTGTCTCCACCTCCCATTATAATGTCACAGCTAAGGGAGTTCCCCGGTGGTCTGCAAAGAAGCAAAAGAGCAAGTGGTTAAGAGAGAACTGACATTGTTTACACAACATTAAAATTAATTCTAAATCAACAATTCAGAGAAAGTAACATTATTGCATAAAAGCAGACTAAAAGAGATTTCACTGATAGACGGTGCTAACAGCAACATTTTGTATATATAAAGCATTCTGTACCTAAAATCCTCAAAATGTTTTAGAAAAAAGAATACACTATCTTTCTCCAGTGTTTGGCAGAAAAAGTGAGGCATAGGCATTCACAGGGTATTGTCAAAGTAACTGACAGTTTACCACCAGAAGGAAGAACAGAATCCAGGCTTTTCAATCCCTTACTCAGTTATGTGCATTATTTTAAAGCAGCCCTTGGATTTACTCATTTTAGTGTAGATTAGGTAGAAGGGAGCACTAAAGCAGAAATATACATGTGTTCTACATCTTAAACCAAGATTTTCCTCCTGGAATGGCAATAAGGATGCTCTGCAGCCTAAGGTTTTCTAGGCAGCCATAAAGCCTTCATCCCCTTGACTGTGCTGGTAGCCAGGATAACCCCCAATCCATATTCTATGCCCAGTGCATGCTGCAGGAGGGAAAGATAACAAAGGCTGTGATAGAACTCCATCAGGGAAGTCCTTTTGGGCCCCATTTCCATCAGCTCATAAAAGGAACAGCCTGGACCCACATGCTGGGCTCTGCTAAGGCTGCTCCAGGCTGCAGCTCTTCATTTGCAAGAGAAATGACCCATTCGCTTCCCTCTGACCTCTGCAGACACTTCAGACTGCTGACCTCATCTGCCCGTGGCTCCCACCACTGCTGGGCATCCTCAAACAGGTGCTCCTGGACTAAACCCTCTGCCTTCCCAGGCAAGCCCAACTAACACAGCTCCAAGAATCCCAAATCAGGGCTCCCAGGAGGCTGCTGGTGCATGGGTTGGGAACGTTCAGCCCTCAACACATTTATTTCCTGTACAGAAAAGCAGAGGCTGAATGAAAAGGAGGTAAAGACGAGAGTGTAAGTTTAGCTTTGTCAGCTGAAGTCAGAAAACACACTTGCCTGTGTGTGAGTGTGCACTTGACAACACAGATCTCTTTGCTGAAACCACTGACAGCTACACCTCCTGTTAGTGTGCAGGTGTTCAAGAAGGTCCTGCAGCCCCTGTAGACAACCTTTTGGCTGGTGACTGGCCATTCTCATCTCTGCAGTAGATTTCCAGACTCAGTTTTGTGTCCAGGGATGAAAGGTGATAATGCTACTTCAGCAGGGGAATCCCCCTGCTTGCATTGCATCCCAGGAAAAAGACACATCTCTCCAGACACGCTCATCACCCACCTCTACCCTGGCACTTGCAGCCTTATTACCAAGAGTATCACAACCCAAAGACTTCTGCTCTTAAGAGCCCCATTCTAAAGAGAAGATTACCCTGTTCCACCGCTAAGGACACAAAGGTGTTCAGTGGCTGAACTGGGAATTCAGTGCTGGTTTTAAGTCCAACTTCAGAGTCCTACTCACTGGACTAATCTCTAGACAACACTATTTTTCTGCTTGGCAGAGAGGTGGGAGCCTTCAGGTCTGGAAGAGTACTGAGGTCCTCAGGTGGAATCACAGATATAAGTATCACTAACTAATATCCTTTTCAATAAAAGTGGCATAAAACCAAAGGAAGCTAGGTCAGTTCTTCTGCTGGTCTCCAAAGAATACCCAATTATCAGAGTGAACATAACCATCTTTAATAAGTAAGCTGTTTTGGAAGCTGAACTGTTTGTTCCAAGTGCCACACAGACACCAGCTCTTGCTACTGGCAGAAGAGGCCTGTGAATCAGAGCCTGAAGTCTGATGCAAGAGAAGTTTGGGCGTCTCAAGCTGCTTTCCCCAGCAGAGAACAACCCTATTAGTTTGAGAAAGTCCCCTGCCTGCTTTCTCTCTGAGTAATTAAGAGTGAAATCCTCCTCTCAGTGACCCCAATGCTCTCAGCCTAGGCTGATTTACACATGAAAGGAACTCTCTGAGGGACTCTCTCCCTTTCACATTCACAACCAGGCAGGACCTATAAATAAAACCTTTCTGAAAACAGGAGCTTTCAAAAAGATCTGTGTATGTGCACAAATGTGTATGAGAGAAAGGGCATGGCTGTGTGCACTCGAGGATGTGTGTTTGCATGTGAGGCGTGGGTGAGAAGAATGTGCATTCAGACATCAGCCCCCCTGCAAACAAGTGTCCTCAGAAAAGTATCTGCAGGGATGCAGGAGTGTGCACAGGTATTGGGAGCACTTACAGGAGCCAGAGGGCATGTCCAGGCTGGTTTCCAGCTAGCACAGTTCCAGGGGTTCACCCAAGTCAGCTGAGTCACTCTGGAGTTACACATGGAAAAAAGGAGAGCCGGTGAGAGCACGACTGTGATGCACTTTCCCTCCACAAAGCAGTAAAGTACTTGCAGAACAAACACCAGTGGTTTGCATTGCTTTGGCTATAACGTGGGAGGTAACAGGGAATCAGGTCTCAGGGCATGTGTTCCTATGGTTTTGACAGAAGGTGAGATTTTTAAATGGCTGCATCTTCTCAGCTGCCCAGGAGAGAGAGAAAAGTGTTGCATTTTCCAGGGCTGTCATTGTTCAAAAGTAATTTTTAGTTTTCTGTAACACAAAACTCCTCACAGTTTGAAAGATAAACACTGAGACTGACACCATGAAAATGAAGGTCTGAAAATCAAAAGGACTGTGACTGCTTTTACATCAGTAGTTATAAACACAAAAATGCCTAGATATGGATCTCTACTGTCCCTCCCCCACTGTCCTCTTCATCCATCCATGTGGCTGCACAGGATATCTCCCCTTCCATGAGGCCTAAGGAGGACCCTACACAACTTCCAGGAAGCTGGCAGTTAGTGTGACCCTGCCCTAATAAAAAACAGGTGAAACGGAGCCAACGGGACAGACCACAGGGCTTCACAAAGCAGGTTCTGCTCTGTGGGTCTTTGTCCCTGTAAGAGGCAGTTTTTTAAGACCTGGCTACAACGTGATAATTTGAGAACTGCAAACTATTCCACTCCACTCCTTCTGACCAGCTGAATCATTTGCTTTACTGAAACTGTGCCCATGCCCTGTGCTAACACCAGCAGTCGGGATGTACATGTGGTAGAACCACTGGAGCTGCTCCACTACTTGGTGGGAGACTCCAGGGGGTGAGAGAGGGGCAGGAGAGGTGCTGCACCCTGCACCCTTCTGACTTCATCCCTGATAATCGCAGCTCTCGGGTCTCTCCCCTCCCCAATTCTTATGCAAACATTTAGAAAAATCAGGCAGAAAAAAAAGGCACAAAGCAGGAGACATAAGGAGTGCAAAGCCTCACAGGAGCGCACAAAGCACAAAATGTCTCTTCTGCCCGTTCAAAAGACTCTTCCCCGCTCCTTGCACTAGGCAGGAGTGTGTGAGCAGGGATGCAGAGCTCCCCTCCCACTGAGATCGCAGCTAAAGCCCTCCCCCAGTTCCCAGGGTCTTCAAATAGAGATTTGCATAGTAGTTCCAGATCATTCCCGAGAGAAGGGACAATGGCTCTCTCAACGCCCTCTTTCCCCCCTCCCTCCCTCCCAAAGCTGATAAAGCCCTGGTGAAAAGGGGAACAAAGGATTTACAGATGTCAGAATATTGATTTCTGCCGTTCCACGACTACAGGGAGAAGATGAAGGAAACTTTTGCCCGCAGAAACTCTGTGAAGTTTGAGACACAGGCGCTATCTCTGCAGCACTTCTGTCTATCTCAGCGTTTGTTAAGACAGTATCTGATGGAGGGAACGTTTCTGTTCGAGAGGGATGAGCCTGAAAACTTGGAAACGCAGAGGCATAAGATTACAGTCTCCAATCCCAGAGAGCGCATTTGTTGTTCCCAGACCTGCTGAACGGAGAAGCGCTTCCAGTGAAAGCAGTTTGCCACCAGGCGGGCCGGGCCGGCATTGCTCCGAGCGCTTGGGATCCATCCCATCTCATCGGCGGCTCACGCTGTTATCCGTGCCCTCCTCTCTGCTATCCACCGCTTCGGCTGGGAAAAAAAAAAAAAAAAAAAAAGAAAAAGGAAGGTGAAAAACGAGTCTTTGGAAAGTGGCCTTTGATTCTGAATCGTAGTGGAACCTCCCTCTCTCAAAACTCAGTACAGGGCCATTACCTGAAAGCTAAAGCCTCCTACTTCCACAAGCATTTCTGTGCCCAGTCCATACAAACTCGAACTTGCTTTTGTGCCACAAACATTCTTTTTCGGTGTAGTGAGTCAACTTGACCTCTACTGAACTCCACCTCTACCAGCTCACTGCAATCATTCAAATTTTGCTAAAATGAACAGTGACAGGACCCAAACTGCCACATGTCACTGCTGCACATCCAGCAGGAGACAGATACTGGGCAGCCAAGTCAGGTTAGGGCAGTTCTGGCCTGACCTCCACCTGCCCCACCACCACACTGAAATTTCTTCCTCTAAGTGTCTGGCTACCAGCACTTTATAGACATATATATATATTTATTTTCCTTCTCAGGGCTAATTCTGTAGCATTTATGCACTCAAAGGGCTCCCAGGATGCTGGATTTTTTGGAAAAATGTACGTGTTGAAACTTGCTCAAAATACTGGATTTAGACCCAGATTTTTAAAGATAGTAAGCAAGTGTCTAAATCAAGCTCAAGGCCCTCAGATAAGGCAGTTTTGGGAAAACACCCCCTTTCTGTGAGGCAGCAGGGCACAGCAGTGAGTACAAGAGAGGGTTCCCATGCCATGGGTCAATAATCCAGACAGAGCTGCAGAGCCAGCGCTGACTTTTCACTCCTTTTCCCCACACCTTTGTAAAAACACGCTGTCAGGAGGACTGCAATCATCACAGTGATAACAACCATCACATATTGCACTGTTAAACTTACTTCACATAACCACGTCAAAACATTGTTCACAATACTCTTAAAATATCTAGGTTTCCTCAAATACCTGCCTGTCTTCCCTCAGCTGGAAGAAATTATTCACATGGAATCTTTTGTGTCTCCCAGCAGCCACTCCTAATTTACTCTACATTTGAATGAGATGTGAATCAGAGCCACTGGAGTCCTGACACACCTCATACAGAGATTAATCGCAGCTGTTGGGATGATAAAGACTAAGATACACCCATTTGAAACCAATGTCACTCAGGCTGTAATGAAACTGCCACCACACTCAGGTTCAGGGCAGACCAAACCCCATTTTCAATCGCCTCTTGCAGCTCTGTGGGTAGAAGTGCCCACAAGGGGCATCTGGAGCAGCTGTGCTAAGAGAACTTTTCCTCATCCCAGACAGAAGTTTGCTTGTTTTGCTGATCCTTTGTTTTCTCTCATTTGTAAACATTAGTGTCTGTTGCTTACTTAAAAGTTTTTTGCTACACACAAAAGCAGTTTTGTTTACGTAGCTCCTGCTACAAGTTTGCTTTAGGATAGAGAACTTAATCTTGGTTTCATCACTGAAAAATTGTACAAAATAATTCTCAGATATTCTGTTCCCTCCAAAAAACCACATGCAAATTCCTTTTAAATTAAAAGTCTGATATTAGACATCTCATAAACCTGAATCCAAAGGATGAAGGTGGGGAAAGGCAAAATCTACCTCCAGTGTGGATTTAGCAAAGCAGGTGTGCATGCACATGGTGAGTTGCAGTGGTTTGAGGGCTGTCCTGTACAAAATACATCCTATCAGTGAAGACAGAAGAGCAGTTCTGTAGGTACACACGGTGCCACGTGGGAATAATTTCTCCTTTCAGTATGAAAGCAAAACTGTTCTTGAAATTACTTATTAAATAAAATAATATGAAAGCAAATTATTGGAAGAGGTAATAGTAATTTTTTTAAAAAAAGATAATAACAAAGAAACCAAAGCACTTTTAGCAGTTTAAACTGCCAAGATACAGCAAACAACTGAGCAGTAGTTGTATACCAAGCTGTGTTTCATAACAGCCTTCCAACATCCTGGCCATCTTACCATTCCTATATGCTACACAGTAAATTGGACACAAGCCCTGCTCCAAGTGATAAGGTCTGGTCTGAGAAGTCCCTTCCCCAAAGCCCTGTTTCTCTTCTTTCCCACTGTTAAAATATTTACACTCGCTATGGGAATCCTCTCATTTTACTGCGGGGTTTTAAGTGCTGAAAACATTCTCTCCGTTTACATGGCTTCTGCCAAAGGTCACCCAGCCGGCCACCAAGCTCCAATGAAGAACTAAAACAGGATCTAGACATTTGCAAATTAATTACGATGTTTTTTTCCCTTGAAGTCTTGTGTTTATTCAAGTGATGTTATTATTTCTGTGGAATCATTCCAGGAATCCAAATAAACAAAGACACATTAGTGGTAACAGAACTGCCCCGTTCCAGGGGCCCTTTGATCCCCTCACGCCTGGGACATCCCTACAGCGCCAGAACTTTTCACACTCTAAACTATTTATTGCTCTCTACAATTACCTGGGGGTGTCGGTCCCTTCTCCCAGGAAACGCAAGACAAGAGGACACAGTCTCAAGGTGTTCCACGGGAGGTTTACGTTGGACACTAGGGAGAATTTCTTCACAGAAAGGATGATTAGACATTGGAACGGGCTGCACAAGGAGGCGGTGGGGCCACCGTCCCTGAAGTGTTAAGACTGGGCGCGGCACTGCTCTGGCTGACACGGTGGTGTTGGGTCGCAGGTTGGACTCGATGACCCCAGAGATCATTTCCAACCTAAACAATTCTGTCACTCTGTGTTTCTGTGTCCGAACGACGCTGCGACTCCGCCACCTTTCCCCCTTACCGGCCCCCCCCCCGCCCCCGCCCTCAGCACCAAAATGGCGCCGGCCCCGCCCTCAGGACAGCCCGCCCTCGCTGACATGCCCGACTCAAGGTCGGCGGGGCCGGTCCTCGGCTCCGTTCCGGTTCCGGTGCCGGGGAGCGGTCGCGGAGGACATGGCGGCGCTGGCGAGGGTGTCCCGGGGGCTGCTCGGCGCCGCCGGCCCGCGCTCCCCGCCCGCGCGGGGCATGGCGGCCGCGGCACACGAGGGCGGCGGAGGTAACGGGGGCCGTGCGGGGCGAGGGCGGGGCCGGGGCCGCGCTGCCCTTGAACGGGCGCTGCCCTTCGCGGGAGCGGGGCGGGGCCGGCGCTCGGTGTGGGCCCCGCGGAGCCAGGGCAGCCTCGGCAGTGTTCGTGAGCGCCTCGTTAGCGCGTTAATTGCGTTTGAGGCGCTCTGGGGTCGCTGACGCTGATGGCAGCGGTGGTTGTTCTCCCGCCCAGCTAAGCTCTGGAGGATGTTGACCTTCGTGGTGGCGCTGCCCGGCGTGGGCGTGTGTATGTTGAACTGTTACCTGAAGTCGCAGCAACACCACGAGAGGCCCGAGTTCGTGCCCTACGCCCATCTCCGGATCAGGACCAAGGTACCTCTGCGCTGTTTGAAAGCCCTCTTTTCCTCGCGGCTGCTGTGTCTGAGCTCACTGCAGCACCTCTTGCTTTCCCATCTGCTCAGTGAGGTGCCGTGCATACACAGCCGCGATCTCACCCCAGGGCTTTGTTTCTGAGGCAGTAAGAGAGTTTCTCACAGCTCTTCCCACCCCCGAGTGATCCTCCTAAAAATGTCCTGCTGAAAAACGTTTCAGTCCTAAAGCTGCTGTAGTTAAACTAATACACAGCTAAAAGCTAACAGAGGACATCCCAGATTCTCAAAACTGGAGTCCTCATATTTTCCCAGAGGAGACAGTGCAGGAGCAAAAGGGTTTGACTACCTGAGCGTTAATACCTGTTTTTGTGTCTGATAACACAACAGTAGATGTTTAAGCAAGAGCAAAGATCTTGCTCTTCAGAGACCGTGGCTCCCAGCTAAAGGAGACAGTTTTTCAACCGTTGCTTCCTACAGCCTGGGAGCAGATGCCAGCTTGCTTAATTCTCCAGCCTGTCAAGCTGTGTGATCACAGAATCACATAGGTTGGAAAAGACTTCGAAGATCATCAAGTCCAACCTGTGACCCAACACCACCTTGTCAGCTAGACCATGGCACTGAGTACTGTGTCTAGTCTATCCTTAAACACCTCTAGGGATGGTGACTCCACCTCCCTGGGCAGTCTATCCCAATGTTTAACAACCCTTTCCATGAAGAAATTTCTCCTGATGTCCACTCTGAACCTCCCCTGGCACAGCTTGAGGCTGTGTCCCCTCATCCTGATGTTTGAGTCTGGACTGCTGCTTATTTCTGATGCTGATTGTTCGGGAGCTGCCACTGGCTTATTTCTCTCTCTTCTTTCAACAGCCTTTCCCCTGGGGTGATGGGAACCATACCCTGTTTCACAACCCCCATGTTAACGCTCTCCCAACCGGTTATGAAGATTAAAGGTCCTGACTACAGCCAGAACTTTGGCTCTCCCCATCTTGAAGCAGCATGTTGAGTGGGAACCATCGTTTCTGGGGTCATAATTTCAGAAACTCTGCATTTGAGATGAAGCTGAGTGGTTTTAGTGGCTTCTGTGTGTACTTGTGATGAGGTCCTTTAAATAAACAACTCTGAACGTGAATTTAGGATTTGACTGGTTTTTTTAAATCTGAATCCTTAGAAGTTCTTTAGTGTTTGCTTAAAACATGGAGGCTTCCCCCAGGACACAGTGCAGGAGTAAAGGGGTTTGACTACCTGAATGTTAATACCTGTTCTGTGTCTGATACACAACAGGAACTCACTTGGCATAGGACATGACTCAGCTTCATGTTCTTCATGTCTTTTTTAACTGGTAAACTCACAGCCAGAAGAACAGGTATGCAGATTAAAATTCAATATATACTGAAGCACATTCTCCATAACCAGCTATTGCAATATTTATTCACAGTCATGAAGGTGATTTTTCTCTTGGTCCCTTCTGGCAGAGGGAGTGGCAGCAAAGATGTTGAGCTAAGCTCTGTGTGCCTTCACAGCATTCCCCCTCAGATCTCAAATTTTCAGGTGTATCAGTACATATCTTGCTCACAGCTCTGCTTCCCATACAGCTGCAGTCTGATTGTTTAAAGTCACTCACTTAGGTGTTGCAAAAGAAAACACAGTTTTGGCCCCACTGCACATACTTGTATAATGTGTATTGTGTCATGGAAAAGCTGCTTAACCTACAGGGGATTAATGACCTTCCATAGCCAACAGCCTGAGTCTGTGCCAGCACATTCTTTTTCAAGTTTCTCCTTGCTGCAAGTCGACTGTTTTCCAATTCTTTCTTTAACTTCTCTGTTTTTTACATGGTACAAAACTGAGCTCTTGTCTCAGTTGTCCTTCCCAAAAGGAAGAATGCAGCAGCTGCCTTGGCATCTTGCTGTTGAAAGGAGTGACGGATGGCAAGAGAGAAGCTCCAAGTGGGTGCTGCAGGACACCCTTCCCCATGTTTCAATGCAATTTATTTCATCTGCTTACTAGTAAAATGACTGCTGAGACAGTTTTTCTGGGTTAAAAGCACAGAACAAGGCACTGATGGGCGCAGTTGTTTTAAAGCTGACAAAAATCAGCTACATTTAGCCCTACATGAAAGATCACAGAAAAGCAAACTGGTTGTATGTGTTATTCCTGTTCTTCTGCACAAGGCCCAGATAACTCAGTGTCTGGGCCAGCTTTAAAGTTTGAGAACTGCACCTTTTTTAGTTTTTTTTAAAGTAAAACCTCTGAATAATCCATCAGATAGTGATTAAAAGCAAAGGATAATTAGGAAGTTGACTTCTCTTTTGTCCCCAGGCCATAATATTCTTTACTGTTTCACCTGTGTTGGTGTAAGGAGAGAGGCCAGCTTTTCCCCATCCCTGTGTGAGGATCATGCCACGGGAATGTGTAATGCTAAAGGAGAGAGAATTTGAGTTCATGGTTGGGTCACTACCTCAGAAAAGGCTCAGTAAGTCACCTCTCCTTAAAAGTCTCCTCCTCAGCTTCTGAGCAGGCCACCTCCATCCCTTCTAGAGGCCACAGTCAGATTCTACTGAACAGTTCTGAACTTCAACAAAATATAACCTGATTATATTTATTTTAGCCAAGCTGTTGAAGGCCCAGTAGTGCTTTCAGACCATCCCTGTTGCTGACAGAAAATAATGCTTTAGCCCCTCAACGTTCAGGATGACATGAAACAAACTTCTTCCACCAAAATTCAGCAGCATAGAGAGGAGACAAAGTAAATCAACCCCCTTCACATTTTTAAACGCTTTCAAGTGTTATATAAATAAGCAAAAGAAACCAGTCACAAAGAAATTATCTCAGCCCGCTCCAATCAGCATTCCCCCATTACAGAGTACATTCAACAGGAAGTTAGGTCACATGGATTTTTAAGCTGTTAGGTGCTGAACCACCACCAAAATTCACTGGAAAAGAGGCAGCAGTTGCCACGTGATCCAATCTTTTTGGTTTTTGATTTTAGCTGTTTGTTTTCGCAAGCAGAGAAGATTCCTCGCTTCTTAGAAAGCAGTTAATAAAGATCTAAAGGTCTTATCCAGGTGGCACCTGGTGGTACACCTGGTGCTAGTGCTTAGTCCAAAGGTTCATATCAGTGACTCCACCCACACAGCCAAGGTCAAGAGGAGTTTTCAGTTTTTCCTTTGCTCGGGCCCATGAACTCCAGGCCCTCGATGGGTATGTCCTTTTCCTTTATTGCTTTCTGAAAACGAAGAAAAACAAAACCAAAAAAAATTAAAATTGACATGTCTTTACAGTGCTACATGATGTAATCTTTGGTGCAAAACACAGAATCAATGAGGCTGGAAAAGACTTCTGAGATCATCGAGGCCAACCTGTGACCCAATACCACCGTGTCAAGCAGATTGAGTGTGTCCAGTCTCTCCTTAAACACCTCCAGGGATGGTGACTTCACCATCTCCCTGTGCAGCCCATTCCAATGTCTAATCACCCTTTCTGTGAAGAAATTTGAGCTGATGGCTAACCTAATCCTTCCCTAGCACAGTTTAAGACTACGTCCTCTCATCCTATCGCTGCCTGCCTGGGAGAAGAGAGATGGTCTAGAAAAAGTGATCTAAAAAAAAACCCCAATAATGAGGCTGGTTTGGATAAAGCTGCAGTGCTGAGAGTTAGTCAAGTATGCACCGAGAATTCACTGACAGTATGGATCCTATCACGGAAACAAGCCGCAGCCTTTACACCAGCGGGATGAAGATGTTACATCAACAACAAAAACACAGCGAGAGAACATCTGCGAAACACTCCGCGCCAAGACCGACAGGAACAGGGCGAGGCTGAGGCTGCTCCGGGGGCCGCGGCGGGAGCTCGAGGCGGGGAGCTCGGGGGCAGCACGGCGGGGCCGGACCCACCTGCACGCAGAGCTGGTACCGCTTGAAGAGCTGCCCGCAGGGGTCGCCGGCGCTGTCGCCCTTGAGGAACTTCTCCGCGAACCAGCGGTTGAAGCACTGGTCGTACTCGCGCTTGAGCTCCGTGCACGCCTCGCCCACGCTGTTCATCGCGGCGGCCCCGCCGGGCCGCGTCCGGGCGCGCCCTCCTCGTGACGCACATCCGGCGCGCGGCGGAGTGACGTCGCGCACGGGATGTGACGTCACGGCCCCGGAAAAAGGGAACGCGGGAGATGCGGGCGCTGGCGCTGGCGCGGTGGGTCCGCGCCTGGAGGGTCCCCGCCCGGGGACACAGCGGGCACGGCGGGCACGGCGCGCACCGGCCCCCGCCGCAGGTACCGCAACCCCTCTCGAGGCGGGAGGGACGAACACTGAGTGAACTTCACTGAGTTCCCCGTAAAAGCTGGAAAAGCCCTTTCAGACCCAACCGTCGCCCTACAGACAGCGGCCGGGACACGTGTCCCGGCCGCTGTCTGTAGGGCGACGGTTGGGTCTGATGGTGTCAAAGGGCTTTTCCAGCCTTAACGGTTCTGCGGTTCTTTGTACACTCCGGTTTTGCCGCGGAACGAGTTTTTAGTTAAATAAAAACCAAAAACCACACTATTAAACTTGCTCAGTTTTCCCTTTTTTTTTGTCCGGGTTTGACAGCAAAAAGTGTCGGTGGAAGTGCTGGACCACCTGGAGCACCTGGCCCTGGTGGATTTCCGTGACTCGGAGGGCGTGGAGCGGCTGCAGAAGGCGATCGAGTTTGCTGACCAGCTTCATGAAGTGAACACTGACGGCGTGGAACCCATGGATTCAGTCCTGGAGGACAGGTGATGGACCACAGCAGCCTCCTTTTATCTATTAATCTGTCAAACTGTTCACTTTTCTGACCTTTTATCCCTGGGAATCACCCTTTGCTTACAGAAATGGCCCCTTTGGTTACAGAAATGTCTTATCAGGGTTGTGTGTGGGAGAAAGATGCCACTGGCCCACGTGATCCTTATGTGTGACCACAGCAAAGGTGAACTTCAATTCCTCAGTCTGTCTTGTCATGATTGGTCTGCACACGCTGCTCCTCAGACATCTGTCAGTGGCATTCTTGGGTGCTTCAAAGTGTTCCAGTACTTGTCTCAGTGCTTACTCAGGACCAAAACCAGGTTTAGTGATAAGCTACCCTTCCTACTTCATAAAATAGCCTAAACACAACTAGTAATCTGTGTTCTTCAGGTGTCTGTACCTCAGAGAAGACGATGTGACAGAAGGCAACTGCACCAAAGAGCTGCTGCAAAATGCCAGAGAGAAAGTAGAGGAGTATTTTGTAGCCCCACCAGGTATTGACTTGTTTGCAAAAAGCTCTTAGTCTTTCTTGAATTAACCTGAGGAATATAACCTGCCATAGCTGCACTTACTTTCAGGAATCCTAGCTAATAATAGGGAAGTACTAAAATAAATGTAGCCATCTGTGTAAAACTGTGCAATTTGTTGGTCCTAAAGCAGTACCGAGGCTGATCTGACTGAAGTTACTGAACATGTCGAGCAATTCTCTACAGGAAGTCAGTCAGGATTTACTTTCCTGACTTGCTCAGGGAATTTAAGCTGCCTGAACATACTTAGAATAAACCAGAGAAGCACGTTAGTGCCAAGTTGTATAACCCAGAAGGTAACCCACTGCTGGTCTCATAAAACTTCCTTTTTGTTTTCCCTCAGGTAACATCCCTTTACCAAAGCTGGAGGAACGAGACACTTTTCTGCAGGGCTCTTAGTGACAGCCCAGAGCCCAAACACCCTTTCACTATTTTATCTGGGAAAATGAAGTTTTGTGCAGTCACAACTGAAATACCCTGACCTGTGTTTTGGTCAAAAGAAGAGCACTTGCAAGACAACTTACAGAAGAGAGAAGGTGTAAAAGTTTAGTAATGCTACTGAAATACTCAATGTCTGTGAAGCTGGAAGGCAGATGACCTTAGTGCTTTTGTTTAGCAAAATTAATTTCATGTTATTCTTGAAGATACCGAATGGCTTAAAGGCTTTAAAGAGAACATTCACAGGTAATGATTAAAAACACCATTTTTCCTCAACAACTTTGTTGGGGAAACGAGAGGTTGGAAGGCTCTATTTTTGTATTTCTCACCTGTAGCTCAACTCTGGCTCTGACCTGTCAGAAGTAACAGAGTCTGGTGTGGAGGAGGAGTCTGTGACATTGCTGAGTATCTCTGGGACATATGGAACTCAGGGTTTCATTATTGAAGAAAAGGACTTTGAGAAGACTAATCAAATATTTTGCCTGTACTGAATTATTTCCATTTTATCTCTGTTCTCCATGTCTATCTGGGTTACCTTCTGTTTCCCAGTCTGTATTTCTATCCTCATAAATTAAATAACTGGAATTGTACATAATTTGAGAAAAACACAAAAATATGTGTTCTAAAATAAAAGGTGCTTGCAAAGAAGTAGCACAGCTCCAAGAACAAAATGAGCCCCCCTGACTCTGACTGGAGAGGCCAGGAGACCATCACAGGAGGAGGTGCTGTGTAACATAACATTGTCACTGTCTCATCCTGGCAGAGGATTCTGAGGCTTCCTCATGGAATCTCCATCACTTAGAAGCAAGATAAGCCAAGGCTCACTGAGAGAAACCAGAGACCTGCTGAAAGAAAAATACTGCAGCAAACTAGAACCAGATAGTCCACACCACTCACTTTCAGGCCATAAGGGGCACAGTAAAAGGTTGAAAAACAAATGTGTTTTCCTGGGTGGTGCCCTGTCCACATACATATGGATTTAATAATCCATAATTATTTATTCCAGTTGTAACTCCATGCATTAAAAGAGATTGTATGGAATTGTCTTCAGAAGTGCTGGAAAAGGCTGAAAAATCACCAGTTCTGAGTCTGCTCTTGTGGCTCTTGAGAGCCCAACAGGAGAAGGAAAGTGGCTCCTCCATGGCTGTGCTGGCACACGTTTCCCCTGGGGGCAGAAACTCACCTTGTGACATCGTAAGTTGATGTCATCCAGTTTACACAGTGCATGTTCTGTATCTTTTTGCAGAGAAAAGCCATTACTCCCATCTCGCTGTAACCAGATTGCTGCTATGTGTCCCTTCAGCTCCTGCCAGCTGTGACAGGGGATGTCCTGAGCAGGGACTTAGAACTGTTTCTGCTGTGAACTGCATCTTCCACATCCCTGCAAACAGCAGACAATATACATTAGAGATTAATGATACATGTGCCTTGTTTCTTGACATCTCAAAAGTCCACCAAGCATAATACAAGCATCATAATTCAAAAAACACGGAAAAAATACTAAAGCCTTTGAATAATACTGGTACTAGGTTGAGCCATTGGTGGCTTGTTCTTAATACCATGTGGTCAAACTGCTTTGCTCTTTGTTATGTGCCACGTATTTAGTGGAAAACCTTGGCTGAGCTGGCTTTGCTGGTGTAAGAAATCACAGCTTCTGGGTAGGATTCACTTTCACTTGCTGTCCTCAAAGGTTGCATGTCTGGTAAGCTTTGAACTGTTCTTTTTCTGGAACTGATTTTTTCCCCCCAGATTTCACTGTCAGGAAATGAGAGCAAACACTTGTCCCACTCTTACTTGTCTAGTTACTTCATTATTTGTTTAAGCTTCCATAATATACACACACACATATTTGCATATGCATGAAACATGTAATCACTATGATACCTGAATTCTTTCAAGGGTATTGAAGTAAAGCCTGTATTTAACCCCACTAATCAAATCCTCTGCAAAGCTGTAATGCTGTATTAGTGTTTTAGTCTTGGGCTTTTCAAGATTCAGACCCTGCAATTGCTGAAGATTTACAAATATACAAGCTCAGCCTAAAAGTAATTTAGGATGCATATATAAATCATGACAAGGAAAGACTCAATCGTGTTAGCAGGTAATTCCCAGTTTGAGAAATTCCTCCTTGGAATTCCATTTTGGCCTTATCCTTTTGACCATCAGAGAGAATGGGGACAATATTATTTACATAGAAAAAGGGAGAGGAATTTGAGAGTGAACTGCATGGCTGCAGGAGCTTCCAACCCAAAATAGCATCAGGTAACTATTTTAAAAGCAAACCAACAATTTGGATAACATGATCCCACATTCCCAATGCTAAGCTTAAAACTGCCAGTTCAGTGCTGCTCCCACACACTCCGGTGCGAGAACAGACTGCCTGCTGCTTGTTCCCCACAGCCCAAACTGCATTTAAAGTGGAAAACACACATTTCCTTAATGGAGGGGTTTGCTGCAACTTCACCACTAATGAGGGAATTACAGCCCTGACTCAGACACCTGCAACCACCAAAACAGAAATGCTGGCAGGGGCTGGATGGAGCTGCCTGTGGGGCAGAACATGTCAGTGCCTGAGCCTGCCCTTGGCAGGTCTGACGGGGTAGATGCTGAGCCCCCCAGGATGCTGCTGAGCCCCACTGGGCCCTGGTTGCACCCTGAGGGTGACACAAGGCCCCCATCGTGTGCTGGTTCACCTGCTTTCACTGCAGGGCCCCAACCCACAAGTGGAGCATATGTTTCCTCTGGAGACCACGGAGAGAACTTGACTCAGACCTGCCAAGATTTTTCCACCCCTGTAAATCTGTAGATATAAAACTGGATTAGAAGCCCTCGCATGCGGATTCCAGGTTTACAAAGAAAATGTCAATGTGGAGACTTCTTCAGTTTTACAGAAAGAAGATGGTAGCTGTTTTATTGCTAATAATGATTATTCTATGTTTTGATAGTAACTGGAAGCCCTGGAAAAAAATCCCTATTAATACAGCGGTATGGTGTGCAACAAAGAGCAAAAAAATACCTCTCCTGCAAAGTGCTTACAATCTAACCTCCATCTGCAAGAGGAATCTCATGATATGCCTTATCCAGTTTCCTTCAGCACCTCCTCTACCCCAGCTATCATCTCCTGCGTGCATTTGTTCTGCCTTCCCCTGCAGCTCTGCCCTGGGGGAAACGATACTTTTATATTCTTGATTAACAAGTAGGGCTCTAAAGTCTCTCTTTAAAGTCCTGTATCTTGGGCTTTAATGTTCCCCATTAACGACGTGTATCTCACCCACACTGACATTTCCTGCAGTCGTCATCACATCTGTTTCCTCAGCCAACCATTTCTTAATAAATGCACAGAAATTTGCCTGCAGCTACCAAACACAAGCGCCTCCTCAGAGATTCATGGGTGTTTCTGAAGTTTAGTGTAAGCACTGGGAAGACTGTTAAATGGTTCAGTCCTGTCAGCACAAAATTGTCCAGTACTCAAACAACCACTGCTAGTGCTGCAGATACTAAAGACTGTTCTGTAAATTAATTACTGGCTGTGGCCCCAAGACCATTCAGAGCTTCTTCACGTTGCTAGCACACAAGCAAAGCTGTGAATTGCATCTCTCCTATTTGGAATGCTAAAACCTGGGAGCCAGAAGTTATTCCTGAGATACTCTAGTGTGACAAAAGTGTTACATTATCCAGTTTCGATATTTTTGGGGGTGGTATATTTTTTCTGAGGTTGTCTCAGAGCTTGCAAAAGCAAAGGGTTGCTTGCAGTTATGCTGCTTTTGCTGTGAACGACACTGAGCAGGCAACTATACTGTACTAATATGAAAAAATATTTGCATTTCAGGTGAGGTGGATGACTGCTCTTGAGGGTACAAAGAAATGGGAGTCCTACCAACCAGTATTTGAAAACCTCTTCTAAGTCATCCTGTGCTGTTTGCTATGGACGTGGTTCCTGTTATTAACAGATCACCAGCTCTGGAAGACTCAACAGCGATGTTTTATCTGCTGACAAGAGCATAAGCAGAAAGTGCCCCAGGGAGAGTGAAACTAACTAAACAGAGCACTCAGGATCTCCCAAAACATCTTGCTTCATTTAAACAAACAAACAAAAAAACCCCCCAAAACCAACCAAGCAAAACAAAACCCAAACCAAACACAAACAAAATGTGGCAAGAGTGGCAAGAAACGGTGAGCTCTGCAAAAGATGCCATAAAAGAGACTTGAGAAGTCTGATAGGTTCAGTTCACTTCATGAACAAAGTTTGGAGCTGACTTGATCATACTCAGTAAACATGGGTAAGAGATTTCTCTGAGGTCATTTACTCTGAATTGAAAACAGCTGAAAACAGACACATGATCAGGACATGGTCAGAACAGGACAGATGATCAAGTGCCATTTACAAGCTATGGAACTCCTTCCTTTGACAGGGGTGGGCTTTGCTCTCAGTAAAGGGCATATTACTGAAAAAACTATCCCAGATAATATCCCAATATTATTTCAGTAATATCCCATATTACTAAAAGACCTATTCCCAATAAGAGCTTGTTTCAAAAGAGAAAGAAAGTCTGTTGCAGAGATTACTGGGTTAAACTCACTGTCTCGGTGATCCAGGTTGGGGCAAGTAATAAAATGGCTTTTGGGGTGCACATATCAACCATGGAAAGGTGCTTTACAGAAGCTGGTGGACACAGTACAATTCCTTGGAGGCTGAGGGTACTTCAAGCAACAAGTTTTTTGCAGAGAATCACCAGACGACGCCAGACAGAATCACAGAAAAAATGAGGTTGGAAAAGACCTCTGGGATCATCGAGGCCAACCTGTGACCCAACAGCACCGTGTCAACTAGACCAGGGCGCTCAGTGCCGCGTCCAATCTTTCCTTGAACACCTCCAGGGACGGCGACTCCACCACCTCCCTGTGCAGCCCGTTCCAGTGTTCGATCACCCTTTCTGTGGAGAAACGTCCAACCTCAGCGTGCCCTGGCGCAGCAGACGGGTAGCACGGGAGGCAGGACCAAATCCACAGGCCCATCCCAGCGGGTGCCGGCAGTGTGGGGGTGCTCCTGCTCCCCCCTCACCCCTGCGGTCGCCATGGCAACGGACGCGGCGCGGGGCATCCCGGGCCGCAAGACAACGCCGGGGTAAAGCCCTGCCGGGCGCCGCGCCGCGACCAATGGACGCTCGGGGGCCGGCGGCGGTGGCCAATGGGCGCTCGGGGGCCGGCGGCGCTGACCAACGGCTGGCCAATGGGCGCGGAGGGGGCGGGGCCGGGGCGCTTCGAGGCGCGCACGGCTCAGAGCGCAGCGCCGTTCGCTCCGCACCGCGCCGGCCCCGCAGCGCCCAACGGTGAGCGACGGGTGCGGGGTCCCCGGGGACACTCGGCCACCCCGGTACACCGGCGGCTCCCCTGGCACAGGCGCTTCCCCATTCGCCGCCTCCCTTTCCGCGGACCCCTGGCTCTGCCCGCGGGACCCTTCCCTTGCAGCCGCGCGGGGCTCCGAGCCCTTGGCAGCGGGGCCGGGCTTGGGTCGCCTCCGTCGGCGGGGAGAGGCCGTCGGGGCCGGGCGATGGAGCGGCTGCGCTGGGCTGGGCTGGGGAGGGCCAGGGGGGCGGCGAGGCTTGTGTGGGTCCGGCTGGAGAGCGGGTGCTGAACGGGACCCGGCATTTCAGCCGCCGCTGCTCGGGCTGTGCCCGGGGCTGTGCCCGTGCCCGACACACCCGGCAAAGCGCTGCCCGGCCCCGGGAGCTCGCTGGGAGTGACGGTACAGGTGACTCTGGCAGGTGCTCCTGCAAGTTTGAATTCTCTCCTTCTTCTCCCAAAGCAGGCAATCATGAGCGATCGGAAGGCAGTGATCAAAAATGCGGACATGTCAGAGGAGATGCAGCAGGACTCGGTGGAATGTGCTACTCAGGCCTTGGAGAAATACAACATCGAGAAGGACATCGCTGCTCACATAAAGAAGGTAAATGTTGGCTTGTAACGTGCTCATGAAAAATCAATCAGGGAGAATGCTGCTGGGCAAGTAGCTCTAGAGAAACAAGTTCTAGACACACTAGATAATCAAGTTGGACTTTCTCTCTCTATGTTCCTTTCTCCACTCTTTATGTGGACCTTTTTAGGTCCTTCTGCTTTACTATGGTAGTGCCTTATGCCTTTTCTGCCACTGTCCCATTGTCCAGGTGGGCAGATTGGTAGCTGTCCCTGTGACTGATGAGCTGGTACAAAACACAGGCTCTATATGGAGCCTGTTTGAGGAGGGGTGGTTTGCCAATCGCGTAATAAGTGGTTTTGGTTTTTGCCCTTTCCCCCTACATGTAAGACAAGCTGTTCATACGAGTACCGAACAGATGGTTCATAGCTTACAGTTTGTCACATTTTCTCTCTTGACTCCTACTGGGAGCCTGACTGAGCTGCAAGTATTTGAAGGGTTTGTTTGAGCAGAACAGGAACCTCTTCCATGTTCTCAGAAAAACCTCTTCAGTTGATGGCTGTTAGGTACTGCACTATATAACCACTGACTGCATGAGATTACTCACAGTACACCTGTACACAGGAGTTTATTTCTAAGTGGTAGCAGGCTCCTGATGGCAGAGTGTTGGAAGAATATGGTCTTGTGACCAGATATCAAGGATGTGGCAGAGAATTTCCCAGCAAGTGTCCTTTCAGCATCCTTATTGTAAACAGCTAATGAAATCAAAATACTGGTTTAATCTGAGGTTCAGAACAAGCAGTGAGGCTCTCAGAAGTTATGGTTTGAGATCATGGTGTGACTTTGGGGTAAAAGTTACTTCACCAAACATATGTTTTAAGCTTATTCCTGCTCTGCTTGGAAGCACTTTTTTTTTTGGTATGACTAAGCAGCAGATGAGTTATAAAGTGACAGATGATCCTTGCGCTTAGGAGCATATGCTGCTCCTTAATTGCCTCCTTCCAAAAGTGATACTTGTTAACAAGTGACATATCATTGCAAAAAAAAAAAACCACCCAGAAAACCTGTTAGACAATATTAGTATAATTACCACAAAAATGCTGACTTTCTAGTTCTCTCTTCTGTAGGAATTTGACAAGAAATACAATCCCACGTGGCACTGCATCGTGGGAAGGAACTTTGGCAGCTACGTGACTCATGAGACCAAGCACTTCATCTACTTCTACCTCGGCCAAGTCGCTATTCTTCTTTTCAAGTCTGGTTAGAACCACGGACTGTTACTGAAACTTGCACCTGGGTACAGGATCTGCACAGGATCTCCCACCTTCAGCCTTCCTGGGGAAACAGGCCTTGATCTCCAGGTCTTTTGTTGTATTGTTAATGGTCAGGGATTTTGCTGTAGCAGCTGGTATTTTCATTGTGGCTATATAAAAAAGCAAAAATGTCTTCCTTGTATTTATTTTCTTTCAAAAGATTGCTTCTTTGCTAATAAAACTGTTGGAACAAGTTTATCCTTTAAGAGTTTTCTTTACCCACTGCCCTCTTGCATTACTCTCTTTATTGCAGTGTGAATGAAGGATGAGCATCCCCACCCCTATTCCCACCTAGCCCCAAATCCATAATTTCTTAGGCAACCTTCTTACAGAGGATTGATTTAAGTGGAAAAGAGTTGATGCAGAGCCCTTTTATTTCACAAGCCTTTCATTTGCCTTTGAAAGAAGTAAAGGAGTCATGGGAAAACATCCTTAAACTCCACATGACAGAGATAATAACAGCTTCATAAAAATCCATAGTTACTTCATAAATCCAAGTTCTCATGGGTATATCCTCCTTGAAGCTTAGTACAAAAGGCATCTTATTGGAAGAGTAGTCAGCCTATTTCTGTGTCCAAATCCCACTGGCAACTGATGTTGCTTCACTTGTTGGCACTGCTCAGTTTTGGCCGTGTCCTTTACATTGCACTTGAAGGGAAATGCAAGTGTAAGAAATGCCACAGGAGTCACTCCTTCCACATGTTTCTTGAAGGAAAAAAGGTAGCTGGTGTTCTGGGTCTGGCTGCTGAGCAAGTATCTGCTGCACAAGTTCTTAACACTCTTCTTCAATCCTCATACTGTTAAAATTCCACAGCTTTCACATTCTTCATGAAAATTACACCTCCTGTGTTTTGCTACATAGTAGACTCACAGTTTGAAACCTGAGTGAATGGCGACAATGCCAAAGTTTAAATTCTCATAATCCACTTTGAAAAAACCTGCGTCTTCTATCATTGCCTTCAGCTCCTCCTGAAAAAGAAGTGCCATAATTTTAACAACTCGAAGGCCTGTGAGCCAGTAGCTGCAAGGCTGTGCTGGGATCATGTTTTATGTGTTAGGAGTTCAGGGGAATCCTGTCTCACCTGAGGAGGGAACCGCCGGATGCTCTCCACCAGATACTGGTAAGACTTCCAGTCACCAGCAATGACCTCACCCAGAACAGGGATAACTTGGAAACTGTAGAGATCATAGAGCCTGCACACACAGACAACAAATGCAAATGAATACAAGGAAGTTTAAAAACCAACCCTCTCCAACACAAGCTGGTCTCTGTACCACTATGCTGTGCAGTCTGTGTCTGATTTTAAAAGTGCACAAAGAAGAGGCCTCAAAGTGTCTCCATCTCTTATTGTGGCTGAGCACAAATAAGAGAGCCTTGTGATGTGGCATAAAGTGCCACCATGTTCTTACCTGGAAAGAAGAGGGTTGCTGACATGACTAAATTCAAGGCAGAGAAATCTTCCTCCTGGTTTCAGCACACGATAGGCCTCTTCAAGAGCCTGAGACAAAGCAGATGTGATAAGTTTGTTTCTGTAGAACAGCACCTGCCTATTATCATGGCATGTGATATTATCATGCAACTCAGATGAACTGAGGGAAGTAAAGAGTACCCTGACTGGCAATCTGTAATATTTTATGTGGAGCAGCATCCCAAGACAAGTAAAAAAAACCCAAACCCAAACATACAACAAACACAAAGCGCAAACACTCTCGATGTTACACAAATAGATTTATACGAGGCTTTGTGTCAAAACTTGATGTCGGGTTGCCAATTTTTCTTTTTCCCTACTCCCACTGATGAATGTTTGTTGGCAGAGCTCTTGTAATTACAGACCAAACCCAAAAGGGTGACTCACCTACAAGAAACTGAAAAAGAAAAAAGGGCACGATACATTTTTTTTTTTAAATCGAAAGAAAAGATTTTACTGAGGCACACCCAAAAGATCAAAGAAGGAATGATACTGGGTTTCGGATGAGCAATGTGTAAGAACAGGAAGGAAGGAGAAGGAAGAAGAAAATCTTTGGCTACTTCGAAAATTCCATCCTATATCCAAAACAAAATACCTAAGAAGAATCAAGAAAAAATTTTCTTTACAACTGTATGTTCTTTCATGCAAGAGCACAGCAGAGTCGTATTCCAGCAGCTCTGCAGGTTGCTTGGCTTCAACTGTCCTGTTTCTAAGGAGGGGGACACAGACAGTACACATACATGACAGGAGCTCTGCAAAAGAATTGGCAGCTTGGGTGTTTTGTATCAGGTCTCCAGGGAACTCTGCCACCAGACTCTTGTATCCATGAAGGCAAAGAGCCTGTGCTTTGGAAAGGTGCAGACAAAGTACCAGGAAAATCCATCCACATTAACTTCCAAGGCATATGGTCCAAGGTGGTTACACCTGCCACAGAAGGAGCTTTGCCAAGGTTGTAACACACTGCTCCAAAACACACACAACTAGTCCACCTAGACAGGTGATCTAACCTATCTTTACCCCCACGACAGCTTGTCCTCCTCAAAGGATAGACACTGTTTAGAACAAAGGGCACTACTTATCCTAATTAAGATCATACTTGTTTTTCACAGGAAGCTCTACCACCAGCCAGTGTAAAGACACTGAGCAGAAATGGGCAGAACAGGTCAGCTAACAGCAGTGGGGGCAGCAGCCAGCTGCTTCCCACCCCGCTCTGGAAGCTCTGCTGGCTCAGACAGAGAAACAGAAGAGAACAGGAATTGTTGGACCCACGGAGGGTGGGATGTAGATCTGGTACTTCAGAAGATTTGAGACATGCAGACTGACTGCATTGTGCATGTGTAGATCCAGCCATGCCATAGGTCAGGAGAAGGTGGGGAATGACTGCAGCATCCAGGCCCTTTGCCTTAGGAAGAGATCGTGTGGCTTGTTAAGCTGGAAGGATTGGGTGCAACTGGTATAAATCTATCTTTTTATGGCAAAGGTGGGGCATTTAATTGCATCTCCACAAGTTGCACACCACATGCCACTTCCTTTAAATGTTTCAGGAGTAGACTATGATCTTCCTTTATACAAAGGAGTTCCTCCTTTTCTTCCTCTGCTGAATAAAAACCCCTCAGATGAATGATAAGGACCCCATGTCAGGATACACTACAGCAACTTACCAAATCAATACGAGTCACATTTCGGATTCCAAAGGCAATTGTGTAAACATCAAACATATCATCATCAAAGGGCAACTCTTCAGCATTCCCAAGTACCCAGGACAAGCCTGTAGTGAAAGACAAGTCACAGAACTGAACTCAAGACTGCTCCAGAAAGACTAGAACTTACCTATCCTAGAAAAAAATTGATTCTTTTAAAGGTGATATTTAAAACAAATGTTTCCACTTTGCATTTTTGTTGGAGGAAAGACATCTTGGCCTATACACAGGAACCTTTCAAGGCCCTGTACTATACCACTCGCTGTGTTTCACGACTGAGTAGTTAATTTTGCAGATCAGCCAAAACATTGTTCTGTATATACCTATACATTTAATACGATTCAGTTTCTTTGAACATTATTTGCATATGCTCTAACTCTGGGAAGTTTCATAGGCTCACAATATCCTTTAGTTCTTGCATTTTTTACTTGCTATCTTGATTCCTAAAATACACGTTATAAGATCTTTAGTCATTCTAGGGCTGAGCTCTTTTGCAGCTCAGTAACACCAGATTTGTCAGCACAGATACTAACAGCAGGTTTTGATTGTTTAATTTTGAAGGACAGCTGGGTATCAGACCTCATGGACACTTCCATATTTGTTCTGAAAATTCAAGTATTATTCAAGAGAATCACTGTACACCTGAAGTGTAATCCTGAAGTGGTGATCACCTGATGCATCAAATTCTTGCTATCAGGGACGCTGCTGACACGGTACAATGCATGACTTACCTTCAGAGTAGCCAAGGTGCTGTGCTTTCTGCTTCCCAACTTTTAACATTTCTCTGTTAATGTCACAGACCACCACCTGGGAATCCCCGAGAGAGTCAGATTTGTCTTCCTGGTAATTCTCAAAAATTTCCTGCCATGACAAATTCTGATGGTGCTTGAGCTTCCTCTGGAGCTGCCGTTCTCGTACGGCACGAACATAATTAATGAATCGAAAGGCAATGTCACCTGCAGTCGGTTTAAAACAAAGATTCACATTTGGGAATGTTTTCTGACTCCAGGAAATCGAAACATAAGGCTTTGAACATCAAATTGAGTTAATATTTATTTTGAGTCAAATATATTAATAAAACAACCCCCCACACACTGTATATACACACAGAGTATATATATATATATATATATATAAAAAGGGAATATATTGAAAGCAAAGAGTTAGTGACTTTCTACAAATATAGTTTCCCACAACATATCATGGCAGTACTACAACACTTTCAGACCCCTGGAGCAAGATATTACAAAACACAAAGAAGTTAACTCTTAACCCTTCTCTGGGAAAGTCAAGTAGATGCCTCACTGGTTTTAAAGACAGGAACTGACGGAAGAAAAAAAAAAAAGCTGGGCAACTTAATTCTGAGCACTCAAACAGCTGAAAACCAGCGTGGCATTGTCATGTGGAACTCACTAAAATTATTTACCTGTTCCTCCAGCAACATCAAGAAGAAGTGTTCCTGGGGAAGGGTTCATTTTATGTACCAGGATATCCTTCCACACACGATGAATTCCTAGAGTCATGGAATCATTCATCACATCATATTTCTTGGCCACGCTTTCAAATACTTGGTAAACTGCAAGGAAAGGACATGAGAACGAGATGAGATGCAATTTACTTAAAAACGCTCATGTCGAAGTAACCTGTGTGTTGTATTGCCTCGCTGAGGTCTGTCACCACGTGGAGGTGAAAAAAACAACCTGAAAACTCATCACAAAAAAAAATAATTAAAAAAAAATTGAAAAAATCGAATCCTGCTTTGCCCGTTGCCTGACAAAGGTCTCTTTGGAGACGCAGCCTTCCCGAGCCGAGGGAAGCGCGGAGCAGGTGACATTATTCACAGGAGTATTCATTCACAGGGATACCCTTCACGGAGGCTCCCGGTAACGGGCAGCCCCAAACACACCCCGGCACCCCGGAGACCCATCACCGCTCGGAGCCGGGCCCAGCCCGCCCGCTGCCGCCGCCCTCACTCTTCTCCCTCCTCTCCTCCTCCGTGACGCTCTGGAAGCCGAAGTGCATCTCCGGGCCCGCGGCCAGACCGCGGAGCGCCCGCGGGGCCCCGCGGACACGGGAGAGCAGCGCCCGGCAGCGGCACCGGCACAGCCGCACCGCCGCCATCTTCCGCCGCCCCCGGGGCGGGACCGGCGCCGCGGCATCCCGGCATTCCGGGAGCCGGGAAGCGCCGCGCCCCGCTCTTCCGACCGGCACGAGGGTTGTGCCGGGCGCCGTCACTGAACCTCCTCGCTCCGTGCCACCGGGTGGTTCGCTGGGAGGGCAAATGTGATGAGGGAAAAAGAAAAAAAAAAAAAAAACAACAAAACAACAAACAAATGAAAACTGAGCAAAGTTGCGGCTGGAGAAGGGAAGGTTGCTGGAGTACTCAGAGCACCTTCCAGTAGGGGAAGGGGCCTCCAGGGAAGCCGGAGAGGGACTCGCGGTCAGGAACTGGCAGTGGGAGGACAAGGGGGAATGGGTACAAACTGAAAGGGGGGGAATTTAGGTTAGATGTTGGTCATTCTTTACTGTGAGGGTGGGGAAACACCGGAACAGGTTGCCCAGAGAAGTTGTGGCTGCCCCATCCCTGGCAGTGTTCAAAGCCAGGCCTTGAGCAACCGGGTCCAGTGAGAGGTGTCCCTGCCCATGGCAGGGGGAGGTGGGACTAGGTGATCTTTAAGGTCCATTCCAACAACATTCTGTGAACCCCCAAACCCACCACAGCCCTCACGGCTTACTTGAATCATTTTGCAAATAGTTTCCTTTAACTTTTCTCTCTTTATTTTTTCTTCAGATTTTTTATTTTTCAGTTTCCTAGGTTAAAGTCAAGCCTCATGGGGAGCAGGAGGAAGGGTTTGTGGGTTCTGATAAGCAGCAGGGAGGAGTGAAAGGTGCCTCTATTCCTGTCAGGAGCATTAGGACACATTAGGGACCTTTTCTGCCTTTTTTTTTTTCTTTTTCCAAGGCCTGCCTTGCTTATCACTTTATTTGAATCATCCAGGAATGCTGCCAGCTTTGTAGATACAAAGAAGTTACCTAACCCATTCTCAGGAGAGATGACATCACATGGTTAAAGCCAGCCCAGAGACTGCATTCCCTGGGCATGAGCTGGGCTCCCTTGCCAGGACCTCCCTGCCACGTTGGGACTTTTAGCTTTGTCATCAGACTCCACCATGATTTTATATCTTTGTCATATCATAATTTTTAACTTTACACTCTTTGTGGCAGGATGCCCTCCAAAGCATCATGTCTGTTTTTTGGGGTTGGTTTTGCTGGGTGTTTTTCTCAGCTATATGGAGAGGTGATCTTTGCCTACCAGAGCCATGGCTGGGACAGCCCCTCTCACGCTGCAGTCACAGCTGCTGCTGTCCAGCCACGTTCGCAGAACCACAGAATGGGTCAGGCTGGAAGGGACCACAGTGGGTCATCTGGTCCAACCTCCCTGCTCAAGCAGGGTGATCCCAGAGCACATGGCACATGGATTGTGCCCAGACGGTCCTAGAATATCTCCACTGAGGGAGACTCCACACTCTCTCTGGGCAACCTGTTCCAGTGCTCAGTCACTGTACAGTAAAAAAGTTCTTCATGTTCAGGTGGAACTTCCTGGGCATCAGTTCCTGCCCATTTCCTCTTGTCCTTTATCAGGGCACCACTGAGCAGAGCCTGATCCATCCTCTTGGCACCCTCCGTTAGATATTTACACACATTAATGAGGTGCCCTCTTGGTTGTCTCAAGGTTCAACAGGTGCAGCTCTCTCAGCCCTTCCTCATAAGAGTCCCTCCAGTCCCTCAGTCATCCTTGTTGCCATCCACTGGACCTGCTCCAGGAGCCCCGTGTCTCTCTTGTCCCAAGGAGCCCAGAATTGGACACAGCACTCCAGATGTGCCTCACCAGGGCTGAGCAGAGGGGCATGATCCCCTCCCTGACCTGCTGGCAACGCTCTTCCCAATGCATCCCAGGATTCTGTTGGTCTTCTTGGCCCCCAGGGTACACTGCTGGCTCAGGGACAGCCTGCTGTCCATCAGGACCCCCAGGTCCATCTCTGTAGCCGGTCGGCCCCCAACCTGTACCGGTGCTCGGGGTTATTCCCTCCCCTCCTTCCTTCAGGCAGCTCGGCCGCGAAGAAAGAAACAAGGCGATGGGGAAGGGCTGCGCACGGCCTGAGAACCACCAGCCCTGGCCTGCCCTGGGCTATGCTTTCCCGGTGGGGCTCCAGGGCGGCCCGAAGGCCGGGCCTAACCCAAAGCCAGGCCCTCCGCGCAGCGCCGCGACCGCCCGTCGCCATGGGAACCAGGCGCGGCCGCAAGGCATGCCGGGCTGAAAGAAATTGCTGCGGCAAAACCCTGCGAAACTGCCGTACTGCGACCAATGAGCGCTCGGGGTGCTGGCGGAGGTGACCAATGGCTGGCGGCCCGATCGGAGGGGGCGGGGCTGGGGGCGCTCTGAGGCGCGGGCGGCGCGCGCGGGTCGGTTAAACAGCGGCGGCGGCGGAGCCGAGTGCGTGTGTCGCTGCTCACCGCGCCGGGCCCGCTCCCGCCCCGCCCCGCTCCAGCCCCGCGGCGCACACCCGACGGTGAGCGGAGCGGCGTGAGGGTCTCGAGCGCTGGGGAGGGGCCGCTCCCGGGAGGGACTGGGTCCGGCTCGGGCACCGAGTCTGGGAAGTCTTGGGGCTGAGCACCCCAGCGGCTCCCCCGTGCTCAGGCCCTTCCCCAGACCCCGCTTTTCCCGCATCCCCGGCACTGCCCGTGGGACCCTTCCTTGGCATCGGGGCCGGGCTTGAGTCGCCTCGATCGGCGGGGAAGGGCCAGGAGGGCGGCGAGGCTTGTGTGGGTCCGGCTGGAGAGCGGGTGCTGAACGGGACCCGGCATTTCAGCCGCCGCTGCTCGGGCTGTGCCCGGGGCTGTGCCCGTGCCCGACACACCCGGCAAAGCGCTGCCCGGCCCCGGGAGCTCGCTGGGAGTGACGGTACAGGTGACTCTGGCAGGTGCTCCTGCAATTTTGAATTCTCTCCTTCTTCTCCCAAAGCAGGCAATCATGAGCGATCGGAAGGCAGTGATCAAAAATGCGGACATGTCAGAAGAGATGCAGCAAGATGCTGTGGAATGTGCTACTCAGGCCTTGGAGAAATACAACATCGAGAAGGACATCGCTGCTCACATAAAGAAGGTAAATGTTTGCGTGTAACGTGCTCATGAAATCTCTATGCACATGAAAAATCAATCAGGGAGAATGTTGCTGGGCAAGTCACTCTAGAGAAACAAGTTCTAGATAATCAAGTTGAACTTTTTCTGTAGGTTGGTGTCCATATGTTCCTTCCCCCCACCCCTGTACATGGACCTTTCTAGGTCCTGCTTTTCTCTTGTAGTATTTTCTACTTAGGCCTTTTCTGCCACTGTGCCATTGTCCACGTGAGCAGAGTGGCAGCTGACTGTCCCTGTGACTGATGAGCTGGTACAAAACACAGGGGCTCTATTGAGCTCTCCTACAGTTTTCCTGAGAGGAAGCCAGTTTTCCTTGGTTTCAGTTGTATTGAACTTAATCTTAAGGATCTGTTTACAGTTCTTGCCAGCTAGGTCAAAAATTGCAGGGGAAAGTAGTTTTCTGCAAATCTACTGTAATCTCACCTCTCATATTTTAGTGATATAAGGAAAAAAGAAAACCACCAAAAAAATCCTCATGGTGTGGATTATCTGTTGTTTGCAACATCTGTGTTGTCCTTTATGTAGGATTAACAATACAGGAGAAAGATCTAGTTCAGATTATATATCCTGCTTCGTCAGCTCGGGGGAATGGAGAAATCAAAGTGCGTCAGTAGAAGTTAAACTGATCTGAGTGGAAGAATTGTTGAAATGTTAAGATCTATTGGACTGAAACTCTCTGGAGTGAACTGCTTGGCATTGGAAGCTAAATTTGCTCAAGTCTTAGTCTGCAAGCTGTGAGTTTTCACACAGATATGTTGAACTTTTACCGAACGCTGGAAGAAGGCCTCAAGAGCTTGGTCAGGCTGGAAGATAAGGAAGTTATAACTGTCAGCAGAAAACACAACGTTGGAGATAGGAAACAGGCTGCCCAGAGACAGTGAAAAGAATCCAGACCCTAATATTATTGGTCCAAACTGTTTTGTGGAAGGTGGGAAGCTGAGATTGGGAGTGTGTAATTGCCCAGGGACTTCTTTGTTTGGGGTCCCTCTATGAAGGCACCCAGCTTGAGCTTTTCTATTGCTGCACCTTACTGGACTTAAAGCCTGAGGCTCTGCTCCAGTACAGGAGGGGTGGAGATACTTCGAAAATACAGGATACCTGGGGTGGAGGAGCTTAACATAAAAACCAACTCAACTAAGCAGCATGATTACTTCCACTAGAAAAATACTCATTTGCTATGACCACAATACAAAAGGCTTTTTTTTCTCCAGATGCAGGAACTATCTATGAAAGTAGAAAAGAGAGAGTTTAATACTTTTCAGGTATTTTTTTGTAGCAATTACTGAGAATTCATACAGTATTTGTTTGAAATGTGTGTAAAGCATGACTTCTTAGACTTGTTGATCATACTGGTGTTACAGAGCATGTGGCAGAGAACTTTCCCTTTAGCACAATGAAGTCTAAATTATGGCTTTGTCTCTGTGGGTACAAAATTAGCAGTGAAGCTTTTACTCGAGGGCTGTAGATTCAGATCGTGGTATGAATTATGGGGAGAGAAAGACTAGTTTCTCTGAACAAAAGTGATGTTTTAAACTTACACAAAAACTCCACAGCTCTTCTTATCTGAGCAGTAGTACCTGAGTAAGCAGCAGGTGAACAATAAGATGTAAATAAGATAATCCCAGTACTTAAGAGCAGCTATTCTTCCTTGCCGCGCTCAGAAAGTGAATACCTATCAGAAGAGTTCTTAATTTCTAGCGATCTTTTTTGCAGGAGTTTGACAAGAAATACAATCCCACTTGGCACTGCATCGTGGGAAGGAACTTTGGCAGCTACGTGACTCATGAGACCAAGCACTTCATCTACTTCTACCTCGGCCAAGTCGCTATTCTTCTTTTCAAGTCTGGTTAGAACCACGGACTGTTACTGAAACTTGCATCCAGTTACAGGACTCTGACTAGTTACTGCAGCCTTCCTGAGGACACAGGCCTTGATCTTCAAGGGCAATGGCAGGGATTGTTATAGCAGATGATGTTACATTGTGGATATAAAAAGGAAAAGTACCAAAAAGTCTTCCTTGTATTTATTTTTTTTAGAAGGCTCCTCCTTTGCTAGTAGAGCTGTTGGAGCAGTTTTTCTTTTGAGAGTTCTATAGCCATCTACTGTATTTCCCCATTACTGCTAGTGCTATGCAAGTACTGACAGTGTTTAGTTCTTTATGTTCCAAGCCTCTCTTATTCTTATTTTACTTTTTAAAAATAATTTTTCCTCTCTTGTTTTGCTGGATGTGCTGCCCCAAAGCCTGAACTGTTTCTTTTCCTGCTGTCTTTGGAGAAGCGCTTTGGATAATAAAAGACAAGATCTCCAGCCAGGTCACTGTTTCTGGCCCATTTGTGCTGTCGTCGTGGCGGTGGGTGACTGGGGCCGGGTGAGGAGCGGGATCTGGGCTCGGTGTGTGGGGCAGCGGTGTCCCGGGTCCCGCCGCTCCCGAGGACTACGAGTCCCGTGGTGCCCGCGGGACCGGCTCCATCCGCGTCCGGCCACTGCTGCGAGCGACTCGTCGCCATTACCGGGCACAGGCTGTGATCCCGGGCACGGAGCGGAGCTGCCCCCGGCAGCAGCTGCCGGAGCCCCAGGGCGGTAAGAACCGGGTGGGGGCGGCGGGGCTTGGAAGGGCTCGGGCGGGGCTTGTGTCAGTCCCGGCTGGAGAGCGGGGGCTCGACGGGACCCGGCATTTCAGCCGCCGCTCCTCGGGCTGTGATTCTGGGAGCTGCTCCTGTAACTTGAATCCTCTGCTACTCGATACAGCCATCCATGGGCAATCAGGCAACTGTGGATATAGACATGTCCAAGGAGCAGCAACGTGCTGGGCAATGTGTCATTTTGGCCGCAGAGAAATAGAATATTGAAATAGAAATCACAGCACTTATAAAGAGAATGAATGTTTGGTTGTAATTATCCTTTTGTGAATACTATCCACAATAGAAGTCAAGCAGGGTGGGTGCTGTGACACTATAAAAGCTAAATTCCGTGGTCACAAGATACTTTGGACTTTTCCTGTGGGCTGATGTTACCTCTCAAAGAAATCTCTTCCCAAATCCAGAATATCTGAATACTGAGCTAAATGCATGCGTAAGGCAATAACCCAAAGCTGCACAGAGGGTCGCTGTGGTTGGGACTGGACTCTGTCAGGGGCAAGTGGGAGCTACAACAGCCCTTGGCCTGGGTTGAAGGCAGTCTGTTTGTCCTATGGCCAACTCACGGTGACTTGCTGCAGGCAAGGACTGTATGGGAAGATGTGTGGAGCCTGGAAGGTAAGCTCAGTGTCCTCTGTGTGTTTCCAGTAACCACAGTCCCAGCTGACAGCAGGTCTCTTATTGAGACGCTACTCAAAGACTCCTCCCCGGGTGGGATCAAAGCTTTTAGTCGGGCTGGAAGTAAGGGAGGGCGCCCAGTTGGGCTGTGCTTCTACAGCAAATCGCTCAGCCGAGGGGCCCCAGGAGCGCTTTACCCGAGTCCCGTTCCTGTTCATTGCAGCGTCCTCAGTATTACAGCTGTTTTAGGCGGCGCTCAGGCCGCAGCCGGTGTTCCTGGGGGTGTCCCCGGTGTCCCTGGGGGTGTCTCCGGTTACCGCGGCCGCTCGGCCGACGGCGTCCCCGTCGCCATGGCAACGGGAGGGCGGCACGTCGTACTCGGGAAACGCCCCCCCCACCAGCCGCTTCTGGCCAATGAGCGTCCGAGGTGCTGGTGACGGTGACCAATGGCTGTCGGGTGGCGCGGAGGGGGCGGGGCCGAGGCGTGAGGGGCGCTTTGGGCCCTCTCCCGGCTCTGCTTTTTCCGCATCCCTGGCTCTGCCGGCGGGTCCATTCCTTGGCAGCGGAGCCGGGCTTGGGTCGCCTCCGTCGGCGGGGAAAGGCTGTCGGGGCCGGGCGATGGAGAAGCTGCGCTGAGCTGGGGAAGGGCTGGAGAGTGGCGGGCCTTGTGTGGGTCCGGCGGGAGGGCGGGTGCTGAACGGGACCCGGCATTTCAGCCGCCTCTGCTCGGGTTGTGCCCAGGGTTGTGCCCGTGCCCGACACACCCGGCAAAGCGTTGCCGGGTCCCGGGAGCTCGCTGAGAATGACGGTTTAGTTGACTCTGACAGGTGCTCCTGCAGCTTGGAATGCTTTTTTGTTTATTACAGGGAGCCATGTGTGATCAGACGGCTGTGATAAAGGATACCGATGCATCAGAAAAGATGCAGCAAGATGTTGTGGAGTGTGCCACTTGGTCTCTGGAGGAATGCAGTGCTGAGCATAACACTGTAGCTCATTTAAAGAGGATGAGTGTTTGTTCATAATGTTTTCCTATTGAACATTGTTTTGGACTTTAAAAAAATGAAGCAAAAATGTTGGTATGTAAGTAGTTCAAAAGGGACGAGTTCTGTGGACTCTATTTAATCCTTTACTCTTTGCTCCAGAAAGAGCACTTGTATAGTAAAGGTAAGTTCTTAGTGGTCTCTCTTGCAGGATTTTGACAGGAAATATATTTAATGCATTCCTACCTGGCAGTGCACTGTGGGAAGGAATTCTGCAACTGTGTGACTCAAGACCAGTCCCTTCATCCCCTTCTGCCTGTGTTCTTTTCTCCTCAAGGGTGCTCAGAACCATGGACTGTTTCTCAGACTCTATTCCTGTGACTCAATTGTGTGCTAATGGCACAAAGCCTGGTGCCTTCAGCCTCCCTGAGGAAGCAGACCTTGGCCTCCAAGGGCAGTGTCAGAGATTTCATTAGCATAGTTGTTTTTACTGGGGGGTGGGAGGGGCAACTTCCTTGTATTTATTTTCTTCCCACAGCCAGCTTATTTGCAAATAAAACTTGTGTTTTGCCTTGAAAAGCTTTTTTTCTCTCAAATCCAGAAGATCTAAACACTGCGGTAACCATACTCATAATCTGGTCGGTAATTCTAAGAGTAATAGACCTAAACAGGGAACAAACAGGAGTTTAAATAAGGCCTTTTTTGAGGCTTTTCATAAAGTAATTTTTATAGAGGATTTATTGAAATGTGTAAAACACAAGTTCTCGGATTTGTTGATCTGGTGTTACAGGGCATGGGGCAGAGAATTTTTCCTTTAGCAGGTGCAGCAAATGAGCAACAAAATTCAAATTATGGCTTTATCTCTGTAGGTACAAAACTAGCGTTGAAGCTTTTACTTGAGGGCTGTAGATTCAGATCATGGTATGAATTATGGGGGGAGAGGTGCCCTTATGTGCTCCACCCCTGCTGTTTTTGAAGAAACTGGGAACTGCACTCCCATTGAACTTGAAGCTCTCATCCCTAAAATAATGGGAGGGGATCAGGAGCTGCATTCAAGATCTATATTATTTTAGAGTTTTTAAAAAAAATGCCTTTAGGATCTCTGTTGCCTCGTGGGGTCTTTTCCCCGTTTTGCTTTGAAGGACAAGTTAAAAACTATCGCTTCAATTAGGCACGACGGTTTTTGGGTTTTGTAGTTTTTCTTTACTTTTACTGTTATTTGCTGCAGGTCGGCGGCAATGATTCGATATCAGACGATGTTACGCCCTCTCAAGGGTTCCCGGAGGAGGGGCGGGCAGGGCTCGGTGTGCGCGGCTCCCGGCGCCCCGCGCGGCCGAGGACTACGAGTCCCGTCATGCCCTCGGGCCCGCCCGGCACCGGCTCCATCCGGGTCCGGCCACTGCTGCGGGCGACTCGTCGCCATTACGGGGCAGCGGCGGCCGAGCCGGGGCCGGTGCGGCACCGAGCAGCCGGTGGGTGCCGGGGTGGTCCCGACCCCCTCGGGCGGAGGCAGCGCCGGGCCCCGCGGGGCTCCCTGAGCAGCTCGTCCCTTCCCCCTCCCCTCCCCTTCGCCCGGAGCCCCGCAGGCCCGGCCCGGCCTCCCGCGGCCCACCCCGGTTCGAGCGGAGCAGCGAGAAGATGTCGCCATGAAGGAGGCCGAGGCCGCGCTGCGCCGCCCCCGCCGGTCGCCCCCGCGGGCCATGAGCCTGGGCCCCCGCCGGCTCCGCCAGCGCCCGTCGTGCCCCCCCGCCCTGGGCCGCCGCTCGCCCGCCGGGGCGCCCGTTGATGCTGCAGAGCCCGCCCGGCGCCACCCCCGCCACAGCCCCCGCCATGGACAAGAGCAGCCCCTGCGGCTCCGGAGCGCCCGGACCCTCGGCCGGCAGCAAAGGGCAGCAGCCGCGGTCCACCTCGGCCGGGCCCGCCGCGGGGGAGTCTAAGCCCAAAGGCGGTGAGAGCCGGGAAGGGGCTCCGGGGAGAGGGATGGAAGAGGAGGGAGGGGGTAACCGTGGGGCAGTGGGGGCCCACGGCCTGTGCCGCGGTTGGGTTCGTGGCGAAGTTGGACTTCGCCTTGTCGGGTTGTTTGTCTCTCAGCTGGGTTTTTAATAGGCGGCGTTTCAGGTCACTGCTTGTTTTTGGTTTCTTTTTCCTTCCTCTTCCGGCTCTGCTCGCTGTTCGCAGAGCTGGGATTCCCACTCTCCTCTTCCTTTAAGGATTAGTACTTTATCTTCATTACTATTGGAGTAATGAGCTTTAGAGCTAAAGCTCTGCTTCTATAGTAAGAACATACGTTTGCTAGTGCCTGTGAAAAAAGCCCTTAACTTCATTCTGTACTCAGTGTGTTGTTACACCTCGCTAAGGGTCTGATATCCTACACAGCATTCCCCTTATCCCGGTGTTTGTGACCTGCTTTGGGGGAGCTCAGAGTTAGATGTGTGTTGTTTGCTCATCTGGCATTCAAGCCAAAGTGTCACAGCTGTCATTGCAAACAGCTGGTTCTGCTGACAGAGCGGTTCACCAGGAGCCAGGATAGTTCCTGTCATCTTTTCATGGTAAGACCTAAGCCCACTCTGGTTCTCTAAACATCTTGGGGAGCAGAGTGTTCCTGGCAGCCTTGCATTTTTTTTTTTCTAAAATTAGAAATGGGGCAATAGTGATTAAAATTAGTGGGTTTAATCCTGTAACTATGTGAGAGGGTGTCAACAGGTTACTACAACACCATCGCTGTACTAATTTCCTTCCTCCTCAGTGGTTTGTTTCAGCTGTATTACTTCAGGTCTCTGAGAAAGCAGCAGTGTACCCCAGAGAGTTAACAAAATGGGTATCTTGAAGGTGTTTGTTGACTTCTTTTTGGACCTCCTAAATGCGCTCATGTCGTGGGTAACCAAGTATTACCTGCTCTTCACCTCTGTTAATTGATCTTCCACAGGATTGACAGAAGTGGGACATGGGAAGTGACTCACCCACAGCTCCCCAGGTTGTGGCGTAACTGTGCAATTACAGTGAAATTTTAACTTCAAACATGTAAAAATCTTTTTAGGGAGAACTTTTTCTGTCCCTGTCTTGCCAAGAGACACCTCCTCACTACAGCTTCTTTTGTAGTGATGTGTGGTGCTGTATGGAGGGTTGTTCATGGAATACAAACATCCTTCAGGAAGGAGTTAAGGTGGCCTGTGCTGTGGCTAGCATGCCTTCATGTAGAAGATATGGTATCTGTGCTGAGGAAGGAAGTCAAAGGCCTGTCATTTCAGCCCAGAATGAAAATGTTAAGTGATTTTTGTGGAATGTCACGTTTTACAGGCTTGAAACAATGCCACCGGTAGAAGAGGAGCAGTGGGGAGAGGAATCCTGATGCCTACTCCAATACTTCTGATTTTCAAAGTTATTAAGACCTCTGTGTTAGTTGTGTGTTTTGGTAGCTGTTGCACGTAGGATGCTGGCACGTCACCGTATGTGATTTTTTTTCTTGAGTTCCTTATCATTGGACATGTAGCTGATGTGGTCCACCCAATTTCCCTCCCTTTTCAGGAAGGGTGTAGGATGTATTCTCTGTTTCTCCTCTGAAATGGAAAGTATTTTTATGGACCACAGACCTTCCCCAGATGGTCACTGGGTTGAGTTCACTCCAGCTCTTGCCATTTCATGCTTTCCAGAGTTACCTGCTGTAACTGTCCAGCTGAGGAAATGGACACTTGTGAAACTCTGTGGCAGCTTCTCCTTCTGTTCCTCTTGCAGCACAGCTGGAAATGGGCTAAATAGAATATTATATTCTCTTCTACTTGTGGAAGTTGGATTCCACTTATCTTTCAAACTTGGCCTTAGAGACAAAATTAAACTTGGAAGTTTCCAGCAGAAGTTTCTTTGGGTTATATATTCCAACAGGAATCACATTCCATTAGGATGGAATAAAGTAGCTAAGGAAAAACAGGCTTGTTGGGTGTCTCTGCAGCCCTGGAGACCTGATGGACATCATTAGTTCTCACAGAAGTTCTGGGCCTTATCATACCCCGTGTGAGATGCTTGGCTGGGCTGTGTGAGTGCTTGGTCACCTCTTGCTCACTGGGATGTTTGCCTTGGCAGCAGCAATAGCTTCAGTGTGTTTTCATGAAACCACCCTGTGGCTTTAGTGTGATCCACCACAAACCCCTTATGCAATACTGTTGGCTTCAGCACAGCTCAGCAGAAAAGATGAATAAAGGTGGAAGGAAACTACAGTTCTCACCCCAGCAGCAAACCAGTACTGCAGCCCCAGTGCCAAAATGGTCACCTAGAGCTGCTCCTAGTCCTGTGAACTTTGTCTCCTCTCTCTGGGTCTTTGGAGATACAGGGCCTGCTCCAAAATGCACGAACAGTTTTGTTATTTGTGTTTTTTAGTTATGTAGACAGTATTTTTTTATAAGTCTCTTGGAGTGTGGATGGGTAGATACATCCACATAATCTGTATATATATATATAGGTTAGATCCTATGGAAACAGCAAAAGGACAGAGGACCTGAGTGAAGAGTAAGTACCTCACCAGCACTTGCTGTTGCTCATTCCTAATTTGCCAAGGAAAGAAAGAAAAAAACAAACTATCAAATCCAAACTTATGCTGCTTAAAACTGGGCTCTAACAAGAGAGGATAGCAGTGAGAATCCTTCACTTTTCTCCCTGCTTGAGTGCAGCTGTCCTGCCCTGCTCTTTGTGGGAGTGCAGGGATGGGTGATATAAAGCAGAGAGCTCCCTGATGTGGAATGCTGGAAGGGTTGGAACAGCCTTGCTTAGATTCAGGGTGGAGGAAAAGTGTTCCAGTTTACAAATGCATAGTCCAGATCTTGTCTGCTGACTGATTTCAGTGCTACTCTGATGGACCAGACTTCTCCTGAGGATAATTATTCTGGGAGCAGGGAGGAACTAGCAATCCATAAAATCAGATTTGAAGTGTTGTGAGATTGGTTGTAAGGTCCTTTTAACACAGGCACAGGTGGAGAGTCCTTTCCTATAAATGTGAGAGTCAGTAGTGATTCTCAAAGACTTCGAGAGTTGTCTTGAAAGGATCTGTAGTATGACAGGAATGTGTGTAAACCAGCTGACTGACAAATTTGGTGGTGAGTAACTTGATTAAAGCTTAAAGTGGTAGGAAATTCTTCTGTCAGCTGCAGGTGCAAGCTGTTCCTTGTTCCTGGTCCTTGTAAAGACCCCCTTTAGACTGATTTCTCTTGAGTTGTTTCTTTTCCCCATTTGAAGATTGCAGAGAAACTGCAAAGTTGTACAGGCAATAGGTGTGTGCCCCTCTAGAGTGTTCACTGAAATTGGAGATTTATGAAGGTCGTGGAGCTCTAAAGGGACAAGCTCCGCTTCTGAATAACTGAAGTAACAGTCCAAAGCTCTTCAAAATTACTTAATTTTTTACCAGAGACTCAGAGGTGTTGATTATTCCTTCTTCCCTACAAACACTCTCAAGAAACACTCCGAGTAATCATTCAGCCAGACCTGGTCACACCCTCAGTACTTGGCAGCTTCTGGTGTGTTTTTTTCCTGATAACGCTCAAGCCATGTCTTTTTAGCCTGATGTGCATTAAAGCAGTGCCAGCTTAGCAAGCATGTGTTTGAGTTACACAGCTGTGCTTCTGACAGAGTTGATTTAATTCTGAATTAAAGGATCAGCCCTTTCAATAGCAGAGTAAATGACCAGTTCTGATGATAAAGTTTGTCTGCAAAAAATGGCTCTGTCACATCATGTGAAAGTAATGAGTGTCTTTCTGTAGCTGTAGTTGCAGGCAAAGACTGAAATCTACCAAGTGGAAGAAACAGCAGAGCACCACAAAACCCCATCCAGCCACTTTTATTACTTAGTTTATTCTTAAGAAGTTGGATTCTCAATAATATGTAATAACACACAACCTTCCAGTCCTCTGCCCACCTTTTTTGGGGGGTGCAAGTGGGAGAGGAAGCTTAAAATAACAAAAAAAAAAAAAAAAGAAAAACTTTATGTGAATGACACCACTCCAGCTATTTTATATGCTTGGGTAGATGGGAAGCAGTACTGGGAAAGGGGAAAACTGGAAGCACCAGCAATGAAACTGCCCATATGGAAACATGATCCTGAACCACAGTGGTGTGTTTGTCTAACACGTAAGGTTTATATTAAGGGGTGGGGAGGACTGCAAAGTGGGAAAAGGGAAACCAGAAGGCTTGTATAAATGCAACTAGATATTGTGTGGGGCTTTGCTGTTTGTGTAATGTTTACTGGGTATCCAGAGTGACTTCGGGGCTGGCTGGTGCAGGTGGATGTCTTGCTGGGCCCGTGGAGTTTTGTTTCTAAGCTTATCAACATACCTCTTCTACAAATAAAACTTAGGGCAGGTGGTGGAAATGCCAGGTTAAGCGACAGGTCAGCAGTCTGTTGTGTCCTTGGGCAACTCTGATCTTGTGTTAAGACTACTAGAAATGCCTTCATAGTATTAACACCCTGTTCTAGCAGTCTGATGTAGCAGCTGTTTTAGACACAGGGAACTCCTCTCAGGAGCCTGACTGATTTTTCTGCTCTTGTGAGCTTTATTCCTGCAGTATTTTGTTTTGTGCTTCCCCACTGTGTCCTGTATATGGGTCAGTGGTGTGCTAAGCATGTTTTTTGGCAAACAGTTCTGGCTGCATAGGTTGGTGGACTTAGTACTTAGACATTAGGTATGTGCCCTGCAAGGCCACAGAGTTTGTGCTTCAAGATCAATTAGCATTTGTTGGCCTCATGACATAGATGTATATTTTTAAAACAGAATTAGATCTGTTGGGGTCTTTTAAGCATAGGGGCAGAACTGAGTGAAAACAGGTAGTGGGAGACTTCAAGAGAAACACAGGCAGTGTATTTATATGAGGGAACAATGTATGATAAATTGTGTGTTTTCAGAAAATGGAATGAAAAAAGAACTAGTTGTCAGTTTTTGTAATGTGGCATGAAGGTATGGTATGTGATGTTGGTGTTTATTGCTTAATGAACCAGGCAACACACCAACATCTGGGGAAGGCAATTCCAAATCTGGATAAAGAAAATTCAACCATTCTGATAAAAGATAAAGCACAGCAAATATATCCTTCTTTTAAACTCTTTGACCAGCTCTTTGGGCAGTGACAGGAATGAAATGGTTGGGGTTGCTGGGGGATTTGATGTCCTGATGAACAGCAGGGCTCAAGGTAGTGGCTGAGGTGAACTTCTCTCTGAGGTGAAGTTACACGGGGTCAACTCTGAGGCTACTGACCTGATTCTCTTTTTTTTTTATTTCCTTTCAGATGGAAAGAATGCGAGTGGATCCAAACAGCGTTATAATCGTAAAAGAGAAACTTCATATTCAAAAAATGAGAACTTTTGCAGTCAGTCCCGTCGCTCCAATTCACAGAAAAGCAAAGCTTTTAACAAGATGCCCCCTCAAAGGGGAGGCAGCGGCGGAAGTGGCAAACCTTTTAGCTCTTCTAATGGTGGGAGACGAGATGAGGTGAGAATTGTAATGCCACGCCTCCAGGCCCTTCTTTCTTGGGATGACAGGATGCTCTGACCTGCCTAGATAGGTCTGCTGTGGTCGGCTCCTGGGCTGGGAAGAGAAAGAGTGATAAGAGGTGCTAACTAACATTATTGAGATGCCAGAGGGAGTGTGAGCAGAGCAGCTTGGCAACAACTGAAGAGGAGTGCTCTCTGCTCTGAGAGACTAAACTGCTCCCCATCAGACTTGTGCTCCAGACCCTTCCCCAGCTCTGTTCCCTTCTCTGGACCTGCTGCAGCTCCTCAGTGTCCTTGTTGTGAGGGGCCCATAACTGACCCCAGGACTTGAAGTGCAGCTTCACCAGTGCCCAGTACAGGGGGACAATCACTTCCCTGGTCCTGCTGGCCACACTATTTCTGATACAGGCCAGGATACCCTTGGCCTACTTGGCCATCTGGACACTCTCTGGCACAAGGTCAGCTGCTTTTGACCAGCACCCGCAGGTCCTTTCCTGACAGGCAGCTTTCCAAGTCTGGAGCATTCCATGGGGCTTGTGACCCAAGTGCAGGACCCATCACTTGGCCTTGTTGAACCTCATACCAATGACCTCAGCCCGTTGATCCAGCCTGTCCAGATCCCTCTGCAGAGCCTTCCTGCCTTCCAGCAGATCAACTCCCGCCCAAGTTGGTGTTGTCTGCAAACTTGATTAGGGCGCCCTCCATCCCCTTGGCCAGATCATTGATAAAGACATTAAACAGGACTGGCCCCAGTGCTGAGCCCTGGGGAGCACCACTAGTGACCAGCCCCAGCTGGTGTGACTCCACTCCCCACCACTTGGGGCCCAGCCATCCAGCTGGTTTTTTGCCCAGGGAACAGTGCACCCATCTGAGCCAAGAGCAGCCAGTTTCTCCAGGAGAATGCTGTGAGAACTGTGCCAAAGCTGTGCTGAAGTCCAGGTAGACAACATCTACAGCTTTGCCCTTGTCCATTAAATGGGTCACCTTGTCATAGGAGATCAGGTTAGTCAAGCAGGACCTGCCTTTCACAAGCCTGTGCTGGCTGGGCCTGATCCCCTGGTTGTCCTGTACATTATATGTGGTGGCACTCGAGATCATCTGCTCCATAACCTTCCCTGGCATTGAGGTCAGATTGATAGGCCTGTAACTCCTTGGATCCTCATTCTGGCCCAGCATCCCATTTGCTGACTTCCAGTGAGCTGGGACCACCCAGTTTGCCCCAGTAAGCCCTCCCACCCAGCCCCATAGACCTGTGTGTCTGAGTGGCACAGCAGGTGACCATTTCTCCTTGGATCATGGGGGCTTCATTCCAATCCCTGTCCCTGTCTTCCAGCTCAGGGGCTGGGTATCCTGCGGAACACCGATCTTAGTATTAAAGTCTGAGACAAAGAAGGCATTAATTACTTCAGCCTTTTCCTATGTCACTATGTTTCACCTCCCACCACCCAATAAAGGATGGAGATTTTCCTTAGCCCTCTTTTTGTAGCTAATGTATTTATAGAAACATTTTTTATTGTCTTTTGCAGCAGTGGCCAGATTAGTTTCTAGGGCCCTTCTACTTTTCTCCATGCATAACCTCATGACATCCTTGTAGTCCTTCAGAGCTGCCTGCCCCTTCTTCCAAAGGTCATAAACTCCTTTTTTTCCCTGAGTTCCAGCTAAAACTCTCTGTTGAGCCAGGCTGGTCTTCTTCCCCACTGACTCATATTTTGGCTCATGGGGGCAGCCTGCTCCTCTGCCTTTAAGATTTCTTGAAGAATGTCCAACCTTCCTGGACTCCGTTGCCCTTCAGGACATCCTCCCAAGGGACTCTTGTCACCCAGTCTCCTGAACAGGCTAAAGCTTGCCCTCTGAAAATTAATTTTGTCCAACCACTTCAGTGCAAAAATTTACATGAGATGGGGGTTTTGGGAAAAGTAAATGTATTGGCATAAGTGACATCAAGGTGGAGTAAAACCAGACTGAGGCTTTTATGCTGATGTGGATCTAAATACCGTAGGCTGTTTGTGGGGTTTAACTGATTCTCTGATTTTTCAGTTTTGGTGGACGAGCAGCACTGCTTACCTAGACTGCTGACTCAAAACTCACCTGCTGCCTCTGTTGAATTCTCATTCTTTGCTTCATTATGTGAAAACTAACTGAAACAAGTACAACCTGTGCAAACATTAATCAGAGTTGTATTGCTGTCTGTCTAAAAGAATATTGTCTGGATTCGAACAACTTTATTCTGTTACTCACCTTGGCTGGGTTTTGCCAGCTTTTACTTGTCCTTACTTGTGTTTGTTTTTACACTCTCCTCCTTTTGCTCAGTGTGGGGTAAGATCACTGAGTTCTGACTTTCAGATTCTCCTGCACTTCTAATGCTGCACTACTTGATTTGCAGAACTGGGATGGGAGAAGGTGAGTGAGGGAATGCTGCATGTTCTGTGTGTAATCACTGATGGGGCCTGGGTATCCACCTGTACTGATGCTTTTGCAGTAAATTCTGGCAGGTTCTAACAAATGCTGTTGTCTCTTAGGTAGCAGAGGCTCAACGGGCAGAGTTCAGCCCTGCCCAGTTCTCTGGTCCCAAGAAGATAAATCTGAACCACTTACTGAACTTCACTTTTGAACCCCGTGGCCAAGCAGGACATTTTGATGGGAATGGACATGGCAACTGGGGGAAAAGGAACAAGTGGGGACATAAACCGTTCAACAAGGAGCTTTTCCTACAGGCCAAGTGAGTGGGAGACCAGCAGGGCTCTTATACTTCTGCAGAGACACTGAGCTGTAAGGGGTGAACAGCCAGGGAATTATGTTTGGCCTTGACTACTTGTATTGTCTTTTCCAGGGTGAAATTACCTTGCCATACTGTTTTTAGTGGTAATGACTATATTTGAAAAGGACATTGTTCTTACCTATTTACAAGGTGTCCGATGGAGTGAGTCCTTTAGCTACAAACCAGTTAATCTGCTCTAATTTTCTATCATCACTTTGGAATATGACACTCCATTTTGGAATATCTATGTAGTTCCCTTATGGGGGACTGTGATTTTTTTCCAAAAAATTAGTATGTTGAGATGGACGAGAGAGCAGTTGCTGGATGAAAGCTGATTTGAATTTGTAATTTCCAGAGGCAATTACTTATATAGGTCTTAGTTCTTAAGCTGTTGATTATTTTGCGAGTCCCTAAGAGTGTGGTATAACCCAAATGATGATCAATATAGTAATCCAGCAGCAGAATTGCTTTTGACTGGAAATAATGGTTGCTCTCACTGGAGTTTGAAGTGTGTTCAGGACTCCGCTCTCTGATAATGTTGAAGATAAAAACTATTTTCAGCACTGGTGCTTCTGATTTTTCCCTATTGTTTTGTGGCTTGTTGTAGTGAAATCTATTTGCAGGAACCCCAGTAGTTCTAGTTTTTGTGACCACATTTTTTCCCCATGTCGATTCCTTGTTTTTTAATAGATCCCTGATGGAGCTGGCTATTCCTTACATGTTTCTGGAAAACCACACTGCCTGGCTCATTCTGTAGTTAGTTTGTGATGTTGTGTCTAACTGAAATTAGACACATCTGTATTCTGGAAATCTGGTTGTGAATTGAACTCTTGATTTTTGTAGATAGAAGTTACTGACTACATCCAGCAGTTACTGACTACATCATTTTCTGCTGGACAAAGAAGCAGCTCAGAGAATCCTGTAAAATAGTTCTCAAAGAATTTTTAGAAACAACTGAGTGGATCATCTGTCTCTTTGCCTTTCCCCAGCTGCCAGTTTGTTGTCTCTGAAGAACAGGACTACACAGTCCACTTTGCTGATCCAGATACCTTGGTCAACTGGGACTTTGTGGAGCAAGTGGTCAGTTGTGATGGGCTAGATTTTTTTTTCTCCTTCTTTTTCCTAAGAACCTCAACCTGTCTTTAACTGCCTCTTTCCCTCTGTGATGTTACATAAAACTCAGCTGTTTTTGAGTTGAGGCCTTTTCTGTCACTCCCACAATACTGGGAAAGATCTGTCATGGAATATATTATGAAATACTTTCATGACAGGAAAAGAGAAGTGCTAAAATCTATTAGGAAAATTAGCAGCTTCTTCTTGCTTTTGCAGATGGGAGCTCATCAAAAATAGTATCTGACATTCTGTAGACAGAGTCCTTGTGATCGAGATATTAACAGAAAACTTGGGCACGAGTCCATGGAAGAGGACTAGGGTGTAGAATTTTGAAGAATTATTCTGTGCATAGGTGGCCTATCTTGCCTAGCAACAAAATAGAAAATCTCTTTAGAATTGTGGTCAGAAGTTTGGGTTGCCTCAAGCAGAAACTTATATCTGCCAAGACAGTCTGGTGCATGGCGTAGGTGGAGAGGAGGTGGGCTTACTGTTACCTGACACTCCAAGAGAGCTGAAAAATCGAGGTGCTTGCTTGGCAGTTCTCTCTGCCACACAGAGACGCTAACAAAGTGTCTGACTAAACCCAGAATGTTCATGGAAGTGGGTAAGTTCAGTCTCGCAGCTGAGCAGGGCTGCACAAGTCTGCTTGTGTAAGTGAGGCCACAGAGCTCGTTTGCCATCTCCTCACTGTCTGAATTCGGATGATGAAGATGCTGCTAACTCTTAGAGATGATGGTGAATACCTCAGGGGAAACATGAAAAGGGTCACTTTATAATGTCATTAGAGATACCAGATGGGTGGCTCTGAAGGTTATTCCATGTGCAGTCTGAAGGTGTTAATTCACAGTGTACTAATTTCTTGGTAAATAAGCAGAGCCTAAAGAGCTGGAAGATAAAGTGTTAGAGTAGATCTTACAGGTGGCTTATTCTGTGTCCCAGGAACTGATTTCTGGGTCTAAAACTTGTGCTGTTCTTCTCATGTGCCATTCCAGCGAATCTGTAGCCATGAAGTGCCCTCTTGCCCAATATGTTTGTACCCACCAACCGCAGCCAAGATCACCCGCTGTGGGCACATCTTCTGCTGGGCATGTATCCTTCACTATCTCTCCTTGAGCGAAAAGACCTGGAGTAAGTGTCCTATTTGTTATGGCTCTGTTCACAAGAAGGATCTCAAGAGGTGAGACGATATTTATTAAATTATGTGTCTCTTTGAAATGTTATTTTTACGCCGCTAACCTCCTCCGTACATTGCAGTGTTGTTGCTATGGAGACACGCCAGTATGCAATTGGTGATACCATTACCATGCAACTTATGAGAAGGGAGAAAGGTGTTCTGATAGCACTGCCCAAGTCTCAGTGGATGAATGTGGTGCAGCCTGTTTACATCAGAGGTGAGTGTATCCAAGTACTGGTGGCTGGAATCCTGCTCCCAGCTGTGACCAGGATTTGTGTAGACACAATTTGCCCTGGCAATGCCATGCTGTCATCTTAAAATAAACCAGATTACAAAACATGGGGTTTAACAGCTGAAAAGCTTAATGACAAGATATTAACAATAAACTTTCTACCCACACTTTGTTTTTTTTGTAAGGCTTTAACTTATGTGCTGTTTCCCTTCAAGTGACTGCACTGCAGACTCCTGCCTTCTCAGTCATTGCTGTTAGTTTGGTGTGTGTTTTGTATCCTACAGTCATTGGTGTGACTCTTGCTGCTTTTATTGGCACTTCAGTGTCCTTAACTTTTTCCCCCCTGGCTCCTCATTATACAGCTCAGCAAAAATAACTGTGTCTAAACTATTTCAAGGCTGTAATCTTCACAAGGTTTTCATCATCACTTATCAACTGAAGTCAGTGAATGATATGGTGAAATAATCAAAATTATTGCAAACCTATTCCAAACATCTGTTGCCTGACATCTTCAGTTTTCTCCAGTCAAGAATGTGACTAACTCATCATCATCTTATCTGTTAGTATCACAAAAATTTGGTGTCTAAAGAAATAATTTTACTGAACATGGCTGCTTTGTGGGCTGTCTTGGCTCACTTCATTTTGCAGTCACATTTAGGAAAGGCTGCATGCATTTAAACCCTCTGGAAAAAGTCAAGTCTCCTAAAGTGTGATGGGTATCCAGCATGGAGGCTGTGGGCTTACATGTTTCTCAGTATTTGAAAGTAAAGATCTTTTAAATCCTCTCATAAAACAAACAAAAGAACAAATACAGGATTTGAGATCATTTTAAAGCCAGACAATTCAGCATTAACTTGATGTTCTGTAGACAAGGTTGGACCCTTGGGAAGCTGTGAATATAGAGACTGTATTAATATGTGATGCTGTGGTTGCTGTAAACTCTATAGTTAAGTGCTTCTGTAACAAGCATGACTACCTTTTGCTGAACTTGCAGGTTTTTTTCTTACTATTTCTGCTGTAAAATTTCTGCTTACTATTTCTTCTTGTAAAAACCTCATCATAATGTTTTGTATGGTTTTTTAATACATATGGACTTGTGAATTAGTTTGAGCCAAACCAGGGGTTGCACTGAAGAAATTTCCAATTGCAGTATTTTTGAGTATATTGAGAAGAGGAAGAAGCTCTAAGACTGCATTGTTTCAGGAAGTTTTGACCCCTCAAAGGCAATGCTTCCATCATGTAGAAGTGCAGGCTTCATTTTTTTTGATGTGTAGCAACTGAGCGGCAGATAAACTGCTGTGTGAGGGAGATGTTTTTAGCAGAGCAGGTATGTGGCACCAGCCTGTGATAGAATGGTAATATGTGGACTGAGTATTGTCTTCCCTGGGGGATTAATTCACAAAACTGAGCAGTGACACAATTTCAGAAGAAGCAGCAGCCCAAACTGGTGCCTCTACATACAGACACTAATGATTGGTGCTCCTTCTGTTCAGATGACCAGCACAGCCAGTATTCAAAGCTGCTTCTGGCATCCAGGGAGCAGGTCTTGCAGCTGGTGATTCTGGAGGAGAAAGCGGCATTACTGAAACAGTATGAGGAAGAAAAGCACACCCCAGAAGCTTGCTTTATTGAGGCAGCTATCCAGGAGCTGAAGGTAACAACCTCTCTGGGGGCTTTTAGTAACTTTAAGAGTATGCTGAGTGCTGAGCATCCATGCTCTGCTGCACAGAGGGTAGTGTTCTGTTGGGCAAACCTGTACAATATTCCTTTTCTAAACCTTTAGGTGTCCTACTTGGGTGTTCTTTCCAGTACCAAGAAGGAGAGGACCTCTCTTTGAGTTACTCTTTATCACAGATGAATTTCTGTGAAAATCTGTGAAATCTTGAAGTATAGGACAAGGCTAAAAATAGCTGTGGTGGTGGTGGTCTTATGGCTTAAATGGCAAATTGAAACTTGTTCTTTTTGGATGACCTGCAGGAGCGAGAAACAGCACTCTCTGCTGACCAGGATAAAAACAATGGCATTGCTGGAATCAGTGCAGCTGTGGAAGAATTGGTCCTAGAAAGCTCCAAGGCTGTGGAGCCTGCAGTTACCCAAGAGAAAAAGGTGGGTGACAACTCTGCTCTGGCAGATCCTGTTAATATTTTATTCTACCACTTCACACTGGAGTGTACAGTGAACTCGTGCCAAAGATTTTTGCAGAGATGATAATCTTTGAAGGAGGTGGCGTGGTACTAACTGTATCCTCTCTGCTGTGGTAGTGTGGTGTGGAATATCTCTCTGCATTTGATGAGGAGCTTGTGGAGCCTTGCTCTGACCTGGCAAGTTCCTTTTCACCTCCTGTGGAAGTAGAAGAGGCAGTGCTGGATGAAGAGGAAGTACCTGAGGTGGACACTGTGGGGGAACCTGATACGAACACTACAGAAGAATCAAATCCAGCTGAAACAAGTTACCGAGACTCTAAAGATACAGTTAGCTCTGGACATCTTGGCAACTCTCCTTTTTACTATTTTTATCAAGGTCAGTGCAATGAAATCCTGGAATCATGGGGGCAGAGATGCCTCCTTTGGGATCCTTCCTGAGGAGTTTGTCCCTTCATTAGACGCAGCTAACCCCTGTGAAATAAAAGTCCCACAGAACCTCAGAAAGGAGCTTTAATTTTATTACTGGGGGGTGTACTGAGGTGGGGAGAAGGGTACTGAAAATGAACAGGCAGAGAAGGAGTGACGATGTCTTACCTTGCAGCGGAGGACGGGCAGTGCATGTACCTTCACCCGGTGAATGTTCGGTGCCTGGTCCGTGAGTACGGCAGCTTGGAGAAGAGCCCCGAGAAGATAACTGCAGCTGTAGTGGAGATAACTGGCTACTCAATGACAGAGGTAGTTATTCTATCTTCTTATTACTTAGGGGCCGTGTTTTAGCAGATGTAGCTGATAGAGGAGACTTGTTTCTCTTTAGTATAATAAATAATAACTGTGAATGGGTTGGGATGCTAATCTGTGAAGGGCATCTATGGAAAGTGCAGTGCTTTTGTTGTCTTTTGATAAGTTGGCTGCAGTCTTGCTTTTTATTTTCCTAGAAGGTAGCAAGTTCTAGGAGTAAGGGAATTGCAAGTTTAAGATTGGTTTGTTGTTAAAGCTGTTTTAAAACAAGCAAATTCTTTTCTCATATAAGACAGTAGCTTGAACTAGACTGATTATCATCTTTCTCAACTTGAAGTGTCTGCTTCAGTCTTAAAAAGTTGTTTCTGAGCAGTGGGATGTTATGAAAATACAGAGGATGGAAAGAAACTTCAGTGTTTTAGACAGAGGGAGTGAAAGTGCTTAAGGCACTGAAGTTCTGGAAGAGGGGATGGGTCTTGAATTAATTTACCTCAAATAAAGACAACTGTAAGAATTGACACATACAGTAACAACTATACATAGTTTTTAATTAATCTTTTAAGAAATTATACATTCAAGTGAGAATGGATGCAGAGGTAGTAGGGAATTGTCTTCAAGTTTTTCAGCCCTGCAAGGAAAAATAGAAAACTGCTTGATTCAGCCTAGCAAAGTGGTGGTCATTAGTCCAGGTAATTTAAGTATAAAAGGCAAAGTTGGTCCAGCACAAAAATAATTGCATTGTAAGACTGGTGTTGCAGAATTTTATTCCAGTGATGTGAGTGAGAAGGGAGGAATAACAAGAAAATCAGTAAACGAGCTGGAGTAGCTGCATCCAAATGTGATTATGGTGTAGTTGGTGGAGGTCTTTGGAACATTTAGTTCTGATCCAGGGCATTCTTCACGTGTTTGTAGTTTATGAAGTAATTGTTGTGTCACTGCTGCTGGTTTTTTCCATTTGATTTGATGGGTGGTGTGTATTCCATCTCCATAAGCTGTTCATCGCTGTGGCAGCCTCTGGGCCATGCTGTGATCATGGATTGCTCTCTTTTTATCAGGATATAAGACAACGTCATCGCTACCTCTGTCACTTGCCCCTCACCTGTGAGTTCAGCATTTGTGAACTGGCTCTGAAGCCACCTGTCATCTCTAAGGAGACTTTAGAGTTGTTTTCAGGTTGGTACTACCTTTCTGGTAGCCTCTGCCACGTATCCATGAGGGTGAAGGGGAAGTCGTTCTTATCCCTTAATGGTGGAAAAAAGAACATACATAGCAGCTTTACTCCTCTAGCATCAACTATCAGATGACTGCTAGACAGACCAACCCCAATTCACTGTTTTATAGACAACAATTATAAAAAGAATAAAAAAATTCCTGACTGCTTGGAGGAGCATATGTCGTTTGTAAGAATATTTTGTTACTGATGTGTTATGACTGAATACGTTGTTGTCAGAGCTGGAGAAAACACTGCCAGAGCACTGGTGTGGGGTTTTTGATATCCAGTGTTGTGCATTGCTCCTAGATGACCTTGAGAAGAGGAAACGCCTGCGGCAGAAGAAAGCTCGCGATGAGCGACGGCGCGAACGCAGAATTGAGATGGAAGAGAACAAGAAACAGGGCAAATGTAAGTCGTGGTTGCTCATAACTGGTGGATTTGCAGTCATATTTAGTTGCTGACCTGATTGCGTGAGCAGTAAGGATGAACTCTAAGGCCTTTAGTTTGTAGTGTGTACTTAGAGCAAGATTACAAAGTGTTAGAAACAATGTCAGTATAGTGAAAAAGATAAGCTGTTTTAGTCAGGATGTTAAGTGATGTTATGCAATGGCTGCATACTTACCTTTCTGGGAGAGACAGAGGGCATTTGAGGGCACAGCTCTATCTCCAGGGTGTAGAAATCTCTCAGGATTCTTAGTTTCTGTTTTTATAGTAATCACGATGTAGAGTGAAAAGTGAAGAAGGAAAAAAAGGCCCAGGAACTGCTTCCATCCAGCAGCAGGGCTTGTACTTGGTCTCTGAAAAAGAGGCTGGAAAGAAAATTGAGTTGGCACCTCCTAGACTCCTGAAACAACTTGCATATTGACAGTCCTCCCCCACATTGTGTAGTGCTTTAATTTAAAACCTCTTTCTAGATCCAGAGGTCCATATTGCTTTAGAGAATCTGCAGCAGTTCCCTGCTTTTACTTCTTGCCCTGGAGAAACTACCAGCATTGATCATCACAGCTTCTGTCAGTCTCCTCTTGGCAGAAGCCCTGTGTTTCAGACAGGTGAGCATCTGCAAAAACACACCACATCTAGCTCTTGATTATTCTTTTGGGATCTATTGCTCAGGTCTTCATGCTGAACTTTCTCAATACTGATCAGAGGTGGCTTCTTTTCAGAGAAGTTGTGGCTGTTCAAGGCCAGGTTGGATGGGGCTCTGAGCAACCTGGTCTGGTGAAAGGTGCCCATGGCAGGGGAATTGGAACGAGATGATCCCCGAGTCCCTTCCCACCCAAACCATTCTGTGATTATTTCCTGGGTTGCCTGTGAGATCATACACAAAAGGCTGATGTAGCTAAGAAACATTCTGGTCCTTTGTCTGCTTTTTACTACCTCTACCTCAGTGACTTGGAGATCTGCCCTGTAGTTACCCCATCTTTTAAATCTCTGCTGAGGCAAATAAAAGGAAAAAAATGCCCCCGAAAGGGAAGAGAAGTGTGTATGCCAGGAAAACACTGCTGGCATTTTTTCTTTCTACCCTCTCCATCTTCCCCACCACATTATACTAAAATAAAATGTAGCTGATAAGCACTCAGTTAGGTTGTTGTCCAGTGATGCTTTACCAAATGTTTTATCTTGCAGTTCATAAAAAGTATTAAATAGAAACTAATCTTAAATGTTTTTCCCAAAACCAAAACAAAAACTCAACACTCCTCCAAAACCAAAACAACCCCCCAACACCCCCAAAAAAGCAAACCCACAAACAAACAAACAAACTCAAAAAAACCCCCCACAACCCAACTTAAATTTCCCATAAATAAAAAGACTGAGGAAATTTGAGAGGTCCCACTGTGTGACTGATGGATGGAACCAATGAGGTAAAAATGGTTAATTACATAAGATAAAACTTTGTTTCATCCTGATAAACAGCATAATGAGTCTTTGCTGAATGCAGCTGGTTTTAATTCATTCTGTGCTCCTTTCTCTGTAGAGTCTCTTCCAGCTCCATTGTCACCTGCTGCCAGCCAGGTCAGCCCGTTGCTCTGTGGGAGTTTGGAAGAAGAGTCTCCCTTCCCTTCCTTTGCCCAGGTAAGTTGTGTAGCAGAGTAAATCTTGTCAGAATTACCCATGTCTTAGTTGGGGATTAATCTGATAATACAGTTGCTTCCCCCACAAAAACAATGTGGGATAAATCTTAGGGAGACATCATAGGGTTTGAGTGCTTGAAGAGGTTCCTAAATTTTTTTGCCACTTAGGGTATATGCAGGTTGGTTCTAGTACATGGAGTTTAATAATATCTTACAACTTTTTTGATAGATGTTGAGAGTTGGAAAGGCAAAACCAGAAACATGGCCTAAACCTGTTCCAAAGACAAGAGGTAAGAAAATTTGATATTGATACTTCAGGTTCTCTACCATGCACTTAAATCTGAGAAATCTTGAAGCTTCACAAGAAACATCTGGAGTGTGGAGGGGCATTTGCATGGGGGAAGTTTAATGCAGCCTTTGCATCTCTTTCCCTCTTTCAGATGAGAACACTCTGGCACTCCCTGTGCCCGTGGATAGTGATGGAGAGAGTGACAGCTCTGACCGCATCCCTGTGCCCAGCTTCCAGAATTCCTTCAGCCAAGCCATTGAGGCAGCCCTCCTGAAACTGGACAAACCGTCCACGGCTGATCATCTGTCAGGTAAAAGGCAGAGGGGAAGGCAGGAAAGATTTCTGAAGTGATAAAATGGAATATATCTCCTTCTTCCTCTGGGAGAAGTGAGAGCAGCAATTTTGAGGACCAGAAATTGGCCAGAGAACAGTTCTGAAAATTGTCAGGTTGTGGTTTCTGAACAGCTTGAGTAGGGCTTCTGTCAGCTTAAAGCAGCCTCTTAGTGGGAGCTGAGATCTCCAACTAGCAAAGAATCCTGTTAGGACAGAGATGGCTTTTGACAATCCTGTTTGCCATGTCTCTGCTGGAACTTAAATTCAGGTTATGCATTTTTAAACTAAAAATACCTGAGCTGCTGAAGTACCGCTCAAGTTTGACCAAAATGCTGAGGTAACTGCTGGCTGAAATTACAAGTTAAGGAGTGTGAAACAAATTGAGGTGAACTTAAACCTCCAGCAAATTGAGATGGACTTAAACCAACCTGATGCTGGCTGCTAAAACTCATTTATAATGCTCAGTTCTGATGTTTAGATTTGGCTTCTGTTTGGAAACTGCACTGGATGATGGAGAGAGTTGAATGGGAGGGTCTGGGAGTTCAGTGGAGTATCAGCTCCAGCTGTTTTTTGGACATGGATGGAAGTGCTATTTATCAGACAGACAAATTGCTGCATGCATGCAGTCCTGGGATCTGCTGTTGCAACAGCAACTTTGCAATCAGTATGCTCGTTTTAAGTGTGTTTTAGGTGTGATGGAGTCTCCCTTAGTTTGTCTGCAGTAATTTTTTTGTCAAAATTAAAGTACCTGGTGTTCAGTGAGTTGATAGGAAGTGTTGTGGACCTGTAGAAGCCATTTAGGTTAGGGAAGACCATTTGTGTGATGTTCCTGTTCCATGAGAAGAATGACAGTTTCATTTTAATTCTTCACAGAGGAAAAGGGAGGCAAGAAAAGAAAGAAACAGAAGCAGAAGCTATTGTTCAGCACCTCTGTTGTTCACACAAAGTGATTCTGCTATTCAAGAGAAGTTTCCTCTCCTGATTTTCTTTTAATTTTGCTTTGTTTTGCTGCTATAGTTTTAAGTATTTAAATTTGAACAGCCTAAACTTGTGTTTCCAGAGCTTCTAGGGGCTTCAGAAGGAAACCATGACTATATGTGTTGAAGTAACATGTTTTGATTCCAACTGCTTAATGAATTTATACTGAAACAGAGTTTTGGAAGTAACAACCCAGAGACAAATCCACCAAGGCTTCTAATTGCCGAGTCAGTTCTTTGGCCTGATAAGCAGTTTGAAAATCTTTACAGCTGTGTAGCACTGCCAAAGTACTGCAGTATTACCCAAGAGAAAGGGCAGAGAGCCTTTATTTCCCTATAGTTAATTATTCATGGACAGAAGTCCATCTGACTGACAGTGGTGCTGTTTCAGTAAAGCTGTCAAACTGCTCTCTTGAGAAACTGGTTTTGGCTGCACTGGAAACAGGCAAAAGAGCTTACTGGCTTTAGAGTGTTAGCTGCTATATCTGTTCTGTTTCTAAAGAGCAAGAATTCCTCCTGTTCTCCTGGCTTGGAAAGATTTAAAGCTGAGGTGAGTGAGTGTAAAGCAGAACTTGGTTTTGAAGTGATTCAGTGAATTTGTGTATTTCAAAATGGCACTAGTGGTAGGAGGAACCTCCTGGCTTCTCTCAGTTGTTCAGCTCTGTTTTAATGTGGGTGAGTGAGGCTGCTAATTTTTTTTTTTATTTTATTTTTGTTTTTTGGCAATTACACATTCTTTGTAACCTGGTCATACAGAACAAACGCTCCCCCCTAGGACTTTTGGTAACCACCTGAATGATGGTTTGACACTGGCTGCTCTTGAGTTGGAAGAACAACTGATAGCTGAAGTCTGTAGATAACTTTTTATACCCCAGAAATAAACTGGGGTTCTCTTGTACTGGGATAAGGGCCTGTATCTGCTTGGTTCTGGGATGTAAATTGATGTGTGCTACAAACACGCCTCTTCTTGACCCCTTCCCACTCTTTCTTTGGGTGGTCACATTCTGCACTGCTTGTGGTTTGATTTGAGCTCATGAGTTAAGTGGTGTGGATTTTGTTGAATAAAATGAACTCTAGGTGTATTGTACCAGTCAAGGCCAGCAGTTGCAATAAATCATATGCACATGCACTTCAGAGTACTAAACCCTTCCTCCTCAGCTGCAGCTGACCTGTCAGACCAGCCTGGAGCCCTAGAAAACTTAGTTCACAGATTCAAATTTTACTTTCCTGCTGACAAGAATTAATTCCAGAGAGCTGTATAAAGTACCACTAAACTTACAGTGGCAGCCTGAGTGTCTTCTGTTGTCTTTGGCCCCACTTGCATCAGTGGTCTGCCTGCACTCCTACAGGCTTTAGCATGCTCTTTTCCTCACACTGTGAGGAAAGAGTGTGTCTGAGGCTCCTGGAGTCAGGTATTCCAACACCACTGGCAGTCATTGGTTGTGTCCCTGTTTAAAAGGCTGATGTCAATACATGGATGCTCGATTCCAAAGCAACAGGCTCCACATTACACCAGTGCTTCCTTGAGGCACATGTGCTTCATGGGAGGCTGCTACCAAAGAGTGCACGTCACAAAACTCAAGTGGCCGTAAACCAGAAAGAACAGGAGAGAGGGGAGGTAAAGAATACTTCAGCTGCTGCAGGAGGATAGAGGGAACACCTGCCAAACATTCTTTGAAAGTAGCTTGACTTCACGCTTGGTCACAACTAACCACACTTGATGGAAAGACAGTACAGCTTGTCAGGGACTGCAAAGAAACTAAGACAAGATGCCTGGAAGTGGTAACACATCTTGCTGTCAGTGCTTTAAATGCATATTGGAAAACGATTGGTGAGGGCAGAGAAAGCAACTAAGCCATTCAAATATGCAGTTAACTGTGTTCACAGTGTGTCATTTTAAGCCATGGAACAGGAGTAACTTAGTGTCTAACCAGTATCTGTTGTGTTCTATTATTTCTGCACAATTTATAGTCAACTTTTCTTTGCATTGGGAAGAGAGACAGAATAGCTGGAGCTGGTGTGACTCACCTCCACATGTCACAGGCACTAGGACAAGGGAAGTGATGTGAGCAAGGCAGGCTGTCCCTTCTGCAGGGGCAGTCTCCATAGGGACAGCGTCTTCAATTGTATCTTGTTTTCCTATGGATTCGAGATAATACCAGCAACGCTACTTTCCTGTAACTGATTGGTGTAAACTTAATAAATATCTAAGCAGTACTTGTACCTATGACTTTTATAATGGGTGGGATGGAGTTGAGCCTTACAGCTCTGCCTTGCATTCCCTGTACTCTCTGCTCCTGTGTACACAACTGGTGCTTTGCTGACTCAAAAAATGGATATCCTGTGGCTAACAGTGCACTGAAAGATAAGGTAAAATCCAGGTTAGTGCTTTTTTACTGAAGGAGAATAACTACATTCCTTGTCTGTGCCAACTGCCTAAAGCTCACTTCTACCTCAGCATGAAGACCACGTTGAGCTGCTACACTCCTTAGGAGCCCTGGTGGCCTGGACTCTTGGAGTGAAACAGGCAAGTGACCTACTTAAGGGAAACTGTATTTTATTTTTAAAAAACTTATTTAAGAACACTTGGAACAGGGAATGAAGTATAAATATGAACAGGTGCTCTTCCTGTGCCCTGCTTTGCTTAACACTGAAGATAACTGGTCACATCTCGATTACACAAGTTCAGGATGGAGGTGAACAGTAACAAGTGATGTTCAGTCTGTCTCTGTGCCATCATCATCCTCCTCATCTCCACTCTGAGACTGCTCTTCTGTAAGGGAACAGCTCAACAACGACTTCCGTATACACTGTCTTTCCTCTGCAATAAAGAAAGCAACAGAGGGTCATTACTTGGTCTCTTCACATACACTGGAATATCCTCCACTTCTAAAGAAAGAAACATTTCTCAGGCCAAGAATTCAGAAGTAGCCCAGCATATCCTACAAAATCCCCAGGAGTTGAGGCTGCATTTTAGTAAAGTGGCTGGAGGAACTCACCTTCATTTGTACAGTTTTGCAACAACATCAGCAGCTGTCTTCTGTTATACTGAATCAGAAATTTCTGACATGTTCTTATGGTACCTGTAGAAGTCACAAGAAAAACAGGTAACAATCTACACAACCAGTGTTTCAGAGCTGCTGGTGTATTTTCCAAAGAGCATTGTATCAAATGCCCCAGGAACCAATTTTGTTACTGCTGAGGAGGGGCTGTAGACTTCATTTCTGCACTGCTGAGTTTAAGTGGTGGAACAATAATTTCTAACATGCAGTGCCTATTAGTTCCCCAAGGGTTTTAATTTCCAGGATATAGAAGATACTATACTTTAAAAATATATTTTAAAAAGAAAACAATGTCATCTTGTATTTGCTGGTTTTGTGATAAATGTAACGAAGATTCAAGCAAAATTAACGAGGCTTTCAACAAAGACCTGCTGGTGCCTGTTTCTTATTTAGATCTGTGATGTGACACACGAGGTGTGTGACACCCGCAGCTGCACGAGGGGGTCCTGGCACGTACAACTGATCTCTGTCCTCCCCCCAAGCCCCACGGCCTGTCCCCCAGCCCCGGGGCAGCTCCTGACCTCCGACGTGCAGGGTGTTGAGGGCGCAGGGGTAGCGCTGGGCGCGGCTCTCCAGGTAGCGCACGAAGGGCAGCGCGGAGCACAGCAGCCGGTACGAGTCCTTGCGGCACCGCAGCAGCACCGTCCCGGTGTAGGCGTTCAGGTACTTCACTGCGGGGACACACACGCATCGGTGAGCCCGAGGAGCCCCGCACCCCCTGGGGCCCCTCGTCCCGCCCGTACCTGTGAAAGAGATGGAGCAGCAGGCCAGGCCGTAGTCGCCGTGCACCCGCCCGATGGCGTCCCTGACGGCGAGGCCCACGGCGCGGTCCTCGATGCACTGGCGGCAGCGCGGGTCGTCCGAGAGCACCTCGCACAGCACGTACCTGCGGACAGCGCGAGGTGAGCGGCGTGGGGCGACCCCGCACCCGGCCCGGCCCCCCCCACCCGCCTCACCTGTTCTTGAACCGAACCATGGCGGCGGTAGCGCGCGGCCCGGACGGACGGCCCGTCCGGCCAATGGGCGAGGCGCCTCTGTCCGCCTTAGCCAATCGCCGCTGCGCGAGGGCGGGACCAAGGGAAGGGCGTCCCCGCGCCGCGGTCCCGCCTCCCTTCACCGGCCGCGCGTGCGCAGTGGTGCCGCGAGCCGCCGGCCGGTCACGGAACCGCCGATCCACTTAATCGCGGAGTCGATTAAGTTGGAAAAGACCTCTCAGATCATGGGGTCCAACCTGTGACCCAACACCACCATGACAACTAGACCAAGGCAGTCAGTGCCACGTCCAGTCTTTCCTTAAACACTTCCAGGGACGATGACTCCACTACCTCCCTTCGCAGCCCGATCCAGTGTTTGATCACCCTTTCTGTGAAGAAATTCTTCCTAGTGTCCAGTTTGAACCTCCCCAGGTGCAACTTGAGGCTGTGTGCTCTCGTCCTGTCGTTAGTTGCCTGGGAGAAAACCCCGATCCCCACCTGGTTACAACCTCCTTTCAGGAGTTTAGAGAGTAGTAAGGTCTCCTCTGAGCCTCCCCTCCTCCAGGCTGAACACTCCCAGCTCCCTCAGCCGTTCCTCATAGGACATGCACTCCAGACCCTTCCCCTGCTCCGATGCTCTTCTCTGAACGCGCTCCATCCTTTAAATGTCCTTCCTGAGTTGAGGGGCCCAGAACCGGTCACAGCACTCGCCGTGCGGCCTCACCAGTGCCCAGCACAGAGAGACGATCCCTGCCCGGGCCCCGCTGCCCACCCAGCTCCCGGCACAGCCCGGTCCCGATGTCCCTTTGCCCCCCGGCCCCTCCCCGGGTCCCCCCACGCGTCCCCCTCCTGCCCCCGCCCTCCGCCAGGGGGCGCGCGCGGCGCGCGGGCCGCGTGAGGGGGCGGCTGAGGGGCCGCGGCCCCGCCGGGTTCGCTGAGGGTCCGAGCTTCGGCTTTAGCCCCTCTCGCTGCCTTGCACCGGCCCGCCCTGGCCGAGCCCGCCTTGTCTAGTGCGCCAAAGTGTGAATGAGGGAGACGGGACGTCTTCGTGTGACGGGAGCCGCAGGAGGTCCGAGGGAGGAGGACGGTCCGGTGCCGGTCACCCCCCGGCTGTGGGGTGGCTGCTGTGGGCCGGCACCTGCCCCCAGAGGGCTTTACCAAGAGTGTCCAGTTCCTCCCCAGTGCTCCTGAAAGGGCTCTGCTGCCTCAGAAAACTCCAGAGTTTGTAGCTCCTTGAGCTCCAGGTACGGGGGGCTTTGGGCACACGTGCTAAGTAATGAAAACAGCTGAGGGAATTGGGGAACAGAGCTACTTCTTGTTTCTGTCGTGGTTCCCAAAGCTGTGATCTGGGACGTGGTCTGAGGAAGCAGGGAATGCTCTTTGCAAAGATCTGGTACGAGAAGAAACTGGGGAGAGGGGAATGGGGGGGGGATAAGGGAAAAGGTGTGAGGTGGGAGAAGAGCTTCAGCGAGGTCCCTGGAGTCAGGTCACACGGGAGCGCTGAGGCACTATAGATTAAGTGGGAACTCATTGCTAATTCAGAGTGGAAACATCTTCTTTAATGACCTTCATTCCACACAAAGAAAACAGTGATAAACCCAGTGGAAATCCTGTCCTGTGTGATAAACTTCTGCCCTCTGAAATAGATGCCTGCGCTGCTGCTGTCTCCCTGTGGCTATTAACTCCTCTCTCCTTCACCTGTGATCCCATTTTCATGTTGTGCTCTTTTCTGAGAACTGCAGAATATGAGTTGAGTTGCCTGGGGAGAAGAAAGCACAAAGTCCAGTATGGACTTTCTAAGAGGCCTTTTCTCTTGGGCCACGATCAAAGGGACTGGGGGCAGTTTGTCAGTTTTGAAGCTAATGCAGATAGAAGCATTTTCTCCATGAGAGGACTGCATTGCATTGATCTTTGCCATATTGCTCTGTGTTTTAGTATCCAAAAGGGGATCTAGCTGTCATCTGTTCCACTTGTCAATACAATGAGCTCCTAGGTGATAAGCTAGTCTCACATTTTTGAACAGTATCAAAGTCCATAAAGATTCCCACTTACTTTCTTAGTGGAGTGAGATCCCAGCTTAGCCTTCCAGCATAGCTGACCAGGTATATTTGTCTGCTGCCCCGGTGTTTGTGGTGGCATCCCCCATCCTGCCCTCTGACAGGGCTCGGGTTGCCCTGTGGTGCTCAGGTTGCTTTTATCCATCCCTTCCCTTATTTCCTTCTTTTTGCAGAGGCACGCTGGGCTCTGACAAGCAGAGCATGTGAGTGCACTCTGCCCTGTAATCCAATAGGACATGTGCACTGTGCATGCTACAGGCTGGGCCCTGTGCATAGCACAGGCCTCTGTTTTCGGTCCAGAAGGCTGATTAGGAGAGACACGGTGCAGAGAGCAGTGTTGTAAGATAGCCTTGTCCTGCCTCATTTCACGTAGGATATTGCCTTTAGTTCCCTGTTGTTGGTTTGGGGGATGCACAGAGCAGACCTGAGCCACCACAGCTCCCTGTGCAGTCACTGCCTGTGTCAGTACAAGGTGTGTGAGTCCGATCAGACATCGTGGTGTGCTGAGCTGACAGCACAGGACTAAAAAGATTACAACATCTTGACTTTTTTTTTTTTCCCACCTCCTCACTCTCATCCTCTGCCAGCTCTGCTGTATTGATCCAGTGTCAGGGATACAAGAAACTGTTGCAAGGGATGGTGAGTTACACAGTCAAGGTGGGAAAGAACTGTCGCCTGAGAAAAGATCCGAGAGAGAAAAATCAGAAAATGCTTTTAAAATAGAAGTGTGGGTCAAGAGACCTGCCAAGTGAGAGGATGGATGTCTCTCCTGCAGACTTGGAGAGACAATGAGACTCAGGATATCTTATCAAATAGAGATTATGGAGAACAGAGCATGTGAGGACAGGGGGAAATAATGTGCACTGTCTATAGACGTTAGAGACAATTTGTAAAGCAGGTTGAGAACTTTGGATATAAGATTCCCTATCAGAATAAGTGTTCACCAATGATTGTCCAACAAAGTGGTGATGCTGGGGAGGTGCAAGACAAATACTGAGGTGTCGTTTTCCCAACTGCTGTTTGTTATGTGTGGTAGTGTGCCTGTGGAGGGGCTATTCCCAATCAGTCTGACATTTTACTGCAGACTTGAAGATCTAAACCTTCATTTTGGATTTACAGGCCATTCATAATCTCCAGATTGTGGGTTAGATTGCATTTGTATTGTATGGAGTTAATTGTGCTAATAATCTGTAATAGACATAATGCATATATCTTATTGTGTGCTGCCAGCTCTTGGAGTTTGTATGTATTTACTATAATTAAAACTAGCAGCAAATGTGTCCACTGTAAAAAACATATATTAGTGAATCCTTGCACTCTTTTTGGACATTTCCATACTGTAGATGAGGAAACTGAAGTACAGGTGGATTAAACAGTTTCTTCGTAGAAAATAACTGTCAGTCTGGAGATGCAGAGCAAGGACATTATGTGAGCAGAGAAAACCCGTGTATTAGCACATACTGTGTTGGAGTATAGGTCGTGCATGTTGCTCGTGCATAAAGTAGCCAAGTAATTACATTCTGCAGTAAAATTAGGATGCATTGATGCTCCATCCTTGTGATACCACTGTATGGCCAACACCATGATTTTTGCTTCCCCCTGGAAACACAGAACTGAATTTGCCATCAGGTGCAGTATTAGAGTTGAGGGTGACAACCACATTTTGTTCCACTGGATGCACATTGCATCCCCAGATAACCCCACAGCCGAAAATACAAAACAATCTGGCTAAAATTAAAACTGCTTCTTAAATCCTGTCTGATGTTGCCCGAAGCTTTTTGTTCAGTTTATCTTCACAAGGTCACTGAGACAGAAGAGTGCATTCTGTGAGCCTGCTGGCCTGGAGCCTTTCATGCAGATGCTTTCATTTAACATTTGGGACATTCTCCTTCTCCCTTTGGTCCCTTTTTACTCCCCCATTTTCCGTATCTCTCTACTCCTCCCGTTTGAGCTCAGGTTCCCTTGGATCAATACATGTAGGAATAAAAGCTATCCTTTTTTATCACCTTAACATGTAATCACCAGTCAGAGCTTTCTGGACACCCAAGCTGTCATGGGTCAGAGGCTGCTGGTCTGTCAGAGCTGCCACATGAGCTGCCACACGTGCTGCCTGCAGCACTGCCCTCATCTTTGCTGTCATCCTGCCACGTGGAGTAATTGTCTTGCAAAGCTGTGTGTTTGAAGCAAATTCTGCTTCTGCCTCTTTCAGTGCTTGCAGTGTGGTCTTGGACTACTTGTTTAGGATAAAAGTAGTAAATTCACATTTCTTTTTTTTTTTAATAGTCAAGAACAGGACGTTGCAGTTCAGATTAATAGGGACTGTGTGCTCTGAGAGACATCCCATGAGTTGTAAGGTGAGCTTCCATTAAGATATCAGAAATTGGAAGCTGCTTTGGAAGATTGAAGCCAAATTTTAAGATCTGATAAAGGGCACGAGTGTCTGTGAGTCTGGCACGTGCTGTCTGGCGTGAGCTCAGGATCAGGAGTCTCCTGTGCAGCGAAAACCAGCGTGAGAGAAGAGCAGTACAAAAAAGGTGATGTGCCAAGTGAGAAGCTGGCCCTAAAATTGTGAGCTTCGTTTTCACCAGCTCTACAACAGGAATGATTGCAAATACTTTACTCACAGATATATGTTAAAATTAGTAAACCGTCCACTTGGATGTTATTATTTATAAAATGTAGTAAAACTGCTTCTCTAAATGAGAGATCTGTAGGCAGCACACTTCATTTGCAGAAGGAAATGCTGCTGCAAGAAGGAAACAGCTGTTTCCAAACTAGTTAATTAAATTGAGGCAAGAACTAGAATATTAGTTCAGATAGTTCAGGATTCTTTTCTCTTTCCTTTCTGCATTAGGGAACACAGACTGAACTGCGGGCCACATAAGTTACTAAGTAGTCTGCTGTATAAACCCCCCATATTTAATAGCTCCTTAACAGGGATGTTAAGATGGATTAATTATTCTTTGTTCTGGTCTCTGAAGATAAAGAGTTATCACTATTAATTATGTATAATTGAAAAATTGCTTCTTTACAAAGAATCCAGTAGCATTAGGGAGATTTTAACTTCTTGCTACCTGTAGGGAGTCTTACAACATTCCATAATGTTATGGCAAAGGCTGCCATAAACTTAAGAGCGGCCTCAGCAAGTCTTACTCACTTTCCAGCCCACACTTGAAACCAGTATTTTCAGAGATAACAGATCTCAGAGCAGCTACAGAGGCAGGACTGGGTGTTTTGTTCTGTGCTGAATGACACTCAAACAGGAGGTACAGTTTGTGAGGCTTGTTGTCGCTGAGGATGGTGAGACTTTTTCTCAGTAAATTTCCAGAAACCTGTGGGAATAACCACAGTAAAACCAAAGGGAAAGTATTAGAAACCAACAAACAACAATAGCAACAACAACAACAACAAAGCAAACCCTTGAGTTTGCCTATCTGGGGAAGAAGCTTATTAAAAGAAGAAGTAACCAGTACATCTCCTGTGGGTTAGCACAGACAGCAATGGAGACTGTGTTGAGGTATTTGAATTTAGGTGAAAAAGAAAAATAAATTAGAATTTTTACAAGAGCAGAGCACTTTCAATTACATAAGGTTAGTGGATAGGTTTGCCTGAGACTTGGAATTCCTAACTGCCCCACTGATTTCTGTTGTCAAAATATGTAGGTTCATAGCTTCCTTTGATATCAGTATGAGTTGGGCACCTTCCCATGCATAAAAGTCAGACCCTTAATCTCTCCAGGCCTGAGGGTAACATTGGCAAAATGAGGATAATAACATTATCTGCTTCAAGGAGTGCTACAAATAAATTATTGAGTTATTATGCACTTAAATAATGTAATAACTGAGATAATATAAACTCTTGCGGCATAAACATATCCTACCTGAGTGACCTTCTCCACATATGACTTGGTGTGGAGGTCACTCTGAAACAGAAATGATGTGTCTAGTGTTGCTTGTCTTGCAGATCTTTGCTCTCTGCTTTTCCTTTCCCCCGAATTCCCATGAGCAGATTAAGCCAAGGCCCTATTTTACAGTAAGATGTGTCTGCTTATGTTGCCGCACACTGAATAATCCTTTCTCTACGCGGCTTTGGGTTTAACTCCAGCAGCCTGGAGCAGCACAGAACCAGAGCCTTCTGCAGAGCACTTGTCTCCCTAATGAGGGAGGCAATGAAAAACATTTTCCAGTGCATCCATCACTCAGTGCTGAGCCGAGTGGACAGGCATCCTGGAGCAGCCTTATATAATCCGTGCCTCTGCCTGGCCCCGGCTGGGCAGCGGCAGTGCGTGCAGGGGAGAAGGGGAGCTCTGCTGGAGCTGCTCGGTGGGGCACGGCCGGGGCTCCCCCTGGCAGCTGCAGGGTCTCGGCTTGTACCGGTGTCAGCTTGGTGCAGGCAGCGTGTCAGTCACTGCCTCGCTGGGGCACACGGGGCTCAACTCTGCCTGACCCGCTCTGACAGAGACCTCCCCACCCGTCTGTTCTTGCCTAGATCCGATGTTAGCTGCAGCGTCCCACAGCCCAGCACGGCAAGGGAAAGGCCCGTGAAAGCAGAGTAGGGTGCACTGTGTGTGAGCAGATTTGAAGGGGGAGAATCAAGAGCGCCTCTGTTTCTCTTGTGCTGACTGAGGATGCTCACAAAGACCAGTAAATGCAAACAGATTTCCAGAGGCGATGGTTGTTACAGATGAGAGAAGGCAAAAAGCACTGGAAGCATCTGACCTATTTTGGGAAGCTTGCTGGGGCTTTTTACTTTTATTTTGTTCAATTTTGTTTTTCAAAAGATATACTTGCACCTGAGTCAAAGAGAGTAAATATTTATCATTTTTTTAAACTATATGCACCATCAAGACAGAAGGAAACCAAAAAATAGCTTGCTGGATTTGCGAGGCTGTAGTCACCAGTCGCCCTGAGGGCACAGGGGTTTGAGCTGCACTTGAGATGCCTTTTGCCTGCTGCTGGTTGGTCCCAAGCTAAAGCTCCCGGTGATGCACATAACAACCTTTTTGCAGTGCTTGATGGCAGCTGCCACAGTGAGATGATTTGGGGGCAGTTGACCCAGGGCACATCCCTCGGGCCCCCTCAGTAAAATTCCATAGCACTCATTCTGGAACTCAAGGAGTTGTGGCTGTGTGACCTTCTCTGTTCCTGTTTCATACCTCTGAAGATCATGTTTATCCTGCTGTAACATTAGTGACTTAATTAGAGCTGAATTTGGTCCTACTGTCTCTGAACATGAGCAGCTCCCATCTAGTCATCTAAAGGATCAGATCTGGTTTCTTCTCTCTCTCAGTATTGGTGGCATCTGGTTTCATTTTCCATCTTTCCTGAGGGAGCTCACTTTTCCCCACATTTCAGCATATGCTTGTTGTATGTCAGCACCCCGGGCTGCCCATGTGTCTGTGCCAAGCCAAGTACCACTTTTCTAGCCAGCAAGGGACATGGTGTAAGGACAGAATGTGAGACACATCAGGGATTGGTGGTGTGGACTGTGCGTAGCTTAAAACCAGAACCTGCTTGCAGGTCAAGAAACTAAGCTGGAGCCAGTTAAGTGTGCGGGTTTTTTTCTCTGTGTAGGATGTGTAGAGGTAGCAAGATTTTCATCCTGTAGGAGCCTGAGGGCCACCATTCCCAGGGTAAATGCCAGAGTGGGGCACCACTGATGGAATGACAGGGCTGGCAGGGGACACCACATTTGGTGTCCCCATTTATCTCTAGATATGCTGGCATGGGAAATTTTCTATGTGTAATAGTTTGTCTCCAGGAGATGGATTGGTTCCTCTAACTTGTTCCACCTCTCCTTCCCTGTCCCCACCCCAACCGCTTGGCCAAACCACAGCTCCCTCAGCTTTGTTTGTGGCACACAGAGGGACAGCTATTCAATCAATAATGATACAGTTATTTTTTGTTAGATGTGGGATTTTTAAAAAGCAAGAAGTGATGATTTTGAGTGTTTATTAGATTCCTCTAAAACATACATTCAACTTCAGCTCTCAATATTTTAATGTATATTGCTACATAGATAAACTTATTGCTTGAAAAAGCATATGTACTCTCTGTTATTTCTCTGTTATTATAATGTTATCCAGTATTGTAAAATCAGCATCTGTGACTCAGATCACAGACATTAACAAAATAATTTAAAAATAATTTTATTTAATTAATTAACTTAAATTATACATACTGAGCTCTTTTATTTTGGGGACTTGCGGGGTGCAGGTATTTCTCTGTAAGCGTGGGGGCAAGCGACTTCATTTGTCTTTTAATAGTCTCTTAGTATCAGAGACGGATGATATCATCTCATATTGAAGCTCGTTTTTTAATAAAACTGCAGCAGTTTATAACATGGATACAGAGCTCCTGCTCCCATTCACGTTCCCTCCTACTCCACCCCATGTTCACCACAGTGACAAGCACAGGAAGCTGAAGGACTTGTACTAAATCTCCAGTTCAGTTCTTTAGTGCCTCTCACACGTTACAGCTGCATGGAGGAGGTGATGTCTTGAGGACAGGGTATAAGCAACTTTAGATTAAGTAATGGACTTAATAACTTCCTATCCCAGCAGACTGTCTTTGTGGCTGTCAGTGCCGTGTAACCGTGTCCCTGATATCCAGTCTGCTGTTTTCTGTATCACTGTTCATAAGCTCCCATCCTGAACAGCAGTCAAACTCTTCGGGCTGTGCTGGGGGATTATCACACTCGCTGGGCCGTTAAAGTCACTTCGCCTCGAGTCTTCAGCCTCTGAAAAGTGCCCCAGGCTAATCACTGTGAAATGTGACGCCTGTCATGTCTTCTTGTTCTGGTGTGTGCAGCAGGCCTGTCATTCACTAAAAGCCTTAACATCTGTTATTACACGGTAATCCTCACGCATCAGGCTTCCAAATAAGAAACTGGTGGAGTCCAACAAGGTATGGCTCAGCCCTGGTTTGCATAATTCCCAGAATGCAAGGCAACTTGCTCTCCCTTCTGAAATCATTAATAAGCAATAAGAATATTATATAAGCTGGCATCTTTTTTTAAACCATGATAATTTCAAATGCTATTATAATTAGGATGAAGATGAGAGTTTGAGCTGGGGGAGGGAACAGAGAAAGGATTAAGCTGATCTCCACCATGACGTTAGAAGGTGGCTTTGTCTGTAATATCCTAGTTTGGACAATAATGGATACACTTTAGAAACATAAAGAGGCAAATAGACAATTTATTTGAAAGTATTAATCCTTTTCATCCTGAAATGTTATCTCTTGCCTTAAATAGGATCACAGCTTTCCAGTCCACTTATGTCCTGACTACTTGACCCTTTAGAAACGCCTGAAAAGCAATATATGTTTGTGTTGTACCCCTGGTGACTGTCAGCTCCATAGTGGGTCTCATAAAGTGGACAGAAACGTTCTGTGGCTGGGAATGTCTTTGTCTAAGCCAGAGTGACTGCTAGGTGACTGTGCCTGCAGTGCTATCACATCACAAGAGACGTGGCCTCTCGGGTGGCAGGTCCCAAGCCATGACAGATCAGATGTGATATTTTAATGAAAAAAAGTTTAGTGTCTTGATCGAGCAGGCGGGATTTGCTGGAGAAGGCGAACCAGGTGAAAATATGGTTTATAAATGCAAGTAATAGGGCCGCTTCCTCTGGAATAAGGAAGATTTAAAAAGTCACTTGTCAAAATCATTTCCCTCTAAGGCTGCAGCAGCCCTCGGATCTGAGCATGTTCCTGATGTTCCCCCTCACTCACATGCACGAACACGGGGAGGCAGGCGGGAGGAGGCAGCTGCACTGACACACTATGGGGTTTGCAGGAACACGATGGCAATTTAGAAGAGCGATTAAAAGATTGCAAACATTTATTAATAGCTTTGCTGCTGCAGCAGCTCTGCCGGAGGAGCTTCCTCAGGGATGCTCTTACCTCCTGCCTGTGCCCTTCCAGAGCTCTAGAAACTGAAAAGTCAGGTTTGGACTGGGTTTCAGTTTAAAGCCATCAGACTGCAGACCACATTATCCCAGGAGCCAGGAAAGGGGACAGGGGGGACTTGAGTGTGGGAAAGAAAGAAGGTGCACAGAGCAAAAAGAAAGGATTTGTTCTTTCCAGCTATTGCTTGGCCTTTCTTTTCTTCCCTGTGCTGCTCTCCCTTTCTCTCTTTGCTCCTCTTTGCCCATTCCTTTTCCTCTCCCTTGGGACAGAGTGACTTTTTGTTCAGTGCACTGGCACTACATTCAGATGTGAGTCTACAGTGTCCTTTTGATACTGTATAACAAAATCAATGAAAGACAGGTATAAGAGCAGTATTGGAGAGGATCTGCTGAAAGTTCTGCAGAATGATCTGATTTTCTATATGAGCACAATCAGTTCCTTTGCAAATCTCCTGACTTTGTCCTTGTCTCTTCAGAGACATTGGGGAAAGGGAGAGGTGAAGGTTCAATGAAAATAAAAAAAGAAAAGGAAGGAAAGGGCAATTGGCTGAGCAAAAAAATCACCTTAATCTTCATGGCTGATCCTGCTGAACAGCAGTAAGCACCGTAAATGAGATGGGCAATTCTGATGTTTGAGTGCAGAATATCTGAGACATTTTTATCCCACAGAGCAGATGATGGTGACTGACTGATACAAATTTGCAACAGGAGGATATTTATCCTACGCATATGGTGACCTCCTCCATATTCCTATCCACAGTGGAATAATCAGTTTCTTTCATTTTTTGTTTTTTTCAAACTGGGTCCTAAGAGAAACTGAAATGTCTGGACAGCCTAAGAGGAATATATTTTTACTGCCAAGCAACAATGACAGCAGATATAAATGCTTGTGTCCCTGTCACTATCTGAAATCCTGCTGGAGCTGAGATGGATGACAGAGCACCCCAGCCTTGGCCAACAGCATGGCCAAGGGACTGGATGTGCCATTGGGCACTGGCAGCTTTTACCTGTGCTTAACTTTTTTAGTTCCATTGGGATCATTTTTCTTCTCTTCATACACACAATTTAATCATCCCATTTTTCAGTTTAAGAAAAATCTCGCTGCATAATTACTGCATCTGTGCTTAATGCAGAAGAATAGGCAGAGGGGAAAACAAAGTTGATCCAGTGGATCAGAAAGGATTAAAAATATGATGGTTAAAGAATGAAGGAACGAAATTAGGGTCGAATTAGGAGTCCTGCATTATTCTTACCTGAACCTGATTCGAGCTAATTTGGTTTTTTTTTAACTGCTTCCTCTGTTCCTTGAAGTTTTCAGTTTAAATACTTCCTTGGTCAGTTTTCAAGCGCAGGGTTCAATTTGGAACTTGACCAGCTGAATTTTTGTGTATTGCAAGGGGATGTGGCCAATGAAAAACACCTGATTATCTCTGTTCGCTTCGTATGCCCTGCTCCTTGTTGGAAGCTACACAAGCTGAGAGATAACATAAAACATCCTCCCTTGGGATATTTAAGGAAGGTCTGTATAAATTTCTGGGGAGTTTGGCAGAAAGCCTCCTGGGCCTTAAAAAGGCCTGCTTTTCTAAGGAATGTACATAATACTTTGAATAATCCTAGTCTAAAAGACAGAACCCACCAATGTATTTGGGCTAATTGCTCCTTCACTTTTGTCTTTAGGAGCTGGAATTCCCCATGTTCAGAGCAGCCAAAGAAGGACATCGATGAGGATGAAACAAACCTGGATGTTGGAGAGATATCTGGTCTCAGGTGAGAAAGGATGTAGACAGGATCCTGCAAACACCATTTCAACAGAAGGAACCACTTTTGGGGATGCTTTCCCTCTCATTTCTTGTTTGATGGTTGTAAATGGCAGCCCTTTCCAGGTAGTAGCAGCTTCTCTGTGAAAATTCTCATCCTTTCTTAGCAGTAGCTATTGCATTCCCACTGGTTTCAATATCTTTAATTTCCAAGTTTGCTGTGTGTGGCACCAGAGGATTGCTTACAGTCTTGGGACAATTTGGACACCTGTTGGTGGAATTGTTTTATCAGGATTTTTTTTCTTCATTTCTGAAAGGCTATTTTGGGATCTTTGTTTACAAATATTTAAAGCAAGAAATTGTATTTCATCAGCATTTTCCTTGCTCCCATTAGGACCTCAGCCCTCACTAAGGCTCTTGCCTCATGTATACCTCATTTTCTTTTTTTAAACTATTTTGTTGCTCATAAAAAAAACCCCGTATTGTTCTTAAGTATGACAACCACCACTCTCTTAGTTTTGGAACTGTCACTGTGGGCTTTGCCATTGGCATTCCCTTGCATTATTAGGACTCCCTCTGGGTACACTGGACATATCTCTTGACGTAATTGCAATTGTACTTCGCAAACGAGCAAGGAATTTGCTTTCCTGTGTATTGAGACATTTCTCTATGTCCTGTATCTTGTACTGGCTGCTGTCTCTGCATCCAAGTGGCAAGTAACAGGACTACAGCAATGGATAAAATAACCTGCACTGACCTCAAAGTGTTAAGTTTCTGAATTGATAAATAACACTTATTAGTGAGAATAAAAGAATTCTAGAATGCCAAGAAAGTCATGAAACTTCAGGAGTTTACCTGTTCTGTCCTTCTCCCATCATGAAGGGAAGGCAGGGCTTTGACAATGTTACCAAGGGCTTTGACCTCTGTGATTTTCTTTCTCAGCCATCGCACAACACAGAGCTGGGGGCAGCACTTGGGCACAGCCCAGATACACCCTTGAGACACAATTAACCTGCAGTTGCACAGCCTTTGTAAAGGCTGGATTCCACAGAGAGGCTAAGGAGTGTAGGGATCAATAGCAATGCAGCTGGATCTCTTCTAATGGGTGAGAGAAAAGACGCTGAGGAGCCTGTTCCTTCTGCACAGGGAAAAGTGGGGAGGTGAGATTCATGTTGTTACTCACTGATACGGGAACACTGTAAGAGAAAACAGAGATTATTCTTTGTATCCTTGTTAGGAGACACAGAAAGGGTAATAATGAGGAAGGGGAAGGCAGGTTACAGGTGGTAGCAGAAAGGAGAATTGTCCTTTTATGAGTGCCAATAAATAACCTTCTAAGTGCTGAGAAGGTGGTAGAAAGCATGACAGAGGTCTTTTCAAGGTTTAGGTTCTTCTATGGAGTAGGTCCCTTCTGTTTAGAAAAAAGTCACCGAAGATAAAATATTCCCAGACATGAATATAGAAAAGATGAGGTTGCACATGATGGACTTAAAAAATTCTGAAGTAAGTCTGTTTTAAAACTCTATCAGAACAAAGTCTTTAACTTTTAACACAATGTACCTTATTGGTTTGATGATGAATTAAAAACTGGAGGGAAAATGAAGAAGCAGCTCATGTAAAGCATCATGCATCATCTTCTGCCTCCCTCAAGACAACAGTGTATCACCTCAGCTGGTAGCAGAAAGTCTGCCAAGCTTTGTCATCGTTTGCATCATGACCTGAGAGCAAACACCCCCCCTGCCGTCACACGGGGCAGGGCTGGGCACCACTGGCAGCACCACAGTGGCCACAGAGCTGGGGAATATTTGCCTTACATTTGCCTTGTCAGCACCAGCTGGCAAACAGAGGGAACTGAAATATATTGTTCTGTGTATTCTGTTTGTGTGGATCAGCATCATCAACCTTGCTGGTCTTCAGTTCAAATAACAGCTATTTGTGAGTTTTGTTTTTCAAGATTCTGCTTGCACAGGTTTGACTTCACCTGAAATGTGTGATAGTCTTGATTGCCTGTCCTGTTGTCCAGAGCTTGAATTCTCACACAATGCTCAAGTGAGCCACAGGACACAGCCATTAAACTTAGTTTATGGAAAACATACCAGAATCACTTGGATCACATTATCTTAAACTTTCCACGTGAAGGAAATGTAGCACCAGGAGATTTCCTCATGTCCTGTCTCCAAATCTTGCTTTCTGCTTTGTTCTGTGTGTTTTATTTAGTTTAAGAACAGTAATAACTGGCTTCCAGACCCTGCTTGTGTTCTCCTTTGATCTTGACTTTGTATTTTCTTCCCTACCTGATATTCTTTTCCTTCCTTTTAACCCAGTATTGGTTTAAATTATTTCTCCCACCATAAGTACTCACACCCAACTCCTTCAGTCTCTGATAATCACAGCAAATTGGTATGATTTTCTTGGCTAGAACTTGTGCTTTACTTACTTATAGTGGTGTTTATCCTAAAATTCATTAAATGTCTATCTTTATTGTCTTGGGTTTGAGAAAGGACATGTCTCAGGAGAGTTCCATTTGCCTCTGAATAAAGTCAATATGAACAAATAATTGCTAGAATTTCTTTACTCTTCTTACCTGGTGTCCTATGCAAGTTCAGGAAATCACACCAAGGAACCAAGGAATTGCTTTCCTGCAACAGCACTAAAAGAGATAGAGCTGTCTATCAGCTAGGTGAACGTCTCTCACAATGAAACAAGCAAATCTGATTTTCTTGTTAAAATTCTCATGTTATTTCATCATAGGAAATACAGAGATGTGCCTGGTAGCACACCTGGCCCAGGGGTGAGGCTTTGGCAGCTCACCTGCTTGTTGCTGTGCCCGTTCGCTGAACAGCGTCACCACATCTTGGTAAGGAGAAGTTCTTTGTAAGCAAAGTGAGAGGTTCAGTCCCCGAGATCTGCTCAATCATTTCCATGACAAACCAAGTACTGGGTTAGAAGCTCCAGCTGAACACCAGGGTGGTGAGCAAAGTGGTGTGGACAAAGGGTTGAAGTGCCAGCATAGATTTCTAAGCCTTCTTGACAGATTTTACATTGTTCACAAAGTGATGTGACTTTTGGGTGCTTATGAGTAATGGGCAGAGCTGGATTGTTTAGTGTCCCTGTCCCCCAAGGCCACTGCCCTTTGAGAGGGAACAGTGTGTGCCACTGTTTGGCAGCCACGCTCCCAACCTGACGCAGGCATTTTGGGGGGGCCACGGAGCTGGCAGAGATGACTCATTCCGCCTCAGTGGCTCATTGAGGAGCTGCAGGGAGAAGCTATTTATAACCAGACCTTTCAGGTTCAGTGCAGCAGCATCTTCAGCAGGAGGGGGACAGGAATGGGGATGGAACATAAGACTTCCCAGATACAGATCAGCTCCCACCTCAGTATTGTTCCTAGAGCCACACAGCCACCAGCTGACTTCAGCCAGCATCTTTTCCAAGTCTTTTGTCCAGCTGTAAGGCTGCCCTGGTCCTGGTGTAAGATTCTGCTGATAACTCATCAGCTCCTCAAAGAGCAGGGAGACAACTGTGAATATCATCAGTGTGAACAAAACACAAACTCTTTCTAGTGTAGCTGCTATGCTGACACTTGCTGATTCTTTCTGACCCCTGGCCATGGCATTATCACCTTTATCTTTTCTTTGTCTCTGTGTTTATCCTGAGCTCTTTCCCTGGGTGTTTTCAAACAGTCTTTATGCTGCCAGCAAATCCCATTTAAACCTCCTGAGGTTTCTCTTCTATACAAGCTGCCACTGTAAAACTGTAGTTAGTTTTCTGATCTTGCCGTGGATTCATTTCATCTTGAGGTGCTTCCATGACTCCACATGTGAAACAGAGATAATGATACCCCCTGGGTTAAGCACAGTGTGATCTACAGCAATGAAACACCACCTAAGTGGTAGGACTATTACCAGAGAGAGTCACAGTACAATAGGAAAGTGTTTTACACAACAGTAGAGGACAGCATGTGTTAAAGAAAATATTTACTACAAACACACGTCATTGTATCTAGGTAACTGTAGACTTTATCTTGAAGCATGTTAGCACACATAAAAGTTGAGTTTTCTGTTGTATTAAAAACTTCTTCGAGTTTGTTCTCTTAACTGGCTTTTGAATTCAAAGCCATGAGGCACCAGGGATCCTGTGGCATGAATGTTTACCTTGTTCTTGTTCTACCTCTGTCCTATTCTTAAACCAATTTGTGTGTCTGGAGCTGGGCTGTGGTTAGATGGCTCCTTGGCTCCTGTCACTCTGTTGCTTCTTCCCATAGCTTAAATGCTGCATATCTAGCCCTTCATCTTCTCTTTTTCTTCTCATTACTTCTTTCTTCCTCTCCCTTCTTCATTCAGTAGGCAATTGGCTCAGCAGTGTGTGGCTGGTGCATGGTTTGATGAGTGTAAAGACTCGGTGTTAAGGCCATTTAGTAGATCTGTGGGTTTCTTTGGGGATCTCTCTTTTGGCTGTCCTACATCCCTGTGCTATGGACCCAGAGCTATATTGGCCTATTTACAGTGCATTGTGTTTATTGTCTTCATACAGAAGCTGTACTATAAATAACTCTTGACTTCAGTTTTGGCAACCAGCTAAAGGGGAGGTCTACCCTGCATAAACCAGTGCTTCAATGATAATTTATTTCTTCAAGTCCAGCTCTAAGACTGCAGAGATATGTGAATGTGGCACATACCTCATAATCTGAGGTTGCCTCTGCACAGTAGCCCAAACTCTTCCTATCTGCCACATCGTTTTCCTGAATCTCTGTTTTGATTTGGGAAAAACAGACATCTGGCTTTTATGGTTGCAAATAAACCTCTGAAACATCAACAAAATGTAGCTGGTGCAGAGATATTTGTGTTGGTCTTGAGAGAAAGAGACCATATTTCAGGGACATGAGGTGTAGCATTTGGGGGGGTTTTGAGTGGTAAACTAAAATGTGCTTGTAACTTATAAGCGATTATAACTTGAATGTCAACTTTGCTCCTTGTCTCTTTCTTCAGCAAATTTTAAACAGTAGATAAAATGGTTCTTAGAGCTGTTGGTTTATCCCTTGGCACCTCAGGCACCATGAGTACAGTGTATGGAAGTGCAGCTGGCTGCCCTGGATGTCTCACCACCTCCCCTTTGCCTGAGGCTTGCAACATTCCTGAGCAGACCCCTGGAAGGGGATCCCAAGGATGGGCAATATGGCCAGAGAGCACACAAGGAGATTTGTCCAGGTTTGACTTCGTGAACTCAGAACCAAGAGGGTTGGGAGGGGAAACCAAGAGAGTGCATACATGTCAGAGACTGAAAGGATTTACTTCCCTGCATTTCCAATTGCTTGTTTTCTATCTGGGGAAAATCCCTTTTGACAGCCCAGGCGGTGAGCTTCTAATTCCTGTCTCCGGCTCATTTTTCACTTCAATCCCTCAGCGAACGGATTTTAATGCTTGATGGATTCAAACAAAATTATTTCCGTTCCTGTGGCTTTGCAAAAGCCTCCAGGGTGTGTGTATGTGTGCACAGGGGAGGAGGGATGGGGCTTGTTTTCGTTACACTCCAGTAAGCCTCCTCTCCAAGGGAGACCTATTTCATTTCTTCATTTAGGGCTTTCTTGCTGATGATTCCCCCCATGCTGTCCTCCTGGCTCCTGGGTCACAGGAGGGCCTGTAAAACATTTGCTGTTCCAAGGGGTACAGGATGCAATGTTCCAGATCAGTGTTTCTGATGCAAGTGGGGATTCAAATAATATGACCATACTGTGCTTCCAGGAATAGCACTAGACTGGGGGAAATAACTGTGGGAAAACTTTGATACTCCCCTGCTCTTGCTGGGAGTGAGACCACCACAGGCTGAGAGATGGGGTTGGTGACTGAAGCATTGTCTGGGTAATCAGTGTTTAGCATTGACATCTTGTTTGAACATGCATACAATTCACCCTACTGCCATTGTAATGGACAAGTGTTGCTTTTTATTACCATTTCCAGCCTCTCCCGCCAGCAGAAATCACTGTAGGGAACTGTGCGGGGAGTCTTCTTGCATAACACTCAGTAATCAGTCAGAATTTCAGCTGCTCAACCACCATGTCTCTCTGCTGGGCTTCTTCCACAGAGTTCTTGTGTCTGGGAGGCTAAACACTATTAAAATGCTCAATATCTCACCCTTCCATCCAAGCCAGATCAGCATCATCATCCAAATTAACAAAGCAATTATTCTATGACACACAGCTCTAATAAGGACTTATAACTAATAAATGCTAAAGATCCTCATTCTCTGAAGGATTTAGAGTGTAGAATAAAGTTGATGATGTCTCTCAACATATGAGACTACTGTTGTTAGGGTGTGCTAAGCCCACTTGGTGATACCATATCTAGATTAAGTTATTTCAATTTATTATAACAGCTCCCAAGCTGTCACTTTGTCAGGCAAGGCAAAAATCTTGTTCCTGAACTTGGAAATGTGTTCTGTGTTCCTCTTCAGCATATGCCTGTCTTCGAAGACAACCTCCCATGTCCACAGCCTCCTGTGAATATTTGTTTAGAGCTATTGATCATCATAAATGTGTGTTGTGTCATGTTTGTGAAGCTGGTGGATCTGGGGACTACAGGGTGTAACTTGTCTGTTTCATTTAATCTATCTCTTTATGTTACTTCACAACCCCCGTTCCTCTAACTTCAGGGTTTTTTCAGTATAAGTATTCTAATTCTCATTTTTTATTTTGTTAAATACATTGTCTACAGTGGAGAAGCCCTGTTTTATTAGTGTGGTTTTCTAATATGTTGCATCAGAGACTATTAACTTGCATTATAAATACTCAAAATCATGCATAAAGTATACATTGAAGTTTTAGTTGTAAATATGGTAATAGCATTTCAGGAATTATTTATCTAGTTAATATGTTCTTGCATGTAATTGTATTTTTATTTTAACTTCATCAATAAACTTCAAAGTTTCAAGCCAGGGACAGTAAATTGAAGTGTTAATGAACTTTGGAACTTCATTAATAAAATGATGCAAAGTTTGTTTGGTAGCAGAGGACACTAATTTATGAACCAATAGATACCACTGACCTGAAAGCTTCAGCTAATTGTTACAGCAGTGGTACAGGCAACTCTCCTTTTACATATCTTTAGACTATAAAAAATAAATAAATCTAATTGACAGTTTGCAAAGGATCAATAAGAAGTTGAACTAATTGTGAGCAAAAAAAAAGGAGTTCTTAAATTTCCATCTTGTCTTTCCGCTGGAAAATGTGGAGATTTTACTGCAGATGTAGCTGATTAATTAGCCTTGTCCTTTGCCACCAGAGAAGGGAAGTAGACAAATATTTGGAAAATGTGGTTTTTAAATACTCTCGTTTCAGCTAATGTTCTGGATTGCTTCTGTGGTATTAATAATGTTTATTAATATTTTGGTTGAACATTTTCCTAAGTCACCAGTGTTCCTTTTGCAAAGGCGTGAGCTGTGAATCCAGCTGGATACCCATTGGATTTACTTGCTGCAGATCAAATTATCTGATGTTAAATACATATTAGCATATGACTGCACCAGTTTTATCGACAGGATTTGCCAAAAAATGATACATTATTTTAATACTGGTTTCCACCACATTGTTGGGGTGAGGTTAACGGAGACTGGAAGTTATTCCTAGTGACAGAATACAGTGTCAGCACCACTGAGAAAGCAGCATGTTGTGTTCTTCCTGCCACTTGTTGTCTCTTTTAGTTGGTGACTCTGAGCCCAATAAGCCTTTCCTTCACTGGAAAGTCTTAGAGAGATGGCTGGTGTCTTTCAGCTGGAAAAACAGCATCAAGCTTTTCTCAGCACTCTGTGTTGTACCAGCCTTCCTAAATGTGCTGCCATTTGCTCAAGTCTAGCGCTTGCTGTGCCTTTGGCACCGTAAACAATACTCTCAGCCACTACCCTTAATTGTTTTTCGGGATCCTATTTACTCATATATCTACTCTCTATAATCCTTTAATGGTGACAAGCTTATCAGTGTAATCTCTGCATTTTACCTGGATATCCCTTGCTCTCTGTGGTTTATTTTTTTAATTGCACACAAGACTGTGTCTAGCATGGTCCTCGTGTGCCATTGTCCAATTTAATAAATGTTTCATTTCCTTTCAAGCTGACATTGTATTCATTTCCCACTGCAACACTGAGCTTTCCCTCATGAACAGTTCACTGGAGGTGGCACTGCAATGGCATTGTCTGTGTCGTGCAGCAGCTCTGCTGCTGCTTGCAAAATGTGCAAAGCTGACCCAGGACATTTCTCACATCTTCTTCCATATGCCAAGTATTTTCTCGGTCCATCCTGGTTGTCATAGAGCACATGTGATTCTCCATGGTTTGATCTTTGAGCTAAATGTGCTTATATCTCTCAGAATCTCTTGTACGGTGTATTTTGTGTTTTCATTGTGTTTAGATCTGACTTGAACTTAATTCTGGACTGGATGATTGCCAGGGGTTGGTTCTTTGACCTTCCATCAGCCTTGAAAATTTTGAGGGAAAACCAATTCCCTATTAAGAGGACAGACCTTAATCTGAATTTTCTTAAAAAATCTCGGGAGAGACATCCCTTAGTAAGCTTTGAAAAGGTCAGAATCAGTCAGCCACATGCATTTCTTCAGGTCCACTTTCCTTTTTTTTTTTTTTGCATTTGCCTAAAGAACATAAATCTTTACATTTTATTTTTATGTGAAGTGCAATATCTCATAATGCATACGGATTTCTAAGGAGTTTTCACTGCCAGAATTGACTGAAACCTCTTAAACATTTCAAATGCATCAAAATTGAGTATTAAGGAAAATAAAGCTTTTGATTGTCTTCCTTTTTACTGGCATACATGGTTTTTAGATAAACACGGATTTCTAGCACGTACACATGCAATTTATATTTTCCCAATTGCCTTCTGTATTTCCAGACTTTCGGTTCTTCTGGGCATCTTGGTAGCTTCTTCTTTTCTACTGAAGTTACACTCCTTGGCATCTTTTTATTCCTGATACCATATGGCACTCTTTAATCCCTCTGCACCCAAACTGCTTTCAAAGTTATTCCTTATTAATGACGCATTTCCAGCTGTCTCTGCTTAACCCAGTGAAGGCTTTTGCCTTGTCCCTGTTCCTGAGCCTGGGCAACTGAACAGTTCCAGTAGCCAGGGCTGTGGCCTGGGAGGGAACACACTCCAGGCACAGTCCCTGCAGCAGATGGCACAGTCTGGGAATGGCACATGGGCGAGGGGAGTGAGTCCCCGGGTTTTTCCAAGAGGAGGAGACCTTGTAAGTAAGAAGTATATTCAAAATGCAGCCAGTACTATTTGCGTGATGACAGTGTATGACAAACTGAAGTTTCTGTAGAACACAATGAAACTATTGGAGCAATTGTTCCCATGGGAATCCCATCACAGGGAAATGACCCGGGCACTCGAAGGAAACACCCTTTAGGGCACTTCCTTGAGAGATTGTTTTTGGAAGAAAAAAATCAGTCTCCGGAAAATAAATCTAATAAAGCCCAGTTGGTTTGCGTGGCATTGAGCCCTGTAAAGATCCGTGCTAATTCCTCTTGTCCGGTGCTCTGGTGGAAGGAGCCGACATTGCCGCTGAATGACAAAAGCACCGTGTGAGTCCTGTTCTCACACGCTCTTCCCAGGAAAGCCGGGACAGCCGCAGGGGGGTAAATGAGCAGATGCCTTTTCCCTGGTGTGAGGACACCTGCTGTAAAAGGCACATTGCTGAGCCTGAGAGTCTCTAGCTGCACCCCTAGAATTTTTCTTTTGCTGCTATGGATTGCAGTCTCTGCATGAGTTGTTGCTGCTATTATTATTATTACTGCTACTATTGTTATATTACATTGTTAATAATATTATTGTTAATTAATATTATGTGATGCTGAAGCTCTGTTCCCCTTCCTCCAAGATGCTGTTTCTGCCACAGCCTTTTCTGCCTTTGATCACAGCCAAGAAAATGGCTTTGACATTGTATGTATTCCCCTAGCCCACTGCAAAGTCCTAATCCTTCTAATAGCTGGAGGTTTTCAGTTTAAGTCTTTTATTAATATTCAATCTTAATTGTAAAGCACTTCAGTGATATCCAAAAGCCTGTCTTACATAACAGTCTTATCCACATTTGAGTCCTTCAGAGCTGGAGTCTCAGGAGAAACCTCTGTTTGATCTGCCTAGTCTGTCATTAGTCCTCACGCCTTTAATGCACAAACCCATTAGAAATTAACAATACCTTTCAAATGTCTAAGCTCAGTCAATGTATATTTTTAAATATTTGATATTATTAGAAAGAGTATGACTTGCTGTCATGTTCTTATTTAAGTGGTGTCATGAGCACAGTCTCTATACAGTCTTCTGGGAGCCTTGTTTGCAGCTCTAAATCATCTGAAAAGTGAAAGAAGCCGTAGGAAATTGAGGTAATTAAGGTATTTCATAAAGTGCCAGTGTTGATAAGATCTTACTATGCATGAGGTTTTTGTCAGCTGGGTAAATAGATGAGAGCACCTGAAAACTGGGAACTACTCCTTTCCTCAAGGTGGATATCCCAGAAAGTCACTGGAAAGGAAGAAAGGACAGGTGTTCTTCCTAATCAATAATAACCCTTTTTGAATTATGGCTCTTAAGATTTTAATTCATTGCAGATGATCACTCCTTTTCCTCTTACACTGATTCATCTATTTCAAGCAGTTGCCAGCTCTTCCCAATTTTTATTTATTTTGGTGAAGACTAGGAGTGAACCTTCAAACTAACAAACTGGTATGTTTAGAATGAACCTTCATGTTTACTTGTCTTAAGGAGAATTTTTTCAGGGGATTGATTCAGCTCAGGTACATATTGTTCAGACTGAACAAAGACCAAAGTGTAAACTGAGAGCCTTCGCAGTCAACTAATGCAGGAAACACACAGTTTTAATACAGTCTGATGTTATTAATAAGCAGATAAAGGAGAGATGTGAACTTGGGCTTCAGGCAGCAAATATAAACATCTCCTGAAATCCCACCTCAAAAGACAAGGGACATAACAGCACATGTCCACAGTTTGCATTTAGAAATCACATCCAAAAGCACATTTCTGTTTCCTCCAGCTTCTGTACATGCTGTGTTAAACGATTTTTATAAGCTCACAACACTTTCTCCTTTGCATCTGAACAGAAGTTCTTAAATCCTAAGACCTGAGAACCCCTTTGGGAAGCAGGTGTTACTGTCTGTGCTTCACATGGAAGGAACTAAGGCATAGGGCAGTAAGGCTGAAATCCCTGTAGGAACTCTTCACTGGGGGGAAGATATCAGAAGTTATCATTTGTGATCAAACAAAATCACAGGCAGTCAGGGTGGTCATTAACTCGCCTTTGACACCAGTTCCCTGCTCACACACCAGTGTATGCTGCCTGCCCAAAAACTGCAAAGCTGATCTTTGTACTGCACAAGGTAGAAGTAAATATGAAATAGAAATGCTTCGCTAGATGTTTACTGGGATTCCTTGGAAATTACTAAAAACTTGCATTATTCAATGTCACTTGATAATTGTACTAATGAGATGGTGTGAGATCCTCTACCAAAACGTAACACCCCTTTGAAGAAATGAGGCTACAAGCATTTCACAACTAACTTATTTGTACAGCCGACAAATTACTTCATCTGAACTTGAAAGGTAATTTAGGCAGTGTTACTAACTAAGTTGTAACTTTGTTCAGGACATCAGGTCTTTTATTAAATTCTTGGGAAAAAACCTAATTAGATCTCCAAGATGAGGAATTCTCAGTGCCTTTGTCTAGTTTCTTGTGCCAGTGGCACTGGTAGCAGCATCTTGCCCCTCTCTCCCCGTGAGCCTGCTGGCTCAGCAGGGAGGTGGGCATGTTTGCACAGGAGCTGCTTCAGCTGCTGCTTGAACAAGGTGTCCTTCCTCCACTGGCATCCCAGGGCTGTAATTTTTCGTCCAAAAGGGACTACTGGCTGCTGATAGAAACCTGACCATTTTTTGTAACTCATACAGCTTCCTTTCTGGTTACAAGCCATATGTGCAAACCCTGTCTCTCCCTGGAGCTGTGTTCTACCAGAGCCGTGCTGGTTATGTACCAGTATCAGTGTTCATTAAATAAAATATTTGAGAGAGAGCAGCTCTATGGAGAGAGAACGACTGCCCTGGAGATAATGAGTGATTCACTCCAGCTGATCCCAAATGAATTTCAACTCACTGTAGTTGTTTCATACTCTCGCCCGTTGTATAACTGAGTTTATGTTGTATAACTGAGTTTATGTTGTATAACTGAGTTGCTTCATGACAGTAGCTCATATTTTAGTTGGTGGCAGTGAAAGGGTCAAAGGATGAAAGCAGCAGCTACTTTTATTCTGATTTCCCAAGTGCATCAACGGTGACAGAATAAAATATGAGGGCTGATGTATGATAATCTTGATACACCTCAATACTCCTCCCATTGGAAAATAACCCTCTCCCAAAATAAATACAAGAGGTTTTCTTTGCCAGGAGACTGGCTGGAAATCAGGCTGCCAGGCAATGAGCAAGCAATAACAATTTATTTAGCCTTGTCCCCAAACCACTTCCAACCCAAACTGGCCTTCAGTGCTGCTCTCTTTCCCATCCATTCCCTGAACTAATTCTTTAGGCAGTTGATAAATAATCCCTTTTTTTTTTTTTTTTTTAACTAGCAAAGATTAAATGTTCTCAGTCAGAAAAAAAATGCAGGCTTTTTACCTGATAATCAGGGATCCTTTTTAATGCAGCTGAAGAGTCCACCTGTCTCTCTGAAAAGCAGCCATAATCCTGTGGTCCAGATCACATTTCAGAAAGAGATGACTCCATCACATATGCAGTTTATTGTGCTTGTAAAACATCTGCATGGGCTTGTGAAAAGCTTTGGTCTTACAAAGGAGAGTTCAGGTCATCTGAAAGTGGAAAATTGTGAAGTGATTTAATTTTCTCCCTTGTATATTAATTAGTGATCTCAATGTAAGCCAAAGACAAGCTGACCAAATGAGCGGTCCTTTGCTATTTACTGTTTGGCACATTTTCATTTTATGCCTCAAGACTGTGTCAAATGGAGAGAAAGATGACTGTCACTGTTAAAACCACATCAGTTTTGCTTCAGCGATTTTCAGAGGTTTGGGGTTTTTTTCCCTAGAACCTGTACTCAGACCTCCCCTTTAACGTTCTTCCTGCCTGCCTTGTGGTTCACCTCCACTTGCACAGCAGTGCCTTCTACAGAGATGTGACTGTGAAGTTGATTGGAGTTTGGCAACAGAGATGTCTGATATGAAAGGGGTGACATTTGCCAGCCGTGGGCTCTGCAACTGCAAAGCTGAGCCAGCTGTATCAGCTTAATTAATTGCATTCTTAGCTGTGTGAACCGAGACTGAGACTCAGAAGGGGTGTGTGGGAAGGAGGCAGGGCGAGGAGTAATTCTAGGAAAATTATTTACTTCTGTTACATGCCTGGAGAAGGGAAGGTTGGGTCTCTTCATAGGAGTCTGGCTAAAGTTAGGCCACACGTGGTTGCTGAGGGAGCTCAGTCCTATCTGTGCCACTGAGAGCAGAGTTTCTGTTATATCTTGTTTCATGTTATTTGGTTTAACAAGCTAAGAAAGGGTTGGGGCATCATCTCTGCTCTGACTGGCCTCTCATGTGCCAACAACTTGGAGCTGTAGAGTCAAGCCCAGGTCTGTGCCCTCACAGAGCATCACAGTGAAAGAGTTTGTCACTTCCCTTTGGAAACAATTCCCTTCCTCCACACTGATGATGGCACTTACCTGTTTTTCCCTCTGCCATCTTTGCTGGCACAGCCTGGCCCTCTGACCAGTCCTGTGTATGTACATTATAATGTGTAGGGAGCTTCACCCTTTTCCTTACACATTTCTTCTCCCCCTTACCACTCTGTCATCTGGCTTCTCCACAACTGTGTTTTTCCTGTCGTTCATCCATTTCTCTCATGGACTGTTGTTTTTGTTCTACTGCCCTTCATCCTCCTTTCCCATTCCTGTAGGCTTATTACAGGATCACACTGCAGTCTTTCCACCTTCAATGCTATTTGACCATTGAAAACAGTGACTTCCAATCCATCTGCCACGTCCTGACAAATACAAAGGGAAGTTCTCTGTTTGCAATCAGGATGGAAGTAACCAGGGTGGATTTGAGCACAGGGATTACAGCTGGAACAATAATGCCTTTGTAATACTGTCAGGATTATTCCTCTCCTGTGGAGTAAAACTTGAAGAGCAATACCAAGTCTTCAAATAAACAGAATTTCCAGCTGCCAGTGCTTTTGCTTCCTCTGGAGGAGACACACGCCTGTCCAAATACAATATGCTAGAAGACCAACACTTGGCATCTATATGACTATTGAAACATGATGTGTTTCTGAAACCCTTTAAAAGCAATGGAGAAATAGTACAGGAAAAGGCCTATAAATGAGGGCTAGGCAGTCCATCTTGTGCTACAGGACAGATTCCTGATTGGTATCCTGATTCTCAGCCCAGTCCAGCCTTGACTTTCATTTGCTTTGGCAAATTGTTTGTATGGTATTATACCTGCCCAAGATGATTATGTCCTTGCAAATGCAGGTGAGAGAAATAATAAAGACTAAGAAACTAGTACCAAGAGAACTGCTGCAAAACATCAGAGACACTTTGTGCCTCCCTATCAACAGCTTACTGGAGACTTTTTATTTTATGAGCGTTTCACTCTCAAACTCCTTTTCAAGGCCTTTAAACTGAAATGGAAATACAGTCTCCTGAGTTCAGTGCAGGCAATTCAGCCTCTGTTTGTTTGAACAGTATTCCCATTTTTGTCAAAAATTTCCTCTACACAAGTGAAGCCAAAAAGAATTGACCAAACCCTTCCCCCGAAAACACTCATGCATTTGCTCGTGGGCATGCTTTTTGATAAGCACTCTTACGGAAAGCCACGATTTTACACTTGCAGGCAGTGCCGTGTTTGTCATTGCACGCTGGAATTGGATCTACCTTCCCCCGCCAGCCTCAGGCTACTCACTTGCTCCAGAATCCCCCAGGTTCAGGGAGGGAAATGCAGCTCCCCTCTGGCTTGGCCTCGGACTGAATCACACGGGTAGTTTAACTCAGCTCTGTCTCAGGAAGCAGCGAGCGTGCACGTTACATAATATAATCTTCGTGTCTTGAGGATTCAGGCCTGTCCTCTTTTGTGCTGCCAGATGGAAGAGGAGCCACGCTCTCTCTGGAGAGATGTCCCCGCACATCTCGCTGCTCAGCCGTGCTGGAATTATGTGCTTCTCTCTGCAGCCGGGCACTGTTGTTCCCTGGCATTTGGCTCCAGAATAGCTCTTTAGTATGCAGTGGATGCCACGCAGCCACTGTGATCCCAAGACTAATTTGTCTAGAAAAAGACATACACGAAGAACCTCCAAAAGGAATTTGTGAGAAGGATATAATCCAGATTCTCTGAACAGCATGAGTTTGTTCCCAGCTGAAACCCAGATACAGGTGTTGTGGACAGCCAGGTTTCTGCTTTGTGCTCTCACTCTGTCCCACTACACAGTTCTTTCAGCTGCTGCTGCTGTTTTGTTGCTCGGTTCTGTAACATGGCCCCTGCCTGCCCTGTTATTACCTCTGTTAGTCAAGCCGTTTCATGCCCTGATCCCTGACGTGCTCTCCAAAGTGATGAATCACACCTGCACTAGTGAGTCCCTTCTCACTAATGAGGCATATGCTCCAAATTCTGCAGCGCTCAGTTGATTGAGGCATGGAGCTACAACCCACCTGTAGGCAGCAGTGTCACTACAGTCCTCAGGAATAGCTCAAAAGACCCCAAGGAGGGTGAGGGCAGTGTTAGTCAGACTAGACAAACATCTTATCTGTGTGGACTTCCTCACAGCAATGCCTTGTCAGCACCAGCTGCAACTCCAAAATCAGCAGCTCCTCTACAAGCAATGTTACATCCTGATGGAATTAACTTCCCAAGACAGAGAGCTATTGGGAACTGTTCATTTCAGCCTCCTGCTACCTCTGAGCTTCCTGGCAGAAGGACCAATGTAGGAGCCATGGCTTCAGCAAGCAGGTGCAGTAGGGAAAGCCAGGGCTTGTGTTCATCCAGCCATGAGTAGTGATTCTGCATTGCTAATATCAAACAGGAGCAGCCTGTTCTAAAGTAAAAAACAGCCCACAACAAAACCCCAAAAAGTACCTTGGCTATAATTAGGAACTGAAATGACACTGCAGGTTTGAATGGAAAATTGGTGCTTGACAAACGTCCCTGCCATGAACCCCTTCAACAGCCCATTTAGCCACCACGACAGCTGCTGCCAAGCTCCAAAGCAGGGAAGGGGCAAAGGGGCCATTCTCTTCTCCTCTCTGTCATCCTGAGGGTGGATGGAGGGCACCTTGTGCAGGAATTGCTGCACATCCTGTGCTGATAGCACAGGTGAGGGGACAGAGCACACCGAGCCAGGGCCGCAGCATAACTCTCTTTCCATGGCAGCTTTGCCCCGACCAGCACACGTGGCTGTAGTGGTGGGGGCACAGCAGCACTGGCTGCAATGGGACCCCAGGCTGAAGAGAAGTTGCACTTGGGTTGTTGCAGAGAAGACTGTCATTGCATAGTAACTGCTGTGCATGTGCCAGCAAGAGCAGAGCGAGCATGAGTAAGCTTATTATGTGATAATCACACCTTCATCTTTCTGGGTAGATAAACTGCTGAGGTATCCAAGTCTGGCAGTGAGGCACAATAACTGTCTGGGGATGAGCAAGAAGCAACCGGGTCCTTTCCTCATTGGAAACATATGTCTGATTTGATGCCATTATCTTTTTCTGGTTTTAAACAGAACATTGTTATTGAACCACATGGTGCCACTTAATTACCTGTGTTTGATTACAAAGATGTTAAGTAACCAGGTTTTTAGGTACAAGCTCCTTCAATTTTATATCCTTTTATGATGTGCCCTAACAAAGCCTCTGTGTCCATTTCAAAGGCTGGGTCAAGACTTCCCCCGTGGGCTATGTCAGGCAGGCAGTGGCCAAGTACCCAACCTCCTCTTCTGAACTTTGGGAAATCTGCATCGAGTTTGAATCCTTTCAGTTATAGTGATGAGACCTACAAGTGCTGACCTATAGGGCCAGTGTCACCGCGGTCCCGTGTCGGTAGGCTGAACATCCAGGTGGAGCAGTCGGGTGGGCCACGACCCCCACAGCGTGCTGGCCACCGGTGCCGGCGCAGAGGAACCACCCGAGGGGCACACCTGGGGCAGGTGGGGCACCCCGCGGGGCAGGTGCTCCCCTCCCCGGCTCTGCCCTGGGAGCTGCGGGAGCCTCGGGGGTCAGGCCTCCCACACCGTCGCCCCCGGGACGCCGCCCCCAACCTCCCCGTCCGCGCCGCCGCCGGGGGCGATGGTCCCGCGGCTCCCGCCCGCCGCCGCTCCGGGGGGCTGCGGCCCCGCCGCTCCCCCTCCCCGCCGTGCCCGGGGCCGCCGGGCCCTGCCCGCCCGCCGCGCTGCGGGAGCGCCGCCCGCCGCCGCCCGCACCCCTCGGCGGCGCCGCTTCGCCTGCGGCGCGCCCCGGCCCGAGCCGGCCCCGGCGGGGGGAGGCCCCGGCTCACCTGGAGAGGCGGCGGCGGCGCGGGGGGAGCCCCGGCGGAGGGGGGGACGGTGCCCGCCAGCCCCCGCCGGAGCGCCCCTGCCGCGGCCTTTGTCTGCGCTGTCACATGGGCCGCGGTGCGGGATTTAAGCGGGTCTCCGCAGGACATGCCGTGAGCGGCGCGCCGCAGCCGTGCCCGCAGCGGCAGCGCTCCGCCCGGCCGGGGATGCGGCTCTAGCGGCCCCGCGATGAGCGGCTCCTCCATGGCGAAGAGCGAGTCCCGCACTTCGCTGCTGAAGGCGGCGGGGAGCCGGCGGGCAGCGGGCGGCCAACCCCAGCCCCGCGGCAGCCGCGTCCGGGACGGCAAAGGACAAGGCGGGCAGACGGGGAGGGAGCCGAGCCAGGAGCCGCTCCCCGGGGAGCCCAGTGCCCGCAGGCCGCTCTGCCACCCGGGCGCCCGGGAGGACGGAGCGAGGGGCGCAGGGAAGCTGTCACATGGACGGGGGGAGAGCCAGCCCGAGCCGGCGGAAGGAGGTCCAAGGAGAGGCAGTGGCAAGGAACCAGTGCGGACACCCAGGCAGCACCACCACCTCCCGCCGCACGCCAGCCACGGTCACCCCCAGGACCAGCATCAGCTCTCAGACAGGGATGGGGAGGAGGCAGAGGAGGACTTTTTCTTCAGTCACAAGCAGAGGTCCAGCAGAGAGTCCCTGAAGCTCTCGGAAGGCGCTTCACCTCTGTCCAAATCCAGCAGCAAGTGCTCCACCAAGTCCAGCGGCAGCGATCGGTCGGAGGAAGCAGATCCCCTCATCCAGCAGCTGCACCCCATGCTCAGCTCGGTCTTTGGCCAGGTAAGGGGCAAAGTGCCCCTCGCCCCCCACTCCTCCCTCTCTCTCCCCCACTGCCTTCCCTCCGCGCCCCCCTCCTCCCGCGGCTCACGGACCTTCGGCTCCTCGCCCCGGAGCCCTGCGCACCCCCGGGCGCAGCCCGCAGCTGTAAATGCACTGCTTCCTGGCCGCCCCTGCCGAACTTGTCCCGGCGCTGCGGCACGGCCGGGGCGCTGCGGGGCCGGCCCCGAGGAGGGCTCCGCGCCGGGGACGGGGCGCGGGTCGGAGCCCCCGGTGCCCGCCCGCCGCGCCGGGCGCTGCGGAGGGCGCTCTCGGTGGTGCTGACGGGGGAAGTGCCGGTGCTTTGCCGGTCGCCGGGGGAAGTTGTGGCTCTGCCTGCCGAGGGTGAGAGTCAGAGAAGCGGATTTTTAAAATCTATTTACTTATTAGATTCCATCTCTCTGGCTCCCCTCCTTGCTTTGCTGTATTTGTTTACATCTCCTTATGGTACATTTCTGTACAATCAGCATATGAATCATTTCTGATGGCAGAAGCTGTCAGGAGAAGGTAGTGAGGAGAACGACAAAAAAAAAAATCCTGACCCAATTCTGAAGCCTTCCCAGTCACTATGTTAGGATGGAACAGATGCTTTCGGTGTTTGCAAGCTCTTTTGGTATAAAGCTGTTGCTTTTAGCTGCTTTTGGTAGTGAAATTACCCAACACGGTTACCCTCTAAAAATGAAAAGGCAGAGGGAGACTGGCTTGAAATTTTCTTTTAGAGACATTTAGGGATGCTACTGGGAGATGTAATCTCCAGGAAGATTAATGTAACTGCAATCTCCCAGAAGCACAATTATGGGCATAAGCCAGTAGCCTGGGCGGGTAAGTTCCAGCCCTGGAAGTGATCAAATAAACCAGAATTATGATTTCTGGGGTCTATTATCGTTAAGTCCTTTTTTTTTTTTTTCCTAATGTAGGTTTGGGAGGCTTTGCAGGGAGTCCATTCAAACTGAGATTATGGAGAGAACTAGAAAATTTTTTATGTTTGGTTGGAAGGAGACGATACACCCGTATGTTTAATCTGGGAGTGTTGTCTTCTTCTGTTCATCTTGACTTCTCTAGATAAAAATCAAAGCACATCTGTTCTCCTCAACAGTTTTCCATCCTCACTGACAGTCTGCTGTTTATGAATGTTATGGTTGTGTTTAACTCAGAACGAGTATTACCCTCCCTGTGCCAACGGTGCACCAGAAGTCTCGGTTAAAATCTTGTAGCAGCAATAAGGAAGAGCCTGCTCAGCAGGTTGGTGTTCAACCACGTTACACAAAGCAGTATTGCAGCATCAGGCTTTGAAATCGGTGGACTTGGTTCTGACTTGTGCTGTGTCTGTAGTTCTGAGGGAAGTGAAGATGTATCTGAGAACAGATTCTAAGTCTATGGAGCTGTATGTCCTCAAAGTGTTGGACATACAAACAAATCCATGCCAGGGCTTCCACTCACGGAAACCTCTCTGGTTCTGGACTCAACCCTCACCTGAACGGTATCTTTATTTTACCTGCTCTGCTGCTTGCATTCCAGCATCAGAAGACATTTCTGTAAACTTAGTAAAATTTAACTGTGGTGTTGAACAATGCCCTTTACAGAAGTGAGACAGATACAATTCTAGTTTTCATTTTTGTGCTGGGTACCTTGCACCAGTACTTACACACACCAGCGCCTTTCTTTTAGAGTGTGATGTTATTTATTCCCATTTCTTTCTGTATTAATCTCTCACTTGCTTTCTTTGAAGAAACGATGAGTGAATGACCATTTAATGGAGATTTTAGGACTGACTTTTGGGAGTAGGGTCTAGTAGATCCCCCTTTACAGAGGACTTGTGGATACAAGCTGGGGAACTATAATTTAGGATGCACAAAGAGCTGGTTACAGGAAGAGGTATGTGAAGCTTTTTTATTTTTCTGTAGTGATATCAAAATCCTGGGGTGAATAAAGGCCCAAGGAGACGATGTATGGAAATTCTGTCATGGAATGGAATTATATAAATTTTGTTTCTGTGAATGAAGAAACAAATGTGTAAAAATATGCATGAAGCTTTGAGACAGGCAAGGACTTACACCTTCAGGAGCCCAAGCTGCAGCCTGGGCTGAGGCAGGATCACAGGCACAGAAGTGTCCAGGGTTGCAGTCTGAGGCTGCAGGTGCTGTAAGACCAGTCTGCTCCACGTTGGAATTAGAAGACAGCAACAGCTCGGCAGATAATTTATTTAATACAAGAACTTCTCTCCAGCCCACACAGCCCACTGTGAAACAGTTAAAACAGCAATTTTGCAGTACATAGGAGAGGAGCACAGTGATGCATATCTGCAGCAGCAGAGCACTGTGGTCCAGCAGCACCAGTATATCTCATCCCAGCTCTACAGATGTGGAACATCATCCCCCTGTTCCACAGTGGTGCAGGGATGTGGTCACGGGTGCAAACACTACAGTGGTACAGTCAGATACGCGGAAAAGATTGCAGCGATGGCTTCACGGAGATGTCATTGTTGCAGTAACAGCAAAAAGGAGCAGTTTGGGACTACAGGGTTGTGTCTGAGGGAGACAGATTTGTAGCTGTGCAGAAAAAAAGACGGAGTGAAGGCAGAAGCGCCGTGTTTATATAACCAGCACAGCAATATAGTGCACTGTGGGTGTGTACTCCGGGAGAATGCTAAGATACTGCCAGGATACAGGATGCAGTGATATTTTATTAATTAGGCTTATGCTATATTGGTGCAGTGATGCTCTAATGTAATTAAGCAATAATACTCTTCCAGGATATTTTACCATTTTGCAAATGAGTGGTACATGAATTAACAAAAGTAGGGTAGTGTAATGATGTATTAAGTATAAGCCAGGATGTCATCTCAGTGTAATGACATGTTTGCACGCTGGCTCAGGCGGCAGTTGCAGGAAAGCACTGTGCTGTGGAGTTTATAACCGGGTTAACATGCAGTGCCTGCAGCTCCCCGTGCCTGGAGAACACGGCACTGACGATGCGGTGGTGTGGTAACGCAATCCCGGGGCAGAGCAGAGATGTGATATTGGTGCCATGCAGTAGGAGTTTGGCAGTGCACGGGTGCGATAATTGTGTAGTGCTGTAGCCTGACAGAAGAGTTTAGCAGTCTACTGATGTAGTAATACAATATTGCAGACGGGAGCCATTCTATACAGCAGTGATTGCTTCTGGTGTGATATTAGCAAAGGGCTGCGCGGATCTGACAGCACCATCCCGCTGTACCAGAAGGCAGCGAGTGAGGTGTTACCACTATGCCGCAGTTTTGGAAGCACGGCTGTGACTTAGCAGGAGAGCAACGCCACGCACCTGGTGACAGAGTGCACTGTGAGTATGGGCTGGCTGTATGTGGGACAGTGGGACAGCAGTGTTTTAAAGTAGCCCTGCAGTGACAGGAGCTCAGTGCAGTGCGAGAGCAGTGCAGTGACTCACGGGTGTAGTTGGCAAGGGATGTGTGTGTGATAATGCAGCAAAGTGGGAAAGTGGTGAGGAAGGGGAGCGTGGGGAGGATGTTTCATATAATTTTGGCCTGATAGCAGGATAGTGTTGGATTGGCCAAGTGATAAAGGAGTGTTGTGGAGCACAAAGGAGCGTGCTATCACCCCTGCAGAGCAGAACATCTTGAGGGTCCTGTAGTGTCTGTAGCGTGGCTATGGATCACAGTTTAGCAACAGTGCAGTATCGAGCAGTCGTTGTCCATAACAGCAGAGGAGCAGTGATCCCTCGCAGCTGGGGTGGCAGTGAGGTGGCAGCCTGGCAGCAGAACACTTTGTTATTGTACGACCCTAGCAAAAGCAGCACAGAGAATGGGACAGCAGGGACCGCAGTGCAAGTTTTGTGGCATTCCCGGGGCAGCAGTGATGTGGCCGCAGTGCCCACGGTGCAGCAGCAGCCTGGCCCCGGGCTCACCGCACGGCGCTGTGCGAGGACTGCGGCACAGAGACCCGCCGGTTCTCCTTGCCTCATCCCTCCTGTGCCACACCACCGGCTTAGCTGGCACCTTTAAGAAGAGCTTTCTCCGGGCCTTTGCTATGCAATATTAATTTGTAAGTGATCCTGCTGTGTGAGACCTGAACATTTTCAGAGCCGTTTAACTTTCACACCCTGCCTGACTGTTAAATTTTTCAGTGAAGTGATTCCCCAACAGTTTTCTATCAATTGCCTCTGTACCATGCCTGGTAGCATGGGGATCAAAGGGGTCAAACAACGGCGTAGAGAATAATGAAATATTTACAGAGTTCTGCTGTTAGCACTATGGCCAAAGGGGCTTTTGTATTTCTATTTGTACAGGGAGTTTAAAGCCTCTCCTGTGTGCACCATCTCCCATTCCTGCTTTAATGTCAGCGTCCACATTACCATTAAAATAGGGAAAGAATCTTTCTGCATTTCCTGTAAAATTTTCCTTTTCTTGTCCTGCTGCATCTTCCTTTACTCTTGAGCTTTAGTTCTTCCTAACTGGCTGTAACCAGGATGACAGAAGCGTCCCCGTTTTGGGACAGGAGGTGTCCCCAAGCTGCCTGAGTGGAAAGCAGGTATCAAGAACATTCTCCTCTAACCAGCCAGGAGCAGGTAGGGGAAAAGCGCCTTGTCCAGCCTCTCCCCCTTCTGGTCTCCTCATCTGCAGGATGGCCTTGTTCCCTCCCATGGCTTTGGCTTCAGCTGATTCTAACGAGAGATTTGCCCAAGAGCAGTCACTGCATCAGGACTTCTCTTGGAGCTCCACCCATGGAAAGCCAGAGAGTCCCGGCCAGCCCCGCCGAGGGAGAGTGGCTCCAGGGCTCAGTAATGGAAGTTTTCAGCTGCCCCTGTGTATTAGCGAGGGAGGCTGCAGCGTGTTGGGCAGCGCTGGAGCGGTGACACCAGCGATGGAAACTCTCGTGTGGGGATGGCAAGGTGAAGGTGAAAGGTCTGAATTTGCAGGTGCTCGTGTGCTGTTTTATACCTGTAAGGCAGGTGAAGCAGTGGCGTGTCAGGGCTCATGGCAAACTGAGACAACCTCTAACAGCTGCTCGTTTACACTGTTAAATCAGTACAGTAATGTGGGGTGAACAGATTTCTGGCTCAGCATGACCGACCGCCGTAGTGATGCTGGTCCCGTGGCGCAGTCTTGGCTCGCTGGTATGGAGCGTGGGTGCACGGGTTAGGAGGCAAAAAAATCCCGGAGAAACGCCGTATCCTGCCCCGACTTTCCCCCCGTGTTTCATGGCACCTCTGAAGGCTTGTACCGGCCGCAAAAGGGTCCCTGAAGGGAGAGGGAAGGGTGTCCCCGGGGCCGCAGGGGACACTCCCGTGGCCGGCTGCTGCCGGTCCCGCCGGGGCTCCCCGGTCGCGCCGCTCTCTGCCGCGGGGCTCCGGGGCAGCGGCGGACCCGTCCCGGGCTCCGGCGGCCCCGGGGCGCCCCCGCGCGGCCCGTCCGGCCCGTCCCGGGCCCGCTCCCCGGGCCGCCCGGTGCGTGTCAGAGCCGGGAGAGTCCCGTGCTTGCCGTGATGTAGGTGCCAGGTGCGTGTCACAGGAGTCCGGGTACCTGCGCGGGGCTCGTGCGGCCTCCGTGCCTCCATCCCTGCATGAGCTGCCACAACCCATGTCCGTGCATGTAGCCTGACATAAAAAGCCTTCGTATACATGTCTTGTCTATGTACACACAGCCTACTCGTGCAGCCTCTGCTAAATCTCCTGTGTGGCTAATACAACCACCTCTGTACACGCTTATGCACCCCTGTGCTTAAAGCATCGACCGGCGTATGCGCACGCCCCTGCTGCTGACACCCGCCACACCTTCCAAGGTATGTCTCGTGTTTTCTGTATGTAACAAACTCGGACACAGAGAAACATTGTTCCACTCGAGCACATCCACTCGGCTCCTCCCGTTCGCAACTTGGAGGAAAATTTATCACATTTATTGCTTGTAAAGAGCTTGAGGGATGTGAGCCAGACGTACAGAATCACTGAGGGGCAATGGATAAGCCTCCTGCCTGCAGCGGGTCTGCCAGCAAACATTAATCTTTGTCAGTGATTTACTTTTTAAACAAATCTGTTTTACAAGGCTATAGAAAGACATCAAAATAAAACCAAGCTAAGAGAACATTCATTAAATATTCCGTTCATGAAATATACAGCAGCATGATCTAATGCACTGAAATACACAAACCTTCTGGTTAGATTCAGCTTATCTTTGGAGAGGAAAGACGCTTTCAATGATAAATTAATCATCATGTAAATCAGTTCACTGTCCATTCCATCAACCTTTGGCACTTTGATTTTTGTTTTGTGCAATACTGGGTGTCATCACAGTGTCGGGGAAGTTTAGCTTTAGCTTTAGTGGCTGGGCTGCAGGTTTGTCAGCTGAATTAGCTGTGGTTCTTTGTAGCATTCCAGCTTCAGTAACTGTTTTTCCCCGACGAGTCCATGAGTGGTATTGATTTCCAATAACAAGCAGCTATATGGTGTGCATCCAGTAAAAGACGCCTAGCTAACTTTGGGCTCCCTTTCAATAATCCTCTGACATTCCTCTGACCTTAGAGAGCAACAGCAGTGCCAATGAACTTGAGTAATCCTCCAATTTCAATCAAATGCCTTGCTTAAGGATAAAGACAAAAGCCTGTCCTAGCTTGTATGGTCATATTTACTTTTCTAGTACCTTCTGCACCAGCGTAAGACCATGAACTCAACATTCTCCATGAATGAAATCGTTAGCAATATTCTAATATTTCTTCCACCCATTCCTCCCCTAATGTACTTTGCATCTTGCAACCATCTTTGGAAAGAATACACAGCATTGCTTCATCCCACACAGACAAAAGACATTCTCTGTTCTTGGAAGGAAACAGGCAACCGTGTAACATTGTGAAGCATCATGTCATAACAGTTGAAGGCAGGAAGTAGAAAACCTCCAGCAACCCCCTGTATTCTGCTGAAATAGTATGCAAAGGGTTTAGGTAGTTTGGGACCAGCTGTGTTGAGATATAACCAGAGACCTTGTCCTGGGATGTGGAGTTTGGTCCCTCTAAAGATGCTGTCAGATCCTTACTCAAACTAGAAGTGAGGTGGATCTCGCTTTCACAGTGGTGTACCTCACGTAATGCTGCAGGGTTGGTTTGGAGTATTGGTTGGTTGGTATTGGTTCCCAGATCTCTGCTCAGCTGATGGTCATCCACACTTTCAGTAGCACCTCAGTGTGCCAGCCCAACACTGACCCTGTCCCTCTTATCTTGAAAGAGGTGAGGAAGGCAGGTAGAATTACCTACTTTTGCAGTAGTCCCAGATAGACAGAGTGGCACACAATTCTCATATTCTGGAGCAAAGAGAAAGGACCATGTAAGGTTTGCTTTAAACAACCTCTGTACTGCATATACGTGACAAATTCTCTCAGGAGCTTCTGAGCTGTCAAGCTTGTACTTGTCTTTTTGTAGCCCATTGATGATCTTCAGGATCATCAGCAGAAAATATCCACAGCACATTGTGTTCTGGCCAACACATCTCCTGCGTAGGGACTTGGAAGTTGGGCTAATGCAAAATACGTGGACCAGATCTGCAGGGAAGGTGTCAGGAGAAGGCACGTTCCCATCTATTTTCATCTAATGTAGAATGAAGCCAGCTATTTACAAACAGAGCTGTTCCAAACAGAAGTTGACAGACAGTCCAGGTTTTGGAAAATGGAAAGGGATGGAAAATATCCTTGGTCTTTTTAATAACCTTTCTGTTGTTTGTGATTGAATATGATCCAATTGCTCTAATGGAGGAGAATATTATGCACAGCATGAGTCAGCAACACTTTCTTCTTGGAACAGCTGACAGCAAAGAAAGTTCCCAAACTCTCTGCAGAAATATTCCTCCCCCTAGATGAGAATCTGGACTGCATCCACCAATACCTGCTGGTGCCTCCCCTTGAGATGGACCTGTACGTGTCTGGCTGGAATATGGAACCATCCGAAGTTCATTCGAGGTCAGAAGACACAACTCGATGTGCAACAAAAGCACTTGGGAGCTGATGCAGAAGAAGAGAGGGAAGTCAGTCACGGAAGTTTGGAGTGCCAGGGCATGTTCCAGTGATCAGGAGCTTTGAAATGAGGCCCTCGACAGCACTGGCACCGGGAGGATGTTACCTATTCCAAATGCTTAGTCTCATCTGAGGTCAGCCAGTAATCAAGATGGGTTGTTTCCTGTAAAATACAAATCTACAGCTACCAGCTAAAGGGTGATTGGGAGCAGATTTGAAAGCTACTAATTAGTATATGCATTCTCCACTCTGGGATAGGAAAAAATAGACCAAAAATTCCCCCATTAGAATAAATTAAATAAGGTGGCATATCTTAAAATACTAAATGTTTGAAGCATGCAACGGGCTCTTAGTAGAGCTATGGACTTCAGTGAAAAGATGCTAGGAATGAGTTTTCCCTGCTCTACTACATACTCCCCACTACCTATCACCCTGTTGCACTGTTTGTGTTGTGCTGAGAACAGCCATCTGAGGTAATGTTCCAGCAAGTGAAGGATTGTGCACTGAAACGGGCCTGGCATCAGAACAGTCTCACTGTACAAATCCATACTGCCACTGGAAATTTTTGCCAAGAAAAGCTATAGTTTGATAAGCAATCCCAAGCTTCATATTGACTTTTATTCTTTCTGTTGTGTCTGTTGGATATTTGCTGCCACTGGATAAAGTTCCTGGCAACTGCCAAGTGATTAGCTATGGTGGGATCCAACATTTTCCTATGAAATGAGCATTTCTGCCAAAGGTGCCAGCCCAAAGCACAGCACTGCTGCTTTTTAAAGAATCCAGACATATTAAACCACCTAAATCATTCCTTGTTCAATGCCAAGTTGCCCAGCCTTCTTCCTCCCCTGTGCTCAGGTCAGTCACTGTGCCAAGTGCTTCTTTCCTGTGAGCCAAGACCTCACTCTGTGCCAAGCTGCATCCCCTGAGGTCTCTGCTCTCCACCTGGGACCTCAGGGGAGAGGAAGGGGTGCACAAACATCAGCAAGACTCGCATTTCACAAAGTTCCTACCAATTTTTAGAAAGTTTACGGCAGAGCCCCAGACCTTAAAAGAACAGTGTGATTGCCACAAAGAACAGTGTGGGAAAACCAGTATACATGCATGTGCAGCCCTCCCACACGCATACTGACTACCCCAGATATAGGCATACCCACAGATCAGCACCTACACACAAATGTTTTTGACACACTTATTCTCAGCATCCTGTTCTCTTACAGCAGCCTCAGTTGGAGGAAGGGAGAAAATATGTTCCTTCCAACCTAATCTTCTAATGACCTTTCTGCCAACTCCACTTTCCTGCCTATCTCTAAGCTGCCCGTGCTGGTGATGGGAAGAAGATCCCATTGTAGAGAGTGATTTTCCTCCTCAGAGCTCAGCAGGGTCTGTTTGCTAGATTGAGGTGCCCCTTGCAGCTCCACTAGAATTCCTGCAGAGTTGAAGAGTTGCGCTGCAAACCTCGTACAAGTGGGCTCCCGTTGCCTCTTCCTGGATTGCGAAATCCCTGCCAAGCCTGGCAGCAGGTCTCAGCCCTCACTCTGCCCTGCAGCTGCCTGGAACTGCAGGGAAGAGAAGCTGGAGAGCAGGCACACGCGGCGGCGTGCCATGCTGGCTGGATCGGAGTGCTCTGGGACAAGCTCATATTTAGAGGGAGACCATCTCAACTTTTGTTGAGAGGCTTTTAGAGCTCTGTGAGACACACTCCACAGCTGTCTTCCAAAGCTGTCCCACAGCAGTCTGGGGGCTGTGATGGATTCTTCTGGCAGGAGATGTCTGACTCCCTTGCTCCACTCCCTCTCTCTGGGAGAATGGGGGAGATGGGCACTTCTCAATTGCAGGGCGTTCCTGGCCTCCGTGCTGCCTGTCAGGGTGAGATTCATTAGCAGCAGGAAGGCAATTCTCTCTCCTTTGTGCTCTGGAATTGAAGTCGTTTGTCTCGGGAAGGAGCCCAGGCGCCTCACTCGCTGTGTGGCAGCTTCTGCTCAAGGGAGACAAGCACTTCGTCAATAAACAAGGAGCCTGGGGAATGGCTGCAGCTGACAGGGGACATTATTAATGACTGGCACTTCTTCGGAGGGTAGATCAGCCTCCCATTAGCTGCTTTAAGAGAGGAAAGAGAAACAGAGCTAAAGATGGCAGCCTTAGAGGAGCTGGGAGTTTCGGCATCCTGCAAATTTCCCTGCTATGAGGCCCCCCGGGCTGGCACAGCCCCCCGAGGAGTGACTGTGTATTTCCCCAGCATTAGGAGTCTTCAAACTGTGACAGCAGGAGACAGGCCCAGCTCAGGAACAGTTTCACTTCCCAGTCTACTGTGAGTGGGCTCTGCTATGGAGGTCTTCCAGAGCAGAGCTTCCCCATCCTCTCTGTCCCTCTCTCAGTCTGCCCTGGATTGAATGAGTGTCTTCCAGCATCTCCTGCTGCAGCTTCCTGTTTAGGAGCTTCTTTGTGTAGCTCTTGCCCAGGCCATACAATGAAAAAAGCATTGAAGGGATCTGAGAGGAGGCTGTTCCACTGCCTTCAGTCTTGGAAAGTGGTTGGTACAAGGAAGAGCAAGAAACACCATTCCCTATGGCCATGCACTTCTATCTGTGACTGGAACTGGAGAAGCTGTTGACTTTTGTCATAGTTGGACTCCTAATATCATCTCCTTAGGTGGAAGAAGCCTCTAAGCTCTAAAGCAACTATTGATTCACCTCACAATCGTACTTAATTTGCCACAGCACCATCGGGGTGGAAGGAGAAATCCCTGCTTTGTTGTGACATTGACAGTTCATCCTTCTCTATCCTACAGCCCCAGAGCTGCCAGACAGTGAGTCTTTGGCTCCTACACAAAAGCATGTGGTGCAAGTACTCAGCCTGTGGCTTAGGCCTTTGTTGAAGCTTTTGTTTGGAACCACACTCACAAAGAAAGTTGTGACAGTTCTCAGCTGAACACCTGAGTGTCCAACCAGGCTGCTGCACGGCAAGTGTCATCTTGGTCTTCACAGTTCTTGAAAGAGGTAGCTTTTCATGCCACGGCTTCTTATCACTGTGGAGCTGCGTCTATGGTGGCTCCACAGCTTAAGGTGCATTTGCTATCCTGTTCAGAGCCAGTTGCCTGAGTGTGATGATGAGTTTCTGTGCAATTTAAATCTCTTTTCAGATTGAATGCTCTTATGCTCATCCTGAGATTAGAGGAAAATGTACTGGGGACTCATCCCTTTTCTTCTGGAGATTATTCTGTTACCACAACAGGCATAAAGTCCAAAGTTTAGACTTGGCTCTAGGTTCAGGTGCTTCTTATTTATTCCAGGACTTGAGTGCTTGGAAAGGGAATGGATGGATCTGACCTCCAAATTCTTTGCTTCACATTTTCTTGGGGCTGTTCAGATTTAGGTGTGAGCCCATCTTTGGCAGACTTGTGCAGGTTAAACTGCCTATTGATTTTTACTTGCAGAAAGCTGGAAAAACTTTGCCATGAGACTGGCTCAAGGTCTCTCCCTTGTGGTTAAAAATTACTGTCCTGAGGCTGAGCGTTGTAGGGTCCTGGGACTGCTGTCTCCATACTTGCTTCCACCATGGAGGGAAAAAAATCAGTCACTTCTAGGTCTGCTGAAATTTATAAACTGAAACAGGTCCCACCCAGATAAATGGTCCATTTCTGTTCCAAAACGAGCTCTGGATTCTGCTCCAAGCCCCTAAGTGGATTGCCTTCTGGCCAGCCTAGTGCTCTGGTGATTGAAAAGCCAAGAGGAGTTAGGAGGGGGGTGGGTAGGGATGCGATGTTCAGCGGCTGTGTGGACCCAAACTAGCTGGATTCACTGAACTCATCACTGAAATCACTTCTTGCCTTGCCTCTGTTTTAATTCTCTCTGAAACAGCCCTCTCCTATGAGTGAAACAATCTTGTCTGCAGATTGAGGGGGGTGGGAGGGATTTGAACATTAATCTGATGTAGATTATACATCCGCCTCCCTCTCTCTCCCCTTCTCACTCACTCTCTCTCTCCCTCTCTCTCCCTCTCTTTCTGTCTGTTTCTCTCCCCTCCCTCTCCTTCCTGCTTCATCTCTTCAAGAAAGTGAACATAGAGTAAAATACGGAGAGAGAGAGGCAGAGAGAGAAAAAGCTCCCTGAAGAGGGAAAGCCCCAGCAGCCAGTAGCTGTTTGGATTTGCCTGGCGCTGCCTTTCTTGCTTTGCTCCCAAGGAATACCTTTAATGGGATCAATTGCTTCAGTTCCTTTATAACCAAGTCCAACGGAAAGGCAGCCTCAACATATTATGGGCAACTGTGTGAAGTCTCCACTGAGAAACCTCTCTAAAAAGGTATGTTCCCTGAATCAAAGTGCGCTGTGCATTTCCAGCCCTGCTTCTTGGGATGGGTGACATTGTGGGCAGATGGGAATGGGAGGTGGGAGAAACACAGAGATGTGTACAAAGGGTTCAGCTCCATTCACCAGACTTTTTGTGTAAGAGCTGCTCTTGCAAGTGAAGCCATTAGAGCCCAGGACACTGAGAGCCATAACGTGTGTAAATAAACATGTGTGCAGGCTTGTGTACCGCTCAGTGTGTGTGCACAGCTGTCCTCTCACTAGGTGCAAGCATGCGCTTGTTGATGTGCACAGTGTGCTGGCACACTTCTGTACAGGCATCTTGATGTGTGTGTGCACGTGTGTGAGTTTGTGCGTATGCACATGTGAGTTTGTGTGTGTGCACATGTGTGTTTGTGCTTGTGCAGGTGTGTGAGTTTGTGTGTGCACGTGCTTCAGCTGAGGTACCTGCGTGAGCAGTCACGTGTGTCATGGGCGTAGGGACGTGTATCCACGTACGTGTGAAGGGGCACATGTCTGCGCATGTTCTCGTTGGTGTGGAACAGTGTGCACACCTCTGAGCCCATCTGAAGTGTAAGTGTGTCCTCAGCTCTTCACGTCTCCACATACACATCCTGAGGGGCGTGAGCAGGCGTGCAGTGTTTGCTGTGAGTGCGTAACGGGGGAATTTGTGTGTGCTGCACTCGTGCCCCTGCTTGTACCGTGCTGTGTGTGTGTGGACACACCCACCTGCTAGTGGGTGTCCTCACAGGAGCCTGTGTGGAGCCATGCATGTGTTTTTCTGTCTATCCATCCTTGTGCATGCACACATCTAGTTTTGTTGGTGTGTGTTTGGGCACAGAAGCATGGTTTTCTCTGTGCTCTCTTGGTCCATGCGTCTGTTTGTCCGTGGATACACTGGGCCCTGGCTGCCTGTTCGTGCATCGTGTTGCACGTCAGCATGGCCCCTGTGTCTCCATGCTTGGGCCCAGCTGGACTTCATCTGTGAGCTGCCACGTGTATCTGTTAGGCTTCAGCCCACAGTCTGCTCTGTGCTGAGGTTTTACAGTGATCCCAGGATGAATTTGATTCAGGAATGATTCTGCTGGTAGGGACAGGATTGAAATGGGAATGACGTGCCCCAGAAAACTTTCTTGTTTGACTGAGGAAGATCTTACAGCACTGTGTACCTGTCAGTCACACGGTTCTCAGCTGGCATTGTTGCAAATCTAACAGCTCAGCAAAAAGCTACACAGTTCACTCCTCATAAATTAAAAAGTTATGCTGAGCATCCAGAGTATTGCAATGAGGAGCTGCCTCTGTGGAGACCTTGACGACAGTGAAATCCCACTGCCATCAAGATCCCATCCTGCCACCCAGGAGATCTTGCCACCCGGGAAAGCTCCTCTGGGAGGGAGATGTTGGGGAGAGGACCTCCCTAGCAGAGAGTTTCTTCTGGCTGTATATTTGCCTCTTCTGTGTAGAAACACAATTTGCTTGTTATCTCAACTTCTGTAAACAAAGCCAGTAATGGCACAGTGCTGCTGCGAGGGAGCTGGGATACATGAGGAGGGAATTCATCACCAAGCAGTTAGGCAGTGCTGAGACCAGTCCCTAGGTCAGGGTGACCTTCAAAAGAGGCAAAGGTAGTTGAGGTTCACCTAAATGTTGTGCATGTGAAAAACCAACTTGATTGCTTGTGGGTCACCTCCAACTTGGAATGAAAGGAGTTGGCTGCAGCTATGCTCAGCATGATCAAGGCAATTGCAATTAAAGTCTGACATGTGGCCAGGCTCTTGAATCAAAATGGATTCAGGAACTTATAAGCTCTGTGTCATCAGTCTTTTAGGTAATTTATGCTTTTTTTCCTAAAAGATGCTTCGAATAATGCAGTTTGTGCTTAGTTACAAGACCTGGGATGTCAGGACTGAACAGAGAAAGTTGCAAACTGAATTAGAGAATTTCTCAGACACTACTCTAGTGAGCCATGATTTAAGGCCTCGGGCACTCATCCTGACAGGTCGTGGGACTCTGATGTTCTTTTGATCATGACACACATGATTATAGTGGAGACTTTGCAAATCAGTCTTTAACATTGCACAACTTCACTTGGCTGTTTTATGATCCCAGTCATTTTTCTCAGATTCTTGGGCAAACTTATTTTGCTGAAATGTTAAAGAGGAGGGACTGTAGACAACATGCGGGAAAGCTGCTCTTGGGTGACAGTCTGAACTCCTGAACACATGATTTCAACCCAAATTTTGGGATTCACTCCCAGGCACCAGCTGGCTTGGTCTGGGCCTGGCTGACACCAGGATACCTTGCTTGTTCGGGTGGCAATGATCAGGCTTTGACTCCATGTTTCTGGTTGTCAGCTTCAGTTTCCCACTGTCACAGTGTCCCCGCAGTGATCCCGACAGCCATCCTGGCTGCCTTTCCCTCTGAGAGACACTGCAGTTGGGACAGAGGCCCCTCGTGACTTGCTGCTCTGCAACGTGCCTCTGATATGCAGGCAGGAAAATGAAGTGAATCCTGTTGTGTTTCTGCTATGCAGAAATTAAAAGCTTTGGCATCCAGGTCCCTTGCTTTGCCACCCTTCTCCACCACTTTGGCCATCTCTAAATCAGCCTGGTCCCTTCCTGCTCCACAATCTGCTTGTCTGACACAGCCAAGGGCCTGACTCAGCCAGGAAGGGTAGTGGTCCTTCACTCAGGGAAGGGACAGAGAAAGCCTGATCTCCCCAGTCTTGTTCTTGCACCCTCCTTGTCATCACACTGCTGTTTCCCCTGTAACGGGCAGCTGACATTGTTTTGCCCCACACTCATTCCACAGCTCCCTTCCCCACTCTGCTGGGATGTAGGAGGAACAATGGTGGAGGGAACTTGTGGGGATACTTTCAGGAGAACCTGTGAGACTGCTGGCAGAGGGAACATCAGATGCCATAAATCCTGCCTGCAGTGGCAGAGCAGGGCAGGGAGCCCTTGTTGGGATCTTGCTGAGCTGTGCATCTCGGTGTCCTGGCACCGTGGCAGGTTGTCTGGTCACGATCCTCAGTGGCTCTTGGCAACTGTTTTGTCAAACTGGCAGTCTCTATCTAGACAGAAAAATAATGGGATGACTATTATGAGGTACCACTCTGTGGCTTGGTAATAACCTCTACTGACTGGAAGGGTCGGCAAACAGGGATTTGGAGCTGTGGGGCTTTGCATCTTTTGTGTGGCTTTACTGGAATTAAACACAGAACTGATGTGGGCTATTTAAGTGATTCATATTATTTGGTATATTAAACTGAGAAATGTGTCAGGAAATAAAGCTGATAATTTTGAAAATACATTGCACTGATATCACAAAGCTGTGCAGTTCCACACAGATGCCTTGACATTTAGCTGAGCTAGTAATATGCCATTTGTGGATGGATGCTCATCTTTCATTTTTTTAAGGACAAGTGTCCTATGTGTCAGATTTAATCAGAGACAGATTCCTTCCTCAACCGTGACTGCAACAAAAACTCTTTTCTGCTTCATCATTTTCTTTCTCCATCGCTTGCTTTTTGAGTTGTTTTTGTTTTGATGCTTGATATTCACATGACATTTTACATGAGCAGATTGGTGTAAGACTGTGTACAAAAAGGCAAACTACAAACCATGCCTGCAATGTAATAGCACATGGCAGACACAGCAAGTAGACAGAATAGTCTCAGACAAGTGTGAATGGGGTGTGTGTGTGCGTATCTGGCCTTTTAGCCTAAAAAAGCACCTCAGGCTTTAAAGAAAAGGGTTAATAGAGACAATGACAATCGACAGAGCTTCTCTGATCACCCCTGGGAACACTGGCTATAAAAGTAGAATCATTCCTGAAGAGGAATCTGATGTATGATTAATGTTTATTCTGTAAAACCGAGGGTCCTGTGGGTTGTGTTGGCTTTTTATAGCTGCATGGGAATATCAGGATAAGAGGTTTTTTGCAGAGCCAGGGAAATGCATTTCTATAAAAGGAAAGCAGTGCCTCCTTATAAAATCCAGTGCTGGATTCTGTTCTGGAGCCCTAGCTTAGCAGGACGTGCGCACTTAGGAAAATGCGCAAATGCAAACACACAAAAATGTTGTGCCCGTGTCTAATCTCCACCTCGGGAGTGTCAGTGATTAGAAGAGGCCAGGGCAGTAACTGCCTGAGACCCTGAGGATGTAACTAATTAGTAGCAAAGAGAGTGTGAGCCTGCAGTTGGCGGAGCCACCCGACGCTGTAAACGGTCCTCTGATGGTACGATAAAGCGGGTGATACTGTGTTGCTGAAGTGTGAGGTGGAGCCTCCCGCAGTGGCTTTGTGCAGGCTCTGCCTGGTCTCCTGGGGATGCCCCGGCCGGCAGCTCCGCCCTGGGCACGGGCTGGCACACGTACTGTTGCGCTGGGCTGCGCTCGTCCTTGGCAGCTCATTCAAGGGGTCGTTAACTCTGGGGCTGATGTGGGAGCGCGGCGCTTTGGGCTGTGTCTGGGTAAATGTGAGCAGTGCTGAGAGTCTGGTGTCATTTCAAAGAGAAATTCTCCCAGTTGGTTGTACTTCTATCAGCTTTTGAAAGTGAACTCCCGGACTTACTGCTTCTGTGCAAATCCTAATAGCCCGGTGGGGGGGGGGATGCAGTGTGGACCAGACGAAGGAAATTCAGCAGTAATGTCTCTGCGAGGCGGTTCAGTAAAACTTCAGAGGAACGAGATGGGGAGGTAACATCCTCTGTTGTGTTGTTTGCTTGCTGCTGGTTGGCTGGGAAGATCCGCCATGACGAGAAGACGAGCTATAAGGCTGTCCAGACGAGCGAAGAGGGGTCGTCGGCTTGCGAGTACCAGGGTCCGCTCATGGTGCTGGCCCAGAACTGCGCCGTCATGCACAACCTGCTGGGGCCAGCATGCATCTTCCTGAGGAAGGGCTTCGCAGAAAACAGGCTGCCTGTACGTAAGTTACACCCAGCCGGGTGAGACACGCACAAAGCCACGTGGACGTGAGCCGGGGATGCGGATCCGTCCCCACGCTCCGTCTGCGTGGAGCTCTGAAACCCCCAGCCCTGGGTCTCGAGCGTCCCGGCTCCAGCTCCAAGTGCAAATACAGTCACAGGCAAATGTCTAACCTGAAGGATGCGCAGATAGACCTGTGCCTAAACACCAAGAAAGGAGGATCTAAAAATGCAGCTATGGAAGATAGATCCAAGCCTGCACTCAAGTAGTAGGAAGTGGACTCAGGAAGAGCCCAGTGCTCAAAGCAAGACATCCACCACCTCTCATTCCCAGAGGCTCAGATTAGCATTTAAGGCCTAAATAGCCACTTAAATGCAAATCGGGGCATCCATATTGGGAACAAGCTGTCCATATTTGATAGTATCCTATCAGTTTACAGTGAGCACCCTAGTACCAGCAGAAATAAGCAGACATCTTCCTCCTCACAGATACCCAAACACAATCTCTGGTGCACTGTCATATCCAGCCTGACACTGCAGCAATCTCAGCCAATTAACTGAGGAACATCAGGCTGTCCTCATATTTGCAAATAGTGCCAGGCTACCAAATGCTATTACCCTCCCACACACATACACAGATAAATAGCAAAACCATGTCTATCCATTCAGTCACACCTATAGTAACTATGTGTTCATATGCATCTAATGTGTGCATTTATATACAAACAAAAATATGTGCTTGTATGTAAATTAAAGTGTATGCACCTGGACACGTGAAAGATACATAAATACACACCCCAGTATTGTGTCTTTAAAAGAACGAAAACATATTTTTGCATCCAAACGTTCTACAGTAACGTGAATTTAAAGACATACAGAAACATATGATTAACATGTCTTTTATGGATATGTAAGAGTGAATATATGCATTGTTAGATATTCACAGGGCCTTCCATGTTCCTATAGTAAAACAAAGCTCACCCCAATTACCTGAGAACCAGAGTTTTCTTGCCTCTGTAAGAAACCTCTGTCTTAGTGTGTGTTGATGTGGTCATTTACAGCTGTAGGAGACACCTAGGTCTTTATTTCTGAAACCTCTTCTTCAACCAAAAACCCAAAAAAGAGTCTTTATGTGTCGTTATGGATCAAGGGGCTTTTGTTCTTCTGAACCTTTACCCACTAAGTGATCACAGAGTCCCTGTACCAGGTCACTAAAACACAACACATATTCTCACACAGGTGAACTTGCTGGCATGCACAGAGCTACCTGTCACAGGAGATAGATCCTGCTCCCTAGTGGAAGGCTCACAGCTGGACAGGTATCCATCTTCCTTAGGCCGTGGAGGCTCATTGTGCCCTAAGAAGTCCCCTAAGTAGGATTAGTGATGTCTCTAAGTACCCTGATGTAGAAAAAGTGCATCTGATAAACAGCTTTACTTTTACTGACTCTCTAGATGAACAGGATTTATTGTACATAGAACAGAAATAAATGAGGGTAAGACCATTATGTATAATGAACTCTCTGGGGGTCACCTCTGCTCATATCTAGGATCTAAACTCTTGGAACAGTTTCATTCCTCTTCCCATATGCTCTCCAAAAGCTTTAGAGTGATTCAGCCCATTTCATCCCAAGCAATTTTACTCCTTTATCATTTTAGGGGATCTTCTTTCACATTGAAAACAGAAAACCTCTTCATGATGTTAGTTATCGCTTGAGTCAGATTTTTGGAGGGACATAAACCCTCCCCCTCCTTCTGCATTCGCAGTCTGTGGCTCTCTGATGGCACAATCTGCATGTGCAAGGATCTGCTCAGAGCCCTGCCAACGCAAATGCCTTGGGGTGCAAAATTGGAGCCGGTGCTGAAGCCCCCACTTCTGACATGTGTCAGTCATGTCGGTTGCAACGTGGTCTTCGGTGGGTGAGGAGGAGGATGGTCTTGTGACGACTGTGCTGGAGGAAGGCCTGGGCCCCACCCCAGCCACTCTCACAAGACAGGCGGCACCGCGGGTGAGTCACGGCACCCTTTGCACTGCGGCGCGGGCCATCACAGCCCTGCACCTGCTGTGTGCCCAGCCACGATCTCCAGGGATTCATGGTTGCCATCTCTGGAATAAAGTGCACAAGGTGTTGGAACAAATAATGGGTGGTTTTCATGTGCTGTTTTATCTAAGGCAGGAGGGCAATTATGCCTCCTGCATCCGGTCCAAGGAGTTTGAATTGTTTTATTACTTGGTGTTGATGAAAGCAGAACAAATGGGATGACATGTTTGAAAATACCAGGTCTGTGAAGGATGAAACAGCAGAGCCAGAGCGCTCCAACAGTTCCATCCAGCACAGAGATGCCTCTGGGAAGGTTATGAGTGGCAATCTGGTCATTTCTCTGGCACGGCCCCCTTTGCACAGACGTAAACCAGTGTGTGTCCTAGTTTGCTCTGCACGCTGAGCAGCTGCCATTAGAGTTTCCAGGGGGGCCTGTGGTTAAATAGCAAAGGATCATCCTTCTCAAACTGATCAAAGGCACTGTCTCCAGGGACGTATGGTGAGGCTGGAGGACACCTGGAAGGCAAGGAGAAACTCCCCACGGTTGAGGGGGAAAGCCGAGAGTGAGACGACATAAGAAATTGCGTTTCTGTGTTTCCAAATCCTCAGATGTTTTGGATTTGCCTGGGAGCCATGAGAGGAATTAGAAAGGGCATTTAAACCAGAAAGCAGTGCATTTCCATGCTCATCTTTTCTTCCTGGTGCAGTGTTGGAATTTTCCTATACTCTTTTATATCCTCCCCCTTCTTCCAAGAAATTCAAATTGGATGTTTGAAGTTGCAGTGTTTCCTGAACATGGTGAATCCTTGTCCTGTTTTGTTTGTAGATAACCTTGATGATGTATATGTTGTGTGTCTGCTTTCATGCCTGGTTTCAAAATGCTTGGATATGGAGTTGAGGCTGGGAGGAAGGGGGGAGTTCCTACCTTTTTGTGGGGACAGACTGTAGGACATGTCGCTGGGACATTGGCTGTGAGAGCTCATGGCTGTCACTGTCCTGCCAGAAGGACAGAGATCAAGCAGTGATTTGAGCAGATGATGGTATAGACCTGCTGGTTACAGAGACTGCTTCCAGCTGTTTTGATTTGGCTGTGTCAGCGGGAGCTGCAGTAGAAATACAATCAGAGCTCTAGAGGAGATCATATCTGCTGCAGGGACAGTCTTTGCTCCAGAACCTGGTGCTGGGGAACAATGTAGGAGCTTCAAGGAGGTGCCAATAGTACCATCAGATGGGGAGGCCACACATATTGCTGTGTTGGCCCAGGTCTCTTCCGTTTTGAGGGAGCACCTGCCATCCCCCTGTCCAGCAGAACAGAGGGAGAGGGGCTTCCACAGGTTAACAACCCTCCCCTTGGGGAGGAGAACTGGGAAGCCTTCCTTGGTAGATGGTATTAAACATGTCATCACCTTCTTGTTTCTTCTCTCACTTTATGGCTTGTCCTAGAACTGTTTGTACCAACAAACAGCTATTTTGAAACTATGTTTGTGCCAAACAAATGGCTTAAACATAATGTTTTCTTTTTGCAGGATAGAGAACTGCGTCCGGAAGAAATCGAAGGTAAAATCTGTTGCTTCTTCTCTGTCCCCTTTCTCCCTGCCCAGTGAAAACCTACTGCCCTTCCAGGTTGGCTCCATGGGGTAAAATAATTTGGGGCAAACCAAGGGAGATGTTTACTGGAATAATTCCTGAAAACCCCAGCAAAAGAAATAATATATAAAACTAGAAGAGTGCTGACTGTAAAGGAATTTGCATCTATTGCAGCTTCTTCAGGGTGGGAGGAAAAGTAAATAATGGGATGTTGGCTATCAGGGAACTGCTGTCTCCCCCAGCTCCCACACAAACTGTTGTAGAGCATGGCATGACTGTCTGGCTCCAGGGAAGCTGTTTTACTTGCTAATCCCTACAGTGAGAGGTTTATAATACAGTACAGGTGTAAAAGTTGGACACACTTAAGAATTTCAGTTTCTTTATGAAGAACAGTTTAGCAATGAACCATTTATGACACTTATTGTCCAACCAAGCTTTTCTGTAAGGAATGGGTCAACAGTGCTGCTGACAGTGATTGCCTCTTTCCGGGGAGATGTGCTGGGAAAATACAGAGTGTCTTAGGGAGTCTGGCCTCATAAAGTGCTGCTGATTCTGGGGAGGTTTCTTGGAAAAGGTATTTCAAGCTGTCTCTGACAATATTGTTCTTTTTGGATCCATTCCCACAGAGTTAAGAGAAGCCTTTAAGGAGTTTGATAAAGACAAGGATGGGTTTATTAACTGCAGGGACCTGGGGAACTGCATGCGGACCATGGGCTACATGCCCACTGAGATGGAGCTAATAGAGCTCTCCCAGCAGATCAACATGAACCGTGAGTAATTCCCACCTGGCTGTACCTGCCTGTTGCTGCTGTGCCCTACATCATTGCCTCAGGCTTTCTCAGTTCCCTGCTGCCTCTTTTCATTTGGATTTTGCCCCCTCCCCGTTCTTTTGGTTCTCATTTTCACTCCCTGTCATCTCCCCTGTTTGTTTGTGGTCCCAAGAAGCCGATGCCTTTGTTTTTGCTTATCAAAGGGACTGTGTGGACTGTGCTGTATATGGAAACAGTGAGTAGAAGGGTTGTCCTTCATGCTTGTGCTGTCAGGTATAAAACTGCCCTTGATGCAGGCAGTCAGACACCAGTGCACAGGTTCTGTGTGCTGTCATATTGAAGCTGTTGTCAGATGGTGCCAGAATGAAGGAAGAGCATGGGAAGATGGAGATGGTTTGGTCAGATGGGTGGTGGATGGCTGTTCACTCTGCAGCGGTTGTTTCTGGATCTGCTGTGTGCCTGGGGATGGGCTGTGAGTGAGCTGAGCTGGCAGTGTCAGATGGGAGCATCTGCTGCAGTCACGGAAAGATGTGACAAACGTACCCAATTCATTGTAACTGTGTTTGTGCCCCTTGTCTTTCACCGTCATTTTTGTCACCTCTCATCTGTGGCAGTGCAGGGTCTCACCCTCAGCGAGGTGGGGAAAACGATATTTAGTGCATGTTATTTCTGACACAGGAGGATGTTAAAAGGACAAGTTACTTCACAAGGGAAGGAGAACAGCTGTGACATATGCGCCCAGTCACACGCAAACGCATCTGATAACCCTGGCACACAAGTGCTTGGGAATTTGAGAGTGTTACTGACAGCTTTCAGACAGGGCACTGACGAGTAAAAGAACTAATACAATGATTAAGCAGTTGGACACACATTAGCTGCTGTAATGGAGCAGGACTCCACTGCTGCAGGGCACTGCCCGGGCCACGCAGGCACATCGTGCTGTGCCCTTGCCGTGCCCTTTGGCACAGGCGCAGCCCAGCGTTGCTGTAAGCGTTGGAACGATCAAGCCTCTAATACGTAGTATGTGATGCCACAAGGATGTGACAGTCCATGGCTGCCTAATATGGGATAGCTTGGGCTCATTCTGCCTAGCCCATAATCCAGAAAATACAGTGTAAAACTACCTCTGCTTTTCCTTCCACTGTCCCACACCCTCTGTGCTTTGCTTCCTGGAGAGCCGAGCGCTCTCTGGGGCACGCAGAAGTGCAAAGTGAGTGCTGGGCACGGAGTTCTTACACACAATCTTTCATCTTGTCCCAAGTGGGTGGCCACGTGGATTTTGAAGATTTTGTTGAGCTGATGGGACCAAAGCTGCTGGCAGAGACTGCAGACATGATTGGTGTAAAAGAGCTCCGCGATGCCTTCAGAGAGGTGAGTGATCCCTCCCACCTGCCCCCAGAGAGTGAGCAACAGGAGACAGGAAAGAGAGAACACCCACTGGGGAAAGGAAGAGGAGAAGGAGAGAGCAGCACAGTGGAAAGACAGAGAAAGAGCCAAGTCAGGCATGGAATAAGGGAGGAGCGGAGAAAGCCACTAAGATAAGGGAACCCTTGAGGCAAAGAAGAGGAAAGATGGTGCAGACACAGCAGTGAGGGGTTTCTGAGGAGAAAAAACAGACTGGATCCCAAAGGCACCCAAAGGAGGAAAAGGAAAAGGGACACAGAAGGAATGAAGAAAACATAGGGCACTCAGGAGCAGGACAATACAAAATCCAAACCAGAGCAAGATCCATTTCCATTAACTGTATTTCCCTCGCTGGTATTTTTCATGTCCTTGCAGTTTGACACCAATGGTGATGGGGAGATCAGCACCAGTGAGCTGCGAGAAGCCATGAAGAAGCTTCTAGGGCAGCAGGTGGGCCATCGGGATATCGAGGAGATCATCCGAGACGTGGATCTGAATGGGGACGGGCGTGTTGATTTTGAAGGTGAGAAGGGATCAGCACTCACTGCCCATCTGCTCTGCTGTGAGTCAGAGTTTCAGCTCAGAGGCTGAAGCGGAAGGGAAGATATGCATGCTCGGGGCCCAGGTATCTGAAGTGTGGAGAAAAAAATCAAGCAGAATTTTTTTTTTTTTCTGGCCAGCTGGATTGTTCACTTGTGCATCATCTCTTGCTGCATCTCAGTTTCAGTTGGGTCTCCATAATTGTAGGATGTTAAGAGATAGAACTTGTCACAGAGAAGCAGATTCTGGTGCACACATGCTGTGCCAGACTTCCTTTTATGGGGCATTTTCCTTTCTGTCAAATCTATTGCAAGAGCTCTGAGGTGGCTGGATTGCTTTGGAGAATGAATTGCACCTTCCTTTTCATCTGGCTCACCTTGTTATCTCGGTTTATAGAGAATTTGTTTCTGTGCCTTTATGCCAGAAGATGGTCATGTGCCAGGTGTGCTCACTGAGTGCAGATATCTGATCTAGAGGTGTCATGTTAAATTCTAGAGATAATTCATTTCTTCTCACACTGTTCATGCCAGAAAGACTTGGGAAAATAAGAGTGGTTAGGCTACTCTCATAGCCATTAGCCATGGCAGGAGCAATATTAATAGTGCTCAGGGTTTCTGGCAAGGAAGCAGTTGATATCAGACAGCTAAGAAGATATAAGAGCTGGAAGGTGTGAGAGCATGGCAGGGTGCTTGTTTCCCTGGTGCAAATCCAGATATCCCTTTGCAGTAAGGGTGAAGCACAGGAAATACAGAATTAAAGTGAAAGTGATGTAATTTTTTTGGTTCAGAGGCATTCCTGGGTCTCCTACATGACAAGGTGTCTCAGTCCTCAGGATTACTGAAGCCTCTGAGGGCTTTGAAAATGCTAAAAAACTGGAAGTCTCCCTAGAAAGTGTCTGGTAGCTGCAGTTGTTCTAATGCGCTGGCTGATTACATGACAGTAGCTCTCCTTGTTTCCCACAGCTAAATTATGTTAGACAGCTAAAATACATGAAATGCTATCCCAGTATCATTTTCTCTGTGAGTTACTGCTTTAGTTGTCAAAGGAAAGCTCCATCAATGGAAAAGGAGAAGTCAAGGGGGTAATTTCCACTGCCCTCCTCTTTGCAGAGTCATTAGTTCCTCGTCAATTCAAGTGCGGAATGAAAACACATTTATATTTGATGGCATTTACACTCAATTTGAGCAATTGTAATTGACTTCACAAGCTGCAGGGTGGTCAAGAAATAGATCCAGGGCATCCTTACAGTTAACTTGTATCTTTAAAAGAACAAGAAGTCCATCAGAGTAAACTTTCCTCTACAAAAATGCTGGTACCCACCAGAACCCTTGTGCTTTCCCACACTGGTGTCTCTGAAGTGGCAAGCTTATTAAGAATTCATACCGTGTTCCCAAGACTGTAAATCAAGGTTCCCTGAAGCTCCAGTGAAAGGAGACAACGCTTGCCATAGTGTCTCACAAAGAGTCGCTTGTGCAAACAAGACTGTACGTGGCTGGGAAGGAGTCCAAGGCAATGAATTGACCTGATAGAGGGATCTTATCACCATGTCTAGTGCAGGGATTAAAGCACATTTTGTGTGAGCTCTCAGGGCCGGTCATGGAGCGCACAGACCTGCTGGCAGTGTGGGGACTCCTGGTTTCACCCCGGCTGCCTGCTGTCTCCAGGGAATGAGAGCTGGGTTGGGGACGGTGGGTGCCTTCTGCTTCAGGGCTGTCTTGTGTTGTTGGTTGCAGAGTTTGTTCGCATGATGTCCCGTTGAAGATTATTCTCAGCCTAAAGAAGAATCAGCACCTTAGAGAGGGCAGAAGAGGACCTAGATGGAGCATCTAGCCCCGATGTTCCTACCTGAAGGTTTATCGGCTGGCTGCAATTAGGACATTGCAAGATGACCTGCTGCTCCTCCCTCATGGTGGTCCCCATGCCCCTCCACCCTTTCACACTGTGAAAGACTTGCAACTTCCTACAACTGGAACCATTCCTTGGAGATGATTGCAGGAAACTGCAGAGCCAGGACTTGCCATGATGCTTTCATGGGATATTTGCAACTTTAGACTCCTCCTCCCCAGCTTTATTCTCCCACCAGCTGCTGCAAAGCAAAACGAGGAGAAATCCTCTTGGCTTGGTGGATGAGGGCAAAGCCATTGGGACTGGTGGCAGCCTCAGGGCGTGCTCTGCACTTCTTGGTTTCCCTTGGTGAACCGTGTCTGTGTTTGCTGTCTCTGTGTGTGTGTCTATCTGTGTGGAGTTATTTATGCTTCCCCAGCTCTTATTTGCATCTCCTATGGTTATGTTTACTAAGAGTAAATTAAATACATGTCTTGCGGGGGGAAAGCGATAAATATGCACGTTGAAATGATGTGGAGCCTGGATGTCCCTGTGAGAGGTGGTGGCTGGGCTGGGGGAGAAGGGCTTGGGCACGTGCACGTGCTGGTGTCTGCACTGGGGTCTGGAGGCCGGTCCTTCCCACAGGATGGGGAGTCACTGCTGGCCACTAAGCCTATCTCAGGACTCTGCCCTCTCTCCTGCTGTCTCCATGGTCAAGGGGCCCGGAGGTGCTTCACAGTGAGGGCAGTTGGAGGGTCCCCGTCCCTGCGTCCCCTCCACTGGCACGGGGGCAGGTGAGAGCCCCTGTGGTACCGTGGCAAAGGAAAATGGGAGAGAGGGCTCAGAGGGGAGCTGGGTGGGAGTGGGATAGGCAGCAATAGCCACCCCATTACACTTTCAGACCATTTCAAACACAACTGTGAGCACATGTACAGTGGGGCTGTGCTGCCCGTGTCTGCAGCGGTGACCATGACGGCAGCCTCCAGGCCCTACCAGCTGCTTCCAGACACATCAAGTGCTTATCCTCCTTCCCCTTTCCCCAAGATGGTCTCAACCTACCACTCCCTTCCCCTACTCTACCAGACTTATAGTTGTCCCCTTTCTCTATGCAGAGGCTCGCTCACAAGCTGCCAGCACTAATTTCTGCTTGGCTTCAAAGGGCATCATCATTGCTCTGTTTTCCTCAGTGTGACTGGGAGCTGTTTTCCTCTCTGTCTCTTTAATCCAACTGGAAGGTCAAGGACCAATATCTTCCTGCTTCCTCCATCTCCAATCTTTCACTTCCAGGTTCTCTTCCAAAATCTTGGGGTCTACAAATCCATATCCCAAAGGAGGATTTTCTCTTCTGTCTTTCTGTTGCTGTGCCAACCAGCATAGCTGCAGAGATGGCTGATATCCCAGTAATGGAAAAACTGTTTTCTCTTATATTTATGTGTGTGTGTGTGTGTATACTTGTGTTTGCACAGCTGTGTGCACTGGGAAAAGTTTGTGTGTGTGCAGGTAAAAGCCAGGAGTGCAGGTGGGCACCTGGGAGTGCAGCAGCAGAAGAGTTTGTGTGCAAGTGGGTGTATGCAAACTATGTGTGTGTATCTATGGAGCTGGTCCCATCTTAGAAATGTGTGTGTGAGCCAAGAAATTGGAAAATGGATATTTACAGATCTCTACATTTACTGGCACAGCAGCTGTATTGTGATTAGGAGGTGAGGGTGATAAATGGAACAGAGTCCAGAGTCCTGGGAAGTTATAAATGTGCTTAGGGTCACATTTATAGGGGAGGGAGAGACCTGTGCAGGCTGGTGTCTGCCAAAGGGAGTGCTGGTCCACAACTGTGCTTCACTTACAGTGGAGCCTGTTGAGGAAGGAGCTGCTTGTGCATGCAGAGCAGGAGGACAGCTGTGCTGCAGAGCTGTGCCTGCCCCTGGGGACCAGTGACGGCTCAGGGCACATGCTTTGTGCCACAGTCAGTGTACACAAGCCCAGTGGGCAGTCAGAGGCCACAAGTGTGGTGGCTGCCTCTGCCTGCTCCTTCCCAGACTCTGCTCTGACCAGACATGTCTTTTGCCCACAGAGTCAGATGGCAGGACACAGTCTTAATTTACTTAAAATTGTAACCCTGTTTCTAGAGGCTGCACTCATCCACAGTGCAGCATCACAGTGGGTGAGGATGTTCTCTGCAAACTACAGCCATTTTCACTTAGGCAGGTCCCTGCGTCTGCACCGTGGCAGAGCCGTTCTTGTTTTCCAGACACCAGTACCAGGGGAAGGGTGGCTGCAGGACACCTTTGTGTCATTGCAGAGGCAGTCCTGGAGCCACAGCTACTTCTGAGGAAAGCTGAGTCTGCCAAATCATCTGCAGCTTTGTTCTGCCAGGTCTCACCATGATACAGTGAACAGGTCAGACAGGACAGGTCTCAAAAGCCTTCATATTTTTTTTCTCCCAGCAGAAGCCCTTGCTGCCAGTATGGTTTTACTTTCACAACAAACCCCAAATAATCCCAGGGAGTTTTACTATTTTCTTGTGCAGACAGGGGCAGAGATTAAAGCTCCAATCTAAATAATCTAATTCCAGAGATAATCCTTTCACTCTCATCTCCAATTTGGTACCAGAGAGGCTTCCAGAGGGTTCCACATGGCAGGGCACAGCCGGTCCTCTCTGGGCACCTGAGCCCTGTAGCCCCATGCTGTTCAGGAGGTGGTCCAAGCAGTGGGGCTGGCTCACGTTGACTTCTTAGATGTCTCATTAGCCATGAGGTCTGCTTCTGACACACACGTCTCTGTTGCTCCTTTTGGACATTCCAAATCCTGGTCCCATTTTACAGCAGGAAATGGCTGATACCCAAAACCTGTGCCCCACATCATTTGTGAATGATCAGGGCTGTAGGTAGACCAGGCAGGACTGATCCAAGACTGAGTCATTTTGGCATAGCTGCCAGGGGACGGGGAGAGATCAAGGGATTGAGAAGACGACCCTGAGCCTTTCACTTGTAGGTTACTGGTGTAAATCCAGCCTGCATCAAGGGACTGACCGATGGCTCAGTGGATTAGTAACAGGATAGAGCCTTTGACATCTGGGGCACAAGCTGGCATCAAGTTGCTGGTGACTGCAAGTATCGATTCAGGGCAGCAGTGTAGGACATCATGGGCACAGGCCACACGGTGTATCTGCTGTCCTCTGCCAGGGGCTGTGGCCAGCCCATGATCCAGGGCTCCTGCCCCTAGATGAGCACAGACACTGTCCCTCCTCACTGACTGCTGCTCAGTTAATCCCTCTTGCTTCATGATAGGCTGCTGATTCTTGGGAAATGATCACCCCCGATAGTTATTAGAAGATGCTCTTCCTGGACAGGCAGAGGAGGTATTGCAATGCTCCATGCCTTGCCCTCTAAAAAGGCTGAGTCCTCAGATGGAAGAGAAAGAGAGGGGGTTTCCCCTCTGTTCAAAGCCCTGCTGAACCGGGGGGCAATGGGCCACCTGCCTCAGCCCACCGGGGCCACACACAGCCCTCAGTGGGACCTCTGCTGCCCTGGAGGGTTTCAGGACCGGAAATACGAGGATTCACACCCTTTGCTGTCTGTAACCTCTGCCCCAGCCATCCCTCCGCCTGCTGATGATTTACTCCATCCCTCTTCCCACTTCACTTTCATAGCTCGTGGCAGTCACCTGGTGACACACAAAGTGTGTATGTGCTTTGAAGTTGTGCTCCTGACCTGAGTGCATCGCAGTTTAAGCTGAGAGATTAGAGAGGATCGTCTGTAATCAGTACAAATGAGCTCTAACGAGGCCTCCCTCGGCCTCGCCAACTGGACAGCATTGTCCTGGCCACGGCTGCCTGCACTCCTTTGGTAACGGAACTTGGGGGACACCCAACAGGTCACAAACACAGCAGGGATATGGCAGATTAGCCTGGATTTTATCAGATGCTGCCAGGGCTGGGGTCTGTAGCGCTGAGATGATTTGCCAGGAACCAGCATGAGGTGGCTGAATCTGGAGAGGTGTTAAGCGTGCGCGTTTCACGCTACTCCTCTGGATGCGGTTTCCTAAGGCACCTTGTAGCTTCAGGAACCCCTTCCTGGCTGCAGTGCTGGCATGGGAGCACAGCAGTGCCATGTTTGCCCGAGTCTAGTTATATCACAAGCCCAAGAGCCGATGTGACAGCAGCAGGAACATGCTCTGGGGCACACTCTGGCATGGGGAGAGCAGGCTGGGGAGCAGGGTGGTTACGCACCCCCCAAAACAGTTCACTTCTCCAAGGCTGTGGCCGGTTAAGAGGCCCCCGAGTGCATTACAAAAGCAACAAACCCGTTTAATTCTCAATCTGCAGCACCAAAAGTCTTTATTTCTAAAAGTAAATGCTTTGTAGCAGACTCAAATTAATAAAACATCACTGGGACTCAGGAGCAGCCGCTGCTAATGCAGCCGGTGCCTGGCGCACACCCCCGAGGCCTGACCGGTGTCTGACGCCTCGAGGAGCACCGCGATTAGACAGGAGGGCAAACACAGAGGCGAACATTGAGTTATTTGCTCCCCCCGCCGTGTAGGGACTGAGTTTCGTTCAACCTCCATCTGGGATGTCTCACTCCAGCCCTCCCAAGACCTTGCTAAGGTCCTCCAGAAAAAAACCATGATGTTACATTCATTCTCCTATAAAGCAGCCCCGCTGGCCGTGTCACGGTCACCTCCCACCTCCCCCTTCAGTGCCCGCTTTGCTTCTCATGCAGTTACTGCGCTCCAAGGTGCTTTCACGCCACTGGCCGCCTCGCTCCTTACCGGGCGGGCGGCAGCTGCCTTCCCCCATCCTGCATGGCAGGGCCGAACAGGAGAATCGGCGCGTTCTACCGGGGCCGCGAACCAGGCCTGAGGGCTGCTGTTCAGAGCGCGGCGGGCACGGAGCTGCCGGGACGCGGCGGCGGGGCTCCCGCTGCCTCACTCCCCTGCCGGCCCCTTCCCCGAGCGCTCCGGGCCCGCTCCGCGCCGCCGCGCCACTCGTTGCCACGGCAACCCGCCGGCCGCGCTTCCCGCCGCCGCCCCGCGCTCCGCCGCGCTGGAGCCCCGCGATTGGCGGCGCGGAGGGGCGGGCTCTGCCCTGGCGGCGGGCGCTCGGGGCAGCCCGCCGGGCTGTCCCCGCTGCGGACACCGCTGGGAAGCCCCGTCTGTCTCTCCCGCTCCTTTCTGCGGAGCCGGTTCCCTCTCGTTCCCTTCCCGCGCGGGCAGTCGCAGTCCCGGTCCCGGTTCCGGCCCCGGCCCGCAGGGACCCGCTCCAGCCACCGGCCCCGCGCCGCTCAACCCGCCTGCCCACCGCCACCTCCCATTGGCCCGCCGCTGTATGAATATGCAAATACACATCCGTGGCCGCCCAATAGCAGGCAGGCAGTTATTTAATATTCGCGGTGCGGCGCGCGGATTGGCCGACGCGCGCCCCGCCCCGGCAGCAGGACAGGCCGCCCCCTGTCGGCGGCAGGAAGGGGCGGGCGCGGCGCCGGGAGCGCGACATGGTGGGCGCCGGTGCGCGCGGGGCGCCGCTGCTGCCGCCCGTGCTGCTGCTGCTGCCGCCGCTGCTGCTGCTGCGGGGCGCGGCGGGCGGCATCGCCGACAGCGTCGTCTGGGCCGTCAACGCGGGCGGCGATGCCCACGTGGACGTGAACGGCATCCACTTCCGCAAGGACCCGCTCGAGGGCCGCGTGGGCCGAGGTGAGGGCGGGGGGACGCGCCGGGGGCGCGGGGGGGTTGTCGGCGGGGCTCCTCACGGGGTCCCGCTCCGCTGGCGCGGTGGGGTCCCGCCGTGCCAGCGGGGTGCGAGACCCGCGTGCTGCCGGCCCGCGGCAGAGCGGGGGGTGTTCCCGCAGCGCGGCGGGGGCTCCTCTCCCGCAGCCGCCCGGGGACGGCGGGGCCCGCGGGGAGCGCCCGCACTTGTCACCCGCGGGACCGCGGCCACCCCCGTCCTCTCGCCGGGGCCGCATCCCGCGGACCCGAGGCCCCGGAGGCGGCGGGATGAGCCCTGCGGGATGAGCCCTGCGGGATGAGCCCTGCGGGATGAGCCCTGCGGGATGGTGTCCTCAGGCTGCGGGGTTGTGTAATGCCGGGGGGGAAGTGGCTCCGCGGGGGCTTGGAGTGGGATTTCGGCTGGAAAGGCTGCCAGCCTGGCCGCGTGCGGCCGCCGGGATCTTTCTTTCTCCTGTTTTCCACTGAACAGCCCGGCTTCCACAGCAGGACCTACCGGTTCGCAGCCAGCCCGCAGCACGCACCTTGCAGTCAGAACACGCACTGCCCGCCCTCCGCAGCCGGGTCCGGATCGCAGGCGGTGCGGGCTGATGGTTGCAGCGTTCTGGTCCTGCTGGGCCCGAGCAGGGGGAAGGTGCAGCTGGCTGGTCTGCTTCATGCCCCAGTCCTGGCAGGGTGTTCAAGGGCAGGGACACAAGCAGAAGTAGAGGCAGATGGGATATCATCAGCTGCTCTAGCTACTGATCAGTAAAATCTTCACTCTACTAGTTAGAACAGAACGTAGAACTAATACTGCACTTGGGTTACCTTTTCTTACTTCCTTTGAAACCACTCCAGTTGTATGAATCGTGCATGTTTCTGATAATTAGCGCACCAAAACTTAGTTGATTCACAGATGTATAAAAAGTTAGCTGTGCTGAGCTGCTCTGCAGTCATTTCCAGGTGGAGTGTGGAGAAGATAAGCTATCTGTTGACTTTTGAGTCTAACCTTCACTGTTTCTGTGTAGGATGGTGAGGACTTTCCTGTGCTATACAGCTGGCACTGCCATTGCTTACCCTGCATGAGTGCTATCCCAAATGGAGAGCCTTTTGGGCACAGTGGATGCAGGGGAGGTTACATTTAAGTTCTAATATGGTTTGTTTTTTGCACCCATGGAAGCTGGTGCCTTGACTGCTGTAGGTCAGCTTCCCTTCATAGACCTCTTACGTGTCACTTGAATGTCCTTGTGGACTGGAACAATTTATTTCTGAGTTGAGGAGAAAAAAAGGGTCTTTCTCAAGCACATTGTGACATGTTCTTCCTTTGAGGAAAGCCTGTGGTGTCTACTCTGCACAGCAGGCCATTGCAGTAATTCTGCTTCAGCCAGTGGTGCCAGGCACAGTGAAGACTTTACCCCTTTGAGCTCTCAGCTGCATTTCCCTCAATGGCTTTTTATTGCACCATTGTTCGTTTTCTCTGGGTTCCTCTGTGTTGATAGGCATGTAATGGCTTCAGCAGAAATATATGGCTGACTGGGAGGAAATGACCTAGGGATAGTAATTCTGGGCTGTCCTGCCTCTGGGCAAATTAAAACCTTTTTTTTCAAGCCTCAGTTCAGCCGCTGTACCCTGAAGGACTGAATGTGCTGATGGCAATTACAGAATTAGGCAGGTGCCAGGCATAGTTGTGTTACAGCTTGATGGGCACTGCTTGCTCCCAGTGAGCACCCAGCCTGCTATAAAACCCAACTCGCCTCCACAGCTCTGTCAGCAGGGCTCTGACACGCAGGTGACAGGTCTTCCTCTCCAGTTACCTTCTTGGCTATTAAAGGACTTGCTTCCTGTGCAGGCTTTCCTCTAATAGAAACGTACTTCTGTGGAGTCCTTGGTTCGCTGTCACTGTAATCTGTAGCTGGCCAGAAATACCTGTGTGGGAGGACAGGTTAAACTTTTCACCCTCTGTGTTTCTGGTGATTAGAGTGTTCAGTCCTTGCGCCCAGGTTCGGGTGGTAAAGAGAAGCGGACGATCGCCTGAGCAGCTCTGTGTGAAACAGGAGACTAAGAACTGGCATTAATTTCCTCTCACTCGTTTGCATTGGCTCCGTCTTTGGCAACGTGCTCTGGGTTAGTAGTTCTTGCTTTGTCTTGGCTGATGCAGTGTCTGTTCCCATGGAAATGGGGTTGGAAGTGGTAAGTGTCAGCAGAGAACTTCGTCTGGATCAACTTCTCCTGCCTCAAGTGCCAGTGGGCAGATGGTGTCCACAGTCTTCCCTCCTGCCCCTGCTTCGCTGGGGAGTCATTGGATTTGCAGCTCAGAGGCATTGCATCAGTTTGCATTTGTACAGTAACCCTGGCACGATAAAATGCCAAGTCGAGTTAAAGTCTTTTGGGGGCTGCTTGAGACGTGGTGAAACAATCAGTGAGAAGAGGCAAATTTTATGATTTCTCTTATTTTGTCAGTTATTGTCCTGTTTAGGAATGTTGTTTGGGCCCTTCTCAGGGGGCTGTTCAGATGGCTGCAGACAGCACCCGCTTCAGCTGGGTGGTTGTGAGAACAGCAGCTGATGGAGCTGTTGGTGCTCTTGAAACCCTTGTGTATCTTGCTTCCTTCTTCCTGTCTTCAAGCTGACAGTATTGCAGGGCTGCGATGAGAAGAAAGGGTTTTGTAAGATGCCTAATACTTTTCACACTTCTGCCATCCCCTAGGTTTTCACTTGAGGGGGATGAGTCTCTAAAACCTGATGCCATCAACCGCTACCTTCAAATCTGTTGTATCAATGAGTCAAGTCAGTCCTGTGCCCACTGTTTTTGTTTTCTACTCAGACTCTGAGATTTGAAAATACCGTAAAAATATTCTAGGTGTTTTTCCTCTTAGGAACAAGAGCTAATGGCCAAGTCTTTCGGCTTTGTGCACCGTGTGTGAAACAAGCTCTTCTTTCTGAAATGGTGCAAGTGAATTTACTTTGTCTGGACTGCAGCAGGTCCAAAGCTGTTTTCCTACAGGGCTGGGGTTCCGGGGCTTTGGCTCCCTGTGCTTCTGCTCCAGTAGTGCCGCCACCTGGTCAGAGCAAGGAGGGGAGACGGGTCTGACAAGGATGCAAATGCCACTTGTGGAGTTAAGCACTATAAGAGTATATAAAGTGTTTCTTGCATGTGCCTCAGAAATTAACCCCTCCTCTCACTCTTTTGTGCTTGAAAACCAGCTTCTGACTACGGGATGAAGCTGCCAATCCTGCGGTCCAACGCAGAAGACCAGATTCTGTACCAGACCGAGCGCTACAATGAGGAAACCTTTGGCTATGAAGTTCCCATCAAAGAGGAGGGTGACTATGTGCTGGTGTTGAAGTTTGCAGAGGTCTATTTTGCACAGTCTCAACAGAAGGTAAGCAACAGCTCCTGTGTGTCTCTGATGTGAGTTCCTGGCTATGACTGTGTGTTCTCAGGTTGCCTCTGCTGCTTTGCATGCTGGAGGAAGGAGTGAAGTAAGGCACTGGTGGTTAACTTAGATCCTAGAGCTCTCATGGGCTCTGAAACTTTAGAATTCTCTCCCACGTTCCAGCTATACAGTCAGACTGGGAAACTGCATTTCAAAGCATTCAAAAACCATGTCCAACTAAACATAACTAGCAATAGAGTTTTATGACCTGTTTAGGCTGTGCTGGTTTTGAAGAGTTTTTTTTACGTTTTTCCTGAACAGTTGTTCTTGCCGTGACAGCACAGTTGTGTTGGAGGAAGTATTGCACAGATTGAAGCAGGGAGGTGATCTGGAACCTACTGAAAACAATTTTTACAAATGAAATAAGACTTGATACTAGTTCAGTCTGATCCTGAAAACACAGAATTAAATTCACCCTCTTTATTGCTCTTGTCCACTTTTGAAATACCTTGTGTGCAGAGGTGGAAACAGAAGCACAAAGAACTCAAAGCCCTGTGATAAATTGGGGTAGGAGTGGGTTGTGTAATAGCCTGTCTTTCCCTTGACTCCATCAGCTTCTTTAGAGCTGATCTCCTTAAGCACTGTGCTGCCTTCCTGCCAGAGAGGTATTTCAGGGAACAGAACTGGTGGGGCTGGCTTACAGAACGGATGCAAAAAGCAGCTTCAGATTAAACTGAAGGGCTGAGGCATCTTTGGTTCCTCTTCCTTGATGTGGTTCTGCTGGGATTCCCCAGGTGCTGAGTGAAGTTTGAGTCATTGCAGCCCTGAGGAGGACTTTCACTATGAATTCACAGATGTGGTTAGCAGTTAAACATTTTACCTCCTTCAAACCCTGTGTTCTTCAGCAGCTTGTTTCCTCCTCTCTGTTCTGCTGCAGGCTGTTAGTTAGAAATGGCTTCACTCCCCAGGGTGTGGTGTGCCACAGCCACCCCGGGGTGGTAGGAGCAGGTCCTCCGACAGGAGGTGGAAAGAAAGTTGTGAAAGAAAAGCACGAATAAACCAGAATAAAATTCTTCTGTCCTCAGTTCAGAACAGCAGATGTAGGGGGGATTTTAAAAGGAGGAGGCAGGTTCCAGGGTATTTGAAAGCAAGGTTAATGCTTCAGTGTCTCTACCTGGCTGCTTTGGGCTTTGAATCCTTCCCAAGGGAGTGGGGCAGTGCATGTTACAATGCTTTCAGGTCCTGGGTGCATAACAAGCAGAGACCTTTCCTGTTCTGTTCCCATTTCAGCTGTCACGTGCCTGAATCTGTTCTGACTCTGTCGTTTCTTTCACCCTGAAGGTATTTGATGTTCGCTTGAATGGCCACGTGGTGGTGAAAGACTTGGACATTTTTGACAGAGTTGGACACAGCACAGCTCACGATGAGATCATTCCCATGAGTATCAAAAAGGGGAAACTGAGTGTCCAGGGGGAGGTTTCCACGTTCACGGGGAAGCTCCACATTGAGTTTGTAAAGGTAATAAGCTTTCCAGGGCAGAGCCCTGATCTTCCCTTTCTCCTTGTTCCCCAGCTGTGCAGTGCAGCTCTGTGCTGGAGGAGAGGGGATGGGATGTGGGGAGACCATTCCTTGCCTCAGAACTGCAGCACTGACTGCTGCCTTTGCTTTCTCTAGGGCTACTATGACAATCCGAAAATCTGTGCCCTATACATTCTGCAAGGAACAGTGGAAGGTAAGCACAGGTTTTGAGCCAGAAGGCTCTTCCCCCTTGGAGAGCAGCCTGTTGCTTCTCAGACTATGAGATCATAGCTCTTGCTGACCCACATCTGCCAAAATTGTTTCTCTCTCAGTGAGTTCCCACAGAGTGCAGTTGCGGAGTGAAGTAGGTGTGTAATGTCCTCGTTTTCCTCCAAGTCACAAATTCTGTCATTTTGGAACGAGAAAAATCAGTTTGTTTTGGAACTTCCTGTATATGGGGGAGAAAAGAGAACACATCTGGTCAGTCTCAGCTTATGGCTACAGATGCATTCCCTCTGGCCTTGGATGTCAGCAGCAGCCCTGCAGACAAGTAATTTACAGAGTTCTTTTAGCTAGTAGTTAAGTGTTTCTTACCTGGAGCTTCGTTTTGCCTTCTCAGCTTGAGGACAAGGCAGTGTTTTCTTACTGGGTATCAGATCCTCTGGGTAGCAGTGGGGAGTGCTAGAAAAGTTCTTGTACTTCCATCACACTCTTTGTAAGTGTGCTGGACTGGAAGCCCCTCTGGCTCTCGAACAGGGGGCGTTTAGGATCCCTCTCACCAAACCATCATTTTGCTTTACTGTTAGTCAGATTTCCAAGTGATGCTGAAGATTTGGTGAGAACCTTGTGGCCAGGTGGCACTTTGCTGTGTGGGGGCCCTGCAGTTCAGGCCCCAAGCTCAGAGGGCTGGATTTGAGTGGAGTAGGACTGTGTTGCTCTGGTAGCTGTGGGGTTGGGGGGTGCAGTGATGCGGGGTAGGACTGTTCATGGAAAGGGTTTTCCATTTCCTGTTTGCACCTGTATCTGCTGGTCCTGCAGGCGGCAGGTGCTTGTTCTTGCTTAGATCTCCCTGAGCAGCTGCAGTATCTGACTGTGTGCTCTGTGCATTAACTTCTCTGTGTGACACCTGGATGGGGTGGAAGGATGTAGTTTTTTTTGCAGACTGGATTTTTGGATGCTCTTACCTCCTGGAGAAAAGAAACAGCGGTGTGATCCTCTGTGAGGGAGGATGTTCCTGTCTTCTGGGGTGTTCTGGTTGTGGTTTCAGTGTGGTGTCAGGTGCCCTCTTGCCCGTGTTCATGTTGGATCAGGGAGAGGGGAAGGAAGGGAGTGTCTCCAGTGATCTCCCAATTCACATCCTGCCTCATTGCAACCTTTTGTCTTGTCCAACAGATGTCCCAAAGCTGCAGCCGCACCCTGGTCTGGAGAAGAAAGAGGAAGATGATGACGAAGATGAGTATGATGATGGCTCCAGTGTCAAAAAACAGGCAAATAAGAACCGGGTTCAGTCAGGCCCACGCACACCAAACCCCTATGCCTCGGACAACAGCAGCCTCATGTTTCCTATACTGGTGGCCTTTGGTGTCTTCATTCCTACCCTCTTCTGCCTCTGCCGGTTGTGAGAGCAAGCCCCACAGTGCATCAGCCCAGGGGCTGGGAGGGAAGGAGTTGGACCAAACACGGTTGCTTTCAATTTCTCCATATTGTTCATAATTTAAGGAAAAAAAAAAAGAAAAAAAAGATGATTCATTTGGAATGAATAGCAATGAATAGCAGGTCCAGGTAAGAGGGAGCTTACCTTCCCCCTGCCAGCAAGCAGCAAGGCCCTCGCCTTCCCCTTTGCACCATGTGCAGGCTCCAATTCTCCCCGGGGCATCTGAGAATGAACTGAGTCCTGGCTGGCTGTGTTCTGGGCTGTTGAAAGCTGATGCTACCAGTCCTGGGCCACTTCCCCCACTGAGGGATAGCAATGTGCTGCGAGATCTCTGCCTTTACTGGGTGGAATACGGTTCCTTAATCAGGGAAGCAGCTCTTAAAACAAGGCCTGGGTACACGTCCAGGAGTGTGGAAGTGTTGTGGTGCTGTTGGGTGTCAAACGACTATGGAGGACAGAGCCTGGCTCGGCATCTCCCTGAATGTGTGCGGCACGATGTATGGTACTCGCCTGCCTGAAGATCCCAAGACTCCAGCTCTCCACCCAGCCTTTGTGGAGACAGTCCCCTCCTAGGACTGCGAGCTGCACCAGGAGCAGAGGGATTTATCCGGCCTGATTTGCTGCACCAGTTGGGAGAGACTTTCCTAGTTTGGCAGTTGCAATGTCTGTTCCATCGCAGAGGGATTCTGCTGTAGCCTGCGAGAGGCTGACGTTGTTGGCGTCTGATCAGATGCACTTGTTTTCTGTATTGATTATTGATTATGGCTTTTGTTTCCTTTAATATCCTTTTATTTTCGAAGGTTTTGTTTCAAGCCCAGTTCCTTGTTTTGCCCTTTCTAGCAAGTGACCTCTCCTTTGGAAGAAGCTGAGAATCAGGTGACCTAGAGAGGAACCTGGTCAAGGACTTGTTCCTTGACCTTCCTAAGGGTTAGCTCCCTTCTCCATGACTCTGAACAACCTGTGCTGTAGGACAGAGCGGAGCAACCTGGTGGATGCTCCCTGTGAGCTCTCATTCCCTGTGTAGGGATCAGGCCTCCCTGCAGCAGTGAGAAGTGGAGCTGGTCAATGTTTACAGTGAGCTCGGCCTTTTGCATATTCAGGCAGCGTAGCAAAGGGGCAGATGTCCAACATTTCAGTCCTGGAGAGCAAGGTGGTTTGTTGCCATCTGAAGGTGAGCAGAACACTGGAGAAAAGGTCACCTGCTTTCCCCAGGGATGTTTCTGCAAGAGGCTTTTGTTTCCACATGCAGAGCCTGTGCCTGCCTGACAGAGGCTGAACAGAGTGAAAGCTGCTGCTGCTCCTGCTGCTCCAGAGCTGCAGGCCCCGAGGAGCTGCCTTTCCATGGTTTTGGCCTCCAACATGTTGAGCATTTCTGGCTGGCAGGAGGGAGGTATTCTGTGCTGGAGAAGGATCTGTCCCAGGCAGGATTGAGTCCCTGTGGGTCAGCTTCGATGCCGCTGAGCTCTGGGCTCACAGAACGCTTTACCTCACGCTCTCTCCATTGTCCTCAGAAGTGTTCTGTCTTTCCACGAGCAGTGGCACTGAGCAGTGACCTCCGTGCTGCTCTGCCTCTCTGGGCCTGTGTTTTCCCAGCAGTTGTTCCTGGGTTTGATCCCCTGTGGTGGCTCAGCCTTTCTTTGAGCTGAGCACGGTCAGCAGAATTGCATTGTTTCTGGAGAGGGACCTGGAGGAGCAGCCTTTTCTCTTCTGCTGGGCCCAGGCAGCTGAAGCCTTTGCTCCCTCCTTACCCTCAAGCTGTGATAGGAGCTGTCAGCTCAGGGGCTTCAGGCTGGGAGCTGGGGGAGGTGACAAAGTGCTGCTCTCTGCAGCAGTGCCACTGAACCTTTTCTGCTCACACACATCACTGCTATAGGCCTGACCCTAATTCTGTCTCTGTGAGCTGAAAAGCAAGCAGGATCTTAATTATCTTCTCTCCAACTGCATAAATGGCAACAGCCAGTTTGGGAGAAGCAAGAGTCCCTGCCCTAGTTAAAGGGGAAGACAAGCTTTAAGGAGAGCAAATTCTAAAGAACAAACCTTAGGATGAAAAGGTGGTAAGCTTGAAGTGTTCTACTTCATCTTCTAGCTGCTGTTAAAATCCTAATACTTATAAAACTCATAAAATACGAGCTCTGTTTTGTTCAGTGACAGCGCCTGCAGGGATTCTCCAGCGTTTTTGGGATTGCTCTAACTGGAGCACAGAGACATTTAGATCTTTATCAGTTTTGAGAAGCATGAACTGCGCTGATTTGTTAAGCAAAGAACCCGGGGTTGAAAACAGGCGTCTCTGTAAGGAGCTGCTCTCCTCCAGGCCTTTTAGGTTGCATTTTATTTGAGCATCCTTGAAGCAAGGAATCACTCGGCTTCTTGTGGCTCACCCAGTAATCTCTGCACCTTGCCTGGCATGGGAAAAGGGGTGTGCATTTAGATGTGCAAAAGTCGGAGACAAGTCTTCTAGGGTAGTTTATCCCAGCCTTTCCTGGCAGCCAGGGCATCCATTTGGTGCCATCAGCTGCCCCAAGGCAGAGCTGTGCAGTGTGATGTTGTGTTCCAGTTGCTCAGTTTAAATGAATCTGTCTGATTTGAATAAGAATAGGGAGGAGGAATAGTTCATGGCTTCAATTTAGTTGTTTTGACTCTGGTTTTATGCATCTTTGTCACTACAAAGCTGGTGTCTGGGTGGTTCCTGACCCTGTTAAGGTGCTATGAGCAGTTTCCTTGTTGATCCATCCCCTCCTGACAGGTTTGTCTTGAAGGAGCCTTCAAACAGAGCATGTGGGAGCACAGAGGGTGGTAGAGGGTGGCCAGTCAGCACCTTGCTGGGAATGGTGTACTCTGGCTCCCCTTGCCATCTCTGTCTAGTATCTGCAAGCCAGATAAATGGGTCCTGAGCAGGGAAAGAAAAAGTTTGGGCTGTCTGTAGCTTTCCAGAATGGGTGTTTGAGGGAATATCCAAGACACTGTTTAAGTGAGGCAGGTTAGAGACAAGCCTGCTTGTGCTGATTCCTCCCACCAGCAGCAGGCACATGGAGCACAGCAGTGTGAGGAGCTGGGTCAGAACAGACCTGGCTTGATTCATGTTGTGTAGAAAGGGGCAGATAAGGCAATTTTAATAAAGCTTCCACTTAATAAAGGGCAAATGACACCTTTGATCATGTTTCGGGCCTGGATGCAGTCTCAGCATGGTGGTTTCAAAGCCTATTTTAATTGCCCCATCAGCCCCTCCTTTAAGCCAGGCCCTTTTCCCCTTCTGTGTGTGTAACTAAACATCTCTGACCCTTTTGAGTGTCCCAGGTGGCAGTGAGCAGAAACCCAAATGAATTCCCTTCTCTTTTTGGTGCCTTTGTCTCAGGCTTTGAATAAAAGTCTATTTGAAGGAGCTTCTTTTTTTTTTTAAGGAGCTTCTGAGTTTTTTCTTTTTCCCCAAGGGACAGACATTCCCTGCCCTTGAGATCAGCTGGGGACTGTCTCCCTGTCCCTGGATGCCACCTCTGGAGGTCACAGCTGAAGCAGAGAACTGTGAGCGAATATCTTGGTTTCGAGCCCTTGAGATCAATGGAAGAAAAGCCTAACAAGGGATGGGAGAACTGGAAGAGCTCCTTCAGGTCCCAGAAATCTCCTGAAGGCAGGATGGAGAACTTCCAGACAGTCTGGTGCCTGTGTGTCTGTGCAGTTCGGAGCTGAGTGAGTCATGGCTGGGTCCTGGTGCTTACAGCTTCTGGGTGCAGAGGGATGTTTGGGGAGTCCCGCGCCCCAAATTCACTTGCTGAGGCCTTGCCCTGTGCTGTTCAGGTCTGAACAGGGAGCAGGGACCTGTGTGTTGTCCCTTGGCCTTCCCTAAGTTGAAATGGGATTGCAACAGCCAGGGAAGTGTCTTGATATGGGAACTCTGGGCTGTGCAGGCCTGTTGCTGATGGAAAACAGCAGGAGGAGGGAGAGGACCATCAGAGCAGGTTCAACCCTTGTTGTGAGACAGATACTGAACAGCTGCAAAGTACCAAATGTTTCAGGCTCTGTTTGGTGCTCAAATGTGGGAGAGATCCGTCTGCTTCTTGCACTTATGGTGAGGAGGGAAATACCCTCGCTGAGAATCCAAGGGAAATGGGAGCTGGGCCAGCACTGAGCTAATTTACCTACTGGCACTTCTGCATCTCCCCAACAAATGCCAAAGCCTAATACAATTCAAGGATGCCATTCTACCGTCGGCCTGGTTCCACCAGTCTGTCCTCACCGGCTGGTCCCAAGTAGGCTCACACAAGTGTTCTCAAACGGCACAAACACACCAGGCTGGAGCTGGGAAGGCTCAGAAACGTGATCACACGAGTGGGCCTCCTGTGCTGCACCTCTGCTTCGCGCTGCCCAGCAGGTCTGGGGCACGTGCACTCATCTTGGATCCGAAGGATTTGTCCCAGGAGTATAAGTAGCATTGAAAGGTGCTGGGCTGGATGGGAGAGGTGAAAGCAGGTCCATGTCTTCCGGGACTCTGGCTTGCTCAGAGTTTATTGCTGTATATTAAATACTATTTTTGAAGATTGAGGGGAAGATGAGGGAGGGGGAGGGATGTGACGATGCTGTCCCCAGTCTGATCAATGGGATGCTACTGCAGGTTATTGATAGGTTTTGGTGTTTTTTTTGTTTGTTTCTCAAAAAGTGCTTTATATATAAAAAAAAAAATTCAACAAAACACATGCTTTCCTCCCTCCTAGAAACAGTGCTGGCTGATCAGAACATGTGAATAATCTTTTGCAAACATCAAAGGTCTCTGCTAAAGAGTTTGTGTGATGGAGATTTGAAGGCGAGGGGCAAAGTACAGCTTGAACCAGTTTTTAACTGGGAGAGTGTGAATCCAGGAAATGCAGGATCTCTGCCCTGGAGTTGTTCCCAGTCACAAGTAAGGGGGATATGTTTTTCCTGTGCTGCCATGGCTGTTCTGTCACACCATGGCAGTTCCTGTGCTGGGGTGCTGGAGCAAAACAGTGGCTGGAAACTTGCTGGCAAGTGAGGGCTTGAATTTTTGTGGTTTCCTCTGGGGCTTCGTGTCTTCAGAGCTTTTGGTAAAGCAGCCCTGGAGCCTGTGAGAGCAGAGGCAGGATTTGTGCTCGTGGGAGGAGACAGTAGCCAGGACTGTGAGAGGTGACAGTGGTGTTTGGGTCCCATCAGTGCAGCACTTTTAGCATTGGCAGATGGTCCCACCACTCCATAGTGCCTGGCTGGGGATATGTGGAAGTAACCCATACCCTTGGCATTAAGGACACATCACAAACTAGGTAAAGCTGCAGGTCTGAGAGTTACCTGTAAAGACTAAAGCAGTGTGGGGAGAGATCCCCATATGTGTCTGTCACCAGTACAAAGGGGTTTTAAGGAGGATTTTTTTATTTTACTGTCCGTTGCTTTGTTTCTAACAACTTGCAGTGACATTTTTTAGTTTGTTTTGTAGCGAGCTTGGCCCCTGGGTGAAAAGCACAGATATCTATTTCTGATTGTGTCGGCTTTGCAGGGACTAGTTTGGGGGGAAAGATGGGTGTAGGGGTGGGCTATTTTATTTTTGGTACACGGTAGCAGTTTTATTTTTTAATTTCCCCAGGATGTTTGGTTGAGGGAATGTTCTGAAATCTACTGTCTGGCAGTTTGACCAGCAGTGTGCTAAAGGAAAATAAACAAAATTATATTGTCACTTGGATGAGATGGTCCCTCTTTTCTGGTGGTAGGGGCAGAGGAGCCCCCTCTGGTTTTTAAACCCAGAGCCTCTCCCTGACACGGCCTCCGCCACAGCCCTGGTGTTGGCACAGCCCTGGTGTTCTCTTGCCAGTCATTTTGGGCTATTAAGTGCAAGTTGAATGGTACAACATCCTGTTAAAAGTGCTGATGCAGACCTTGTTGCTTCCTGCTCAGATAAGGAGCGCCAGAGATGTAATCTGCCTTCTGGGGCTTTGCAAGCTGCCCCCGTTTCAGCTTGAAACTGCATCGGAGGTGGGCAGGCGGGGCTGGAGCTGGAGCAGAGAGAAGGCAGCACCTTTGTGTTCTGGGTGCCTGATCTGGGGGTACAAGGGGCCCTGGCCCCATGCAGAGCAGCTGTTCTTCCAGACAGCCTGGCTGTGTCCTTCCCAAGGCACAGGATGGAGGGACCGACCCCATGCAGTGAGGAGGGTTTAGGAGCATTGGCTGGACAGGCTTTTGTGAAATAGCTTTTGGTTGGCAGTAGGAGGTGCGTTCTGCTCACAAGCAGCAGCAAACATCACTAACCACTGCTCTAAATGTGCTTCTGCTCATGGTGAGCGTGTTCAGTGTTGGCTGGAGACTGAAAAGAGGATGCAGATGTTTCTTGTTCTTGCCCCAGTTCCCCAAAGGGCTGGAGGTGGGCTGGTGGGCTGCCCCTCTTTGGGAGGAAATGCATCCTTTCCTCCATCTGATGCTCCTGTGAGTCACTCCAAGTGGGACCTCCCCAGTCCCTCCCACCAGGCTCAGGACGCTCGTCCGGGGTCTGCTGCTGTCACCTCCGCTGTGCCCGGGGTGTCCCCAGGCCCTGCAGCGGGGGGGTGTCGCTCCATGGCATCCCCTTGCTGACACCGTACCGGCTCCCCGAAAAGTGCCCTAAACAGGCCGTCCCCATGACCACACCGGGGCTCTCGGGGGACACCCGCTCTGTCATCACCGGCCGTGCTTTCGTCAGCGGGGTGATGCCAGCGAGGGGTGATGCCCGGCTCCCCAGGCAGGAGCGGGGCGGGGGCTGGCCGCCGGCAGCGGGGCAGCGGGAGGAGGGCTGGTTTTGTTTGTTTCTTGTGGTTTTTTTTCCCCCTCAAGTAACTCCCCTTCCCCTCCGGCCCGTCCCGCTGCGCACCCGGGGGTCCCGATGCCGCGGCTTTGGGGTCACCCATCCGGGCGCGGCCGCGCCGGGCCCTGCTGAGCTTCGGGCGCGGCGTTGCCGGGCAACGGCCCCCTTGCCCCGCCCCGCCCCGCGCTCCCATAGCTACCGAGGCGGGCGGCGGCCATCTTGGCGGCGGCCATGAGCGGCTCCAGGGCGCGGGCGGCGGCGGCGGCGGGGCCGGACAAGAAGCCGCCGCCGGGATCCGCGGGGCCGCTGAGCCGCCTGCGGGGCCGCCGCGGATCGGCCGACGCGGCGCCGCGGCCGCCCTGGACCGAGTCCGAGTTGCTGGCGCTGGAGACCGTCCGGCCCGAGCACGTCCTGGGGCTGTGCCGGGTGACGGAGAGTGAGTGCGGGCCGGGCCCGGCGCGGCGGGGGCTCCGCGGGGCTCTGCGGGACGGGCCCCCGGGGCGGGAGCGGCGGGTCCCCGGGGGGAGCGGCAGGGAGGGAGCACTCGGGCGGCGGTGGCCGCAGCAGAGCGGGGGTGTGCCCACCGGCAGCTTCCTTACAACTTCCAGAAAGTTTGAGGTGTTTGGGTGTTTTTTTTTGTGGGTTTTTCGTTTTGTCTTTGTTTTCTGCTGGGATGCTGATCTCTGCTTTTCTGCCCCGATCCTTTCCCTTTCTCCTTCCGCTACCTGGCACCTACCGTGCCTTTGTTTCTTCTATCCTTAACTTTGTCCTGCTTTCATGAAGCTTCTGCAAAACAATGAGCCCCTTAACGGGCTGGCGGTAGCAAAAAAGGAAATTAATTTGATAAGTGATCAGGGGTATTTTGAAATGTTACTATATGTTTTTTCTCTCTTCTAGATTATTTATGCAAACCTGAGGACAACATTTACAACATTGACTTCACCAGGTTTAAGATCCGGGACCTTGAAACTGGAACAGTGCTGTTTGAAATTGCAAAGCCGTCTGCCTCAGGTACGTCACACTAACATTGGAGGGACAGTAGAGACTCAGAGAGCTGAGAAGTTGCAATGCAGGACCCATGCAAACCAAGCAGAAAGGTCCTTTGATATGTCCTGGTGACTGAATTCCTTGCCTTTAAGCATAGGATTGAGTTTATCTCTGCTGAGAAACTTGTCATAAAAATGTGATTTTCGTGAGATGGGGGAGTCCTATCAGCTGCAAATCTTTCCTTTTTGGACTTGATATGGTACAGAGTTGGTTTCATGTGCTTTCATGTGATGGGGTATATCCTGTGAGATCAGCTCTGAAGCCACCAAATACCAACTGTCACTGCAAATCTTTTAGATTTTTACTTAGTGCCAGTATAAGAATCAGACCAATTATTAAATGTATTTATGTTCAGTACCTAAGCAATAGCCAGCCTGTGCTGATGCACTGGCTGGCCAGTATCACCTTACATGGACACACAGTATCAGCAGAGTAACTCTGAGCTGGTGTGTTTTCTAGAGCACGATGAGGAGGATGAGGAGGACAGCAGTGAACTGGACGCGAGTGCAGGTCGCTTTGTTCGGTACCAGTTCACCCCAGCGTTCCTCCGGCTTCGGACCGTTGGTGCAACGTGAGTAGGGATTCATGGAATGAGGGGAGAGTCGGGTGTTTACAAAGTGTCTTTTGACAGTTTATAACAAAACTGTGTCAAAGACTGGAGAGGGCCCATCTTACACTACAAATATCGATGTCTCTCTCTGGAATGATCTGTTGCACACTTGTGTAGCCTCAGGTCCAAGGCTCTGTTCTTCCCAATAGGAAGAGAGGTATATTATCTTAGCTGCTTTTTCCTGCTTTCTGTGTGCAGAGTGGAATTCACAGTGGGAGAAAAGCCGGTGTCAAACTTCCGAATGATTGAGAGGCATTACTTCCGAGATCGTCTGCTGAAGAACTTTGACTTTGATTTTGGCTTCTGCATCCCCAGTAGCAGGAACACATGTGAACACATCTATGAATTCCCTCAGCTCTCAGAAGACCTTAGTAAGTACCTCCTTTGCCACGCTGAGTGGTGTTTTGTTTGTGTGCATCTGCTCATTTTCTCCCTAACTCTACTTGTAAAAGAAGTTGTGACTGGGATGGAGGCGACAGGAACAAACAGATACAGGTTCCTGGTTTAAGCAGTGTGTAATCTTGTCTGAATTACACATTTGTGCTGCAAAGCCTCCTCCTTTGAAAATGAAAGCCTAAGACAACCTGTGCTAAGTCACAGGCTGCGAGAACTGATCAGAGTCAGAGGGCTGACACACCTAATGCCTCGTAGTGTAGCCCAGAAGAAAACAAAATCCTGAAAAGGGATTCTTTTGGTAGCCACCCATCTGTTTTCAGTGCTTGCTTTGTTAGGGCTTGAGCCTCCTGCTTTGGAACAGAACTGAGGGGGTGTGTTTGAGCCTGCCTAGATCTCTGCAAATACACATTGCATGGGGTATGTTTGACCTCAGGGGGTGGATAGAGCAGGAGCACGTGAGCCCTCCTGGGGCTGCCTGGATGCAGGAGGAGACACAGGGTTTGTACCCTGCCTGTGTACGTGTGGGGAGTGCTCCTTCTGCTTACAGAGGTGATCACTGCTCTGCTCCAGTCACGGCTCTGGCAGTTGCCAAGGTCCTTTTGAGTAAAATTGCTTGATCCCCCTTTGTTTGCTTTTAACAGCACTTGTCTTGTGAATAGGAAGAAAGGGCAGGCCGGAGCCTTTGAAGTGCGCTCAGCAGCAGTTGGCTTCTCTCCCTTGGGTAGGGCAGAGCATCAGCCTGGTAAATGCAGTGGAGTGGCAGAGCCCTTTTTATCCTGGCTGTGGCAGGCTGTTGAATGTAATGAAGCTTTCTCTTTACAGTCCGTCTGATGGTTGAAAACCCGTACGAGACGCGCTCGGACAGCTTTTACTTTGTGGACAACAAGTTGATAATGCACAACAAGGCCGACTATGCTTACAATGGGGGACAGTAGCCATCCTGTCTGCTGGATGCTGTGATGCCATTAACCATTCCAGATGTGCAGGAGCGGACTAGAGTTGCTGTCTCGTGCAACAAGGCTTCTTGCCAAACCTTTTCTCCGTGCATGAGGCTGAGGACATGAAGCAAAGGCGAAGGCTCCTGAAGGAAATCTCCCTGCAACACTTCTCTATCCGACACTCGGCGTATCCTGCCTCTCCTCCTGTGTTCCTGGCTACCTTCTGATACCTTGGTTAGGTCATGGATAAGAGGCACAATTCTTGCTCTTAGTCTTTATAGTTAGGTTGCACCTTAGTGCTTCTGATGCTTCACCTCTTGGGTGACTGCTCTCTTTGAAGAGGTCAGATTGTTTGTGTTAAGCTTTTTCTTAGCTGAAAAAAATCTTACCCCTTCAAGTAACCAGTGATGCCTGAAGAGCAGATCTCTTCTCTAGTTGGATAGATCCTCTCTTTAGTGCACAGTGTTTTAGTTTGTAGCGTGGCTGACATTGCTTTTTAGGGTGCATCCCAGTATTCTGCAGTGAGAAAGATAAACTAAGAGACTTATTCCGCTTCTAAACAGTGCAGGAATCTTCCATCTGCCTCTGGGGGCCTGAGCTGCCCCTGAGAATAGTTTAATCTGTGTTTTGCAAGAGATTTCACTAGAGATACGAGATAGGGGAAAAAGGTTTTATCGCTCTGATAGCATTTCTCTTTGAGCTCTTGTCAGCAAATTGTTGCATGTTAGAGCTAAGAGGTCAACCTTAGAGCTGAAGTTAATCTCACTATGTTTACCATTTCTCCTGCTTCCCTTTGTTGTAGGAATTTTGGCTCTTGCTACAGAATGTGTTGCTTTTTAGATGGACAGCACATTGTCAGCCTGGCTGGGGTGTAGGGGAGTGGGGCTTAGAGGAAAAAGGGAGAATGTGGAGAGTCACTTGAAAAAATGTGTAGGAAGCAGAGTTTCCCAGGCTTCAGTCGATACTTCTAAACCCAAATGATCTGTCAGAGGTGCTATGAGGAGCACCAGCTCATTTGTTTTGTTTCATTGGAGGTATTTAGTAACTAAAAGCTTCCTGGGTCAGTTCACTCAGTGTTATGGAGTGGGATCCTTGGAAAGTGAGAATGTACATGATTTTCTTTTTAGCTGCTGGGGTTCCCATAGCTGCTTTGCCTACTCAGCTGCTTATTTATGGTTTGGGAAGTTGTTCTGTCGAGGTAGATACCACCAGACCAGAGGGAGTGTTTCACAGCTGTGTTTGGGATCTGGTGATGGGAGATAGCACCATGCAGTGGGAAGAGGAGACCTGTGTGTTGCCAGTAGCCATACTGGGGCCTGGCTCCTGACCATGCAAAATCTCATCTATCAAAACCCTTTTCTGCCAGTTTTGCTGGCTCTTGAGACTGGCACTTTTCCCGTCTCCACACTGGGCTGATCAGCTGTGTCTCTTGTACGTGGGAGTTAGGTTGTGTCTAGACTAGAGACCTTCTCTAACATTAATTCCATTTGTTCTTGAGACAGATGAAACCTGTCTCCTTGGTGGATATGGTTGGTTACCTGTTGTGTTAAGTAAGATTCGGTGTAGTTTGTTTAAGCAGGATTGAGTGGGGCATCACAAACCAGAGCTTATTAATGCGTAGACAGCAACAGGAAACCACTGCCTTTACCTCCAGATTGATGGAAGTAACTTTGGCATGGAACATCAGCTGGCACCAGGGTAAGCAGGGAAAGTGTGTGGGGTGGCAGCCATGAAAGAATCTCCAGCTCTTGGGAAGATACTTAATTATGATTAACCACAACAAATGACCTGTTCTGGGTGGAGCATTAATCATGAGCAACCACAACAAATGTCTTGGGAATGCGGAGGGGCAAGGTCTGCGTTGAAAGATGAAGAACCATTCTGCTACCATGGATCCCCTCCAGCATCTCCACAGGCACTTAGGCAATCCTGTTTGGTTATTTCAGGATTAGTTAAAGCTGCTGGGAAGGTGGAACTCGAGAAGCCTCTTGCAGTGAGCGTCTTCAGCAGGCCTCCTGTGGTGCCAGTGAGGTGGGAAGCGTTTGCCTTGCTGTGAGTTACATGCAATAAGGCAGAACTGCCTGGAAGTGCGTTTTTCACCCTGAAGTGCTCAGAAGCAGTGTCTGAAGAGCCTGCTAGTTATTCCCTGGGAAACTTTAGCATGTTGAGCTGAATTTTGTAAGTAGTATAGATCCAGGTGCCTTCAAATATTACTTTTATCACACTTCCTATTACGAAGCAACCGCTTGGCGTTTCTTGTGAAGTGTGGTGATGCCCGTCTGTTTTCTGTGTCAGTGTGTAAAGGTTCCTCAAAGGCAGAAGGGCCCGTGGCCGGCGCGGGCGGGCACCGGCGGGGGCGCGCACGGGGGGCGCGCCCCATCTAGCGGCTGCTGGCGGCAGACTCCGGCAGGAAAAGGGAATAACTCCTGCTGTCCTTTGCCATCAGCAGAGACCAGGAAACAGCACCGGCGCGGTGGCTTTCGCGCTGGTGAATGTATCAGCCATTCAGCAATAAGGAAAAGGAAAACTGGAGGAAAACCGGGAGACTCGCAGGCAGCAGTAGCACCCCATGGTTTGTAGCTGAATTTGTCTGCTGTGCCAAATCAGGTGGTCTTTGCCCAAAGTGCATGCTGCAGGGAAAAAAAGAGTCCCTACAAGAGGGCAACCCGGCACTGAAAAAGTTGATTGTAATCCAGAAAGTCAGGGATTTCCAAACTCCTCTCCCTACTTTAGTCGCTTCCCTAGGATTCCTCTTCTCTTACATACTTTTTATAAAGCCTCTTTTCTTTGTGGCAGGGATGATAGCTTTGGTAAATATGGTTTAACAGACCAGTTTCCTTCCAGAGTGCGTGCTCTGATGCTTTAACGATGGGTCAAAGCTACTTATGCCAGTGAGTTAAGAAGAAATTCCAATGGGATCACATCCTTGTCATGGTCAGTCCTAGCCAGGTGCTGCAGGCAGGGGAGATGCTCTCAGAGTCAGTTGGAGTTTGAGCAAGAGAAAAGGTATCTGTGCAAACAGCTTCTCTCAGGTTGTATGCTGAATTGGAAAGAAAAAACAGTTGGGATCATACTGAGTTCTGCTCTAACAAAAAAAGGGACCAAACCCATAAACTCATGCTAAGTTTTTCCGGTATTTGCCCTATTAGTGCAAGGACCTCTTTTTCACATCTTTGAGGCAAGTGCTTTGGATCCATGCCAGCAAGCTTTCTGGAGAGCTATTTTCATGACCTGAGTGTGGAATACATATTGCACCTTGTGAAGGAAGATTATCTCTTATTGTATGGACTGGATACTGCTGTCCTTGTCCTCTGTTTTTGGTAGGAAGTGTCTTCCTTTGTGTGTTTTTCCTGAGGATTTTCAATGTTTCTTGCTGCAGAGGAGCAGCAGGCTTCTCTTTGGTGCTTGGGGATGTTTGTTCCACTTATCTGAGGGTTCAGGAAGAAGGAAACAGATGTTCAGCAGACAGAAATGAACGAGGAAGGTGGTGGTGAAGCAGTAAGGTCCAAATGTAGCAACTCTACATCTCAGTTCTGTGTTTCATCACCTCCTCTTCAGCTGCTTCCCCGCATTCTGCCCTGCTGTCCCATCCCACGGAGCTCCTTTGTGCTGCCCAGAGCCTGCCTGGCTGTCAGTGAGACCCACAAACTCTCCTGGAGCTTTATGCTGAGGACAAGGCTAAGGGAAGGCAGCCTGGTGGAGGCAGCACCTCTTCCTCTGCAGCAACGGGACGATCACCAGCACCCCCCTCTCCCGCCCGGATCCCAGTGCTGTCACAGGACATTTATTTATATCTCTCACAGTGTGGCCTTGGGGCTGCTGGCGCGTGGACTCCTCCGTGCTGTCCCCTTCGTCCCCGGGTGCCCGCGGGGGTGCCGGGGTGTCCGTGCGGCCCCCGGTGCCGCTGTATTTGTACAGCCCCTGATTTTGTCACCAGCAAGAGGAATAAAGGACCTTCCTCCCTGTGCGGGCCGCGCTGAGGGCCGGGGGCGGGGCCGGGGGCGGGGCCGGGGGCTGAGGGGAGGGGCTGGTCCTGCGCCGCCAGGGGGCGCTGCTGTGGCGCATGCGCGGAGCGCGCGCTCCGTGAGGCGGCGCGATGGCGGCGGCGGCGATGGCGGCGATCGTGGCCCGCGGCGGAGCCCCCCGGGGTGAGGGCGCCGAGAGGAGCCTCGTTACGCCGCGGCTGCTCAAGGGGGGCTGCGGGGCACGCGGGAGGGGCGGGAAGGGGCCGCGGCCTGCGCGGGAGGCGGTGCCCCGGTGCCCTTCAGGCCCGGCCTGAGGCGGGTCCCCTCAGCCGCGCGAGCGGCGCCGCCCTTGAGGGGAGCCGTGGCCCCGGGGAGGGGGGCCCGTGGGTCCTTCAGGAAAAGTCCCTTCTCCGTCTCCCACCCGTACCCCAGCGGCACCGGCGCTGAGCCCCGTCCCCGTTGCAGCGCTGTCCCTGCGGTGCCGCCGCCTGCACACCGTGTACCAGAGCGCGGAGCTGCCCGAGACGCACCAGATGCTGCGGGAGACCGTGCGGGACTTCGCTGAAAAGGAGCTGATGCCACTGGCAGCGCAGCTGGACAAGGAGCACCGCTTCCCGGCCGAGCAGGTGGGCATAAGGAGCGGGAATGGCACAGCCGGAGCCCCCCCGGCCGCTGCTCAGGGGCAGGACCGTCCGGGCTGAGGCAAAATATGCGTCCAGCCCCAGAGTAGCGGAAAACTGAAGTTCAGACCGACTCGTGGGAGAGTTCTGTGAGTATGGAGGTCTTAAAGCCCACAGGACGTTTTGAGCTCTTCACCTTCACTTGTGTCTCTCTATATCTGGCTTTAGTACTGCTGAATTTTCAGTTCTCTTACCGACATGCCTATGGGCTATAAAACAATTGAGTTATAAAATCAATTTATTATAAAATCAATTTATTATAAAATAAAATATTATTATAAAATCAGTATATTATAAAATACTTTTAAAGGTTGCACATTACCATAAAAATGGTTTACAGTGAGGAGGCAGAGATGACCTGGGTACATTACAGATGGTGGAAAGAAGTGATTAGGAGATAAGAGATGCCTGTTGGTCATCCTCTGGGACTGTGAACAAATTGAGATTCCAGCCAAACCTGTGATTTCTCTTGTGGAAAGACACAGCAGTGTAGTCTGTGTGTGTTGAAATAGGAAGCTTCAGAAAAACAGATCCTGTTGTGCTAGCCAAGAGACTCCAAACAAACACAGTTGGAGGCATGTGAGTTTTGTCACGCTCCTCTTTCTATTAAGGAGTAAGGAAGGTAGCCAGGAAAATCACACTTACTCAAAGGAAGAAAACAACTCTTTTCCTTACTGTTCTCATCTGTGAATTTTACATTTGATTTTGAGTCTTTTCACTTGAATGTGTAGGGAAAAACTGAAAATGTAAACAATGGTTATAAAGCAACATAGAAGGAGTTTCTGTCCTGTGCATCCTCTGGATTGAATGTCAAGGACTGGTGTGTTGGGTATCCTTACAGGAGGGAAATGATTTGTTTAAAAATTCCCCCAGGTTTCTCTTAAAGCAAACAGGGGCTGGTAACACCTTATTTTTGCAACACCAGAAGCTTGACATCTTAAATATGAAAACAAAGCAAAGCTTGTTTTTTCTCTTCTATGTTGCAAAACATTAACAAAAGACTTATAGTGAGACTGTGAAGAGTTTATGGTTGCAGAGCCAGGGGTCCAGCTGAGGAATTTGGGGTGGAACAGCATGGAATGTAACCAACAATTAAATTCTATGGGAAGCAAAATCTGGCTTTAATGGGAATGAAAAAACGATCATCTTCTTGCAATGAGTTCTGTGGGTCATTCATTCTATAAAATTCTTCCCCTGTGCAGTCCTAGGCTGAAGCTCAGCAGGCTCAAAGGTAAAGTTCTGATGATTTTTATCAGTTAGATGTCCCATTGAAATCTTCCTACTGACAGGAGACATGCAAGGGGAGAAGCTTTGATGGGAGGCTGAGGAAGTGCTGGTGAGGTTCTGTCTCCTGATTTCACCTTCACAAGGCTCCCCCTTTCCTGGTACTGAAGAGACCTCTTTACACTAGCAAGAGCATAAGTAACAATGACCAAGTACAGCTCCTGCTGAATTCACCCGGCCCTGGGGACACTTAGCAGTCTGTACAGTCAGATTCCCATTTCACAGGAGTTGTGGCATCTTTTCCTCTGAGTGCAGCCCTCCCATGACCCTTCCTTATCTCCACGTGTCTGTGTGTATTTTGTGGGACACTGGTGGTGCAGAGGATCTGACCTCTCCATTCCCTGTGTGCAGGTGAAGAAGATGGGTAGCCTAGGGCTGCTGGCTATGGATGTGCCAGAGAAGTACAAAGGAGCAGGCCTGGACTACCTGGCCTATTCCATTGCCGTGGAGGAGATCAGCAGGGGCTGCGCCTCCACGGGCGTCATCGTCAGCGTCAACAACGTGAGTGTGAGGGACAGGGGTGCAGCCTGGCTGGCACTGGGGGGTTACTGATGGGGAGGGGTGCCTGGGAGAAGTGGATCTGTTCCTGTGGCGGGTTCTGGTGTGTTGGAGAGCACGTAGGCAGGAGGGAGTTACTGGGTTGGTTGTACCTTTAAGAGGCACTAACAACACTCAATTATTAAAGTCCCTGTATTTAGGGCCAATACTCAAGTTTGGCTCCGAAGAGCAGAAGCACAAGTGGATTGCTCCCTTCACCAGTGGAGAGAAAATTGGATGTTTTGCCCTCAGTGAACCAGGTGATGTGACTGTTACCATCCCTGTTGCTTCTTTCCTTGGTCAGGTTTAGGGTGGACTTTAGGTCTGTGAAATTGTAACAGTTTGTAGAAAGGTGGTTTGTAGCAGTTCTAAGTGAAGTCCCAGTGCCCAAGGTGTGAACTGCCATCCCATGGTCCCAGCTGAAAATGCTCATCCCCTCAGTGAGCGGAGCTCTGGACACACTGGCCTTTCTGCTCCCTGTCCGGGTCCTGTGGGAGGGACAGTGGTGACACTGCCACAGTTGAGGAGGTGCCGTGAGCTGAGGGGGTGTGGGCAGGGGGTGGGTTTGTCCCCCAGGCTGGCACAGGTGGCCTGAGGCTGCTTTGGTGGTGCCTCACCCAGGGAATGGCAGCGACGCGGGCGCGGCCTCCACGGTGGCGCGGCTGGACGGGGACGAGTGGGTTCTGAACGGCACCAAGGCCTGGATCACCAACGCCTGGGACGCCTCGGCCACTGTGGTGTTTGCCACGACAGACAAATCCCTGAAGCACAAGGTACGTTCCTTTGGATCAGTCAGGAAAAAGAGGCGAGTGAAGGAGTTGTGTGGGAGAAGCACTTTGCAAAGGTCTGGATATTCTGTTTTTTGGGCCATGCAGGCATTGAGCAGAGGAGGGGCTGATGTGCACTGGCTTTGTGATGTCTCAGCTCTCCCCTCCCTTCTCCTGGTTATCTGGACATGTGGCTAATATGAAAAACGAAGGAAGCTTGTGGACAGCCAGGTTAGTGGGAAGGTGGCACCATTCTTAGGAATTTGGGTCTTTTTGCAGGGCATTAGTGCCTTCTTGGTTCCCATGCCAACACCTGGGCTGTCACTGGGGAAGAAAGAAGACAAGCTGGGAATCCGAGCCTCTTCCACTGCCAACCTGATATTTGAGGACTGCAGGATACCCAAGGCCAACCTCCTGGGGCAGCCGGGAATGGGCTTCAAAATCGCCATGGTAAGAGAGGAATCAGGACACAGCTGTAGCTCCCAAGTTTTACCATTTTGTAAATCATTTCCAGAGTCATGATCACTTCCCTGAGAATCATTCCCATAAGGTGTTCTATATCATGTTAAGCTGTTGACCCCTCTTGCCACCATGGGAGAAATCATTCCCACAGATTGACGAATGCTTAATTTACCACAGATCCCTGGCAGCACTTTTATCATGGCAGTTCTCAGCTAAAGCAATGCCGATGCCACTGAGGTGCTGTCAGCAGGAGTGGTGTATTTTGTGTTCTCCCTTCCCAGCCCTCTCTTTCTCCAGTTTGTACCCACGGATAAAGAAAAAACGTGATATTTTGCTTAAATACTGTGGCAGAGGGAAGTTGTCCTGGAGGCCCAGGAAAACCTCTGGATAGTGTCTCAAGGTGGATGACAGCTGAGTTATGGCATATGTGTGACTTCTGAGGAGGAGCCAGGCAGCTGGGAACAGCGTGTTCCCTGCAGTGAGGCACTGCCCCTTGGAAGTGGTCAGTGCTCTCTCTGTAGGGGCAAAACACCCTTTGTTGTTTTTTGAAATGGCCAAGCTCCCTGGAGCACAGCCCATTCCATTATGTCCTAAACTAAAAGAACCTGCCAGTCACCAATCACTTTTGAAGACCCTCAGCCCTGGACTGAGAGGATGAAGCCTTTTCTCCCTGTGCTGCAATCTCTTCCTGTGCACAGTGAGGCAGGTCACCAGTTAAAAGCCTAATGGGCAGGTGTTTGAGCTAAGTCAGGTTATTGACTGGATTCACTTCTTAGTTTGAAAAATGCTTCAGTGTCCTAATGATGAGGGCAAAAGAGGAAAATTTACCAGATTTCCAATATTTTTCAGTTAAAGTAAACTGAGCTGCACAGTGAGCCAGGGGTCTGGCTGAAGGGTTCTTTCCAGCTCGTTCCAGAGCAGATGCTGCTTCTTGTGCTGTTTCCCTTATTTTGCACTGGGCTTTTTTTCTTCCCAGCTAATAAGAAGCAACACCTCTCCTTTCTGCTCCCCTTCTCTCCACAGTGCCCAGTACTTGTTGTAGCTCTCTATTCCTACATAACTGGGGATATTCTGAATCAAGGAGGTGTCTGACCAGAGGGTTCTGAGGCTACAGTGCTTCCTAGCAACAGAAATATGAATCTACTATTTTTGATAAAGTATGACTTGACTTAACAGGTATTTCGTGTCTTTCTCAGCAAACTCTGGATGGAGGAAGGATTGGAATTGCCTCACAGGCTCTTGGAATAGCACAGGCAGCTCTGGACTGTGCTGTGGATTATGCTGAGAAGAGAATGGCCTTTGGGTCGCCCATCACAAAGCTCCAGGCAGTGCAGGTATGAGCTGGGCACACGGGGCAGCTCCCCATGGTGCTGGGGCTGGTGGAAAGTCCATGTGTGCTCTGAGGCGTGGTGTCAGCAACACAGTGCACTTTGCACTGCCTGGGATAAACAGGGTAATAATTTCCATTTCTGAACACTGTTAAAACGGGTTGTTTGGATGGAGGCTCCTTTCCCAGTGGCCCCAGGGGTGGGAGAATTCAGCTGTGTGTCCTTGTGCAGCAGAGGCCCTGGGCCAAAGGCAGTGTTTGTCGTTGCAGTTCAAGCTGGCAGACATGGCTGTGGCCTTGGAGGGCGCCCGCCTGCTGACCTGGAGAGCTGCTATGCTGAAGGACAACGGGAAGCCCTTCACTAAGGTATTGCCAGCCCTGCATTTGTCCAGCAGTGACAGCAGGGCACAGGCTCAGGGCCGGGGAGCCGCACTCTGAGCGGGTCCCTGCGCTCAGCACTGGTTGTAGCCGAGGAGAGAGGGGTGGCTGCTCCCAGCTGGCACAACGTCAGTCCTGTCTCTGCACAGCTGGGCTGTGAGGGTTCAAGCAGGTGAGGGGTTCCTTTTTGCCACAGCTGCACCCTCAGTGATGTTTTCCTTCCCCAAAGGAAGCGGCCATGGCCAAACTGGCTGCATCAGAAGCTGCAACGGCCATCGCTCATCAGGTAACTGCTTCCACTGACACCTCTGGTATACAGCACGTGGAGAGGGATGTTTGGTTGTCACACAACAGAAGTGCTTTGGGAAGGTGGGATGGAATTTACTAATTTATTTTTTAAACAAACCAACCAACCAACTACTCAACCCCTGTGGCTGAAGCTGGTTAGCACAGCCTTCTTCTGGGTTGTCAGGGAGCAGGATGGGGGCAGGGATTTATAGTGGCCTGTGGTAGCTGTATTACTACAGTGATATGTGCCTGCTGCTGTCCAGGGTAGTGGCAGTTTTGAGTAGGATCAGCAGTGTGGGAGACAGAGCACTGGCACACCAGTCAGCACCACTGCACCTGGAACAGGCGCTGTGTATCTCCATTTAGTGTCCCCTGTCCTTAATAAAAGCATCTTAGCTGAACATGGATCACTAACAGATATCTCTGAAGCAATTAATTCTCTGTCTGGGACATCAGTATTGCTCTTACCCAGCTCAAATGCTGTTTATTCTTTTGATTGCAAACAAGCTGCAGTCACCCCCCTGGGTCCCACCCCTCCCAGTTACACCTGCAGTGGGCTCAGCTCCCGTTAAAGTGGCTGTGCTTGTGTTCTGCAGACAACAAATTCCTTGACCCTGCTTCCTGTCTAACTTGCTGCTCTTACTTCAGGCCATCCAGATCCTGGGTGGGATGGGCTACGTGACGGAGATGCCGGCGGAGCGGCACTACCGGGACGCCCGGATCACCGAGATCTACGAGGGGACCAGTGAGATCCAGAGACTGGTGATTGCAGGCCAACTGCTCAAGGCCTACCGAGGCTGAGGCAGCCAGGAGAGCCACACACTGCCCAAGTGCCTCGTAATGGTGCTCAACAGTGATCAAGTTTGACCCTCTTGGATGAGGCCAGTGATGGAGGTTTTCCTCACCAATGAGTAACTGACCCTCAATGTACAATGTACTGACTCTTCCTTGGACAGTGGCTGGACTGAGGTTTGTAAGCTGTGAGTGCAGGAGGGAGGAGACAACCTGTGCTGGTAGGGCAGTGTGGGGCTTCTCCTGGAGCATTGGATGGGTTTGGTAGTGCCAAAACAGCTTTGGCTGTTCAGTGAAGTCAGCAGCTCTCCTTGTGCCCTTCCCAGCCAGTGCCTGTTTTGGAAAATTTGTTACTACCAGGCACTGGATAAACAGTGCCAGAGTTAGAGGTGCTGAGAGCTGTGACCCCTTCACCCCAATCCAGGCTGTAGGTCACAGTGCCTTGAATTTCAGGTGTGTTTGGGAGCTCCTAATTGGACACAGCCTGTGTGGAGGTAATCCTGCAGCAGGGCACTTCTTCCCTCTACCAGCAGGAGAGGAGCCAGACAGGACATGCAGGAATTACGTATGCACAGAGGGACTGAGCACAGGCTGTGGTTACCCTCTGTGGACATGTGAAAACATAGATCAGAAAGAATCCCTTGAACTGGCCAGCAAAGCCCAGCACCTCCTCACTCTGCTGCTCTGGGATGCAGGGATAGAAGCAAAGGGCAAAAAAGCTGCAGTGCCTGAGACTTTTTTTTGTAAAAAAAAGGCCAAAGAAACCTCTGCTCCCAAATGTGCTTCTACAATATGAATAAGAAAGGAAGTGCCTGAAGGGGCAGTAACAGCCTTTAAATCCCTTTTGGGCAACAAGGAGGAAAAGAGATGACACACAAACCTTACCAGGAAGCTTTAGCAGTAGCACATGTCCTCAATCAATGATCTTTGTCAAGACATTGCCTTTTAGAAGATTCAACAGCCATAGGAAAAACTCTAAACTCAGGAAAAGATGGAGAGGATTAAGACCTGGACTGTCTGGTCCAGCCCCTTGTCCAGAGGAGTACACTAGAGGTAAATGGTTATTTTCCTGTGGTGCCATTTATTTAGACTTGTGTGGAGAGAAGAAGAGCAGGATTCTGCCATACGTGAGAGAGCAGAGAAGACAAATAAAACCAGACTTTGAAGGACCACCAGTCCCTCCCTCTTTTTTTTTAATGCAAATGTGAATTAATTTAGATTATTTTCTTCCAGTCACAAGACCCAGAAGCAGAAACCAGCAGGGCCCGTGTGTACCAGTGAGACCAGTTCTCAGTGATGTCAGCCATCCATCCCTCTGCAGGGCGCTGGAGGGCAACAGCGTGTTGGGGCAAGGTCCTCAGGTGCTGAGCTTCTCCTGCTGCTCTCACAGACATAAGGATTGACAGAAACAGAGCCAGGCAATGCATTCAACAGGAATAGTCCTATTGGAAAACCATTCCCATGACTGTGACTGTGATTCTGTTGTACATTATGGACACCTTGTAGGAGAGAGACGCTTTTGTAGCTTGATTTTATCCTGTGTCACCATTTTGACTGCTGAAGGCTCACGTCTATGACTGTGGGAGGAAGTGTGATATTATTTTGCACTAATTTCTCCTTGCAGCCACTCAGCTACAACAGGAGCAGCAGGGATGTGAAGACTCTTAAGAATGCAGAGTCCCTGCTCGGTGCTCATCTGCACTGACCTCGTATGCCGAGGTCACTGGAATCCCGGTGACCCAGCACAGTCAGTCACACTCCTGCCACCAGGCTGCCCTGTTCCCCTCTCATCCAGCTGCTTCTCTCAGATCCCCTTGCTGGCTGTCAGCAGTTGCCTCCCTCATTACCAGCTCTAATTGGCTGCAGCTTCTCTCCAGAGCAGAAGGAAACTGCCCCTGTACACACCCCATGGTGACAGTGACCACCTCGGCTGACACAGAACACCTGGAGAACCTACAACCCTGAGGGACCAAATCCCTTGTGGGCAGAGAATATTGGGGGGGGAGCATCAAGTAAGGGCCTGTTCTTGGAAGAGCCCTGCTGCTGTGCCTGTGGGCAGAACCTGCTTTTGGGAATGCCTGGATGCAATACCTTCCCTGCTGCCACAGGGGCAGAGAGAGCTCAGTGACCTGTGACACTGCACTGGTCACAGCAGTGCTCTGGGGTAAACAGCACACTTACACAGAAAGGCCCAGAGCTCCCAGAGCAAAGCCATGGCTTTTCTCAGAGCAAGATACTACAAGCTTACTCCACTGCTGCTGGCTGAGAGAACTCTCTGCTGCCTGTGCCTCTGCTCCTCAGGGCTCCTGCAAAGGAACTGCTGAACGTGCAAAACACAAACGAGTTCTGCAGCATTAAATGAGGAGCTGTTACCCAGCCACCCCCAGACAGCACCATCCCAGCCAGGTGTGGGCAGGGCTGGCTCTCCTTGGGAAGAAGGGGCTGTTGCAGGGGAAGCCGGAACTTTTTATCACTTTACAAACTCGGCCAACATCGCAGAGTTGGGGCACCGAGATGGGAAAATCAGGTCATACATAAATTAGAAACAATTAAGGGGAAGGAGATAAGCCACTTCTCCAGGACAAAACAGCACTTCTCAAGGACACTGTGGTTTTTGCCCCACGGTGCTCTAAGTGTACATGAAACTGGTTACGAGGCAGATTGCTGGGGATGAAACAGGGAGCCCAAAGTAGAATCCTTTCTTAGGAAACAGTTACAGTAACAAGGACCTTAAAATTGATAGATTTCTTTATCACACATAAAGCTCACAGATTCTTCATTTGAGTTCCCAACAGACTAAAGGAAGAGGAGAGCTGTTCTGGGCTGCTACAATTAAATACACACAGGTGAGAAATACTTAACTCCTGGGGAGCACAGACATGAGACACATCCTTTCTGTCCCATCCCTCACCAGGAATGATGAGCTGCCTGGAGTCTGGCTCCCCCTTGGAAGCATCTACCTCACAGAACAGCAGGACAGGGCTCATCACTCCATTTCACACAAGTCCAAAAAAAACCCCGGAAGTGCCATTTCAGCCTTCCGTGTTTAAGCAAGCAAGTTTTACAGGACTCAGCTGAACCTGCTGCAGTACTGCTTTCACAGCACAACAGTCTGCTCCACCAGTCTCTTCTGACAGTGTTAGCTGTTAGGAAAAAAGGACAGACATATTTTGATTTTAAATTAAAACTTTGTTTTGCCCAAGTTGAGAGCCCTCAACACAGATCACACATTCAGGTTATGTAGGGAAGTTGGAAAGCATGGAAAACACCGAATTTGAAAGACATCCTGAGGTAAAAAACCCAATTGCCTGTAAGAATAACAGGAAGAAGACATGGAATAGAGGTAAGAAAATGCGACAGCGCTGTAACTTGAATGAAAAATGGAGTTAATTACCATTTACTTAAAAAATTAATTTCAAATTCTACTCACTCACTACTTGTATAAAAAGAAAAATACTTGGGAGCCTTCCCTCCACTTCCCCCTCCAAAGAGGTCATTCTAAGCAGGGGAAGCCACTCAACCCTCAGTATGTGTTTCCTGATTCCCTCAGTGAGCGCTTCCCCTTCTCTCACGGAACCCTCTGTGCTCCCAGGCAGTGCCCCGTGCCCTCACACCGGCTGGGTGAGGCTGTGACGACTGCCCTGGGTGCCCCAACAGGCCAGTACTGACACAGGGTGACCTGCTTCCACTTCTCACACTTTCTGCCCACACAGACTGGCCACACACCCCAGGCCATTTTGGAACTCCTCATGTTTGCAAGGTTAAGTGTGACCTTAGGGAAATTTCAGAATACAAACAAGTGCCATTTCTAAGCTGACTATTCCCAGTCACAGCAGAAAACTGACTCCAGACTGTCAGCAGATTTGTACAGTACAATTCTGGTCCGGATTCTGACAACTATGCTATAAATATGCTCCAGTCTATCGCTTTTCTGCCAGCCTCATTTTGCATTCCTGCAAAAAGCTTAAGTGAGTGAAAAAGTTGTTAAGATAATTCGGACAACTTTTCAGAAGAAAGGGCAGGTAGTTTGGCCATTTCACCTGCAGGACTTTGTGTCAAACAGTTTATCAAGGAATTCAACAGATTGTTAAATGACAGTGACATCAGCAACCATACCAGACTCCACAGGGACAGGAACCCGGGCCCTGCATGGCCTCCCAAAATCCAGGGGACCCAAAGCAGCCTGTATAGTTTGATCCTCAGCAGAGACTGGGGAGCCAAGGACAGAAGGTCCATCTGTGCAGGGAGGGCCCAGAGCCAGGGAGGATCCACTTGTGATCTCTCTGAACGCTGAGGTGGGTCTGGGTGGGAGAGCTGTGGGACAAAGCTTTGCAGCTGTAACTTACTCAAAGCCTGGGAAAGTGCTTTTCCTTAGGACAGTTATGCTTCAGTGAACCCCTGCAAAGCACCAAAACCCTCTTCCTGCCAGCTGAGGGGGCAGCAGACACCTTTCAGTCCAGTGCCCACCTGGGCAGTGCCAGTGGAACCTGTGGGCAGAGACAGAGGGCTCAGTTACAACACTCTGCTCTCCCGGGGCAGGAGGGCAATACAGCTTAACAAGGGAGGCCAGGGATTTTCTGGAAAGCTGGACTAATTGTCATTAAGCATTTATCGACTAGCATTTATCAATTAGCATTTCTAGAGCTTTTTCCAGAATACTTCTAAGTGTAGAAATTGTTCACAGGGATGCTTTCCAGGCAGGGCCTAAAAATGCCACTGCAAGAAAAAGGAAGACCTTGTATTTTAATCCCAAAGGCTGGAGGGAACTGCTGTGAAGCTGATGGCACCCGAGCTGTGCATGACCGTCAGGTGGGTGCAAGGGCTGGGCAGATAAACAGTAGCAAATTGGATCTGAAGTTGTTATTCCACTGCTTGGAACCTCTGGGCAAAAAAAAAAAGTAACCAAAAACATGCCTTTTTTTTCTTTCTCTGAATACCCTCCTGAATATTTTATTCACCTTTGGTTTGAGGTGTGTAGCTGAAAACTCGCCTTTCTGTTGTCCCTAGCAAGTCTGGGATCTAAGAACTGCTATGGACAGAAAAAATCAGGTTTTTAGTTAAAAACTAATTCCTTTAAAAGTGACAGGTACCTGACAATGCACACTGCAGGCAAATGCTGGAGGGAATGGTTTCAGCTGCGAGAGAGAGAACTGAGGAGTGGTGGTGTGATAATAAATAAATAAATAAAAAATAAAGTCACAGCATCTCCCCTGAGTCACCCACCCACACTTGCTAAATCTTAGGGCCTCCCCAGATGGCTGAGCTGTTTCTTACTGTTTCCTGGGATGTTCCAGCTGTCTTGGAGGTGTGTCCTGTCCCAGCCCGCTCAGACGCATCAGCCCCGTCAGCTCCTCTGCCATCAGTGCCAGAGCTGCCTGAGAACAGAGGAGGGCGTTAATTAATGACATTAACTAATGATAGTGCACACCCATGGCTGGATGAAATTTCCTGCCATGCCCAATATGCTCCTGCTGTCCCCCCAGCTGGGCAGAGCATCAGGTGTTTCACCAAACCCTCCTCACCTACCAGAACAAAACCAGACCCAAACTCTGTCCCTGCTCAGTCAGAGTCACTCTTGAACATTCCTCCTTCCCCACCCACCAACAATTCTCAGCTTCTGTCAATGAGCTACCAGCTTTTGGGAAGAGCTCCCCACACCCAGCTTGGCACACTGCTTTAAAGGAGAAAAGTTTAGTTACCTCAGGAAAGCCTTTCAGTCAATAAAATAACAACTGGAACTGCTGGTTTAAAGAAAAAAGAATAAAATCCACATTTTAACAAGCTACAGGTACAAAGCAGTCAACACACAAACTCCAACCAGTCACAACAGTAAAGGACAGTTTTTCTTTTTTCCTTTTTTTTTTTTTCTTGTTTTCTTTAAGGGGCAGGGGCATGGAAAAATACAGCACACTAATGAAACAAAATGCAAAAAATACAAAAAAATAGAAAATAGAAAAAATGTATTTACAAGTGATACATTACTATGATCAGAAAGCACAAAGACAATTGCTGCTATAATACATGCACTGGGTCAAGAAGGAACTACTAAAAACCTGCAAGGGAGCTGTTTGTAAAAAACGAAAATAAAAAAAGGGAGGAAAAAAAAAGAAAAAAGACACCCCCACCTCCTCCCCCCTCAGACACACAGGGCTGGGTTTGAACTTTTTTCTTCCCTAGTTTGCTACATTGATCAAACCAAATATCCCCTAAAGTCCATGGTACAACCAGTACAAATACTACACTTGGTTTTAAACTGCAGGTTCAGTTGTAGGAGGGGGAAAAAAACAGCAGCTCATTGTAGATCCATATACATAAAGCCAGAGTAACTGTGCTACATGCTAAAAATTACAGCAAGCCCCTGTCTGCTACACAGCATGATCTTAGCAGGTTTTCCTTTTTATTTATTCATATATATATCTATATGTGTGTATATATATATGTATAAAAATCGTGCCCTTTTTCACTGCAACATGACATCTGGGTGGAAATGTAACTTGTTACAACAAATTTTTATATGTATACTGCAAGAAGTCACTCAATGTCTGTGGATTTAATAAGTAACCTCACACCACAGGAAATATTTAATAAATCAAAAAAACCCCAATATTGTGACAGAAGACCTTCTGTCTCAGTTCTTTTCAAAACCGAAGTCCCGCAGGAGACTGGTCCCAATGTCCACGAGGGTTCTCTGAAGAAGCTTCAGTTTCTTAACCGTTTTTGCGTTTAGTGTTCACGAGTTTTTGAACGACTTCAAGCCGTTTTCAGTTTCAAGTCTGTCTCTTCCTCTCTCACAAAGGTAATAGTCTGGTACTAATCCATCCGAGTGAGGAAAAGAGGAAAGTGGCTGCAGTTGCACAAAGGGTCCCCAATTCCACATCTGCAGGAGATCCGGAGTCACGCGGAGCTCCGGGATCTTCGCTTTTGTTCCTTTCCCTCCTTTAATACAAAGTCCTTTCATACAAGTCCCGTCATTGGTACCTTCCCAAGTACCAGCCAGTCCAGCTTTAGGAGACAACAAAGCCACAAGTTAAAGTGAAAAGGACCAAGGCAGAAGTTCAGGTCACTTCCTGTCCGTTCCATCATACTTCCAGGAAACGGGAGCTGCTGGACTTGGAGTGGAAAGGCTCAGACCACATGCGACGTAGATCGCCCTGGGCAGGGAAACAGCACAAGGACCATGTCCTCAGAAACTCTGAACTCTGCTTAGAATCAGATTTTAAATGCACACAGAATTGCAAGCGTGTCTTAGAGCAAACCTGTTCTTCACCTGTTTTGCAAGTTACAACAAAGACAAAAAAAAAAAATCCTTTCCCTGTCAGGTCAGAATGACTTATTTTTGGCAGCAGATCTACCCAAAAGGGGTTTCTGATGGGAAGGAAATAATGATGCAGGTGGAAAATCCTGCCCTTTCCTATGTTCTGCTCTGCAGAGTGCCAGATGTGTGTTTCAACGGGAACGGTACACTCTAAAATTTCTGTTCAGAACAGGTGACTGGGAACAGGCAAACAAGGCTCTGCCTCTCTGACTGCTGCTCAGCCTTTGTCCATGTGGTATTTCATGACAAGCTGGACAAGGACAAACTCACTTATTTAATTAAAACAGCATTTAATACTTTATAATTTAGTGAGTTTGTAATTACTGGTACTTTATGTACCTAAATTATCTTCTATTTCAGGAACTCCTCTCTCAGTAAGAAATGATGAGCAGTGGTCTCTCAGCTCTGGGCCAGAGCTCTCAGGGACACTCATCATCCTCCTGAGAGCTGCTGCCAGTGCAAGGACATTGACCCTGCTGCCAGCTGGCCCAGGGCTTCCTGCTGCCCACGTGCCATCCCCTCTTACCTTTAAATAGGCCATGGTGAGGAGCGGCAATAAAGTGAATGGTACCAAATAGAGCAGGGCAGGCTGGGCTGCCCGGTGAATACGAGAAGCTACTGTTGCAGTTAATAGACCTGCGAGAGAAAAAAGGGACTATAAATATCTCCAGGTTGCATGTGGATGTTCTCAGCATTTCATCCACCATTTTAAATAGGAGGGGAAAAGTCACTTCTCTCTGCTTTGCTCTTCCTGATTGCAACTGAAACAAACCAAACAGTGACAAATTATTCTGTTTGAATATTAGGCTGCGTGGGGCCACCGGCTCTGGTTTTGACTCTCAAGACTAACCCAGGAAGAACTCAAACAAAATGCAACAGAAGGTGAAGGGGGAATTGCACCACACTGAAGTGCTGCTCCAGGGCTGGCACCTCTGGAGACCGTCAGTGTGAGGCCCCGGCCCGAGCAGTGGGGGCTCAGAGGAAGGGCTGCACACACCAGGAATGACTCTCCTGGATACTTGCCCAAAGGGAACACTGGGGGAATGATGGGTGAGAGGAAGGCTATGGGTAGGAAATGAATCTTTCCTTTTCATCCTCAGAAGGACTGCAGGAGGTCAGGATTTGCACACACATGTCCTGAGCTGAGGGAAAAGCCTGTTTTATATTAGGGAACAGAGGGCTGGCTACAGCAAATTATAACCAGCATTCCATTTGTGACTATTGATGATTTTCTGTATGTACTACAACGTATAGAATCTAACTAAGAGATCATTAACAGCAGAATACAAAAATGCAGAAATTATTTAGATGAATTACCTAGATGTAGTATGTACTTTTGAACAGCATAATTAATCTGGAAACTCCCATATTTTTACCATAACCCAAGTATGAGCTACGACACTAGATAGTGAAGCAAAGAGTAAGTGCTAACAAAAACACACTGATAATCTGTTTCATCCTCTAAAATACAACAACAACAAAAAAATCTTAAAAGGAAGATTGTTGAAGGGTTTTTCTCCCTAGACCATGCCAATAAACCCAAAGAGAAGAGGATTAAAAAAGAACATAACCAAACATCCTCTTAAAGCCTCTTTACACTTGCTATCATCTTCTTTTAACCCTACTACAATAATCCCACATCTGCCCACTGGGCAGCTCTCCATATTACACTAATTACTCACCTACAAAATAGCCAATAAGTGTGCAGTGAAAGTAAGAGACCTTCTGCATCCGCCCAGAGATGTTCCCTGGTCCTGGGGCACCGCAGGAGTCACTGTTGGCTTGTTTTTTGTAGTTATCGTAACGCAGGACGAAGCAGAGCAGGAGCCCTGGCATCACAATATCTCCAATCCCCAGCATGGAGAAGTGGCTGCCTGTGGAACTGGAGAGCAACTGGAATTGGGTTCATGCCCAAAACAAAAAGTGACAAGCTCTAGACTCCTCCACTTTGGTTCTGAGCTTCGTTTGGCACATCCCCTCTTTCCCTGGCAAACTTGGACGTAGCAGGAACTAAATGCTGGCTACTGAAGTTTTCCAAAGTGATTTCTCCATCACCTCAGCTCAGCTTTACACAAACCCATTTTGGCAGGGATGATGTGTTACTCCACACCAGTTTCCTTCTCCCAGTAGTGTTTAAGCTGCTTTTGCCCTTAACTCACTCAATGAGACAGATCCATCAGTGCAGTATTTCAGCCCTCTCTCTTCTCAGCTGATGGGAGGGACCAGTTGGCCCTTTTATCTGACTGATTAACACTGACAGATACTGCACCTCCATCCCGTGCACACTGATCTAACACAGGGCAGTACTCTCAGTTTTGACTTCTCAGACCTTTGGCCTCATTCAGACAAAACAGAAAACTATAGTCTTGCCAGATTCCCAGAAAAGAGCCAATTGGGAGGTAGACTAAGAACTACAATTGTCCATTATCTTAAATCCAAGGTATTTTTCAAGAAAATAAAGGCAAATTGAGTTATCACAAAGTTGACAAAGTGAACAATTTTGTTTTTATCACCGCAGACAATGACCTTCTCATCTCTATAATTTCAGCATCCCAACATCTAAAGAAACAGGAGTAAATACACCAACAGAACCCACTGCCTGCTGCTGCTGCACTGAGCTGCCTGCATGTGTCTGGTTACAGACTCGAGCCAGCAAGGAACCCCTGGAGCAGGGAGGTGTGGAATCATCTCCCCCCAGCACAGCTCTTGCCCAGTAAGGTGCCCTTGTTTAGAGCAGTTTCTAATCCTTCCCAATTGCCTGCAATTATTCAGGGAACTAAGATGATAATTTCCAACAGAATTAGTTCTACTAAGTACAGGGAAGGAAAATGTTTCTCATGTAATATAGTAAAAGATCCACTGATTTTACCTTGGGAATACAAGTTTTCCAGGCAGCGACAGACGGGGAACATCCCTGCCCACGTTTGGTCCCAGGTGAAGTTTCCGGGATAACACGTCCAGGGGATTATCAGCTGGTTGTGTGGCCACTTTCACCATAACATTGCTGTTAAAGATGTAGGCAGAGAAAAAGACCTATGGAAGAAGGAAATCATAAATTACAAACTGCAATTCCACAGCAACTCAAAGCTGCATCTATTTTTGCTTTGCTTATTCAAGAAAAGAAAGGTTATTGTCCAAATTTTCCATGCACATATGTTGTACATGATGTTAAAAGGTAAAAGCATTTCAAAAACTCAGATGGAGCTTTTTATGCTATTAATCCTCAAGGATAACTGGAATATACTTTCTGATATCAAGGCATTGATCAGTATCTTGACATCCTTCACAAAGGATCTGTCTTGACTACAAACAGGTGGTGCCGGATGACAGAGGCGGGGAACAGGATACTAAAAACAGGAGAAAGCTGGAGAGCAGAGAAGAGGTGAGCACAGTGCTCACTCCTAAATGGGATGAGGCAGCCCTGGTCTCCAACAGGCTCTTACACTACAGCTCATCCCCCTGGAAAGTGCCTGGCTGCCAGAGCTGTCAGCGGGCGCTGCCCTGGATCAGTGCTCACTGTTAGGCAAAGGTGAAACAAAACCCTTTTTGCTGCTACAAAGTACATTCTGTCATGTTTCTTGTTGAAGTGTGCTAAGATTCTATGCCAACCTTCCTGGCTACAGATCAATTTGCATTCTTGTTTTGCAGATTTCTCTGCTAATCAGAAGCTGGCACATTTTTGTCCTGTGTACGGCTCTGTGTGGACTTGGAAATGCTTGTTCTGATCTTCAGCAGCTTCCAAAATTCCAGGGCCAACCTCCTTTTTTAAATAATATGTGAAAGTTGAAATATTCTAATCATATTTCTGCTTTTGTCAACTAATTAGCAAGGAAATAATTCCGTATCCTGCTGTAGAATTCAACATCTCAGAACGGAGCACTGAAGCCGGTGATCTGGCTTTGCCAGATTTCATCAACTTCATACCAGCACAACTGATGTAAAACTGGCCCAAGGCCTATTACAAATCCAAAGGATAAAAACAGTTTTAGTGAAACCAAACCAAACACTTACCCAAAAGACATCATAAATTAGTAACCCAGAGAGCAGCAAGCAGGAAACCTTCAGGCTCGGCAGCCGAACAAAGGCTATCATTGCAACACACAGGCCCATAGCCAGAGCTACAAAATGCAAGACATCATTAGTTCATTACAAACAGCAAAACAAACAAAAAACCACCACCCCCAAGCCAGTACCTCCCCCCCAAAACCCCGAGGAAGCCTCTGTTTGCACCTGTGCAGCTCTGCATGCACTAGATGACGGTCTGCTATTTCCAGCCAGTGAAATTCTTGTTACCAAGGTTAAGAAAAGTCAAAATACATTCAGTAGCCAACTGCAAATGTGTGCCCATGGAAGCAGAGATCCCTCTGCAGGCACAACCACTCATTCCACTTGGCTTCCACCACCCACCACAAAGAAATGTTCCATGTCCTGTGTCCCAGAGACTCCATCTCCCCTCTACAACCCTGACTACCCACTTAAAAACAGAAGCAACAAAACAACTTTGGATTTTTTGTGCCCCAAACATAAACCTCTACTTTTACATTATTAGGAGGTTTTCTAGTAAATGCCCCAAATAAATAAAATCCTTGACTCTTAATTCAGAAATAGCACGGTGATGTGACATGTTAGAACTTGGTCTGACAAAACCCCCTCGAACCAACCTTCTGCTTGGGCAAGACTGGGCAAGAACACCACGAAACATCATCATTTAGATATCCAGGGATTTCCCAAGAACCTGTGTGAAAGCCTAGCTACTGACAGGGAAAAAAATATGGGTCTTTTCCTAACCCCTCTCCCAAGGGTGAGTTTTCAGCCAGATCAATGAGCTGAATGACACGAGGCAGCTCAGATGTTCATTTTGTTCCCAGGGGAATTCTGTCAGGGTAGAAAGGCAAGATGTTAAACTAAAACAAAAATCCCAGTCTTCACTTCTGTGTAATTTTCTGCTTCTTAAAGCCCAGCCTCAGCTACCAAAGATACTCCACAGCTGGTTACAAGTAAATCCCTACAGAGATACTTATGATAAAAAAAAATTAAAAAAAACCTTAAAAAGCAAATCAGCTTTTATCTGTGATATCAGTCTATTTACAAGGAATAATGGAGCTCAGTTGGGACCAGATTACACTCAATCATGCAGACATTTGTCAACAAAATGTCTTTGTCTAACATGACACGGAATTTGTAAGAAGTTACAATCCCATTTTGGCCAAGTGGAACTGCAGGGAAAGCTGATCCATGACATACATGCCCACCAGTGGGACAGCTGGACTTGGCCAAAGTGTACAAGTTAACCTTTGGATTCTCACACTGTAATTATGGACTGTGAAACCATCTCACACTTGCATTTCACCTGACAGCTGGGGAGTCCTTCCATAAAAACCACTAAGGAAACATCCATATGGATTCAAGGGGAAAATGTGTCCCCAGTCCCCTGCCATCCTGGCTGCCTGCAGTGCCAGGGGCTGCATCCCAGCACCTCTGCCAAACCCACCTGATCTGAGAGCTGACACAACACCCACTGTCAGAGCTGCCAGTTTTAATGGAGGAGTGGGACTACTCAGATAAAAACATACCCTAAATCACACTGCACAACTGAAACCAGCTACAAAATGTAAGCAAGTTACCGAGGTTTAAAGAATTTGACACAGCAAAGCAGCAAGAAAAAGAACTGCATTCAGTAATTCAATATAGCCCTCAGTTACAGACTTCCTCTGGCAGAAGAGCAAATACAAGGGTACAGTCTGTCTTAAATCAAAGAGGTTTCTCTAAAGCCAATGTTAATAATAGCTCAAGCAAGCCTGTATTTAGGAGAGGATTTCCAGGTTATAATTAACCAGAAGTTGAAATATTTTAACCAGTGAGAAGTTTTATCTATTGTTCACACACTCCATTTCTCTGTCACTGAAATGAACACAAGCATAAGGCACTTTCATCAAACTACGCAAATACTGGGTAGAAAAGGAGAAGGAAAAAAATCCTTCAGCTGACAGTGAAATACACATTGTAATAATTACACAGTTTTGCAACAGCTTTAGGAAATACTGGTAAGGCTAAAAAACAAGGGAAGCAAGAATGCCTGGGAGCAAGTGTGAGGAATATGGGCCAAAGAGCAGTCAAACCACCGACGGGCTTCTCTAAATGGAGGCCAGCTCCCTTTGCCAATGGAAGAGTCCAGAAATCATGAGAGAAACAAAGTCCTGTCCAAGCTGGTGTTGACAAACAAATAAGGTAGATCCTCACTGAAATATGTTCCAAATCATTAAAAAAAAAAATAGAAGCAAAGAGGAGAGAAAGAAGAGAAAAAGAGGTAGAGTGGCCACACAAACGGCAGCCCTGGTTTGGAAGTGCTGGGCATTGGCTTAAGAAAGCTGAGTAAGAAAGAACTAACTGAAGAGTTAACATTCAATTAACAAAACTAATTAAATCCAGAGTCCCTGCAAGCACACTCCTTATGGAACAGGGATATTCTGAGGATTAAGAATATTCTTGCATATGTGATTAGACTCTGGCAGCTCCCCTGCCCTCCTGCACCCAGAGCAATGACAGCCCCAGATGCTGCTGGTGTGGGGTCTGGTTTACAAAGCACAATGTGAGCTGGGGAGGATTTAACTTCCCCCACAGGCCACAGCTGACCTTTGAAAGACACAGGTACTGAGGTTCTGATCTGACCAAAGTGTATTTTAAAGGGAGGGAATAAGAACACAGGCCCTGGATCTGTCCATTGACGCAGCAGTTCCCGGGGTATCTGTGCCTGTGCAGTTCACTCTGTAACTGCAGACATTCCATCCATCTACAGCATTCCCACTGTGCATCTCCAGCTCTGTCCACTACAGAGGAAAGCCTTTACCCAGGCTTTACCAGGGGATTCTGTCATCAAACAACCTGCTCTGAGAAACGAGCATTTCAAGACCTATAAATGTGCATCATCACATGCCAGAACAACCTCCGAGACAACCTCTGCTCACTCTACCCTGTAACACATCCCTGCCCCAGAAGCCATTCAACCGACGGCCTTAGGGACAGGAGTGCTGCACTTGGATATGAGTGCTGACTGCCCACAGGGACAGGAGTCACTGGGGTCTGCATTACTGGGTCACAGCAGAGCAGAGGTAAAGGCAGAGGTGACAGGATCCCACAGCCCAAGGAGTAAAGCTGCAGACTCTGTTTCCCTGACAAAGGCCAATAAATGCTGTTCCCTGTTCAATGTCACTGGCAAACACTGATTTAATTGGATTTGAACAAATGACAGGAGGATCACCTATATAGTTCAAGCTGCCTTCATACAAATTACATAAAATACTTCAAAGCGAGGCAGCAGCAACACAATTCAGTAAATCATAATCAACCTCCAAGAGAAATAAAAGCCAGGAATCACTGCACCAGCAGCTCAGAGCTCTGCAGATGAATTACCTCGAAGCCCACAATGTCAGACTGAAGCACTCACAAAAATAACTATTTTTAACTAAATGCTTTTGGTGATATCTCAGTGTAGACAACTCTTCAGACTCTGCCAAAATCCACACTTGACATTCCATTTGGCTTTGCAGCTACTGCAGATCAAAAGTCACTCTTGATTTCATGGTGGCCCACTCTGCTTATCACAAAACAAACTTGGTCTGCGTTTTTCTCATTTAGTAATCTGGTACTTTAAAAGGTATTTCCCTTTCATACAACAGGTGGGACTTTTAAAGCAGCAAAAAGCATGAATGAAGCACAGTGCCTTTGTACGAAAGAAAGAATGAAGGTGCAAGGAGAGGCTTCCGTGCTAAGGACTTGCCTCTGCTGCTGCCTCGTTTAGGAGGGGCTGGAAGCTGATGGGATGAATGTTTTCTATTGTGATGAACAATTGCAAGGGCAGGTGATGTTGTTCCAGCAATTTTTCTTCAAGCAATCACAACCTCGGGGTGCCATTACAGGATGTCCTAAGCCAGTTTCGCAGAGGTGCTGCTCCTGCCGACCCCTTCCTGCCTTTGCCATCATATCCACACCATCCCCTCAGATCCCAGCATGCTGCCACGTACCTTTTGCCAAATTTAGCACATACCTGACTGCACAATAATCCAATTCATCTCACTCAGCAGCAGAAAAACAGCCTGGCAAAACCCGAGCACGCTGCCATTGTAGTGAGCTCAATCAGCTCACCATGTGATTGAGTGAGTGCCAGAGCCAGCACAAGAGATTTGGAAGGCAGGAGGGAAGGAGGAAAGCTCCTTTTCGGAACAGTAAGCTGGGAATTCAGTTGAACCAGCATGAAAAAACCCCAATAACTCACACCTCCAAGCCAACTGGCCGCCTGCCACCTGCACCATCTCACCACCCATGGCAAGCAGCACAAAGATCAAAGACAAGCAGCTCCTGTGAGCTGCCTCACAACAAATGATTTGATCATCTGAACCAATAAACAACAAGATGCACAGCAAAAATGAACCAGATTGCTAAGATTAAGCCATGAACCACAAACAACCACTGTCTCCACACTTCTTTAACTCAATCTGGCGATTCACCCCACACCACACAGGGGTGGAATATGTTTCATGAGTGTTCTGGCACTTCCTTGGAAGCTTTTACAAACCAGAAAAACAGGTGTCCCAAGCACTCCCCTGGCATGTTCCTGGCTGTTTTCAGGGACTCTGCTCCACAACTCAGCAAGCCATTAATATCAGCAAATTTCAACCATCATCACCAGTGACTGATGTGTCAGAACAGGCACAAACCAGCAGTAAAGCCCCTTAATTCCCATACTCACCATCCATAAGGAGCCAGTGGCCAGTCAGGACCCAGATAAGGACAAGCATCACAGACAGAGAAAACGAGAGCAACTCAGCAGCAGTGAAACGCCCACAGCAGCCAAAGGAAATCCTGGGAACAACACAAACATCAGCCAGAGGGCTTTGTGTTTCCATTTAAAGAGCAGAAAATGGACACTTGGAACAAGGCTCAACTGCTGATGAAAGATGCCAAGAACAACTGAAGGGAAGTTCCTTTGCCACAAGTAGGTACCAAAACAGCAACAAAATAAAAGCTTTCCTCACATTCAAACAGTGTGTATAAAGCATGAACTGCAGAGATGGAAAAAGCCCTGTAAATCTTGGCACCTCTCTTGAAATTGTAACCATGCTATTTCCCTAGCACCACCTAAGATAGTGCTTTTAGCAACATGAACTCCAGCCACAAGGTTAAAAAATAAAATTAGTTTCAAAACAACTGTAATTTTCACTGATGTAACTACAGTCCCCAGAAGAGGCAGCATTAAAATCCAGAGCCCGGTGTTAACGAACATTAAAATCCAATACCCAAATCCCAAACTCTGAAATCTCAGCCAAAATAAGCCAAACTTACTAAAAACCACTGTTGGGAAATCGAGTCCCCTGCAATGGTATCACATTTCCCAGGCTGGCAAGGGCCAGTGACTTGCAGAAATCGTGCTTCCTACTTTCAAAGTGGAAGCACGGTGTTGGCACAAAAACCAGGCACAAACAACAGCCCTGAAGTTAATGCTCATTAGAGAATTCTCTTTAAAAGAAAGAAATACAACACACAAGAAGAGGAGCAAAGGATTGCTCAGGTCCTTACTTGTTCTGAGGTGAGCAAGGCCGTGTTAAGTACTGGCACATCGGGAGCAGAAGGAAAGCAAAAGCTATTGTTGCAAGGACTACAAAAAGAAGAAGAGGTAATGTTAGGACATTCAGATCTGATTTCTACAGTACACAAACAGGCTTCTCCAAGTGGAAAAAGCTCTTGCAACAATGTCCTATTATCATATGCTCAGTGTTATTACAGCAAGAGCAGCTCAAGGCTCTGAGGTTTTCTGCAGAACAGTGGCTTTCAGACTTCAATGAAATGAAAGCTCTCAAAGGAATTCAATGCCCCATCCCCAAACCTTAAAAAAAGTCTTGAATCTATTCATGATCGTGTCAGCAAGAAAAACAGTTTTCACATATTCTGGGAGTCGGAAAAAATCTTACTACAAACTGGTTGTGAGACTCTTTGAAAATTCTTTAACATTCAACACAGACTAAGAGCATAATAAAGGATTTTTTCCCACTTTTTAACTCAGATAGTAATTTTTTCCCCCATCTCACTCAAACCTTTTTATTCATTACTGAAACACAGTACAACTTCAAATAAGTTATAGCCAGTAGCTGGCAACTTCACTTTTTTAAAACACAAAGTGCTTTAAGGTTTTGAAACCAGGACGATAAAAAGACATAAATATCCAAACAGACTATTTCCATAAACATTTTCTTTTTCAGGCAGCATACTTATCCCACCCACACATTTGTAAAAGCATTTAGGAACTGCTGGTATTTATAATCATTTTTCCTTCCATTTTTTTTTTAAAGGGCTGTTTAAAAGGCTGGAGCTCGAGGGCGTGGAGACACAGACATGTCAGCAGCACATCCCAAACTGCTGCAGCAAGAACACACTGACATGAAAATGGAAGGCACTTGAAACCTTCTGCATCCTTCAGATCAGATCTTTGTGCTGTCCTCTACTTATTCCTTTAAAAATTTGGGATGGCTGCTGCTGGTTTTTAAAGGGGATTTTTTTTCTCTTCTCAATGAAGATGAAGAGTCAAACACTCTCTTCAGAACACAGTTTCAGCCAACTGGAAAAAGGAATTGGTTTGGTCAAACCACATCTTTCCTTTCGGGTGGGAGGAAGGTTAAAAACAAAACAAAACAAAAAAAAAAGGAGAGATCAAATAATCTAAAAAGAAAATTTAAGAAGTGTCTGCATGCAAACAGCACCAGGAAAACTCACAGTTCTGTCAGTATTTCTGAGAGGGGGACAAAAAGCAGAATGGGCAGGGCAAGAATGAAGAGTGTGGCAACGCTGCACACGCTGACACAGCACAACCTCAGCTTCAGGGGACAGAGGGACCAAGTCCAAGACCAGTCCCAGGTTCCCAACTCCAGCAGGGTCCCCATCCTGCTGAACAGCCTCTAAGGACACTTTGCATTTCAGAGGTTCTGGGCGTAACAACACTCTCTGATGCAAGCCCAGGGAAAAGCACAAAAGTACCATAAAACCAGGTTCAAGAACAAAGTTACCCAGGAGCACTGATCCCCAATCCTCTGAACCTGCAACAAGCCCCAACTGATCCTGCAGTTACACACACAAATGTTACAAATGTCAAGGTCATTCGGGAAATAAATGGACCAAGAACCCTGACCGAATTTATCTTTTGACATAAATCTTCCCTTATAATATCTTGTATACTTGTGTGTAAATTCCCCTAATATCTAGCATGTACTAGAATTAATCTGAAGTATTTTTTTTAATAGGAAAGAAGATGTGTGTCATAGGTCAAAGTTATAAAAGCAGAATTCAACAGGCCTCTACAGGGGGTACAATTAGTCTCAAGACTAGAGATTCAGATTTCACCCATTAACATCAGCCCTGTTTAGGAGGCTGGAGAGGATGCACAGCTCAGGAGTTCAATCATGAGGGAAAAGCCTGCAATGAAAATATGTGAAGTGGGAGAGGATGAAAGGTATTTGGGGGTTTAAAAAGCTTCATGGGCTCAGTATGTGGACTGAGTACAATTTTTAGAAGCTGCTGCATCTCTGGGGCAGTAGGAAGAATCTTGCTACTATCAACAGTAGCTGGTCTCTTGAAAAATTGCAAAAAGATCAAAAGGCCAAAATTTTTCAGAAAGCAAAGCCCTGGTATTTATTTAAATGACAAAATGTAACCAGTAAACACGAGTGGAGGATTTGCAATTTTTTCGCAGATAACAGTTTCAATTTTGTTCTAAATTCAAGCAGTGCAAAAGACTAACACTCAAATGCTCATGAGACCACAAGTACTCTTGAAACAGAAAAACTGCACGAAAGCAAAATTAAACTAGGAAAAGAAGTCTCTGGGCAGGATCCCCAGAGTTATTTCCCATAAAGTATCTGAATTATGAAATACCACATACAGTTCTGAGCACCAATTTATAAACAAGTGAACTTCATGCAAAATAATACATCTGGCATCTTTAAAGCTCTGGCAATTTATAGTTCAGAAGGTTTAGCAAATCTCTAAGTGGAAAATACTTCTCAAATAATACTTATCACTTTATTTATAGCTACAGAGACATGGAAATACAACTGTGAAATCTGATGATTCTTTTTTTAATGTACTGTGGCAAGTATTACAATTCTTATCAACAAAATGTAATGACATCAGTACTTTCTGCTCTATTCCAATTCTTAGAGAGAAAAAAAAACCTTAGTCACCTGCTGTGCATATTGTAAAGACAACTTGAACTGAGTCAAAGAAGAAGAACATGACTAGGAGAGACACGGACGCTCCGATGGGCAGGAACAGCGCCTGGGTGGAATCAATGGTTTGAATACCTGCAGGAGAGAGAAGGGACACTTAACTCTCACACACACTCCCAGCTGGCCCTCAGCAGCACCAGGGAGGGCTCTGACAGCACGTTCCACTGCACCCCGGGATCCTGGAGCTCTGTCACAGCCAGGCCCAGGTGTCTGTGCAGACACGCCCCGGCCGGGCGAGCACAGCAACAGCCCTGCTCTGTAGAACCCAAGGGCTGGAAGAAAATGTAGGAATTTTCACTTGTGCCACAGAGAGAATGAATAACAAGTTATGAAAATTAACATTACTTAGGGATTAGGACATAGCAGTTATATGTTTGCTTCACTTTACACTGAGACACAGAAATGTGTAGGGCAGAGCACAGGAAAGGTTTATTGAACCCCTCAGCAGGAGGGGAAGAGCCTGACCAGTGTCAGGCTGTCCCAGCTCATGCAAAGGGTGCCACAGCTTCAAATTCCACCTGGGTGAAGGCCACCAGGCACTTAAATTGCATCACAGGCTGCACTCACCAGATAACATCAAGCCTCATAATAATAGCCAGTTTCCAAAAATCGCATTTACCTGTTTGTGAAACCCCCAGCTCAGAGCAGAGCTCTACAATCCCTTTCTGCTAAAAACCACCATGAACTCAGGCTCACATTTTATAGCTGGCAGCAATTTTAAACAGTGCACAGATACTGAAGTATTTTATTATTTCCCCCACCTCAAGCCTGCAGTGTAACCACTGCGGATGTTAATAATGGGACATTTTCTACTGCATTTTACCATGAGTTTTTAGAATTACTAACAAAATTGAGAAGCCCATCTATTCCCACACAGTCCAACAATTAACCAGTCTCTGTAGCTGTATTTATATTTGATCCCTGGAGGGGATAGAAGCTGTAAGCAATAACCCAATTAAAAATCTAAGACACAGTTATTCTTGTAAAACACTAAAATCAGGTAACATCTGAAGTAGTCACTTGATAAGTGACCGGTGAAAAATAATACAATACTCAGACCTAGAAGAGATATGAAACCAGCTGAATATCACTGTGTTATCCCAAAATAATTAGACATGGCTGTATGAAGGGGGTTTTAAGGATCTTAAGGATAAGCTTTTAGATTGTCAAGCAGAATATAGCGATATAACCACACAGGAAAATATACACACATATTGCTTATGTGTGTGTGTTTCTGTGTAAGAATGTGTCTTTAAATAACAGGTTACCTGCACAACTCAGTTACTGATGTATCTGATTATGTTGAAAAACCTCACACTCCCATGAAACACGCTCACAACAACCTCTCTGTCATAAATATCCAACCATTTCCATAAAAGAGAAGCTAAACAACGAGCAGGGAAGTCGTGACACCTGCACTGTACACCCATTTATTAGTTCATGTCGCGATCTATTATTCTTAAACATAAGCAGCACAGTAAATTTTAAAAATAAAAAGCAGAGGAACTCAGTCCCTTGGGATTTCTGCATTGCTGAGGTCTGGTACAAAAAGGTACAGTGCAATACAGACAGTGCAGTGATGACAGTGTGAGGACACAGAAATCCTAATCTGTGACTTAGATCTGGTTCTCCTGCTCTGAGAAAGCACATTTATTCACATGCCCTTCAACTTCTCAAGGGAAAAACTGAACACAACAAAACCCCAGAAATGACACACTACACACCACCTTGGCATCTGGGAATTAGTGCCTGCAGCATTAAATGTCAGGGCTCTTCGTTTCATTTCTGATCATTCTGACAGCTAATCCCCTTAATGTGCTTATTTCCCAGCCCCAGACTGTCTTCCCTCACTGCCCAGATGCCAAAAGCCTCAACTGTTCATTGCTGAATCACCAAGCACAGCAACCTCTTTGCTCTGTGCTGCCAACAGAAGCAGTGTCTGACAACTATGTAAATTCCAAGAGTCTATTTTAAAAAAGGCAAAAAAAGCAAGAGACACATAAAACATATGTTATTTAATTCATAATTTTAAAGCTATATTTCTTACTTTAAACAAAACAAGCTTGGCATTCAGGGTTTCATGCACAGGGCTTCTCACTTATCTCACTCCTGCCTTCTATATTTGAGGAAAATATTTCATTCTAGAGCCCATTCTCAGAAGATGGCCACATAAATTGTTATAAGGTAAAATCAGGTGTGAATTTACAGCACACTGTGCACAGTGTGTTCCACTCTAACTGTTCACTTCCATATTTTTACCTGCAAAACAGTGCATCTCCAGTGGCCAAGCTGCCTGGAACCTATTTATAGCCCACAGAGGGGACAGTCCCCCCGCAGGAGCTGACATGTTAATCCCACGCTGAATAGACAGTGCAGACACGTATTTTTTGTCCATTATAAATGAGTTGCCCAAAGCCCTGTGAACTCTCTTCTTCAGTTTCTCCACTGACAAGGCTGAATCATCCTCGGGGGGCTGTCAGAGCACCCCACGGCCTCTCCCTGCCCCCGGACTGGCCAACACATCACAGCCACACAGAAAGGAATTACATTCCCTTCTCACTCTGGGGTGGCTTTTTCAAAGCAAAGCTGTTTCCCTTTCCAGCAGAACATGATGAATTGTGCACATGCAATTTTTATGCATTACGGAAATGCTGATGTTTAAAAAGAGGCTTCCACGGGCACAGACCAGACACAGAGAGCAGTGAGAGGGCACAGCGAGGAGGGAAGTGCCCAGGGATCCCTTGGATCAGGGGAATCTGCAATGCAGCAGCTGGAACACACACCCAGGGGAAGCAGAAGGTGCAGGACACAAGTGAGGGAAGGAAGACAAGGAGTAAAGCTGACCCTTACTGTTATTGGTGCTGTTGCCATTGAAGGACCCAGTGGTGCTGCTGTTGTCTTTCTCTTTGTCTTGATTCTCAAAGTCCATGTTCAGAGACCTGCAGGAGCAAAGCAAACGGAACAGAGAAGATTTAAACTCCTGTTTAGGCTCATTCCCATTGGTCTCATTCCCATTCTGCCACCCTCTCCCTGAAAAAGCCCTGCAATGCTGGTTATTAGAAACTACACCAAACGCTCCGGCAAATTAGGATAAATGAAATGCTCAGTTACAGATAAGGCACCAAATCACAGGTTCTGACAGTGAGACCTTTCACCAGTGCCTGCACTGGGGAGTGTTAAATATCTTTGCTGTGCTTTGTTGTTAGCTGCATTTCTGGGGAGTGTAGAACATGATGGAAGCACAGTAAACATTTCAATTCTCTGGTGAATTTGAATTCTTTCCAAGTTCTCATTTGGTTCCTTTTCATTCAAATTTAACTATTGGTTTCATTTTTAAGACAATATTATTGCCTCCCTCTAAATGTTGCTATAAATGATGACCCAAACTGGCTTACAAGTAAATTGTCTGCTGAATGTAAGGCCCTACTTCATTGAAAAAACTTCAGCAAAGCCTAGATTTTTACATACACCCAGAGCAGATACCTAGAGGAAGCTTTGAATAAACAGGACAAATTGACATAATTTAATTAATCCACAGGAGCTGACAACACTCCCCTGTGTAGCCAGCTCAGCTGTTATTGAGTCATCTTTTCATTTTGATATACACACTTCTAAAAAGTTCCAAAATAACACAGTACTCTACTGCTTTTGCCACAGTCCTTCACTTTGATATAACTTGTAAATTATATTCTAACAGATTTGGCATGGCTTTCTGAAACAGGGGAATTTCACTTAAGGTCTCTTTTGACCAGCAATACTTTCTACCACTAAATTCTACACACTTTTTAATAAAAATACCAGCAATCAAGTTTACCATGAGAATTTCTCATTCAGATGCACGTATGTTATCCATGATTTAGCTGCATATTTATTTATTCAAATAAGCTACAGAGAAGCACCAGAAGCACTGGTCTTGTCTTAAGTCTGCAGCAGCATCCAAGTATTTCAATAAAACTTCCAGGTCAACAGGCATTAACTCCTTTTCAAGTTTAGCTGTAACTGTGCTATGCTAAGTAAACAAATTCGATTAATTTATCAGACAAGTAATAAATACACTGTGATCTTCTAAACAATTCCAGGGGCATCAGAGCTATTTCCTTTCAGTGCATTGGTCACCCACTGCAATGCACAGCTGAGTGAGTCTGTGCTGCAGTCCTGGAGCCAAAATCAAGCACATCCAGGTCTGCAGGACCAAGACAGGTGGGGTGTATTAAGGACAGAGGGGTTGAGCAGCTTCACTGCATAACACAAAACCAAGAAAAGGCTCTTCCAGTATAGAACTGGTTTGTTTCCTTTGCTTCTATTAAGGAAGTGCTCCCCAACAGTGATATGAGATTTAAGCAGCTTTTGGGCTCAGGCTGAATATGAGGAAGCTTCCACTTCAGACATACAGTACTTGTACACAGATGATGGATCATCACCCAAAGAGCTATCAAACATACAAAGAGGCAATGGAGAACACTAAAATTCTAACCTATTAATCTGTTGTTCTGAGCTTGTTCTTCTAAAGATCTCTCTGCTCTGCCTCTTGTTTGGAGTGCCTCCATCCCTCATCCACGCTCCCTTTTCCCCCATTATCCATTGTAGCTTCATAATTTTCCTCTCAAGCTATAAAAATCTGGGAGGAGGCTGACAGCCCTCCAGGCCTTGCTCCAAGATTCAGGCAAACAACATCATTCTTTTCTCAGCGCAGCGTTCCATTCCCCTCTGAATTAGAGCAGTTTAGAACTTCACACCATCATTCTCCCAGTGGCATCAGGCAACTCATAATTTAAGGGATTGCTATCAGCAGAGAAAACTGGAAATAAAAACTATTAGATCTACTGCTCATAAACAACCTCAGCCCCTCTCCTTTCACTGCAATGGTGTCAGCAATTATTATTACCTAAAACATCCCTGCCTCAAAAGTAAGCATAAATTAGGAAATTACTTTCACTTAGCAACACAGCTACTGATCCAAGCCAACTCCCCAACTGTTTTATGATTTGGCTCTTCCCTCTGCTACAGATTATCACTAATATAATAAAAAAAATTGAGAAGTGATCACCAAAACACCCTCCAAGAAAGCTAAAAATTATATTGTAAAAAAAGATTCCCCAAACTACTCGACTGAAGAGAAATGACAAGTTGGGAAACATTTGCTGTTTTGTTCAAGTTTCTCCTGAGCTTCCAAAGGGAATGTTGGGCCAGCACCTCCCATGGGGCACTGAACTGCTCTGTTGTTCCTCCTGTGGGTCCCCACAGCTCCATCTGGGAGGATTTCCAGCGCAGTGTTTCAGAGCAGGCAGGAGTCCCTCCCGCAGGGAACCGCTCCGGAGGGTCACGCCGAGGCCACAGGAGTGAGTAAGCTGCTGGCACGTCACTATCATGGAAGTTCAGATTCAGCTGTGGATCACTTCCACTGCAGCCATGCCTCGGGGAACCCCGCAGGACATGTTTGTATGGAACAATGGAGGGAACAGGAAGGCAAGGATGTATCTACAGAGGCGCCTGCAGACACAACACACGAAGAAATTCCTTCTTGCTCTGCTCGTGAGCACAGTCACCATCTGACAGCACTGGGGCTGTGGGAATGCCAAGCTGTAAGTCCAACCAGAAGCACTCCATGTTCACATGAACTCTAAGTTCACCATGTGAGCTACTTTCTATTTACAAATGCTTTGGATACCCAAAGCCTGGAGATGGAAAACTCCAGTTCATCCCATGCTTTGCTTTGGTTTAAAAGCAGGTACTGGGACAGGTACATTCTGGGTTTAATCTGGCTTTACATAAGCTGAGACACCAAGTCTGGGGAAGTGATAGGATAGAAAAAGATTTAGCTGTTACCTGCCTGCAAAGTAACCCCAACATTTAAGTCCCAGAGAAGCATTTGGACAAGAATAGGTGTCTGCCCTGCCCTAGGAAACAACCTGTTTCAAGCTGAGCTCACCTCTTTAGAAATCCATAACTAACACAGATACTTGCACTCCCGTTTACAGCTTGCGAGGGTTTAAAGGATTAGCCCTGCCCCTTTGGCAGTCAGTAATGAAAGGATGTCAAGTTCAAGGACCGAGAGACAGTCAGAGTGTACATGGCAGAGACGTTCCAAAGGGCTGGAAGCTAAAACTCCTGACCCGGAACAAACGTTGGAAGGCAATGCTCGTTCATCCACAGTCAGAGAAGGGGAACTCAACTCTACCAGCTGCACTTCATTCTAGATGTGGGCTTTACCCAGGATTTATTAGACACTCTTCTGGCTATACTGAGGGTTTGGGATACTTTGGTTTGTTTTGGTTTTGGACAAATGCTGTCTGTGTGAACTAGGACACTGGACCAAAGCTTTCCTTCATTCCCCCGAAACTTCCTGCATTAGATTAGATCCACCAGGCACGTGGATTTTATCCTAATGACTCACCCACCCAATTCTTTCTGATCCTATTACTGCACTTCTGTTTCAGTCACTTGCCAGCAACACCACAATAACTCTACCCGCTTCTTTCCAACTGAAAATCAGAAACCAAACCCACTTTCTGCCACACAGAGGTTAATAAAGGAGTGTTATTTTCTTTTTGTCTCATGACAGCTCCTTTAAAGACAAAGCACTCAAGTCTAGGTGACATCACTGCTGTCATATGAGAACAAGCACCCTAAGCTGTAACTTTCATCTTTCCAGCAAGACACTTTCCTAAGAAAATTCAACCCCTTCAACAGAAATTTTTGTTTTACTTCTTTAGGAATCTCCAACTGAATATAATTCTGTAACTTACTATCACTCTTTAATTTCTTAAATAACGTAACTGTGTCTTTGTCAGCACCACTGTAAAATTTTCTCTATAAAACTGCTTTTGACCTCATCCTTGACTGAGCAGAACTGGAGCCTGTCCAAGTCTCCATCAGAACTCTGGGGTTCAGCTCAGACAACTGCTAAAGAAACTGATACAGGAAATTAATTAGGAAAGTAATTTTAAACATATGGGACCCCATCTTGATCTACAACAGGTTGCATCTTGGGGTTTTCAGGATACATGCAAACAAGTGGCCTAGAACAGGACATTTCCTTGAGGGATTTGTATCCATCACCATTGCACCACTTCATTGGGTAAGTTGGACTGCTCTGAAGTTCACAGTCCTTGCTACGTGAGTAGTTTTAAATGTAAAGCATAGGACAAGATGGTAAAAGGGCATGTGCAGATACAAATAAGATGGCAAACAGCAGGGGAAAATTTTTAAGAGCAAGGAACTCCAGGAAGGACAAGCAATTGAAGTTCAAGCACTCCTGCTGTTTTATATTGCATTATGTCCTCATAATTGAATTTTAATAAATGCTACAGCTTCTTGCAGCCAGATGCACAGTTCCTTTTCACACAACTGCATAAATTCCAATAGTTAATAATTTAATTAGTCCCACAACTAAATGCTAATCTAACTCAAAGCGTGATGAAAAAACTAAACAAATACAACCTTTTATTACTTTTTTGTTCTAATCACCTCTAGATTTTGTTTTCCTAAGGCCTTCTATTTGAATTCCAGCAGCAGTGCTGTTACCTAATGCTTGCTATCAACAACAGACAGCTCTGGCAAAAAATTGGCTCTTTCATTATATGACTTTATTAACTTATGATGGTGATATAAAACCTCTTATCCTGACAGCTGCAACTCTCATCATGTGTATGACCACAGCTATCATCGACTTCAGGAGCACTCACAGCAGTTCAGAGACTCTGCATTGACTGGATGGCCTTTTATCACAGACTTGTGAAATGAAGCACTGCTCTTCAAGGAGCAGAAAGAAAAACATGCTGTATCTAAGTTTTAAAAAAATAATACTTTCATGTTGTGATTTTTTTTTTTTAATATGTCAGGATGAGCCTCATTCCTCAGGTGCCACTACAGTGCAACAAGCTGGATAATACCACGTGCAAGTCTAAAGGGACAACTGTGTTTTCTCTAAACTATACTCAAGTCTCCTAAAATGAGGCAAATTTGATTTTTGAAGATTCAAACTCATCCTGCAGCAGTTCTCAGATGCTCTGCTGGAATTCAGCACTGCAGTTTCCCCACTCCTGTATTAAGCTGTTCCCCAGGCTGGAGCAAACAGCAGTGGGACCTGTGTGCCAGGCCTTGTTTGCCATCCCACGAGGACACGTTCCATCAACCAACACTGAACCACAGATAAAATTCTGCTATCCATACCATTCCCTTCTATCTCTCTCAACAATCCTTTAATACCCTCCAGAATACAATTTTACAGAGCTGTCTTCAGAGACTGACTTTTCAGTTATCTCATACGTGTTTGTACTCTGACATGCAGTCACATCTTTCAGAAGCCCCAGCTCGCTACTGTTTCTTCCTTTTCCATTTCCTTTCCAGAAGCAAAACCATTTCATTTACATCACAGCCATCAGTGTGACAAAAGTACTATGAACTAAAAGGCATAAATTGTATTCAGTCATTTGCAATATTTTTATTTGAAAAATAAAAATTTTACAGAACTTTAAGGAAAAATCTTACCTGAAACTGCCATAGACTATGAGGAGAATAGAAATCAGGAAGGTAGACACTTGACTGGAATCCACAAGGGAATACGCCCTGGAATCAGGAAAAAGAAGGCAGGTGTGTCATCATGAGTGTCCATTTCTCCAGTGCCATTTGCTAATTCTTTTTCTCATCATACTACAAATAGAGAACTGGATGACAAATCTTTACGGCAGCTCTCTCTGAAGTTCTCATTTTATCTAGGAACATAAAACCTGTACCTTGTAAATTAATTTTTATATTCCAGACTGCAGCATGCAAACCCTGTACAACCACCAAAGGGCAGCTCAAAAGCCTTGTGGTAATTTATTCTGAACTCACCAGATTCAGGTTTTTTCCCTGAAACTCATTAAAATTGCTTCAATTACAACTACTGCAGCCCTGCACATCGGTGACAGTAACCTGTTTTCCACAAGACTTCTTACATCTCAGCTGACAATGGTTAAGTGACAATACAGCAGCTGAGGCTCATTTAGGCAGGGAGAAAAAAAAAAAAAACAAAAAAAAGGAGCCCCCCAAAAGCAAAGCCCAAATGTCACAACAAGCTGCAATATTCCTTTATTAAACCACAGACAATTCCTTCCCTATTGCATCTTGCAGACCACTTGATACAGGATTACTGAGGGACATCTCAGCAGGAGGCTTAAAAAGCAGCTTTATCTGGGTTGATTTCCTGCTCTAACACACTGTGGGTAAAGCATGGAAACAGGAATATTAATATAGCAGAGGGTCACTGTGCTGGGAGGGCACAGCGGGCAGGGAGAGGCTCTGGAGCCACTCCACAACTCCCAACAGGTTATCCACAACCTGTGCTGAATAATGGAAAAGAGCAAGAACAATCCCCAATGGTAAGTGCATTATATCCTACAAAAAGGATAACTAAACATTTCTGAAAACCAACCAAAAGGCCTAATTTCAACAAGACGATGGATATGGAACAAAGAGAATTGAATTACATGATTGTTCCAAATTAAGTATCACTGAGCAAATAAAAACTGAAGATACCAGACAGTTACAGAATCACTCATCCCATCCCCAATTTAAAAGCAATTTAGAGAAAATTTCCAAACCACCAGACACACAGTTTAAAATACTTTCTTTTAATACATAAACACAAATGCGAATCTTCTACTGCAGAAATTCAATATTAAACATCACTGACAAAGAGCCACTTTTAGATGAAATTATATGCTTGTGAATTAAGCTTTTAAGAAATTAGAAACTACTTTGGCTAATTACCATAAATAACTTCAACATAACCCCACACTATAAGTGAAAAACAGAGATCTTATTTGCTCATAATGTTGGCCAACACATAAAACCAATCTTGAGCTTTATATATTTAATTTTTTTGGTCATGTTTGACCTTTAGTTCCCAGGCTGTGGAACAGAGGTCTTAAAAGGATCCATGAAGATCAAGACACTGAATTGCAAATACATGCAACATGGAACTCAGCACTTACAACCAGTGTACATATAAAAGTTCAGGTTCTGCACAATATAGTTCACAGCATATCATTTTTATCCAGTGGTTACAGCTAAGCTCACACCAAAAAGGAACAGCTTAAGGATAATTACACTAGTTTTATGTCCCTCACCAAACCCTGTGCAAAGGGAAAGTGAAGCTTTGTATTCTGTTTGGATTTGAGAATAAATAGTGGAATTCCACTATTGAGAGAACATTCAGAAAATCCACATTTACGAGAAAAACAAAATGATTGAGAGGAATTTCAACTGGTATCAAACACGTCCAGGGTTGTGCACTGAACTTCATTAACTGATGTTCATAAAATTGCATCTTCACAAATTGGCAAATACTTTTGAGATGAACAGCGTTTTCCATGTAATTCATCATTCAGTGACAATTTTGGAGGCTAGGATAATTAATATGCCATTTCATCACAATTACTAAACATTAGTCAAAACAAGGCTGTAAATGTTAAAAAGATTCATAAAACAGATGAGATACGGATGATACCCAGATCAGGCCTGTGCATGATCCATTAAGTTTTGTACTTTGACTGAGGGCCCTTTGGCACAATGAAAGAAGCCGAATAAATGCAACCCCATCCCGAGCAGGGATCCAACACAGCCCAACCTGCTGACAGGCTGCAGTGGGGAGCAGGGTTCTGTGCAAGGGGGAAATGGGAATGACAGCCCATCCATCCTGCACGGGAGAAGTGCAATGGTGCAATTAAAAACTCATCCCAGACCGGTGCCATCTCCTGCCTTCTCCCCGCAGAGATCTCTACAGCAGGACATCCTAAAAACTCGGGGTTGCTATCGCTGCTGTGGGCTGGGAAAATTCATCCTCGCTGATATTCCAGCAAACAGGGCCAGGGAGGTACAGTCACACTTTCCTTCTTCCTGAGGCAGTTGGAAAAAGAACAAGGCAAAACACACACAGTGGATGACAGGCTGAGCCAAGGGAGCAGCTCGGGCACGTCCAGATTCCAGCCAAAGTTTCCAACACAAGTAACCCACAAACAAAGTCCAGGAATGATTTTACAGTGCGGAAGTGAAGCTCATTGTAATAAAACCCTGCAACTTTTTAACATCTACTTTCCCTACATTATATAAGGTATTGCACAAAACCTGAAACCAGAACTGCTTTCTAAAATCCTAACCACTGACTGGATAGACAGTTTGTTAAGTGACTAAAAATCCTGGATCCCAAATAAACACTTCCTAACACATTAATCTAGGCCAGAGGTAATAAGCAAATGACTATCACACGAAAGAATCAAAAAGTAAGATTACTTCCATTCAAAATGACAGTGATCTGTAAACCCATCTGTAATTTTTACTGAAATTTAAATGACCTTCTGCAAGTCCACCAGATTCCATATGCATATAACTGGATTCTCCTATAGGCATATTTCAAATATTCAAGTTCATATACTCTCCCAGACAAACACGGCATCAGGGCCATGCTCTTCTCAAGTGGGATCAGCCCAAACCAAAACAAAACCCCACACTACTGATGTTTTTTCACAAGTTACAGCAGACTTTGTGCAGCCACATTTAACCAGCCTTCCACTGCACATACAGAAACGAAATCAGCTTCCTTCTAACAAGGTATTTTTGTAAAACTGTTTAATCTTGGAACAAGTCATGGAAACTCGTGCACATAAAACACCCGTAGCAAGCCTGTGCATAGTTGTCCTTTGACTTAAATACTGATTTTAAATGCAATTCTTAGTACTTGCTACATGACAAAGAAAAGATCATTATTCTTCATTCTCAATCTGAAAATTAATACTGGGTAAGGCCATGCTAAAGGTTCCTTTGAAGACTGACTTCAGTCAGTTCAGGTGTGTGCCATGCTACAAGAACAACTACCAGCCCGGTTCTGCACTCCAGTACATACCCAGAGCACTGCTCAAAATGCAAAGTCAACACTGGTTTTCCCAAGGAAGCACATTTTTTAGGATTCTTACGCTGAAATTCAACATCCATGTAAGGCAGTTGGTTTAGAAGTTATTTAATCAGGCTATCAGATTCTTGCTCAGTCAAGTAACAAATAACTAATTACTAGACCCAAGTATTTTATAAAACCAAGCACTCTGCTGCCTTAAGTCCCTTTTCTCAGCCAGCCACTGAGAGGTGACTTCCCAAACACTTCTTCTAGTTAAGATCTGACTCTGAACCTGCATCTTTACGAGGCAGAGATCAATTTTCACAACTTCTCTGCCATGAGGCATCTATTTCTGGCAGCTCCAGGGGCAAGTGCTCCAAGCACAGCGCTGCGAAGGCATGCCAGGGCAGAGACACAGCGAGCACTGTTCCATAACATATTCTGTGAGTCTGCCCTACAGCCATACAGTGCAAGTATTGTCTGCACAACAATCCAAGCAGCGAGCTCTCCAGCCTGGCACAGACTGCTCCATAGACCTTTACCTACAGAACAATTCCAGGGATGCCCGGCCCTTGGGACACACCACCACTTCCAAACAGCAGCCATGCAAAACACACCACGCCAGTTACAGCTGGCGTTCCAAGCAGGACTCTCCCCTCTTCGGGGAAAACATGAATAACTTCTGTATTCCCAAGGGAACAGAGACCCACTTCATTCCCAGCTAGAGAAGATGGGAACCAGCTAATGGAAGTTGCCACAACAACAGTAATAGTGCCACATGAGAGACACTTGCAAGCTCTTTTCTCTGCAGGTCCAGCTCTTTTCCCCTGTCCCCCCCCGGTCCAAGCTCACCTGTCTTTGGGAACATTCACCCCACAAGGTCTGCCCACTGTTCTCCTAGTCTGTAATCACTTTTTAATTTCTCTGGCTTTGTTTTTAGTTTTGCACTTCCACTCAAGAAAATCGCTCAGTCAATGCAAGCACCGGTTTTCACCTTTCAGATGAGCAGTTTCTGGGTAACAGTCCTTCCAAACCAGCAGAACCACCCTCAGGCAAAGCCTGGTACTTCTTTTTGCCCTCCCTGTCGAGCAATAAATATCTGCAACTTGCTTTGTTCAGTGAAGACCCAGAGAAAGGCAGAACTAGGAACCAAAGGCATCTCTAGCTGACAGTGCAGAGCATTACCCTCAACACAACCCACTTGTCACGGGCCAGGCTGACCTGACCACAAGCCAAAACTGCCATTACAAAAGCAGCTTCTCATCTATTCCAGACACCTGTTCTTCTTCATACCGTGCCTGCATAACCATCTGCAAAACCACACACAAAACCAGACTGGGGAACCTGTCTGCCCGAATAGTGATGAAGAGTGAATGGGAAACTTTCTCAAGAGATTTAGATTCCTGATATGGCCCGTTTCTGAACATAAAATCAAAGAGGAAAGACTGTTCAGTGGCAGCATTGGCTTAAGCACCCCCAAATTATTGCCCAAGACATCAGGGAAGTTTTATGTAACTAGAATGAAAACCTCTTTCTGTTTGCACAAGACATCTACTAAATATATGATCAAAGAAATTCAGCCCCTCGATGTTTCAGGAGCAAGTATCACTCCCTGACTTCCAGGTACAAGATTGTGAGGAATTCTGCCAAGGGGGAATGGGAAGCCTGTGCCCTGAAGTTTCCATAGCAATGCAAGCTAAAGGCCTCGGACATGGATCATGGTCATACAAAAGCTGCTGTAACAGCAACAAGACAAACTTTCCCTGCCTTTACTGTACATATATAAGAATGCAAACAATGGAGCAACAAATAAATGACAACAACTTTAAAAGTGCAGCAGATGAACTACGTTCACTGAAGTTCACATGAAGAGAGAAGATTGCATTTCATCACGTATTTTCCTTTATCACTGATCATAATATCCAAGAGTTTACAAGATTAAGGAAAATAAGACCATAAAAGGAAGGTGAGCATACCAGATAGGCTGGAATAAGGATGGATTAAAATAGAAGAGCTTTTGCTTTGTTTAACGGGACCAAATCTACAATTTCCCAACATCTATCAGAGAATCACAGAAATTCACCCTGATGGGAACATAAGGAGATCATTTAACTCACTGATCTTACTCTGGGGAGCGACAATCAATCAGTCACGACAGGTGTTTATCTCATCTGTTGTTTTAAAACACTCACTGGTGAAATTAGAAGACTTTCTTGACATATAATGTAAGTCTTTGTGACTACAATTTTAGTCCACAATGTTTCTCCTGTACAAAAAGTCCTTCAGAACTCATGGGGAGCTTGTCATAACCAGCCTCATGTGGGGTAAAATGGATCCATACATGAATTCACTTGCAAACTTCAGTTTCTGAAAGATGTGGCTGCTTGAGAAGTGACCACACAAAACTTCAAACACTCTCCAGCCCACATTAAAAGCCAGGGCTATTTACTCACCCAGTCTGGTGCTCTTCACCTGCACTTCAAATATCACTCATTTTTAAATGTCCACTGTCTCCTCCCAAGGTGAGTATAATCCATGCCCATCAAACCATGCATCCCAATTCTCCTTGAAAGAAAACTCATAGGTAGTTTTCTCAGCACTGGAAGGGTGATGATGGAGCTTCTCCCTGCCCTGTTACTCACCACTGACTTTCAGAACTCTCTGAATGCACACCTTCAGTGTGAGGGCCCCCTCTCAGCAGACAGTCAGTTCTTTCAGAGGGAAAACAGAAAGAAAAAAACAACAAAACAAAACAAAACAAACACCAACAAAACCAAACAATCAACTTCTGCTGGAAATCTGGTGTTAAATGTCAAACTCAAGGATGGACACTTCCCCTTCCTGCAAGTGTTTTAGGCATTTTATAACCCTCCTCCAAGCGTTTTATGTATTTCAAAAGCTTTGTTGTGTTTATTACATCAGTGATTGCTACAGCAATAGAAAAAACAAAGTCAAGAAATACCAGTTGGTAAATTCAAGGCAAGTTGAAGAGTATTTTGCACTTCCCCTGTTCCACCCCAGGTTTTTGAGCGATCAACTCTGCATAGAAAACAACGTTCACCTTCACACAGCTGCAGTGACCCCAGGCAGGTGTTTTCTTTCCCTCACAAGAGTGAGAGAAACACTGTCCTGAATCTGTGTGTCTTGTACATTTTCAAAACATTCTGCTATTTTATTCCTCCAAAGAAGTGTGAGGTAACTCAGTGATCAGGCCAATGTACTGCTAAGAGCAGTTCATGTCTCTGCTACGGTGTCTGTGAGCCACCACTGCAGAATTAGTTATGAAGATGAACAAATCAAACCCAGGGACTCCAGAGCAAGGCCCTGGGGCCCGTGGAAGAAGAGCACTCCATGGACATGGAGATCAATCACAGCTAATTGCACAAATATTCATTTTGGTTGGAGGGTGGACTCCCTCCATAGGTGAAACCAATATGACTTTTTTCCTTTACTGGACTCCAGGTCAAGGGTATCACTAAAAAGCCTCTTTCAATGCCCTGAGCATGCACGATATACACATATTTAAGAGCCTCCATTAGGCTTGCTGCCAAACCAAAGTTAAATCTGAGTGGAACATTTAAAGGTATAATTTGAAGCGTGAAGTCATGGTACCCACAGCTGTAAACATATCTCAACACTATTCCATTCTTTAGGGTGATTCATAGGAAAAACAAGCAAATTGCTATGGCTTCCCCTACATTACAGGAATAGCTTGTTTTCTAAAGAAAGTTTACAATTTCATCTCATTGTCACGTGAAGATAAGGTCTGGTAAGTCTGAGTAACGTATGGAAACATGGATCATGGTAGGAAAAAAAAGCTTTAAACAAGTCTAAAGTGAAACAAAATAAAAAGAGAGAAATAGGAGTAATTTGAGATGTTCCACTAAAAACAGTCTTTCCTACAGACTTTGTTAGGGCTCAGGCAGGCATTTCAATTGGTAACCAGAGAACAAGTCTGCTGTTTATCAGGCAGAGAACTCAGAACAACATTTTCACACTATTCCATACCATATCCATATATATAGATATATATATATTTACACATACAATCTTAAAACCCCAATTCCCTCTTCTACCCTTTCCAGAAAGCTGCTTTCCTAAAATTCTCCCTGCAAGACCAAATCTCCCAACGAAGCTGCTAAGAGTAAACCCTCCTCTGAGCTCACTTTGTGATGAAATTGGAGTGTGTGTCCAGGGAGGCATCAGGAGACACAGTCTTGAAAAAAAAGAAGTATTTTCTGTTAAAAACATTATCAGAGCTCTTGGTTTACCCCACCGTTTGCCAGCACAACAAAGAATTACACGTTTCACAGTGTTTCAGAGTTACAGCCACTGAAGATTTCCAGATTTCATGCTCAGCTTGGAGCACTCGTTTCCTGACAGGAATGGGGGCACAACTTCCAGTCCCTGCATGGAAGCATAAGAATACTTTGCTTCCTCAAAGGAGCATTATTCCAAACCATTATTCCAAATCGTGTCCATATACCTCAAAGGTATTTTCAGCTCCTCACCTCCCCGCTGCTCCAGTGGAATCACACTAAACAGGGTATTTGGGAGCAAAATTTGCAATCAGTGGTTCATGGAGAAAAATTACATCTTCACATAAGTTGTACTGGACACACATATGTCAGTATTAAGTAGCCTGAACCAAAATAAACATCCCAAACCCTATTGATTATCTTTGGCATTGCTGTCCCAGAAAATACTGCCTTTATTATTTTGTACTCAGTGGGAGTCTGGATACATAATTTTCATCTCTTACCTACACACAGAAGAAATTACTCTTTTGAGGTTTATTGAGCTGTTGAGAAGGGTTGTTTGGTTGATTTGGGTTGGGAGTTTTGCTCTAAACCACACAAATGAAAAAAGACGTGGGAACCGCCCTTTTTTTTTTCTTTCTCAAAGAAAGAAACAACAAGATGTCACAAAAAGCAGGACATGCTTTTACTGCCAAATATATGTCACCACCAGCCAAGAATCCTCTCCAGAAGCAGATTTTGAAACTGTATCACAAGTATTTGTGACTGCAAACATTTTTTTTTTTTGAAAATGTGAACAAAACATCCATGCAATGATGTCTGCAATAGGGGATCCCTGTGGAAGAAGACACATCATTTCAATGAGTTAAGCCAACAAGAATATGTGGAAAAACACATTTGATATCAAAACACAGACTAAGCGAACATTTCCTCAATTTTTGTATTTTACTGTGTCATGTTTATTTTAACTGAGCTGTTTCAGATCTGCCAACTTCTTCCAGAACACTGGCATCCTACTATAGACCAGCCCCAGCAAACTGCTGAGCCAAGGCACAGCCCTGGTTTTATTTTTTAAAAACAATTATTACTTTTATCTTTTCTTGACAATTAAATCTGAAGGACTCCAGCCTATGACAGGATTTGCCTGTGTTGGTTTGAAAATTGAAAGCTTGAGGCAAGAAAGTCCAACACTGTAAATTGTATCCCCCTTCAGTCAGCTCACCTCTGACTTCAGCAGCATTAACAGAGCTCTGCCAATAAAACCTTCTTTTCCAAACACTTGCCATTACAATTAGCTTGGGTTTTGCTTGTAAAACTTATTTTATTCATGAGCAGGAAAAGAAGAAAGAAGTGGAAAAATGCGCCCAGCCCCGTTTCTGTGCGGGGAGGTTTCATCCTGGCCAGCAGCTGCACCATCAGTAGGTGTCAAAATGGACAGAGGGAGTCAACATGTGGACAAGGTGGGACTAAATCCCTCCCAGGAGCAGCTTACACTTGGATCTGGTTAAGCACACTGTAATACACACACCTGAAATCCAAGCTTTGCAGGAGTTCATGGAGATTAAACAAAATTAACCTTCGTGTTTTCCTGTAACCAACCCTGCACGCAGAAGGAAGTGCTGCTTTAATGAAGTTAATTTTTAAAACAGATCACAGGCACTGTAGTTGCTGCAATAGATGACAACATTTTATAATATTTTGTGCTGTTTCAGTCCTTTCAGATTTGTTTTCACAGTAAATTCTACAGCTGCAGCATGCAGTAGTATCCATTGAAAACTAATCAAGTTCTCTGTTCCCACAAGCCCTTTGAGCACTTGTACTTTTATAACCCAAAGTTCTGCAACACCTGTGCTCCCACCACAGAACAACATCTTGAGGCACAGGCCACCCATTAAAAAAACTGTTCCTTTGGAATGAGAAAAAGACGTAAAACTCGTTTGCTGAACTAATTAAAGAAATTGTATTGCCTGTAACTGCCTTCATAGTTTATCAAAGCAGGGGACACGTTCCAGTTCTGCTGTGGTACCAACAAGATATGAACACAATGCTTTTGTGGAAGAATTCAAATCAGCAAATGTCAGAACAAGATGTAAATATGTAATTACGAAAATGTACATAAATATACGTATGAGCCATCTGACTGCAGCTCGGCCACAGGAACAAACTGACCACACAGGAAGACTTTCCTCGTGTAGAAAACTGTTTCCACGTTCCACAGATAATCAAAAGGACAACTGGAAGGAGGGAGAAGAAAGGAGGTCAAATCAAGAGCTGTTACGCACAATCCTCTCTCCCCGGAGCCACAAGTACATTTCTTTGGGTAAATTCTCAGATTCCAACAGGCCAGTGAACTCTGCAAAGGTCAGGCCAATATTTAGCCTACCCCAAAGACTTGCTGAAACAGCTCTTCTATCTAAATTACCACTTTCAACTGTATGGATTTTCAAAAAATAGCCCTTTTTACATCAGAAAAAAGGCAAATCAAGGGTGTGGTTACTGTAATTTAAGTCTACAAAGTACCACTGTGCAAACTGCCTACAGTTCTATGCTCGAGAGCCTCATCATGATCCAAATAACACTGGGCTCTCAGAAGGGCCCTTTGGAAATGCCAGTGGTTATCCCTGGTGCAGGAAAGCTTTCTGCAATTTTGATGGCTAAGACTCTTTTGGATTATTAAGGTATCAATTTATACCCCGTTATTTGTGCAAGCCAGAGTTTTCAATCCCCTGGCAGTACAGCTCTGCATTAGACACAAGGCTGCTCAGTGCTGGCTTTTCGTTTTTGAAGTTACAGGAAGAAGATAAAAACTTCCCCAAAATCTTCCCCTTCGGCTCCCACCTATGTTTTCATCTCTGTAAGTCTTTTTATGTAAGTCACAGAAAAGCTCATTAACCATGACTATAATCATGTAAAACAGGAGGACAATCTGTGTTTTGGAACACTCTCTTACACACACACACTAAATTACATTTTCACTAAAAGGAAGAAAAACCAACCAATTCCAAATAAAAGAAATCAAACAAAACACTCAAACCCAATCTTCTCTACCAGATATTCCCAGACCACCAAAATAAGCTCATAAAACTGGACATACTGGACTAGCCTTACTTTTGAGTACCTTAAAACTGTGACACTCTGACTTCAACTTCTTCTAGGAAAGTGGGGGATAGGAAGACTTCAGCTCTACACTTGTTCGCCTCAGGAACCACAAAAAGCTTCTCAGGTCTACAGTAGACCAAAAGCTCGACAACAGTATCTAATACAATAGTATTAGATTACTTTGGCACACACACGAAGTCAAACACCTAAACTGAACCAATCTATTCTCTAAATATGATCAAAATGCATATTGGTATAAGCAGAATTATCCATCATTATTCTTGATAATACAAGAAAAAAGTGTTGGTGGTTGGGGGAAAAATGAGTTTCAAGTGAATGAAGGAACTGAATCCAGAACATGTAAGGCGTGTTTAATTTCTTCGTTGAAGCAGAAGCAATGACTGAAAAAGCCACCCCTTCTACTTTGCTATGTAAGTGAAAAGCAAGGAGTTTAAAAAGAAACAAAACCCATCAAAACCAAAAAAACAAACCTTCCATGCAGTTAAAAAGAAAAGCCTGAAGTAAAATCTCACACCTGTAATATTGTAATGATAATATTCCACAGTTCCAGCACTTCATTTGTAGGAATAATGCACTGCTGTTCACTAAACCAGAAATACAATTCAAAAATAAAAAAAAAAAATCGAACAGCAACATAATTTGCTGTTTGAAAAGCAAATGCAAGGCAACTTCTTTACAAAGAATAAACTCCTTTAAACAGGCAAAAAAAATTCAAGCATCACTAGGATCTACATTACCAGTGTGTCAAACAGCAGCTTTTCACTCCTGAATGGATCCCACCCAGAGAGAAGGCACAAAGCTGTATTTGAGCACACCACGATTCCCATGATTAGCTCCGTTAAAACCGAGGCAGTAGAGGGGGGAAATTAAGTTTAAAACCAGGATTTTCTTTCTGTTCTGATGCAACTCAGACCCACAAGCACAGGACACACTCCACAACGTCTCCTAATCAACGGGAAGGAAAGGTTATTTTACCCGGTGTAGAAAGCAAACCCAAACAAGTAAATCACAGAGTGAGGTGTATTTATTAGAGCAGGAAAAGTCCTGAGCATAAAAGCAGAAAGCACCAAAATGACACACTCCACACGAACAGAGCCAAGCAATGCAGCCTGTTCCCAGGGTACCTGTGCCAAAGGCTTGGTGACTCAGGGTAGCACAAAGCTTGGCAACAGAACTCCAGCTTCAACTGTTAGCGTGGCACTAAATGCATATAAACAGACTCTAATGCAATTATCTTGTTAAAATTGCATATGATTTAGTACAGAAGTCAATTAAGGTTTCACATTATGAGCATTATGATTTCCCCACAGTACTGAGCCTACTAATACCAGTATTTTGGAGACACTTCTCTAGTCACATTTGTTTTCCTGAGGTGTTCTCTTCATTTCTCTTCCTTTCAGTCATCCTGAGTAAGAGCACACAATGCATCCAGCACAGGAAGGAGAGTGGAGGCTGTCACTGGGATGAGTGCAGAGAACAGTTTCTAAGATGACTAGGAGAGATAAGAACTGAGTTTATTTAGCCTAGAAAAATACACAGTAAGGGGAGAGCCAGCTCACAGGCAAAATGAAACACCACATGAGGGAACTCTGAGATTAAAATGACCTAAAATTGTGTTGCTAACAATAGGGGAATTCACACTCTTTCCAACACCAAATAAACTAATCCAGTTGAACAATTTTTTCCCCTCTCAAATCCAATTTCATTTTAAGATTAACATCTCCACAGTCACAAAAAAACCTACTGATAACACAAGAGGTGGCAGTTCTTCCTTTTTCATGCACTGTGCTTTTGGGGGCAACCAAAACCCAAAGAACACCAAAGCCCAAAAGGGACCAGGTGCAAATGTATTATCCAGTATGCTTTATTTTATTCCTGAGAAACAAGAAAAAGAAGGAGAACATGTCCTACTGCTCCTTTGTACTCACTTATTCTAAACAGCTGAGGTTTAATGAAATGATAATGTTCAGACAGATTATTAGAGGTATCTCACATGCTGAGCTGAGCCTCCAAATGTTGAAATGCTTATTAACAGCAAATTTTCTAAACAGCAGTTGTGATGCCTTCAATATTGCACCACATAAACCTTTTGGACAAACTAAAGTATATGAGTCTTTAGTTTGAGAGTAAAAGACCAAGTGAAATTTATATTTGACCAGCATCAAATTACAGTCACTTGAAAATTCAACTACTTTTATCTGGAGAAATTGTCATTTCACTCTGTACCATTCTATTCTACAAACACAGAACTGAAACGTACCCCCCAAATCCACCATCAGACAACACAGAGGGTGAGTCTGTAATATTTCTGCAAGTCCAGGGGTAACCAGGTTCAAAAGCTACTAGAAATCCCAAACAAAATTGCAAGATTATTTTTACTGGACAAAATATTTGCCTCTTAAAAAGCCAATTTCTATGGAAAGGCATTAAGATAAAATCACACAGGAAAGCAAGTTCTCTCCTGCTTCAGTTCACCCACTAACTTGCACTAATCATCCTAAACACACAACTGACCCTCCAAGGCTAAAGGACCCAAGTTGTTCCATTCTTTTCCCACCCCCCCTTAGTGTAACATGCCTTTTATTCATTAATTCAAGCTGTACTCATTTAATGGGTGTCCCAGGCCAGACAAACTGCAGCACAGCAGAGCAGAGATTCACTTCTAAAGGAAGTTTTTACTTCAGTATTCATGAAATGCTACGGCAGAGTCAGATCAGATCTCCACCAGCACAGCCCCAACCCAGACAGAAAGCCAGGCCAGCCCTGCAGGAGCAGCCACATCAGATTTTTCAGGTGTTACTGAAAATCCTGACAATTCCAGCCACGTGAATAGAAAGGAAAGCCACATAAATGCAAGGCAGGTTAACTTCTGTTCTTGCCATCTTTAACAGAACTGGTTTGAGAAGTGCAAAGTGACACCTCTGCATGAATCCTTAAGCCCACTGAAACAAGGGTCTCCAATTTTCACATTAACTTAAAATAGCTTCCCTAAGGATTAGGGAATTAATAGCTCAATGCTTTTAGGAGAAGCACAGAACTGGGGGGCTCCCCAGGGACGTCCAAGTAGGAGCAGGCTCAGCACGACTTAATGCATGCCTGGCATCCAGGAGCTACTCTAAAGCAAACACGGTGTGGTTCTGAAGACAGGCTGCTGATGCCATAGCACAGGACTCAGCTTTCCAGGAAATTCTACATGCTGGAAGCATAAATGCTGATCCTTCACCATCTGCTTCCATTCACATCTTCATGTAATGTATGTAGTAAATAACGAAATACAGATCAAAGGGAGTGACCAGATTTCAGCGTTTCAGGTAAACAAAACAGCCTTTTCAACTCAGCAACAGCCTCCTGCCACCACCACGCAAACAAGTGAAATAAAACTGTATCTGTGGGGAGGAGCAATCCCTCATCACACCAGCAAACACACAGCTGGAGAGGCAGGAGCTTTTCACTACATAAATACAAGAGGTTTGGATATCCTCCGGGGGTACATAAAACACCCACACATCAGTTAGTGACAAAAATTGCCTCTCACCAGAAGTGTATTTACCATCGTACCAACGATATTAGAAAACTGCAAAATAACATTTGCAAACCTGAAGTTTTCCTGCTTGAGGAAAAAAAGCAATGTATAGGGCTAAAGATACTCAAAATGTATTAAGAAAATGAAAAGGGGATGTCACAGTTCTCTAAGCAGCACTGGAAACGGCAAAGGGGGAAAATTCCCCTGAGCTGCAAATGTAATGTTTCAGCAATCAGTGTTGCTGAAATTTGGATTTTCATAATACATTAGCATATTTGCATAAGACTTTTAATCTAGTCATTCAAGTGAGGCAGCCAGGATACATTTTAAAAGCTCTATTCTGTATAATTAAGGGTGTAAGACAACTCATAAAACAGAAATCTGCCTCTCTATGAAGTTATTCAAGTTAAATACATTTAATTCACTTAAGTTCATGCTTTTATTGATTTTTCCCTGTACACATACAATGTATATGGGAATGCCTTAGAACCACACATGCAATCTTTTCTATCCCAAATCCTATATTGCACCCGGAACACTTCTTTATTTTCTGAATCCAGAAAACTCTTTAACAGTGATAGAGAGCAATTTTTTTCCAACCAACCAACCTCAACCAAAAATCTTTTTTTTTTTTTCCCAGCCAGAGTGCAAACACCTGGAGTCTTAGAAACATTACAAATGTATTCCTCGTGTCCCCCATAACAATTCCTCTGCTCAGTTCCATCCCTGTTCTGGATTTGAAGTCTCAAAGCCACCTACAAAAATACTACCGAGCTAAATCCTCCCAATATCCTCCTGTAATCCCCAGGGGTACCTTAAGCACCAGACCAGTCTGAAAATACCAGAGTGCCCTGGGCAGGCAGAGATGACACACTGTTGGGCTGCATTTATATTTCTGCTGATATTTCTTGCTCAGAAAAAAAAAAAAAAAAAAAAAAAAAAGCCTTCCTGGAAAAGATTTTGTAGTGAACATCCAGATGTTTAACCTTCCTAAAAATAACTGAGTTCACCCTTGGAACACTCTTGTAATTCCAGAGCAGCCTTCAGGCAAAAGCACTCACAGCAGAACCAGAAGCACATAAACTCAACTCCAGCAGAAGTTAAACTCAGGAAAATGCAGTAGCAAGACGACAAAGCTGACTCAAACATTAGAATTTTTGGTTGATTGTTAGTTTAAGTCACCTACTAAAGTTAGACACAATTCACACTGAGTTTGTCACTTTGCTTTGATTCCTCTACCTAAAAAATATTTGCTATTTTGAGTCCATAACAACATTAAAATGCTATTTAACTTTCACAACATTATTTGGATTTGAAGGCACAGAACGATGCACAGTAATTTAAAAAGTAAGCCCAGTAATTTAAAAATATCACTTAATTATCCTTACTATTTTATTTGAAAACTACTTTTGTGTAAGAAGTAAAGCACCACGAGGATGTAGCCGACATAAAGCTGTTTTTAAAACACTATGTGATTACTGTTTGGCATTTGGGGGACATTTAAAGTTAAGATTTTATTCATGAGCAACTGCAACTTGTGTTGCACAGGATTAAGCACAACAACAATAAAAACAAAATCACAACAGCACAAAGTTTCAGACATTTTTCCTGCCTGTTTTGTTTCCTGTATTTTAATTTCATGAGACTTCTAAAGCAAAGTATCTGAAATGCAGGAAAAGGCAAATATTATGTAAAATGAACGAAGATGGGCAACATCTTCATGTGAGAAAGAGAAAAAAAATGTAACAAGAAAGTGACAGATATGATTTTTGGATGAAAAAATGGAGAGAACTTTTCTTCAAATGATTTTTTTTTTTTTTTACTCAAGACTTCTGGTTTGTCCAAACGTCTTCCTCTGATCTCTCCTGAAATTACCGTAGCAGTACAACTCTTGGAAAGCACATTTTCAACCCCAAAGTAGTTCTAAAAATACTGAGCACCCGGAGCCAGGCTCCCCCCCACTGAAGGTGAGGGCTCTCGGGTGTCTGGGATGCTGCAGGAGACGCCTTGGGCGAGTCAGAGCCAAGGTCTCAGGCAGCAACCAGGACCTGCTGGAACCTCAGCAGGGCAACGGGAACGTTTCCCTGCTCTTTGAGCTGCTGTGCTCTCTCCAAAGGTGTGGGGGATGTTCAGTGAAATGGTTGCAGCAAATGGATTCAGAGGTTATTGGAGTCCCTCAGCCCAGGGCACTGCACTTCCCAGCCCCTGCAGGGAGGGAGAGGGGCACATTTCTACCAGGGTTTGCAGGTGTCCCCTGGTCTCTCCATTCTCTTCAGGTATTTATGCAGTCCTAAATCTGAACTTTAAAACTAAGTTGATGTGAATAGTCACCCCATAATTTCTGAAGCGTATACAAGTAAGAATTCAATTAATCTATGTAAGTTTTGTATATTGTTTTCCTTTTCTGATTAATAATCTACTGTGAAGGCAAGAAAGGTGGGGATTCACACTAGTATGATTTTAGAAAAACTACCTACAAAACATGCAAGCAATCCACAAGAGTTTTCACTCAATTTAGCCCATGATGAAGTCTTCATTCTTTTCTCTTTCAGCAGCTCTCACTTATTATGTTCACCTAAGCAACCCCATGGGAAGTCACAGACGTTACTAAATATTAGAAACTCTGTGGAAGGCAAACGCTGGATTTGACCAGGAATGTGATGACAAAGAGTTTGCTCTAGGCTTCTTTCATGTTTTAGAAAGCCAATTTGCTTTCAGTTCCTTTTAGGGGGAGAATGACATAGATTCCAGAGGTGTAGTCAGCTATATGAAATCTTGTTTCACAAAACAAAATACAAACCACAATGTCCACTCTCCTGGGAATGAAGGAGGATAAATATCTAATCACAAAGGAAAACATTATATTTTATTAAGAAGGTGGACCAGAAAAACATTCTCTTTTAACATCAGGCATTTCATTTGCTGCAGTAAGTGTGCAATGGCAGCACTGCCCAGATCCAGACAGAGTGCAGCAAGAACTAACCACCATGTCACTGGTAAGGCCGATGATTTTCATCTTTCTGTATTAAGCAAGATTTACTAATAACTTTCTCTGAAGACAGAAGAGAACATACAAATTATCCACCAGAATTCAGACGACATGGAATTTAATTCATATTACTTTTAACAGCAGGAAAAGAAAAGAGGCAGAAGTAGCATATCTGGCTTGGGATAAGTCACAACATACCACAGAATTATTAGTTCTGGAGTCTCCACTATTACATGTGGACAACAAAGACACCATCAGTTTGCTTCAGTGTTGATATTTCTCTGGTGTTTAACACATACTTGAATTAGTTCTCCTAATTTCTCTTTGAACTCCAACTGACACCAAAACAGTCTGCTGCATTTATTACCCACTTCCCAGATTTTGCAACGGCTTCCCGTCCTTTTCAGAAGTGTCTCCTTTTGGTTTTGAGAAGAAAACTCTGCCCAGCATGAAACTGCCAGTCATTGGTTATTTAGGGAACTTTTGGCCTTCCTGGTTTCAGGCCTCAGTACTTAACAGAAAGGTCTCTCTGAATGCATTTCTCTCAAGTGGAACACAAATCTAGTTCAGGGCACAATGCTGCTCCCAACCACATGTCTCGATATGCACCAGACAAAACACAGCTCTGAAATATGTCTCTCTTTCCTTCTACCTGCAGTAGATGAGACACCATGAATCACAAGGTCATATATTTTCATTTGTAAACTGTGAGCTACCTCAGCAGTAACTGTTCTATAAATTTATAAGACAAATAAATTGTCAGCATGAGATGGCTGTATTCCTTCCCTGCCCATCTTTCTGTGCAATTCTAACAGTGTCTTAATTAGCAGCATGAATTATTTGCCATGGTAATAGGGAGATATTCAAAGCACAGAATGATGATTTCCCTGAAAGTTCAAACAAGACACTGGCTGTAGATGCACCTCCTGAGACATTATTAGCAAAAGACAAATAATATATAAGCATCTCTACTACATCCAAGCCCAGACTATTGCACAAGTGAAATATTTCTTTATAAAACCCAATGCAGCTGCATGAGCAAGGTGATGATCCTCACGGTGAGCTGTGAGAAATGTGAGCAACTCAGCCTGGAATGTCCAAGGAGATCCGTGTTAGTCCCTAACAACGTTCAGATGGTTGTCACGGGCAAGTTGGAGCAAAACAGCAGTGACTGTAGCACTTGATTACTGAGTTCTGATGCCACAGCATAAGCCATCAGTAGAAATTATTTTCTTTCCAGAGGTTAAACAATTATGAATTCCTAAAACAAACAAACAGCCCAAACAAATGCCCCAAGTATGGCAGCTCTTCCACCGCAGTACATGCAGCTCACAACTCCCACGTGGACTGCAGAGATGGAACATGCCTAACGTGGAAACCACACCTGGTACAGAACCAGCCCTTGTTAATAAGCAAAGCAGGTGACTGATGACCCTGGCACTGAACTCTGCTGAGATTCTGGACTTCCAGTTCTCTCTTGATGTCATGAAAACAACACGGATCTTAAATCCAACTGACACAGCTACATAAAGGGCTTCTCAGCCGTTCTCTTCAGTGTCTGCTTAGGAGAGTGTCTGTAACTGTCCAGCAGGGAAAGCAGAGCTTGGCTGGCAGCAGGGAGGGTCTGCTGCTGACCTAAACCACAGCAGCACCTGAAGAGGAACTGAGAACAACCCCATTACCACACAGGAAACAGAAACATAACACACTCCTTGAACCTTACCCAGCACATCTTCACGTTCATGGGTTCTTTTCTCTCGGAAAGAGAAGAACCCAGCTCAGCTTAGTAAATCCTCTTATTGCAAAATCATAAGCAAGCTCTGGTACATTTATATCATCATAAAACAACTGGAAGGAAAATGACTTTAGTGATGAAAATTGCAAATGGCATTACAGAGTTGTGCAGGATTTTTATTACCATTTGGCCTTATGTTCCACATTTGTATCAAAAACGTGTGCGTGGGGTCTCTAAGTTTAAAAGCACCAGATTTAAAAAAAAAAAAGTCTAGTTACAACATGCTAAAAATTTAACTGAGGACCTCCCTCATGATGAAGAAAACATCCACTCAGTGTTGATTTCTAAAAATATCTCAACATATTATATATCCAAGATGCTTTTAGTTACAAAATAGATACGACTCAAAGAAACTTTTGTTTCCAAAATAAGAGCACTGTGAATTTCTATTCCTTGGGCATTTTGCAAAGTTACTCTCCTTAGGTGTCCACAACTTTAAGAAAATCTAAATACTTACTTGCTTTTACAGTGTTGAAAAGCTAGCATGGAAAACCTACAGGACATCCCACCCCTGATAAGGCACCATACTTGCTAAGATCTGTGAATTCATATCATTTCTACAACTATCTTTAAATTATTTCCTTTGTTCCTCTCTCTGTGTAAATTGCCAATAAAAGAATTAACAGCCACAGAAATGGAGGATAAGTTGGATCTCTTCAGATGACTTGGGGCATTATTCAGTGTCTAGAGGGGTCAGGAGATTTTGTTATCTCGCTTCAACAAATTTTGAAATATTATGGCACTGCAGCCATTCCAAATTAATACAGACTCTATTAACAGATTGTCATGGAGTCCTAGAATCCTGCTCTTCCAAAGCTATCCATTTCCTCTGCACTATCAAGATACAGGATATTCAACAGCAAGTGTCCTAACAGCACTGAAAAATTCCGTGACAAAAACCTCCCAACAGTTTAACTACAAACAGTGAATTCAAGGCCATTATTAGCAACAAAGGATAACAAATTTTCACACTTTACCATAACAAAAAGAAACTATATTAGTGTTTTCCAGAACTGGAGCAATAATGTATGTGAACAAGGTTCCAGACAATTGAGTCTTTAATGTAAGAAAACACAGCCTTGTCTTCTAGTAATGCAATTCAGCCTCGTCCCAGACACTGTCAGTCATCCAAGTCAAGAAAAGGCATTTTTCTGAATAAGGTCGTTTGAGATAAATACTCTATACAATGAATTGCTCAACTCCACCTTCCTCCTCTTGCTCCTCTTACAACCACATTCCTCAAGAGTCAGAATCTGCTGCAGATCCGGGGCTAAAAGTTCATCTAAAGTGCAACTGAGCCAAGACCCATCATCCTGGGCATATTTATCATCAACATTCCATCACAGGCAGAATATTAGGGTTGTCATGGTGCCAGCAAGCAGTCAAAAAAGGACAATGACAAAAGAAAACACATTAATTATGTGGCAGAAAGAGACGACTCTCAGGATATGCAGGGAAATTCCTGAATGTCTTTTGGCCTGAGCATTCCTGCAAAGCGCTCAGACCGTCCCTCAGGCCAGCACAGATTTTTCACAGCCACAGTGGTCAGACAGTGTGTCCGTCTGACACCTGCCAAGGTGACTGAGCCGTGGGAGCTGCAGTCACTGCTCTGTTTGCTGCACCAAGAGCTGAGCGGGCAGCTGAGACACACCAACAATCCAGCACGAGAGACGGGACAGGCTGGGACGCCTCTGAGGACCCAGTGAACGACTTCACCTTGAACATCTTATTGTAAAGCACTGGAAGACAAATGTGTCATCATTCTGGCAGCTTTGCCTGGACAGGAAACAACACACTGTGCAAAACAACTACTTAAATATTTAAGACAATAAATCTTAACAAACCTGGAATCTTATGGGATGCAGAGAGGACAGCGACAGACTAAATCAAAAAAATTCAGACCGAAGTCCGTATCTCCATGTGAAGCAACACAGAGAGGAACACACAAAAAATACAGTAGGTTTCCTAACAAGCACACAGAGGAATACCACTGCTTGATGCTATATTTGATCTCATCTAGAAGCCAAAACCAGGAGTAGTTGATCCTCTCCCAGGTATACAGTTTCACTCAGGACACATAGGTTATACTGGAGAGTTCATCTTGAGTGGCCTAACCTCCTCTCAAAGTATTACCTAAAAACATTCTGTGCATATTCCTGCTTAACTTCTTTCCCTTGTGGCCAGCTCCATCCTTTATCTCCAGGTTGTCACTGTAGCCCTGCTCCTTGTCTTGCAGGGTCATCCCAAGGTTCTAATCAAAGCTTCACCCCGGGAGAGCGAACTGTCCCTGACCACCACAAAGTCTGTGCCCAGTTCTGGACTTGGTCACTGCCAACACACCTACACCCAGCAATAGAGACATTCTTCCACTAACCCTGTTGTAACTGTCTGGAGTACAATACTCACTGTAGTGAAGGCCTAATAGAAGAAGGGTTTATTCACATTCATAAGGTTTCTTTCTGTAAGTGAAAGAGCTGCTCACGCAGAGCAGAACTCTGATAGCAGAACATGCTGCAAATCCCACCTCCTTGGTAAGTCACTGTCTCCTTATAAAGGAAATGTAACAATTGAAGCAAAAACAGTGGTTCAGAGTGAGAAAGCGCAAGAGTACTTGTACTAGAACCGTACAACTGGTTTATCTGGGAGATACAGGCGTTTTTGGCAATGAGTGCTACAGAAAAGCTTAATATGCAGGCACTACTGGGAAGAATGAATTAAATTAAATGCTAGAATAGGTCCCAGGAAGACACCCTAGCAAAGACCCAGGGCTCTATCTCCCCAGCAGCTAGGGATCATCACTTCGCAGTTTACACAGATTCAAAAATGCAGCTGCCCAAACCTATGGATGAACACTCACCCAACACTTAATGTATAAAGACACTCTGGGGCCCTCTCAGGTGAGGAGGATATTGATCTCAATGCTGCATTGATTCCTAGACAAAACACAGTTTTCCATCCCAATATAAAAATATTTTTTCATATTTTGAGGTTTAACTTCCACAGCAATTCCTGTACTTAACTTACAAATACAAGGAATACCTTGATATTCTATAATAATTTTTTAAAGATATCAGAATATAGTGAGCTCTCTAATAAGAAAAAGGTTGTTCAATTTTATCACAGAAGTCAGAAAAGAGGATGTTATCTCACCTATACTGACTCTACTGTTGACTTAAAAAACCAAAACAAAACCACACCTCATACCTCTGACACTTAAATTGGTATTTATTGATTACACGCTTAGAAATCCAAACTCTTTTTAGCAATGTATTCAGAAGTCAGATCAAAAAATAAAACTCACAGCTAACAGTTTAATCAAAGCATTTAACCATCAGGCCTTACAATCAACAAGCCAGAACCAAAGTCAAATTGGCCACTATGACCTTGTCATCCAGAGAGAGCAGCTCTGGGTGCTATTGATGAGTTGATTCACCCACACAGTACAGGATCATAAACCCCATCACGATGTGCCTGGGTAGAATTAAACACTATTCTGTAAAAATTCCATAAAAGAACGATTAAACACCATCAGCAGTAACTATGAATCTTCAGTGACAGCGTTGAAAGTGCATTCCTGGATGAGTCAAAGCTATAGAGCAGCCAGTCTGTCTGGCCAGATTTAAGCAGCTTTCATCGTGCCGGGCCTGTATTAAGACAAATTAATGTTGTCAGATGATGGCTGGTGAGATCCTGACATGAACACGACTACTCACAACTGCACCACGTGAACAGGGGATTCAGCTGGCACAAAAACACAATACAGACCATCCAAACAGGCTCCCTGCTTTTGCCACCTCCAACTAAGAGAGGGCAAACTCAGAAAAAAAAATGTCTTGACAGCACCAAACGTGGTCACTTCCCAGATGAACAAAGCACATGCAGGAGATCAGACTGGCAGGGCCTCATCTGTCCTTACAACCTGTGCAAGGGAAACACAGACCTTTAACACACCTGAGCATCAGCCTTAGGGCAGCTGGGCCAGGTCCAGGAGCAAAAAACAGACAGCAGAACAGATGGACACTGTTTTCAACAAACTCTTGCCCAAATAGCTAAAAAGCTCTGTGACAACAAGAAGTAGGAACATTCTTTAGAGAGGGCGCTTTGGGAATTTTAAGAAACTTTTTCCAGTAAAGCCCCCCTGCAGAGAAGTATTTCTGGTTTATGACAGACTTTTTTCATCTTTTGATTTAGCTTTAAGGTAGCTCTTTTTTATGTTCCATCTGCAAAAACATAAAAAAATAAAGAGAAAGGTAGCGAGCTGGAAAACTAACATCGGGGTTCTTCTAAGGTACTTAAGTATGATAAAGAGGTTCTTTCTGTTCTGTACCATCTGTAAATGCTTACAGCTGCATCTGCTTTAGAAGCAGTCAAGTTAGCAGAAAATTAAAAAAAAAAAAAAGCCCAGCTCTTTGCTATTTAGCTTTAAAGTTTCTTTTTTCATGAGGAATAAAAAAGCACTCTTTAAACTATTTTCAACATAAAGCTTAATTAGATTCTACTCTTCATCTTCAAAACCCTGCAGAGATCATAATGTTCCCCATGAGAGCTTTTAGCCCTTTGTGGTAACTTCTTGGAGCAGCTATTCCAGTGAAGGTACAGGATCAGCCACCTCAAGGAGAGTTCAGAGAGCAGATAATCTTTCCTCCAGCACACAGACCATCAATCTGAACTTCTAAACTGGACCAGAATGACCTTGTGCCATCAAACCTAGAAAGCAAGACAGACACACCTCACCTCACCAGTGTGCAGTACAGGCTACAGAAATCCATATCATCCAGCTCTGTTTGCTCCCTTTGCCACCTGCTATTTCACCAACCTCACCTTTAGCTAACACTCCCCTGGAAAAGGGACTTCCCATTGACTAAATAAGTCAAAGTCACCTACACCTATTTTATCTTGCCAAATGGGTCTGACACAGATGATGCTGAGATAAATCACAACTGTAACCTTGAAAGTAGTACATTCACACCAGTAAAAACGTGCCTTTGTAGAACAACTTATCACTGAGCCTTGGTCTTATACATTCAATGTATCTGTACCAACAGCTGGTTGATCCTAATTACAATGATTATCCAGAATTCATTGTTGAATTTCTACCCACTGCAAAAACTTCCAACTAAATTTAAATCAAGTTTTAAACCTAGCCAACAGAAGAAGGGATGTCAGATGGCCAAGAGCCACAGACACCAAAAGTAACACTGAGCAGAGCTGTAATTCAGCTGTTGAGTTCACCTCTGCCCTGCAGAGCTCAAACATTTTGTAATTCTGGTTCTTGTTCAAGCTGTGTATCACAAGTGGAGTAAGCTGAACTTATTATTCCAAGTGATTACTGAAATTAAAATAAATCCTGTAGATATACATTTGCTACTTGCTTAACCCATGCAGAGAACCCCCTGCAAAACTGTCTGTGCATCACTGCTGTACAGAAAGGTGCACCAATCTGCATGCTGAGATCACTTGATTTTTTTGTACCACCTGAACCCACACTGCCCCATGAATCCATGTCTGCAGTGGTTTTGCTCTATTTACAGTACTACTGACATGAGAAAATGCTGTAAGCAGAGTTCCCAGACTTCCGTGATTCAGTGAAACACTCCCAATTCTTAACATTGTTATTGATCTCTGGAAACTTCTGAAAGACTTGAAATATACTTAAAATTATGTATCATTGCAAATTTACTAGAAGTTATCTTCTGTCTAGTTATGTGATGAACAAAAGGACTTTTTGGAGACGCTTCTGTCCAAACCCAGCAGCGTTCACAGGAACAAAGCAGTTGGACTCTTGAGACAGAAAGTGGCCAGCCCAGAAGCACAGTCTGGGTAGAACTAAGAGGACTGGAGGGTGCTGGGCTTTAAAAGCCAGTAGTTAATGCTGCACAGAACTCTTTTTTTTTCTTTTAGCAGATGAACTGAAGATCAATCTGGATTTGAGCCTATTCCTGCAGGTGAGCTTGCCAGCTCATGCCTAAAGTTAAAGACTGTGTGTGTGAACAGAGGGTGGAACTCCCTGCGACTCCTCCTGCTTCCCCCTCTGTTGTGGAGGCTCCTGTAGGAACGAGGCTGTGGCATAAAAATGGAAGGGAATCATTTCACAGCCTTCAGCCACAGGCCCACTGCATGGGAAAAGACTTTCCTGGGTCAAAAGTCTATGAACCAGCTACAGGAAGTAAAGGGAAAGCAGCCAGACCTGAGAGACACAGAAGGAAGGAGAGAAGAAATGAGAGTCAAACAGGGTCATTTTCCTTTCGGATTGCACTGGGCAGGGAAAGCGCTGCCATATATAAACTGAGAGACACGATTTTATCTCTCCAGCTTCCACATGGGCAACTTCAGTAAAAACGGAGGTATCTTAAACACAACATCGTGCAGTACAGAATAATTTTCTGAGTGCATTCTCCTCTACTTCAGGACACTGGCTGGGATGATTTAAAAGAACCACCTTTCTGACATTCTGAAAGAAAAAAAAAACACTTAATCCTTGCACCCAACACAAGTGAGTGCAAGGACACTCTCATTTCATGGATTTATTATTCTGAATCCTTGTTGCTGTAGGATATTTAACAATGTTCTGGTTTAATTGGTTAGTTATCAGTTACACAGTATCCTTCCAAAAATCCAGAACATTCTTTCTGACTGCCCTGTCTATATGATACCACTTAATGTGACACACAGATATGGAGGCTCTCCAAGGGAATCTGGGACCTGAGGCTCAGATCTGGCCCTGAAAAGAAATACTCAACAGAATCTAATACTGAAGATGACAGCACCACAGCCACGCAATTAATGAGCTCTGGGACAATGTCATCATGGGGGATCCAGGGGACAGAGAGGCACTTAATGTATCCTGAGAGCCGAGTTCCTGTTGGGATGGAAAAGAAGGGAGAACCCTGGTCTGGCAGAGCAGAGTATTTCAGGCACAGACACCAAAAGATGTAGAAGGAGCAATCATCACCATTAGCATCCTTGGAAGAATTAGAGAGAAAGGGGATCAGCAAGTGTTGCAATGACACATATGCTCCATTAATCTTATTAAATCATCACCTTTCACAGTGGGTCTGATTGCCTGGATCCTGCCAGCTCGTGCTTCACTCCACTCAACACCCATCACCGGCTGAACTGTTTCAAATTATAATTCTAATCACTGACACTAAAGCAATGCAGCACCAAAAAGAAAATGTGCACAATTAGTTTTTTCTACCAATTTCAGCCTTGGTTCTTCCTGGAAACTTTACTCATGACACCAGAATTAAATCACACTGTTTGACTAAATTACTTTTGTCAATTATTTGGTTTTAGAGTGTATTACAGTGCTTAGAGTCATCATAAACTGTCAAAGGGCAATAAAGACAGTGGCCCCTATGCCACAGGTGTTGACACATCACACTATCCAAATAATGAAATAAAATAGCTGAGATACTAAAGAAGACCAGAGTCTGTTCTGCTCTTCTTTCAAATTTTAGGAAATCAAAATCACTGCATTTTAAAAAGCATGACACATATTTCAAAGTACTTCTTGTAGGAAGGTTTCATAAATATCCATTTTTTGGCATTGTGCTTCAGTGACAAATGATTATTGACAGAGCTTTCAACAACTGAATCTAGAGTCAAAAATTGTGGTATTCACCAAAACACAACTTATCTCAGAAGAACTTCATATCCTCAATTAATTTGTCTGGTGGTCCCCACACAACCCCTCAAATTCCAACAGCACCAGGTTGTTTAACTCATACCAAAATCCCAAACTGCACAAAATTGCCATTTCTTTATTGGATCTTACCCTCCAGGAGAAGAAGGAGGTACTCTCAGGTCCATCAAACCTCACACAAACCACAAGAACAATGGCAGATCCACACACCTAACAGCTCAATTACCTGTGACACAGGAAATCACACACTGATCATCTTCTGTTTGTGGAAATTCAACCTTCCATCTCCAGAAAAGCAGCCTGAACTACCCCCACAGAATACACAGACTCACAGACCCCTCAGGCTCCCACAGTTTTTATGGAGGCAGGAAGTGGAATCCAGGTCCCTGCCAATCCCGGGCACAAAGGCTTGCCTGCTTCCTGGCCCAGCAAATATTTACAGTATCCTATATGAAGTAAAACAGATTGAAATGGATACACAAAGCTCACCCTCTGAACAACACATAGTTTGGTGATGAGAACACTCCCCTGGAAGGTGAGAGATGCAAGGCCGGAAACCCCGGGGAATGGAACTGATCTCCTACATCCTGACCAAGTGCTCCAATCACTGGGTAAAAAGCAAGGAACCATTAACTTCTGCTGCCACAGTACCCCGAAAAGGCTGAAGGCAGAACTGACACAAATCTTAATCAAAATAGGTACTGCACACCAGCACCAAGAGAACGTTGATTTATGTTCTTCGCTTTAACGTTTTTCTTAAAGAATTATTAATGTATTAGTAAATACAGGCTTTGCACTGAAGAGAGATTTTTTTTTCCCTTCTGTTAATCAGAGTCATTATACACATGTACATTCAAGTAGTAAACTCCACCTAATCCCATGCTCTTTGCTTTATTTGTCTTCCAGCCCAGTGCTGTAGACAGTGCCCCGTCTGCAGCACACACAGCCTGAGACAGCAAAAGCTCCGGGGAGGATAACAAACAACTCAAGTGAGACCGGTACTGAAAGACAAACACGAACCACAAACGTGATACTCGCAAATTTACCCAGGTTTAAGTCACTTTTCTGATGCCAGACACTCAGGCACATTCATACAATGACATCCTTGTTCTCAGGAGGCTCCTAACAATCGTTAAAATGGAATGTGGCCGTAATTTCAGTTCCTGAAAAATGGGAGATTAAAGGCCAAACCCCATGTTTGTATGCCAAGATTTCATGACAGATTTTTGACAGCAGCACAACAGAATCTCATCTGTGTGCTTTGCAATCTGTTGCCTATGAAGTGCAGTATTTTAAAAGCCAGGTGAATGATTTGTTTTCTGTTGTAAACTGCCTCCCATCCTCAAAACACCTTCAGTAGTCAGTAAAGGTGGCCCAACCTAAACTGAACAAACAAGTAAAAAATCTTGAATGCAAAAAATTATTTCACTAGTGCTTGACAAGTTCTGTCAACAAGCTGTAGTTCCTCTTACTCCCTGCCCTCCCACATACACATCTAATCCAGCCAACTAAGACTTAAAAGCACCACCTCGGTCTTCTGGAAGAGACTGCATTTTAATTCATGACAGCAGCATGTTAAATGCCTAATTGCAATGAAAGCAAATTCTCAGACCTCTGAATCCAGCAAGACTTCTAACAGCAACTGATTTGAATTCTCCCAGGAGCAAAGACAGCATTGTACATTTACACTTATTCCAAAACCCAGTAGTTTTATTGATTACTCTGACACATCATTAGATTTAATTTCCACGCCCTTTGCATTACGTAGAGGAGCTTCTAAATATATCACCATTTCACTCATGAAACATTTGATGGGTAATACAAGAATCACTGTACTGATTATAACATTTAAGAGGGAGTTCAGTTGTTTTTAAGATCAGTGACTCAATACAGTGCCTTCCTTTTTTTTCTTAGCTCACCCTCCCAGTCCATCTCCTAATCATCACCCTGACAGGGCACGCACACGCTGCAATCCATATTGCTCTTAGACAACACTCTGGAAAAGGAAATAATAAAAATGCATTCAGTTTTGGTGTAGAAATCTCCTTCTCCTTCCCTCTTCACAAATGAAGGAAGCTGTGAAAATCTTTTGTGCATTCAAAGGGCAAAAAAAGAACAAAGCAATCTCTATTGCCAGACTGGGCAACAGTAAAAAGGGAGGGGGTGTTACATCAGGCCTTGAAAAACACTGAACACCTACTGACTGAAGATAAACAAGATATGAACACTGCTGTGCCCTCTCCATAGGCTCCAGCACAAAAATTTCACCACAAAGTGCTAGAAATTGAGGAAAGACCAAGTATTTCACAAAGTAACAATCCAAGTCCTGCTGCTCATCTGCTGTAACACTTCCAAAAGCTCAGTGCCTGAAGATAAATTTCTTGGTATTTGTTGCTCTCTTACACACATCAGTATACATCGGTGATGGGCAAACAGCTCTTCCCATATTTATTCCCCCCTCTGCTGCCACAGGAACTTTTGTCACTACCCAGTCCCATTTCCTTGCTGGAATACAGACAGGAAGCGAGGGGAAAATGGGTATTCCACAACCTCTTTCCTCTCACAGTCCATTCCACTGGTAGGGAATTAATTTCAGCTCCCATTTAATGCAGAAAATCATGAACACCTTTCTGATGCAGCAGCGCTTGTGGATCTGAGCAACAGCAGGATCAGACACAGCTCTCCCTTCCTTCCATTGCTGCAGGAACTTGACAAAGAAAGTTTCTCTACTCACTACTGACAAGCATTTTAAAAAAAAAAAAAAGTGCACACCCTTTGAAAGAGCATTTCCATCTGGCACTTATCCCACATTTCACATTAAAATTAGTTTTTCCAGGATGACAGTATTCATTTTCTCCCGCAAAATTCTCAGTAGAGACTCCTTTCAAAGATAACACACCTCTATCTGAAATACTGGTTCAGCAAGACTATTTAAGACATTCAAAACCAACCAAATAAAACTACATATGGTTATAGGTGTGGGCATTACTGAAGAAAAAAAGAAGTTGTTGGAAGAAATAACTTACAAGAACAGTGACAAACTGTATTTAAAACTATGAAAGAGATGGGGGAAAAGTGTAGGTTTTCTTCTTAAAATATCTTAATAAAAGAAAGTAATTGCAATCAGTTCCACTTGGTAATTAAAAGAAAAATATAAACCTACCTTAAAATCTCAGATTTATATTTAACGAAACAATAAATACAGAAAAATGAGAATTAGTTCTCATCTCTTCAAAACAACACAATTAACGAGATGTCAGTCACTGAGAAAAGCCCCATTTTGTGTGTTTGCCAATGCCCAGTAATTACAGCTGGCAAGTCCATTTTTTCAAGGTATTTCTAACACAACTGAGACAATTTTTTAAAAACAGTCAAACCCACAATAAACCTTTATCATTTTATGAAGCTCCAATGATTCAACAACACATGTTGAGAGTTATGCACAGAAAGGAGTAATCAAGCCTTACATGCCTGGACAAAAGGGAAGCACTACTGTGGCCAGGAACCAATTTACATCCATGCAAAGACAGAGGTGTGAAAGGATTTTTCTTCATGCCAAATTCTGTATTTTCAGATATGAAATGAGGTGTGTGCAGAGCAGCTGGACACTGCACCACGAACACACCTGTGCTTGGAGAGCCACCTTCGCAACACAGAGAAAGGCCCAGGTCTGGCACACGGACAGGACGGGATCGGCCAACTTCCAAACTGGACACCTGCTCACTCCTGGGCACAACTCTGCTGCACCACTCAGGTCACAAAAGGCACATTTTTCCTAAAAGCACTAAAGCACTGGCCAATTTTATGCAGAGCTGCATTACCGTAATTAAAAATAAACCACGGCAAGACTGTTGCTCGAAGTGTAAGTAATGAAACATCCACAGGGAAGAGAGCAGCACTCCTGAGTCTGGAACTGGATTTTCTCTCTGTCCATAGCTCCCAATGCAAAGTGACAGAAACCTCAAATACATGAGGACATGAGTGAATAGAGACACAAAATCACAGTGTTTTGAGCCTCACGTCCTTGTTCTGTTACAACCTCAGTACTGTAAGAAAGAACTTCCACTCTTGAGACCCACCTGGGAAACAGTGAGGAACAACTTAAATCCCAACTTCATTCCCCTATAATATGCAACCTAAAGAAGAGTAAATCCTCCCCCCAGCCTCTGTTAAAAACTTTCCCTTTAGATTATTACCATGGCAAAGACTCTCATTCAGAAAAGCAAAGGAGTTCACGATCAAAATAACATACAACTGACATTTCCTTCCATTGACTTCTTTAAAGAAAGTTGAAAATTCCAGGGTAGTTATGCATCTATAATTTCATTCTGCGATTAAAACACACTGACAACAGTTCACTAGACATATTTAATTGAACTACATTAAACTGCCTAAATCTGTAACCACATTCATTTACCATAACAACACTCAGTCAATCCTGTAAGTCAGAAGAGTTGTCTTTTTGCTGCTGTTTTAAAGCAGAGCACACCACTGCCTGAATTGGGCTTGTGACACAAAATAACATCATCTAAAAGGCAGAAGACCAGTGCAAATATTGGTTCTTGACAGAGAAGTGACAGAAGAGAGAAGAAGGGGTTTGCCAAAGTCTCAACATGTGGCAGAACAGAAATCTCCATTGGGTTGCAAGTTTTGAAAAAGTAATGGGAAAGATTTCCAGGATCATTCAGATAGGAGTATTACTTCTCCACATACAGCACACACCAAGGTCAAAAGCTGTGACTGAACTCCTTTTTTTTCCCACAAATCTAAGAAACAATCCAGTGATATCTGGATGATATCACTAGATTTAAAATGCAGGGTGAGTATCACAAACTGCTGCAGTGGTCAGGTCAATAGAGCTGATACACAGGTAAATTATTTGAGATATTCTGGTCGTTATCCATGACAGCACAAAAAACCAAGAATTATACGAAGAAGCTGCACCCCGTCTCTCTGATCCAGTGCCAGCTAGGCCCAAGACAGTGTCAGGACATTGAAAAAAAATGCCCTCTCATTTGCTACACTTCATGTCTTCCCACAGGAACTGGTCTCTTCCTCCTCGTTCTATTTCCTGTACACAGCCCGAGCCCATTGTCACCAGGTGCAAACACACACACACACACACCCCGACTCACCAGCCTGCGCTGGCCCCGATCTCGCCGTGGGCAGAGGTGACCTGCAGCCTCTCAGCCTCACCGAGGTGCTGCCCCTGCCCGGGCCCGGCGGATCGCAGAGCTCGGCTCACACGGAGCTCCCCGGGACAGCGGGTGTCAGACCCGCCGGGGCTCCAGCGCTGCCGTCCCGCTGCCGGCGGGGGGATCCGCGCAGCGCGGCCGCCCCGTCCCTCCTCCCTCGCCCCTAATCCCTCCTCCTCCGCCGCGCTGAGCCCTCAGCCCGCAGCCCCTCCGCCGCTGGGTGCTCGATGCCCGGCCCCCCCGCAGCCTCCGCCGCCGGCGCCCCCCGCCCCGCCCGGGACCCCCTCCCCGCCCGGCCCCGTTCGGCCCGGCCCGGCCCCCGCCGCGGCCTCGGTCCCGCGCTCACCAGGAGTAGGTCTGCTCCGCCATGGCTGCGGCCGGCGCTGGGCTCTGCGGGGCGGCCGGGCCGGGGCTCCTCCTCCGCCTCCTCCTCCGCCTCCTCCTCGCAGGCTCCCGGGGCTCAGTGGCGGCCCCGCTGCGGCTCCCGGCCCAACATGGCGGCGGCTGTGAGGAGGGAGGGGAGCCGAGGGGGGGTCCCCGCGCGGGCGGGGAGGGCGATGGTGGCGGCGGGGCGGGCGGGGGCTCAGCAGCCGCGACGCGGGGCCGCGCTGGGGCGCCGGCGGGGCCTCATGGCCGGCGGGGCGGCGGCGGCGGCGGCGGCGGCGGCGCGGGGCGGGGCGGGGCGGGAGGCGGCGGCACCGGGCGGCCGGGCCAGGCCGCGCCGCGTGCCCGCGCTCGCGCACGGTGGGGGCGGGGCCGCGCCGGGGTGGGAGGGGCAACGAGGGGGCGGGGCCCGGGCCGCGCGCGGGGGATCACGTGCCCACAACACCCTCACGTGCCGCCGCCGGCCGCGCGCAGGCGCCGTGGGACGGGACAGAGGAGCAGAGGGAGGCGGCGGGGCGGGAGGGGCGCGTTGGTTGTCGGGCCCGCCCGCGCCGCTGCCGCTTCTCGGGGTGAGCCCCTCGGGCGGGCGGGTTCGCTGCGGGCACCGGGACCCGCGGGGGCACCGGGTGGGAGCGACGGAGCTCCCTCCGGCAGAAAGGCAGCGCGGAAAGCGGGTGGGTTTTGAGGCTGGGGGCTTCCCCGGGCTTGCGGCGGGAAGCCGCGATGCCCGAGGTGATGCCCGCGGTTACTCCCGAGCCGGCGTCTCCTTTCCCGCAGCGGGCACCGGAGAAGCTGCTCCCCGCGACCCCCCGGCCCAGGGTCAGCTCCCCCGGGCTGGCGGGGCTGTCTCGGCTCCGTCCCGGTGGCCGGGGGTGACCCCGCTCCCTCGGGGTACCGGGCTCCTCCCGCCCGATTCCCGCATCCCGCAGGAGCCCGTGACCTCCCGAGGGCTTTGTGGGGTTCCTCTGAAGGAGGGTGAGGTTGTAAATGCCATTCAGGTAAGGCAGTTCATACACGCCGGCGGTTTAATTTATTAAATTCACAGGTATTTCTGGAGATTGCCGTGTTTTTGAATTTGTGATCTTGGAAACCAAATAAAACCGGTAGGATGAGATGCTCGAGGTGGGTTTTTAAGGAAGGAAAATAACGTTCCATGTGCTTTGACCAAATAAACATTACATGCTCTGTGTTATCACCAGCCTTGTATCAAACCCTGCACAAGTCCCAGGCAGGGGAACTCCTACATTTACACTGATCTTTCTCCCCTCCCTGGTTTCTGCTGCCGAACCCTCCGTCCTTCCTTGTTTCTGCCAAATGCAGAAGTGGCGTGTTCTGCTCCCACCTCCTGGGAGTTCGCTTGCAGCAGTTTGTGCAAGTGGGGCTTTGTGGAGTTTGGATCAGTTGTCCCAGTCCAGCTGTGCATTCCCATTCATTGTTCCTTCCAGCGTGGGAGGGACAAGAGCTAGTTTGAACATACAGTTGGACATGACGTAACTGCATGGAATATAAATAGAAGAACAATGGGTCTGGTAAAAATAGGCATTTGTTTTAAAAAAAAAAAAGTATGGAGAAATTCTATGCTTTAAGAGAATTTTCCTACAATCTTCAGAGAATTAATGGGATATTGGGACATTCTCATTGCACCTGCATGGATGCCAGATGCAATTTAGAGCCCACTGTAGTTTATTTCTGTTAGTGGATTGAATAAATTAATTTCATTCTGTCCATCTCATTTATTCTCTTAAATGGAAAAATCTTAGCAGGGTGTGTGGTCGTGACAGGATTAAAAATAAAGAATATCTCATTTCACCTCTGTTCTATCAGCAGCTGCTGTGTAGTCCTGGGTGGATCCCTTCATCCTTGCTAGCTCAGCTCCTGCATCAATGCAGAGGAAACTGCAACACGTTGCAGCCACCTGAAGTTCTGGGATGCAGCAGCAGGAGGTTGCTGCATGTGCAACACAGGTTCTCTTGGTCTTGGTGGAGGTGACGCCTGGGATTCTTCTGTCCTAGTTAAACAGTGCTTTCATTAAGATGGTGCTGGACTCTGAAGGCTTCTCCCCCTGTATTTTGTGCTTCGAAAACAAGTGATTTGGGTTGTGTCACTTCAGCATCCAAACCCTCTGATTTTCACAGCCCTTTGGCCTTGTGGACAGGGACGACCTTAGCATTCCTGACATAATCAACACTTTACCCACTTACCAACATCTGTTTGAGAATGGGATTTATCAGCTGTGAGGTGGAAACACTCCAAGTACTGTGACTGGCCAGCTCATGGACTCCCTGCTGGGGTCAGTCCTGGCAGGTGGGTGTGCTGGAAGGACGGGAGGGTGAGGAATGCTAACGTTCCCTCTCATCCAGCTCAGGCTGGACTACCTTGCAAAACTTCCTCCCCTATTTGATCTTTGCCCCTCCTCTTATACCCCACACACAGTCCCTGTGCCCAGCTCAGTGGACACAGAGCTTTGGTGGATGTGGTGCAAGGAGAGGAGGAGCCATGCTCAGCACCTGGAGCTCTGGGTACACAGACAAGTCAGGCCATTTTGGAGGAAAGTCTGGAGTTCCCACATACACACAAAAGGTAAAAGATACTCAGGCTCTGGGTAGGACTTGCACAACAGAGAACTTCCCTGCTTTTGTTCTCCCTCAGCACAGCAGGAAAATCTACAGGAACACTTAGATAATGACCAAATAATTTGGAATCCTCCCTGCTGTGGTGGAAACCCAAGTGTCTGGAATGTCTGTGCTACCCTTTTCATTGATTATAACACAGTAAATGTAAGAGGAAAAAAAGAACCTCTCTGTCCTTTTAAATCACTGCAGGGAAAGATAAATCAGGGCTTCAGCCTTGTCTTGGCACTAAAGAGCCTTCCTCAATTTTTTTTTTCCCTGAGAATTGGATGTTAAACTGATATTGGTATCTATGAAACAATATCCCTGCTTTGTGTCCTTATTGAAGTAGCTTCCAGTTTCTCAGTCTTGCAAAATTTCCAGCACATTAATTTGGCACAAATGATTTATAGCTGATGAGCAATTAAAGTACAATTTCTTTCAGCATCTCAGGCTTTGTGACTAGACTACTAAATGACTTTTCAAGCTTGCTTTATCATTACAGGATAGCAGTGGGATGAATTCACAGGAGAAATTTATTCCTCCTTGCAGACCCAGCATCTGCTCTTACTGCAAATTGGAGCACTGCTTGCATTCCCCAGATAATTTCCTCAGCATATCTTTTGTACAGTCTTTCTTTGGACCTACAAGAGAGCTTTACTCTGAATTTCAGTGACAGTTTACTCTGACATTACAAAGTCCTTCCAAAATACCTGTTCTGTCTGGAACCTTTGATGTAGGCTGATGCTCTGCTTAGACCTGTCAAGGTATTTCAAAACTAGGAGCAAACAAAACCTTTTTTTTTTTAATTTTTATATTTGGAAGGTTAGCTCCCAGAGGCAAGTGTGGTGGAGAAAAATCAGATGAAAGTACTGGCTACAAAGAGTCCTCACCTCCAAGTTGTTTAAATGTCAGAGGATGACATTTAGCTAACCATGTCTTGATTCTGCTCTAATGGAGGTGGAAAGAACCAGAGTAGCTTCATGTAGACACTTCACCTTTCAGGAAAGGACATGACAGGTAGAGTTGTCAACCCTGCTTGGTTTTGGGAGGAACAAATAGCATGGAAATGAGCAGAAAGGGAAGGCAAAAAAAATAAAAATCAAGAGATCCAGTTCTGACTGTACAGCTGGGAGCTACGCTGGGCTATTTGCTTGTAGGACCCTTGATAAACACAATTAAAACTGCAGTGACCATACATGTGACAGGATTCTCTTCACTACCACCTAGTGGGAAACTCCTTCATAACCCAACTCCAGAGCTGCTCCTGCTCTCCAGCCTCATCCTGATGGTAAAACAGGGAATAAATGTGGGGGGGAACCGATGGGTGACTGGGAAGGAGGACAGTCCTGCTTCCCCATACAGGTGGAGGAATATGTAGAGAGAGCCTGTAATTTAAACCCGTTATCTCACTATGACTCCAAGCTCTGCGTCCAGCCCAGTTCCTAATGGTTGTTACACCTTCCTTAGTTTCAGTGAGACTCCCAAAGTTTAACAAATGTAAAGAGTAAAATATTTGTCCTTCTAAATGCAACTGAAACCTGCAAACAGTGGCAAGCAGAAACCCGGGGAGTTCCTCCAGTGTCTCAGTCAAAGGTAGCCTTGCACCTTCTTGGCTCTGGAAGCTTTGGTTGCACTATTAAAAGTATGGAAGGAGGCACCAATGAAAAAAACCAGCTTCCTTCTGTGTAAAATCACATTTTTCAGTTACAATCGCATGCTTACAACAAAAACTACTAAATTGGAACGTAAATGGGTATATACTTGAAACATTAAAACCGTGTATTTGAGCGAGTCCTTCCCCGCTGGGACACTCGGGGTTTGCACAAATCGCTGAAATCCAACCCCACGAAAACAACACAGAAATGACAATTATCTCAGATTTTTCACACTCCTGTTTGCCTTTTGGGACTGAGCTCCCAAAGCACAAATAATCACCAGTTTTGGTACTTGTGTAGCTTTCTTCCCCCCAATAACAGAAATGAGGGTGAACATTATCATAATAGCTCTCACATTTCAAGGAGGGGATTATGTTAATGTCATTCAGGCCAGTAAAGCATTTAGCAGTCTCAGCAGGAAGAACATTAAAATGGTAAAGAATTATTAATAGAACCGTTTCTCTGTGTTTCTTTTGCCAATGGCAATTTTACCACCCTATTCAGGGAACTACACAGGCTCCCTCTGGAAGCACTTCTATCATAAATACATTTAGGTTTTTTCCCTTCTCTGTATTCTCCTTGAAGCCACATTACACTGGCTTTATCCCAGCAAATTACTGTATTTTTCATCATGTACACTTAATAGTAGATATTATTCAGTAAATTAAAACATCAGAGGTAAAAATGGTGTTGATACAAGAAGCCAGGCACTGGGAGCCTGTTGTGCCTTCCATGCTGTTCACAGCACTCTCCTGTCCCTTACTGGGGCTTTGCCCAAGTGCAATAACCAGAATACAGACCAGTAAGAGTAAAATATAAGAGTAATGTTCCTATTGTGTATCCATTATACTTTCATACAGTTGTTTTCAGTGTTAGTAAGTAATCTATTTAATTAGTAATTCAATATTACATGTAAGGCAGAAGGGATTAATTTGGAACACTTAATCAAGGCAGACTATTATTTACCAATAAAATAGAATTTCATTAGAGGAGCTCATGACATCCTTGCCTAGAAGGATATTGGAGAATGCTGGGAAGCTAGTTTTGTAAAATAGCTGTCACTGTATTTTCACACTGTCTGCTACTTCAGGAGAAGAAAATAATTTTTTAAAAATGCATTGGAGTTATATTCAAGTGTAGTAGGAGAAAACAAAGTGTTGAACATGTTTAAATAATCTTTATTAAACTTGCCATTAAAATAAAATAGAAATCAGACTTCTTGTGATTACTGATATATTTTTCCAATCTGCATCCAAACTGATTTGTTAATGTAACATTGTTTGTGAGCTTGCTATTAAACTGACCAGATTAGTGCTGTAAAGCTGCTTATGTCTTGTCAAGAAACACTGAATTTGAGGGGTCTCAACCACCAGATTAATTACACCTAAGGAAAAACATTCTGCAGGGGAAAAAATACAGAACCAAATACTGCAAACATGAGGAAAACAAGCAGGTCTCACTCGGTGTCTCTGAATTTTAAAAGTCTCCACTTGCACATTACCAAGATCACATTAATCAGAGTGACCTGAGGATCAAGCCATGGCCTGGGAAATTGCTACAATTCAGGAAATCAACATATCCTAAGCACTGGTAACAGATGAAGATGGGTTAGCAAACCCGAGACCCCTTATTTCAAATATTCATTCTCAAGGCACAACCCTTGAGCACAATTCAGTTACAGGAGAACGTTGGATTATGGCCAGACTCTGCAACTGAGCTCTTGCTCTACTACTAGAACTAGAATCTAACTGGTAAAAGCTCTGCAGCTTCCACCCTTGGCCTCTACTGTTCTCATCACCTCACAACTGCACATCACAGCACTGGGAAATAGGATATTGCAATCCTTAGTGCCAGGGTGTAAAATAGGGATACTGGCTAATTTGCAGCAGGAATCCCTTCCATTCCTTAAATCTGTAACATTTAAGAAACACTGAAAAGCTCACTGGTTTTCCTGCACTGAAGAATCTGAAATACTTAAAGGAGTGCTGAACTATTCAGTGGCACAGCCTGGCAGGTCCCAGTCAATGGCAAGATCAAAGTGGGTAAGTTTGCTGGTTCTTTTGCTTATTCCCCAGGGTCCTGCAGTTTAAAATGGACAATTCTAACAGACCAAGGGAAAAAACCCTTCAGGATAAGGTGACAGAGAATATTTACCTCCTCCTTAGTATTTGAAAGGTTTCCATATTCAGTTCTCCACGTGGCATCCAGTGGTAGCGTTCAGTGAGGTCCCAGCATAAAAACAGATGTTCACTTCTGGGTTTATAGACTTCAAAGTTCACTGGTTTCAAAAAAAAGCCTCTGCAGCTGAAGGTCTCCAAGGCAAGCAGAAGCAGCAGCATCAGGACTTCTGTGTGTATAAGGAATCCTTGAAACCACACAATATAGACAGATAATTTGTTGCTGTGCTTTCTTCTCTTTACAACTTCCACTGACAAATATTGCTGTTCTTTGTTTAAACTTAATGGTCTGTGTCCCCATTTCCCCTCCAGCATTCAACAGGTTTATATACTTACAGAATATAGATTGGGCAATCTTTTAAACAGAACACTGCTAATATTTTCCCATCTTAGTTTAGGTAAAAGAAATCACCATGCCAAAGAGAGGCAGAAATAAGTAACCCAGTGTGACAGTGTCTCCTCTGTCACATATTGCAAGAGCTCCACAATCTGTTGTCTCTGTTTGCAAAGTCCTTGAATTATAAGGACAGATCATGCAGAAACTATAATGTCACGGTAGGACACGGTAATTAGAATTGACAATTACAGTTATCAGCCAGTAATTGTTGGCTTGTCTAGCAGGGGCAGGGGGGAGGAATAAAGGAAAACATGATAACAAATGAAATGCATGGAAATGTGTCAAAACATTGATAGGACAGTGCCAAGCTCACCATTCATTTCTTCTCTGTTGAGAGCGTGACCAAAAATAAAATATCTAGAAGCTAAACATGTCTTTTTACATTAATGCTCATGTGAAAATTTCTTACATTACGTGTTTTTACGTGGACTCCGAACTGTTACATCTTTTTAGCCACGCAAAGAAAGTCTTCTGTGTCCATCTGAGCTTTGTTAACGCCCTGCAGGGAGGCCACGTGGTGCTCTGGGTGCAGACCATGTCTGAAATAAAAGCCAACAGTTACACCAGTCCCACCCCAGCGGGCTGTGCCTGGAGGGAGGAGGGTCCTGTCCTGCTCCTGCTGACTCAGGAGCCTGGAAAGCACGGCTGACGGTGCCCACAAAGGGAAAACAGGGGACAAGGTCCTCTGTGGCATTGTCTTGGGCCATTACCCAGTTTGGGGACAGCTGTACCAGGCTCCTGTAAGCTTAGGTTTGATGGGAGTGTGTAGACACAGGCAGCTGCCCCCAGGAAGCCTCCATTGAGACAACACCTTTAAATCCTCCAAGGAATCGCTCGCATGAGACACTCGTGCATCGAGGCCACGTGTGCACACCAAGTTATTCCCTAATTTAGCCACTCAAAGTAGATAGATTCATTCATATCATTTCAGACCAGAAAAGACAATGTAGTCATAAGAAGAGAGCTGCAGAACTGGAGAACTGCATTAAGTGACTCCAGCTGAGCCAGGGATCGTGTTTTAGGAAGTCACCCAATAGGTGGGAGCAGAACCTCAGAGCAGGACTGGTATCAAGAGGGGATGGAGGAAGATGATAAATGGGAACCACAAGCCTGCCCAGAGCACTCATAGGAAGCAGAGGGCAGTTGATGATAGGACAGGGATTCTGAGCATGAACCAACACCCAGGGCTATTCCTTATCACAGCCTTCAATCATGGGCTCAGAGGGGCAAGGCCTGCAATCCCCCGAATTATGTGGGAACACTTCTCTTGCTCATCAATTAAGCAATAAACATAGCAAGTTAAAATGAAGGTACTAGTGTTTGCATATCAAGATACCCAGCAAGCCAAAACCAGAGTGAAAAAGTCACTTAAGACTCGATGCTCTGCCACAGAATTCAGCTGGAGCTCCAGAACGTCCTGCGAGTCTTGGGAACGTTCACATAGACCCCATGGTCACACTCCTCTGCTGGGGGTGGCACAAAGGCCAGGGAAGCTGCCAGTGTGGCTTTCTCTCAGCCCAAAGGGCTCAGACTGGCTGAACTTCACCACTGCCAGAGCTCCGAGCGGGCTCTGCGATATTCCAACAGCAGCACCTTCTCCTGAACCACGCGCAGCCCAACGTGGTTCTTCGTTCACCTTCTTCCTTCTCCAAAACTATTGGGGCCAGAAGAAAGCCATGCCTCTCCATCTTCCTGGTTTTCTTTCCATAGCTCACTTTTCCATGCTGCAGACCTCCTATCCTTCATTTTCCTCGCCTGCTTCCCTCCCTTTCCCCCTCCCCCTGCTTTCTCTCCCTCTGCACTTTGTGAACTGCTGCGGCGGGTGCTGAAGTCCAAAGTTCAGTAACTTGCTAAGCACACAGATAAATATGAACCTTGGAGAATTTACATTGCTCCAATGTAAACAGATAGCCAAGGGTCCCTTTATCAGCACTGGCTCAGGACAGTCGTGGGGGGTCTGAAGTGGCTCAATTTTGTATTTTGTTTTTTTTGGGGGGGCGCAAAGGCGGGAGGCTGCGCTGTGCCCACTCTCCTGACAGTCGGGCGTGTTACCTCAGGAACATGGTGTAGGGAAGCTGGAAGCAGGATAACCCAAAATCCAAGAGGCACCAGGCTGAAGACCATGGTGTCGAAGCTGAGCCATCTCCAAGTGGAGCTGCTGGGAGCACTGCTGGAGTCGGGGCTGACCAAGGAGACCCTGATCAAGGCTCTGAGCGAGGTGGAACCCTACGGGCTCCAGAGTGAAAGTCAGCGCGCCATCAATGCCCTGCAGACAGAGAAAGGGGAGCCCTGTCCCGACATCCCCAACCTCCCCAACGGCATCGGGGAGCCCAGGTTATCGGAAGATGAAACCTCCGATGACGGGGAGGAATTTACCCCTCCAATAATGAAGGAGCTGGAAAACTTGAGCCCTGAGGAGGCTGCTCACCAGAAGGCTGTGGTGGAAAGACTATTACAGTAAGGACGGATTTACTGCTCCTCTTTGCTGTTTTCTTGCGCTCTCCCTCTAAATCTCTTCTCCTTTCCCCTTCTGCTCAGTTCCCTAGTATTCAAAGTTGATCTACCTGCACAGAGACAGCCTTCATCCATGGCAGGACTAGCAGCCCCCTAACACCCCCAGATTCTTTATAAATGCTCAAATTTTCCTTTCATCTCACTTAAATGCATGAAGGAAGCCATGGAGCTTGATTCAACGTGCTTATAGCATCAGGCTCCAGTATAGTCCAAGGCCTGTAAAACCTGCATCTCTTTGACTGAATGTCAAGGTTTAGAATTTAATTTTTTTAATAGGATTCACAATTTCAGTCATCAGGAAAAAAAAAAAATTCGGTCACTCTGAGCTGGTGCCACATTTGCCTGAGGATGTACAGAAGGTGAATTTGTAATGTTTCCCTGCTGTATTTAAGGAGATTAATACTGTTAATTTCACTGGGGTTTGATGTAGATTATTGGGCAAAGACAAAGCAAGAGAACTCGTTCTGAGTGCAAAGTTCCCTGACTTCAGTGGGGAATTTTCTTGTAAAAAGAGCACACACTAAATACATGCAAAGGTTAAAACCCGGACAGAACACTCTGCTTCTACCATCCACTGCCTGTCACAGATACAAAGGACATACACAGCAACAGCTTTCACTGCCACACAAATCTGCCTTTGCAAAAAGCATTTTTGAGATCAAATGACAGAAAAAGTTCTCTGAACCAATAAGCCTCACAACAGACTCAAACATTCTCCAGGTTTCCCATTTGGGATTCTCACTGAGATTACAATTCCTGTGGGTGACCCAAGAGGGTTGTCCAAGCAAGGATCAGGTCCATCCTACCATCTATCACAGCAGATTCTTGCCAGTTTTGGGGGTATTTTGAAATGACAAGGTGAAAGAAAACAAAGAGATGCAGCAACATCCTACACTTAAAATCTTCACTGAAAATCCATCTAGAGAATTTCTCAGGCTTTCTGATCACTCTCTTTCACGTGCAGAGGAAAGCAACAGAAAATGTAACAGCATAAGAAAACAGAGCTAGAAAAACAACATGACAAGAGGTAGCATTTGCTGTAAATACCTTAAAAAACCCTCCCTGGCAGACTGGGACTTGATGACTCCACAGTACCCAAGAGAGGAAAATTCACTGGGTCAGCTCTTACCTGGGTGGGGAAAGCATTCCCAATAATTCAGTCTTCTTTCTGGCCCAGTATGTCTCTCATTTCTTCCCCACTTCCAGCTCTGTCCCATCTTTTAGTCTCCTCTGTTCCCTTTATCTCTTTCAAACCCTTTTTACCTATTTCCCTTCTCTCCTCACTTTTGTCTCTGCTGCTGTTCCTCCCATTTTGTTGTCTTCTTGGCTGATTCTCTCTCTGCCTCCCACTCTTTTCTTCCCTTCATCCTTGTCTCCTTCTCATCTCCCCGAGTCTGCGTACAGGTCTTGGGGTAGTTTGAGCCCAGTGGCACCGGGCGGGCCCTGGCTAGTTACTAATTATCCAATGGCTTTATTATTTCTCTTTTGTCTTATAAATTTATAGATGAAAAGACCCTGATAAGCTTTTTGATCATTAACTTCTGATGGTTTATCAAGTATCTCTCCACAAAGGAAGCCATGGAAGCTGCAGAAGCCCCCCTGGCTTTGTCCCTTTTCCTGTAGGGAACGGGTGAAGCAGGACTCAAGTGCCATCTGCTGTGATCCGAGAACAGACACAGGGATGGAGGGAATCCCTTCCTGCCACCCTCACTTCAGCACCAGTTCTGGCTTCTGATCCTCCCTGCCTTTCTAGGATCTTGCTGCCAGTGTGTCCTGTGCTTACTTTCAGCCTCACCACAAGTCTTACCTCTCTTGCAACCCCGTGATATTAATTATTAATACTTTCTGATGAACAGTCTCACAGCTGCCTCCAGACAGTCCATCGAGCAGCATTCCCATTTCAAAAATGGGAACCGAGGTACAGACAAATTCTAGGACCTACCTAGACCCCTGAGACAGCATGCAGAGGACTGAGCAAGGACAGGGATCTCCTAAGCCTCACACTGGGTCTTAATTCCAAAAGCTTTACCCTGAAACATCTGAGTTCTCTGTCATCAGTCCCCCCATCACAGGATAGAGCAATTCCCTTCTGCTGTTAAGGGCAGTATGAAGGCACCAGAAGCCTCAGTGTCAGCAAAAAATTACAAGTATACTTATGGAGGAATATAATAGGTCTAAATTAATCAAGGTGAAGTGAAAACAGCAGGAAGTCTGCATTGACATGTTTCAAATTTCTCATCAAAGTGACATCGTGTCTGAGAACTCATTCAAGCAGCTGAACCAGTATCAGGGGGTGAGAATATCTAAGAAATTGTTACTTACAAATAAACTTTTTTTGGTTTTAAGATGCCTAAAAGTAATGTCCTTAAAATAGTGTTAAAGAACCTTAAGGCAGGGCAGAACAGTCTATAATAGAAATTAGTCCCATCAATAGATAAAAGAGAAGAAGGCAAGAATCTCCATGCCCAGGGAATCCCAATAAAAGGTCAATGCTTGCAAAGCTATTTAAGCATCTACACAAGAATTTCAAATACAAAAAACTGATGGAGGCACTTCTGCTTTTAGAAGCCTCTTTGGGCATTATTAATTCCTGGCCTAGTACTGTAGGCCAGATTTTAAGAGAGACTGACTTGTGGCAGCTATTGCTGATACAAGAAATTCTTTGTGGTAACTTCAGCCATTGCTTATAAAGTAGAATCAGGAAAGTGTCCATTGTTAGGCTTTCCAGGAATTGGAAAGGGAAAAAATGACAGTACCAAGGGAAAAAACGTCAGTGCAGGACCACTGACGTTGAAAGCACAGTTTGGAAAGCTCTAGTCAAAGCTGAGTAAAACAGGATGTAGAGAAGATACACCTTGGTACACTGGGTGCACCTAAGGGTGTTGATTAGATCTTGCTCCCACAGACAAAACATGCTAAAGGCAGTTCAGATATTAACAGGTGAATTAACATATTTTCATTTTGTCCCTTCATATGTTTCACTGATCTTCTGCAAATTTACAGTTTGAATAAAAACATTCTTCTCATATCAATCCACACAGAAAACTAATTGCATCTGTGATAAGAAATAAATGACTCAGTAGGGAGTTTGAGCTGTGTGGAGAAACTCCCAGGTATTCCCAGAGTAGAAAGCAAGAGAGAGGCTACCTTGGGGGAAGGGACAGATCATACAACTGCAGGTAAAGCAAATGGAGAGAGGAATAGCAACAATCCACCTGTAGGGCAAGGGGTGAAATTCCATTAGGAAAGAAAGAAATTGAGATAAGCTACAGATTTCCCCTGGAGGCAGGGATAAAAGTGTGTTTTCCAGGAGGAAAAAAGAAAACAAAGACATACAATGATAAAGGTTCAGTCTTCCCCCCACCTTAGAGTGGCTCTAGCTGGGGAATCTGGAGATGAAGCTGCCACACCCCTTTCATTTCCACATATAAACCAAGATGAGGCAAACCAGGCCAAGTTCAACAGAAAGGAACTGCTGGGATGGATGGTCTTACCTTCCCTCTGGGCCCAGCCCGGCTCCAGGCTGTGCAGGGCTTGCAGCTCCTGAGGAAAGGACCAGAGGATGGTCCTGAGCACTTCACAGCTCTGAACCTCTGTTTGAGCAGGGGCTGGTCCAAGGCAGCAATTCAGAACCCACCTCAGGGAAATGAAGGCTTCTCTCACCTGAGAATCTGAGAACAGGAAAGAAGGAGAGACAGAGATAATGAGGAAAAGGAGGAGAAAGAAAGGAACAAAGGAGAAAGAAAAAGTCAGGAAGAGCGAAGGAGAGAGAAGGTCCCCTGAATGTTACATCTCCAGCTCTCTGGAATGGGTTTTCTTTAATGCTAACAACTTGATATTTACTTTCCATTTAAATTTGAGATGTTGCTATAAATTATCAACCAGCCTCTTGTTCCCTTTGAGTTTATAACTAACTACCTGGGTTACTTATTGTTCAGGTAACAAAAGGGAGGTGAAAACGCCCTTAAAAAGTGACCTCAGAAGTAAGAAAATGGGAAGCTGACATGGAGAGAGGACCCAGGCCCCTGTGGTGGGGATGAGTCACGGAGAGGGGCTGTGCTCAGATGGCAACAAGCAACTGAGAGCAGGAGAGCAAGACCTCAGGAGAAGTCAAAAGTAATTGCGTGAGAAGAATTTGGAGACAGAGATTAGACCCTGGAGAACAAGAGATGAATGGGGAGACTCTGCATCTGGGGAGAAAGGGAAGCTAAAAGGCAGAAAACAGGCTTGGACATAGGGAAGGAGAGCTTAAGTAAGGCAGACCCATTTCTGCAGTTCTGACTCACTGAAGCAATTGAGAGTTTAGTGTAACTACAAGCAGGAGAACCAGGTTTAGAGTGAAATCCTCCCCTCTGACAGTCCATGACAATCTTATGGCCAGTGAAAGAGCAAAAGTTTCAACTTATGATGTCTTAGCCAATGGTGGAGGCTCTGCAGGTGGAACTGTGTATTTGGGCAATGGTTCACAAGAGGGTTCAGCTGACCAGACTGTCATCACTTGTACTCTGGTGTAGCCTTGGCCTGAAGGATTGCTGCACTGACATCACAGACTGTGATGATACAGAGTAGCCAGGATTTCATACAACTTTGTCCCAGGAAATCACACTGTTCTAAGATTCCCTGCACTGCTTTGCCTCACAAAGCTCCCTGTTTTGTCCAAAAGTAGACAAAAACCACAGGGCTTTAACCACTGAGAGAAGAGTCTCACAGACGCTTCCTGCCTTATTCCTACCACAGAGAAGTGAGGATCTCAACGGGGAGACAAAAGTGATTGGGGTGCAGAAAGGAACCAACATGTAACAGAGGCTTCCATCAGTGGCAACACAGTCTTTCCTCTTCCCAGCCAAGCCAGAACTCAAATCTAAGAGACCAGGTTCCCAGTCAGTCTTTTCTCCTCTATATAGGGACTTATACAAGGAGTGCAGGGTGCAGGTGCTGGCTAGATTATCACAGAGGGAAGAGATTGATTTAGGCAGCAGAAGTGAAAAAGAAAACACACTGAGGAAAGAAAAGCTTTTATAACTTCAGCCAAATGTGAGGCTTTTGAAAGACAAAGATGGTTAAGGGAAGAAGCTGAAAAACAGAAGCCTCTATGGCAAGTGTTCCATTGTAAAAGAGAAACAAATGTTCTATTTTAAGCAGGTTCTTCAGAAAGCTGTAGCTGGCACTGTTTCTGTCATACTTTAACTGCTGTGGAGCTGCTCCTTGGACTATCAGCCATTGGGAGGCTGCAGGAGAAGAGAGATAAAGCTGTTTGTACTGAGAGAACAGGTGTGGACTTTGTCCTCCTTATCACTTTGCAGCCTCCGGCAACCTCCTGAGTCAACAGAGCAATGAGCAGCACAGTTGGTGCCTGTTGCTCAGACATGTGTGTTCTTGTGACAGTTTCTGCACGATCCTAGGTACCTTTTTCCTCCCCACTGCTCCTTTGATGCTGGTGTTGAATGTCACACCACTGTCTTTCCACAGCAAGCAAACCAGTTCCTCCAGACCTTTCACACAGAAGGCACAGAAAGATGCTCTTGTTGAAGTGAGCCAGGGGCTCTTCTGCAGGGAGGCTCCTGCACTGTTTGGACTCACACTGCCTGCTTTCACATCTTTATTGCTACTGTGACTTTCAGCTCTGGTGAAATTAATACACACAACGAAGTCACAGTCATGTTTTCTCTGTTTTCCTTAGGAACCTCCACGGATGTTCTAATTAATTAATTGGAGATCATAAAACCCAGAGATTCACATTAATTGTAAAATCCCAAGTCAGGTTAGCTTCTCAAGTTTTGTGTGCAGGTCTGAAGCAGGTCTATTCCCTCAGCTGTTACTCCAAAGGAGGGTGGCAATAGGAGGAATTGGTGGTTTGCCTGTTGTTCTTTATTGCATTTAGAAGCTCCAAGTGGCTCTAGGTGTGAATCACTGTGTTTGAATAACACATAGCAGGTGTGTAAGAACATAATCCTGGATGACTTGTCACATACATATGCATACAGAGCTGTCACATCACAGGATAATGACAGCCCACTTCCATTTCCTGAATTATTGCAAGGCAACCCAACCTGGACCAGAATGAGGGCATGAGCTGGGTTCAGCCTAATATCACAATCAATCTGTCTTAGAAGATTTAGTACATCCACCCCAAGCATCTATGCCTTAAAGAGAGGGGGATAGAGAAGAAAATTTATGTAGGGAAAGAGAAGAGAAAGGTTGCCTCTGAAAAGAGATCTGTAGTCACAGAACATCTATCTGAATACTGAAATGCAACATCACTTCCCTCCTCATACCATTCCTCATTAGCAGAAAAAGGGCTTTAAATCCACAGTACTTGCCAGCAGAAAGGTCCATTCCTTGCTCACATCACTGGTCAGCACTTTCTGTCATCACAGATGACAATTGCCTAGAGAGAACAGCCCAAAACCGTGCATGAAAATGAGCCCAGACAGCAAAGATCGTGGCCATGTACTGGGAAAATCCCTTGGTAACTGAAGAGCCTCCTCCTAAGGGGAGATCAAAGTACCTACAAAGAGCAGTTCAAAGGAAGCCAGTGCTACATCTTCTGCACTTTATTTCCAGTGCCCTGCAGTTCTTACCCTGAATGCAGAGTTCAAACTGAACGAGGCACCCCACTGAGGAACTGAGCTTTCCCTCCTGCAGCCAGTGAACACTCTGGCCTCACCAAACGTGCTGGTGATGACAGGCAAGGTGCCCCTCAGGAGGTACCAGGGCACTTCCTTGGAATCCAGGTCTGCTGAGAGCAGGTGTTTGATCTCTCTCCCCTGAGAAGTGTTTTCTGCTCCTTGCAGAGAGGATCCCTGGCGAGTAGCAAAGATGGTGAAATCCTACCTCCAGCAGCACAACATCCCTCAGCGTGAGGTGGTGGACACGACTGGTCTGAACCAGTCCCACCTCTCACAACACCTCAACAAGGGCACTCCCATGAAGACCCAAAAACGGGCAGCCCTGTACACCTGGTACGTCCGGAAGCAGCGGGAGGTGGCCCAGCGTAAGTACAGCACCAACTGTTCTCCTCTCTCCATCTCATAAAGGCCTCTGCTCTCCCCGGATCACCCTAACTCCCCATTCTTTTCAAGGAAAAATGGAAGCAAAAGCCACTTTTAGCAGGTAGCTTAGAGAAGTCTAGGTCAGTATTCAGTGGTGAGGTGAACGAAACAGGACATGGGAAATCACTCCCCTCATACAGCAGTGACCCACCTCCCCCTCTGGCTGGCTAAGGAGCAGCCACCTAATGCTCCCTGTTTGCAGTTAGAGTTCTACATCCACCCTCAGACTAAAGCAGGGTAGTGGGCAGATGACAGAGACAGAATTCCTGCCCGAGAGGAAACAGCCTCAAGTTGCACCAGGGGAGGTTCAGATGGGATATTAGGAAAAAATTCTTCACCAAAAGGATTATTAAGCACTGGCACAGGCTGCCCAGGGAAGTGGTAGGGTCACCATCCCTGGAGAGATTTAGAAGACATGCAGATGTGGCACTTGGGGCCTTGGCTTAGCGGTGGATTTGGCAGTGCTGGGTTAATGATTGGACTCGATGATCCTAAAGGTCTTTTCCAACCTAAATCATTCTGTGATTCTATGCCTTCTCTAAACTCAGCTGAATTTGCTTTCACTACTCCAAGGTGGGAGCAGAGATGCAATGCACGTGAGAGAACCATCGGGTAAAGATGGTCCTGCTAGAAACATCAGTTTTAGCAGATTATGGCACTTTATTTCCACTTTATTTAGATTCAACCCTCTGTCTTGTACAAGATATTCTCCAAGGGTAAGCTGCATTGGGCCTGCTAGGCACCCAAATAGACAGAACTATTAGAAATGCTTCCAAAAAGCCAACACCCTTGCCCTTTTGTGCCTGCAGAATTCACACATGCTGGCCAGGGTATCCTGACAGAGGAGCCCATGGGAGATGACCTGCCCACCAAGAAGGGAAGAAGAAACCGCTTCAAGTGGGGTCCTGCCTCCCAACAGATCCTGTTCCAAGCCTACGAAAGGCAGAAAAACCCCAGCAAAGAGGAGAGGGAGGCCCTGGTGGAAGAGTGCAACAGGTAAGGGTGGCTGTGTGGCTTTGAGGAAGGGGGCACAGCAGGGCCCCTCTGTGTCCTGGTGAGAGGCAGGGCAAGGGCACAGCAGTGGGTGTCACCACTGACACCAGCCACCTTGGAGTGAAATGCCACAACTGAGCATTCCCTGTGCACAGAGGACAAGGAACACCTCCTGTCTTGCTGTATCAGGATCACACAGCACAGTGTGCCAGACCCCAGCCCCTTTGGGGCCGTGCACTTACTCTGTGTCTCCAGCTAAGCCCAGCTCAGCAAGGCTGTCCTTGTGCTTTCCCCCAACAGGGCAGAGTGTATCCAGAGGGGTGTTTCCCCATCTCAGGCCCAGGGACTGGGCTCGAACCTGGTGACAGAGGTCAGAGTTTACAACTGGTTTGCCAACCGCAGGAAGGAGGAGGCTTTCCGGCACAAGTTGGCCATGGACACCTTCAGTGGACCCCAACCCACCTCTGGCCCCCCCCTCACTCCTCACAACTCCTCTTCCCTCCAGCCACCAGCTGCTCTCTCACCCACCAAAGTTCACGGTAAGAAGCAACCAGAGGGAGATCTGAAAGAGGGGGTGAACCTCCCCAAAGTCAGTCACCAAAACTGTCTCCCACATCCACCCCTTTAGGAGGTGAATCTACAGACAGAAAAAGCAGACTTGCTACAAGGGAAGAGCACAGGTGGCAAAGAGCCCACGTCTGTGAGCGAGGAGAGTGGCTAGAATGGCAAGGGTGACAAAGTTCAGTAACAAAGCTCACAGCCAAAGCTGTCACTCACTGTGACATCCTGCTCTCCCTCCCAGATGGCAGGCAGCAATCCCCTTTGGAGGAGTCATCCCTGCCTGCTGTCAGAAATCAGCTCCATATCCTTTCACTTGTGTGCCCCTTTCTCCTTCCAATACCAGCCCCATCAAATTTTTTAGGATCAGGAAAGGTCATTCTCCATCCAAAAAGAGCAGAGCTTTTTCAGCTTCACAGGCCAGAGCTGGGAGTTGCTCTTGCTCTGAGAAGAGATGATCTCACCACAACTCTCCTCTTTACAACCACATCCAGCAGGGTGGTTTCCAGTGAACCCTGCTTGCTCCCTGCAGCACTCACAGCCAGTCAGTATTTGAGGAAGCAGCTGCACCAAGTTACAGAGGAAAGCCAGGGCAGGGTGTGAGAAGGCCTGTTCTTCTGGTTCCCCTACTACCCATTAAGTCCCTGCCCAAACATCTGGAGGCAAGTGCCTGCAAAGGAAACTCAATTTAGCACCTGCCAAAGTTTCTCAGTTTCTCATTTTTGACGACCAGTTTCCCTCCTGTTGTGATGCAGGAGTGAGGTACAACCAGCAGCCAGCCAGCGAGGCAGAGTCCTCCAGCAGCAACCCCCACGGGAACAGCTCCATGGTGACCACCCAAACCATCCTGCACCAGGTTTCTCCCCCGGGACTGGAGCCCAGTCAGAACCTACTGAGCACAGACACTAAGCTGGTAAGTGATGGATGCTTCAGTTCTGCTGACTGGAGGACATCAGCTCTGCTGACTGTGGTCACCATGTGGACTATTCAGAAGTAGTTTTTCCCAGGATGTTCTTAAACCCACCTTTTTGTAGAGATACTACAAAGTCACTTTGCACTGACCACATGAGATCAACAGACCTGAGACACAAGTGCCCTCTAAACTGCAGTGAGGGCAGGAATTAGAGCATGAAAGCAAGAAGCCGTTTCCTTTATGAGCAATCAAAACAGCCTATTCTGAAAACACAGCACTCAAGGTATGACATGGTTTCCTTCTTCCCAGAAAACCCTGTTCTCTCCTCCTTTCCACAGTGAGATTCTCACCTCATCTCCAACTCTCATCTGAACTCAACACATCTCAAGATAGTTGATCAGACCAGTGGGATTAACAGAACACAGAACCACACCTACATCTACCTTACCTGTTGTGAAAATTAAGCCCAACAGCCTGTATGCAGACAGCACTGGATATGTAGATTGCAGCAACCCACCTTCTCAAAGCCAATTTCCTTTTGAGGTCTGATTACACCTTTTCCCACATAATTAGCAGTGAAGCACTAGAACTACACGACTGATCATTTCAGATTGTACACGTTCCCTTGCTTACAGAGAAACAGTTGGCAGAAGTTTGCATTAGTGCAAGTTGCCCTGAGGCAAAGTTAAGGTCACTAAAAATGAGTATGATTTAAATCCCATCAGTCACTCACTTTGCTGCTTTCTGGTCTCTTGCTGAAGAAAATGTGTCTTTTATGAGGTCCTGGAAATCTTCTACGTCTGTCTTCTAAAACTGATATCAAGGTGGTTTGTCCCACTGTTTAACCTCATGGTGTTTATTCTTACTAAAGGTTCCTTACAGCTTTTTGTCTGAGGGGAGAGAAAAAAAAAGTATAATATAAAGCATTGAACTTTCTCTATCAGACAAATTATTAGAATGCTTTTTTGCTCTTCCACAGTACTTTGATTACAGGTCTCTAAAGGGCCTTGCAAACTCAAAACCCCACTGGAGCACAGACACAGGTTATGTGGTTCATTTTAGAGGCTGAGAAAACAGTCAAGTTATTAAATTTTTCAAATACAGACCGAATCAGCAAGACACACAAACACAGAACAGTCCTGTTCTATCTAACAGGTACTTCTCCTCTCTAACAGCAGGGAACTGCCATGTAACACAGCCTGAAAAATACACTGTGTGACAAAAATAGTCTAACGGGACTTATCAGCAAGTCCTTTAAAATCGCAGTCACCGACCACTAACAGACACTTGCAGGGAGAAAGGGAAATTACAGGCATTTCTCGGGGGAAAAGGTGAACAAGAGGAACTCCTGCATTCTGTGCTGAACTCTGCAGCTAGAACTACTGTGTACCCAAGCCTCTTAATTTCTCTGAGCATCACCTTCTACCCTCAGCTGTGAAAGATATTCTTCTCTAAAAAGAATGCACCAGGCCTAACCTCATTCCTGTTTGAAAAATCCTGATGATTTCTTAAATGTGAAAGAACTAAACTCTCAGTTTACTCTCAGTATGTCAACAGCTGACTTGTGCTAGTTAATTGAGCACAGGGAAACTGCAGACAAGCAAATGTGAAGCCTTCCTAGTCAGCAAGGGGTCAGAGCAGGCAGGAAGAAAGGGAGGATGTTTCTCACAGCCTTGGGACTCCCCAGCCTGCTGCAGGTGGCATGTTTAGGGTTCTCCTTTCCCACAGGTGTCAGCTCCCGGAGGAACCCTCCCTCCTGTCAGCACCCTGACTGCCCTGCACAGCCTGGAGCAGAGCCCACACGCCCTGAGCCAGCAGACCCAGAACCTGATCATGGCATCCCTGCCGGGCGTCATGGCCATCGGGGCGGGCGAGACCCCGTCCCTGGCACCCGCCTTCACCAACACCGGAGCCTCCACCCTGGTCATCGGTGAGTTGTGCCCTGCCAGGAGTCACACAGAGAGCTGCCTGTCACTCCTACAAGCACCTGCCCCACTTCCAGAGGCAAAGGCACTGAGCTGGCAGTGACACACGAGAGGAAATTGTCACTAAGGATCTTCAGCAGCACTCGGTACCTGCGGGTTCCAGTGGGATTAAGGGGCAGATGTTCCTCACGTTAGAATTACGTTACACACAAACCCACGTCTTCAGAGTAAAGGGACTTCTGCCATCTATTCCTATGCCAATGTTTTGGTTTGCTGCTCTTCGTCTTCCCAAATATAAATTTAATACTTCCTTAGAACTATGAAAATTGAAGCATGTTCATGGTGCTTGAAAGACAAAACATACTGTTCCACTTCCTGCAAAGAGCAGCATATGCCTTTGGAATCCACAGTAATTACTATTTTTTTATATTTTTCACTTTAACAGCTTTTCTGGACTTGTATGAGATTTCTTTTCATTCCAAGACTAGTCTACTGCCAAAGTACATCTCATTAGATACTGGAAAATAAAATGTATACTCTCCTCTTACACTTTCTTCCTAGGAAGAAAGAGGCCTTATTTTGCTCCATGGTGACAGCTCTGAATTAATTTCCATTTCCACTTGTACCTCAGATTATGATATGGATTCAAATTCTGTGCAAACAAAAAACATAAAACTGGAGTGCTGGAGAGACTTGTTGATTTACAGGAATAGGATTTGAACAGTTGTGGGAAAAGGGCAGTAATGTGTGAAACCTTCTACCTGACACAAGTTCCATAATTTGGCAGCCCTAGCAAAAAGTGGTTAAACTCCACTCCATGTGGCTGGACGGCTACAGTCTAGTTCTGGTGCCAAGAGCTTCATAAAAAAAAAGAGTAAAATTAACTGGGCACTGAAATGATGCTCTGAGTTTACTTCTGAGCAAGGCCTCCCCAGTGGGCCTCTGTGTCAGGTCATCACTAAACTGGAAAATGGGCTACATGGTACACAGGGTGTAGACAGGAACACGCACTGGAAACCAGAGGTGGGGTTCTGCAGTGCACATTTTGCACATTGCCACTTCCCTCTCACAGGCATGAAATCTATTCTTCATCACAGATAACTAATGAAACTCCTGAAAAGCAGGATCTGCAATCACCCTGCAACCACAGGGCTGCCACAATGACTGTGTGACACCCCCACTGCAGAGCAGCCACACTCCTCCCACAGTGTGTGACACCACTGTCATCAGTCCTTGTTTTCCAGGCCTGGCTTCAACCCAGCCCCAGAGTGTACCTGTGATAAACAGCATGGGGAGCAGCCTCACTACCCTGCAGCCTGTCCAGTTCTCCCAGCAACTGCACCCCTCCTACCAGCAGCCCCTCATGCAGCAAGTCCAGAGCCACATCAACCAGAGCCCCTTCATGGCTACCATGGCCCAGATACAGAACCCTCACGGTAAGAGCACGAACTCGTTTGCTCAAGCAAACAAAAATAAAGCCTCTGTTCTAGGGCATTTGCTGGGAATTGGGCTTGCAGCTATTGTTGCTCTAATTATGAAATTATTTTTCTATTGCATTCATCTCCCTGTCCCTCCACTCCCAGCCTTTCAGAGACAGACAGCAGGTCCCCTCGCACGAGGAGAACAGCTCAGCCAAACCAGCCTCATGCAAAGCTCCAGCATCCACATGACCTTGTTTTCTTTCCTGCACAGCTCTCTACGGCCCCAAGTCTGAAGTGGCCCAGTACACACACACAGGCCTCTTACCACAAACCATGGTGATAACAGACACAGCCAACCTCAGCGCCCTGACCAACCTGACACCAACTAAACAGGTAACAGCACATGCCTTTGTTCCCCACCTTAGAACTGCTCCAGTTTGCAGGCAGCTTCTTGCTTGTCAAAGAGGTTTTGGGTGTGTGGTGTCTGTGTCATCCCAGCAGGACCATCTTTTTTATCTCCTCACTGGTGCCAGCTGCAGTACTGGAGGCACTAGAGAAAGCTCCTCACTGCATCATCAAGGAGGATTTAATTGTCCTTAGAAACAGCACCTGCTCAACTCTTCTCTCACACCTGTTAGAAGGGATGAAGAAGCCAGGCACTGTTAACTCTCTTTTCTCTAGGCATTCACCCCTGACTCAGAGACTCACACCGAGTCTGGGATGCACACACCAGTGTCACAGGCACCAACAATCCACCTACAGAACCAGGACACCACCATCCAGCACCTTCAGCCAGGCCCACGCCTCTCCTCGAGCCCTGCGGGTAAGAGCAGCAGCCACTACTGTCTCAAACCACATATTGCCCAGTTTCTCTTCCCAACTCTGCAAAATCCAGTTAGGAAATGGTAACTGGGGCTCACAATTCCCTAAGAGGGCTGTGTCCTGAAGGGGTCCAAAAGCTAGTACAAGGAAAAAATCCAGAGTACTTTCTGTGTAAGGCCAGACTGTGGGAATGGGCTCCTTCAGAAACTAGAGAGGAAAATAACCTTAAAAATACTGGCAAAATCAGTGTCGATGAGTATCCAGTCCTGTGGGCAGTTTTCAGGGCTGAAAAGTCCAAGGGTCCCTCATGAAGAGACTCCAGCTGGATCTTCCCAGTTCTAAGAGAACTAGGAGATCAGCTAGAATCCTCAAAACTGAACTCTCTGCTGCCCTCAGTGTTTTCAGGACCTATGTAAAAGCACACAAAACAGACAGACAAAAGCAGTTAAGCCCCTGTGCCAGGGGAGTGCAGCCATGGTGGAAATGTGAGGGTGTACACACAGGGTAAGGGGCCTGCAGTGGGAATCTGTACTGACCTTGTGCCCGTGCCTTTGGCAGTGTCCTCCAGCAGCCTGGTGCTGTACCAGAGCTCCGACCCCACCAACAGCCACAGCCAGCTGCTGCCATCCACCCACAACGTCATCGAGACCTTCATCTCCACACAGATGGCCTCCTCCACCCAGTGATCACCACAGCTGCCCCCAGGGTGACTCAGGTGCAACTCCAACCGTGTTTGCCATCACTGTCACCTCTGTCACCACGGGAAGGAGGGGCTGCTGTGCTGAGCCAGCCCCCACTGCCTCACACAGATCCCTGCTCAGCTGCCTCCAGGAGAGAAAATGTCTCAGGCTCCAGACAGAAGCCATGGGAAGATGATGCTGGCACTGCTAAAATCCACTGCCCCTCCCCAGAAACAGCAAACCCAAACCCCACAGGCCACCACAGAATGACCAGTCATCCTTTTGTGGCTGCCCAAGAGGAAATCCCACCAAGCCAGGGACCTGACTGAAATATGGCAGCAGTGCCAGGGCCTGGATGGGGCTTTCATTCAGCTCAGCTTTCATCAAGCTGGGCCTGTACAAACCTGCCAACACCAGACTACGCCATGAAGAGCAAAGATGAGCTGCCAAAGAAGGGACACCATCTTTAAAACACTCTCCTCCTTTGCTGAAGGAGCACCAATAATAACAATAACAGCACCTTGGAGGCAAGAGAGAGAACTTGGTTCCTGACTTTACAAAGAAAATCACCAAGAAACACATTTGGGAATGGCTTGGCACAAACCTGTCAGCGTGGGATCACTGATTACAAGCTACAAATCCTTAATTAACAACCAAAGTACCAAACATTCTCAGTTACAAATGACCTGCTCTAAAATCATGCTATCCCAGTGGAAATGGCTTGGTTATTTTTTATATAGCTCTGCTTTGTTTTAAATGCAGAAATTAAAGTTTAACAGCAGCAAGGAGATTCCAGTTCTCTGCATTAACCCTGTGGATTCTTATCTCATGTGACTTGCTGAATGATTTGGAGGATGGCATTCCCCACTGGTCCCTGACACTGCACAACACCTGGGAGGTTCCCAAGCTCCACAGAGAGTAGAGGTTCCTTCAGCTTTCTCTATAAACATGTCAGCTTGGATTCATTTTACAGAACGTGGCTCATTCTTGGCTTCCCTGGAGGCTCGATTCTGTAGCTCTTGATATGCAAATAATCACCCCGGGGTCCAAGAGTCCTGCCTGCACTAAGTGTAGGTTTTTAGTCCCAAGGATCCACTCACATAATTCCTCTTCTAATTATTCCTCTCTATTTACTCTCAACATTCACATTACTGATATGTCATTAACTGGGGCTTTCTTCACGTCTGGCTAACAGGTTTTTGTGACTGAAACTGAGCTACTCTTTCTACTGTGAAATGGATAAAAAACCTTGAGACTAGAGCATGCTCAAGACTCTTAAAAGGTTAAGACACAAGAGAAAATTAAAAAAGGAAAAGCCCAACAATGAACTTTTCAGTTATATCTGGAAATTACAAAATTGCAGATGTCCATTACAGGTTTCATTGATAGGAGCTTCCTCTAGACACCACCAACCATTTCAGGCACTAGATTCTCCGAGGAGTTTTATCCTAGAATTGTTTCCTAATTTCCCATGTGCATCAGTTGCAAATATATACATAACTTCCAACTAGCACAAAAATAATCTTAAATCAAATCAAAAGGTAATGTTTAGGCCACTATGCATTTGAAAGCCCAGGTCCAAACCTCAGTGCACTGCACTTTTAACTGCCCATAAGACAAGTAACTTGTGCTGGCACATTCGGTTAGATTACAAACCAATTTTCTACTTGGCTTTTCCATTTTTGGATGCCAACTGTGTTTTCTTGACTGAAAACCAGCAAGGATCTTACAGCAGGTTTCCACGCTCAAAGAGCAACAGTTCACTCTTTTGGTTTTTCTAATCTGGCTTTCTGGTCTCCTGATTAGGGCAAATAAGTTGGATCTACTGAAACCCAACAATCTTAAAAGAGAAGAAGAATATTTATTAGTAACAGGTAATTTCCTGAAAGACTGGAACTGAAGCATAAACAGACTAAGAGTCATACCAAAAACCACCAAACCTCACAGTATTTCAGAGACAAAAGTCATAATCAACCCAACTGAAACACGGTAATTTTTAAATTAGGCTTAAGTCCTTCCTGTAGCAATTTCATAGCAACTAAAGAGCCACCCTCAGCCATCTCTCTCTCTGCTGGGGAGAATCCAAATACAGCAAGAAAGCCACTGTTGTACAAAACCTACCAAATTAAATAAGCCCAACAGCGTAACAGAATTTAATAACAACAGATGCCGTAAAAAACTATACATGAAAAAAAATGTCATTGGACACAACTGAACAGCAGGACCCATTTATACCAACCCTGAAATCAGCTCACTGCACACTGTTTATGTGCTGGGGCCCTGGAGAGCTGCAGACTGCAGAGGGATTAGTAACACTGCAGGTTTCAACAACAGATTGTTATGATGATCACAGGAGAAAAATAAGGGGGCCTTGGTATCTGAAAGGGTGTTTTTGGTAAATGAGTCTCCCACGGGCTGGAGTTATTCTTAGTAGGCGCCTACAAGAGGCAAAGAGAAAAGGGAGTTGATCACCTGTTGCCATGTAAACCAAATTCAATTCATCATGTACTTTCTCCAGGACACCAGATTTGGTGTCATGATGTGAAGAAGAGCAGGAGGGATGCAGCTGTGATTACACCCCTCTGTCACACAAGTCTGGCACAGGATTTCGTCCTTTTAGGCTTGGCCTGCACGAGCAGCAGCACAGACAACTGCCGTGTGAGGAGAACAATGTTCCCTTCCTCAGGGGTGCCAACAGCACAGGAAGGCACTTAATTAGTCTCTCAGGCCACTGAGCTTTTAGAACAGAAGCTCTGCCAATTAATTTTCCCTCCTCTGCAGCAACTCTTGTTGTTAAGTTTTCTTTCATTTCCTTCATCCATCACAACCGCCTGCTGTTTGCAGAGTAAAACCATCATTCTAATTTTTTCTTCTTCTTTTTCTTCTTCACAGCTCCTGGCAGAACTGAGTTGTCTCCATGATTGCTGTTCTGTCTCTCCTGCTGTCCATTTGCAGACACCAACCGAGGCAAATCTTTGCAGATCTGGTCACACTCTACTGGGTCTATTCTTTTCTCTTGAATATTTTTCTCTCCCTTAATTTTCTTCTTCTTCTTCTTCTTTTTTTTCTGGTTGTGCTCTACACAGCCCTGACTCTGATCCTGGCTGGAATCCTGGGATAGTGCAGGAAAAGCACTTTGCTTCAGAATATCTGCAGCTGACACAGCAGCCTCCTGGAACCTTTGCCACTCCTGGTCACTGTCCGTGTCACTGGGAAGGGAACAAGAGGGAAGGAGGCTGTGTTACACTTTTGCCTTCAATTCACCCAAAACTCAGCCAGCAGAGTAATCTGAGATGAGAACACGTGATAAACACCCAGTGGCTCTGGGACTCCCACACCTACAGTTTGCATTTAACCAGATGGAAGGCCAGGATGCTCTTTACACACACAAGAAGGGGAAAGAAAATCTCCCACAAACATTTCTAGTTCCCCCAGCACTAAAATAAGAAACAAAATTCTGGTCTAGTCCAGTGTCAGAGTCATGAATACACACTCCTCCAGCTTTTCAGCTTCCTGTTCCCTCGTGGGATTTCCAGCTGCCTCTGAAATGTGGGATGCAACAGTCCTTGAAGAGCAAAGCAGCTGCCAACACCTCACCTGGAGCTCACTGGGCGCCTCCTCCTTGCTGCAGGGCAAGGCTCTGGTTTCCCACAGTCTCCAGGGACAGAGGAAGAGAAGAGGCGAAAACCTGAAGTATGGGAAGGGGAATTTTAGGCATGATATAAAACAGAGGTGAAAGCAATCAACAGCCATCTCCCTGGAAGCCTCACTACTGTTACTGTATTGCTACAGAGCTTGACAGCAATTACTTGGGACTGTGTGGGAGGACTTGGGGCACAAAGGTCACAGCTGCAAAGCAACAGCCCTCACAGGCACTAAGAAAAATCTTTTATTGCAAATGTTTATTAGTTGGGTGTACAACTAATTAGTTGGTGATGGACAAGATCCATCCCACTTGTCATCACTTAACCAACACAGTCACAATGGCTGAGACTGGAACTCACCATCATCTGCAGAGTCAGACTGTGGCACAGAGGTCTGAGAAGGTCCTGATGAGTCCTTCAAGACAGTTACAAAACTACACAGAAAACTCCAGTCAGAACTTAGGTTTGTGCAAACTCAGCTCAAGTTGGATATTTCTGGGAAACAAGACTAGAGGGAGATGTTACACTTTTTTGTTAGTGAGGTTGCCTCAGGTCCCTGCTTTCAGGGCAGACCAGGCCTTCTCCTCTCAGCAACACATGCCACAGGAATGATTTAAAAGCAGCCTTTCTAAAGCCAGCTCTAAACACCGGGAATTCTAGTTCTCCAGGGCCATATTTACACACTGAACAGCCCAGTCAGAGGCACACTGCCAACACAACCCTGAATTGGGCACTGCTTTAGACTGTAAGAACAAATGGAAGATTCCCATGCCACCCTTTAAATGACCAAAGTGCTAAGGCACCCAAATTCGACTTTTTTCCCTCTCCACAGCACATTCACCACAGAGGCAAATGGTCACAGGCAGTGCTGCACAGGATCTTTACCAGAGGGGCACAGCACATCAGCAAGGTTAGATCAGGGAACATTGGAAGCTTGCACTAAATACAGGAATGAAGGAGACAAGATGACGTTGAATTTCCTGGGTTCAGCACACAAAAAGCATCAGTGTAGCTGATCCATAGAACAAACCTTTTCAGCCTTGCCTGCCCATACCTGTCCAGCATTGCTCCCAGTTTCTTGGCCACGTGTGCTCTGAACTCTGCGGTTGTGTGGAGCTCGTTGTCACCCTCCTGGCAGCCGTTCACCTCCCGCCCGTTTAGAACAAGAACAAGGATTATTCTCTTTCAAGGCCAGAAACACCTGGTGCCCTCACCCAAACAGGAGACAAGAGACTGTAATACATGTAATTGCACTAATTCCTTCATGGGACACTTACAGAGTTGGGCAGTTTCTGACAGTGGAACTAAGGCTGTAAATGACAGCAGCAGTAAGTTTTCAACTTCTATATTTCCCTGCTGGTAGAGGGATGACAAATGTACTTATAAAAAAACTTACTATCTTTTTCAGATTTAACCATAATTTCAGATTATGGTTGGGCTAATTCCCAAAACAGAGCAGGCCCTTCCAGTGAGAATTATCACAAGGTATTAACTGTAAACAGCCCAAATACAACATACATTAATTTTTTCTTCAGTGAAACATGAAAGTCTGAAAACAGGAGAAAAAATACCTCAGACTTGGCTGATCTTTGGGCTGTAACCCATCCTTCCTAAAGCCACCTGAAAAGGAAGAAGCAAAAACACGTTTAAAAGACCTGCTCCAGGACCTCTTTAACGACCTCTTTAACCCCCTTCGGCCACATGTTATAGCATAAAGAATCGTGCCCGAAAGGCAACTCTCGCCCACCTTTGGGGGGGGGGAAACAGTTATGAGGGTAAAGGGAAACTTGGCTCCGGCCAGTCCTGCCAGGAAGGGGCTCCAGGCCGGGCATGACCTGGGCAGGGCCCCGCCCGGCTCCCACACCGGCACCGCGGCACAGAGGAGCCCCCGGGGCAGGAGGCGCTGCGGAGGGACCCGGAGAGGGAGAGGGAAAAAGGAGAGAGGAGAAAGGGCAGAGCAGAACACTCGGAGAGCAGAGCGCGGCTGTTCTCGGCCCCTCACCGCCACGTGGCTCCGCCCGTGGTGCAGCCGCCGCCGCTTGCGCCGCACAGTCCCAGGCGGCCTCCCGGAACCGCGCCGCGGCCTCGCCGCCGCCGTCCGAGTCCGAGCTGCTGCCGGTGTCGGTGTCCGGGCCCGAGACGCCTCTGGGCGCCGCCATGTTGCAGGCGCGCGGCACGCCGGGAGCTGCAGCCCAACAGCGGGGCATGCCGGGAGCTGTAGTCCAACAGCGGGGCATGCCGGGAGCTGCAGCCCAACAGCGGGGCATGCCGGGAGCTGCAGTCCGCCCGCGTCTGCCGAGACCCTCCCACCCGAGACCCCCGAGGGGCAGCGGGGGCACCCCCACGGACAGACCCGGGCCGGGTTTGTGCCGCGGGGAGCAGCGGTGCCCGCGCGTGGGAAATTGCTGGGGGTGACGGCCGGTTTCCATGTCCATCCCTGGCTGAGCAGCCTCCCCTCCCACGAGCCCCACAGGAAAATATCTCGGTGTTCCTCAGCATCAACAGCTCACACGGAGCAGGAGTGTTAAACACACCAACCACACCAGAAAACCCTTAGTTAAATAGCAGTATCGCTTTAGTATTTGTGGAGAAAGAGAGAATACCTGGCACTAAAGGATGTGGAAGGAGTCAGTGACTGTAATAAGATCCTCAGCACTCTACCACTGTTACCAGACCATTACTTATTCCCATTATAACACCGAAATCAACCATTTTTCGCTTTTCATATGTAATTGTCTTAACATACACAGTGACTAGTCCGAGCTGATCTGAATTTCATAAGCTCATCCCTGTTTTAATCAGCATCAGGAGGATATGGCCCCTATCTTTGGGGTCTCCTTAAATTCTTCTTAATCAGCTACTACACTGAGATGCCAAATTTTTGTTTGAATACAGAAGCTGTACCAAATCCTGCTGCTTTCCTGACTGGTTGAAAATGAAGAGTGCCTTGTTAGAGAGATTTTCACAGACAGTAAATACACTGCTCCTGAGGGTGGAACTGCCTTGTGTGCTCCCCATGCCACCACCACTGCCATGTTCACACACGACATCTTCACCTCAACTAGAAATTTTCCAGTGTGATACATCAACACATTTGGCAACTCCAGGTGGTCTTCTGGGAGACCCCTTTTCCATGGGTTTTGCCAGGGCTCTGTGCTGCTGAGAGCAGCAGAAAGGCTCAGTAGAGCTGTGTTTTTACACTGCTGGACACTCCTGGCTTGTACGTTCCACCCTTCACAGTAGGGATGTGCAGTCTCAGCCCAGGTGTGAGACAGGCCTCTGACAATATCCTTGGGCTCTTTCCAATAGTCTCCCTTGGCACTAACCCCCCTTAATTTAACTATTCCTTCATAAGGCTCATCTTCAGCTGGTTTAAGATTAACCCATTCTCCACTGTGTAAAACAAGCAGTTTTGGGCTGTTTTGTACCTTGGAGTCCTCAGGATTGGTGAGGTGCCCTCAGAGCTGGGACAGAGCCTTCAGAGGTGCCTTCTCAGGCACCTCTCAGTTCTGACCTGTTCCTTCAGACCCCAGGTCACCTCCTCTCCCTGTTTTTGGTCCCTCTGACCCCGGGCTTTCTCACAGCCGTACAGATACCTTTATCAAGCTCTAAATACCTTTATCAGGCTCTCTGTTCCCATCTTGAAGATGCTCCCGTGCTCCAATCCTAATGCTCTGCTCACATTTGTTTGTTCACATCTGAACAATTTGTTTCCCTCAAAGCTCCTTCCTTTTCCTTCCTTCCCTCCCTCCGCATTCAGTAAGAACTTTGTGCTCTCCCCAGAGGCCGCCGTTTGGACACCTCCCCCGGCAGCCAAACCGGGGCAGCCGCAGCGCTCGGGTGCCCGGGGGCGCGGGCGGGGGCTCGGAACGGGCCGAGCAGCCCCGGCCGTTCTGCCGGAGCGCAGGTAACGCCCGCGTGCGGGTCTGGGGGGGCCGCACAGGAGGGGCCGCCGGGGCAGCGCCTCCGGGCCCGGGAGAGCCGCGGGCGGTGCCGGGCGGGCGGAACGGCCCCGGCCCCGGCCCCGGTCCCTTCCGCCGGCCGCGCTTCCGGGCCGTCAGGTGACGGGCGCGGGCGGAGCGGCTGCTCGAGCGGGGCTGCGGGGCCCGCACCGCCGGTGAGCAGGGCCGGGCCGGGCCGGGGGGCGGTGGGGGGAGCCGGGGCCGCCGCGAGGCTCCGAACGAGCGGGGCGGGGGCGCGGCGGGACCCCCGTGATCGCCCGGTGGCTCCGGTGCCCCGGCAGGCCCGGCCTGTGTCCGGCCCCGGCCCGGGCCCGGCGCTGCCGGCCGGAGTTTGCCCCGAAACCCGGGGCTGGGGCCCGCAGGGGCCCCGTGTTCGCGCTGCGGCCGGGCCGGACCCGCTGTCGCGACAGATGGGTTCGGCTCTGGGTATGTAGAGGGGTCTGGCCCTGGCAACGTCGCGGGCATCAGTTTCTGGTACATGGCATTACTAACATTTCGAGAATTACTTATATGTTAAGAATCGCCTATTGCTTCTCAAACCACGTCATTGCTGTCGTATTTGGTGTTATTTTCACGTTTTCTGCTAACCCGGTCAGCCCGGCACGTCCCTGTCACGGCGCTGCAGCCCAGCTCGGGCAGCATTACCCGAGTGCTTATAGCAGTGCTCTTTGTTTGGTTTGTTTTTTTTCTTTTTCCCTTTGGACTTTGTGAGGTAAGAGGATAATATCTTTGTCAAAAGGTTTTTCTTAGGGTCTATATTAAACCTTTATGGAATGGATAAAAAAAGTAATTACTTTAATCGCTTGAGGTTTTTCACTGTTTGCGTTCGTGAGGTGCCTCGAATCCTTGGGGTTCCCAAAACAGCCCCTCAGCTGGGCCCTCTCCCCGGGAACAGGGGACGTAACACAGAAGTACGTTGCAGAATCCCAATTAAAGAAACGAGGCCAAGCAAGGGCACGTTGGGCTGGAAGGCAAATGGCTGGTTTTGCAAGAGCAAGTGATCACATGAGTTTTGAGACCACTTCGTGCTAATACTGAAAAGCTGGTGCCCGGTGCTGTGCAGGTTGCAGGAAGTGAAAAGATGAACTTGGGAAATGTTCCCAAGGAGTTAAAATGTAACAGGTTTGGGAGACAGAAAAGAGTAAAAAGGTATCGAGAGATAAATGGATATTTAATGATTAACAGAAGGACAGTAGTGTTTGCCAAGACTATCTAAAAGTGACTGTCAAGAAGTCAGTGTACTTTCTTCTAGGCCCTGTCAGCAATTATCAGCTGAGGTTACCTGCTGTTGTACTTGAAGCCCAGGCAATTGTAATAGGTTAGGTATTAGATTTTTGTTTGACTTTTGAGTGGGTGTATTTATACTACTCTGAGTGTTAGTTTTTGGTTGAGATAGAATTTCTGATGTTAATATTCCTTTTCTAAAATTTGTCACACGTGTCAGAAAATGTCACTGTAGTGACAAGAAAAATAATCCAACAAGTTTTCTTTTTGATTTAAACTGCAAAAGGTTCAGGAACTAAATCCGAGCTTGTTTCGCAAACAAACTAGCTTTGGATTATTTCAATTTCAGTAATCCTAGATAAAGTAAGATTTTTTTTTTTTTCTGCATGCTTTAACTTGTAGTGGAAACTCTGCCAGTCTGGCTTGAAGCGTTTTTCCTATGTTTTTAGGGTTGGGTCAGTGCACCTTGGCAAATGCAGTCATTCTCATTTGCTGGGTTCAGAAACGTGACCTGTGACAGCAGCCATTCAGCTCCTGCAGTAAAAGGTCTTTCTTGCTGCCAGTTGGTGAGATCTGTACCCAGTGCTTACACAATACATTGAAAATACTAAAACAGCCCCTCCCTTGCACTTACCCCCATCGTGGAGCTCCCGGCTGTCCCAGTGTCCCGTGTGCCTCCCGGAGGACCAGTTCCACCGTCTCATGTATCTTCACCTCCATGTCTTCAGCTCCACCAGACTTTTTTATTTAGGAAGCTGACTTGAAGTAGAGTTCCTTGTTTCTTAACTGTTCATCTGCTTGATTCTCGGGTGTAGTAAATGTCAGAACGGTCTGTTGGGATATCATAGGGATCATGATTTAAAGGAAATAAACAGCTAATATAGGTGGCTTTTAAGTAACAAAGATGCTGTTTTCCTGTCAATACCTAAAGAGCAAAAAAGTAAGGAGAAAAGACAAGATCTTTAAATGCTCTCTGTTAGATATCAGCTGATTTTTATATCCTTTCACTTGTTTGCTACTTATCATGCTTCTGGGCTTGATTTGGAGACCAGAGTTTGGCAAACCTCCACTGGCCACTCTAAATTCTGTTTACTTAACCCCAAAAGTCATCTTCTATACCAGTGTACTCACAGTCTTCCTTCTGAACTCTAAATCAAAATGAAAATGGGGTTGGTTTGGCCTGTTGTCTTGATTGTTGGGTTTTTTAGTGTGTGGTTTGCTTATGGTTTGTTGGTTTGGGGTTTTTTTCCCTAAAGAGTTTTGTCTCAGAGTTGAGGTAGTTCAAGTGACAGTTCAACAATTTTGAGCTCGTTCTACACTCAGAGCAGGTGAATTTGCAGTTGAACATTGACTTCAGGGTCCACAGGGCACACTTACAAGTGACACAATATATGATTAACAAATGGAAATGAGCCACTGGATACTGTTTCATGTTTGCTTCTTTGCACACGTGCAGCCGGACTGGCAGATGAACAGACCCAGCAGCACTTGTTACAGACCTGGGTGTGTTAAATGATATCCCAGGGACAAGAGCAAATGTGTGAGAAGGCTTTTCAGGATGAGACTGATTATTTTTACTGTTGTGTTTTGATATATTTTTTATATTTTAAATTGGTTATATCCTAATAAGTCATTGGGCCCAATCAGCCAGTGGACAAATAATTAGGAGGGGATCCCCAGTACAGACTAAGGAATGACCCTCTTCTGGGACAGGAGATCCAGTACCTCTTGTGTTGTATCATTTTCATCTTTCTTCTTCTTCTTAACCATTTTATTTCATTTCATTTCATACTGATAGTTTAGTAACTTAATGATTTATTAATTTTTCATAGTTACTGAAAGCTAAGGGTTTTTTTAGTAGGTGCTGGTGAAGATACAGATTTTATCTTTTTGATAAGTTTCCAGATTTGTGCTGTTAAATTTATGGAATTTAATTTGTAGAAAATTACTTTTTTTTCCACATGGTTTCAAGGAACACAGAAATTAATTTATTTGTCTCTTTTACATCCTTTCCTTGTGTTATATGTCAAGACATAAGACACATAAGACCCAGACATTTCTTGTGCCCATTCCATAAAGTAATGCTGTGTTTTTTACAGTGTGTTGAACTCTTTAGTTTTAATGAGGTTTTCTACATTTTGATATTTATATATATATATGGGTCCAGGTTGGTGAGTTTTCACATAAACTACTGAGTAAGACAGGCTGAAGATTCTGGTAGTAAGGATGTGTGAAAAATCCAAGTGTCTTTAGCATATAGTTTATGGGCTGGCAGCATTTCCATCTGCCTTGAACCGACAGGAATTTGGATTCTGTGCAATGCACTGAGTGTAAATGAAGTCATGGTGTGAAATGCTGAGAGTCAGCACTGCTGAAAGCAGCGTATGTTGAAGTGCAGCATCTGTGAATACAAAGCTGCCCTTCTGGGACACTGTGCAAAATGATGTAACTGAGTGAAAAAGCTCTGCAGAAATACATTCCACCTGCTGGAACTGAGTGTCTCTGCTGCAATACTTCACCAGGCTTGAGTGTGAGGCTTCCTTGACCGTGCTGTGGGACTGTATGGTATGAAAAAAGCTGCTGGCAGCAACAGCCAGAGATCCTGAGGTTTTCTTTTGCTGCCCTGCACCTGTTCTGCAGCTCTGCTACAAAGAGGTGACACCAAGGAAAGCCTTTAATGCCCGTGGGGTGAGTTTGCAAAAAAATTCCTCTGAAAAATTCAAGTTGCCCTTTGAAAGTGCTTCACTGTTTGTACACTTGCAAAAAGGCCAGATAATCACCTGTTTTTTCTCATAACCTTAACTAAGTATTCCTGTTCCTGCAGCAGCAACATGTCAGAGTTTCATGGAAAGCACAGTGGAATATTTTAAACATTTTTGTTTTAGTGAATTAATATATCTAACTGCTGAAACTCTCTTAGTTCTTAGATTAAAAATATTACACTGTTAAGAGTGTTTCTGGAAATGTAAATGCCTTGTGCTGAGTCTCAAAGATTTAGGTACTGTGGAATTTACATATCAAGGATGAGACTGTGGAGGTTGTTGCTACTGAAATAAAATAAATGGTGTTCTCTGCTAAATATGATGATGTTAATGAGTAGTGAGTAAAATTAAAGAGCATTAAGGTACCATTTTTAGTACTTCTGCATTACTACTGCATTAGAAATGCTTGATAGTTTGAAAGTACTAGAAATGTTTGATAGTTGTATCAACACATTGCTGTGATAGCAATATACGGCTCAGGAGACAAATCAAGTTCTAAGCTGCCTTTGCTTATCATTATTATCATTAATATTCCAAAGTAATGAACACTGAACTCTGCATTGTCAGTCTGTCCAAACTGAGAATGGCTTCATGATTAAATCCCATTTCAGGCTGCACTTGCAGTTCTAACTTGTCTTGAATTTTGGAAGAGCGTGTGTGACTAGGTGAGCTCATTCCTCTTCCAGCAAATGGCATTTCTGAGAAAATACAGGGGGTTTGTTTTGGCTGTGGATCTCAGTTGCTTATCAGTAACAGTAAAATACAGGTCACACACCAGCCAGGTCATACTACAGGACTGTAAAGTAGCTTAGTTTCTAAAAAAAGATCCCTCTTGGCTATGTTAGATTAAAACCATCAACAACAGGATTCAAGAGCTTCTTAGATAAATCACTACCAGTTTGGAACAGGACCAGAATGCAATGTTATAATGCCACGAAGTTGGGTTTGTTTGTTTTTTTTCCCCTTTCTCACTGCTAGGATTCCAACAGGAAAATTTTCTTGACCTTGTGTCTGGGTAGTTCTTGAGGATGGCAAGCAAAGGACCCACAGCTTCTGCATCAACCAAGAGCTCCAGCACTGGAGGGACCAGTGGCAGCAGCAGTAACGGTCCCGGGGACAACACTAATCAGGACAACACTTTTGAATGTAACATCTGCTTGGACACTGCCAAGGATGCAGTGATCAGCTTGTGTGGGCACCTCTTCTGGTAAGTGCTCCCACCCCCACAGCTCAGCCCCTAGATCAGCACCATCCAGCTGATCCCATAGAATCCTGTGCTTTTTATAATTTCAGATGCCCAATGTCCTGTATAAAATGAGTAAGGACCATGGGTTTGGTTTAGGAGAAGCTTCTCGGCTGTTGTTCTTTGCTCACGGTCCAGGAGGGGGTTTCTTGCATCTTAAACTTCTGTACTTCTGGCCATTCCTGTAAGAGTTGGACTCGATGAGCCTTGTGGGTCCCTTCCAACTCAGAATATTGTGATTATTCTGTAAAAGCAAACAAGCAGCCCCACACAGACAGTTCAGAGCTCATTGATACTGCTTGGTTTTGTGTGTTATTTTATTTGTGCTGTCTGGCCTAGCACAGATATCTTCTTTAGACCTTTCTAACCTGTGCAGACCTAAACCTGCCTTTGAATCCAGGTCATGGAGGCCAAACTGTAGTTTCTCCCACAGGCTTGGCTGTTTTTTCCTTTGAAACCATAAAAAGGAAAAAAAAATAGGCAATAAGCTTTTCCATGTGGGGTATTTCTCTTTTTCCATGGTATTGCAGTTGTAATAGGAACTTTTCAGTTCTTTGATCTGACATGGAAATAATGTACAGCACAGATATAATACACGTGCAGCATTTCTAATTTGGGTAACTTGGTTTGAATATACTCTTTCTTGAATGTTAGGAAGTTGTTAGGGATTGACATGGCCAAATGTGGGGGTTTGGGGGGTTATTTTACACAGTAGGCTAAATCTTTAATAAAAAGAGGCCTAAAAGAACATTTCTTTTCTGTGTAAATGTACGTAACATCTGAAAATCCAGATTTTTCATTTGAGGAGATGGAAAATCACTGGCTAATGGCTTGTTAAGATAAAATTAGATTGAATTATTGCACAAAGGGATCTGGAAGAATGGAACCTTAAAAATAGCATGTGTCTTGTCTGAATAGGGTTGTCAAGACCATTTTGAGAGCAGATGGCTGTTTGCAGTTTTGTCTTGTAGCCTTGTTTTCTTTGACCTTTTTTTAATTTGCCATATTAATTTAATCTGTATAATGGGAATTTTTCTGCCCTGAGCAACTGGGTCTGACTCAATAGCTGACCCTGCTCTGAGCATCAGGTTAGACTACAGGCTACCTGAGGTACTGTCCAGCCTGAGTTATTCCATGATTCTGTGAATGTGGCTGATGTTTCAGCTAAATCTTTTAAGATCCTGAAGTCTCATTACTGACATCTTGCTCATTTGCACCTTAGCTCAGAGATATCTTTTCATGGTGTCAGAATAGCCAGTTTGCACAGTGAACCCCAGGACTGATGCAGCCTCTGTGTGGGCATTTGGTGTGGAAGAGGACGAGGAATCGAAGGGGATATGCACAGAACCACCTTTGCAACTTAGATTGTGTAACCTGAAAGAACCAGTGGAGATCAGTCTTGGGCTGTACTTTCAGAAATTACTTTAATGGGAGGTTACAGAACTGGCCCAGCTGGATTCCAGGGTTCTGCTGTGGCCAAGCCGTGCTGTCCGTGTACATTTGTCGGATCGAGTTGTCAGTAACTAATTCTATTTTCCCCCTTTTTCTGCTCTGCGAACAAATTGTCCTGGGAATGCTCACAGTTGGCCTTGTTTACATCAGGTAAGACAGGTTTCCTTTTACTTTGTCTTTCATCAGCTCCTGTTGCTCAATAAAGCCCTTGGTTCTCTGGAGTATCCCCCTCTTTTTAAATGTGCTTTTCTCTCCAGGGCAATCACAACCTGCTAATGCAACTGCATGTGCACCACCTTGCAAACTGCTCTTTCAGCATGAAAACCTAATTCTGTTCCACCTGAGTATTTCCAGTTTTGGTAGAATTACTGTAGGGGGTTCCTTTGCAGGTTTAAGTGCTGGGTGTACTTCTCTCTGCATTTGTAATGTTTTACATTGTGGTACCTTATGGAAAAGCTGGGTGAAAGGAGGGTGTCTGCACTTAGCCCTGGGCCTGTGCAGGACTCTTGGCACTGTTTATTTCTTCATATTTTACTCCAGGGCAGGTCTGAATGTGTGCACATCAGCAAGTGGATCATACCAGAACAACAGCCAAAGTGCCAGCTCCATTTTGGAGAGCACTTGGTACTTATTAAAATGGTTTGCTCTGGGGCTTTCTGAGGAATTGCTAAAGTCTCTCTGCCTGGCTGCAAATGAGGTTTGGATATTGTTGTTTCATGGTCTTTTACTAGTTTCCTTATCATGTCCTTTCTTTTAGTGGCTAGAGACCAGGCCAAACAGGCAAGTGTGTCCTGTATGCAAAGCAGGAATCAGTCGAGATAAAGTTATTCCTCTGTATGGAAGAGGTAGCACTGGGCAGCAGGACCCCAGGTAAGAAACCTAAATACAACTATTTTCGTTTGAAAGCTAAAGATGAAACTTTAGTTAGCTGTCTTAAGATTAAACTGTCAAAGTGCTGGATTCATAATTCGTAATACTTTGTCAAAAGATAGATAGAACTGACATTTCTGCCAAATATTTCTGGCTTTTTCAGGGCCTGGGTTTACACACCTCATTTCATGTTCTGCTGGCAATTCATTTGAATTTTAACTGGGTGTTAATTATCAGTTACAAGTGGCAGGTTGCAATGATTGTTATCTGGCTGGATAAGCTCCTATAAAATGTTCGTGTCCTGAGTTTTTAGCCTTTGCAATGGGACTTCTGTTATTCAAAAGCACAGCAATAATTTGGGGATGTGCTGCTGAAGGTCCAGGAGCTGGGGGTTGGCTCTCTCACACACTGCTCCAGCTCTGCTGCAGCCTGGCCCTGTGGGACCGAGCTTTGTGGTTGCTCTGCCTTATTAGCCAGGCTATTGCAGACACTGCTGTCATGTGTCCTTGCACTTGAGCTAATTTCATAACTTCCTGCAGAGAGAAAACTCCACCACGACCCCAAGGACAGAGACCTGAACCAGAGAACAGAGGGGTAAGTGAAGAAACAAGCTCGGGCTGATGAGTTGTTTTTGTTGATGGTGGTATTTATTCCTCCTGGAGGACACAGTGTGTGCTTGAGATCCTGTGTGAGCTTACACATCTTGCTCATCCCCAGTTGGCTGGTCATGAATCATTCATAGCTGTGGTGTGGCAGAAAACTCCATTCCTACAGTACTCTTTAGCATCCCAAAGAACGGGCTAACTTGGATTGTGCTTTGTGAAAATGGCCCAGTGTGGTATCACTGGAAATGCTCTTCATGCTCAATTGTTTCCCATGTAAATACAAGGAACACTTTGCTTTGAAAATCCATTGTGGAAGTGTGTTTCCATCAAAATATACCTGTCATGGAAATACATAATTCATGTATGAACTGGGATTTCTGGCACTGAAACCTGTTTCTATAATTTCTGTGGGATGTTACTGTACCATGGCATTACAAGCAAAAGAAAGAAGGTATCTGTTGGATACATGTTCATGTGGAGAGGGATCTCTGGTGTTGTTGAGGAGATGACATGGAGTGCAGCTGGCACAGGCTGAGCAGACGTGGGAGAAGGCAGTAGGACAGTTCTTCAGCAGGACCTGATGAAACAATGGCACATTTCCATGTAACACAGCCTGGGGTCCTCAGAGAGGATTTATCTGCCTCATGCTGCAGGCAAACAACTCTGCTGGGTGTGATTAAGGCACATTTCTGTATTGAATATGTTGGGAGCTCAGCTGTTAAGGGAGTTGCTGCCTTATTAAATCAGCTCCTGCACCTTGTTTGAACCTTTGAGCTGGTGCTGCTGGAAGTCAGAGGAGTCTGGTACAAAGACCAGCAGTGATGCTGCCCTCCTGTTCCCTACAAGCCCTGTACCTGCACACAGAGAGCTTTGCTGTCCCTCATAGTTTATGGCAAAGTCCTTGAGAAGAGTCACAGTCAAAAGACCAACTCCTCAAATCAAGGCTCGGTCCAGAAATGTTTGGCTTTTATTATATGAGTGAAATCATCTTTGTCCTCCCACTGTTGGGAGGTGACAGACCAGAGGGTCTTTCAGAATTGGTATCACTGTTTCAGTTCTGAGATGAGAGGGCAGGTGGCTGGATTACAGAAGTGTGGGCTCTCAGCAGTTTTTAAACATGACACAACTTTCTAGATCCACACACAGCTGGTTCTCCAGTAGCACAGTGCTTCTCCACAGCAGGATTCATCTCCATTCACAAGACTTGTCTTTTGACTTGATGTGGTGTTTTAGTCTGGATCCCATGGGGTCAGTGTTGCATTGTAACTCTTCCTTTTTTCCTCCTTTCTTTATGTCTTGCATTCCTGCCCCAGGTGACTTTATCTGACACCTTAATTAGAGTCCCCCTGGTAAATTTTTTTTTTGTACTATTCCTTATAATGCTCTTTGCATCCCACTGGCAATTTATCACTTCACTGAGTGTTTGAATGACACACATGTATCAAGAAAATCAATGTAGATTATTTTTTTTAAATGCCTTTCTTATAGTTATGTGGCTAATAGCTATTAACACACAATACATTGTTTAGACATTCTAAATAGGATTGGTAATGTTGATTTTGATACATTGGCAAATATCTACTACTTTAAGCTGAGAAATGTTTCAGATACACTTTTGTGAACTTGTGGCTTTCAAGCAAAAACTGTGGTTCCTAGTTTTCATTTTCTCAAAGTTTTGGGTTTCTCTGCAAAGTTTGCTACTGTGTGAAACATTTTAAAACCAGGAGAACTAAGGAGATATTTACAATAGTGTGTCAGAGGGAAACTTGTCAGACAGCATGGCCTTCCTTCAGGTGGAGGAGAGCCAGAGGGAGGGAATGTCTGCACTTCTACACAATATTCTGAAATAGGCTTTAAATGATTGTTACCTTTTTTGTCTCCTGCTGCTTTGTTCTCTGCAGGGATTCCAGGGCTTTGGCTTTGGTGATGGTGGCTTCCAGATGTCCTTTGGAATTGGGGCGTTTCCCTTTGGTATATTTGCAACAGCCTTCAACATAAACGACGGGCGACCTCCTCCAGGTACCACAGATCCACCTCCGCCAAGGGTCCTGTCACAAACACGTGTTACAAACTCCCTTGGAACTCTGAAACAAATAACCTGCTAAAATGACAGAATGTTCTCAGCAATAACAAGTGCTGTGAATAGAAACACAACATGAGGGCAAACGGCCAGCACAGAACATGGTTTATGGCTGACACAGTTTGTACATGGGCTCGTAAAGAAGCAAGTTTGTCCCTTCCGTATCATTTAAAGGCCCTCCCGGGAGAACAGTGGCACTGGAGAGGGACAGTGGCACTGGAGACTTCTCCCTTTTAATTCAGATGTCTCCTCTGGTACTCAGCAGACTCCCTCTGAAAAATGAGACAAATTGGACTAGAGTTTCTAATAATAAAAAGGAGTCACTAGGGGTGTATGAAGGAGACCTAGATTTTGAAAACAGCAGGAAAGGACCATTTCCTGCAAGATGAGAAGGAAATATTTAAATGTGCTCTGTACCACGAAATAATGAATGCAAAGATTGTTCCTTTTTCAGAAATTTATCTCTGAGACAATCATCTGTATTCCACAAGAAGTAACTGGTTTTGATTAACAAAAACCAGTTGGGTTACTCCAAGTGGTGACCTTGCTCTCTAAAAATTAAGTAATCCCTAGAAAACCTCTTCCCCATCTGCACTGGAGACAATCTGAGTCTGTCTGTTTTGAACAAGAAAACTTACTGCCCAGGATTTTCTGGACTTCCTCTGTGAATGGTTGTGCCTGGCAAATCTTCCACCATGTCATATGGCACAGGAATTACGAGGAAGAAACTCATTCTTCATGTCACAGCTGTGTTGCCACAGTCCTGTGCTATCCTTGGGTCCAGTTACCTTCCCTATTAACCACAGTTAAGTGTCCCCTAAAAATCTGTGTGTGTGGTGACTGAGCCAGGAGTGTGTAAATATGTGCTGTTGTAACAGCCATAATTTAGCCAACTCCTTTATCTGTTTTTCCTTGGTGGATTCAGTCCAGCAGTTCCAGAAAGGCACAGCTTGAGTTTTAGAGCTCATGTGCTTTTCATTAGTTCTCTTGGCCAGGGCTGCACAGGCAGCTCTGACCCTTTTACCATTTCCTTGTTCAGAGGTTTCACCTTGGTGGGAAGGAACAGAGGCAGCTCAGGTAGAGGTAGTGAAGTTCCTTGGGAACAGTGAACTTGGCTCAGCACTGTCTACTGTGTTCAGAGTATGCATGATCCTGGAGAAGAGGAAGGAGCTGAACTGTTTTTTGTTTCTTTTTTTTCACTTCCTGTTTTCCAGCTGTTCCAGGGACTCCTCAATATGTGGATGAGCAGTTCCTTTCCCGCCTCTTCCTGTTTGTGGCACTGGTGATAATGTTCTGGCTGTTGATTGCATAAATCTTTTCCATTATTCTATATATTCATGACCAACAAGGCCACTGAAACAGTTACAAACTGCATCCCCATCCCACTTTAAACCTCTTGGTCTGGTTCCGTAGCTAACTATGGGCTTCAGGAATTGGTGGTACCACAGCACAATGAGGAATCTCGCATTTTGCACCAGAGTTGCAAATTAAACATTGGTTAAAAAGCATATTTCAGCTCAGATATCTTGTACAACAGGTTCCTGCCACAAACCACGGGCCTAGCGTTGAGCTGTGCTCCCAAGGGAGTGCTGCTCTGAAATCCTGTGCCAATCAGTGACACCAGGTCTGTGGGACAGACAGGGACCCCCAGGTAGACTGGGCAGGTCAGGAAACTTCTCCAGTGTGACCAGTGTCTCATGCTTTGCAACCACGATGGATCTGCCAGAGCTGCAGATGTTATTTAATGTCTCCATCAACATCCAGCCTTCTCCAGGAAATCACCTGCAGCACTGCTGACACTCTTTGGGCACAGCACGTGGTGCAAATGGAACCAGGTCCGGAGACTGGTTCCTTTTCCTGCTGTTATTTCCCGGCGTGATGGAAACCCCTTCCTGACGCGGTTCTGACGGCTGCTGGAAGAAGGGATACAAATTTATGCTGCAATTTTTTAAAGCCTGAACATGCTGGAGCCAGACACTGGAAGATTCTCTGGCTGTGGAGCCGGGTGAGGCTGGACACAGCTGCTGCCTCACCCAGCCCAGTTCCTCACTGACCAGCAGTGTTGTCTCCCCTGGCTCTGCACAGCCCCGGGGCTGCACTCGTGGATAATCCCCTCACCCCTCACAACCTCCTCACGGTAGCGACAGTTATCCCCTCCCAAGGCTTTGAGACTTTCTACGCAAGGTCATGTCCTCCAAATAAAATCCTATTACAGATCCGAGATCAGCTCGTTCGGGGAGAGGAACAAAAGGCATCTTTACGTGAGGTTTGAGGTTAAACCTGTCATACTGTAAAATTGCACAGGAGGAAAAATGAGATCCTGCCTTTGCCAGCACATGCACGGTAGGGAACACTTGGAAGACCTTCTGTCTGCAGGTGCACACAGCTTCTCCGAGCCACAGCAGAACGGCCACAGCACAAGAGTCTCTGCAGTATCTACCAAAGAGTTTAATTTGAAGTGCTGGAGGAGACCACAACCATTAATGTGCTGAGGGGATATTTCAGAAGGTGAGCACTCTGTAGCTGTTTTGGAATCCTGCTGGGTATTCAGCTTTAAAGAGTACTCCTGATGTATTTGTGTAGATTCCTTCACAACAGCAGATACAAGAGATTCCCTAGCAAGATGAACAGTTTTCATATTTCTCTGACTAGGCAATTCCATTTTTTTTTCTCTTATTGTTTTTAGATTGTTTCGATTCAGGTCGCTGATAGTCTCATTGATTTCCTGCAAGATGAATATTGTGACTTCTCTGGCAATAGACAGAAAACTGACAAAACAAATCAACAAATAGAAACTTTGTTTCAATAGCTTGGGGTTTTTCTAGTGTATATGGAAGAGGTTCCTGGGCAGGACACCTTAATTGTTGTAGAAGCTTATTTATGTGATTATAAACTGTTCACTTTTAGTGTCAAGACAGAGGATGACTGAAGTTTAACTTGCCTACCTCCAAAGCTCCATCTGGCAAGTAGAATGTTGCAAAGCTTCTGCAGTGTTTTGCCACATGTGGTCAAATTTATACCTGACTGGATGATAATCTGGCACAGTATATTGCTCAACTATTTATAGTTGAAGTGGTGCTTCAGCTTTTGTTGTGTGGCACTTTTGGGAAGCTGAACTTCTGCACAGGGTTCGTCTCAAGTGCATAACATGTAACTGGGGCCCTTTCCAGGAGAAAGGCTCTTTGTGTGGCTGTCCTGCAATGTCGCAGCTTCGGGCTCCTCTCCTGCTCCTCTCCTGCTCAGCCAGCACCACCTGCTGATGGGAAGGGAGGGCCCATGTGGTGGGAAGGGATGGATTCCTTCTCCTTTTTGAGTGGAGAAACTCGCTGCTGGGAGCAGAGGTCGCCCAGGGAGGAGCAGGGTATCCCTTGGAAGCCTTTTTCCCATAAAGAGGAGAGAGAACTGACTGCAATAGGTTCAAGAGGTATTGAAACATATTTAACTAGGACTTATGTTTTAAAATACGGAATTTTAATGCATTGGGGGGCCTTCCATCTATGGGTGAGAGATATAATGCATTTAGAGGAGGCTGCAGAAACATGACTGAGAGCTCTTATTTTCGGGCAATTCCAAGATTAAATCGTCTAAAAGTGTTAACGCTTGGTTCCCCCCTTTCCCCGGTGTGCTTTTGTATGTACCCCTGCCCCGCACCCGCCCGCACACGGCCCGGACGGCTCGGTTAGTGCGTTACCGTTCTTCCTTCTCCTCCTCACTAATTTTCACTGTTGTGAAAGTGATTTAGAATTAAAAAAAAAAAAATGGTTTTACATTGACCGGAGTGCGCCGCCGTTCCTTCGGGGGGCCGGGAGCGGCGGGGGCGCGCCTCCCTCAGGGGGCCGGAGGGGCGGGGCCCACCCAGCGCCGCGCCCGCCACGGCACGTGCGGGGCGGGGCCGGGGGGCAGCGCGTGCTGTCATTGGCCGCCAGCGCGGAAGGGGCGGGGCGACCGGGGCGGGGCAGCGCGGGGATTGGCGGGAGCGGCGGGCGGGCGGTGCCGATTGGCCCGCGGGGAGGAGGAGGGCGGGGCGCGGCGCTGCGGGGCCGCGGGAGGCGGGTCCAGGTGCGGCGGGACCCGCTGGCGACGGGCGGGAGCGGGCGGCGGGCGCGGGATGGAGGCGCTGCCAGGTGAGCTCGGGCCGGGCCGGGCCGGGCCGCGCCCCCGCGGGAGGGGCCGCCCTCCGCCACCACGGGCGCGGGGGCGCGGTCACGAGGCCGCGGCTCCCCCCCGGTCCGTTATGCGGGCGCCGGTGCGTCGTTTGTGCCGCGAGGAGGCACCTGCGGGACTCGGCTGGGCCGCTGCCTTCGGAGCCCGCGCCCTGGCCGGGTGTCAGCCCGTGTCCGGATAGCGGGCTGCAGCCGGCCCGTGGTTCCCTTCGCCGGTCCGCGGCTCCACGCGCGGCGCGGGGGGTTCCCGGAGGTCCCGGTGCAGCGAACCCCGCGGGGAAGCGATGGAGGTGCGGCCGCAGCCCGCACGGGGTCCTGCAGCGCGGGTGCCGCCGGCCCGGCTGCCCTCGGCCCCGTGTCCCGCTCGGGGTCCCGCGGTGCCCCCGGGTCTTGGCCGGTGCCCGCCGGGGCCGCTCCTCGCTGGCCGCCCCTCAAACATTCCTGCCGTCCTGGGGGACCCGGCAGGACCTGCTACATTGATTATGTCCGTTTGCCTTTCCTTCGCGCCGTTTCCTGCTCTGTTTTGTTCATTTCCGTCGTTTCTCCTGGATACTGAACAGTATCGGTCGGATTTAGGACTGTTCGTTTCCGTTCTGAGCTAATCGGCCTTCCCAGGGACGCTCAAACAGATGTAGCACCGCAGCAGCGTCAGGCGGCTGCTGCCGGGGCTTGGGAGCTCGTGGGTCAAGTCCTGTGTGATGGTTGTGGAGGAATCTGTTGCTTTTAGTCAGCTGTGGCATAGTCCTCGGTCTTTACAGGACTTTAACGGGATCCGCTGACCACATTGACATGTGTTCCTTGTGCCGGTGGCACTGAAGGGGGAGCGTGGAGCTGCAGGGTGTCTGGTTTGCAGGTGTTTTTGGCCTGCAGCAATTCCACAAGTTCAGCTGACTTACAGGGCTTGCCCTGCTTGGAGAGGAGAGTCTCTGCTGCCTGTACACGCAGGTACACGCACGTGTGGCTTTGCCTTTTATTCCCAAGCCCGTTTGGCGTGCTGAAAAGCAATTTGCTTTATAGAAGAACACGGGTAGTGCCAGCTTTTTCCAAGTTTCTCCTAACCCTTACTCTGCTGTGCAGGTCTGAGCTCAGGTGCAATTCTTGGTGTTCTGGAGAGCAAGAGGGCACAGGGGCAGGTGCTCCCAGGTGTGGAGCCGATGCCCAGTTGGGAACAGAAGTGGCAACTTACACCACATGTCCCGTTTGAATGAATCCTCTGAGCCCTGCAGTCTGCGGGGAGACGTTTCTGGGTGCTGCCAGTCTGCTGGAGAGAGTGGTGCCTGTGGCTGAGCAACAAGTGGTTTTCCTCCTAAATCACTACTTGTGTAAAACATGCAAGATCTTCACCTTGGTTAATTTTAAACATTGTTGTTGACCTACACGGTGGGGTCAAAGTGCATGGAAGGCTGATGGCTTCCGTTTTGTGTAGCTTCAAGGAACTTAATCATGGTATCAACTTGCCTGAGCAACTACCGAGTTGTAATGTTCTTTGGAAAATGGAAGTTCGTGGTTTGTGGTTTTCCTTCTCTAAGTGCACTTTTTTCCTTATGCAGCCCTTAATGCAAGCAAACTGTTGGTAGCAGGAAGAAACAGGTTTGAGATCTGCTCAGCATATGCTCGCTGTGCCCTCCTGTGCTCATCCAGATCCCTGACTCTTTAGTATGCCCGCACTGCTGTTGGGATTTGGGATAGCATTTAGCTGTGTGCCAAATGCTCTTTGTGCACAGGCTTTCATTCTGTTTTCCTAGCTCGCCTGCATCTAAGGAACCAGCTCTGGGGCTTTCTGGCAGTTCTAGCAGAAACTGTTATAACTCTATTATAACTATTTTAAGTATTTTCTGAAAGGGCAATAGGCCAGTAGCATCACTCTCTCTTCCTAAGTCTGGCAGTAGCCTGGCGTTGGCTGTACAGCCTCTACAGGAACATTCATTCAAGTGGGTAATTCCTTCCCGGTAGTCAAGTTGTTCTCTACTGAATAAAGTTTGCCTTTCCTTTCTTTCAGTTCTGGGAAATCCATTTAATTGTACAAATGAGAGCAAACGCTGTGTGCTGAGTCAGTGGTGTGGGGGAAGCAGTAGCGTGGCTTCCTGGCCTAGTGTCGTTCTCTTTGGGAATTGTTGTACTGAAGCAGCCAGCCTTCCTGAAATCTCTGCTTTAGCAGAGCTATAACTGAGCTGGTTTATGTGGAAAGTCATATTGCTTCCTTCTCCAGAATGTGAAGGAGCAGATGTCATGTCTGAAGTAAAAAAAAAGTAATATCTAAGATGTCAGAGTTTGATTTGGGAGCTCCACTCTCATGAGTTACAGACTGCCTGGTGTTGATTTAGCTTTCCAAGTGTGAAGACTTTCCTGCCAGTTAATTAATTTAAGGTTATTCTTTAAGAGGGAGGCAGCATTCCTTGTTTTCTCTGATGTAAACTGGTTGCTGTTTGTCATGTTATCCCTGCATGCAGGTGAAGAAGTCTGGAGATGTCTGGGATGTGGGGACAGCATCGCTGCTGGGCAGCGCCTCTACAAGACTGTCAACGAAGCCTGGCACATCTCCTGCTTTCGGTAGGTAAAGCTTTGGCCTGTTAAACCCTCCTCGTGCTGTTCCACTGGCTTGGGGCCTGGTGCTGAAGTACCTGAGTGAAGTACCAACATAAACCAGGAGCTGTCCCTGTGATCTCTGTGCCTGAGCTGTTCTGAGCCCTTGTTTTCCGATGTCCCTCAGGGACCCGCGTCCGGTCCCAGCATCAGTCAGACACTGCCTGGCAGAGGGCGGCTGTGCTGACGCACACGGGATGAAGTGCAAATAAAAGCTCTGATTTACTGGTGGCAGCAGAAGCCATGGGCTGCACGCTTGCCTTCAGCTGCATTCCAAAGTAGTGCCCAGGCAATTTGCATAGCCTGTTGCTTTGTCCATATGTGGCAGGTGCATGGTGTTATCAGGGTGCTGATACAGGGGAGGGAGGGCAGGGAGATCTTGCCTTTTGCTTTCTCTCCTTTTCAGACACTTAAGACAGACAAACTTATGAAATCTGTTGGATAATGTTGCTATCAGCAAGGAAAAAAGGGATATCTGCCATGGCTTTTTCTGGTGGTAGGAGTAATGCCCCTTATTAGTGTTTCATGAATATTCAGTCCAGTTTTCATGCCCCAGAACCACGTTTCTGAAGAGGCCTGTACTTTTGAGAGGGGTTGACTACCTGCAGCTTCTACTGGCTTCTGTGTTGGCTTGGGTCTGGAGAGGCTAATGTTTTGGATACTGTCAAAGAAAAAGGGGGGAAAGGAAGCCAAAGTGTGGCTTTGGAGGAATGTTTGCTGTGCCAAGATAAGCATCTATTGTCCTGTTTAAAGAACAAAATACCCCAACTTTGTTGAAGTGAGGATTATGGTTATTGGTGTATTTAAAAGAAAGAAAACATCTCATGCTGCCAAAGCAGTACTGGCTCTCTTGATTTGAAAAATGCTGTGAGTTACAATGTGACATTAATAATCACAATTACAGCTTGATGTCTTGACAAATCCCAGTATTTTGGGTTTGAGTGTTCATGTTTAGCTATACTGAGGCAGCTTGTCTTATTCCTGGTTTTCTCTCTAAAGAACTAGTATCCTGTTGTTGAGCTTCCCTAGATTCTGCTAGTAGCCAAACCCAAAGTTGTGTGTGCTGGAAGTCTGTCTTTCTTGGATGTATTTCTCTTGTGGGTCTTGACTTGCAAATGTCTTGGTGCTTCTTGCTCTTGGGGCTGTCAAGGTGGGGAACAGCTGAGCTGGAGGCAAATCCTGCCCTTGGGGCACTTCACAGAGTTTGATATCAGAGGTTATATTACAATATATGTTTGGTGGTTGGTTCTGGGTTGGTTTGTTTTCTGCAAGTGAAGACACCAACTTTCCTCCTGAGCTGTGTAATAACCGTTTGCATTTTCTGAGGCACCTCTTGTGCTCTGTGCTTTTGCCGAGCTCTGGCACCTGGCTCGGCTGCTGTGCTGAAAGAACAGCTGGAATCTGCAGCAAAGGAAGCTGCCCTTCCCTTTTTCCTACTTCCAGGAGAGGACTGTGCACAAAAAGAAGTTTCCAGTTTGCCCTGTGTTCCTCCTTTTCTTCTGTTGTCCCCAGACCATGCTGAGCAGCAGTCTCGTGCTTGATATCCCAAAGCCAAACTTTAGAAAGGCTCTGAGGGAAGGAGCCTTTGGCAGCTGGGAGCTGTGAGTTCCGGCAGCCCTTGTGGAGTGTTTTTTACAGTCTTCCTGTGGATTAGCTGACTCCCTGGCCTGGCACATCATTTCTCTAATGCTGATTGGCACCGCTCCAGGCTCGTTAGCTCTGTTTATTCTTGGTCAGGCTTGGCTCTGGCAGGAGCTGACGTACATCCATGTCTCTGAGGATTTAAGTTTTTGTCACTTCCCTCCTTCCTCCAACTGCCTGTGCAGGAGCTTTGTCTCTGGAACCTGCGTTTTCTCTGCTGTGGCTTGAGGGACGAGCAAATCCCTGTTCGTGTATCTGGGATATTTTAAACTGTTCCTTGGCCAGCTGGTCCTTAGGCTTGAATCTGCTGGGTTGGATCTGGCTGAGGACGTTTCTTAGACGTTTGTGTCACGATGTCTGTTGTGAATTAACTCTGAATGTACTTTTGTGCCTCTGAACTCTGTTGAGACAGCTCACACTTTCAGAGGTCACTGCTTTTCACGGTTCAACTGGATTTGGAAATTGCATTGCACAGAACTTCAAACATTACACAAAGAAAGGGAAGGAGAGAAGTGGCAAAGTACCTTTTTCCTAAGGCTGGATCACTTTTACCTCAGGGGATTATTGGAAGAGCTTTTTTTGGCCCAGAGCTTGCTGATTTTATTGTTTTCAGTCCCAACTTTTTTCCATGTTACGAAATAGAAGGTAATACCCTGAATTATACCTTTGAATAAAGTGTTATTACCAGGTTTTATTTTTGGTGGTTTGTGTTGTTTTTGTTTTCCCACTGTTAATGACAAATGAAAGACAATTCCCACTCTCTGTAGGGATATTGCATATTTGAATTGGAGTAGGATGGGATGAGAAGACCCAGGTGTGGCTGCATGGCTTTATCTTAAGGATACAGTATTTGTTAAAAATCCAGTTTTGATTATTTGAAAACCACAGATTCAGATCCAACCTGTAGACTACATGCAGATGGAAAATGCTTTTGAATACATATGAAGAAAATAATTGGAAATGGTGGTTGGAATTCCTACTGTAGCAGGGTGCTTAACTTTTTTAGGAAGGAAGAGAGCTGAGGTTCAGTTCCTTCCTAACCATGAAATAACAGAGGATGTATATTACCATGGTCTATAAAATAAATCTAATTTAAGTAGCCAAGCAACACAGACTTGCAGCAGAAATCTCAACCAAAAGCCAAACCCTGAAAAACTGTTCACAGTATATATATCTTCAACAAAAGTAACAGAAGGTGATGAATTAATGATGATTTTACAGTTACAGATTTAAAAATATACCAGTTAGTTTATACCAAAACCAGCTAATTAAAAGCTGAAACATCATCAGGAGTCTGAAGAGCAGAAAAGCTCATCTTCCTTTTTTTTTTTTTTTCCCAGAAGAGGAAAGGGAAGCAGAAAAGATTTGTATGAATCCAAAATTTTCCAGTACTAGGTCTAAAGCACTGGAGATGATGGTGAGCAGAAACTAGTAATCCAGTTTGAACAAATATTTCCTTTTTGCTTAATACATCAGATTTTTATGGATATGCAATGCAATGTGACCTCAGGAAAAATTCTCATGGCTTTCTGTTTCCTTATGACATAATTTGTGACTACCTTAAAAGTATAAACAACTGTGTGGCCAAAAGGTGTAAGTTTTTGGTATCTGACTAAATATATATTAAGTATTTTTATACTGGTCACATTTAAGTGATTGTAAGCAGTAAATTGACTTTGCTGTAGAAGATTTTGGCTGAAATTAAATAGCCTTGAAATAGTTAAGAAATTGTTTAAAGTTTAAATTATTGTTTAAATAAAATCTAAAGTAATAACCCAAAATTTCTTTAAGTCACAGCAAAAACTGCCTTATTACCTGGAGTTAAATTAGTTCCCTGACAGGCTGCTTAGGGTTCAGGTGCTTGCACTCTTTTTGGATGTGTTGCTCCATTTCAGTCCCTGTTAACCTTTACTGGGGCAGGAGACTAAAACACAAGGACTGTTGTAACCACCAGAGGGTTGTTCTCTCTGAATGGATACTTTGAAAAAATGGAGCAGTGTTGGCAGAGTGCAGGAGAACTCCTGGCTCTGTCTCCTGCTGCTATTCTTTAGTGAATTTGAAACCAATCCCCCTTTTGACCATTTCTCGGTAGTGGAACAAGGTTAAAAGTAGATTCTTCCCAGAATCCCTCGTCTCTGCAGTGTGACAATTGTCCATGGTCAGAAAACAGCCCTGGATTAGCTCCCTGTGCATCCAGGGGATGCCCTAAGCTCCAGGCTGCTGAGCAGAAAGAGAATCACTATGAATTTGCCAGCTCTGGTGATTTGATTGTCTTACACAGATGCAGTTCTCCTATACTGAATGCCATTTTTTTTCTATACTAAGTGCTATATTTTGTGTGTTACAGAAATATTTGTTTGCTCAGCAAAACTTAGTAAATCACTTTGATTCTTTTTACATTTGGGGGCAGGGGAAGGTAAGCCAGGCAAACTTGTGTTAAGACTGTATATAGTTAAACCTGGTTTAGGGGTGCAGGATAAACTAGATGACTTCTGAGGGTATTTTTTTAAATCTGCGTTCTGTTTTAGTATATCCTCTAACCATGAACTTACATTTGAAGCAAGTAATTTCTGTGGCTTAGGAATGATCAAGAAATTGGTCAGTTAATCTCCAGTCACTGTAGGGTTTGGTCTCCCATACTGTTTACTAGCACTTAATTATCCTCAGTATTAAAACCTTTGGCACAATCTTCAGAAATCCCCTGTGTTGCAATTTAAATCAATTTTTTTCTAGACATGGCCACAGAAAACAAGCTTTTCCCCCTGCTTCTGTTATCCACATAACCTTTTCCAGAAAGCAGCAATCGTGTCTCCCATCAGTCCCTCCCAGACAGAAGAAACCCCGGACTTACTTTTTTCTCCAGATGGTATTTTCTGGACTTTAGATCACTTCTGTTGGTTCAAATTGGCACAGGCCTTCATTTTCCAAAAGCAGCTTCCTGCCCTAAAGACAAATGGATGGATATGAAGCACAAATGTAGAAATGTGGACACGTGAAGATGTAAGCAAAGGTATATATTAAATTAATTTAAATTGTGGGGATGTTTGGTGCTTTGAATCTTCCTTTAGCTTTTCAGCTGTAAGCACAGGGCAGGTTTGTACACAGAGCAGCTGAATTTGAGAGCAGGGCAAAGATCAGTAGTAACAAAAGGCAGCTGAATTAAGGTAGAAGAAGGAAGAAAAGAATCTCCTCCTCTTCCCTGTCTTCTCCAGTTTCTGGCAGTTGCAGAAAGCTAATGACAGGGCCTCAGAGGTGAGAGCTCTCCACTAATCCTGCAGACTCCTGGGAATGCTGCTTTGGTGGTGTCTTCATCAGCATTGAAATTCGCCAGCTCACTATCAGATTCAGGGAGAAATAGTTGCCTCTTAGTGCACAAATCACCAGGACTGTTGAAGAGTTCACAGATTCAAAAGAACAATGAAGCACTTTGCAGGTGGCCACATTCCTCAGGGGAATCTATCAGCTGCAGGACGTCGATGACCACCCTTTATGTTTAAGGAGGAATGGGGCATTCCAATCCAAACTTTCTTTTAGTTTTCTCGGCAGCTTGTCCTTTAGGGCACTGTTATCAGAGCATTATCACATCAAGGTAACTGGAATTACTCACACAGCCCAGACTGTGGTAGGCTTTCCACAGGAGTGAGAGGGGATCCTTCCCCGACGAGTTCAGCATTCTGCACAGACCCAGGAGTGAGGATGCAGTGGTGGAAGTGCCGGTGTTACTGCCATTTGTGCAGAAGTCACTGCTCCCCAAGCCATATATAACCTATGAGGCACCAGTAGGTTGAATTTCTTTGGTTTGCTTCTCAGCCCACACACATTCAGGAGATCTGCAGCCATTGGGTGAGTGTGGTGCAGGTAAAAATCCTGTCTCCACCCTAATGTTGTGTTTAGTGATGTGAGGCACCGAGAAGCCTCACTGTTGTTCTGAAGTTGTGCTGGGGTTAGAAGTAATGCAGTGATGGAGGTGGGCTTCGCTTCGCTGTTTGTTTAATTTACTCAGGATCCCTGGGCAGGAGCTCTGGGAGGTACGTGCAGATCCAAACGAGATTGGTTTCAGGAGCTGACTCTGTCTTTCAACAGCAGCAAAGCACGTGTTACATGTAAGTGCCTTGGAATTGCAGTGAGGTGTTGGGATTGTACTGAAGTATTTGGAATGCCTCCAAACTGCGCCCATGCTGAGAGAAAGGCTGGCTGCAGACTCCTCTTCCCCGGTCCCACACATATCCAAGTGCCTGTCTGTGCCAGGATAAATTTGTGTGTCTTAGGGCTGGTGGATGTGCTGAGCAATACATCTGTTTGCAGACATGCAGGAGCTGTGTGGTAAAGAGGGTGTTGAGAGCTTCAGCCCAACCCCAGCTCCGTTAAGATATACCTGCTATATCACAGTAGCTGTGTGATGCACTTCCGTGGGGATAAATCTAATGCCTGCGACTCAGTTGATGATAAATATCGTGTAAGTCATTGTCGAGGTTTTTCATGTGTTCCTTTTTATTTATTACAGCCCTTCTGGCAAAAGTTACTGCACAATTCTAAACCATAATGAGGAAAACAACTCCCTCCCGTGATTGCAACCTGTTTGTAGTGGAAATGCTGTCAGCGTTTGCGAGAGAGAGAATGCTGATATCTGACTTCACCTGGTGAAAAAGAAATTTGCTTCGGTGCATTGTGGCCCCCCAGAAATGACTTAGAAAAAGTCCTCCCTCCTCACCACCTGTTTATCAGCATTTTTGAAGTACAGTCATTCTGGCAGGAATTCAGATCTAGAATGTAGGAACACATTAACACCTTTTCCAGAGCCCTTTTATCAGAGACATTGTGTTCTCAAATAGGTCATAGAGACAACAGAAAAGGCAAGAAGTAACAAGAGAATTCTGTGTAGCCAAAAGTAACTTACTGGCTGCTGCTGCTGGGGCTTGCTGCAAAAGTAAAATCATTTTGATAAGATGTTTCCTGTTTAAATAGACATTTGACTATGTGTCCTTTGGCTTTAAGGAAGTCTTAAACAAAATCCTTTCCTAGTTGCTTAGCTGTCTGGGTGGTTTTTATTACTTTGAAGTTGGGCTTTATCTGCTGGCTTCATTCACAGACTAGCTGGCTGCTTATCACATCTGTGGATCAAATCTTCAAAGGTTTTGTCTGAGGAGTTGGGATTTATGAGGTCACGTGGAATCCCCCTTGGAGGGCGTTCAGCCCATGGCAGCAGAATTGCGGGGCAAAGCTTTTGTCTGTAGGTGAGGCGGGCGGGGAGGGCCCGGCAGGCGCTGGGGGTCTGTGCGCGGTGGGGAGGTGCCGGTGGCCGGGGAAGCGCTGGATTGCGAGCGCTGGCCCCTTTTCAGCACGCAACATATAGAGAATGTGGGAGACCAGAGCGCATTCCTAGACACAGACTCACCGTGTTGCTGCTTCCAGTCGAGCTGTGTGAAATGTCAGAAGGAATTAGACCCGTGCTGGAACTGCCGAGCACATCGGGCTCTGCAGCACTAGGCTTCACTGCGCTTTTACAGCCGGGCTTACAAACTGCACTCGGGGGGGAAATGGGGACACTTTTTTCCCTTCCGAAAGGTGCCTGCTTATTAAAAGTTAAAAAAAAAAAAGGAAGGGAGGGGGGAATAAAAAAAAAAAAAAAAAAAAAAAGCTGCCTGGCTTTCTGCTTACTTCAACAGTGAGCAGCAGCTGTCAAATCTGCAGCCAAGCCTGCCTCGTTCCAGCCCCAAGCGTCCCTGGAACAGTGTGCCAGCTGAGACGAGCATCTCCAGGAAAAGCACATTGGAGTGCTCTTGCCGCTGGAACTGAGCACGGTTTGCAGGCTCTGTTCAGGCATGCCAGGCTTTGCTGACTGTACAGAAAGGGGCAGGCTCGGTGCAGCAGCACATGTTTGGTGCATTTCTGAGTGTCTTGCGAGCAGCTTTAGCTGATTAGGTCACTAGAGATCATACTTGGCTTCCGACGAGCACAATGATACAACTGTATGTGCTGCGAGCGGGAGAGAGTGCTCTGTGCTGATTTATACCTCAGCTTCCAGTCAGGAGACGAAGATTAGGTTAAAGGATTGTGATGATCTCTGTTAAAACAGTGTTGGAAAGGAAGCTATTTTTCTTTGGCTGCAGCACACTGCGAGTTACCTCCTGCAGGAGGGTGAAGGCATTGTAGGTGCTGTGAAGGCAGTACAACCCCACTCACTGTGCGGGGTTTAGGAATGATTATAGTAAACGTTAATTTGATGTGTTTGGAGATGCGGCTCGTTGTCTTCCTTGGCTTCTCCGTCAGAATGTGCCGCTGCTGCAAAGAGAAGCTTCACGTGTTTGTATCCTTTGGCCAAAGCCGCTCTCTTTCAGCACTGAATACGCAGCCCCTCTTTGGGTCAGAGCTCCACCCCTGTGAAGGAGCAGAGCCTGTTGAGGCTCTGGAGCCGCCGCTGTCCGCCTGCCATGGCTCCTCCTCCCCTCCCACCCTTGGGTGGAACCAGGGAAGGGAAAACTTGACAATAGTTAGAAGGCAGCAGAGCTCGCAGGAACCACTGCAGCAGCATGTCCAACTAGCCCGGTTAGCAGGGATTCTGTCCTTCCCGAGGTGCTGCTGCTGCGGAGTGCGGGAGGAGATGGTTATAGCCATGGGAGCCAGGAAAAGTCTGAAAAGGAATGAGCAGCCGAGAGACCTGGCATTCCTTGGGCAGCTTCAAAGAGAGGTGAAGTATCTGAATCAGCGCAAGAGTAAATGAGCCCTGGCTGCTGCCATGTTGGCAGAACAGAGCTGTTCAGAGGCAGTTGGACGAGTTTGTGGCTGAGCCGGTTTATCCAGTGTTGAAGATGGGAAGTTACTTGTCTGCCCCAGCTTACTTCGCTCCCAAGGATCCCTTTCGGTAAGTGTTGCCCAGGATTAGCGCTGGACCTCCAGAGTGTTGTTTTCCCTCCTGTGATGGAATCCTAAAGCGTCAGTGTGTGAAGAACGAGGTCAGTGCTTGTGTGCCGGGAACAGCCGGCCTCAAACTGGGATCCTGCGTGGCTTTGAGGAGGCAACAGGGGAGATTATTGCTGCCAACCCCTTCCCAGCTCTCGGCTGGAGGGAGCGGCTCCAGAGTGTGTGCAGCCCAGGCAGGCTCCCCCTCAGGGAGCACGAGATGTGCCACTGTGCCCAGTGCCCCGTGCTTTGCTCACTGGCACAGGAATGAGATTACTGTGGCTGCTGCTGCTTCTCTTCCAAAGCTCCTTGTGCCTGGGCACAGCACAGGGTGAGCTGAGGTGCTGCTGTGGGAGTGCAGGAAGGTGATGTAACCTGCAGCGAGGCAGCACATAATCCTGTTTGAGAAAAGAAATCAGGTACTTCTCGGGTAACTAGGGATGAGCAGCACACTTCCCTTACGTGGAAAGGGTTCTTCTGGGATATTTTGGTTTATTCAGTTTTTATTTGTTCTAGGTCCAGTTGAACAAATGAGGCTCGAGAAAGGTGATAGCTCCAGAATAAGGCTTTGATTGCGTTGCATCTCCGTGGTGAGAACAGTTAGTGGGGCTGAACACAGCCGGGCTGGTGACTGATGTGCTGATGAGGTGGATGGATGAGGAAAAGCACAGCTTGCACTTTCATTGTCTTCCTCCTATCCCCTCTGCTCGGATTTGCTTGTTATTGATCCTGTTCTGCAAACACTTTTGTGCTGATTTGGGAGTAAGGAGCCTTTTGTTGAAGCGATCTAGGACAGGAGTAAATATTGGTGTGCATTTGCTGAGCTTCTTTAGGCAACTTTCTGAAACAGCATCTGCTTTCAGAAGAGGGAAAGTGAGCAGACATTCATTATTTGTAATATGTGTAGGGTATTGTGCTAAGCCATAGATACACCTTCTCCTAAGTGTGTGGAAATGGTTTTGCATAGTCAGAGCTTAAACACTCTGTCTTATTCTGTTTTCTAGTATCCGTTCTTCCCTGTCTGGTGTCTCTTAGGTGGGCAGTGCACACACTCCTGCTGAGCCCGGGTGAGCCTTTGGGTCAGCTGCAGGCTGGGGCTGTGCTTTATCCTGCAGCTTTCTGTCTGTGTGACTGTGCTCCCCCAGCTCTGCCGGCAGGATTGGAACCGGGGCTCTCCCGAGCCTGTGTAGCGTTAACTGATCCGGCCTGACAGTGAGCGTGAGGGGGGCATGTTGTTAATGAGCCCTTCTCAAAGGGATCTGTCTCTTCAGTGCCAGGGAAGTCTTTGCTTCCATGAGGGTATTGGCTTTCATCTAGCTGTAAAAGAGATGCCACATCAGTTGAAACCGGGCCGGTTACCTGTTGTGACCTGATCCTCCTGCCACCCCCCCAAAACCGAGAGTCCGTCCAGCAGCGATTTGTGAACTCTTTCTGCACCTGCTGTGCTGCAGATCACCACGACTCAGCACTGCACCCAAATGCTGCCTGGGGTTCCTGGGGGGTGGCTGTGGGAGGCAGATTAATTTATTTTGTATAGCCAAGGCTGGGAAGTGAGGAATCATAATGTCTGGTCTGTATAATGAGAGCAGGGTTCTGCGGCTCTGAAAATGGTGGCTGGGCAGCAAGAGGAAACACGTCAGGTATGGCTGGTACCAGTCCTCCATGAAACTTGATTGCCATGGTTTGTTACTCTGTAATGAGAACAGCAAATCATCGAGGAAAAGATTAGTGGTTTCTAATCTATAAAAGATTAGCATGGAGGAGCATGAAATCTTCCTTTCTTTTGGTCATGGTGACTGGCAAAGGGTAGCTTGCTAAATACTTGCAGCAGTAGTTGTGTTCCTGTCTCAGCTGATGTGACCCCTGCTGCAATGCCACAGCTCTAGTGAGGAGGGAGAGGAAGAAGTTGTATCTCCTGTGATAAAATTCTGACATGATAACATTCAACAATCTCTTCAGTGAGAGCTGTGTGGAACAACCACGTGATGCTTTTATCATTGGGCCGAGGCACTGAAACCATGCCTGTGCTGTCAGCCAGTGTCCCACACCTGTCAAACCTAAAGCCTGTCCTAGGTTCCAGAATGCATGGTAAGTAACAAAGGTGCTGCTTGGCATTGGGGGCTGCAGCCTTGTCCTGTTGCTGGCAGAGATTAAGGATGCAGCCAGTTAGGCCCATTCCCAGCATCCAGCCTCTCTGGGACTCTGTTCCTCTTGCCTCATTGCCCAGGGTGGGGTTCTGAGCCTTAAGCTGCAAACTTGTCCTGCCCAGATTTGTTTAATTACATAGCAAAGAACTGACTGCTTGCTGGCTCCACCTCCTCACCTTCGTTTTGCTATGGGTGTGTTTCACATTAGATACCAGTGCTTATTTCCGGATGGAAGCAAAAAAACCCAAGTGCTGTGAGGTTGAATCAAACCATGGAGAAGTAGAAGAGGTAAAGGAAAGACAAATGCACATAATCCCCTGGAGCCCACCTAAACAGAGTTGAAGTTGTGTTGCTTTTGCAGAAATTTTAGATTTTCTTAGGGAGAAAAAGGGGTGGTTGAAGGTGAAATTGAAGAGGGGCAAGGAAGGGAAAGTGTTGTGCCTAAAAACAAATAAATAACTAACCCACCTGGTTGGAGAGAACTTAGACAGAAAGCCAGGTGTTGAAGTCTTGGTGGAGCAGTCTCCAGCTTTGCTGTCTGCATCCTAAGTGCAGGTCTGGTCACAGCTCCCTGTTGGAAGATGTAATCACTCGTGGAGCACACACTGGTACAGGCATGCATGCAGAAGTTGGATAAGTCTGAGGGATCCAATCTGCCCGTGCTGAGCCAGATGTTCCTGCCACAAGATGATAGAAATCTTTGCTGTTAGTCTCCACTTGCTCTTTCTCCCTCCCACTCACCCCCTTGCTCATTCAGCGAGGGGTATTTACTGCAGATGAAGCCAAAGGCCGGTGGTTGGAGGCAGAATGCACTGCCATGCCCTCTGGGTGTCCTGCATACCATGAGCAGGGTGTAACCACGGCAGTGCCCCCAGGCTGGGGCTGCAGTGATGGATGTACCACCTACAGCAGCCTTGACTTACTGCTCCCTCTGCTGCAGACAAAATTGGCAGGGCCTGTTGCACATGCTGGAGTTCTTTCCCATCACTTGGAGGGGGGTCAGGATTTGATGCTCCTCAGCTGGGAGAGCAAACACTGTATAAGCCAAATATGTTAGAAGGAGTGATCTTCCTGAGGGTAGGGTACGGCACTAAATACTTCATGAGGTGTTTTCCCCTCAAACCAAAGGCTGCTTACGAGCAGCCTTACCCAGTTGCTTTGCAGTCTCTTGAGATGGAGTAAATAACTCTCTCAGTGTTGGAGCCCAACCAGCTTCACATATCATCACGCTCATTACAACTGGTGAAGTTTACTAGGAATGTCTTTGGCACAAATAAGCTTTTGGGAAGCTTGTGAGAGGTGAAGTCAACAGTAGCTCTCATCTTAGCCTGGGAGCATGTAAAAAGTGCACCTCCAGTGCCACCAGTGACTCTGAGTGCACTCAGTGCACTGAGTGCTGAGGGAGGATCCCCATCGACCTAAACCCCCACCCCAGGGTAGTAACTGGGACAGGTGTTGGGGTAAGAGGCAAAAGAAACTCTTCCACCTTTGGGGAAATGACGACATTGATCCTCGAGGTGTTTCTCTGAACTGGTTATTGGTGACTAACCCGCCTGGGATCCGGCTCATGAATGGCCAACACCAGACTTATTTTCCTTTTAAAGTCTGAGAACGTGCTGCCCAGGGCTAATGAATAATCTTTGGTGATGCAACTGCTGTCTGTGCCTTATCTCTGCATTGTGTCACACCTCCCTGCTGCTGAAGAGGCAGGATTACTGTGTGCTCAGGAAGCCTGAACATCTGAGTTCTGCTTGTGATTGCTAAAAGGTATCTGCAGTAGAATTGCTGCATCTTTTTCCTTGTTTCTTTTTTTCTTTTTTTTTGGTTTTTTTTTGGGGGGAGAGTTGTTTGTTTGTTTGTTGAGGAGAAGTAGATAGAGGATTAATAATGGTTGCTTGGAAATAGGAGCTGACACTGATATGTGAAGGATTTTGAGACTCCGTGAAATTAGAGAAACGGTTTTGTTTAGGATTTTTTTCCATTGATTGCCTGTGGTGTTTATTTTCTCATGCACTATGATCAGAAGGGAGCAGTTGGTGGGCAGAGGTGGAGGACTTTTCTCAGAGTTAACTGGTGGGTGCAGTGAGTGTGTGGAGGTCAAGGGACAAACTGCTTTGAAAACTCTCCCTCAAATGCAGAGTGCTGCAGTTTACCTTTTGGGAGAGGTCTGCTTACAGAAGAATGGAAAAGCTCTCGACAAAGGTTGGTGCAAAACTGGCTTTGTGTTGCATAGGGAAGTGGATCCTGCCTCTCTGTGCCCCTTCCTAAACTGGCTGAGGAGACAAGTGCTCTGGCACAAGATTGTTGATGCTACAGAAACACCAAGTAGGAACACAGCAAAGCTGTCTCTGTGCTGGGCAACGCTGTGGCTGGAAACTTGCATCCGGGAAGAGAGAGATCAGAGGAGCAAAATATAAAGCAGAATTTATAAACTTACTGGTGTGTTTTAATGTGTGGGATTTGTTTTACACTTTGGAAGCTTCTTTTCCTTTGTACTGGTGGATTCCACCTCTCCTTACAAATTTCAGGTTTGGGTGTAATTTTCAGCTGAAAGAGCATTGAGAAACAGGAGAGTTTAGTGCATCCATAGCTAGAAGAGCTGCTGGTGAGCTGCTGCTGAATGTCTGTGTCCTCCACCAGGACAGGACCTCTTTTGTTGATTTGTTGCCAAGTGGAACTTTGTTCCTTTGTTTTCTTCAAGGTGCTCTGAATGTCAGGATCCCCTCACTAACTGGTACTACGAGAAGGATGGGAAGCTGTACTGTCACAAAGACTACTGGGGGAAGTTTGGGGAATCTTGCCATGGCTGCTCTCTGCTGATGACTGGACCTGTGATGGTAAGGACAGAAGGATTCCTGCCTGAACTCCTCAAACTTAGTTAGGTGTTGTCCTAGGTATAAAGATAACCAAATAAACTGAAGGTAACAGTCTCCTTGCTTCTCTAGTCAAAGAATAGCAATGGAGACTGTGTGTGCATCTTCTAGATAAAGATTAGTTTTGAATGGGGGAGCTGTGAGGATCTGAAGCATATGAACAAAGAAAGTAAAGTGCTGAAATGCACAGGCTTGAGAAGCAGAAAAGTGATTTGGGGGACATGTGTTCAGTTGCTGTAGCACAGTGAATGCCTCAGTGTTTGCACAGGGTGATTTTCCACTGCACTGTGGAATCAAACCTCTCAGCTCAGGATAAGCAGCAGGTTCTGGTTTTGGGGAATGTTGCCATCCAAGTCCCACCTGGGCTGCAGCCAGAGTGGTTTTTCAGGCTGATGGTGTCTTGAAGTAGTGTTAGCCCCAATTACTTTGGGGCTTGAAGTTGCTTTTGAAGCATTGAACTCTGCCTGCCCAATATGGGGCTCACCTAAATGTTCCCCTCCTGCCACAACCTTGCAAATATTTAACCTATAAAACTGTCAGGAATGAAACATGACCGTTATTTTTCTAGGGCCTAAATAAAAGCAATGTGGTACTTAGTGATACCATTGCTACCTCAAAGGGAAGCACTGAGGAATGTGCAGACAATTTCTCGTTGCCTGCAGAAGTCTTTGCAGAATACTGTCAATAAAGGAAATTCTCATAAGGAAAACAGAAAAACAGATCAATGAGTAAAAATATTCTTTAAAGGTATTTTTTGTCTCAGTCTCAGTTTGCTCTTTCTCTGTCAGCTGGCTGGTAAAGCATCTGAATTTGTGCATTGCCTGTCTGCCAAAAAAAAAAGCCCTTTCAGCTTTATTAATTCAGGCGTAACATTAGTTATCTTGCCAAGAGCAACTGAACAGGAAGGTTTAATACCTTGTTTACTAGTCTCCAGCAGACTATCAACTATTTTTGATAGCTGAGCAGCTGCCAAATATAGCAGAGGTCCCTGGGACACAAGCTTTGCTCTTCGTGCTGACACGTTTGTTTTAGAGTTCTGCAAACAAGGTGCCAAGGATGGGGTTCAGGAAAGACAGAATGGACTAATAAAACTCTCCAGTAAAAACCTGCTACTTGACTTTGAGCTGTGAATGATCTCATTAATTAGAGAGGAAAGCAGGAGCTGCATCTGCTGATGGATTTTGGCCGTGCTTAAGTTACTCCCTTTTCTGTCTGTAGGTGGCTGGCGAATACAAGTATCACCCCGAGTGCTTCGCTTGTATGAGCTGCAAAGTGATCATCGAGGATGGGGACACTTATGCACTGGTGCAACATTCCACTCTCTACTGGTAAGAGGAGCTGCTCCCCGCTGTGTGTAAGCCCTGTTCAGCCAAATGCTACTCTAAGGAATGCCAGGAAGCTGCCTTTTGAGGGAGGGAAGAAGGAATGGTGTAAGCACTAAAAGCTGTGGCTTGTGGTCAGTGAGAGGACTTAGGCGTGAGTTTGGCAGGGAGGGACAGGACACTGCCATGATGACTTTCTTCGCTTTTTTCAGTGGGAAATGCCATAACCAGATCGTGCTGACACCCATGATAGAAAAGCACTCCACGGAGTCCCTGCGGGAGCAGCTGCCCTACACACTGACCCTCATCTCCATGCCCGCGGCCACGGATGGCAAGAGGGGCTTCTCCGTGTCTGTGGAGGGGGGCTGCTCCAGCTATGCCACTGGTGTCCAGGTGAAAGAGTGAGTATGCCCAGGCTGTGTGCAATGTACGTGTCTGTGCAGGGGGAGCTGGTACAGATCCTGCAGCACTGCTGTCCTGAGGGGATCTCGGCGTCGCAGGGACGTCTGTCACCTGTGTTCGGTCTCCATTTCAGTGTCTTTCATCCACCTTAACTGATAATTTTATCTCTCAGTGCTGTCTTCTGCACTGGACACAAGACATTTGGAGGATTGTAATGGACTCACAATTTTGCCATTGGTCATGGAGAGCTCTCTCCAAACCAGCTCAGACCTAAGCACTCGGTCTCGTGGGAGCTCCCTGTGCTGGTAGATTAGCACTGGTTTATTGCAAAAGGCCAATATGAAGGGAAGCTTTTTTTTTATAATTTTGGCTAAACTGAGTTCTCACACACACTGTAATTCCCCTGTTTAGAGTTAACAGGATGCACATCAGCCCAGATGTCCGAAATGCCATCCACCCTGCGGATCGGATCCTGGAGATCAACGGAGCTCCCATTCGCACCTTACAGGTGGAGGAGGTGGGTGGAGTTCTGTCCTGAAGCCTCCTTCTCCTCTGCCTTCCTACACCTTCTCTGTTTCCTGACACTGTTCTCCCGCCCTACACACAGTGTGTACAGCCCTAGCACTCATGCTGACAGTAGGAATAAACATGAGGACAAGCTTTGCCTTCCAGCTGGAGAGGAAAATGTAACAGATGGAAACGCAATTAGGATGCAGGAATGATTTTGTGGCATTCAAATGTAAAGGGAGGCAGTAAGAAAAGTCCAGGGCTGTGAGAGAGGACAGAGAGGCTGTCAAGACTTTCCCATGTACTGCTAGTGAAGTGCACTCTTCTGAGCCTTTGAGAGGCAACTGCTAATTCACAAGGGCCCAGCTGATCATAGGGGGAAGTTTTTGTTGGTGCTGAAGAGAACACAAGGAGCACAAAACATCTCACAGATAAATCTCTGTGTAGCTTTTTCAAAGCTGTTTTTTACAGCACTGTTCAAGGTGGAAACCTGTATAGTTTTTGAACACTTATCAGAAAAAGAAAATCATTTGATAGAGTCATAGAATACCAGGTTGGAAGAGACCTCAAGGATCATCTGGTCCAATCTTTCTTGGCAAAAGGACAGTCCAGAGAGGATGGCTCAGCACCCTGTCCAGCTGAAACATAAAAGTGTCCAATGTTGTGGAATTCACCACTTCTCTGGGGAGATTATTCCAAGGGCTGATTGTTCTCTTTGGGAAAAACTGTCCTTTTGTGTCTAATTGGAATCTCCCCAGGATTAACTTGTACCAGTTACCCCTTGTATTTTCCACGTAACTCCTTGTAAAAAGGGAGTCTCCATCTTCTTTGTAGCCACTCTTTAAATACTGGAACATGGCGATAAGGTCTCCCCTCAGCCTTCTTTTCTCAAGGCTGAACAAACCCCATTCTCTCAGCCTTTTCTCACGTGGCAGCGTCACAGCCCTTTGATTGTCTTTGTGGCCCTTCTTTGGACCCTTTCCAGCCTGTCCACATCTTTTCTGTGTAGGTTACTTGTAGCTGGCCAGAAAGAATTGGGCAGCATAAGGAGCTTCTGTGCTGCTGGTCTGATTTGTCTGGCAGACAGCTGTGGTGCACACAACTAAACCACAACTATGGAGTGACCTCACTGAACTCGCTCCTCTGTTTCCTGAGGGGCACTCTCTGTGTCTCCTCTGTCTCCTGTTGTTTGTGTTCCTCCTGTCTGCTAAAGTGCTGTCCTTTGGTTTGACTTCAGGTGGAGGAATTGATTCGCAAGACCAGCCAGACCCTTCAGCTGCTGATCGAGCACGACCCCGTCTCGCAGCGCCTGGACAGGCTTCGCCTGGACTCCCGCCTGCCCACCCACATAAAGCCACCCCTCTCCCCACGCTCCCTCTCTCCACTGGACATCAAGGAGAACCTGGAAGGAACGCTCCGACGGCGCTCCCTCAGGTGAAGACTTGGAAGCACTGCCTCTGGCCTGGCTTGGCTTTGCCCTGTGCTCCCTGGCTGGGCAGCTCTGTGCCCAGGCCCTGGGACTGCCATGACTGTGGGGACATGGCTTATCTCTGTTGTGGGCAGTGGGATAAATCATTGGAGAAGCCATGGGGAGCTTTGGGTTCTGCTGTTGATGTGTACTCTCTCCATTCCCTTTCAGGATGACAAACTTTCCTTCATAGAAGTAAGGAGCTCTACTGTTAACAGAGAAAAGCTACTAAGTTTCACAGTTAGAAAATGTCAAGTTCAGATTTTTACCAGCCTTAAATGGCTGGGGAAGGATATGTCCTTTAGGGGGAATCTGACTGAGACCTTGTCTTCCTAGAGTAGGGCACTCAGGTGCTCATTTAGTCATTTACCAGTGTTTTAATCTTTGTTTAGAGATAGCAAGTGCTGTGTCTTCACAGTTTCCTTCCCCTTTTCCCAGAGCTCCATCTCTGACTGCCAGTGCAGGAGGTGTGTTGTTGTCAGGCAGCTCTGACTCGGAATCTGCTCTGGGTTCATAAAGAGCTTCCACAGTGCTGGGAGAGCATCTGGTTTTGGGGATGTTAAGAGCACTGAAGGACACATAGAAACTGGTCCCTTAGGAGCGAATGATGGGATGTGTTGGACCAGACATTCCCCAGCAGCTTCCCTGATCCTCCTGTCTTCTTTGTTTTCTAGGCGAAGTAACAGCATCTCCAAGTCTCCTGGCCCCAGCTCTCCAAAGGAGCCGCTCCTGCTGAGCCGTGACATCAGTCGTTCTGAATCCCTGCGCTCCTCTTCCAGCTGCTCCCAGCAAATCTTCCGGCCCTGTGACCTGATTCATGGCGAAGTTCTAGGAAAAGGATTTTTTGGACAGGCTATCAAGGTGAGGAGGTCCCCAGACATTCATCATTTACTTTGATTACAGCAATGCCGGCCTGTCTCAGGATCCTTCACCACTGTCTCAGTGGTGTTTTGTCTTGCTGAGAGTGATTGGTCTTGGATCTTCCCTGGTTTGCTCTGAGATCCGTTTCTATTTCATTCCCTGAGTGTCTCTGGCTGCAGATGGTTTTGACTGTCTCCTCTGAGTGTCAACCTTGGCCACACATGCTCACCTCCTGAGTTAGATTTAGTTCTCCAGAGTGCCTGTGTCACAGCAGCTGCCTGGGTGAGGGAGACAGAATGGGTGACAGGCTACACCTCTTCTTACAAGCATCTTCCTTATGCAGAGGTGCATTCAGCTCTCCTGAGCATTTCTCACCCACCCTCAGTGTGGCAGGCTTGGGCTTTCCCAGGCTGATGTCGTGACCATCTCTGAACTCACAGCAGAGCCTACATATCTTGTCAGTGTGAGGGTAGCGGTCAGGTCTTGCATGACTCTCACAGCTAAATTCTCCATCAATAGCAGCTCTCTTGCATTTAAGCTCTGGGGTCTTGACAGGGTGTGCTCCAGCAATTCCTGTCCCAACATGCCTGGCACCAGGGGGCAGCTTCCTCTGCCTTGTTAAGGTGCTGTGAGCTCCTCAGGACTGAGGATACACACACCATGATATGGGACTTCTCTCCTTACATGCACAAGGGTATAACCTTGAGGTGTCCAGCCACCATGTGCATCTCATGCTTCCATGGGAGGTGATGTGCCAGTTCTACAATCCCACTGCTTTTGATCCATACTAATGAGCATATTTCTCTTCTCCTCTGCTCATAGAGAAATAACAGGGGCAGGTAAGTGGAACCTTTGCTCTGTCGCATGTTTTTGTCACCTGTGTCCCCACAGTTACTGGCACAAAGGCATTTCTTTTCTGCTCAAACTGCCCCATGGCCATCCTGTTCAGGTGCATGCTCTGGGAGTTAAAACTGCCCCCCTGGAGGTTCATGATGACACTTGTTTCAGTTTTGCTGGTATGTCAGCTTAAGAATTCCACTTAGCCTTGTCTTTGTCTCTTCACTGCCCTTTTTCTTTGGGTTTTAGATGTCTCTGGCTTTTGTGTCCCTGGCTGAAATGTGTGGTGTTCCCTGGCTCGCTGCCTGTGTATGGATGCTTGATTTCAGATGGGAGCAGAAGAATATTGTACTCTTGCTTCTGTTGTGTTATTCCATGTTATTCCACACTCACATTCCACCTATACCAGCCTTGTTATATTCCATGGTTCCAAACAGAATTAGTGTTTGCAAGAGCTCATAAGCTTCCTAAATGCTGCAACAGGGTCTTGTGTTCTGGATTGCAGTTCTGGAGGTTTTCTGAAAGGCTTTTTATTTTAAAGGGTAGGAGGCAAAAAAAGTGACACTTTTCTTAAGCTTCAGATTGACTGGGTTTGATGCAGCAAGTACTATAGCTGGTCAAAAAGGTTCCTCCTGTTCCTAGAGACAAGGTGGTTGTTTAGTTCCCTGGAGATCTTAGGGAGACAGAGCTGTCCAAGTTAAGCAACTGAAGGGGAGAGGATGTCCAGGAGAATGTGCTCATTGGAATTTGGACCCTTTCTACTCACTCAGGCACCTCATGCAAGCAAGGCTGAGCTGGTTAAAAACCCTCTAGAACACAGCAAAATGCCAGGAACTAACTGGAGACAGGCAAACAAGTTCTCGAGGAACTGGAAGTGCTTTCCATGTCAAGAGCCAGGAAACTTTTTACCTTATTATTATGGTGGATCTTCTTGTGTTTGCCACCATCTGGGGACATTCCTTGTAGGCAGCAGGACACTGTTCCAGAGGAGCAAGGTAAAATAACTGCTTCCTGCCTGAACAGCCTGTGCATCCCAGTTCTGCTTGCACGTGGATGAGTTTGAGATTCCCCATAAAACCAAAGCATGTGTAAGGTAGTTTTGGGTTCTTTGGTTTGGTATCTGATGCAAGTGAACGTTGATTCCTGTGCTGATACAGAATGGAGTTGTTGGGGTCTGTGTACAAGATATGAGCACCATGGTGGGCAAATGCTTCCCAAAGGGAACTTGAGGATTGCACCAGTGTGGAACTGGTGCCTCCAGAGGCTTTGGCAGCCTGTGTGCATGCTCAGCACTGTGCTACCCAGAAGAGGCTTCAGCTCTGGTTCTTGGCATGATCCTCTGTCAGCTTTAGGTAGTTTCTCTTTCACAAACAGAATCTGCTGAATTCCAAAAGGAGAAATTTCATGCAGGTTTGAGCAGATCCCTGGCCTCTGAATTTTCTCCCACCTCTGTTCCTCCTCTCTGGATGGAGGGGAATGTTACCTTCTCTTTCAGAAGAGATGCAGGAGCATTGGAATTGTGTATGCTTGAACCTTGCCTGTAGTTGTGGGTTTTCTTTCCACCAGGTGACTCACAAAGCAACGGGAAAGGTGATGGTGATGAAGGAGCTGATTCGCTGTGATGAGGAAACGCAGAAGACTTTCTTGACAGAGGTAGGAGCAAGACTTCAAAAAGGCTTCTGAGCCTGTAGTGTGGTGGAACTCTCTTCCATCTTCTTCAGAGAGAGAGAGAATCAAGGTGCTGAGGTGGGAGACACTGCAGGGGGAAAAGCTGCCACGAGCTGAATGTTTGCTGCAGTGAAGTGTGACTCACACTGAGCAATAGACGTGGCTTCAACTCCCAGTTCATTAATTTTTCAGTGATAAAAAGCAGCCCAAGTCTGAGGCAAATTGAGCTGTGCAGTACATAAAGGATTTATCCCTTGAGCCTTGTGCATAAATACAAAGCATCAGGGCCAATATCTATAAGATATTTAAGACTCTCACTGTATTTAAGCTAAACTATCTTCTTGGTGGTGCCTACGATGTTTTTCAAAGTCAGATTTAGCTTAAAGGCAGCTCCCTAAGCACCTGACACTGCCCTGACACCTGCAGTACAGAGCTGAGAGCTGCCTTGGAGAGCTCCTGGCTCTGAAAAGTTAGCCCAACTCAAGGGTGCTCTCCTTAATGATTAAGATCAGGTTAAAAGCACAGTGTGAAAATGAAGAGGCAACACTTAACTGACTGCCTTGAGGTTGGGGGTTGAGTGTTCTCTGTGATCTCTGGAGGGGACCTTCAGCACTGGAGAGCTTGTCAGCACAGAACAACCTGTTGGAACTTGTTCCATTCACTCTTTGGGGTGGGATGTCTCTGTCTCCAGGTGAAAGTGATGCGCAGCCTGGACCATCCCAACGTGCTCAAGTTCATTGGGGTGCTGTACAAGGACAAGAAGCTGAACCTGCTCACCGAGTACATCGAGGGGGGCACACTGAAGGACTTCCTCCGCAGTGCAGTGAGTTGGGATTCCTGGGAGAGCTGTACTCCATGAGCCTGACTGGGGGGTTGGTTATACCAGGCTGATCTGCTTGTGGTAAAGCTGCTTCTTAGCTGTGGGTGGGTCTGAGGCAGGAAAGCTGTTCTTTCCGGGGCTGTATGGTGTCTGTGACTGCTGTAAGAGCCCCTGGTGTGGAGGCATTGCTGTCACCAGCTGGCTGGTAAGATAGTACTGACCACTGAGGACTTATCTTTCAGGACCCATTTCCCTGGCAGCAGAAGGTCAGCTTTGCCAAAGGGATTGCCTCTGGAATGGTGAGTTGGGCTGTTCCTTTGTCACAGAGCAAACCCCCGGGGTCAGGGTGAGCAGCTTCAGCAGGGTGGTGTATGAGGGGATGTGCCAACCTGGCAACCCCTAACACCAGCTTTTCTCCCTCTCTTCCAGGCTTACTTGCACTCCATGTGCATCATTCACAGAGACCTGAATTCACACAATTGCCTGATCAAGTTGGTGAGCTACACCTCTGTTCCCACAGCTTGCTGCTCCTCTCCTTGGCATCTTCCTCCCTTAGTTTTCTCTGCTTGATGCTTCCTCTTTTGTCAGGGTGGAACTGATTTCAGAGAGGCTTCTAGTGCCCTAAACAAGGGAGCTTCATCTTGACACAGGGTTCTCCAGACTGATCTGGATTTCACTGTTTCTGTGTTCTGTTCTCTTACTCCCTTTCCCCTGGTAGCAGCTCCTGTAACAGTCATCAGAGTTAGTACAGCTCTGTTCCTTATCTCCACTATGAGATGTTCTCTACAGCTGCTTCTGTTCTTTTAACCACTTGATGACTTTTTTATTGGCACTCAGGATTCAGACAAGTGTGTGGGGGTGGGCACATGTGTGTGCTCTCTCTTTTTGAAATGCTGGGTCACAGGAGTTTTATATGGCTTCATTCCCTCAAACCTTGCCCTTGTTCACTTGGCTGGGATAGGAGATTAGCATGTGGGTGAAAAAAACAACTGAGGGTGAAAGCCCAAGTTAATTCTTGGCCAGGTAGAAGAGGAAGCTCTGAAAGGAAAGGTCCAGGTTTGCCCTGGCAAGTGTAACCACATTGAAGGGATAAGTGTTAATGACTACAGGGGAAATAAAGCAATGAAGGGAGGAAATGATGGGTTGGGATTGTGAATTGGGTATCTCACACCTGTCTACACATCTTGTATGTTCATCTGGCTGCAGGAGAGCTGGAATAGCTGCCCTTACAGTGTAGTTGGAAGCGAACAGGAATTGCAGCCTCTTTGCTCCCGAGAGGAGCTGAGTGTAATCAGTGGGCTGTACTCAATCCCTTGTGCAGGATAAGACAGTGGTGGTGGCCGACTTCGGTCTGTCTCGGCTGATTGTGGAGGAAAGGAAAAAGCCCACTCTGGAGAAACCCTCGGCCAAGAAGCGAACCCTGCGCAAGAGCGACAGGAAGAAGCGCTACACGGTGGTGGGGAACCCGTACTGGATGGCCCCAGAGATGCTCAATGGTAAGATCCCAGAGCAGGAGCAGGTGAGGAGACAGCTGTGACAGGGTACAGGGATGACAGGATTACTGAAAGCTTCCGGCCCCAGTAACAATCAAACCTATTAGAGCCTGTGATTTTAGACCTGCTAATGTGGAAGCTTATTTATACACACAGATGCTGTAGCTGCAGTAGCTGACCTGGTAAACCTTTGTGCCAGCCCAGGTAATGTTTCTGGCTTGACAACAGGATTCTTCAGGAGGGCAACGGATGTAAGCTTCCTATAATCCAGATAACAGAGAAAACAAAAGAGGCCTGAGATAAGACTGAACCTGAGATCAATTGCTGTTACAGCCTCATGTTTTGGAACTGCCCTGGAAACAGGGCATCGTTAAACTCCAGGATGAGGCTGTTGTGTAGATCCAGGGAGAAGCCATCTGCTGCCAGGTTTGCAGAAGCCTCAGGATTGAGGTGGGAGTTGTCCAAGTGCAGGGAAATCAGGGTTTTGGCACACAGCCCTCAGCTGCATTAAGGTTGAGCAGTGACCCTTAGGAAAAGCTGCTCCTGCAGGAGTGGAGGTGAGGGAATGCAATGGACACAATTTCCTCCTGATGAGCAGGTCTGTCTGATCAGGCTGGGCAGTTTGGCTGGCTGGGGTATCAGCACTGTCCAGCATAGTCCAGCAGGGAAGGGATGACTGGGCTCTTCTCCCACAGCTCAGTTCTTCTCCCTGTTGCTTTCTTGTGCGCTGTTCTGTTCACCTTCTCTCAAGGCCTGAGAGCCTTGGAGAGCCCGGGAGTCTGGGGCTGTTTCTCAGAGCCTGTCTCAGTCCTGGCATTTGTCAGAACAGCAAGAGCATAGTCTGACATCACCTCTGTTTACCAGATACTGGCTTGGGCGGGGTGTGTCTGTAAGCAGAGCATGGCAGGCTGGAGCCTGCCTGCTTTCCCGGGATCAAAGTGCTGCCGGTGTGTAATTTATTATCCCTGCAGTCACTGCAGAGGGACTCGGCACTCGCTGCCTGCTGCGGAAGCTGAGCACTGACTGTGCACTGTGGAGATGCATTAGAACAGCAGTCAAGGGGGATGGACAAAAGCTTCCCACAGTTATCCTTAGCATTTGCTCAGAGCCGATACACAGGTCTGTACAACACACTTCCCCTGTTGTCCTGTAATTCCCCAGGCTAAGAAAGAAGCAGGGCTAAAATCTGCGATGGCAGTGTATGGGAAGGTGCAGTTGGTATGTACATATCTTGGGGTGACTCACCCTGCTCAGAGTTAAGCCTTTGCTTTGTCACCTATTTTAGGGCCCTCCAGGGAATAGGCTTAGATAAACTTTGCACTGGCAGCTCCTGGAATAGCTGGATGGGCAACTGTCTCTTACAGAGCTGACTGTCTTATGTTTCCTGCAGGACAGAGCTACGATGAGATGGTGGACATCTTTTCATTTGGGATTGTTCTCTGTGAGGTAAGAAATTTGGGATTGTTCTCTGTGACATGGCATTTTTCATGGCCCTTTTCCCCACTGCCATCTCCTTGCACACATGGTATCAGTGAGGTCTCTGTGTTCTGAGTGTGCAGTCTGTGACCTAACAGCACATTATTAGTGGGAATTAGTGGGAGAACAAGTGTACCCTGCCTCTGTTTCCTCAAGGGAAAGAACTGTCTTGTAGTTTTTTGGTCCCAGTTTCTTCCTGGACTGAAAGAAGTGCAGAGGTTCCTCCTGGACTGAGAGAAGCTGTAAAAAAGTCATCAAGTTCTGACTGAGCCCTGGTATCCATTTGAAAGTACTCCCCAGAACTGTGGTACTTTTTTTCTTTTTCTACTGCCTCATTGAGAGAACAATCATCTGCATAATCTCAGCAAATTCAGGGCCTCCACTGGGGATGGCACTTCACTTCAAAGGAAGGGAAGCAGAAACCTCTTTGCAGGTCGATTAATGAAGCTGCCCCTTGAAGTCTGTGGGCTTAGTTTATCTCTGAGCCAATGCACATTCTGACTGTTCCATCAGGTTTTCTGTCTGCAGAACAATAAGCACCACTTGAAAGCCACGAGGTATTTTCAATTTAAAAGGTGTGTATGGCAGTGGAAATACAGATGAAAGGCAGGGTGTTATGTGTGACACAGCAGTTACAGGAACACCAGGGGATGCCAGCACAGTTTCATCTTCAGCGTTTGGATGAAGGAGACAAAGCAAATGTCTGTGCATAAATCTTTGTGGCCTCATCTGGAGCTCTGTTTACACTGGGCCCTCCTCTCAGAGAATGTTGTGGTTGTGAGTGATAGATTTAGGAACTTGAAAAATCTGTATGTGGGATTAAAACAATTGTTTCATTCAGGAAAAAAAAGACAAATAAAGGGGTAGGAGCACATGAACGTTTTCTTTGTCCCCAAAACAACAATGCTAAAAAAAAAAGCCCTACACTCAGATAAGGAAATAACCCTGCCAAAACACATTCTGGGTGTGCCACTGTCTCGTTACAGGATGTGGTTGCCCTGCTGTGAGTTATTGGCATAGAAAAGCCTGAGTGGGTATAAATAACACCCTTTTTGTGATAGCGGATGAGGCTTTAAACCTAATGCTCTGTCCATGTGAAAGTTTGTATTGACACTGACCTTGTGAGTCCAGATCACCCCAGAGCTCTGCTCTGGGCTCCTTCCCTCTAGTACACTGTGAATGCCCTCGTGCTGGAGGTGGTGAGTTCTGGGGGGTGGAATGGTGGTGCAGGGTCTGTTGATCACCTGCAGTCATGAGGGGCTGCATCATCTCCAGCAGTGAGGCTCCCTGGAGGGGCACATCATCCTGTGTTTTCTGGCAGAGAGACCCTGGGCAGAAGGAGAAGGGGTCTGGGCCTCCAGTGGCTCCATTGGAAAGGAGGAACAATGCTTCTGTTCTTTCCCTTCCACCATAATAGGTTGAAGGAGCCCTGCTTGATGCTGAAGTTCTCTGTTAACGCTCTGGACCTGTTGCAGTACTGAAGTGCTTCTCTCATTTTCCCCTAGATCATAGGCCAGGTTTATGCTGACCCAGACTGTCTCCCACGCACACTGGATTTTGGCCTTAATGTCAAGCTGTTCTGGGAGAAGTTTGTTCCTGCTGACTGTCCTCCAGCCTTTTTCCCTCTGGCTGCTATTTGCTGCAGACTGGAGCCAGAGAGCAGGTAGGTTTGGGGTCTGGAGGGCTCCTCCTCCTTGTAAGCCTGCAGGATTGTGTCTGTATCCCCATGGTGGAAAGGTTGCTCTGCACAGAGGGCAGTTCCAACCTTCTGTGGGAATGCTCAAAGGCGTCCGTGTGTGGAGAGAATTAAGACTCATCAGTTTGGCAGACAGGCTACTGTATGTGGTGGAGATCTCTCAAACAATTCCAAGACAGAGAGCAAGGAGCAGTGATTGTTTGGGGCTCCTCAGGTACCAAAAGTAGGGGCAGGCCTTGGCAGCAAGGTGAATACTTCAATTGATTTCAGTTGTGAAACTTGTAGGTTCAGAACAGTGTTGATGCCAAGTGGGTTCCAAAGAGCCAGAGCCTGATCACTGGCTGTAAAAATGGGGCTTTGCAGTCTTGGAAGCTGAATGGGGAGGGAAAGGGAATCATGTCCCTGCACACAGCTTAGTACATGGCAGAGTGGTCTGGAAGGACAACAGGCTCAGCCTTTCCAGATGCTGTTATTCTTCCTCTTCCCCACTCACATTTCCTCACTGCTGCTTCTAGGCCCCCTTTTTCCAAGCTGGAAGATTCCTTTGAAGCTCTCTCTCTCTACCTTGGAGAACTTGCCATCCCCCTTCCCTCTGAGCTGGAGGAGCTGGACCACAATGTGAGTGTGCAGTATGGACTGAACCGGGACAAGCTACCTGAGAACACCACCTAGTCCGCTCTTCCTGCTGCCTGCATCACTTCCATTGGAGCTGGGATGAGTGTCAGGGAGGGAGATGCACTTCAGCCACTTCCAGGGCATTAACGGGGCACCACGCTGTGCATTTGCTGCATTGCCTCTCTCTCCCCACCCAGTGCCCCTCCTCTTGGACATCCTGATTCACTGTGGATTTCTGGCGTGTTTCAGAAGCAAAAAGGGCTGTTTCCTGCCAACTGCACCTAGGAAAGCTGCTCAACACTATTTTTCTGGCTTGAGAAATGTTTCTCTGGCCTTTTCAGGCTTCTTTACTGTGGTGCCTTAGAACTTGGCTGCAAGCTGTGAAGCCACCCTGGCCTGTCTGCCAGGGGTGGAATTCCTATAGGAGGCTCTCCTGGGTAAGGACCAGCACTTCTGGAACTGCTTCTCCCACTGACTGCCCTGCTCAGAAAGCTGGGAAAATTGGACATCCAGCAAAATGCCCCACCAGGACAGCACATGTGTGTATGTTTGTGCATGTGTTTCCCAGAACAACTCACTGAGATGCTGACCTCCCACGTGCATCGGGGAGAGAGTGAAAAGCCCCAGGAACTGGGCAGCTCTCCTGAAATACCTTGTCTCTGGGGAAGCATGTATGAATTTTTGTTTTGGTTTTGTGGTTTTCTTCCCTGTCTCAGAATACCTCCAAAAGCCTGCCTAGAAACACTAAGACTGAGCTCTGCTTGCCCCTCCTGATGGTGAATGAGGCTGGCAGCAAATGAGCCACTGGGGCATCTTCAGACCCCACGCCTGCAGTGATTTTGCCCGCCCCAAACTTTAACCCAGGTGAAGGTGTTTGAACCTGAACATGTAGAACCGCACTAGGCACTGGCTGGGGACATTCCTGGAGTGCTGAAGCTGCTTGAGCTCCCGGCCTGCGGACGTGAGTGACAGAAAGGGCGGCAGAAGGTGCTCGTCCGAAAGCCAAAGGTTTGAAGTGGCTCAGACCTTGTGCATGGACAACAGCAACGGGGGATTTGCCCAAGGTTACTTAAAGGATGGACTTGTCATGAACAGAGAAGTGCTGGAGAATGTCCCATCCTCCCTGGAGTGGCAGCTGGAGAACAAGTAATTCGGTTGCCATTACCTCATCCTTTCCTGCAGACTGTGCAAGTTGCTCCCTTTGAAGGTCTTTCTTGCAGCTGCTGCTGCAGCACCTGAACTGATTCTCCAAGCAGAAACTTTCCTCAGGGTCATTCCCTGCTTTGGGGGAGAAAAAAGGGCTTGGAGTCATTGGGAGGTAGGTGGGGGTATATTTTCTTCCAGTACTTCTCTTCCTCCCTTAGTGGGAGAGGAAATAAAGCTACTGCTGCAGTAGCTCATGTGGTTGGCAGAACTGAACCAAAAGCTGGATCAAGTCCTGCTCTTAACTGGATTTCTAGTGTGCTCCTTTTTCCCCCCTCCTCCCTTCAGCATTGAATGGTGGGGAATGGGTGTTAGTCTTTGCTGTTACTTTGATTTTCTCCCCCTACCCATGAGTTTAAAGTATTATGTAAAAAAACATGGGACCAGCCATCACATGACAACAGGTGTGCAAGGGGGGGTGTTTTTAGTCTATGTAGTGGTGTTTTAGAAACACTGGGGACTCCCTGTGCTGTGAGTCAGTGGAGGAGCCTCACTAACTGGGTCCAGTGGATTCAGCATTATTAATAGGATTTGCCCTTTCATTCCCCCTCCCAGGCTGGTTTGTGAGGGGACTCCTGAAGGGGAGAGTCCTGGGTGATGTGTGGGTGGGGTTTATGAACTGTGATTTGCACAGCTCCACGCTCTAAATTAAAAAGCAGTAAGTGAATGCTGTAAGAACGAGATTTTGTGGTCTCTGTGTTCAATAAAGCCGGAAGCTGTAACTTTCTCGGGTTTCATTTGTAGTCACAACATGGCAACATCAAAACTGCCCAGGTGAGGTACCATCTCAAACACCCAAGAACTGCAGAGTCACAGTGCAAGGGACTATTTACCTGGAGAAGTTGTTCAGTTCTGTTCATTGGTTGGTTGGTTTTTAAGGGTGGACAGGAGTCAGCAGAACATGGAGCCTCCTTGTTTTCCTTTTCTAGTGCAGGGATAAAAATACAGCCTGTTCTTGGAAACCTCTTATTCTGAAATATGTAGTCCAAGGGGCATTTGTTAAGACAACAACTGAACAAAAATGCTCTGTCAGTGCCTCCTGGAACGCGCTGTGCTCCGTCTCCATCGTGCTTCCCAAGGGAAGGAGCTGCTGCTGAGCAGCACCAAAGCAGAACTGACCCGTGTCAGTCAGGAAGGGGCTGTAACCACGAGTGTCTTCCCACGGGCCAGGCTGCTGAGTCACCAGCTGCTTTTCAGGAACAGTGTCCCAGTCCAAAGACCAGCTGCTGGCAGCAAGGAGACAAGCTCCATGCCCTGTGTCTGCTGGTGAGGGAAGGCACTGCTTGTAGGGATTTACTTTTGGGCCTGGCAAACTGAAGTGGCATCTTCCTTTCTCCTCAGCTCAATCTGCAACAAGCCGAAGGGTGCTGCTCTGGCAGGGGAATGCACAGATGAGCCACAGTCCACACAGGTCTACAGAGCATTTTTCTTTTAAGCTTTAATACAAGGTAGCACAGTCTGCACCTTCTCATAATGAGGTATTTAAAACATTTTACAAAGAAATGGTATTCAAAGGCATTTAAAAATAAAACATTTCCCTTTTCTGAATCAAACATTAACACTAAAACCCTGCTGCCAAGTGCTGCTCCCTGTTAGGCCCACAGCTATAAAGCAGATGGCTAGAAAACTTACTTGAATGGCTTGAATCCCCTGAGGTGGGGACGGGTGTTTCCCTGAACTGGCCTTGCCTTGGTGCCACTTGGGAGACACTGCAGCAACCATCCCTTCCAACCCCCCTGAAATGCTAATAAAAGTTGTTACAAAACCTCTCTAATAGGGCCACGCTCTGTAAGTAGTCTTGCTGCACAAGCTGAGTGTGTGTGGCAGAGGCTGGGCCAGGAGCCACGCCATGACTTCAGGATCTTACAAAACAACTGCCCTGTCCTGCCCTTGGAGCCAGAGCTGCTGCATTGTGATCTAGGTGACCACAGCTTGGCCACTCTGTCCAGCACTGGCTCTGTAGGAAGCCAAGGGAATTCCAGAGAGGATGTTATCTATCCTCAGTGTTTAACCTGTTTTAAGTAACTGAAGGGCAGTTCGTTTCCTTCACAACTATCTGCTGCTGGCCCTTGGTCTCCTGATCTGTATAAGTGAGCAGGAGGCACATACAGACCACCTGGACACCTACAACTGTGGCTGTGCATGTAGCACCACAGGGGAATGGAGATGTGGCCTCAGCCCTGGAAGACCTGGATTTGTCAAGAGCTAGAGGAGAGCTTTTCCAAACTGACACTGGGGCTAAACACACTGCTCCTGGCCAAAGACATCCCTCAAATAAACTCTTCCTTGGAAAAAAAAAACCTGATCCAGTAGCAGGATTCTGGACAGTGTTTCCAGCTCTCAGCTACTAAAGCAAAAAGGCAGGAACTATAATCAGAGTGTAATTATGTAGCTAAGTCTGACGTGAAGCTCCCCTCAGTCCCTGCAGTACTGCTCCCTCCTGGGGTTCCAGGCTGAAACTTAAGAAACAGTGCACACCATTAAATAGGAAAGGAACAGAAAAAGAGGAAGCCAAGACCACACTCTGGGCTATGGGATCTGTGGCCAGTTTTGAGCCTGGCTCATCATCCCCCCCAGCTCCCTGGCACACCATGGAGATAGGTGGGAGGAAGCAGCAGGGTCCACCACACCAGTCCCCAGGCAGTCCTGCACCGAACGGTGCCCCTCCAACAGATGGTGATGAATAGCCCATTGCTCTGCTCCTCTGCGTCACCCTCAGCCGGCGTTCATCGAAAAGAAAACAAAACAGAAATGAACACACGCACCCCCTGCACTCACAGTGGGAAGCTGGAGGCTTTGCTCAGCCTGCACGTCCTGCCCGAGCCACTCAGGCACCAGGAGTCCCCGCCTGCCCCATGAGGGGGCCGCTGCCCGTGTCCTCCACGGGGGTCTGGGTGGTGTGCACCACGATGGTGTTCTCCTCCACCAGCTCGCACGCGGGGTTGGTGAAGGCGGACAGGGGCAGCGTGATGCGCTGCATCTCCCGCTCATAAACCTTCTGCTCGTGCTTCTCCTTCAGGTCTTTCCCCCTACGTTAAAATAAAAAAAAAAACCATGCATGGGGTGACTGCCACTGCCTGGAAGCAGAGCCTCAGTAAAGGTGATAAAGAGCAGAGTCCCCTCTTCTCTACTGTAAGATAAACAGCACTAAAAAAGTGCCAGATATATTCCCTACTGTAAGCAGAGGACCCCAGCTGAGCATCTTTAAAAAACAAGCAGCCAAGTGAAGTCTGTCCCTCCCTCCAACTGGCTTATTCACTGACATTGCTGCTGCTAAATGATGACTGTAAAGCCAGGCCTCCCCTCCAAACCACGGAGCTGCCATATGTTTCCTTATCCCTTACACTCCCCCAGCACTGCCTGGTGCAGGCCCAGGGGAGCAGTGAGACAGTGCAGAGCCCACTGCTGTGGAGAAGGGCTTCTGTAATCTGCTTCATCTGGAACAAATACTGGAGGTGGTGACAGCTTCTGCTTTTTGTTGCAGCAAATTAAGCTGTCCCTGAAAGTATTAAAGCTGACTTCAGAGCTGGCCCTGCCTTCTGCCGCTGCAGCTAAAGCCTAACTCCACAACCAGCTCCCAAACCTACCTCAGCCTCCTGCCTGTTGCTAAGGGAAGGAACACCTCTGTAATTTGTGCTGAGGAAGAGCAGCCTTACTTTAAAAATGGATTTGGCATTAATAGCATGTTGTCTCCAGAAAAGCTATGTATACCCAAAGCTACTAAACCCATTAAAGGTTTTCTCACCACACCTCCCCAAACCTGCCAGCTTGCACATGCAATTTTGAGATCAAGGCAAGGAGGGAGACAGTAAACCTGCACTGCAGCCCTGCTGTGAGCAATCTGTGGCTGGAGAAGCAAAGCTGCATTTGGACAAAATCCAACATTGGTCTCCTGCTTCTTCCCGCCAAGGAGAGCGGCGAGGTGGGACAGGCACAGAGCTCCTCCCGGGGCTCGTGATCCCAGCCAGGCAGAGCTGCTGGGGTTTCCTGTCAGCATTTTGGCTGCTTTTCAAAGCTGCCTACGAGCGTGCAGCAGCAGCTGCCATCCCTGCCAGCACACAAGACAGCATTCTCTGACGTGACACCTCAAATCAGATTCCTCGACAAGCAGCGCTCTGTGTTTTGCCCCTTATGTAACACTCCTCCCTCTGTTTTTTTTCTGTCGGCATTTATTATAAACACTTACATAAGGACATGTCCCAGCTTGGGAAAGGGCTCCTTCTGCTTGGTTGTATCAGACTGCTGTCAAACAGCCAAAACACAGAACCAACCCTCCCAGAGGAGGGAGCCTGGGCCCTCGCTTGCTGCAGCGACAATCACTGCTATTTGTTAATCCTGCCCTCTCTCTTACAACTAAGCTGCTGCTGCCACTTCCCTCAAAGGCTGCTGAGCTACAGAAACATTTTCATCCAACACAGTGGATGAAAAAATAGTAACTGAAGTATGAATGAAAACTGACCTTAAAGTACACAGGAGCTTTGGTAAAATGAACTTTGACCAAAAAGAAGTGCTAGTTGGTATTCAGCTTCATAGGATACAATGCATGAGTGGCAAAAAAAATTGCCAACTGTTTTTCTTCTAAAGCCAGACTAGAGAAAACAGGGAAACAGGTGGCCTGCTAGAAGGATTGTTCTTTTTCTGATCACAGAGGGCACCTGGGATCTGCTCTCTCGAGCTCTTGCATAAATTCCAGCTCCCCACAACACATCTGAGGAAGCCACATCAAGGCACATATGCACATACAAAAAAGCAAAGAATATAGAGGGCAATTTGAAACTTTAAATGGGACAGAACACCACACTGATGGGTGAAATGGAGAATGGGATTAACTCTTCAATAGTTCTTTCCTCAGTGGCACAAACAAAACTCTTGCTCAATGTTCCACAACCAAACATATGCTTCTGGCTCTTTTCCTTGGGATCTGATTAGGTCTGCAGGTGCTCAGACACTCCTGCTCTGTACACACCAGCTTCTGGACAAATAAGAACAGCCACTCACCTCTTATAGATGTATCCCAGGACAATGCCAGCTCCGATGGCAATGATTATCACCATCATGATCAGCCCCAGCACATACCCTGCGAAAAGAAAAGAGACAAAATTAGAGGCAGTACCTTTTAGAGCTTCAAAACAAATCCATCCTGCCAGAATTACAAGAATGGATTCAGCACATGATCCTGGGCTCATACCTAGTGTCCCTAAGTCCTTCTTTTCTTTGGAGTTCATCTGCACTCTCTGACTGATCCCAATGACGGGCTGCACTGCGGCTGCCTCGCTCCGGGAGGGCAACGTATCAGCTGGTTCAAACACCTGCTCATCCTCCTGAGAAGCACCAACCTCTGCTGTAGGGACTGGGGCTGTGGCAGCTGTAGCATCTGTTGAGAGGAAAAAAATATATATACAACATACCAAGCATTGATGAGTACTTCAAAACAACATGTGTTTGTTCCCTCTTAAGTTATTGCCAGAAATTCTCCCAAAGTAGACAAGAAATGTACTCTCCTCCCCCCACTTTCCTTTGACATGAAACCATTTAACTAAGAGTCCAAGGCACCACCACAGATGAGAGAGAAGTCAGACAGCAGAACGAAACCCAGGTTCAGGGCACGAGTCCAGAGGATGCACAATGACTTCATTTAATGTATAGATCGATACACAGGCTGCAGCTTCAATCATGCTGAACAGACGTGAACAAGATTATGAGAATCTCCATCCCAGATCTCCCAGGAGCCTATTTATCTCTCTTCTGCCTCAGTCTTCCTGACACAGGAAAGTCTGAGAGAAGGAGACTCCAGCTGGTGTGAAAACAACGTGGGGATATTCTTCTCCCCAGCCCCTCTTTGCAGTGGAGTAGCAAACTCCTTTAGTACGTTGGACAGGCTAAGTCAGAGCAGCCCTCCAGGCAGCACAGCCACTGATGAGTGTGAGGACAGCAAGTTCCTGCTCAGCCAGAGCCCAAAGGCACCCAAGGATGGACACTCAGAGCACAGGACCCTTCCCAGCCCTGTTTTTTATCACTGCTGGTTTTTATCAACAGCATTGAAAGATTTTCAAGGTAGCACCTTCTTTCATGATACAGTTCAAATGGAAGCTGTAGCACACCAGAAGCTGTGACAGTGTAGAGTAGGTATCTATTACCTGCTCTACAGAAAAAACCCTACTTTTTGGAAATGCTGTGCACAGTATACATCCACACCTGAAAACTCTCTCCACCTGGATCTTGCCCCACAGCTGGCAATAACTCCCTGTGGATTTTCCCTCTGCAGCCATTTTGAGGCCTCGGTGGAATGTGAAATGGAAGTACAGAAGGGGGATTAGAGACAGGAAATCAGTCTCTCCTGCACTGCACAGTAATTTCAGGTACGGTCAGCCAGGGAAGCTGAACTAAAGGGAGCTGTTGGGACACAGAAAGGTGCCCATTCTGAGACACAAAAATAGTCGAACCCATTAGACACACAAATTGCCAAAAGGGCAGGTAACTCTCCTGATCCCAAAGCTGCAGGACTGTTTTGAGTAAGGCTCTTTGCAGCAGAACATTTGTTTTGCTCCATCTTTAGGGAAAAGCACGCAAAAAAAGAGCAAAGTGAAGAAAAGGGGAGGGTGTTCATGTGTGGGAAAAGTATCTACACACGAGGACAGCAATCTCAAGGGACAGTGAGTACGTAAATCTTGCAGGACTCAGAAATCAGTAAACAGTTCAAAAAGCCCCAAGTGGCTGCTCTGGCGTCAGTCAACACTGCCATCTCCTCTCCCTGAATCAGGCTTCAGCTATGGTTCTTTTGGTAAACTGTTCCTACTGTGACTATCCAGGAGGAATCCAGTGTTTGGGGTTTTCCATTTCTTCGTGTTCTCCCTTAAAATTCTTATTTTTTCCAAGTTTTTTCTCCCACCTGTATTCAAATTCCCACCAGGAATCGTTTAGCAGCAGGAACCTTTAGTCAGCTGTAACATGCCCCAGAATAAGACTCTCCCAACACCTCTGCAGTTCTTAGATGCCCAGACCTCGGCCCTTTTGCAACACAGCTAAAGAGCCCTATGGTGACTAGTGAAATATGGAGGAGTGGGGGCTTTCCACAGGCCTTTTCTGGCACTAATGGAAAAGCTGTAGGGGCGGAGCAAGGCACAGCTGGGAGGCAGATGTGCACACACGGGGGAAGGCTGGAGGGGAGCCCCGGGTACGCCGCGTTCCCGAGGGAGGTGCTGGCGTAGCCCGGGGTTGTTTGTGCGCAGGGGGGACCCCACCCTGGCGAAGAACCCAGCCCCCCGCGGCAGGGGCTGCCCGGGCAGGGGCCGCTCTTTCCTGAGCACGGGGCGATGTCGCAGGGTCGCCGCTCGGGGTCTCCGGCGGCGTTTCGGACGAAGCACCAGGGCGCGGCGGCGCCGTCCGGGTTCCTGCAGCTGTTGTGGTCCTCGCTGACTGCTGGGGGGCAGCGGGGCCGTCAGCGCGGCCGCCTCACCCCCGGGACCCCCCTGTCCGCCTCCCCCGGACCCGGACCCACCTGCCGGCAGCGCGGGGCTCCGCACGCTCAGCCAGTTGAGGCACGGGGCGCCGCCGGAGGCCACCCGGCGGGTGCCGCGGTAGGACGCGCCGTTGCCGCGGAGGCACTTTGCGGAGAGACCAGCCGAGCCGAGCCGTGCGGGGGGCCGGCCACCGCCGCCCCCAGCCCGGCCCCCGCCTCCCCCACGGGGGTCTTCCCCCTTCCCCAGCCCGGCCTTTGTCCCCCACAAAGGGCCGCCGCTCACACTCACCCTCGGCGCCGCGGGCGGCCGGCGGCAGCGGCAGCAGCAGCGAGCCCAGCAGCAGGACAGCGCCCAGCGCCCGCCGCGGGGCCCCGGGCAGCATCCTCGGAGCCGCCGCCAGCCCGGCCGCGCAGCTCGGCGAGCCCTGCCCCGGCGCTCCCCAGTAAACAACCGCCGGGCTGCGCTTCCCCCCCCGCCCCGCAGCCGCCGCCGGGTCCTAACGCTGCCGCCGCCGCCGCCCGCCCCCGGGAGGGGAAGGGGCGGCCGCCGCGGGGCAGGGCTCGGGCCGGCCGGCAACCTGCCGCCGCTCCCCCGCGGCCGCACAGGGTCCTCGCCCGGCACCGAGCGCTGCGGTGGGTGCTCGGCACCGCGGGGCTGTTGGGCTCGGCAGGGACGCGGGGAAGCGCTGCCGAGGCGCAGCTCCGCGTCTCTCGGCTCGTCTCTGACAGTCGCAGGAAAGTCTTGGGCCAGAAGAGACTTCCCACACGGAACTACGCTTGAACCGCTGCCTGTGGCAGGGAAAGTGTTTGTCTTAAGGCACTTAAAACTGTTCTCTACCCTACACACTGCACCTCCACCTTAAAGGTTTACATTCTCACCTCTGCTAATCCATTGCTTTCCTTTGACTCCACATCCCCTAAGAGCTGTGCTTGCTTATAGAAAAAGCAAGATAAACAGCATTAAAATGCCTTAGAGCAGTTCTACTGCAGGCAGCCAGCCACTGTGATAAAGCCTCTCTGCAGACATTTCAAATGGGTTACAATAGATACTTCTGTTCCTGAACACACCAGTGACTGTACACAAGCATCTGGAGTCCTCAGCAATGCTTCTATTTTACACCAGTGAAAAACAAGCCACTGAATACTTGGTCCTGTTTGACAATGAGCTCGCAAAGGCAGCCTGGGCCAACTGATGGGTTTGTAGCCAAGGCACAGGTCTGCAGCACAAGGTGCTATTTCTGGCTTTCCCACAGAGTTTCTCCTGACCTTGGCCAATCTGCCTGCTTGCCTCACTTCTTTGCGCTTTCCCTTCCTTTCTGTTACATGAGGTACAATCAAACCTCCCTTCTCAGAAGAGGACAGGGAAGTTCCTTTCTTTTAAAGTGTTTTGAAATCATATGGAAAACACTGAACACATAAAAAGTATTTCTATGCCAGGAAGGTGCATGTTGTATTCAGTGTTTTATGAATCACTCTTTGGAGCAGTGGCCTTTCCTTTCCACTCCCAGATGTTTCCATCCTGGCAGGGCTCTCTCAGGCTGCTACAGGTACTTGTGTGATGAGCTGGCTCAAGGTGCTGATCCAACCCAACTTTTCCCCCCTTTTTCACCAGGTCACGAACACTTTAACCTCTTTACAACCAGGTTACCTGCTGCATCCAGTCCCCAAGGGAGCCACAAAAACACATACATACCAGCATGGCAGATGGGTAAATGAGGAAAACTACTGCTGAGTATGAGGCCTCAGCACACACTCATGTGTGATTCATGCTTTAACAATATGACTTACTACTACAGAAAATTTAGTTTAATAATGTCAGATTAAAAAACCTCAGCCAGGTTGTAGAAAACCAATAAACCAAAACCCAACTGTGTGTGTCAGTCCTGACTGCCATCCCCAGCTAAGATTCCTCCTTTGTGGCATTATGCTCATTGTCTGCACAGACACCCCGTTACTGCATTCCTGGTGCTCTCCAGTTACTCTCTGTGAAGGCAAGGCTAACTGGAGTCAGCAAGAATTGTTAATAGGGGCTATTGAATCAAGCCTTCTGTTTGTAATAGCTCTTCATCACAGATTTTACGGGACAGATTCCATTCAGCAGAAACTGCAGGGCCACACATGCATCCAGAGGCACTGCCCGTCCAAAACAGTTTGCAGAGGGCTGCCAACCTGCACAATTAATTTCTTTTTGCTCACTTCATGAGACTAACTAATGCTTCCATTCCATCTAGCACAGAAAGCAGCTCCTCCTGTACATACTGATCCAGGAACTGCACTAATCTCTGTGGAAACAAATCTCAGACCTTCGCTGCTCTCCTGCTATGTAACAAGATAAATTTGCACTTCTCATTACACCCAGCCAAGTTCCAGAAAACAATTTGAGTTTCTAGTCCACAGAAGGACAATGGGGAATCTGGGAGAAATGCAAAAACCTTCATATTAATGGTAAAGATCAAAGTCTTTTCCATGACTGATTTCTAAGCATAATTTTTTCTTTCATCTCTAGCTTTCTCCAGGATGAGGGAAGATTTATGCCTGGCAGTTTCATAGAGTTAAGTTTAATAGGATGCCAGGTGGCAGCTGTCAAAGGCAGACTCAATTGCTCTTTCTGCTGCTTGGGAATGGGTTTGCTCTTCTTGCTACACTTTTAGAGATTAAATGTGACATTATTTCCCAGGACTTGATTTTAAACTACCCAAACTACAAGTAATCTAATAGCTGTGCAGCTACATTCTCACACAGTTTACATGTAGAATTCTGTAGGTGTATACACATACATGTATCACAGCACATGCCCACATCCACAAACATCCATCCTCCCTAAACTCAGTGTGAACCAGTTTCAGCTGTGAGCTGGTACCTTTTTGCTGTTTACTTTATACAGGTTCCAGAATGAACAATGTCTGCTTTCTCTCTCTCCTGTCTGTCAGCTGCTCTTTCTTGTTTGTTTGTTCTACTTTTTCACCTGTGGAAAAATTCAAAGTGTATTGAGACTTTTCTTAAAGAAAAAAAAAGAAAAATATAATGAATCTCACATATAGCCCAACATGCTGTGCCAAGGGAGGCAGCCACAGAGGTACAGCTCTGGAATGACTCTGCAAGAACCCATCAAACCCACCTCCTTCTCTGGCCATAGCCAAGTGCCTTCAGATCTTCCTGGGCAAAAGTTCATCTAACCTCCTATGCAAGAACTAACATGCTTTATTACTTAATCTTACCAAATAAGACACTGGGGAGAGTAAGCAAAATGAGTTTTCTAATCTGAGTAATCTTTCCTAGCCAAATTAACAAGGAATGCTTAAAATGGAAAAAGTTGACCACTGCCCTCCTTGTAACAGAACATATGTCATGTTCCCATAAGTTCCCCTTTCTAATTCCTAGGCAACCAAAATAAGTGTTCCAATTTTTCCTCAAAACTTGTTTTTCTAAACCATTTTCCGCTTCCTTCATAAATGGCAATGCTCAAGAATAAAGTACATCCTGAGACCTCGCCTACCGTGAAGAGATTTTTAGAGCAATTTGTGCTTGAAGCATCGATTGTCACTAAACACTATTCCAACTCCAACAAAATCAGGGGGTTTATTCCTTTGTTGCCTCTGTCTTGGTCATGAAAATGACAGTGGGTCTCACCTGTAAAAAGCCTTCTGTAAGCAATGATGTAGGAGTTGTAAACAAATATGTTTCATTTCTAACCTGGAAACAATTTGAATGTAAGAAAAAAGCATCAGGGCTGCAACAAAAGGATCAGATGTCAAGTTTATGAAACTGAGCCGACTATAACCAAAAATCAAGACAGAGACAGTGACTACAAAGGAGTCGGCGTGGAGGGGCAGGAATATCCAATGGCACTGTTGCATGGCCCTGCTGACACACTCAAGGAGAGGCTTTCCCTCCCCCTTCAGTCTGACAGCATGAACTATTGCTCAGTAAATGCCAGCCACAGCCTCCAAGGACTAACAAGGAAGTCTGCAGAAGCAAAACAACCATATGCGATATTTGAACTGGTTCAGACTGGTTCAGGGTTTGCTCCACTAACTCCGAGTGCTTTCTCAGATGTGCTTTCTGTGTGGGCTGTCCTAAAAGGACAGAGGCAATGTGGGGCCTATTGTTTACTGGGGAGAAGCACCGAAGCTGCCCTTTGCCATCATTAAGAGATTAGCACTAAACACTCGCTGACTTCAGAAATTCACACACACTCCTCTCCAACAGCAACATTTCTTTGTCCTTTTTGTCACGAACTGCCCAGTGCCTTTCCACAGCTCTTCTCAGTGGGTTTGAAGGGCCCAAGTGCCCACAGACATTGTGTTCACACTGGCCCACTGTGGCAGCTGTGAAGGACTCCCCGTGGATCACGGCCCTCAGCTCTTTTCCCAGCTGCAGTGTCCCGATCCCGGTGCCTGGATCACAGACACGGCTCTACCTTCCATCCAACAGGGGTGTCTCCTAGCAGGATACCATAAAACCATAGCAATGATTTTAGGAATTAGGTACAGCTGTCTAACCGTGGTGTTTCAGTCCCCAGTTGCCCTGGTTTTTGCTGGGTTTTGTTTGTTTGATTGTTTGGTTTTTCTCCCAGATGCAGGCTCTTATTGACAAAAAACAGAGACCGCATTTTTAAGGGTGGAGGAAGGGAAGCTATTTTGAAAGATACTGTGATCTACTCAGAGAACACATAGGTCTGAGCCAAGAACAGGAGCCTTGGTCTAAATTCTTTAACTGATCTTTGCTTGACCTTAGGCAAGCTTCTGCTTTGGTTTCCCATGTTAATACTACTTATGTCACAGAGGCAGAAATGATTAAATGTCTGCAAAGTGCTTGAAAGCCTCAGACACGCAATACCTACCTTATGAAATGGTATTCTGGGGGAAGGAATCCAGAAGATGGATATGCATGCAAGGACTTGAGATGTTCTCAAGTTCTACATGTGTAGTGCTGACTTAGATGAAAAGTACAAACAAGCTTTAATGCAGGAAGAAAAATGTGTTGTTTAGTTGTTTTTTAAGGTATAAAAGTAAGTTTGTAGCTTTCTTGTTTCTCAATCCACTGCTGTGCCCAGCAGTACCTGGCAAAGCTAAGCAGTCTGATAAACCAACATTCACTCTTGTTAGAAAATGCCTTTCTAGAAATAATAGTTTATCTTGCACATGAGAAACATAAAAACACAGCACCAAAACATCTGGAGATTTGAGTCAAAAGGAATAAAGATTGCTGTTCTGATGTCTATTCAAATTAACCTCCAGTGAATTGGATTATTAAATATATTTATACCAATGCTTCCCTTACCATGGAATCCGATTCCACAGTCAAACAGAGGTGATAGCTCAAAAATCTTATGTTTAAACTTCAATAATCATGGAATATTATCAAAGTAGGAGTTAGATTCCATTGTGGAAAGCATGAGGTTAGAGTTGCACTTAAATATGCAAAACTCCCAGTTCCTGTAGAAAATACACCATGTCCAAATAGCCCAGGCACTCACAAGCAAGTGATCCATATTCCAAGCCAACAGAAAGGCAGTAAGATTATAAACTTGCACACATAAAAAAAACCCCAAACACATGTTTTCTTATCTCTCTGGGGTTTAGGGACGAGGACTGGAGTCATAATGGAAGAGCAGAAGCAGAGACTCATTTTGTAATGGCTCTCCTTTGTAACTCAACACGTGAGCAGAGAAGCAGAGACCAAACCTTGCAGCAAAGCTATTATTGCTTCCTCATAAAGAGCAGGATTCACAGACATTTACAATGCAGAGCTCTCACCTCTGGATTTTGTTTTCTTAGGTGACCTGAAAGCAGATAAAACCATTGGCACACAGGTACTGTGAGACCTCCCTCCACAGGTGTTTGCCTGAAGGTTGCCAGAGGAGTTATTTTGGGAAGTTGCCCTTTCTTTCCTGTGTGGAAAGGCAAACCTCTGTATTTTCTCTGGGTCACACACATGCCATAGGCATGCAGAGATAGCCTTTTTCATGACTGACATATGCACAGGGACTGTTTTACATCTATTTACAAAAGCAAATGCTCTGTTCCCTAAGTATGTTTACAGAACAGGGGAAAATTCTGTTGTTATTTTGGTCTTTTTGGTTTCTCTTTTAGAAAGTCAGAGCTCCAGCTGGCAAAAACATAAGGAGGTAAAAAGCCAGGAAGGAACAAAGGCTTATTAAAGTTTCACCTAATACTTGCACACTTATTTCTTTAGATTATAATGGTGTGGAGTTAGAACACTGTGCACTGGACAATGCCCCAGCACCTGAGGTAGGCAGGCCAGAAGCAAAAATATATTTATATATCCTGTCTTGGTTTTATTTCACTGCCATTCAATGAGGACAATACTGAATTTCACAGATACTTGTTACTCCATCCACTTATGCTGAAACAAGAAATCTCATTGCACAGTGCCAGAGAAAGGATTTTCTAGTCAAAATAAGGCCATCCTGGTAACACAGTGTTGCAATTATGGATTTTCACAGAGAGCTGGGGAGATGTGCAAAGGCAGGAACTGTCTCTGAAGAGAGGAAGATTTTGAGATACGAGAAGTACAGCCCATCTCTCTGTGCACTCGTGGTCTCTACTCTCCGTCTCCAGGAAATGAATGCATGCAGCCTGCAGAGTTTAATTCTCTTTTGGTTTATTACTATTTAAAAATCAGGTTTTGTATCCCCTTCTACAGAGGCTTCACCTTCCAACAGAACATACAAAAAATACACACAATAGAAAAAAAAAAAGATAGGTAGGTAAGTTGCTTTATACAAACAGGTCCCTAAGAACCCAAAAAGGCTAAAACAGGCTCGGTTTCAATAGAAGCAGGCCCATAAATAGGCAAGAGACTTCATTCAAGTAGGGAAAGAGTCATCCATCCTCACCTAAGATCCTTTCTTGCTCACACTGAAGACAATGGGAGGATTCCCAACAACTTCAGTAGAAGCAGGATTGGGATTCATCAGAGCCAATGGCAAACTTTTCTGCTCCTTCCCTTCCAAGGCACTGTCTCTTCCATATGGCGTGCAGCCAGGGAAAAATGCCAGTTTTCCTGGCTCATCCCACACTCATGTTTCAGTTGTTCACTCTACAGGACATCTGAGAACAGCCTTTTATTTTCTCCCTCTGGTATTTGCACTAATCGCAGCAAACTTTCAGATTACAACAGTACCGAAGAGCAACTGGGAGCCCAAGAGCAAGGCTTGGTTGATTCCCCCAGAGCCAGCAGTCAGTCTGACAGCTTTGCAGAGGGCATGGAAAAATTGCCTGGAGAAGGCACCAGTTTGTGGAGGCAGCAGCCAAAAAGCTGTTGGCAAGCATGAGACTGATTTATTGTAAAGTCACTTACCCAAGGTCACTGTGTGACTGCAGGATGCTCAAGAGCAATTCTGGCTGCCAGTGGCTGTAGGTTCCACACGGAAACCAGGAGGTGGGAGGGGGTCACTGGAACATCAGTGAAGGTACCAGTTACCTCCTTCCTTCAGCACATCTCAGCTCAGAGCACCTCCAGGTCTCTAAAATTGTAGTACCAGGAAAAGCTTCATTCACATTAACCCTGAGAGCAGATCAATAGTGCCAGGCAGCCTTTAAATGAATTTAAATATCTCACCTTTCAGGGAAAATGTAGCCAGATGTTTGTTTAACTTTGCATTACACCTGAAGTCAGTGAGGCCAAACATTTGTAGCAGAGTTCAGCAGCACAACTGTGCAGCACAATTTGGCATGTCAATCAAATACTGGCACGTCCTTACCCCAGGGTTATCATCATTTTACAGACAGGAACCAAACGCAGGAAGAGGCTGGAGATGACACAGGGTGTTAATTCTTTACAAACAGGCAGTCACTGCCCACTACACAGAGCTCACAACTGTGGTTTTCCACTAACATTCCAAAACCATTCCAGCCATCACCACAACCCCTCACAGCCAGGGCTCCTGCTCCTGCTCTGCATCACTCTGCAGTTATGTCACATCACTATTTTTAAGTGGTTGGGTTTTTTTTTTTCTTTTTAGCCAAATAGTTCCCTGGTTTGTTTTAGAGCTCACAGTTATTTGCAGAGCTGGGCACATCTGGGTAGGTACCACACTGGCACAGGGATGTGAGGAGGGTGAGGGTGTCAGGGGAGCAGGCAGGAGGACACCATTCCAGTGTGGTGCTGCTGACTGTGGCAGTACCTGTGGCTCATCCCGGGAGCATCCCTGCTCCGTGCCTGCCTCCCTCCCTGCGGGTCCAGGCCCAGTGCTCCAAACACGCCGCCCTCTTACAGGGACAGGGAGCTGCAGCACACTGGGCTGGAAGCCAAATCTGTTCCCAAAGGCTCCCTCACAACAGCTGAAGGATCTTGTTTTGAAAAGGATGTTCAGGATAAAGAACCGTGACTCTCTCAGGAGACACTGGAATCTTCCAGAATCTGTTTTAAGTTTTCCTATTGTTTTTTTTTCCCTCTTTGCTCATTTGTTTTGTCTCTCAGAGTGGAACTGAGAGCATAAGCTCAGAGATTCACTGTGAGCTTATGTTCTGTTCATTAAACCTCAGGTATTGTGCCCAGGCAAAAGGTGAACAGCACAAAGCTGGCTTGATTTACATTTGGATATTGATAATGCTGTTAAGGTATGATAATGCTGAAAAAGCCAGCACATTCCATGGGATTGTTTGGCACTTGCTCTCAGAGTTTCTGCCACGCTGAACAATTGAAAATATCTGATTGTTTTTGTGGGTGGCAAAGAAAAGCCTTTTCTTGTTTTCTGTCCTGTTTCATGACTTAGAATTTTGGTGGCTGTTTTTTACTTTGTCCATTTATCTCTCATGAAACCCAAAGAGAGCTTTTGCTCTCTGTTCATTCTTCCAACACTGAAGTCTGGAGTTCCTTTGAAGTTTACTTTGGCATCTACTTCCTCAAGCAAGCACCTTAAAAAAAATTAAAGCTGAAAGTGGTACCCCACTCCCGACTCAAGACATAAGTTCAGATACTGATTTCTAGGAACAAAGATTTAGTGAAAAAACAAGACACTAAAGTTACAACAGAGCCTACAAAATCTAGGTTAGCTTTCATACTAGCAATTCAATTAGTTGAGTTAGATAGACATTCAGTTACACAGCTCTTCTATTCAAGTCATTCCTTACTGCTGACAGCAGTTGAGGGAGGAACAATAATTTCAGGGAATACATGGGAAATAACAAATATTCCCTAAGTCACTGGCACTCAAACAGGTCTAAAATTGTGACTGGGCATTTACAATTATTCAAAAGATTGGTAGGAAGACCAACTCCACACCATCTTGGCTTTAAAAAACAAACAAATCATCCCCCCAACATATAATACTTTGCCCTACTATAAGGCACTGGATTGAGAGAAGGAAAAATCTGTGTTCAATTTCTGGTTCTGCTATCAATTCCCCACAAAAATCCCTCAGGATTGAGAGCTCACATGCACCACACTACCATGCACCAGGTGAGCCCCACCAGTGAGTCTGTTTGCACACATTTAAGACATGACAAATGCAAGGTCATGTCACCTCATTTAATTTAGTGTGGAACAAATTCCTATTAAATTGCTTTATCTTGCATTTGTTGTGGATTAACATACATAAAGATCAAATCAGGCAACAAAAGAAGCCTGATAAATCTGCGGCCCTACATTTAACACAACACTTAAGCATGCAAGTGGTTTTTAGTCCTTCATCTTTCTTTCACTCACTCACCTATAAGCATCTATTCCTTTCTTATCTGTCTTTAATGTTTAGATCATGAATGACTGAAGATGTTTTCATCATACCTAATACACAAGACTCTGAGCCTCAGATGAAAGGTTATGGGACTCCTATAATACAAAGACTCTGATGATCCAAATTTGCATGAACTGAAGTTTCCTTCTTGGCAGAAACATGCACCAACTCAAACATTGGATTGCAGTCCCACCAAAGGGGATGACAAGGAAAGGAGGGTGGCCCAAAATCAGAACTATCACCTATACACTGATATGCCAATTAAAAATAAAATGTAATAGCAACAAGTGAGGCTGCAGCTCAGGGCATCTAATGTACTTCCCTCTGAACTCTGAACTTGTGAGCTGGGTTTTCTGTTTGGATCTGTCTCATGTTCTATGAGAAACAGACATTTCCCAAAGTACAGAATAGAGAGGATTTGCATGTAGATTACTGTCCAGAATGGAACAGTATGCCCCCAAAGAAGCAAAAAGCACTGAAAACACACCACTGCTGAAGATCTGCCCAAACTCCTGCTGGCATTAAGCCTGCACCAGCCTCTTGTGCTGGTACAAATCTCTCCCATTTACACCAGGATGATCTAGAACTGTCATTTCAGGATTGTAAACTTCCTGCCTAATTGTTTCCCTGTCCCCTAGACTGAGAAGTAAGTAGTTTTCATTCAGTGTATTCATGACACCTTAGTAAGCATTTTCTTTGACAAGCAGAATGCACAGTTAGTGTTTTAGAAGGCTTCAGTTTTAGTTCAAGGCTTTTCATTGGGTTCACCAGGTCAAATTCTGTAGCATTCAAAATTAAATTGATAGACATGGCCAAAATTCAACCCACTACTAACACTAAAGACAGTGGAGCTAAATGGAGGATGAAAATATCCTATACTCTGGATTTGGCTTTTGGAATTAAATTTTTTGACTAGTGCACCCTCTTTAAGTGCACATGGGAACATCAGGGACACAAACTTCTCTCAGCACTCAGCCTCAGTTCAACAGAAACTTCACTTTGTGGCTTAAATACGAGCTGTCAGTGAAAGAGTGACTGCAGTTGCATCTGCTAATCCCCATGAATTGTTATGCTGACTGGAAAGCCTGCTCCAGCCTGACTTCCTTGGCAGCTTACAAGGTTGTCTCAGCACTGTTTAGATTTGTAAGGTATTTTAAAATGTTTTGTCACTTTTCTGAAATGTTCTGTTTCTACCTCTCAGCTAATCTTACCAGTACAGCAACAGCAATCCCATGAAGCTTTAGTCTGAAGGTGGGTTTGTTTGCTTGCTTGCTTTTTTCCTTTTACATGAGACTCATACCTATTCCAGGGATTCTGGGAGAAGATGACTGGAGAAGAACATGTCCTTCAGTCTCCCAACACAGATTAATAGCAAAACATCAAGTCCACTGCAACATGCTCTCAATTTAGAAAGTGCTGGTGCTATAAAGAGAAAGCCATTGATTATTCATCCTGGGTTTATAACACTCGAGAGCAAGTACAAAAAAGTAGCTTCTAACAAGAGAATCTGGAACTTCTAACTCTGTAGAATTTAGAAGGTCATTCCAAAATCCATATACTTACAAAAGGCTCTATAATCCAAACATAAAACCAAAATGGGAATGTGTCTGATTTCAGTTCTGCATTAGCTGCAGGGTTTGGATCAGGAGCACCTGGGCAAGGCAAGCTGTGGTGCAATAGCAGTTTGTGGCTCCATCCCATTCAACACAGGCACATCTCCTGCAGCAGATGTGGATCCTGGTCTGAGGGATCTGCCCTGCTCCAGCACTGTATTAATGATGGAGACAGGCACTGTTGCATGGGAGGCAAGTTTGGTGTGGGGCTTGGGCTCTTCAGAATGGCCTTTCTAGAGACATTCAGAACACAAAGCAGTTTACCAAAGCACTGCTTAAACCTTCGCTCATTAACCCTCTCTACAACTGTGATGTAGAGAAAACTCTTCACAGACAGGAAATTTAGGAATAAATTCAGGGAACTCTTCTATGTAACCTTGAGCATCAACAGCAGAACCATAATTAAAACTCAGAGTATTCCTAACTCCTAACCCTGTGTTAAACAACATTTATACCTGGGTTTGGTACATAAAACCTTGACAAGTAACATGGGAGGAAAGGGAGGGTCAAGAAAGGACATTATTTCTGCACAAGTGGTATTTTCAGATTAAATGGAACCTGTAACAGCCTAAAGCCCAGCTTCTTTGCATTTTGTAATCAATTCTTTTTCAGAGATATGCTGTTTGCAATTCCCACCTCTTATACTAGAAACCCTTCTTCTTTGGAAAAGAAAGGAGTAAGACTGGCTTTTGCAAACCTGACTAGAGGCAGATCAGGAGAGCACGACTGTGGCCAAAAAGCCCAGCTCAGAATACAGCACAGTGTGGAGTGGGATTAACATCTTACTTACTGGCTCTCACTTGCACACCTTTTGGACAGGTGGCTGAATTGCTCAAAAACCAGACAAAACGAGGGGATGCAAAGTAACATACTAACTTCTTTAATAGAGTCCAATCCAATTAAACCAAAATCACTCTGTGAACCCCTGGGTTTATTCACACTAAACAAGTCAGTGGTACATAGTGTCAACCCGATAGCTGATCGTGTTCATACCCTAGGTCCCCACATGAAAAATGAGCACCAGTCAACCAGACTGCAATGGTATTTTTCCTTCCTTTTTTTTTTTTCTTTTTTTTTCATACAAACTATTCCTTTCATAGACTTAAAACAACCAACTAGCCAAGTTATTAATTATGGTACATCTAAAAAAAAAAAAAAAAAAATTAATACTAACCCTAATGTGACTGCTGCTTTACGAGTGCTCTGCGTATCGCCTTAGACTGGCTTTTCAGTAGCAATTCACTACAACAGGTCCTAAAATAATAATAATAAAGAATTAAAAACCTGACAGCAAGTTTAATGGTCAAAAGTAATGAAAACAACCTGTTCTGAAAGGTGATTTTTCTCAGCAGTTCAGTCCTGCTGCAGCACTCACAGCCTCACAAAGGCAGAAGGGGTTCGAATTCTCTCACCTCCTTTAAACTTTTTCTGGTTTTAAAAGGACAACTGCATTGTAACCTGCTAGGAACCACGGGGCATTTTACTTAATGTTATTCAATAGTGGGTCTGTTTTTAAAACTTACTGTTTTTCTGGGGTAGTTTAGGGAGGGTGGGGAATAGAGAGAGAACAAAACCATAGCTCCCTGTAGCTGTAGCTCCCCAGGTGCCTCGGTCACTAGGACTGTCTCGTTCTCACACCAGTGCTGGCAACTTCTCATTATTCCAGAAGAACATGGAGAAACACCAGCAGCAGCCTCTAAAGCTCCATTTAGTGTTTTGGGTCATGTCTCCTATTCAAGGCCACCATCTTCTGTAATTTATCAGCTAAGAAGCATTTTCTCCCTCTCCCCGGTGGAAGTTTAAAGGTGGGGGTAGGGCATGAGACAAAGAGGGAAGCTAAAATGAATAAAAAATTCTCAGCTATAGAACCCAATTCCATTATTTCCTCTTTCATTCACAGCATCTTATCACTATAGCCAGACTGCTGCTTTGCTTTGCTAAGATCCCACTGATCTCATTTCCCCTCTGGCCCCATCGGTTGCTGGTCGACCTCTGGATCCACCAGGGACGATGCAAATGCTGACTGGACGATCTGAAACCCAAAGGACTCCAGGAGAGACATGTTCTGTTGGGGTGAGAAGGGGGATCCCAGAGCAGGACCCAGGTCCCCCAAGGGGCCACCCAGGGCCCTGACGTGAACTTTCTGTATGTGTTTGTTCAGATAAGACTTGGATCTGAAAAAGCTGCCGCACTCAGGGCACGGGTATTTCTTCTCCCCTTCCGTCTCCATTTTGTTTTTGCTCACTGCCAGCTCACACGAGAAGGACCCGTTGGTGCTCTGTTTCTCAGGAGTCTTGAGGTCACTGGTGTCAGAGAGGTCTCCGTATGAATCAGAACTCTCAATCGGGTCCGAATGGGAACATTTCTGGCCTTCTACGGGAAAAGAAAAGAGAGAGGTTTTCAGAATCTTATGCCCCAAACAGAGGTATTCAGCATATTTAGATTGTGTTGGTTACCACCTGATCACATTCATGCCTGTCATGACAGAATGTTACACACTTAAAATCCAATCCCTCACATTTTCCAGCCCCTGAGCACAGGTCCTCTTTCCAGACCATGAGGCTGCCCCCAGAGCAACAGCTGGGGTTTCATTAGGGCTTTGTCATGATACTGGATGCAACCATAATGGGTCTTTAGTTTATACAACATTTCTTGAATCTCAGAGATGTCTCACAGTGTTTACACCTCAGATACTAGGAAAGGATGGGCCTAATGATGACTTAACTGTGCAATTCACTCACACACTTCTGAAATATTGTTGATACTTTGGGGCAGAGCCTAGAGAAACTTCACAAAGTACCACAGGCTGCAGCAAGATGGGAAGAAACCTGGAAATACTCAGCAACAGCAGTGAGCTCCTGCAGTTTGAGTGCAATTACACTTAGTCTCAAGGAACTCTTTTTCACAAGTGCAACACTGTTGAAAGTGAACTTCACAATCTGAAATTGCTCCGCCTTTAAATGCTATAGTGTGAAACAGGAGAGATGTTAGGGACACTGTTTTAAAGTTACTTGGATACCTATCCCAGCAAAAGCCATTGGTATGTTTGGAGTGTTCCCCATTCTCCTCTGGCACTATGCCAGGGAAGTTTGGCCACACTTTTTGCTCAGTGCATGTGAATGAGCGTGAGAAACCCAGACATACTCACTGAGCAAGTCTCTGAATACAAATAAGCTGTACCTACTATTAACTCTAAAAGACCAAAGAACCACTTGGCACAACCCAAAAGACAGATTTGCTCTGGACTCAGCATTACAAACCAAACAGGATATGCATGAAATCAGTACACCACTGAGCTGGAGTAAATCTCTTGTTAAGTCAGCACACCACCCAAAACCAAAGGGCTACTGCAGTAACTCTATAACACTTCAACAGAAAAAATTGCACACGTGTAGCTTTCTAAGGGCACAGACTTTGTTTGACCCAGCCTGCTGTGTTCTCCTGGGCAAGAAAAAAAGGTAACAACCACGGGTTTAAAGCAAAACATCTTCTGATGTTTCAGCTTCACCAGAAATACTGACAGCTCAAACCAAAAAGGCAAAAAGCTATTCTACACAGATAAACACACAGCTTTACTTATTCAGAAGTTAAATACTCTTAAGCTATGTTTACAATAATATTTTTTTCCTTTTTTTTCCCCCAGAAGTTAAATGCAGGTTAAAAACAAACAAACAAGTACCAGTACTATTATCACCCTCTCCCCTCCAATAACAGCTTTTAGAAGTGTAAGTTTAGTTATAGAAAGTTGCATGGCCCCTCATTATCTTGAGGATGAATCTTTATGAACTGCATTCTGCAGCTCCCCCTTCCTTCACCAGAAACCTGGTTTGACTGACACGAGATTCCAGTGGAGTGGGACTAAGGAACTGGCCCATGATCTGCACCCTCAGGCAAAATTCAGACACTGCTCCACAGGAGAGGCTCAAGATGAACCAACGTGGCTTTTTCAATCTCCAAAATCAAAGAAGCTGCCAAAAATTCCTATGCTCTTCCGTGTCCATCTCCTTCCCCCAGCCTTGTTAGATCAGCTATCCAAGGGCAGGTATCACATCCTACATGATGCTGTGGAATTCCTCTGCATCTCCTAAGCTTGTCTCCAGTATTTCCCTGTCCTTCCTCCCTCCCAGCCCAACGCCCCACCACACACAGCTCTGCCCAGAGCAGCAAGTGCAGAGCAGAGTCTCTTGCCTTTGATGCCATAGGTCCTGACGCAGTGGAACGCTGCTCCCCCATTCGGGATGGACTCCTGGTGCCTGGAGACCTGGGGAAGGGGAACACCGTGGTGGGTTTTAACATGGACCTTTAAGTAGGAGGCAGAGGAGAAACCTAAACAAGATAAAAGGAGATGAGATCCTGCCACCAGCAAAGACACACATCTGCCTTCCCTGATCTTTAATCTTTTACTCCTGCTCCCTATTCCAAAGCTGCCCTTACACCAGCTAATTCCCTAGGACATGCTCAGGTAGGATCCTGTCATCAGGCAGTAATGAACTGCAAACTTTTCATCAGACTGTGTTTGCTTTTTGTTAGTCATGACGAAAGCACGGCCCCCTTCAAAAGAAATTCTGTGGAACCAAACTGAGCAGATGATAAGGAACTTTCTGGAAAAAAGGCAGAAGAGACATCATAGAAAAAGGCACCCATGCCTCTTCACCATTTTTGTGCTGTTTTATTTATTTTAATTAAAAATGCCTTTATCATCTGATAACACTTTGGAAAATAGTTCTAATTAGTTGATTTTATGCTGTTAAGATTCAAAGGAATGCCATTTAGCAACACCCCTCGTTGGTATTTAGTGTGCTTTCCCCTCAGGTTTCTGGCATTTATAGTGACTTCTAGAAGCCAGAAAGCTAAAACTACTGAGTTTTTGAGGTATACAGTTTTGTTCTATAGTAATTTTTAGAACACATTTCCTGCATTCAGCTCATCCTGAGTATTTTGTCTACAGTAAACAAAAACTATTAAAAATAAATTTCACTATTTCTATCAGCTCTGATCCATAAGCCCAAACCACTGAAATTAAAAACATATATTTCAAACAATTGATTTCTGAACAAAACAGGTCTTTTACATCTGTGCATGTGCTTTTTAAAATGGTTTTTGAAGTCTCACATGTCCTTTTCCTTTAATGCAATAAATTACCCCACATATACTTTGGAATGCTTTTAAATTCAATCTTCATAAGATTTGCAATTATTACTAGTACATTTGGACCATATATGAGACACAAGGAGGACAGAATTTTAAAGATTTCCTACACAGGTAAACCTCCCAACAACCAGCTTAATTTTCTGTTAGATTTTGAACAGAATATTATGGCACTTTCATGTCAGAAACATTTTCCTTTAACAACCGAACACAAGACAAGGTTCACTGTCACGGGCCCAGAGTTCCAGGTTTCCTTTCTGGAGAGGGAAAACCCAAGTCCTAGATTTTTTTAAACCAATCCAGCATTTACAGCACAAGCCCCTGCAAGAGAACTTTCATACCAATCACTTAAAATATGAATAGTTATTCTACTGTAAAGCCATTTAATAGTGATATAACTGTATTTACATTGGATGATATATAATATCTTAGGAAGGATGGAAACCCCATCCTGCACATGTCTCTGGGGTGGATTTTCTGACAGCAGCTGTTAGTTTCAGGTGCTGAATTTAATCATGAATGTGGCTTTACACTAGATTTTCCCATGCCTAGCCAACAGAATATCCCTCTGCCCAGACTCTTCCTTACAAGCCAGGATCAAAGAGTATCCAGGCCCTGCAAAGTGAGACAGAACTCCACAGCAGCCAGCTGAAGGGGGAAAGGGCAGGCTGCTGGGAATGAACAACAGGTAGTTACTGGGGACCCCTGAGTTGAAGATAAAAGCACAGAAAAGTAGATACATCACAATTCAAGACACCAAGAACATCCGACTCTGGAAACACAGTGGAGCAGAATGAGCCAGGCCAAGGCACCCAGGGAATCAGGGTGAGGGAATAATGCAAGACCTGCCCTCAGACACAAAACGCTGCACTCAAACCTCACTGGGCAACAAGAGAATGGATTTTTTATAAATAACAAGACTTTTCTGTAGATATGGAAAGAACCAGTGTTTGACTGGCAGAGAAAAGGGTACAGACATAATAGTGACACTTCCACCTACGAGGTGCTTCCCTTATTTCCTACATGTCCAATAACCACAGGCATGCTGAGATCAACCTCTTTTATGTAGCAATGCACTAAAATCTCCCTGCCAACCATTAAAAAAGGGCTACACACAGGTATTCAGTGGCTTTCTAAACCAGGACTGACACAGGAGAATCTGAAGCTGTAATCTCTGCTACACAATATTATTTCTGAACTCTGCAATTCTATTTGTAGAGCACATTGTTTTATATAATGGAAACTGCTGCAAAGTGTGTTAGCTCCCCTTCATGCACTTGGCAGATGAACATGTGAGTCATCAACTTCCATCAAAGCCCTAAGAATGCCAACTGCTTCATGGGAAACTGTTTAAAGGGAGATTTGGGGGAGTTTGTTTTTATCCTAATTTTTTCCTGAAGCACTTAGCACTGGCCTTTTTTTCCTCCACCAGACTAATTAGGAATGCCTGTCCTAGAAAGATGGGGGTTCATGGGCAAAAATCCCTTACTTTTAAAAGTCTCTTTCAGAACAAAGTCAGACTTGTGGAGAGGATAAAGTGGCAGTATTTTTCTGAGAAGGAATGTAATTATTGTTTTACCCTACACATCTCTCTGCTTTGAGAAGCAGATTATTTCTTCATACCAGAAGAAAAACATGCATAGAGAGGAAATTATCTGCTTTATATAAATGGGACCTATCCCTTGATCTCCCACATAACATCTATATGGAGATAAATTAGAGAAATAATTGCAGGATGCTCCCTGTTCAAAAATTCTAATTTGGATTTAGTTGGAACATGCAGAGAATCTCTTGCTTTAATGGACTTTGTGTCCTCCATGAAAAGTGCAAGAATTCATCTTATAGTAAAAATAAATTCCATCCCACTTGTGATTGGAATATTTATCCTTCTCCTGACCCATTTGATTTCTGTGAACAAACAGTGTGTCTGTGTCTGAAACAGAAACCCCAAACTTCTGAGTTGCACGTGTTATTACAAAGTACCAGCTCAAGACTTGCCAAAGTCATCAATCTCTTGAATTTGTCCACACAAGTAAATAAATTTCCTTAGGACGGTAATAGAAGTTTATGCAACAAGACAACAGAAGCAGGTCTTTTTTATTTAACCTGATTAAAGAGAATTTGTCTTAAAAAGTGAGGCTTGAGGATTACTTTTTTATAAGCATATTTTAGGAAAATTCTTTAAAAAAAACCAAACCAAAAGAAAAAGAACCCCCAAAAGCAAACAAAACAACCAAAATCCCAGGAAAAAAAAAAACAAACAAACAACCAAAAAAAACGCCCAAAACCATTGTACTGTTTCCCTGATTTAAAAGATTTAATTGCTTCCATGATTATTCTAAGCATAAAGACCCTGAGTAAGAAAATAACCTGCAAAACCCCTCAAATCACAGCTGCTAATTTCTGGATATTAAACTGCCATGTTGTAAAAGAAAGATATGATCAACGAATGGGCACACACATGACATGGCAAACCATTGGCTGCTGCCTTCTGTCAGGTGCTGAGTTCCAGCCCCATCTCCTAAATCCATTACACCTTTAAAAGAACATGAGATGCTTAATTAAGTTCCACAGAAAAGCTTTCAGTCCAACTGAGGGATTCTAAGCTCTGTCATTAACACTGGGAATGTTCAGCTGGGTAAGAGTCATCTTTTCATCCACTTTTTTTTTTTTTTTTGTGTGGGCCAACATCCAAAATTCTCTCTACAAGTAGCCTGGGCTTGGAAAGCATTCTTGCTTGACAATTATTATATCCAGAGGTTGACATTTACTATATCCAGAACCAGCTAAGTTACAATTAAAAGATACACCAGCACATTAGGCAGGGGAAGAATAAACCAAACACCACTGCACAAGCACTGCAGGCACGGCACAACAGCCGGGTTAGTGCAGCTTCTGACTGTCCCAGTGCCTACAAACAGGTGTTTCTGATCCAGAAACCTTCCACTAGACTCCATCTTTCAGGCTCTACAGTTTTAAAAGATATCAAATTAAAACTATGAACATTATGATTTGATTCTAGAACACCTGGGATGAAAAATTCTGCTGTCACTGATCATAAATTTGTAATCAACATTTACAGCGTGAAACAGTGAGTTCGTAACACAGTTACCTGACAAATACAATCTGTGACTTCCCCTTCCTATGAATTTTAACATTGGGTAGATATTTAACATGTAATTTACCACATTAATTACATTTTTCAAGTCCTGCTGTAAACTGAAATTCACAGTACACAATTTTGACAACTCTGACAACTGCTGTGAAGTACACAAACTGTAAGAAAGGAGTTGCTTAAAGGTGACTGTACAACAGGTCCCCTGTCCTTCTGCAGAGAAGAGTATTTTTAAATTTCCACTGTACATTTAGACTTATAAAATGTGAATACACCCCCCTGGTCATTTCATTGTTTGAATGCCGGGTCTGTCTTTGTCACACTGGCTCCATTTCCAAAGAGCTGCAGTGACATCCAGTGGTAGTTATGCTGAAACTCAAGCTCACAAATCTCGGAAACAAGACAATTCCTCCCAACTCAGGGGAGTTTCTGTTTGGCACCACGCTCAGCTGAAGGAGAGCAGGACAGCACCTGGATCTTGAATAGGCTCTTTCATTGTTACCACAAAAAGAATCGGGATAAGCTTAAGCAGTTTTTCAGAAGCTGAAAAGGAGGGCAAACTTCATTTCACACCATCTACTGGAGCTTCAGAACCTCAGGATTCTCATCCCAGATGCCTTTTCCACTCACACTGTTAATATCACTTTCAGGACCTAACACACTGTTCAACAAGTGCAAATACTTCCCTTTCAGTTTAATGTCTCTCATTACTCATCAACTCCAAAAGCTCCCTGTACAGTCCTCACATCAAACACAGAACAGCTTTATTCTCTCCCTCAGAAGATTTCACATCTCTTAAATTAGAAAAGGGAACACACATCAGAAAAAAAATGACTCATCGGAAAAAACAAGATTCCAAAACACAGCAGCAACCTCTTCCAACCCTTACTAGCTGTGTGAGCCAACAGTGTATTTTGAAGTTGTATATTAATAATTCAAAAAAAAAAAGACACCAATAAGTCAAAATCATTTTTCCAGCTTGCCTTACATCCCACAAAACCTAAATTTCCAACTATCTTCAACTGAAGAATACCATAAACAGACAGAAAAGCTTCAAAAGCTCTTAGTCCTATGGTTTAGTTTTAGGTAGTCCTGCAAGGAGCAGGGAGTTGGATCCAATGATCTTTATGGGTCCCTTCCAACTCCAGATATTCTATGATACTATGAAAAGCTGTATTTGTACAAATAAAGGTAAAACACATTTCTAGTGCTCTTTACAAAATCTGTTTTAGAAATGTACATTAATACAAAGCAATTTCTTGGGTTAGGAGGGAGAAGCAGCTTGACTCTGCTGCACCAGGAGGTTGAGCAAGACTTGATAACAAAATGTAAATCTGTTTATGCTCAGTGTATGATTTTCAACTTGATGTGTATTTCAGAGATTCTTCTTCCAAACTGGTTGCAAGGACTCAAGTCTAACCAGGTAGAGAAAAAGAAGATGTATAGTGAACAGCAGCAAGGCAACTTATCGTGGTTATTGTATAGGGATCTGGCTATTTAGCAATTAAAATTCTTAAAACTGTCTCAAAACAATTTGCTTCAGATTTAAACTGAGTTTCTTTAGGAACTCTCAGCCAGCCCTACAGCTGCAGCAGTCTCAGGGGATGGTCATACACATGGTAGAACCTCCTCCTGTTGCAGGCAGAGTCACTCAGCCTCACAGCTCCCCTCCAGTGCCACCCCAGCCCACTGAAAGAAAAGAATAGTTTCTTCATTACCTCGGTTACAGATAGTGCAGAAATTGCTTGGTCCTTCACTATGCTTCTTCAAGTGATCTGCCATATATGCTGCTCTCAAGTACTTCCCACACACCTGGCATGGGACTTTGTCTTCATGACAGGCCAGGTGTGAGCGCAGCCGGTCACGAGTGGCAAAGGAAGCATTACAAGTCTGCAGGTACAATGAGAACCATGTGACTCATCAGCTCTGCCAAAAGCACTGATATTGTTGAATATATTTAGTATTCTTTAGAGTAAATACCTTAGATCCTGAGCAAAGACACAAATGACATGATGCACAAGCCATTTTCCCCCACAAACAAAAAAATTCAGATCGCCAACACATTGCACACGATGTGATGTTACTACTTGAAAGAATTAAGGAAACAGCTCTAACATATTACAGACAGTAAAACTTAAATCAAGATAGAGTTGTAAGGCTTTAGCTCCTCTCTGATGATGAAGATACTAAAATTTTAAATAATATTTAACAACAGAAATAGCACAAACCACTTCATTCCATTTACAGTAATTTCTGCCATTTCACTGAGCCATCACTTTGGATCACTCTGGACCACTCAAAATGTCCTCTCTGTCATCTTCCTACATTCTGCTCTTTGATGTGATCAATCTGACTTCAGTACACAGAATCTTTTGGAGTATGAAGACATACAAACAAAGCATCAGAGAATCATCTGGGATGAGAATATGACAAGAGACAGTAGAAGAGTCATCCTGGTATCCACAGCAGCAGTGCAGACAAACTGTACAAGTGAAGCCTCAGAATTGAGCAGGTATCAAAATAACTGCAGGACACTGTAATCTGTTTATAACTTACCCCTGATCAAGGTATCATATTCTACTTACTACCACGTAACAAGCTTGATTTGGCATAATATCCATTCTACTTGCCCATTTCCCAGATGAAATCCATATGATGAGTGAAGGCTCCCTCCCATTTTTATAATTCCAGGAATGGGCAGGCACGCAGGCTCTGTCCACAGCCTGCTGCAGCAGCCTGCCAGTTCTCAAGGGCTTGTTCTGTCTCTAAGGTCTGAAGGGAAATAATTCACCAGCCATGGGCTGTACAGGGGATGGGAGACACAGTCTGACCCCCTTCACAAGTGTGAGAGCAGAAACCAAAGCAAACACACATCACAGTGACCAGAGCAAGGGGCAGCAGTGACAGCCAAGAGTGGACAGTGTTTTGTTTATACCACCTTTATATAAAATAACGCGGTTTTAAGATGTATAACCAGAACCCCCTAAAAATAATATGAGGCTATTAAGTGACTTGGGAACTGGATATATTCTATCTTTTCAAGTATCCATATGTAATTAAATCACTGTTCTGATAGAGATAGACTTGTTAAAGTAACAATCCTAGTAAAATTCCAAAATTGCAATGTCAAGTAAGTGAAACTGATAATACAGAAGAGGGTAACACATATAAATATATAACATTCAGTTAATCAAGAGCTTAATCCAAAAAACATTGAAGGCAGCTGAATAGTACCTATCAACTTCAACAGGCTTTACACTCATTTGATCCTGTGAGATGCTTCAGTGTGGCAAACTCCCAGGGAGCTGAGGCTGCTCTCTAGCAAGCACAAGACTTAACACCTCAGAGGATCAGGACTTAATGAAATTAAAAAGGCAACAGTAAAACTATCTGGATTTCTGTGATACAGTTTAACTAAGCTCACTAGACAAAGATTCATAAATTACAAGTTGTGTAGGATTAAGAGGCAAATTCTTGAACGTGAAAGGTTTCTCCTCCTTTGAAATCCCAGGACACAGCGCTGAGCAAAACAGGTGCAGCTTTCACTTACTGAAATGTTCTTAGAGCTAAACACTCTTTGAAGGCAGGATTGCAGCACTGATAGTAATCAATGTGTTGGATATCAGCTAAAGATATATAACTAGATAATCAGTGACAGCCAAGAGATCCATCATCAGTAAATCTAAAGCTACTGAGCTGCAGGAACGTCCACTCCTGAGCACTGGGGGGGCATAAGCTCATAAACAGATCAGAGACAGATCACACAAATACAGGGATGCCAGAAGTGAAACCACCTCTGACCCAGAGTGAACTTAGCAAGTTGAAAGCTTAGGGAAAGGCCATATAATAATTTCTGTGATTGATTTCTCACTCTTGCTGCTGAGTTGTGCAAAGCTCACCTTTGGATAAGCTATAGAGAAAATATATCTGTGAAGAAGCTTAAAAAAAATAATTAAGTCCAGTGGAGAAAGCAAGAACCAGTTTAGCTGAATCATAACAATGGGAAACAGGACTAGGTTTAAAGAAAACCCCAAAGTTAATATTCAAATAGTTAATATTTATAAAAGGTATAGAGAAAAAAAAAGGTCTTATTTTACAAAAGATGTGAAGTGCTAAATGAGTGCTAAATATTTATCATTAATTGTTAATCACAGAAGAAAACTCTCCAGTGCTTTCCTATCAAACATTGCACAGGTATATAAATAGACCAAAAAAGAATATATAAAGTTTAAAAAACATTGTTTAAGAAATACCTCTTGAAGTTTCAACTTTTCTATGGATGTGGATGTCTCTGAGCTTATTCCATGGTGGCTGCCATTTTCCTGCTAATAGGCAGGAAGTAAGAGAAATTAGGACAGGAAGAAACTCATTCTGCATTGAAATCAATGGGAAAAGCACTGGACTTGGGATGCCAATTAAGCTGTGCTTTAATTTAACCTGCATTTTTCTTTTTTATTCAGTGTGCCAGAACAAGCTGTCTCTTGTCTCTGAGAAGGAGCAAACTTCCGTTTTGTCCCCTTGTCCTTTCACATCCACCGATTTTCAGATCACCATTTCCTCCCAGACTGCAGCCTAACGTTCATCCCATTCACACAGCTTCACCCTTCCCATGGAGTCAGCACTCTGAGCCATCCCACTGGGGCCACAAAACTGACTTACCCCTTCTCCTAGATCACAACTCAAACTGTCAGATTGGGGAAAAAAAAAATTAAAAATAACCCAAAAAAATCACCAGTGCAACAATCCAGGGAAAAAAATCCAGAGTGCCATTTGCCTGGACACCAAAACAACTCCTTGGATCTGATTTCCCAGCTGCTTTGCCCCTGTGGAGACCTTCCCTAATCTGAGTCTATTTTAACAGTAATGGAGTCAGGTCTTTGGCATCAGGTGCTAGAGGTGCTGGAACTTAGGATGCTTGTGAAAGATCTGTGAAGCACAGATTTTAGGGGGCTGAGTGCAGGATTACAAACTGAGCACTGAAAACTACAGCTGCTGCAGTGATGCTCAGCTTTATAACTGTTCTGCTCCTTATACTTTCATTTCATTTATTCTGTAGTTGGGTTGATACCTTCTCACTTCTGTTTTGGTACTCCAAGTGTACCATGATGCCACATCAACAAAACACAGGTATCTATTGGTTTGCAAAGATACATGAGGGCTCAGCTAAAGGGCCGGTGGATTTTGTTTAAATCAGAGCACAAATTCCAAAAATGCCGTTGCAATAGAGGATTCTGGAATGCTCTTCTGTTTACTGACAGAGTAATTCTCTTTTTCAGTAAACATAAACAAAGCATGACAATAACAGGAATGTTCAGCGGGAACTCAACAGATTCAAAAAGGATGCTCGATGCTGTTCAGGCTGCTCTCATGGGGAGCTAATTTGCCAAATAAAATCCATGGAAAAAAGGAATGGAAAATGGGCAAACAACATGCCAATATTAAGCTATTTTCCTTCTTTGTGGTCAGATCCTGTGTTTAGATACACATCCGGAACAGAAGCATAACTGGCTATGAGATAATCACAAGAACTTTATCAATTTATACCTCAGCTTTCATGTTTGAAACAAATGTTCAGTGTGACAGCACCCCCTCTGTGTTTGTACCATGTACAGCAGATCTGTGCATGTTTAAGAAGACTTTCTAAATCTGACAGCACATTACCAAGTGGTTTTTGCAAAGACACACAAGAGGTCGTTAACAAATTTTCTATACCTTAAGATTCATAAAAAATTAACTTTGCAGGGTTAAGCAGTCAAAAATCAAGAACAAACCAAGCCTGGAGGACAATGTCAGCTCTGCCCTGATGCTTGTAACCTGTAGCCTGTGCCTTTTAACTGAGATGGACAATGCACGCAGTGTTATGGCACTTCAGACAACACATGATGAGAGAGACTGTTCTTAGAAACTGCTGTCACAAAATACATGTGTGCAAGGAGAAGGGGTTGAGCTTGGCTGTACAATCTTAGCTTCCACATTTCTTTTCTTTCTAGCTCTTAGTGTCTCCTCTGATTCACACAGAGTTTATATTTAATACACTTAAATCAATCAGAAACTATAAAAAAATTATCAGGCATCAGCTGGCAAAGGATAATTCACTTCTATCAGTGTTATTCATAAACTGTGTCCATTCAGTCACCTTGGTAGCAACTGGCAAAAGACTGAGGAGTTTCTGTTCATGTTGGGACTAAACATTCATTTTTGTACTTGTGGACAAATACATGGTTATGGAAAAAATCTGTGGTCGTCTTCATCCACCCAGACCCCTTGCTGTCCCCAGACTGGGAAGTCTTTTTATGAGTGGAGTTTTCCAATTTGTATAAATCTATAAAGCCTAAATCATCTTAAGAAGCTTAAACCAATCTAAAGCTTTATATAGGACATACAGTTAAATCAATGTGATGGCTCTGTGGCCTGACTTTCAAAGGTGCTGGGCTTCCACAGATCATATGGATGTCAACAGAAACCTTCAGATGGCTCCAGCTATTTGGAGAACTGTTCACTAGATTATTAAAATAGCAAAATGTTTCAAAACTCTCACAATTTGAAGGAAACATAGGAGAGATGTATCAAAATGTGCAAAAATGCAGATTGGGAGGCAGCAGTCATGTAGGATTGACTGAGTTCATAAAATGTGGGTGAATATTTTAGGAGAAAAAATCCTTGTCTTCAAAGAAAAAGAAAATAATCTTGCTCCAAGTTCTTCAAATAAGTATTAAATAAATCTCTCTGCAGAAACCAAGCATGGAGACTCTTAGCCCAGGAAATGTTATAGAAATTTGCCCAACATCTATGTGAAGGCAGTGTATAGTAGTGGAGCTGATTCTCAGCTTTGGTTTTAACTGATACTTCCATGCACCTTTTAAATCTCTCTATAAATTAATTACAAAACATATCCCTTCATCTGATCTTTCAAACCCTAACAAGTAATTTATTAACTGCAAAAAACTATATACAGCATTGTGACCTTGCATGACAAAGGAAATTGTGATGCTGTTGTTTATATTCACCCTGGGATAAAAAACAGCTTCCAATTTTGCTCAGTGCAATGTTCTGAAGGCTATGTGAGTTAAAAAAATTGGTATCTTGACAAGTTATGATAATTATATTATTTTTATTTGAAATTATTCTAAAAAAAATGTAGTCGGCATTGGAGCCTCCTAATGGCAACAACTGCAGTTAAAAAAAAGGGGAGGGGAGGGGAAGGAATCATCAGTGCCACTGACTCCAAGCCCAGGTGGCTGAGTAAGAGATCCAGGGTGAGACTGGGACAGAGCAGGAGGGAAGGGGAAGAAGGGGAAGGAAGCAGGAGGACCAAAGCTGTAGGTGACACGAGGGGCTGGGCTGGGCTGGGACAGAAAAGGAGGGGACGGGAGGGATGTAAAGCAGCTGTCACTGGAACATTGTTCTTCACAAACATTTAGCCCAACTCACGCACACATGGTGTCTTTACTGGTACTTCAGAATTGTCTGCACACATAAATCCAATGCCAAAGATCACCCACACATCAGTCTAAACCCCTCTGGCTCCTACCTGACACTTGTGAGGTCTCTCTGAGGTATGCACCTGTTTGATGTGTCCATTCAAGTGGTCTGGCCTTAAAGGAAAATACACATAAGCACACTTAAAACAAATACTAAAAATAAACTTACAATTTTAACCAAAGAAAAAAAAATCCCAGTGCTGGATCTATTACAAATACAGTGATATTTGACTTTCCAAGAACCAGATCACCAACAACTGGGATTCTACCTTGTTATGTACCCTCTCCAACTTGCTAAAAAGGCAGCATTTTCTCGGGAAGAAATTATGACTGAATGATGAGAGAAAAAGGGAAATATGAGTGACAGTTTTTCAAGCCTGCATGTCCCCTTCCAAAATCCTATTTAGATCTTGACAATCAGGATGCTTTGATTTACAGTGGCTGAATATTTGAAAATCAGACCTTTTTGGTTTATGTCCCAAACACGGATATAAAAAGCCAACTTTAAGTATCTCTGTGCAAAAAGACTGACCCTAAACTCTGTTGCTGTAACACATTTTCCACCTTAAAGATGAAAAAATACTGTCCAAACTCACAACTTAGTGGGGAGACTGCATTGATACAAATAAAGTGCTCTGAAGGTCCCAACTAGAAGGTGCAATGGAAGAGCAAATTATTACCGAAAAAAGACTATTTTTCACAACCAGCAAAGCCTACTTTGAAGAAGAAAGGACTGAAGAGCTGCAGATTTTCCTGGTGGGAGTTTCTCCTAGTGGGAAGAAAGCTTTTCATTGTATGAGGCCAAAACTGCTTGGAAACAAGTTCCCCACCCTCTCCTCCCCCAGCTACGCAGCTGCGCCAATGAGAGGGCGCGGGATGGAATTCACGCACTGCAGGCAGAAAATAGGCTGAACTTTGCAGTGAGGCTCCTAAACCCGATGCTCCAGCGATGGGCTGGAGTGGTGTAACCGGACAGACTGGTTGGGGTCCTTCAGCCTACCCCCAGCCCAGCCGCCTCACGTGCTGCGCTACCGAATAAAGGAAAGGAGACTAAAATTAGACATCATGCTTCCAGCCTCCTGTGGCTGCTCCTAAGGCTGAGGACTGAAACCTAAAGTCTGTAGTTTTCATTCATACTGCGATTTTACAAAGATATGCAAACACTTTTGTTGTTTACTTTTGTAACAGCATTCCTGCCTGTTCACATTAACTTACTGGGAACAATGAGAGCTCAACACGTATCTCTCCCTTGATGACAAAAACGTTTCATACAGCAACAGCAGAAATCTCTGAGTGTCAATAAAAACAATAAAAATTGGTACACGATGCCGGGTAGCGCTATAATAAGAAAAATACTTTCACTTCGAGCCACGGATGAAATTTTCATTTTGTGACTCTCCATCACTAAATCTGCAGTCCTTATGGCGATGCATCCCTAATTATTGCCAATTAAAAAAAAAAGGGGTGGGGGATGGCTACGTTTTCATCATTTATTTCAATAACAAAAAGTCCTTTTAACAAAAAGTCCCTCTATCAAAAAGAGAGCTAGCGGGGGCAGAATTCCACAATTTGCAGGGGCGCAATTCCACAATTTATATAGCCTAGTGGCCTTTTGATTTGTTTTCATATCTTGATTCCTTCCCTCCTGTTAGAGTAAGGCAACTGCTGTAGAAAACTGACTGCTGGTACAGAAGTAATAAAAGAGTGTATGCATCCCCCTCCCCCCCACTACTTCTAATCTCAAAGCGAGCAGCAAACTTCCAAATGAGTTTCAAATTCATTAACTCAGACTATAAGATACCACTAACACAACTACGTGTACCAAACTACTCATTAAATTAGCTCCCACAAACAGCGACAACAGAAAATCAGCAACATTAAATGCACAGATCTTACGTATGTTGCAGGGCAGAAACAGGATCCCCTTCAGAAGGATGTAAACCCAAAGGACACAAAGATCATGTAATAAAAGATACTTGATGCTGCAGCCTTTGAAATCTCACCTCTTCCTTCACATTTGGGTGATAAAAAACATTACGAACTAAGAGAAATGAAGGGAAGTTAAGAAAAAGAAAATTTAAAATGGATACGAGAAAAATAATAATCTTGAGATGTATTATTTTGCACTTCAACAGCACCTTCAAACTACCTACAAATCAGTGGTCTCCAGACACTTCTGTGAGGCAGGTAATTATTTCAATACCCATTTCACAGAAGAGTCATTTGAGGGAGAGACTCGTTTGCCCAAGGACACGCTCACACCAAGTCTGGGATAAAGCTGGGAATGTTCCCCAGAAGCCAACTGACTCCCAGTTCTATGTCTTAATTACTTTTAAACCCTTTCAGGAGACTGCAGAATAGCGTCCCAGAGGAAATGATGGAAGTCCCACTTCTCAAGACATTTTAAAATGGAACGGTCAAACTATCCTAAGTACGCATCCCAAGGGACAGGAAAGACAACTTCCTAGGTCTCCGCTGGTGTCTGTGGTCCTTACAAGCGCTCTCTTACCTGGAAAAGCCTTTTCCACAGCTCTGGCAGATGTAGGGCTTTCCCACAGAGCCATCGTGAGATCGAACATGATAGGACATCCTGTCTTTCCGCTTGAACCGCAAGCCACACACCGGACAAGAGTACGGCTTCTCGCCAGAGTGCGACAGCTTGTGCCGATTCAGGTGGTACACGTCCCGAAAAATCTTGCCACAGATCTCACAGGCCACCTGTTTCCTCGTCCTGCTTCTTTTCCGGGGTGCATCGGGGTCATCCTGACCAGGGACACCATTTTCACCCAGTCTGGGGGGTGGGATGTCTATGTAGCCCAGCTGTAAGCTCGTCACCCCATGTTGAGCCTCGTGCTGCCGAAGACGATTAGCATCCGTAAACACTTTCCCACAGAGGCCACAAGGCAGGATACCGGCCTCTCGCAGGCCCCCCGGGGTACCAAACATCATGGAGTCCAAGAGGTTGGCTTTGCGGGGACGCCCTCTGCCCCTCTTGGTGCTTAAAGTGGGGGCACTAGCAGCAACGTTCTGGAAGGGCGAGGCCAGCAGCGGTGGGGACAGAGGTCCTGCCACCATGGGCAGGCGGTCCACGCCCTGCAGCACGGGCAGGGAGGACTGAGCGGCGCTGAGTGCGGCCCGCGTGGCCTCGTCTTCGGGCATGCCGGCGATGCCGTTGCCATTGGGCGCCAAAGCGGCACCGTTGGTCATGTCAAGAGGGAAGCCGAGGTCGGCAGCCCCCGGACGGAACAGCATAATGTCAGGGCGCGCGGGGGGCACGAGGAGCTGCACGTTGGACTGCTTGATGACCTCCTGGCAGATGTCAATCACCGAGCGCATCAGCAGGAACTTGGCGGCCGTCATGAGCTCCGGGAAGCTCTCCAGCCGCACCACGATGCGCGACGTGTAGGCGAAGTCCAGGATGTCTCCGAACACCTTGGAGCTGATGGTGTGCATCTCCAGCTCCCGCCCGCCCCCGGGGGCGCCGCCGGCCGCCGCCGCAGCCCCGCCGGCCGCCGCCGCCTCCGCCGCGCTCCCGTCCGCGCCGCCGCCGCCGCCACCTGCCCCGTCGCCCAGCTGGGCGCTGAACACCGACTCGAAGTACTCGCTGCAAGCGGCCAGCACGGCGCGGTGCGCCGGGAAGCTCTCGTCGCCCACGCGGAGGAGCACGTCGCAGAAGCGGCCGCCGTTCTTGCGCTGCTGGTTGAGGCTGTGCAGCACGTCGGCGCTGTGCCGGCTCACCTGGTAGGTGTAGCAGCCCGACGAGGGGCCGCAGGCGGCGGCCTCGCTCACCCGCTCCATGGGGGCTGCGCCGCCCCGCCGGCGCCCGCAGGGGGCGCGCGCGCTCTCGGGCCGCGCGGCGGCGCGCGCCGCCTCCTCCTGCTCGTTCCCCGCCCCTGCCCGGGCCGGCGGCGGCGCGCGCGCGGCGCTCCCTGCACGGCGCGAGGGGCTCGCGCGGTGCGGGGGGGGCGAGACAAAAGGCTCGGGCGGCCGAGGCGCGCGCGCGGCCGCGCGAGCCCCGCCCGGGCCCGGCCGCCACGAGGCGCTGCGGCCGCGGGGCCGCCGCGGGAAGGGGCGCGCGCGGCGGCGGCGGCGGCGGCGGCCGGGAGGGACGGGGGGTCCGGCGGCGGCTCCGGGCTGCCGGCTCCGTCCGTCCCTGTGTGTTTGGAGCGGAGGAAAGATGGCAGCGGCTGCACTTCCTCTTGCACTTTCACCCCTGGGGGGAGGAGAAGGAGGGGGCGATACCACCCCCCCTACAAAAATCCAGCGGGGGCCCCCCGGCTCCTGCTCCCCGACCGAGCGCCGCCGCCGCCGGCTCCGGTCCGGGCCCCGCCCGCTTCGCCGCACCCTCACCACCGGCGCCGCAAACTTTCCTCTCTTCTTTGGACGAGAAGACCCCCACCCTATTCATAGAGACCCCCCCTCCAGCCACTCGGGCTCCCCCCTGCCCCCCCGCTTCCTGCCCCCCTCCCTCCCCGCATCCGCCAATGCAAGAGCAGCCAGAGCCAGCAGGCCGGCCCCCACCCCGCCCGCCCGCGGGGGCTGGGGGCTGCAGTCTCCCCCTTCCCCAGCACCGATCCTCCAATGCCGAGCCGGCAGCGAGGCCCCCGCCCGCGGCACACGGGGGTGGCGGGGCTGCGCTCGCCCCCTCCCCCAAATATCCGGGCTGCAGCTCGCCCCCCAGGCCCCCCTCCCGCCGGGGAGAGGAGGAGGGGCCGGCGGGGGGGCTGCAGGCAACCTCCCCCCCTCCCCAGGCGCGAATCGTCCAATGCAAACCCTCCCGGAGCTGCAGAGGCGCAGAGCGGCCCCCACCTCCTCGGCTCGCCCGAGGAGAGCCGATCCCAGAGGGGCCAGGGGCTGCTGAGCAGGCTGGCCTCCCCCCGGTCTTTCATTGCATTTCTCACCCCCACCCCCCGTACCACGATCAACTCTCAGCCTCGCTGGAAGAGCGAGGCGCCGGCATTGTGGGGGAGGGAAGGGGTACAGCGGGAATTCTTCCAGTGCAAAAATGCCCTCCCCTCGGGAGCTGTTGGGAGGGACGGTACCCGCGGGCCGGGGGCTGCGGGAGGCACGGGCACTTGGCAGCCCCGAGTGCCTCCATGTTGGGGACACTCCGCTGCCCCGCACGGCCCCGCGCTCCCGGGGTTCCCACGGCGCCCCACGCCCAGCGCGGCGGGGCTCCCGCTCCCGCGAGTTACCCTTCCCCGGGCCCGGGTTAAACACTCCGAACGCACCGCCGAAATCACCGCCCCGGGTTGCCTGGACTGTCCTAGTGCTGAATCTTCTCTGTGGGCTCGAGGTCTCTCTATGAAAGAGCTGCTGTTCCAACATCATCATCATCATTACTCATTTGCAGCTGAAATCTGCTTTCTGTCTCATTGAAGAATTTTTCCCCGAGTTTTGAAGAAGTATCTCCCCCATCCAACAAACACACACGTTCCCAAAACAGAGTTCTTTGTTTTGTTAAAGACAACGCTTGGGGGGGGGGAAGAAGTGTTCGAGGGCACTTTTTTGCATTTGTAACATCAAGCCTAATTAAGAATCCTTGGACCACCTATTCACACAGTCTAATATCGTCACTTAAACTATTCTGTGGAAAATACTGAACTTGGCACATGTGAGGGCATCACAAACTACAGAGTCTTCCAAAAGCTCAAACCCAGCACTTGAATTAAATAGTGGTGGAACTGAAAAAGCATTCTGGGTACTGATGTGCAAATGAGCGCACCAAGCTTCCAACTTCCAAAATATTACATTAACACTTAAGGCCACACAGTGCCCTCAGCCTGTGCTCCAGATTTCCCCTGCTTTTGATAGCAACTGTTTGTCCCCACTGTAGGCAGAATATTACCAGAAGCTTTTTATTCCTGTACTATGTGTGCACACACCCTGATATGAATGTGTATTTTTAGAAATTTTGGGCTGAGCGGTAGCAATGCTGACAAACCCAGCTTAAATACACCACATTAAATAGATAACAGTGCTCATATTCTCTAAGTCTGTGTGCAGACACATGAGTAGTTCTCGCTGCAGTGACGAAGATGATTATGTTTAACACACCAGCCAGGCTGCACACACACACACACACACACACACACACACACACACACACACACACGGAGCACTTAAAGAATCTGGAATTTGCTTATCTTTCTTAGTGGCTTTGGGCAGTTGTGCTCCTTTCCCCCAGTGGTTTATTAATTTGCTTTCTTTTAGCCCCCAGCCTCCTAACATGGTTCCTGCTTCCTATTTCAGTTCCCTCCTCGCCTGTTCTTTGTCTCTCCTCCAGGCAGGGGGAGGGGGGGGTCCTGCCGCTCTCACTGCACTCTCCTCAGAACTTTCTCCAGTTGCCACGGAATGTTCTGGTTTCAGCTTCCAGCCCTCCTGTTTAAAAGGCACCATCCAACACACCCTGCCTGTTTCTCTAGGTAGAAGTTAAAAAAACCCCAAAGCATCGCTGTTTCTTGGGAAGGGACCCACTCACACTTGCCACGAGGATGTCAGATCAGCACTCTGGGAGCTCATACTCAGGGTAGTTGCTGGATGCTCGTTCAGGGTGACCCCCAGCACCTTGCACTCCCAGGGAATCACAGCCTTTGCCTTGGCTCCTCAGTGCTCTGCCATGGCAGAGCACTGACTCCTGGTAGCACTTTCAGCGTTATTACTCTGACCTCCTGCTCCCTATGGCTCCACCAACACATTTAAAGGACCACTCCTTACAGCATTTTCTGGTCCCAAACTCACCCCATCTCAGAATATGAGACTATCAAAGTAGCCATTCAACTCTAGTGTTTGTTATAACATAGCCAAATTTCTTCTGCAAATAAAGTTTGTGCCACACTGAGACAAAATTTGGCTCATCACTATAAACAGACTTGTAGGGTGAAGTTCCCTAAGTTTAATGTGATGGCTAAATGGCATTTCTCCATATATAACTATATAGGCAGACAGGAATGATTACCTTGGAATTCATTTACCATCACAACTGGCTAGCTACTGCTTGAAGACAAAGTTCCAGATGATGTTTAAGAAAGTATAAAATTTCAATTCTACTGAAAAGTATATAGGATTTCTTCCCCTTTTCAGATTATTCCTAATCTGTTTTCTCTGACTTCTGCGCTTGGATATGCTGAACTTCTTTTGAATTCATCTCCCTTTTAAATAAAGGCATTTTCCTCAGCTACTTTATTCAGCTTCTCACTATTTCCTGTCTCACTTCTGCTCATGGGAATTCCTGAGCTGTCCCTAAATGCCTAAATGTTTTGCAGCTGCCTGGTGCCTGCTGAAGCACTTTGATTGGTATTTCAATAGTATTAATAATCCTCCTGTGCTCTGAACATGTGTGTACCATTTGGGACTGCACACTGTACACTGCTCGCTTCACTGCAGATCAATTGCTACTGGCCTTACTCAGGAGTGCAGACCTTAAACTGGTGTGCAAATATAGGAGGGAACAAAAGACTGTTGCAGTCAAATCCATTCAAACATATTTGGGTATATGTTAATTAGAGCTGACTCATACCTATTTGTTCAACACTCTCAACTCATGAATCTGTGTAGGTCTTGTGGCTACTGAAATTTTTCAGAATAGTCCCATTATTATACTCTTTAAGAAGGTTAGTCACTATTTCACATGGATTATAATATTAGCAGAGACATTTGTGCATAGCACTTGTGCCAGCTAATCAGTCATATGAACCATTTCCTTTCTATGCGTGTTCCACAAAAATACACAACATTGTGTATTTCAAGGCACACTTGTGATTTCAGTGGGTAGCTATCAGTTTTTCTGAGCTTTCACTGGTATTTTAATTAACTGCTACTGATCTAACAAGCAATTAATTCAGCATTCATTACTTACTAGGTTGATGATTACTTAAATTTAGTTTTTAAAGCTTGCTCAGTTTTTTATTGGGAATCATCCCATGAGAGTGCCAACCCTAGCAGTGAGGATTCTCAGACTTGGAGACAGCACAGTGTCCTCTGTAACCCAGACGTGGGTTAGTGATTTGTCAGCTTTCTCCTCTAAAAGCAGACAAAAACTCTTGTTTAAAAATACCCAGCACCCTCACAAACCCAACAGCAATAGGGAGGTCTATGATGCTGTGGAAAGTATGCAGAAAGAGTTACTTAAAAAAGGAAAACTGCACTGTTTGTTTTTCCTCTTTTTGATCACTCTCCTCACTGTACTCATGTGCTGTGTAGTCCATCTGTTGCACGGCAGTCCACAACAAAGTCTGGGGAGCCGATGCTAAACTACAGAACTTTGTGTTGTTAAACTAATTTAACACAGTCTTGGAAGCCAACCTTTGATACTTAATCTCCCTTTTGTTCCCCTCATTTCTTCACTCTGCCCAGTTTAACTTGTTCTAGACTGCCTGGAACCAATGCAACCTGAGCTATTGAAAACAAGATTGCCACATTAGGGATCTGGTCAAAATGGAAATACAACCTAGGATTCAGTCTCGCTGACTCCCCATGAATTAGACATCCGTGCCTGGCTAAGCAAACCTGACAGACAAGTTTCTTATGTAAAACAGACATTACAATACAGTCCTAAATGTGCAAGGTTTGGTATTTACAGATCAATAGCCAAACTCCTGTGCTCTCCCCAGAAGGACAACTTCTCCATAGATGCCAAATAAACTGGCATAAAAAAGTTAATCCAGGAAAACAACTTAGAATGGATATATCTGTAGGTTTTACAACCTTCAAAAGATAAACAATTTTCTTGATTGCCTCAAGGGTTAATTAAGATATGAATTGTATCAACTTCACCTCAGACAATCAGTATTATGCTTCCATTGAAGATTCAGTACTGCAGGTATAAAAGGTCTTACCTTTTCATTGCAGATTCTCAAAATCTCTTTCTTCCAGATGGGTATAAGGCTGGTCCTTAGTCAGCTCGTTACAGGTTTGTCTTCTCTTCAGCATGATCAGTTTTTCCCTGAAATACATTAATATGGGTAACTAGCAGCCAGCTCTCAAGTCGAAGTACAATTCACAGGGGAAAAAAGGGGTAAATTTGCCAAATTGTAAAAACTGCAAAAGGAAAAAAAAAAACCAAACCAGAAAAATCACTTTAAAATGAACTGATTCTCTACATGCCTTAACTTGCAGTTACCCTTTTTTTTCATGAGGGAACTCTGGCAGGATGATTATGGTCCCATAGCCATAATTCTTAAAACCATAAGTACTCAGGTCACAGTTCTCATTTGATACAGTTATTTTTCACTGGGCTGGTGATGATTTCTGAGAGGATATGAACTTTCAAGAGCCTTGTTTCACCTGCAGTCATGATTTCATTTCCTCCCTGTCACCTCCCTCCCACTCTTTGAAATCCTGCAGAACTCCCCCCCATAAGCTAGAAATGCAGTCCCCAGCAAGCCCACAAACACACAGCCACAATCAGCTGTTTGCCAGCATAGTCTGCAGCCTCTGGCATAAGGTGAATTACCAAACCCACAAGTGCTGTACTACCAGAGTGGCTCTTTGGCTAAAATGACTTTCTCAGAGCACTGTGAATAAACTTGATATCCACAAGTATTTGAATTATTTATTAGAACATAAAATATGAAAAAAAAAGAATTTAAAAATACTTAACTAGGCGAGCACGCACTACTGATTTTTAAGAAAGGTCTTTATGTGATTTTAATGAAGCATAAACAAGTTATCACAATTAATTTCATACTTACAGCATTTACCATGTATTTTACAGTGTTAAATTTTACATGGTTATCCAAAAGACTTGCAAGCCTCTCCTCAATATACTTAGCTTGCATCTCACCATCTCACGTAAGTAAAACCCTTACTCAAGCTAAAATACTCATTTTGGAAAGAAATTCAGAATCTGACCCATAATGAAGCAGCCTATTTAAAATTGGTAGTTTGACAGAAAACCCACTGAATGCTTTCTCCCACTACTCAGCTCTGCTATTGAAGTGAGCTCCAGTTATCATCCTCGCAGGGCAGTGCTATGGAAACATCAAAGTTTCAATTATTCTGCGGCAACTGCACATTCCTGTTGTGCAAAAATAAAACTGAGGCACAAGTAAAGGAAATGACTTGCTCAGAATCAGTGTCAGCAGGACTGGAGCGTGTAGAATATGAATTTCTGAAGCCCCTTTTTTTCTAGCCCTCCATCATTCCAATCTTGCTGCTGAGGGATGTGCCGTGTCAGTCACATTCCTGTCCCTGGAGCTTGCTGAAGCAAACACTCCTGGTTCTTCCCAACCACTGATTCCACACTGTGTCATGGTCCTTAATTGTTTGATGAGACAGCCTTTATGTCAGACAGAGTCTTTCTGCACTTGCTCAATACGCTTTAGAATATTGCTTTCCTTATCTTATTAAGAATATTATTAGAAAAGTGCTGGAGTTATAGCCTGCCAGTTCGTCAGTTAGCCCTTCATATGCTACTAAATCATATCTGGGTTTTTCTCCAGGTCTGAGCCTTCGTTCTGTGTGGTCTGACACAACAGGCAGGTGGTCACCAGAGAAATGGACTGTTGTGCAAGTTTACAGCCTTTGGAAGTACAGCCCCTGTTGCACTTCATCTAGATTTCCTAAATGGAATTAGCTCCATTTAAAAACATATATATGTTTTAATAAAAAAGATGGCAATTCACATACTCCATCTTCCATCAGTGCCCACTATAAAGCTCAATTAACCTTTCAAGCAGATCTCAGTCTCTTGTATCTCCTTTCATTTTCTCTCAGGTTCCACTGGGGGCTTTTTCCTCTCCTGACATTATATCCAATTTTCTATTAATATTTTCCTTGATTTTTCTCTTCTCTGGCTGACTATTTTTTTTCTTTTTCTCTAATAAGCTTTTATCATTTGCACTCCATTTTCTAATTTGGATTGCTGTCCTCAGAGGACCCCACTTATCCATTCCACGTCACCTACCCTTCAGTCACTTTCCCAGCTGTCACACCTTATTTCCCATGGTCATAATCAGCCTGTTCTCCAAGCACCACATCACATAAAACACCTTTATATTAAAAAACTCACAACAGTCATCACAATAAATAAAAATAATGTCACTCTGTTCACAACCTGGGACCAATCTTTACTGAACAAGACTTTCCAAAGCTTAAAAGATGGTGCTGTTGTAAACTAGTATGAACTACTTTAAATATCCTAACCAATTAGAAAATGTTCATTTGGCTACCAAAAATCAGACTAATTATCTTTATTAATTAAAATCTTATTCCCTTCAAGTAATTAAGGAAAATACTCAACACTGAAATAAGTTTTTAGATGCCTAAATTCCTTATAGGACCTTTTCTTCAGTAACTTCCTGTAAAAAAGGATATAAGAGCACAGACTGAGCAGCTGTGCATTAAGAACACTATGAATTCCTAAACCAGGAAAGCGAAAAACTCCCCTGTAACTAAATTTTCAAACCATATATTTTGTTGACAACTTTTTTCATTCAGTCCACACTTGGAAAAAAAATGTTAGTTACATTCAATATGTGAGATTTGGAGTGAGTTTTCAAGAACAACCGATGTTGTTTCTAGCAACAAGTTCAGAAGTTAACCATCATCTCCTGCAGAAAGAGGGATGGTCTTAAATCCTGTTTGAGCATTCAGAATCTGTGTTTTCTTCAGTGGTTTCCCTTTTACTAAAAAGGACCACAAATGTGGACTGATTATATGGCTGAATTCAGCTGAGGCATAAACAAGTCCAACTCCATCTGAAGTAAGTAGGAAAAAATTTATACCAGGGTCAAATCTATGTCCCATGTTGGAAAAGGATATTGTTCATAAGGAATAATTAGAAAACCATGAACAAATATACAGTGGTAGGTGCATTTATATTTACCCTAGCTTAGCTGAGCTAACATTACCAGGAATAGTAATCCCATTTCATTTGAGATTCTATTTTAGTAAGCTCTCTATAAGCTTATATTAATGACAGTTCCTACTATAAAGAGTTTATGACAATAAAGGCTGATTTTTCGATTAAGATGAGACAAGCAGAGAAATGCAGAGGCAGAAAGAGGCAGCAAATAGCAGTTTTGTACTCATTGCTCTAGCACTTTTTTTTCTTTTCACTGTAAGTTAAAGAAGATTTAATGATTCTATAACAATTCTGCTACCAAAACTGCTATAAGGCTTGTTAAATTTTGCCAATTGTGTGGTACTCAGAATCCTGTCTGAAGATGTGGCAGGTGGTTCTGCAAGTGTCACTTCTCACAGCATGGGCCCAGGAAAGTGTATTTGTGTTTAAAAAGCACGTTTGCATTTAGGTACATTGTATAGAAACAGACTTTGCAATAAATTGAGACAGAAGATCTTTCCTGGAAAGAATACTGATTTATGGAGAAAAACGTTTCTGTAAATATTCCAATTCAGACATAATACGACAGGGAAACAAACTTGGAGACCAAAATCCTGAACACTGATAAAAATGTATTTCCTTATGTTACAAAAATACTTTATATTTGAAATCCAATTGTTTGGCTTCTTGTGATATTATCAAAAGCTGGAAATACCTGGCTCTTTAAAGCTTGAAGGGGCCATTAAAAAAAAAAAATCCTTTCTCTATTTAATTAGCCCGCATCCAGTGGACAGCTACAGATGTCCCCGGGGCAAAGCGGTACGGCCAGGGCTGGGCTGAAGGAGCCGTGAGAACGCTCCAGCGCGGGTTTGACAAAGCAGCAGCTCCGGAGGCTCCGCCGCAGGCAGTGCGGCAGCGCCGCCCGGCTCGGCAGCGCTGCGGGGCACGGGGTGTCACAGTTACACACCTGGCGAGGGCACAGCTGCGGCACCGAGGGGCCGGGGCCGGTTCACCGCGGGGCCGGGCACAGCCTCCTCCCCTCGCGGGCGGGGAGAGCCCCCGCTGCCCTCCACGCTGTTCTCTCTCCAGCAGCCGAGCGCCCGTCGCCTCACGCCGGCTCCTCCCGGCGCCGCAGCCCGGCCGTCCCTCACCGCCGAGCGCCTCAGCCGCGCCGGCATCGCTCCCGAGCCGCCAGCGGGGTTCCCGCACCCCGGCTCGGGCCGGACCGACCGCCTCGGTCCGACACACGCGGGGCACCCTCACGGATCTCATACAGACACGGATCTCATACACAGATCACACACGCATGGGTCAGACTCACACGGGTCACACATACAGATTTCACACGCACGGATCTCACGGGTCACAGACAGATCTCTCACACACAGATCTCAGACACACGGATCTCTGTCTCTCACACACACACGGATCTCTGTCCCTCACACTCTCTGTCCCTCACACAGTCTCTCACTCTGTCTCTCACACACTTTCCCCTCACACTCTCTCCCGTCACACTGTCCCTCATACTCTGTCCCTTGCTCTCTGGCTCTCACTCTCTCCACTCACACTTTGTCCCTCACACTGTCCCCTCACACACTCTGTCCCTCGCTCTCTGTCCCCTCACACTCTCTGTCCCTCACACACTCTGTCCCTCGCTTTCTGTCTCCCTCACACTTTCCCCTCACTCTCTCCCCTCACACTGCCCCGCTCTCTGTGAGGGAGCGCGAGCTCTGCACACGGCGCAGGGGGCGCTGCTCCGACCCCCTCAGGGCAGCGCGCGAGGCCGGCGGTGCGCGCGCCGCGGCTCCTTTCCCGCCCGCCGCCGCCGGGGCGCGTTCCCGCCGCCTCTCGCGAGAGGCCGCGGCGCGTGCGCGGGGCCGGTCGGTGGCCGGGGAGCGGCGGCGCTGAGGGGGCCCCGGGCGGGCCCGCACCGGCCGCACCATGAGCGGCACCCTGGCCAAGATCGCTGAGATCGAGGCGGAGGTACCGCACCGCCCCCGCCTCCCCGCGGGCTGGGCCGGCCGCGGGGCTCGGGCGGGGTGGGGGGGAACGGCCGCGGGGCCGCTCCATGAGGGGGTGGCGGGGCCCTGCCGTGAGGCGCCGCGCGGGGCCGGGGGCGGCGGAGCCGTCCCGGTGTGAACCCACCGTGCCGTGCTCTTCTCTTGCAGATGGCCCGGACGCAGAAGAACAAGGCCACCGCACACCACCTGGGGCTGCTGAAGGCCCGCTTGGCCAAGCTGCGCCGGGAGCTCATCACCCCCAAGGGAGGCGGCGGCGGCGGCCCCGGGGAAGGTGCGTTGTCTCCGCGGGAGCTGCCGGAGTGCGGGGGGTGTGACGGACATCGATCTAACGGGGGGGCCCTTGTCCGCTTCAGTCGTGTCAGAGTGGCTGCTGAATAATCATAGAATCACGGAATGGTTTGGGTTGGAAGGGACCTTAAAGATCATCTCGTTCCACCGCCTGCCATGGGCAGGGGTGCCACTCGCTAAGTCAGGTTGCTCAGACCTCCCTCCAGCCTGGCCCTGGACACTTCCAGGGATGGGGCAGCCACAGCTTCTCTGAGCAACATGTACCTTCCTCTCCCTCTTGTCCTTCCTGGTACAGGACCTGTGCCAGGGTTTGTGGCCCGAGGACTGTGAAGGGCCGCCCTTCCTGAAGTGTAAAGGAAAATGCTTCTCATTTTGGCTGATATGGTATTGTATTTGCAGAAGTCTTAAGGTTTTTACATGAAGAAGCACCTTGCAGCAGCCACCCGTTTTTATATATAAAGGTGTGAATTGTCTAAGCTCAGTGCTTAAGGGAAATCTCCACTTACAAAGTCAAGTCTAGTCCACTGGGAAGCCTTTCAGACAACAGTTTATTGACAGGTACATGCCATGGAGTGTTCTAGAGACAAAAGGGTGCAAGGTAATAAATAAAGATTGTGACTGTCTTTCACACCCTCATCCTCCTTGTATGAAAACTTACTTGGCTTTTGCTCAGACAATATTAAAAATAATAGCAGGACTGCTGTCCAGAACATTAGAAGACAAAAAATGTCCATGTTTGGACAAATATTTCTGCTCCTTATTTGCAGGTTTTGATGTTGCAAAGACAGGAGATGCCCGAATTGGGTTTGTGGGTTTTCCATCAGTGGGGAAATCTACTCTTCTAAGTAACCTTGCTGGTGTGTACTCTGAAGTGGCAGCATATGAATTCACCACACTGACCACTGTGCCTGGAGTCATCAGATACAAAGGAGCAAAGATACAGGTGAGATCTCCTTGGCTCTGTGAGGGTAAATGGTCTCTGTAGATGCTGTGAGGGCTGAGTGGTGTGGCCTGGCATTAATGGGGTAGAAGTGACATATAAAAGTGCCTGAGAATACCTTGGAAACATTTCCATAATTTTTCCTTGTTTTTCGCTTTGCTCTGGGAAGAAGCTCCTGTGGTAGTTCTTATACTTTCTATGAGATGATCTGTTCCACTGTACCAGTACATGGGATAATACAATATATAAGAGCCAAAGGGGAAACAATCTTGTTGAATTCTGTTCAGATTTGCAGTAGAGTCAGCTGGTTTAGGAGAAAGGTAAAAGGAGTATTTATTTTGTCAATGAAGAAGAATATTTTTCTCATGTTGTACTTTCCTTCCTGTGAACAAACAGCTGCTTGATCTGCCAGGAATTATTGAAGGTGCCAAGGATGGTAAAGGCAGAGGACGGCAGGTCATTGCAGGTGAGTTGGAGCTGGAGCTGGAGACAGCAGCATGTCAGTGGTTCATTTAACACAGCACAGGAGAAGGAAGGGTTGAATCACTGTTTCTGCTGTCTTTAAAATCTGGATTGTTTGCTGGACTTGAGCTGCCTGCAGAGGAGTAGTAGCTGCTTTCATTTTGTTTTGTTTTCAGCTCTGGCTTTGTGCACTTGCCAAGCTCCTGCTCTGTGTTGGCACTGCAGTGGAAGTACATTTGCAATTTTGCAACAAGGCTTTTGTCTTAATTTCTTCAGCTTATTATCGTCAGTCTGGGGTCTGAATGGAGACAGGAAGGAAGATTTTTTCCAACCTCTGTGATTCTTACAACATGTAAGGGTCTGTCTATCAGTGATACTTGGACAGCACAATAAACTTAAGTCTTCACTGGAATTTAAAAATAAGCAATGTGCTGGCCTTCAGAGGTTTCCTATTGTCCCCAGTCCACTGAGCCAGATTTGGGTTGTCTTAGGTTGTGTCAGTGTGCTTTTTTGAGAGATGACTTTCTTTTTCTGGTTCGTAGTTGCTCGAACCTGTAATCTCATTCTGATTGTTCTGGACGTGCTGAAACCCCTTGGCCACAAGAAAATCATAGAGAATGAACTGGAGGGATTTGGAATTCGTCTGAATAGTAAGCCCCCCAATATTGGCTTTAAAAAAAAGGATAAAGGAGGCATTAACCTTACAGCCACAGTAAGTTGAAAGTTTTCTTTAACCAAAATTAAAAAACAAATTGCTTGAAGAAAAAGGCCTTTGCAGTTGATGGTATGCCTGGGACAAGGCTGTGCTGTGAATTGCTGTCCTGTGCTACAGTCAGTTACTTTCCTTGGAGGCCATCCACACCTCTCCTGGAGCCTGACCACCTCCTGGCCCCCAAATCAGAGGCTCAGTCGTTTTCCACACTTTAAAGTTTGAGGTCCAAAGGAGAGTGTGCAAAAACTGCCTCTCACTTGGCAGCTACAGGATTCTTCTGGAGAAGATTGCTCAGAGTTCTGGGCCTTACAACCTGGACTACTCCCCATTTCCCATTTCCCACTGAATCTTCAAAAGCACAGAAATATCCAGAGATACCAAAAATCAGAACTCTGGGCTCTGAGTCCCTGATGTGTAGTTATCTGGGCACTAAACTGGTAGATATGTGGGTTTGTGTTGCAGCTGCTCCCAGATTGACAGGAAACTGCTTCTGAAATGTCTGATTGCAGCTCTCAGTGGGGCATTAATAAAAACGAAGCTTTTAGGATTTAAATCTGTTTCCCCCTCTCCTCAGAGTAGCTTTGATGAAATCAGAGTCAAGTCCAGTAACTCAAAACGCAGCCCTTATTTCTCGTAATCCATATGCAGCGGTTGCTGGGTGACAGCACTGTGAATTATAACACTTGATTTGGCTGTAAACTTCCATTCTCTAACCCTGTGCCTGTCTGTGCTCAGTGTCCTCAGAGTGAGCTGGACACTGAAACAGTGAAGAGCATCTTAGCAGAGTATAAAATCCACAACGCCGACGTCACCCTGCGCAGCGACGCCACGGCCGACGACCTGATCGACGTGGTTGAAGGAAACAGGTACTGCTGGGCTCTGGCTTTGGTGCAACTGCAGTTTGTATTACAAAAAAAAAAAAAAAAAAAGAATTGTCCCTCATGCTTGCTTCCCACAGAAGCTGAGCCAGCTTATGCTTTTTTAAATGACTGTTTCTTCCCAAGGAAGGTAGCAGGGTGCTGCTGCTGGGCTGCTGTAACCGTGTCCTTCTCTTTGCAGGGTCTACATCCCATGCATTTATGTCCTAAATAAAATTGACCAAATTTCCATCGAGGAACTAGATATTATTTACAAAGTACCCCACTGTGTGCCAATATCTGCTCATCATCGCTGGAACTTTGATGATCTGCTGGAGAAAATTTGGGACTACTTGAAGCTTGTACGAATGTGAGTCACAGCTGCTGCCTTTTGTGGAGTTCAGTGTAAGGCTGAGACTGAAAAAGGTGTCAAGAATGGATTGAATGAGCTTGATGATGGTTTTCTACAAGCTGAATTATGTTTGCTTCGTAAAGAGCAAACTGGGCTCCTCTCGTCTGCTGTCTGACAGCCACAAGTGCTGTTTTGAACTTGTAGGGGAATTAAACAAGGACATCTTAAAAAAACTCCTGAAAACATGGAATTTTAGTCAAACTTAGTGTAAAATTGTGAATTCCAGAGGTAGTTATCTTTTCAGTCTGTCACGCATTCAGCTCTCTTAACAGAACTTAGTTCATCATCTAGAATTTGAGATATTTTTACTGTAGGTTATTCCAGGTTTACATCACAATTCTAATGCATTTTTGGATGAATTTATGAATTAATCTATTCATACTCATAATACAGTAAACGTAGCCTTTTAAATTTACACCCATCTTGTGATAATATAAAATCTGTTGTCAAAATGGATTTAGTGTCTGGGTATCTGGGCTATAAACTTTATCAGGTTTTTTTTCACAGAAAAAAAAAATTACAAGTCAGAACCATAATACTGTAGATGTCTTTTTCCATCTATTATTCCCATTCCCCTATTTTTTAAGCACCCACAGAAAGCTCACTAGTGAGAAACCTTTGCATTACAAGGGAGAACCCACTGGCTGCCCAGATGCATTTTCAGCTTAGGAACACCAAACCTTTCACAGCATATCCACTGAAATAACAGAGCTTGGCACAGCCCCTGGGCTGACAGCACAAGTGGCTGATGAAATGGGTTGGGAAGGGAGGTTTTGGTGTTGACTGACTGTTCCATCTGTGTCACAGCTACACCAAACCCAAGGGGCAGCTCCCAGACTACACCTCTCCTGTGGTACTACCTTACTGCAAGACAACAGTGGAGGATTTTTGCATGAAGATCCACAAAAATCTCATTAAAGACTTTAAATAGTAAGTATTATTGTAAAAGACTGATTTATAGAGAATAGAAAACAATCTGCATCCTGGTAGTTATTTCGTTCTGTTGTAAACTTGAAGGGAAAACAGGATTTTTAAATTTTTTTTTAATGTTGCTCTACCTCTGACAATTACACTTCAATTGCTATATTTGATGTTTATATACTCTTTTCTGCACGCATTTCCTCTATGGGGAAAATGTTTTTCTTTGTATTTGAAAATAGTGTTAGATGCAGCATTACAGGCCATTGGCCTGTGCCCTTGGGTACTTTGGATAACTTCATACTTTGTTTTGATCTGCTTGTACCCTGGTTCACAGACCACTCAGCCAGGTACTTGCAGAAGAATAAAAATAGCTCTGAAGCATTGCTTTCTGTATTAGCTTTGTGACAGAAATAGCTGCTGCTCTGCTGCTTGCATATCATACTTCTAAGCCTTTTAAATGGGATTTTTCTTCTCCTTTCAGTGCACTGGTTTGGGGTTCATCTGTTAAACACAACCCTCAAAAAGTTGGTAAGGACCACACCCTTGAAGATGAGGATGTTATTCAGATTGTGAAGAAATAAAGTTGTTCTCCCCCGGTTTATTGCTGTGCCTGAAATTTGTCATTAATTGTAAATGGTAAAGAAAGGCCATTTTTGAGTGGAAATTATTTTTTTTATTATAGTACCTTTCTGCCTGGTAAAACTGATAATTCTGGTCAACTTGCACTGCAGAGTCTTGTTCCAGCAGAACTTAAAGATGAGAAACTCGGGTTAAATGACTTTCACAAGGACAAAACCTTCCAAAAAGCCTTGAGGCCAGGGATGAGTTTCTGCTGCACGTATATGTATTTCCAAATTGGAAAAAAGTTCATACATCAGGAATTATTTTGTTCTAAATTAGAACAAAACATGAAAAGCAGAGGCTGGAGAACCATATCTTATGAAACAATGCTGGAGGACAGAGAGTTCCAGCTGCCTTAATCTGAAAGTGTCCTTGTTTGAATACTTCAAGGCTATTAATAGTCCTGCAGTCGTGGAAAAGCTGGTTGGTTCTGCTCAGGAGCAGTTGCTTTTCCAGTTGTTTAGACTAGTGGAAGCTGTTTGTGTCTGTTAGTGACTGAAAGCTTTCAGGTTTTCTGAAAAAAATTTCCTGCTTAGTTTAGAGAAGTCAATAAGGTGCTCAAGAGAAGCAGGCTGCTCTTAGAGAGTGGTTCTGCTGCTTAACAGAGGTGAATAAAGAAGCTTTTAGCTCTTGGCAGGAGGGCTATCAAATGCATCAGCCTCTAGCACTTGCTCTCCTACAGGGAAGTGTAGGGGCTTTACCTATGGGGTGTTCACTAAGATGCATCAAAGATGCTCCCCCTCATGTTATTACACATCCAAGGAGAAATAAAGTGACTTCAGACACCCCCTCAAGCACTAAATCCTTACAGCAGTGCTTGCTACTCAGCCCGGTAAGGAAACATCCAAGCCTTGATTCTACTCCAAGCATTTCCAGCAGTAGTGTTTCTAGACTGCTGTGTGAGAAGTGCTCCAGGTGTGCTGGGGTTAGCACCCTTGAGGGAAGGAGCAGAAGAGGAGGATGTTATTCAGATTGTGAAGAAATAACTCTTTGTTTAGAGTTAGTTAGTTTTAAAAGTTCTTCCAGTACACTGAATCTCCCTCCTCACACTTGACCTAGACATTTAAATGCAGCAATTCCATTCTGTGTCTTCAGTGAGGCCAGTTACCTTCATCAAAGCAAGACTGTTCCTCCCCAGCCCTGGACTAATTGAGACTCTCTGAGATCAGCTCAAATCCTGGTTCCAGTTTACACACAAGAACAACATTTAAAAGTTAATCAATATACTGACATAATGTAGTACAAGAGCAGTTGATACAGACAGCTGGTAGAATCAACTTTATTTACAGAATGTTACTGGGAAAGTGTCAAGTTAAAAAAGTATGAAAACAGTCTTACAAGGACAAGCTGGTGATTGCATGTTTTACAGGGATTGCTTTGGGAACAACCACTAGAAATATGGGTGACCCCCAACAGCTTCCACGTTGGTGATTCAGCTTGCTATTTCCATAAACACTGTCTCTGCTGGACTGAAACAAACCCACCACAGCACTCTGCCAAGGCTTAGGATACAGACAAGTGATTTTTTTTTTTCCTGCTGCTGGTTTTGCTTTCAGTGAGACCTAAGAAAGAGCAAGTCTGTGAGAGTTCTGGTTTTGCTTCCACCTCTTTTAAAAAAAGAGCACAATGGCCTAAGCTAGATAGAGGACATGACAGCAGTACTAGACTCAACACAAGTGAGGGAGTGAAGTGAGGAACCATGCAGAAGGATGGAGGAGAACATTTAACTGTTCAGGAAAGTGAAACAGGCTTAAAAGGAACACAGTACTTTAAAAACCAAATATACACAGTAAGATCACAAAACTATCCCATCCTCCCCCTTTCAAGCCACAGAACAAGCCTCCAAAGGCAAGTTTCACAGTAATCGCATCACTGGATGCACACGGGACTGAGGACAGTGCTTGGGACTCCCTTCCAGAAACAGCACTGAAGGCAGCACAGGATATTCCACAGCCATGACTGAGGAGTTGAAGGGTGAGGATTCAAAGGCTCCATTTTGATGACCTTTAGTAACTGGCTTGAAAGATTAAAACAAGGAAAATACTGCAGCTAAACAAGGACCAGCACCAGCCCTCCTGAAAGAGCAATGACCAGTAGGTACCTACAGACTGAAGATCTGGCTTTATCATGACTGCACCAGGTCCCATCCTCAAGGCTGTCCAAAGACTAAATAAATCTCTCATTTGATGGCAAGAGTCACACACAGGGAATCAGACCTTTGTTACACAGACAGCAAGATGTGGACTGTTACTCTGACACTTGAGCTACACTGAGTGCACAGTACGTGACAAAAGATGTGAGAGAGACCTAGAGGAGATGAGCAGCAAGGAAAGGCAAAGCAACTTCATCCTGTTCACTCACACTTAGGATATGCAACTTTAATCTTAAAGAAAGTCCCACACGTACAATGGAGAAAGGTCCAAACCATAGGCACAACTAAAGCTCAACTGTTATCAGCTACTCTTATGTACAGCTGTATAGATTCAAAAAGGCTATTCTAGGTGTGTATGTACAAAAGATTGTTTATACACAAGTCTGTACAGAAGGGTCTATACATGTAGTTCTCTGCAGAAGGAATCTATAGCTGCTACCTCTACACTAGAGAATATCAGCACTTCATTCACATATCTTACAAAAACAAACAAAAAAAAAATAGACACTTCCAGGATTAAACTGGCTTTGTCTTGCATCTAAATTTCTTCAGGCTTCACTATCCAAGCCATAATGGATCCTTTAGTCTTGATGCAGACATGAGACCAGGACAGGTGCCATGTGCTTTAGTCTCTCGAAAAGAAATTTTGCACAGAGTACTAAAAATAAAAGCCCCAAAAAACAAACAAGAGGTGAAGTCCTGACTATGGACATTTTCATCCAGTCTAAAGAATCACAAGTGTTCCACCCAGTGGTCACTGATCACTGCCGGTATTCCAGTTCATCTACACTGATGACTTTGGATGGCATGGAAGGGAGAGGCTGCTGCAAGACATCTGAACCAAACCATTTTGCAAGGCCAATGGGAGAGCCACTCCTCTGGCTGGGGCGATGGTCGAGCTGTGTGTGCCCGTGAGATAATCCAGTCCGAGGCAGCACGTTCTGAGGGGTTGTTTGCACACCAGCAGGTGATCCCTGTGCTCCAGAGCCTGTGAAATGTAAAGCTATTAGAGGTGAAGTAATACCCAGCACAGATTTGCCCTTGAGCTATCGCCTGGTAAGGCATCAGAGCTGAACGTGGCTTTTACTCAACCTCTGAGCCCTGGGAAATCCAGGCACCATGTGTTTATTCTCATTAGTACTCCCATAAATGGCCTGACACTACCACTTCTGGACACAGTATCACGGAGGTTTGAGCTGGAAGACCAGGATCAAATAGCATTTCCCTGGAGATGGTGGGTGGCCTCTGTCCCAGCAGGGCTGAAAGCTGCACACAAGCTGCAAGAGGCAGAGCTGTCAGTGGCAACTCCTGTTCTGAAAGCAAGCGCTTCACTTGGGCTTCCTTCTGGCAGAGCCAAAGCTGCCTCACACCCACACAAGGTTAGTGATTATGAACAACTAAATCAGAGTAGTTCCTGCTAGCACAGTGCCCTCCAAGAGCCCAGCCAGCAGAGTACCTGGAGCAGGCTCCCAGTGTCCTACAGCTCCCACTGCTGGCTGTGCTCTGACCCACCTGATCGCTGTAGCTGCTGCTGCATCATGGCCAGCTGCAGAGGAGTCCCCGAGCGCGGGTTCAGGAGGTGATGGCTTGCTGTTGGTAGTGGGTAAAAAGGCTGGCCAAGCATGGGAGCAGATATTCCCTGCAAGTGAGACAGGTCCACTCCAGGAGGAAGCATACCTGTTGGATGTGAGCAAGAAAACTTCTTAGCTGATAAGCACAAGGAACTTAAAGCAAAACAAAACATATATATATATATATTCAGATGGGTCAGAATTTGTTGTCTGGTTTTACAGGTAAGTTCTGATGTAATAAACATTACTGGTAATATCAGTTTGTGCTGTTCCTAACACAAAGGTCAGTCTTAAAGAGAACATGCACTGACTTAAGGGGGGGGAAAAAAAAGCATGGATTACCTGCTTGCAGCAGAGGAAGGTGCTGCGGATGGACCCCCTGTGCCAGCATTCTCTGGACCAATCCTGGGTGCAGTTGGTGAGCAGGTCGTACAAGTGGTACATGGGGAACAAGGGGTACTTGATGAACAGGACGAAGGAAAGGGCCTCCTGGTACTGGGGAGGCCATTGTAGGAGTCTTCCTACCAGCTGATTTGGGCCTGTAGTCTTGCTCTTTGGTGCAACGATTTGCTTGGGTAAGAGGTGTGGAACATGCAGAGCGTTGCAGTGCAGGTAGTTTGGTACCTAAGGTGGGCAAAGTTCCTTGATCTGCATTCTCCACAGAACTAGACAGTAGGTTATCTGTAGCTAGAATTGAATACAACTATTACAGTCCACAGCTAGAGATTGCACCTAATGAAAATTAAAGCTAATGACTGGATTTGATAGTTAAGATTCCAGATCTAGCTGAACTGTACTCATATATATTTAATAGTGAGCATCTCTTTCCTGGATGCTTCTGGCCAAATTATTTCAAAAGAGTAATGAGAAGGAATATGTTCCACAGAAATCCCTTGACAGCAAGCTTAATTTAGACCAGAATCAGCACTAACTCCATCTTTAATTATTATTTTTCTTTTTTTTTTTCTAAGGAATTTGGAACTATCAGCATGGATGAGTCAGTGCCAAAGGTGACGAGAGGTACAAGGGATCCTCTCTAGACAAGATTATAATTTGGAGTTGCTCCAGAAATCTAGCCCAAAGGGGCTTTTCAGTTTAGATGTGTTTGGGGGTGAGCAGCAGCCTTCTATGTCTGCCACTGCTTAGCAAGATTTGGAACACTAAAGCACCTCAAGAAGCTACTTCCACAGACCATCCAGATCAGTTAGATAAGGCCTAAAATACCTTGGCATCAACTGCTACCAGTGGAGGTATTCCAGCTGGACTGCTAACAGGAACTGCAAGGTACCTCTGTATTACCAGCACTGAAGTACAATTATCCATTAGCCAGCCTGACTGGGTCAGGACACTGGTGTTGAGCATTTCCTTTTAATAGCCTCTTACATCAGTTTGGGTGACAAAATGCTTCCCTGATCTGCTGCACTTAAAGAGCTTAATTGGTCTCAGCTTTGGCTGTTCAGTTAGCATGTCTCAAGAGAACTCTTAAGTTTTCAATTACTGGTGCAGACTATGGAAGCATAATTGTTATTATGCTTGTTCATCAAGAAAAGGTACCAACAAACAGTTATGGTCTTAGTGTCACTGTTGCCCACAAACTGACAAACCCAACACTGCCAGAAGACTGCAGTTGGAAGTGTATCCCCTCTACAGCTCTAGGCCCTCCTCTCATTATAGGCTCACTCACTTCTACACCCTCATCTCCGTGAATCAGGAATGTCTAAAGGTAGCCTGGGTGTATTATGTGCTGAAGCCATTTGATTCTATTCCAAATCCCATTTGCTTGTGATATTTTAAAGCCATTACAATACCTTCATTTGGTCTCTGATTTTCATCTTTCACATCACTGATTTTCATTTTCCCAGAAACTGGCTCCTCTTTGCTCTTCTCCTTGCTCTCGTACATCTTGCGAATCACCGAGGTAGGTGTGAAGGAAGGAGACAGCTGCAGAGGACACAGGGAGATGCAGTGCTTTACCCAGTGCTCATTATCCAGGCCACACTATCTCACTTGTGGGTGGACACCAATTCTAGCATATCCTGTCCATTTAAAGCTCTTTTCAATCAGCCATGGTGTGCCCATGATTTTACTTCACTTCATAGCTTTATTCTCTAGTTTAAGCACTTCTCCTTAGCTTTTGCAGAAGTCCAATGCCAAACCCAGCAGCTGTTCTCAAAGTCAAATGTACCTTAACAGGCTTGAAACAAAATAGCTGAGCTGTATTTAAAGTTACAGCTGTTTCCTCTTTGCTATTGGTTCAGAACAGCAGCTCCAGGGGAGTTCCTACAGAGCTGCTTTATCTGTATTAACTCAGGGCTGACTGAGCTGCAGAGAACTATTGCCTCATTCCTGTTTTCCCCCCATTCAAAGTCTCATAGCACCTGTGGAAGTCACTCATTGGAATACAAATAGAAGTACTTGTTTGATTTAGATAGTCTGTGTCAGTCCTGAGCTGCAAGTATGTGACTGATTCACTGGGAAAATTTAGATCAAAGCAACATTCTACACAGTGCTGAAGGCAGAGAGGCAGCAACTTGGCTTTGAGATTTTACTAATTTTCAAAGTGACCCTGAAGCTCCCAGGTATTATTTCAATTATTTCAACCTACATTTAGTTCAGACACTGCATAACCAAAGATCAGTATTCTCTAAAGCAGCTAATGGCTTTCAGCACTTGTCTTCTCTAAAGCAGTTAATGGCTTTCAGCACTTGTCTTCTGAAAACTTAAGCACCAGCATACAAGGGTCTGAGTTTCCATAATCACCTTCATTTGGTTTCAGAAGACCAGGCCAAGGTAACATTAACAGTTTTAGCTAGGACAGTGGCCAGAAAGGCTGATTTTCAAGGAGCAGACATTCAGTTAAGCACAAAGTGTAACTCATTCTTGTATCGGTGGCCACTGATACAACATGAACCTGAGTAACTCCTCTATGGCCTCCCTTTCTCCCACTGATTGCCAGTGCTACAGTGCAGTTACTGCAGACACCTCTACAGCTTTCCCCACCCCCCCAGTCCACCAGGCACCGACCATGCTGGTAATGGAGGCTGCAGGGGCTGGAGAAGATGCATTCCCTCGGTGTCCTGGGGCGGGGGATTTCGTCACTCGCTGCTGCCTGTTAAGGGACAGGGAGTCGGTAAGAAGAGGCACAGAATGAAAGGCAGCACTGCCAAGAACCAGTGCAAGCCTGACTGGTGCAGATATCTAGTGAAAGACAATATTCACACTAAAAATCAATTACAAGTGTACCCCTTACATTTTGCAGTCAGATGCTCACCTGTTCCTGTAGCCATCTCTGCTTTTGTCCATTTGTGGTTTACCAAAGCCATGCTGGTAGAAGTTTGCTGCCTGTAGAGCCAAGTCGTGTGGGAGTGTAAGTCCCTCTAATGCAGCTTGCTGTATCTCCAAGGGACTCATCTGAAGCAGAATTGCATAAAAAACAAATCAAAGCCTGGATTTGGTGGTGTTTTATTTAAGATACTGAAGACTGACTGCTATAGCTACTAATGTCTTCACAAAGTGTCTGCCAACAGCCTCTTTTATTGACAGGCAATAGAAGCTTCAAAAAAATCTTGTACTTGAGGTACTCTAAGATGGGTCAAATTGCAATGATGTTTTGAGACTCTATTAAATTAGACTTTGCATCCTCACACTCAGAGTAAACTTCAGCATAAACATCTGAATGCAACAGCTGAGTGTTTCCAAAGGTTAGTTCTAGACCAGACACCATAAAAAAAAAAAAAGATGAATCTACATTAAGCAAAAAGCTTGTCATCTGACCTGTGCTGCAACTGGGCTCATGGGCTTCCTTACACCTGGGAATGGATCACCAAGCAATTGCTGAGAACCTTGTCCAAAACCTAAAGAAGATTTAACAGTTGCATTTAAAAGAACTAACAGTTTCTTCCAATACATACAGTATATATCCTGATGTAAAACAATTCTACATGAACTAAGGATTCCCTGTGAAGACTCTCAGCTCACCCCTTATTTCCACACAGAGCTTTATCTCTTCCTTGTCACTGGGCCAGAGAGCTACAAAGGAGGCTACTGATGGTGTTTTGCAATACAAATGGCCAAACAGTCCTTGAAAATGAGACTCTTACCCAGTAGCTGGGCACGTTATCCCACAGCAGAACTCACTGCGAGCTCCGGCTGAACAACTCAACATTAGAGAGGCTGACCTAGCTGGCCACCAAGAGCCAGGAAGCTTTTACAGTTCTGTAAAACATTCCTTAAAACAAACCCAAGTAATAACAAGCCCTCTGCAGGCAGTCTCACCGAGGGGGGAGGATATCCTGTGGCGCAGGTAATCCGCGGAGGCGGCTCGCGTCGGGAACACGGCTGGAATGGGGGGAGAAGGGGCTCTTTGTGTCAGCAGAGAGGCTGCAGGTTCCAAACCACCCATCAGGCCACTCAAGACATTCGATGAAGCAGGTCTGGCAAGGGGTGGGCCAAGAAGTTCCTAAGAATAAGTAATGAAGAATGTTCAGATACGAGCAATTTGCACAAACAAGTCATTTTATTACACTACAGGCCACCCTATTTATAGCAAGTTAGAGACAAGAGGGACTTGTGCAACTTATACACCAATTCTGGTTTGCCCAGAATTAGGCACTTAACAGGCTTTTCATTTCCAAGTTGTAATTACAGGAAATATCAGGACAAGACACATTTCTAACTAAATTGCACTAGTGACTAGTTCTTTCTTCTCTACAGAATCACTTCTCACTACTGACCCCATAATTCCCTTAAATGTCTTCTTGTCAAATAACACTTGTTCTTCCACTGGGGATATGCTTTTAAGTATTCCCCTCCCCCCCAGTAAAATACCTGCAGAATATTCTTTGATAGAGGCTGGCCTGACATCTCTGGAGGTGACATTAAATGGCTTTCAAGGCTCTGCTAAGAAAATGAAAACACTGTAAATTAGACATAGATACAATCAAACTCATTAAGAGACTATCCACATTTGTCTCAATGACAGAAATAATTTCACCTGTTCTGTTAGAACAGTAGTTTATGCATCAGCCAAATAAAATTCCAGCAAAGTGAAGGGCTGAGCTGGCTCACAGATCTTCCCTAGCTAAGAAAAAATGCCTTGTGCTGGATTGTATCCAGGTAGTTCCCTGTGCCTCCTTCAAGTTTGGGTCAAATACATCGATTTATATAATTGTGTAACCTGGAGATAGAACATTCAGCCAGTGGTTAACTGAAAACATGCACAAACCAAAAAATGTTTGTATATTAGAGAAATTATTTAAGATGTTCTTCTGTGCACCCAAATAGCACATCAATGCAAAGAGACAGTCAGAAATGAAAGTCTTGATTTAAGTCTGAAATCAGTCTGCAAATTCTTCACAGGGCAAATTTACATTTTTCACTATCTTTTAGTGAAGCGAGATGAGCCTAGAAGTCCTTGGGTGTAGTCTGGCAGGAAAAACAAACATGTGAGACTTCCTCAGTTGTTAGAAGCATGTTATGGTGCCAGCAGTGGTTGCTGATAGCTTCTGGGGAAACACAGTTTTGGCAGTTAGTGGCAGGATGAAATTTCATCCTACAATCTCATAGCCTAAACTTTAGTATCATCTGTTGTTTAACATTAATCTTCCAGCTAACAAGCATTCATTTCAGTTTTATCTTAGTACAAGTCATGTTAAAAGCCAAGTTTAAAATGTTAGACTGTGCACTGACATAGCTGTATTAAAACAAAGTCACTAAAAACATCTGAGCTCCAGGTTAAGTGTTGGCTGTACCCACACCACAAGCATTTTAACAGAGGTAGCAATTATTAGACTTCTCATATAGCTTTAGAGTTCTGGGGTTTTCAGAAACTTCACTTGAAATCAATCCTGTGACTTCTGAACTGGAAACCCCTCACTTTGAATTACTTTGGCTGGGGAAAAGAGACCAAAGCATCTCTCAGTTTCCCCTCCAAACAACATTCTAAATGCAAGCCTGTATTTAATATCACACTGCTCATGGATCACAGGTTATCAGAGGGGCTGTGCAAGGGGTTCCCTGATCAGAACCCAGGAGTTAATCCCCAGAGCCAGGGCTCTGCTACTCACATTGACTTTGGGCTGGGAGGGCAGGGTCCCGCTGGCCTTCATGCTGCTCACTAGTTTGTTAAACGCCGTCATGTCTCCGTCCTTCTTCATCTGTCTGGAGCCAGTGGCATTCAATGCTTCCTCCATCTGCTCAGCCATAAAGGGAGTGGCAATTTTCCCCTCCTGATCCACTTTCAGGCCTTTTAGCCCAGCTTCAACTTCTTCCACTGAAAGCACGACTCCTGAATGTGCTGAGAAATACAGAAGAAATACTGGTAAACCACGATTCTGTTCTCAAGTGAGCTAGTAGTTCTTGTGCAGGTGTTCAATACAAGCTGGTTGAAAACGAGAAACAGCCAAAACCTTGTTTTCTGATCCTCTTCCCAGCTGTCAAACCATGACTGACCTGTGTTTAGACTAATTCTAATATCCAAATTCAGAGAACTGACATGCACAACTACTGGCACGTGAGACTGCCCAAGAGCCAGTTCAGGTTTCAGCTGCTAAGTTCTCCCTACCTTTCATTTATCCTACAAGACATGCAGTTGACAACTTTGCCTGCATTTAATAGAGAATATTAGTGTGACAACTGAATTAATTCTTTTCCAGTTAGGAAAGCTGCATTTATTCCAGGAGACCAGATGGCCTTCCAATCACAGTGCAAGCCATGTCAAGTTGCTTGAAGCCATCATGAGTAGAAGGAATACATACCTGGAAAATCTAGATACTTTGGACAGTCAGTTAACACACTTAACCTGATGTGTTTAAAGTTTGAAGCAGATTTTTTGCTCAGAAATTAAAGCCTCTATAGAAAGATTCCACTGGCATAAGCAGAATAAGGTACAAGTGTTATTAGCAGTATTTTTTTTCCTGTGTGTGCATATGTACATATATAAATACCTACTGGTGCCCAACATCAAGGCTAAACATGCCTTATGGACCAGCTAACACACATCACAAGGTATGACACCTTAAGAGAAAAGAAAAGAGACAGGAGCATGCCATGGGTTGCTGTAGCAGGATGTTGGCCCAAAGAAAAAAGAGATTTACTGGAAATTCGGGCAAGAAGGTGGAGAAAAGAAACAATGATGCAGACATGCAGCATGGAACATGAGCAAATATGATGCTGGTGGGCCTGAAAGCTCCACATCACTCCAAGAACTGTACAGCATTTTATGGGAATACAGAACCTGCATCAGGTACTTCTGAGTGAATGGAAGCTTCCCCACAAACTTTTGTTCCTTCGTCCTTGGTTTGTGAGGATCAAAGTTGAAAAAGTTTTTAGTAGGAAAGTCAGATTAAGCAGAACACAGAAAAGACTTGTAGCTCTATTTAAGTCAAATTAAGAAAGTTCTCCACATGTTAGCCAACGCTCCCTGCTGGATGCTTAGGAACATTTGCAGTACTTGGATGCTTTCCTTCCTTGCTGCTTCACACAAATCAGAGCACCTTTGTTCAGTCCAGTTTACGTGGCAACACATGCTGCTTGCCAAAGAGAAACCAATTTGGAATTAGACCTCGAGATTTCCAAGAACACATGCATTTTGTACCCTCTGTGCATGCTATGGGCCCAAACATGCAAATCCCTAACCAGGAGGTGGCCCTTGAATGTTAAAGTCAGGCCTGAACTCTGTTTAGAACAGCTGATGCTGGCAAAAGTGAATTCCAACAGACTTAGTTCCCTGGAACCCTGTGATTCCAGCCAAGATTTCTCTTATTGTGCTGTGCTGTACCTTTATGTTATTTAATTAATGCCTCAAACAGTACAGACCACTGTGCTTCAAGTGGCAGCAAGTCTTGGCAAGTTCAAGTTTACAGTATGCACTTAAAAAAAATAACATCCTCAAGCCACTGTTCAGCTTCTTAGACACTGACACTTAATGGATCAACATGATTACAGATGCTTCCAAGGATGACTTACACTGTCAGTTTTTGGTAAAGCCAGAGGTTAAATGCCACAGTTTCAGAGCTGACATTACCAGCCTCCAGTATGAAAAACTTATGCAAATGCCATACACAAAGCTGGAAACTCAGATCAGGGCTTGCATCATCTTATGATTGTTACTGGCCAGAAAAACAGTCTGATAGTCCTGGTGTCATCCTGGGATAGGATGAAAAGAATCAAGGATGATATGGACACAGAGCTGTTGAATACTGGGTTTCAGGAAATCTATAACTCTGCCTACTCCTGGATGTGGCAGGTGAGGTTTCCAGAACACCAAGCCTCTTGCTGTGAGACACTGCAGCACAAGAACTTGACAATAGCTGAAGAGGCACTTACTGCTCTCTCTAAGCTTTTCCTTGTTGGCTGAAAGACTTGAGAGAAGAGGTTTTAAGTCCACTTTGGCTTTCTGTAGCATTTCTAGGATGTCCACTTTGTTTTCAGAGTGGTCTTCCAATGGAATGGGAGCAAAGTAGTTTCCAGAGTTCTGGCCAGGGGAGAGAATGGCTTGCTCTAGACCTGAAACAGCAAAACCAGGAGCACTGCGACATCAGTTCACCAACCCAATGGCTCAAGATGAACATACACTGGTAACCAACCTCAACACGGCACTGAAAAGTTATGGCTCACACTCTTTGCCTGGAAAGTCATCAGGAAGCATTGACAAGAACATTTATAAAAAGAGGACTTACAGCTGCTTTACTGTAAGAGCTTCCAAAAGAATGTCAAGTGCTTAAACTGTGGGAGAATTCGCTGTCCTGACACTTTATCTGCCATGTCCTTATTGAATGAGTAAGAAAGAATGTGGAAGGAGGCTCCCTGAGCCTGCATTGTCCTGGAGCCTTACCTGCCAGCCTCTCCAGCTCCTCATGGGGGGTGGATCTCAAGCTGCTTGACCGACTTCCAGAATGACTGGGATTAGAAAACCACCTGCTGAACCTGCTGGCAGACACTGTACCTTCCCCCAGCACATCCTCTATCAGCTGGTTAGGGGAGGAAAAACAAAGGGAAAAAAAATCTTAACGGAAGCAAGGTCAGCAACATCTCTGAAAAGCTTTACTGTGCAACCAGGATTCTTCTGCTACAGACAACTAGATGCTGCTCTCAGAGTTTCAAAGCTTTGAACTGCTTTTTTCCTTCCAAAATGGCACCATTTGTATATTCAGTTACAATAACCCAGCGTACATGTCTTATTGACAGCAAATATTTGCTCAGAGTAAAACTGTAACTGAAACAGCACAGAGCCCCCAAAGACCATGAAATACAACATTCTAAAGTGGAAGTGTAAAAAGAAAACCCCAACAAGTATTCAAAAAAACAGTGCATTATAAAATGTAATTCAAAGTAAATGTTTTTATATCTTGCAAGATTAAAGCAGTTAAAGCCTGGTCAATAGGCACAAGATGAGTTTCAACATGCAGCATGTTTACTTTTAGACAGAAGAAGAGCAGCTTCCTCCTATCAGAGAAGTTGTTTTGTCTGAAACAAGTGTCCCAGCACAGTTTACAACAACAAAAGCAAGACAGTATTGATCCCCTTGGTTTTGATTGTTTGACTCCAACACATTAGAAGAATTAAGACAAGTAATGTACAAACCTATAGTAACACTTGTCACAGACATATCACCATCACAAAGAAACTCACTTTTTTGACAAATTATAACATCTGCCCATCTGTCTCATCAGCAGCTATTTTGACTTGGGAATTCCCTGCTTTTGAAAGGAGTCACCATCTTGCAGGTATGCTGAAAATCAGATTGTCAAGTCTAAAGACACATCATCTACATAATTCTACAGGGAGAACAAACTCTCCTCCAATGTACTTGTCAAATTACTGCCACCATATGATGAATCTTTGCTGACACAAACCCTTTCAGAACATTACTGGTATTGGTAACAGTGCAGCCAGGTCCCCCAGACAGTATTCACCTGGGATCTCCAGGCTCACTGCCTTCCAGGAAGCCTCTCCAGAAGATCTGTTTGCTGCAATTCCCAGGCTTATATGGAAAAGGTTGTTCTCAACTATACTAAATCTGTACAGTGAATCTTCTCTGAAGATATCTTAAATACTTCCAAAGAAGATCCATTCAGGATGACAATTTTGAGTCTTCAAGTAGTGATCAAAAGAAAGGAAAAACAGTCAGCTAGCTTGCCTCAAACACTTTCTTTGGAGATGGATCCACTGCCAGGGATAACACTTTGGCAGTGACATCCTAACACTCCAAAGCTACATCTCTGCAAATTCATTGTAGACTCACACACTGCACAAAGCAACTTTCACAAGCAACAGGTTTTAGCTTTCACAGAATGCAGCAGAAGCAGTAAAAATGCTTCTCATGAATACAGCCAGTCTTAAAAACTCACCGAAGCCAGGCCAGGAACACTTTTATCCAAGTTAAAGAACTCATTGAAGTCAAACTCTCCTGGAGCTGGTTCTTGTAAAGCAGCTTCTCTAGGAACTTCTTGATCTGCTGGAGTTTCATTGGCAAGGACAGTCTGCACTTCATCCTCTTCTACCACTCCACCATTGCATTCTATCCCTTAAAAAGAAAACCAAGTGGCTGCTGAATCACTGAACTCAACTATTTCCTGTGGGAACAGTGCCCAACAGCCAATGCATTTGCCCAGGGATTAGAAGCACAGGACCAAAGTACCCCACCCCCCCGTGGTATCTCATCAGTTATACTGTGCTGGCTGCCTTCTGCTGCACACCACACCCCCTAGCACAGAGCTCCCAGCCTGTTATGTAGACTATCCAGCTCAAGAAAATAAGAATTGCCTGTGAACTGTGCATTAACAACTGCCCCCTGCTCAACCCAGGGAGCACACACACATCAGATGTGCTGCCACACCAAGCACACACAGCTGCTCCTGGTTTTCCATCAAGAATCCTCTGGAAGCTCCTGCCTTCTTGACTCAGGTTCTTAATGTTTAAGCACGTGACAAATATTGCTCCTCCTACTCCACCAGGAGTAAGGCACCTCTTGCTTTAAAGACTTCTCAACAAGCTGGTGCAGGTGCTGCAAAAAAGCTGTGACATGACTACAAACCTCCTGTGCTTGGAACTGGCACTACAGTTCAGTGACACCCCAGGTGCAGCTGTTTATTCACTCATGTTGTCCACCTGCAGAATTTCTAGCACTAAAAAGTCATCTTCCCTCTTGCCATACTGCAGCTTCTTCAGTGGTAATAATCACTGCAGACTTGGAAGTCCAATGAATGCACACAAATTCAAGTCTCCATATTCAGTTCACAGCTACATTCCTGGCAGCTGTATGCCCAAATCTGTGTTGCTAATGTTAGTATTACTATAAGGAAAAAATGTTTCAAGTTCCTCAGAGCATTAGCTTAATTTAAACCAAGGCTTTAGCACCCAGCAAGATATAGAAGCGAACAGGACCTTTTTAATAACCTATCAACTCCTGCTATCATTCAACATCCATACAAGGTTTTTTCCCAGCCTCTCAACCCTGCCTTTGTTTGGAAAAAAATTAGTATTTTACCATCCAATTGATCTTTTAGACTGTAAATACCTTTACAATGCCCTCTCTATCCAGGAACATGCCACAGTGGCAGACAAAGCCCTGGTGAATGTCCATTACCTTCTTTCAGGGAGGCCGTGCGTCGCCTTGTACGTTTTCTCCCTTTGTGATCTTCCTCCAAAATTTTATCATCAAAGCCTGTGAGCTCAATGGTTTCAGACTGACTCGTAGGACCAGCAGAGAACCACTCAGGCTCCTCTTCAGTGTAAGAGTCATTCCTCCTTCGCTCCCCAAAGACACGTTTGCTGTCACCAAACTCCCTCTGAAGCGGGATATTAACAATGTTAACCATAAAAAGCTGCTTCATAAGATTCCTCCTTCACTTCCAAAGCAAATGACCACTTTTGAGGGGGTTTTTAAGGTTTATACACACTCCCTGTATGCTCAGTAAACTTTTAAATTTTAAACTTCACAGCCAAATTTCTGCTTCATTGCACCACAGGTGCCTCTATAAACTCAGATCCTAACATGTAGGTTTAGTGGTTCTTTCTTCTTAAAAACAGAAAATATTTAAAAGAAGCCTGAAAGCACAGAAAGCTTCCATTCACTGAGGTTAAAAACAATACTCAGTGACAACTGCTAGGTTAAGAACTACAAATGAACTGAGACTTTTGAGTATCTTGCTGGTAAGTCAACCACAGGCAAGGTTTGTAAGATAAACAGTATTAGATGCATCCCAGTTGAGCTAGCTGAAGGGATGTAACTAAGTTTTTGAAGCACCAAGTGCTCCCCCTTTACACCACAAAGGTGATTTTAAGAAGAAACGGCCTCCTGTCACAGGACACTGACCTGCTGTGTGCACTCATCTGCCCCCGGTGCTTTCAGTGCAAAGTGCCCCAAAACTCAGATTTAACAAGCAAACAGGAACAGAAAGCACAAACCCTGAAGCGTTTGTCCTTGTAGTCCCTGTCACGGTCTCGGTCTCTTCCATCCCTGGAATCCCCACCCCGATGGTCTTTGTCAAAGTTCCGGGAGGAGATGATTCTCCCGCTGCCGATCCTGCGGCCCCCGATCACCCGGACCCCGTCACTGTCCTTTTCCAGGGGGCTCCCCGCCCGCCGGGAGCTCACGGAGGCAGTCACGTGACAGCCACCCCCAAAGCTTCGCCTCTGGGGACTCAAGACCACGTCCAAGTCATCTTCTTTCACTCGCTCCCTTGGGTCTGCAAGTCAAAGACCACACAAAAAGCAGTACATTTAAAGTGCTAGTAAAGACAAGGCAGTTGTCTGCTCCACAGCCTTGCTGCTATCCCAGGGCTTTTCGAAGGACAACACTCATGGTTTATTTTGGGAAGCTAACCTGGCCGAGATCACAGGAAGAGCAAAGAATTTACAGCTGGATATTGAGGAATCACTGTGGTCTCCTCAGAAGTACCTGCTTTGCCACTATAGATCTTCTAAGTACTCAGCCTTGAGTTGTAGGGAAAGAGTGCCCTGCACTTGCACTACCTCCTATATGGCAACAGTGGGAAAACCGACTGCTGCCCAGGTTTGTTCTTAGCTAAGTTACCAGAAAACCAACTACAGTCTAGTTACAGCAACCAAGACTTCCCTGACACTTATTCTATGCAGTCAATCAATTTTCAGAAATATTTTATAGAGTCTTCTTTGTGTTACCCCAAAGGAAAGGTTTTGCCAACAGCCCAGGCTCAGTTGGGATCTCGTGCTGTAAGAACACTCACCTACTATCCTACGCATAAGAGAAGTCCGATCTGAATCCAAATCTTTTTTAAAGCTTTCCACTGGTGAAGTTCTTCCTGAAGTCGGATATAAAGATGCATGCCACTTCTCTGGATCCCAGACACCATCACTGTGGAAACAGAATTGCAGGATTGTTTGCTACCCTGTAGTCTAATACATAATTCATGGTGCTGCTGCTGCAAACCCAGAATTCACTGGTCAGCAACCTGTACAAGTGAAACATCTTTCACACTCAACTTCTCAATCTTTGCCTTACTCTGGTTTACTACCTCAGACGTGGTATTTGCATCCCTCCTGTAACAGTAAGGAAGTATAATACCCACCATCAGGTTATAAAGAGTAGTTATTGGTGAAGTTTATCTGGTACACTGAGAAACAGCTCAAGAAGATCATAAGCTGCTGCTCTTAAGCATTCAGGTAATTTTATTTCCTTCTCACACTTACTACTACAATAAATTAATCTGAATAGTAAACAAACTGCTGCTTAGCAAACCTAAAAACGCAACCAAGAACACTCACCTTCATTTTTAAATGAAATAATCATGGGAGAGTAATCCACCAAGCAAGGCAGCTCATTACAACCTGACCCAGTCTGTGCTACACAGCCATCTACACTGCAGGTAGTTTTTCCTGCAAGTCTATCAGACTCGTGTTGTGCGAAGTTATAACATGAGATCCAGCAGAAAGTAATCTCTGAACAAAGCACAAAAGCCCTGGCCAGAGCACTGAACCTTTTCTAGTGGATTAGTACTTCTGAAAACTGTCATACACTGAACTCTGTAGCACCTACATCTCCCATCAACATAAGAGCACCTCTTAGCTAAGAGTTTCTTGCAATTTAAACTTTTATTTTGAGAGAAGTGTATATAGCCTTTGTATAATTAAGAAAATACCTGTCATATTTTTCAGAAAGACAAGAAGGTCTCTTCTTAGAGTAGGGACGCTCTTTAATATCAAGCAGTTCCTCCTAGAAAAAGAAATAAATCAAGACATTAGTTCCAGTTCTCATCCAGACAACATTTAAGTGACTCAAACTGTCTATTCCAGACTGCCTGTTCAACGCAGTGTTGCAACTGGACAACCCCAGTTTCACAACATGTTGTTTCATATTCTGTGAATTACTGCAGTGAAAGTTTCTGTTTCAGTTCTCTTTCAGTGGCCACTGACCAAACACTTATTTGGAGCACTGATCCTTACTAGGTCAGGTTCAGTCCTTGGGAACACTCCCAGGCTGTTCACACCATATATGTTTACATATTCACTTCCCTGGACAGCTCAGCTTATAAGCAAGACAGGCATCACAGACACTGGAGCTGCTGAGCTCTCAAGGAGGAATCAAAATTGCTGTGTTTAATGTTCAGCAGGTAAAAAAGCATTGCCACAATACCAGTTCACTGGAAATTCCAGACAAACTCGCCATTTCTGACCATCACCAATTCCAAGATTACCGGAATGTATCTTGTACAATTACCCATTCCACTCAACACCAAATCAATGCTGAAAGATGACTTGTTTTCCCACTTTGTACCAGCTTTCAAACAGTCTTTGGTTTACCATGGCACACCCTGAGTCAGTCGTTTGACTGGCAATCAATCCAGAGTTTGCTACACTTGAAAAGAATTATTATTGATGTGATCATCAGTGCTTTAAATCATCATTAACTTGGCTGCAATCAAGATCCACATTTCTAATTAGACTTACTCCTTCTCCCTAGATTAAGTTCCCTCAATCTGCCTTCCCTCCCAGCTGTACTGAACTGATTCACAACTGTGCAGAAATCAGTAGCAGCTGGAAGGATAAAGAAATCCTAACAGCAGACACATCAGCCAAACTGAAGGAAATCTCTTTA